>NC_135493.1:1147862-2421614 GCF_052094955.1 Ictidomys tridecemlineatus | reverse complement strand
TTCTGAAACATGCAAAGTCTTTTTGAACGGATGGAAAGACATAACTTGGTTTTGGAAAGGGTAAATCAAGGGCTGGGGATGTGGCTCAAGCGGTAGCGCGCTCGCCTGGCATGCGTGCGGCCCGGGTTCGATCCTCAGCACCACATACCAACAATGTTGTGTCTGCCGAGAACTAAAAAATAAAAATATTAAAAAAAAAAATTCTCTCTATCTCTCTCTCCCTCCTCTCTCACTCTCTCTTTAAAAAAAAAAAAAAGGAAAGGGTAAATCAAAATCTTGAAGAGTAAATAGAAAATTTTAATACAATCCCAATGAAGATACTGAAAGATTTTGGGGGGAAGCTAGAAAGGCTGATCTTAGCGTTCATTTAGCAAGCACAAATGAGCAATAATAGGCAGGAAATCCATCAGAAGGATCAATGTGGAAAAAGAACTCTGCAGATATTAAAATCTACCCTAACAAGTCTCTATACCTTACATTGTGTGTTGTTGGTGTATGAAGAGAACAACTGAACAAAACAGACATATATATATATATATATATATATATATATATACATATATATATACACACACATATATATGTGTATTAGACTAATACGTATGTGTACATATATGTGTTATATGTGTCTATATATATATTTTATACATATATATAATATATTTTATATATATATATATATATAATATCCTAGTGTACATAAAGAGTGGATATACAGCGGTAAGTGTGGCCTATGAAATCAGTAAGAGAAAATGGAATTAATGAAAGGTTGTGTTGGGGTAAATGAATAGTAATAGAGAAAAAGATAAATTGAAACCTATTACTCACAGTAGATCCCAGAACACGTTCTTGATGGAACAGACATCTAAATGTACACAGTGAAACTGCTCAAACAGTCTTTGACTATCCAGAATTTGTTTTAGAATTGCTAATAGTTGTGAAGATGGTAAAATCCAATAGAACAAGCGTAAGACTGAAGAATTGACAGTTCACAGAGATAAGTAAGCAAATGAGTCTTAACCTATGGAAAAGTTACTTGCTCCCCTAATAAGTGAAACAAATAGGGAAACCTTTATTGACATTGGTCTTGGCATGCTTTCTTGGATTTCCACCCAAAGCACAGGCAACAAAAGCAAAAACAGATAAGTGAGAAGATAGCAAACTATCTTCTCACTTCTACACAGCAAAGGTGATGACTACAGAGTCAAATGGCATCCTATGGAATGGATGAAAATATTTCCAAACCATCTATCTAATAATGGATCAATATGCAAATCATATGAGAATCTACTATACTCAATAACAACCCAAAATCTGATTAAAAATGGGCAAAGACTTGAACAGATATTTATCCAAAGGAGACACAGAGATGGCCAACAGGTATTTGAAAAGGTGCTTGACCTTCCTAATCATTAGGGAAAAGCAAACAAGGAAAGCCAGGCACCTTGGAGCATGCTTGCAATCCCAGCGGCTTGGCAGGCTGAGTCAGGAGGACCTTGGGTTCAAAGCAGACCTCAGCAAAAGCAAGACACTAAGCACTCAGGGAGAGATCCTGTCTCTAAATACAAAATAGGGCTGGGGATATGGCTTAGTGGCTGAGTGCCCCTGAGTTCATGCCTTGGTACCCAAAACAAAACAAAACAAAACCAGATGAATGTCGCCCCATCACTGTTAGGATGATTGTATTTATTTTATTTCATTTTTGGTACCAGGGATTGAATTCAGTGGCACTCAGCCACTGAGCCACATCCCAGCCCTATTTTGTATTTTATTTAGAGACAGGTTCTCACTCAGTTGCTTAGTGCCTCACCATTGCTGAGGCTGGCTTTGAATTTGCAATCCTCCTGCCTCAGCCTCCTGAGCTGCTGGGATGACAGGCATGCACCACTGCACCTGGCATGGATAGCTATTTTTAAAAGACAAAGGAGAAGTGTTGGTGAGTGTGTGGAGGGAAAAAAAATGTGTGCAGTTTTAGTAGGGACAAACATCATTGCTGTCATCATGGGAACCGGACAGAGTAGTTGAAAGGTCTCAGGAAAGGCAAGGGCGGCATTCCACAAAAGTGGGAATGAATTTCTCACAAGAATAGCACCGGAATCCAGACTCCTTTGGGGAGAGATGTAAGAAAAGGTGCCTAGCTCACAAATTAGTCATTTTCAATCCAGACTGAGAACACTGGATGCCATTTGAAATGGGAGGAATAGCAGTCTAAAGAGGATAAGAAAGTGTGAATTCAAAGAACCTGGAAGCACTAAGCAGGCAGGGTATCACCACCCGTGAGATGCACAAATGAGTCCCTCAGGAGGAGCTGCCTGAAGTAAGCAAAGGTCACAGTAGGCTGCAGAAAACTCCTTCCAAACACATTCCCTGTGCTTCTCCTAATTGCAGGCTCTGCCCTTAGGGGTTAGGCTTATGACAATGGAAGCCAGGCTTGCTGCCTTCAGGAAGCTCACAATGGCTCCTGAGGGACAAAGACAAATGGGCAACTACATGATAGTGTTTGTCACAAGTACAAGAGGAACAAAGATAACGGGGATGCTATAGTTTGGATGCAGTTTGAGTGTGTTCCTCCAGAAGTTCCCAGTGTTGAAATCTAATCTCCATCAAGAAGCATTAAGTGGGAGAAAGCTTAATCAGAGGTGGGTCCTTTAGGAGGTGACGAGGATGAGATACAATCATCAGGGTGCAGCCCCCGTGTTTGAATCTTGGTGGCTCCATGAGAATACTGAGCAAGACCCCAAAACAGAGACAGACATTACAACACTCCCTGCACGTGATAACCGGCACCGCCTTGGGACTCTGCTAGCAAGAGGGACACCACTGAATGTGCCCTTGAACTCACCAGAACCATGATCCAAAATGAGTCTTTTCAAAAAATATATGTACAGCTTACCCAGAATGTGATATCACATTATTGGCAGTAGAAAAAGGACTAAGATGGAATCATAGTGGAAAAGCAGAGTGAGAATGTTCAGAGGCTCCCCCAATGTAGTGCTGCTTCTCTTTAAAAGACGCGATGTTACTGTCCCACAATGAAGTGAGGCAAATGGAAAGGTACTTGCAAACGGAGAATGTTTTTCTATTCTTCAACTCACAGCAAAGCCCAGTTCACTTAATCCATTTGCAGCACTTGTGAAAAACAGGGCCAGGCCAGACAAACATTGGTCAAGAGGAGGTGAGTGCTTCTAGTGTCTGCTAAATCTTCAAAGAGGAAAACACTGCCTCTGATTTTTGACAAAGATGGAGTTAGGAAAGAAATCAGCCCAATCATGTTATGTGCCTATATGAACATAGCATAAAGAATTCTACTTTTATGTATGATTAGAATACACCAATTAGAAAAATAAATAGAAGGGACACCGGTGAGTAGAGAAAGGGGATTGGCAGGGAGAGGAGGGGAGGGAAAGGGGAAGTGATGGGGAATAAAATGGAGCAAAATATGTTATACCCACGCATGACTATCACAATAAACCCCACAATTATATATAATTATGATGCAAAAAAGAAATGTGAATTAAGTGATTCAAGTAATGCATAGAAATATAAAATACATTTATAATGAAGTAAGCTACACACTGCACAAGTATTAATTGGGAACCATATGTCATTATCGAGCAAGGAGCAGCCCTAACCATAACTACAATTCTGCATCACAGAATCTTACGTTGTCCTTTATGACAAAAGATGACACTGAGGGGCAGGCAGGATAACTAATCTGGTCTTCACTATCCGGTGCTAGAGCCTGAATTTGTCTGACTCCAAAGGCCACCCAAGCCCCAGGACACCACGTGGCCAGAACCAGCCTGGAAGCACTGAGAGGTTGTCTGTGGTTTTGAGCATATGGAATACCAAGATTAGGGTTAGTTGTATGTGCCCTTCCAGATTCCTTTCCCCTCCCATGTACTGGTGTCTCCCTCAGCCTGTGTGAGCTCTCTAGCACTTCTCACTGAACAGGACAAAGAGCAGAATAATGATCTAATCACAGAACTGAAGGTCAAAGCCACCCGAGTCCTGAGACCACTCTAGGTCTTGGATGCCTAAGACAGCATCAGAGACCCTCCCCATCCACAAATTTAATTCACCAATCCCTTATCTACGGTTCACCTTTCCTCTTCTACTGAAACGCAGGGAGCTCAGTGTGTACTTGTGGGTCATCTTCATTTCAAGGAGCAAAGGTGGGACTCTATACACATGCCACACAGATATAAACGACAATTTCATGTTTATCAAATCAACTATTTCCCATTGGGAGTCTCATTTGTAATGAGCTTTAAAATACTCACATTATAAAAGACCAGATATAGGAATTAACTTTTCCCATCTGCAGATAAATATACAATCAATTTTCCACGGGCTAATTAAATGTCAAACATAGGGGGAAAGCCTTGTGGTTAACGTATCGCCCTAGAAAAGGGTGAGATGTTTAAACCATAGGTAATGGAGTGTTGTTCTCTGTTCTCCTAATCAATATTAAGGGCAGGAGTCATTTATTAGGGAGCCCAAGTCAATTAAAGGGCATTCCTCTCTGTGTGTGTGTCTGTGTGTTCTGTATCTCACGGCTGATAGTCACACACTGACTCGGGTGTCTTATGATTCCGAGCAGCTTGGTTCTGGGGGCACTAACCTATGCTGCCTTGTAATAAGCCCTGCAGCCCACAGAATAGATTTCCTTTGAAATCTCGTTTTCACCTGAATAGATTCTGTAACTTTTAATGAGACCTCACAGGAGTGTGTCCATAAAGAGATTGCATCTCTTTAACTGTTTCCCTTAAGGGGGGACAAGTTGACCTTCCATGCTTGTGCTTTCTGAGTTTGGGGATGGACGCAAACACACTGACACCAAACCTAACATGAAATCATCTTTATTGCTAAGAGTTAATTGGCAGTGTCAGGCAGCAAAAGCCAGCAGCGCTGCCAAAGGCCTGGAAGCTTCACACACCAGCTTTTCAACAGCTCCCACACACAGCTCTTCAGGTTTCATTTGGGTCTGAACATCAAGGGGATCCAGCACTTAACAAACCAGTGAACAAGACATGTTGGGCTCATGGAGAGAACTTTATGACTGTTATCGTATCACTTGGGGGTGAACAGCTTTCGTCAAAGGATCATGAGAATAACAGGGATAGGAGAGATTTCCGAGCACTGGCCTTCTCCTCCTGCTGAAAGGAGAAAATCATCTGTTCAATAGTTGTTTGAATATTGTCCATATTCTAGCAAACAAGCCCTTTTGGTGCTAAAACCAGGCCTTAGCTGTCAACTTCACCTACAGGATACTTACAGATTCCATCATAAGTTTCGTTTGCAAGATGGCCATCTGTTTCCTAAGTTCACTGTGTTCACCAGCAAGAACGTTTCCGTGATTCTCCTCTAGATCCTGCAGACTCTACAACAGAAAGCCCAGGGTTTTGTTTTTTTACCTTCATATTATTATGCTTATGTGGACCGATGATCGAACCCAGTGCCTCATCTGTGCTAGGCAAGTGCTCTACCAAACCCCAAGATTGTTTTTAAACCATCCCTCTTCATCTCCCTTCACAGATGTCAGCAGGGAAGCTGCATTTTAAAAGGAGAAGAGGTTCAAATTCAAGCGATGGTCATTACTGGGGCCACATCGAGAATAGTCTATGTACTACAGGAAAACCAAAATATCCACCAAAGAAACCACAAAATGTGCGACTTGAGTCAAAGACTGCCCTGATAGAGGCATGACGCTTTGTTTGAACAAGACGGGGAAGTTTCAGGGTCAACATGGAACACAGAGAAAGCATGCAAGTTGTACATGAATGCACGCACACCATAACTTTGAAGCTCCCTACTGAAGTTTCAAAACGCGAGATATACAGCCATTTCATGAACACTAGTAGGTAATGTAACATGACTTCCCTAGGGGGAGTCAAATGCTCTAGAGAATGGTCTCACCAACTCATGAAAAATAACACTCTGATTTAAATTTTTGCAGTCATTAAAATAATCTTTGAACTCAAGCTTACTCTGAAAACCATCATGTGTCCACGGCTATGGAGGAATCACAAAATGAATACACACTCTCTGCCATATTCCTAGCATTGAAAAGAAATAACACAAGAGTGGCATGCTGGGCTATGTCTACTAAGTCAACAATTGAATAGCTTTTAGGAGGTGGGCTGGGGATGTGGCTCACTGGTAGAGCACTTGCTTAGCGTGCCAGAGGCGCTGGGTTCAATCCTCAGAACCACATAAAAATAAATAAAATAAAAGGTCCATCAATAACTAAAAACATATTTCAGCAACGCAAGTTGAAAGTTTTCTGGGGGACGAGTGTAAGCGAAGCACAAAGGAATACGAGTTACTTCAGAGAAGCCTATGGACCTGGAGGGGTGGGAGGAAGCAAAGTCCAGAGCAAACGCAGCTTCAAAAAGGCCTGGCGTTGTGCGGTGGGTATCTGAATAACCAAAATGTAGAGCAGGGAGTCACTGACAGTTTCAGAAGCGGGAAGGGCTGTGTTTCAGGCAGATAATATTGCAGACCCTTGAAGAATGACTGAAAGGAATGAGCTCAGATCAAAGTTTAATAATACAGGTGAGGGGTGATGATGTGCAGAAGTAGGGCAGCAGCAGGAGCAGCAAGGAGTTACACAGATGATCTAAGCACCACTGGAGAGGGAAAAACTTCAGGCTAACTGATAACTGGATGGGAAGGACACCCGAATGCGGAAGGCTGAAAAATAAGTCAAGTTTCTACCCAAGCAGCAACGTTTAGCACCAGCATGTAGAAGAACTCCTGCCTCAAACCTGGGCACCAAGTAATAAATGGTTCTCATGGAACATTAGAAGCACTTAAAAATGACTCTTCTGCGTCCCCTAATGTGTCCCATGTCTGCGTGCACGTGCACGTTTGTAAGCATGTGTATGTGCTCATGTGTGCTCATGGGAATTCCTCTAGAAGTAAAGAAAGGCCTTGTTTAAAGGAGGAATTTAGGACCATCCCAGTTTGGAAGAGGGAAATTTCAAACATGAATGTGAACAGGAGATTTTAAAAAAGTTTCGGTCTAAAAAGGAGGAGGGGCAGATGAATATACAGCACATCACTGAGTGCTTCGTAAGTCTGTCCCTGCACAAAGCAGAGGTCTGCACGTAGGAGAACAACTTGCTAAGATGCACGCATGACAGTAGGCAATTCTCAATCCACAAACTGTTAGTCTTCTGCTTACTTTTTCATTCTGAGGCACATCTGGGCCCTGTCCTATGATTGAAAGTCGCCATATGGGGTCATTTGCCATCCCTTCCATAAAAGAAAAAGCAAATATGCCACGGAATACTCGGGAAATAAAGGATGTGCGGACGTCCTGCTTCATTTTCTTCAATGTTTTGGTATTGGGGATTGAACCCAGGGGCACTTTAACGTCGAGCTGCATCCCCGGCCCTCTTCACTCATTTATTTATTTTTTTTATATTGAGGAGGGGTCTCGCCAAGTTGCTGAGGCTGGCCTGGCACTTGCCATCCTCCTGCCTCCGTCTCCCAAGTTGCTGAGATTACAGGGGTGTGCCAGAGTGCCCATGACGGGCCAGACTTCCTACTTTCATCTCTCACCACTCTGCTAAGAAACAGACTATGGGACAGGTAGCCATGATTAAACTCTTAGTCAAACTCTTTGTGCTATGTGAGACTCTGGGTAATACTTATACTGCCAATTGACCGATTCCTATCTTACACGACACCTACCACCATTAGCAAATCCTAAAAAGAAAAATTCACTCGGTATGTGGATTAAAGCGGGAACAACGGTATCATACGAAAAATGCTTCAGAGTCTCTGAGGTCAGAGTTCACAAGTTGAACACAGGTTTGGAAAGAAAAAGAGCATCTTCAACTCCCAGTACACACAGGATGATTTGAAAGGACATTTTAATGTTCTTCTTAGTGCACTAGAAAACAGAGTGATCAAATCATCACAAGTGTACTGCAATTAAAATTCAAATAATTATAGAGGCTCTTGTTTTTAATTAGTATCGGCAAGCAATCTAACTACACAGTGCCTGGTACAAAATTAATTAGATGACAAAATATTTTATAAATCTATTGTGTATGATTCAGAAAACAGAATCCTCAAACACAAGGGGTGGGAATGGTGTGTTACCAAATTCGACAGACCTCCAAGTATTGCTCACATAACTCTCTAAAGGCTTTCATTTTCTGGCTCTGAACAAATTGAGATTGTTGGAAAGCCTTTTGTTGCTGTTGAAATATACCCTACAAGCACAAAAAGAGACAGGTGTAATAACAATTGGAGGAAAACTTAAAACTTAACAAAACACAGTAATTTTGAGCTACACTCTCAATATTTCCTCATTTAATAGCATGACCAAATTTCCATGATGTGAGTTCACCAACCCTAGAGGAAAGCTAGGCACCAATCCTGTCTCCTGTGCACTTAGGGGCCAATGTTCCTTTTTAACAACATCCAATACGTCTGGCTCAGGTCTTGAAGATCTGAAGAACCACACAGCGAGGTGTTCCAGTAATGGTGGACTCTGTGTTTTCAGTCCCAGCTTACATTACACGTCAGTCACCAGACCTCCACCCTTGCATATATACTCCACACCCACTCCCCATCCAGGACAATCCAACTCTCCAGCTGCTTGGCCACAGCCATGCCAACTGGCTTCACTTTAAACTCCTGCTCCCTAGGTCGCAAACCAAAGTTGGTACGAATCACCGCTCAGCATTTGTTTCCCTCGTTCTTCCAGCGGCCCCCTCATAGGAGACAATCCCCTGTCTTCTCCTCTGCCCTGAAGGCAGCATCCGCTCCCCATCCCCACTCCCAGCTGATGACTTTGCCACCTCACTAGGGAAGCACTAGCAATCCCAAGGGGACATCCAGTCGCCCATCACCACACCCTCCTCCCACCTTGGTCCAGCTAGCCTCGTGCCCTCCACCTTCCCTCCTGAGTGTTTTGCATGAACTCTTGCCCCTGGAGATGGTGGTAAAATGAGTAGCCGTAAAGCTAAGCCTGATACCAACAGCCAGTTTTTCTCCTTGCTCCTTGACTTTCTTCACATCTAGATTCCACATCTGAACCAAAGTCGCAAACTGCTGAGAATATTCTTCATAAAGCTCCTCCCTGTAAGAGATAACGATAAACATGGTGATATGCCACGACAATCAGAAAGAAGTAAGAAAAATTCAAAAAACCTGATTCGTCCTGATTTGTGCCAGCAATGGAAGAGGGGCAAAAGAACAGCTGAAATCTTCTGAGGGGAAATTGCAAAAATGAGAGAGGTGATTTAGCCTTATTCCTAGAATATTTGCTCCTAACCTGCTGAGAGAGATCTCCATGTGCCTTAGCTCCAGAAAACTCAGCAAGATTTACCACATTATATAAATATTCTGTGGAAATACACTTCACTAAAAAGAAGATTTTTATTTATAATCTTTTTCTGAATCATAAATTTATTGAGAATATTCTATGCATTCATCATCAAAGATTTCCAAGTAGGAATACTTCATTTTCCCCCACTCTGTGCCCATAAGGAATTTGTACTAAACGCTGGTGAATCCCCATTCGGTCCACTTTGTTGTTGTTGTTGTCTTTTCTTTTAGCCAGGGTCCCACTATGTTGCTCAGGCTGGTCTCGAGCATGTGGGTTCCAGTCAACCTGCCACCTCAGCTGCTGTAATGCTCAGACTTCAGGTGTTTGCCACCGTAGCCAGGTCATTCAGTAGATTTATATATTATTCACAAAGATGTACCTCCCTCTCACTATTATAAAATACGCATAGCTTGCACAAGAGAAATGGTCTGAAATATTTAACTTAAAGACATTTTTTTGGGATACTGGGGATAAAACCCAGGGGTGCTCGACCACTGAGCTCCATCCCCAGCCCTTGGGATTTTGAGACACAGCCTCACTGCGTCGTCCAGCCTGATCTCAAAATTGCAATCCTCCTGCTTTGGCCTCCCGAGTGGCTGGGGTTAAAAGTGTGTGTACCTGAGTGTGCTGACTGATTGATTGATTGATTGATTGATTGTTAGTACTGCTTTATTGAAGTATAGATTGACAAAAATTCTTTACCCTGAGTGTGTTTTGAATTAGAATGTGTCTGAAGTCTAATATAAATATTTTGGTGCTGCAAAATGATAAAATGATGTTTGGTTAGTAATTAGTTTCCTCATTTGTAACAAGAATAAAGCAAAGTTCACAAGGAAAACTATAAGGAATGACAAAAATCGATCGATGTAACAGTGATGCACAGTGAAAATAAATGATAGTTATGATTATTACCAAGAGAGAAATTTAAGAATGAATGTAAGCCAGACATGGTGGCGCCTGCCTTTAATCCCAGCGGCTTGGGAGGCTGAGGAAGGAGCATCACGAGTTCAAAGCCAGTCTCAGCAACTTAGTGAGGCCCTAAGCAACTCAGTGAGACCCTGTCTCTAAATAAATTTTTTTTTTTCTTTTTAAAAAGGGATGGGGGCATACATGGCTTAGTGGAAGATACCAGAATTTACCATTCAGGAGTCTATTTATCTTCTTGAGATGTGTACCAGCAGAGTTAAGTCCCTTGATTTTTTTCCAATACCGAATCAACAATATTCTAAAACTACATTAAGGAAGGTGAAGTGAATGCAGTATTTTTTTAACCTCTAATACTTTTCAATTACATATGAAAGCTACAAAAGATACTGAGATAGGATGTTTTTGGTTTTGAAACTCCCATATATTTCAGAAACTTCCAACTTTCTTAACTAGAGCTATAGAAGCAAGATTAAATAGAATAACTGTTTTAGAATAAAAACTGGGAGGTTTCTCACAAAGATCTTGAAATAATATGTCTAGCATATGCTAAAATTCTAAAACTAACAAAAAGTAGACATTAATCACTGGATAATAATGAAATCATATGGTTAGGTTTGCTTGAAATTTGGTAGAAATGTCTAAAAACTCAGAATGATATTGTACAATGATTTCCTAATAAGCATGAAAGATATCCAGTTATACGAGACGTAGATAGAAAAAAGTATTTGGGGAAAAAAATAAGTTTGGAGAATTTGAATTTTTTTTCTATTTTTGGTAGGGAGAGGGAAATTAATGAAGTGTTGATCATCTTCAAAAAAAATAATTATACTTAGCAATAAAAATCCAGCAATAGTTGTCACATACACTATTTTCATTGTGTTACATGAATGAGCTATAAACAGAATAGAAATCCGTAGAATACAGTATTAAGTGAAAAAAAAATTATCTTTTCTATTTTAATAAAATACAGCAATATCCTTCTTAAACATGCATTATTCTACCTAACAGTATTCATTTAGTTAATATGAAATTCATTTAGGTAAACCAAAGTAAATATATGACCAATACACTTGTGGAATACGATTAAGAAATCTCTTTACATTAAATTGCAGGGACCATTCTTGTTTTTTCACATGCCTAGCACAGTGCCTGACAGACAGTAGATGCTCCATAGATGTTTAATGAATAGCTAAGTACAATCTGTTTTGCACATGCATTCAAAATCCAGACAAGTTTGCAAAGGTACATATGTTGGACATAGGCTTTCTGGGTGACTTCATGGGGTCCCATTGAAGACTAGGAGTAAATCTTCATATCCATAGAAAACTGGCAAGTTGATAATTGTCTTACTATTCTCATAAAATATAAAACTCTTAAGTGCTGTATGTGGTCTCGTACTTGACAGTTTCATTTCTTTCCTGCCCCCCACTTTTGAGTGCCTTCCCTGGAGCTGTGGAGGATGACACAAAGGGTAATAAAGGGGGGGGGAGTGGAGGAGGAGGAGGAGGAGGCGAAGGAGGAGGAGGAGAGCTGGGGAAGCGGCTGCTCCTGAGTGTAGTGAGATGACTCCAGCCAGGGCCAAGCAGCAGCAGCAGCAGTAGCAACAGCAGCAGCAGCAACAGCAAAGGGTCTGTGTTGCTAAGAGGCTTTTGGTCTCTTTCTCTCCTCCTCTCACGGCCAAAGAGAAGGAGGGTGGAGGGGGCTCGGGAGGGAAGCCAGTGGAGGGGTGAGGGGGTAGGAGTCGTGGATGGAGGATTTCGAAGAGGAAGAAACTCCTTCTCCTTCTCTCTCAGACTCAATCCCCCTCTCAGGGCTCCGGGCTGGAGGGTGGGGGAAGGAACTCAGCCGCCTTCCCCCCACCCCCTTCAATTCAAAGTTGAAGTGGGGGTAAAATTAGTGTCCTGTCCCTTTAAAAATAGAAATAAAAGGTGCCCCCCAAACCCCCGCCACTACCTCTCTCTTCATCATCATCAGCTGCTGCTGCTGCTGCTGCTGCTGGGGTCTCTCTGTGGTGACTTATTTAAACTTTCACGGAAAGAGTGCTCACTTCCTCCCGTGAAGGAAATTCAACTGCAATCTGAAGAGTCAGAAAAGGTCATCTTTATTGATTGACCTCCAGGAAACTAATGATCAATGATCATGCAAGGATATAGGGCAAAAGAAATTATTTTCCAAAGAAAATTCAAGCCAATTTGATTTACTTTACAATCTCTCTTCCAACAAACAAAAGACCATCCAAGTCTCAGGAGTAGTGTGCACCCACGGACACAAACTGTTTGGCTCCAGAATAGCAACAACCTCACCTTTGCTCTTGCTGGATTTTCAGAACATGCTCAATTTTCTGCTGAAAGGTTTTGACAGAAGCACTGATACTCATTTTGAAATTTCTTCTCTTGGCCTGAAGAAGCTTCTTGATGTCCCCTACATAGAAAATATATCCTTGTTAACATGCAGCGTCAAGCCAGTAAGGGTAACCTGGATTTGACAGCATGATGGACACTTAGTGTCAACAAGCAGGCATCTCTTCCAAAGGAAAGATTATATGCATCCTTCCTTTCAGTGAAAATTTATGGCAGTGTGAAAGTCGACACTTGCACTTCAGTCTCCACACTTTGGATGTAAAACATGTGCAAGGAAAACCAGGTTCTATTTTTCCAAAACATACAAACGGGGTCTCAAGCGATAGTGTCCAACATCTTCACGAGAAAACACACACAAAGGCTAGTTTTTAACAAATGTACAAAAATATCCTCCAATTTAAGGTCACGTTTAGAGGGAATATGGTCGGACCGCTTCATGCAAAAACACAAAACAATTCCTTTCACAGCCTGCTCCAAAGCACAAAGATCAATATTGGCATGTGAACACAAGAAAAGTCCATTTTAGTTTACCAGTCAGGCTTCTCAAGAAATTGAACTATGGGATAAAGACCACAAAGAGTTTAAGGGCGTGAATAAATTCACTCACAGACCATTTCTACATGCTGGGTACATCAAGGCAAAAGATTCTAAACTGATTCTGGCTCTATGTTTAAGAGTCTGACACTGAACACAGTTAGCGGAGATAATATCCATCACAGCCATCTAAAACTAGGATTAGATTCTTATCATCCAACCATCACTCACATTCTAACAATGTTGGCTTCAGACCTCCAATACAAGGGTTATTTATGTCAGTAAACAGTGAGGAGATATGAGAGAAGATTCCGTCTTCGCTACCCCCAGCCCAAAGAAAAGAAATGGGGGTGGTCATACAAAACATGTGAAATGAAGTCTAAAACTTTAAAATAGATATAGCCCTCACTGTGTGGCCTAATGTGGAGTACAGATATCTCATCCAATGTTCTTTTCACATTTCAGTGTACAGGAACAAAAGCACCACTCTTACCTGAGGCCTGCAAGTACCATGCTCTTCACATCAACAATTAAAATGGGTAGGGAAATCTATTAAGCCCAAATAGTCCATACTTGTGTAACATCCTGCCTCGGAGAGCAAGGTGTCAAAGATGGTCCTGAGGTCCTCTGATGAATATTTCCTGGGATAAACGCCTTTGATTTGAAACCCTTTACTTAAACTACCAATATCTCCCAAAACGTACCTTGGAACTTGGCCAACATATTCCGTAGTTCATTCCTGTGAAGAAATTGCATCAGCTTTTCAAATGAATGTAGGCAAAACACCGCCCTTGGTTCTGCAGAAGGGCAGGAGGCCGAGCACATTAGGTCGACTAGATGATGTGTGAGCAGAAGGCGGACTTTTCTGAAATCACCCTATGTGACGCAGCAGGCAAAAAACGGCTTTAAACACATTACCCCATGTCTCGCTCCTGACGACCTGTGAAAGAACTCTCCTCCGCACTGTCATCAAGTCCTGAACTGGTTGCTGCATAGAAAAGAGAAAGGAAAGATGTTTTTCAAGCAAGTGTGCTATTTGATCCACTCTTTGCAGAGATATCCTCTCCCTTGTGCAATTTCCCTGGCTCTTCAGGCCAAGGAAAAGATCTTGATGCAGACAGACAGACAGAGGTGGAATCCCTTAGGTGTAGGCCACAATAAATTTGGTCAGGGATTGGGGCCACTGGAAGGAGGAGGCATCTTTACCAGGGCCAAAGTACATGTCCTGCACCTGGGACAAGTAGGAAGTGAGGGCTGCCAGCGGTTCAGAGGAGCAAGAGCCGGAATCCCGTGAAGGTGCTTGAGACACAGGGGCTTCTCAAAGCTGGAAACACGTGGGGTAGCCCCAACCCAGGGCCAGGAACTCCAGCCGCCCACGTGCTTCACGGCCCCACAGGACAAGAAGGGGAACACCTCTGACATGGGGATGCCCAGAGCAGAGCCTCCCCGCTAGAGGGACCCCTGGGACAGGAGCAGTGTTTCACCTGGGCACTCAAAGTCATAGACGGACAGGTCCCGAGGCTCCACCTGGGCCTTGGCAGCTCTCCCCAAGCTCTTCCTTGCCGTGGGTGCCATGGCGACGGCTGCCCTGTGTTGCACAGGAGCTCGAAAGCTCCAGAGGACAGGGATGCACTAAAGAAGGTGGGAGGTGTCAGAGGAGAATCAGGGCATGGGGCTTTGGGGCTGGAGAGTGGTGTGGCCTCGTGGCCTGACACGTGCCCTGGAGCCAGGGGGAGGGGAAGGATGGTGCCAGGGTAGAGTCCCTCCCCTACCCAATGATGCCATGGTCACGTCCTGCCCCATCCAGTCCAGTCCTGCTACAGGAGGGCTGAAACCCAGGGGACAGAGGACAGGAAGGATGGCCCCAGTGTGAAGAGCCGACGGGCTCCATCCAGTCTCTCTCCCTGCTGGATCCCGAGGGACCCGAAGGAGAGCCCCAGGGTCAAGTCCCACCCCCCCCAAAAAAAAGTCCAGTCCCACCCACTGGAACCCAGGGGACAGGAAGGATAGCCCCAGAGTTGAGCCCCGCCCTGTCCAGTCCCACCCGGCTGGAACCCAAGGGGAAGGGAAGGATGGCCCCAGGGTCCAGTCCCACCTAGCTGGAACCTGAGAGGACATGGGAAGAATGGACCCAGGGTTCAGCCCTGCCCCGTCCTGTCCTGCCCCTCGGGAACACTAGGAGAAGGGAAGGATGGCCCCAGGGTCGAGCCCCGCCTTGTCCTATCCACTCCCACCTGTCCCGTCCAGTCCCATCGGGGCTGGAACTGAGGAGACACTGGTAGGATGGCCCCAGGGTCGAGTCTGGCCCCGTCCCATCCAGTCCCACGCAGCTGGAACTGGAAGGGACACAGGAAGGATGGCTCCAGGGTCGGAGTCCCACCCCGCACCACCCTGCTGCACCACCTCGCCTGTCCAGTGCCCGTGCAGTTCCGCACCACCCCGCCCCGTCCAGTCCCACCCCCCTGTCCCATCGTGTCCCACCCCAACCTGTCCAGTCCTCCGTCCCGCTACACGAGGGCTGGTACGAGCCCCAATTGCCCCGCGCCCCTCCAACCCTCCGCCTCAGGCGCCTCTGCGGGATCTCGCTGCTCGGGTCCCCAGATGACCCCGGCTGGTGGCCACTGGGGAGGACAGACCCAAGGGCAGATGGTGGCCACGCGACCCACTAAATGACTCCTCAGTAAGTTCCGTGGGAAGGGACCCCTCTGCCTGCACCAGTCTGGCACACCAAGGGAGGACACAGCCCCTCTCTGTTCTCTCCCTTGGGAAAGCCTCAGGGTCGCCTCAGGGGCCCGCGTGTCCCCTGATGAGGGCGGCCCAGCACCAGGGACAGCGCGGGCGGATCCTCCCCGCCAGGCCTCCAGCATCGCGGAGACCCTCCCGCCGCCATCAGGGCCCTTCGCTTCCAGACGCGCGCTCGGGGGCCCGCCCTCAGCGGGCCCCCCTCACCTGAGGCCCAGGCCACACCCATGAAGTCACCTCACTCCTCTGTCCTCCGAGAGCCCCACACCATTGGCTCCCCCCACCCCCGCGGAACCACACGCCGATCCCACCTCCCCAGGCCTGGCGCCTCATCTTGGGGTCCGGAATCGCTACCCCTCACCCAGCTGGGCGACCGCGAAGCTCCTCTCAGGGCCTTGGCGTCCTCCTCGTGGCAGCAGCCCGCAGGTTGTGTTTGCGCGCCTCACTCGCTGATTGGCTGGCGCAGTGCGCCTGCGGGAGGCGGGGCCGCTTGGAGCCATACCCCTGCAGCTCCTCCACCCGCCACCGAGGGAGAGGGCGGCACTGCCATGGACTGGGGGCCCTGGGGCCCCGGGGCCCTGGGGCCCTGGGGCACCAAGCCTTGGCAGCACCTCAGGCAGGCTCCTGACCCCATGAGGACAGGACATCGAATGGATGGCAGCGAGCCCTGCACCTCATGCGGGAAGGACGGGCCAGTGGACAGCACTGCCGTCTCCCTAAGCTGCCTTACCCGCACAGGAGGCGTCTTCGCCTTGACCGTGGTGTCTTGGACTTCCCTTCCCCTCTTCCTTTATTTTCCACCATTTCCCACGTGCAATCCCAACAGCCAACTGAACTCCCTGCGCGTCACATACTCACCAACACTTGTTGGTGAGTATGTGACATTTCCTAAGGTCGCCATTCTAACAGATGCAAAGCGATAGCTGTGCAGGTCTTTTTCGGTATGTGTCCCATCGCGAAAAGATGGAGCAGTTCTTTGACGCTCCCTGACCACTTGTGTTTCCTTTCGCGTTATAGTACCCCTGAGTGATGGTGAGCTGAACATTTGTCACTTTGAGGCTGTGTATTCTGCTCGGATTTGAAGATGGGCTTTCTACATCTGGATATCACTCTATATGGCTGTGTTTTTCCCTGCTACATCTATGAAATAGATTAGTGTTTGCTCTGAAGTCATTCGAAATTCTCTGTTTTCTAAAAAGGGTTTACGATTTTATTGGGCATTTTCAAGTCTGTGTTCATCAACACGCGACTTGGTACTTGATGTCCTGCCAAGATCAATTGCTTTGTTTTTCTTGCCAAGGTGGAAATTCAAGTTTCCCATTCCCGTTATTTGAATAGAGTCTACTTGTCCACCTGCCAGCTCACTTCCTCAAAAGCCATCCTTTGTCCCGGTAGATTCAAAAGGTAACTCCCCTTGCAATTCCCCAGATTCCCATGTCTTGTTGAGGCTATTTCTGGACTTTCTGTCTGTTCCTGTGGGCGCTCTGTATATTCTGCCTCAGTACAGAATTCTGCCTCGGTACCACAGTGGGTGAATTGTGGCAGATTAGGATGTAAACTGGGTTATGGCATGGGCCAGTCAAGCTCTTCATTTCCAGTGCTTCTGTAGCTATACTTGAACTTTTCTGTGGCCTTATATTACTATTTTGATACCTGGGAGTGGGTGGGGGGAGGCATCTGGGGCATTTGTATTGCATTGTTTTACATTTACAAGTGAACATGGTGAGGATTGCATCTCCATGATGTGGGATCAACCTGGCCAGGAATGAGATATTTCTTCCCACTCTTTCAAGTCCATTTTGAGGACTTTTAAAAGTGTTTCATGAGGCCCAGAGCTGTGGCACATGCCTGTAATCCTAGCAGCTTCAGAGGCTGAGGCAGGAGGATTGCAAGTCCAAAGCCAGCCTCAGCAAAAGTGAGGCGCTGAGCAACTCAGTGAAACCCTGTCTCTAAATCAAGTACAAAATAGGGATGAGGATGTGGCTCAGTGGTTGTGTGCCCCTGAGTTCCATCCCTGGTACCCTTCCCGCCAAAAAAAAAAAGTGTTTCATGATCTCTCAAAATATCTTCATTTTATTAGTAATATCTCTTCTGTTGATCTCATAAATGAGATTTGCTTTGCCTTTTTATTGTGTTTTCGAAGTGCTTGTGTATGGTGTCTGTGTGTGTGTGTGTGTGTGTGTGTGTGTGTGTGTGTGTGTGTGTGTGAGGGAGAGAGAGAGAGACTGTGTGTGTGTGTGTGTGTGTGTGTATGTGTGTGTGTGTGTGTGTATGTTGTTGAAGTTTGCATGCTTATTTTATATCCTGGAAAATTTCAAGATCCTTTTAATGTTTCAGTTGGTTCCACACCTGATTTGGAATAGTACTCCAGGTACACCATGGTGTCCTCTACAACTAGAGTTCCTTGTACTTCCCTTCAAATCCTTTCACTATCAATTGCTCTGTCTCACTAATTGCATGGGCTAAGACCTCCAAGACAGTGTTTAAAAAGTCACGCACACGTTGGGCGTTTTTGCCTTCCTCTTTATTAGCAATGCCTATCCACCACACTTTTCAGACAATGTTCAATTTAGGTTTTCGTCTTCAAGTCTTGTGAAACATTTTTCAGCATCTCTGTGGGTAATCTGAATTTCCCCACTTCCATCTACTAATATGACAATTTGAAAGATTCCCTAATACTGAACCCTGTGATCCCAGAATAAACCTTACCTGGCAATGGTGTAGTAGAGTGTCATTGTGATTTTGGATTCGGCTTGATAATATTTTATTTAGGATTGCTGCACTAAAGTTGGCAAATGATGTCGACCGGTCTTTAGTGCTGCTGCCACTATTGGGCTTGGGCAATTTTATTCTGCCCTTGCCTGAGAGAGTCAATGTTTTACTTCATTTTCTAGGCTCCAAGCCAAACTATTCGTGTTGACCCATTTGGCACCAAAGGTTTGGCCAGAATTCCCTGGGAAACAATGCATGCCTTGTGGTCGCCTGTGGGTTATGCCTTCATATTTCTCCTCCTTCTGTGGAAACTGTCTTTTTCAAAACCTTTTTGTCCGTGTTGGAGTCAGTGAGAGCCAAGTGTATTTCCCCAAGACATTATATATTTCATTTGGTTCTGCCAAGTTTTCTGCATAAAGTCACGTAAAGTGGTCGCCTGGATCTTAGAGTTTCTTCTCGCTTGCTTTGTGTTTCTCCTGTGTGCCCTGTGTCTGTTTCAGGTGATAGATTGTGATCAGTCTATCAGCTATAAAAGTATGCTTTACCTTTGAATAAATTTTACCTTTGAATAATTTATGCTTTTCCTTTGAATAAATTAGCGCCTACTCTAGGTCTTTCAGTGATTTACAAAGAGAATCTTGATTTAACGATTTAATCTTGTGTTTTTGGTTATTTTCTCTGTCACCTGCCTGCATTAATGTTATCTCCACCTCAATGGTTAGGTTTCCATCTAGCTTTGTAGGTGGGAATTTCATTTACTTATTTATTTTCATGTTTCCATTTTCACGCATATGAATAGTCGTGCATTTTTCTCCGATCACTGCTTATATACATATATATGTATAGATGAGTGTGTGTGTGTGTGTGTGTATAGATATAGATAGATAGATAGATATAGATAGATAGATAGGTATATCAGGGTTTCTGACAAGGAGGCTCTTTATAATAATTTATCAGTTACTACTATGTGATTTCCTGTCTTGTCTCCACTTTCACACAATACAGCCTCAGTGGAGAGCCTTTATGAGTTCTGGAGTGGGGGCAGGGGGACTTTGGCTTCTTCATGCCACCCAGCACTATTGCACTGTGCTCAGAGAGTGTCCTTTGGATCTGTCTCCTTTCCTGCACTTGCTGATATTTCCTTTGAGACCTGCTCTATGATAAGCTTTGTGACTCTTCCTGGTGTGCTTGGGAAGGTGTATTTGCCAGGATCACGTGATAGATTCCGCACCTTCTCTCATGTGCCATTTTAAGCACTATGCCACAGGTTCTTTTTGGCCATTGAACTTGTTGTGGCAGACTGTGTTTTCTACAGATGGCCGCAGCACCTTGGCCTCTCCCTGTGATGTGACTTTGGTACTTTTTCCATCGAGCAGTGGAGGCCTCCTGTCTTCCTACTGAACTCGGGTGGCCTCTGCCACATGAGGATGTTATGGGCGTGAAGAGACTAGGTCATGGAAATGCCCTGAAATCACTCCTTGCTCCTTGAGGCCACTCAAACTGGGAACCCACCCACCATGCTTGGAGGAAGCCTTGTGGTCTCCTGTGGGTTATGCCTTCATATTTCAAGAAACCCATGGGGAGAATCAGAGAGGCCCTGGCCCTGGCTCATGAGCTTCCAGCCCATAACCCCTCTCCACTTCCAGCCATGGAAGCCAGCTCCCTTGAATATGGATCCTCCAAGCCACAAATGGAGGCAACCCCAGGCAAGGGACATGAGGTGCAACAGGGGTGACGCATCCCTGCCTGGCCCTGAGAAACACAAATGATGGTTTTTGTTTGAAGCCAGCTCTCCCGCAGGGTCTTCCTTGACACCCCCTTAGCCAGAGCTCCTTTCCCCGACAGGAGAGCCTCATGCCAGCTGCCAGCTCTCCCTTTGCTCTCTTACCTGCTCAATCCCCACCTCATCCTCTGCCAATTTCCCTCCTTCCTGGCAGCGCACCTGGTTCTTCTCCTTCCAGTCTGTCTTGTGTGAATGACTTGACTCTCTGACTTCTCCTGCAGCCTCAACTTACCCCGCTCTAGAGAAACTCAGAGCCTCCTTAGAAGGTTCAGAAGGGGCAAGACCACACAGAACTAATTTTCGTGCTTTTACAACGATCCTTAGAAGCCTCAGAGGCATAATTTGCAAACTGGTTCTCCTAGGAAGCCCTCTCTAGCAGCAGAGTCACCCACCACCACTTGTCCTCCTGTATCTGCTCACTGTGCCCTTCGGGACAGTCTTCTCACACCTTCGCGTGCCCTCTGGCCTCTCGCTTCCTTGATGGCCTCATGTAAAATGACCTGATGCTGCATGCCACTCAATCCATGACTCCTGGGAGGCACCTGGAGCAGCTCCCCTTCCACATCCCTCCTGCATGCATCTTGCCCTGGGAGCACAATGTGTTGAGAGCCACAGCCAAAGGGGCCCCAGCAAACTTCCAGCTGCCAGCAAACTTCCAGCTGCCAGCTGATGATTGGCTCACAGCAGCCCCAGCAAACTTCTCGCTGCCAACTGATTGGCTCCTCTGCGGTGATGCTCATTGGGCTGTTTCCCCGCCCTTTCAGACCACGGAGCTGCTCATTGGGGGACTTTTGTGGCTCCGCCCACTCGACCCAGCCACTCGGCCTCAAGAGCAGGAGGAGTGGGGGAGGTGGAGAGGCTTGTGGGCACCCGGTGGTGGCAGTTGGGCTCCGAAGGTTTTCCTGAAGAGCTGTGTGGTGTGGCGTGTGTGTTCTAAAAATAAAGTTCGTTTCTTTTGACAAGTGGCTCCTGAATTGTGCCCAGCCAGACTGTGGCAACAATGTCCAATCCTTGCAGCCTGCAAAGTCCCTTGAGCATCCTACAGTCATTGGCCAGCCTATCAGGTCACCTGCTCCCCAGGACCATTTTCCTTTTCCTGCATCCATGAGCCCCACCCATCTGCTTAGATTTGAGGTCTGCCATTTCTGTCAGTCTGTTCTGGAAGCACACTTCCTGTGCTTTCTGTACATTTGCCGGGCATAATCTTATTTCTGTAAAGATCCAAAATGCTCCTCCTCTTTGCCAGCCTCTTCCTCTGTTAGGGTCTGTAAACAAGTCAAGATGGCACCTGGCATTTTGCAAGGGGGAGTGGTTTGTGAAGTAACGCCAGCGAGCCATTAAGTGTGGAGATTCCTTATTGGTTGACTGCTGTATCTAGTTTATGTTAATTAAGATAAGCTGTATGGAATGTATATATACCCCTCCTGTCCTACAATAAATGGCTCCCACTCCTGCTGTATCAATGTACACAAGTTGCTCGTCACCCCCCCCCCCCGGTTATTTTGCTGCAGCCAGACTGCGGCATCCTCAGTACTCATGGTGGAAATTGCCTACTGTGTCACTGTCTCACCATCTTGATGATTTCTAGCCTCAGGTTGGCATCCAAAGAGTTCCCTGATGTCCCATTTCCAACTGCTGAATTCTTTCTCCCTCCCAAGTGCCTCTTTAAGCCCTTTCCACTATACTCATTCTTGGCACCTCCTCTCACACCACCTGGTCATGCTCGGCATTGGACACCTCCCCATTTCTCTGACCCAATGTTTCAGGCAGAATCCTCCCAAACTCCCAGCATCAAACCTACAAGCCACCTGCATCCGTATCCAGTGTGTTCCTCCATTAGGGAAGGCGCATGTCCTCCCCGTGTGCTCCAGTTTGCATGGCCTCCTTTCTTCCAGGAACCTCATATTTTCCATCATCTCTCTCTCTGTGGTCCTCTATCTTCAGCATCTCTTAGCACCCCATCCCTCCCATCCACCTTTGCACAGAGTCAAATCTCCCCTTCCTTACAAGCCTGGGCCTCACCCTCAACCTGAGCCATCCCACCACCATCCTCCACTTAGGGTCAGTGCTCTAGGAAGAATCATCTATGCCCAGGGCTTCCATTTTCTCACCTCCCACATTGCTCTTTAACACACTGTAAGCTGGTGTGGCTCCCACATCTCTTTCCAAGAGGGCTCTAGGTCTGTTGACCCAAGGGCCTTGGTGGGACTGTATCAAAAGGACATTCTCTGGACCTCATCTCACTTGATTGGCAGCAGCAGTCAGCACTGTTTTCTCTCTCTCTCTCTCTCTCTCTCTCTCTCTCTCTCTCTCTCTCTCTCTCCCCTGCCCCCCTTGCTATTCTATAATTGTTCTGCCCTGTGATTCTCTTCATTCTGGCCACTTCTCAGTACCCTTGCTAGCTCTACCTCCTCCAAGAGGCCTTTACATGATGGGGTTTCCTGGGACTTGATTTTCCTCAGATCGCTTCTAGTTTACACTCTATCTCTGCAGATGCTTTCCTGTATGCCCAAGGCTATAATTAGCATTTATAATAGAGAATCACAAGCACGGTTTGTGGACCAACTTGGATCACGGTCTTGGGATAGATGGCTGTTGAAATTCAGATTCCTTGGTTCTACCCAAAGCCTACCTAGTTTACCCTGTGGCTGGGGACGTGAAATCCGCATTTGAAATCGCTCCTCTGGGTGTTCTCATACCAGGCACCTTGGACCCAGTCACTGACTGGCAGTCCTCAAATGTGAGGCTGACATTAACAAGGGCGGCTCGATATCTCCCTCTGGTGGCTTCTTAACACCATTGTTTTGTTTTGGAGGCTACTGTCCATCCACTTATGGAAACCATTAGGCATGTGGAACCAAGAACAAGGGATGCGAAACCAGAGTCTGTTCTGGGAACAAGCAAGAATACATGGGGGGGGGGGACTGGAGTTATGACTCAGTGGTAGAGTACTCGCCTGGCTCATGGGGGGGGGCACTGCATTTGATCCTCAGTACCACATAAAAATAAATAAATAATATAAAGGTATTGTGTTCATCTACAACTAAAAAATATATTTTAAAGAAAGAGTAAATTGGATCATCCTGTGACTTTGTGGCACCACCACAAGCTGCTCTGTGTCAAAAGGTTGAGGGACAATTAAATTGGCACCCTTCCATTCCCGTCCAGGGTGCCAGAACACAGGGCCACGCCCCTCTATGGATCCTCACACCAAGGTCCTGAAGTCTCACAGGGGTGCCAACATGTGTCATGAATTGCCAAAGTGATGCTTCCAAGGGGCGACTGATCAAGAGCCTTCAGCTTTCCACTAATAGCTCATCGTGGGACACACTAGGGAAACTTATGTTCTACCCCCAACACTTTATTCTCATTCTGGAAATAATGAAGCTTCACAGTAAAATGTTACAAAAATCTATTCTTCAAAGGCAGTGCAATTCGCCGCCCATTGTTCCACAGTTTAGGAGCAGCGTGCCATGTGTTGGGTGAGCAATGACGGACGGGAACAACCCTGTCGTGTCCTGAGCTACCAATGTAGCTGTGTCCTGCTCTGATTGGGTAGAGTTTCCTAATCTGGTCCTCGCTGAAGATTCTCTATGCTTCCCCTTCTATGGGTGTGGCAAACACGTGCAAAGATTCACCTCCCACCACCTTGGCGTGTTACTCCTGAAGAGAGTGTATGGAATAAGAAGGTATGAGGGGATTTCTTCATGGGCCCTAAGAGAGGATGATCTAGGACAATTTATTACAGATGTGCTAAGATTTCAGGACTGGACTCAGTGCCAAGTCTCAGAAGAGCACACTCTACCAAATACCACTCCATGCTCAGCATTGCCTCTTTGCTCCTCTGCTTACCTGGATGCAGGACCAAACACTCGCTCTTTTAGAAGACTGTGGTGTGGACATCTGTGAAAGCTGTTTGACAGCCCAAATGCCTGCCGCATGCTTTGTTTTTCTAGCAGTAGCCTCAGAACTTGAGGGGAGGGTGGGGCTTTGGGGTGACTATCTCAGTAGATGGAGAACTGAGGTTGGCTCCTGAAGCACTAGGAGGAGTTCTCGGCAGCGAAAACGAGGGAAGTCATCATGGTCCAAGCATCTGCGAGGTAGAGGGGTATGGAAGAGGCGCTCAGTCTAAGGAGCTGTCAGGGCAATGCAAACGAAACCTCAGTCAACCCAGGTACCCCCCCACCCCACCCCTGACTCCACCCTTTCTGGATGCTTTTCAGGAAAAGTAAAATAAGAACTGTTGCTGAGACTGGCAGGCTGTGGCCAGCCTCAGGCACTGCCTGTGGGAATTTCAAATGGCACAGTTACAGTGGGAAACAGTTTGGGGGTCCCTCAAGCTATTAAACATAGGATTACCATGACACAGTACTTGCATTCTGTGATGGTGTGGATGTGAGGTGTCTCTTCAAACCTCCCGTGTTCACGCAGAAGGAGGAACAATTGGATGGTGAGAGCTGCAGCCCCAACCGGTCCGTCCGAGTTTGAAAGGACTGTCTGGGTCTCTGTAGACAGGTGGGGTGTGGCTGGAGGAGGGGGTCACCTGGAAGGGTTGTTCTTCCCTGTACCCCTTCCCAATCCTCTCACCCTGCTTCCCGGCCACCACGAGGCCAGCAGCTTTCCTCTGCCACTGCCCTTCCACCCTGGTGTTCTGTATCACCTCTGGCCCAGACCAAGGGAGTCGGTCGACTCAGGACTGAGACCTCTGAAACTGTGAGCCAAAATAAACTTTCTCTCCTATGATTGTTCTCATCGCATCGATTGGTCACAGTGAAAAATGTCGACAAACACTCACTCCTGGTGCATGTCACCCAAGGTGAGAGAGGCACTCAAGGACATACAGGTAACTGAATGTTCACTGGTGCTTCCAAAGGAAGCATCCCAAGTGTCACCTCAGCGTGGCAGGATCGCCAGCAGTGGTCTATCCCACAACACAAGGTTGGGCAGCCTTCGAGAGGAGTGAAGTCTGGATGCACGTTCTAACTTGGATGGACCTGGAAATGATTTCAAAGGAAATGAGCCAGACACCAAAGGTCACATCGTGTCTGAGCCCATTGAAATGTACGGAGAGGCAGGCCCAAAAATTAGTGTTGGAAACCCGAGTTGTCTTAGAAAGCAGGTTCATGGTGGCAGCGGTTTACAGGGAGGTGGGAGTGAGGAGCCCACACTCTGTGGGTGCTGGTTTTCCCTGGGGACCAATGAAAACCTCATGTAGGTGCCGAGATGGGCTGAGTTCACAACACGGTGAACTGACTTCATGCCACTGAAGGACGTCCTTCACGGGCTTAATTTCAGGTTCAGTTGAATTTCACTTGGATAAGCAACTTTTAATTAGAAAAGCACAACAGTTATTAGACTAAGTCTCAAAACCTTGAAGCATTCTGAAAAGGCTTAAGCGACAAATTCCTAAATATTTCCATTGAACCTTCCCACGAAGCCCGTTTATTCTCACTAATAAACATGGCTTAAAAAATAAATCTGCTTTTGAGGGGAAAACACATACTGGAACGTGCAGCATTGTTTCTCGTGCTTGCCAGCCTCGCGCCCACCCGAGTGGAGCTCAGAAGGGCTGGATTTCTCCAGCTGCTTCTTCATTGATCTGAGGGGAAGCACGCACCAGTCCCAGTAGGGCCAGGGACCACTGCCTAGGGCTTGCAAAATCACCCACCACTGGGGAACTGCCGCAGACCTTTTTTCCTCTGTCCTCAACCCTTCCAGAGTAGACACACTTACAGTTCTTTTGGACAAATGGAGACAAGGGATCGGAGATGTTAGGGCACAAGGTGCACACCCCACAGCTGAGAAGTGGCAGAGCTGGGAGGCCAACCCACGTCCTTGTTTGAGAGCGTCTCTCTGAGTTGAAGACATGCATCACGAACGCACCCCGCTCTCTGCCCTCCCTGGGGAAGTAAAGAGGCCCGATGGTAGGTCTTGAGATCTGGCCCCCTTTCCTCCACAGGAGGAGGAACCCTTCATTCAGTCAGTGCACAGGCACAAATGGCAGTCCTCCCGTGGAAGACATATGGAATCCAATGCTTTGTCTTGGTCTATAGAGGCCCACTCCCCACACCCGCCACAGGGCACCCCAGTCTGATCAGTGTGATGCTGGGCAGGGGCTGTCTTTTAATTAGAAAAGCACGGTACAGGGCTGACTGTGGGCGCCACCCTGCCACTCAGTGTTCAGGGATCTCCTGCTGAGGGCTCGGAGGCAGTCACCATGGGGGTCTTCACACCAAGGGAAGGGGCATGCCCTCCCCATCAGAACTGTGTCCTCCTTCCTGAGGACTCCCCACAGCAGGGACGCCTCTAGACAAAATCGGTGGAAGAACCTTATCAGACGGCAGCTCTCTGTCTCTGGTCTCTGGTGTGAATGGCTGACGGGAAGTGGGTGCTGTGTCCGCGGTGCCCTGTGGTGTAGGAAGTATGTGCCCTGCACACCCCAAGCAACTGTGAGGTTCATCCTCACCTCCCTACCATCCCAGGTCACAGGCACGCTGTGCAATCACTCTCGTCACAGCATCCTTTGTGTGCTGAGCACCCCATCAGCATGCTGGGGTCCATGCACACCCAGGGTCCTGTGGTCCCGTCACCACCTAAGTTTCGGCTTCACCTTCCTCTGGGCTGAAGTGCTTTGCTTCACAATGTTTCTCTCTCAAAGGTCATTTTTACAGTGACCAGGTGTCCTCGATCCCCGCTGCACAAATGGACCTGACCTCATGTGGTCTGGCCGGTGTGTCTCAAGGGAGAACAGAACGTCTTTTGCTTCACTCTCCTCCCCCCAAAACCCATTCTGGGAAAACTCCCTGCCCGCCAAGCCCATCCCATGGGGGGTGTAGTCCCGTGTCCAGTGCTTCACTCATTCATTTATCTGCTGGTACCTTCCTCCATTCATTTCCTGGATTGGGTGGGTGTGACCGAATGAGATGGAGATCAACACTCTGCCTCTGAGGGTATATTATTACTTCCTGGTTTCCATAGTAAACTAACGTCAAGGAGAGCATTTTGATGACATTCTGGTTTCTATGACAACCGGGGCAAGCCATTCCTTCCTGGCGGCAGACACACTTCACAAGGATATTTACAGACTGGAGAGATGGGATAACTGTAGAAACCTCAACACTAGTAGGTGTCTGCTATCAACGTGAGTGAGTGCAGGAGTGTGTGTGTGTGTGTGTGTGTGTGTGTGTGTGTGTGTTTTCACACGCGTGTGTTGAGTGTTGGGAGCCTGTGTGTCCTTTAATCGCACATTAAGGGCTCTCATCCCTTCTGTGTGTTAGGGAGGCTGGCGGCTCCTGATGACAGGCGGGCTGGGGAGACTGAGTAAGGTGTCATCATGTCCCTAGATGACACCTGTTGTGTGAGGGCTTTGTCTTCCGAGTCACTGAAAGCGGAGATGCCCTTGTATTTCATGAAGGGCCACCTCCGTTTTACGATTGTCGCGTGTACCCTTTACCGTGTAACTTTGCTCTTCTTACAACTCCTTGTCATAGAAACCTATTTCGTGTAGGGAGGTTGGGAGAGAGACACTTGAGGGCAGCGGGTGATGAGACAAGGCGGCTGGAGAGTGGCACTGGAAGATCACACTGTGTAGCCTAGGTGATAAGTCTGTGCTCACCCTGGGTGCTGACACACACACACACACACACACACACACACACACACACACACAAAGAAGTGTCTTCTCTCAGACACATCACCTCTTGTCACACCACTCACCGCAGTTAGGTGGATTAAGCCTGAAGCAGTAAGTACTACCCGAGCACCTTCGCAAAGGGTCTGAGTTTGTTCGGTGCCCGTGAGGAAGCGCGTGCCGGGGAAGAGGTGTTGTCTGTGGCTACAGAAAAGCCTAGGCTTTACAGGATAGCTGGCTGGGGTCTTTCCCAAGATCTGTGTGTTTGGAAGGAGCAGGATTTAGGTACAGGACAAGGAAGCCTCTCACTTTTACCCAAGGCGCTGCTCCTGATTCTGAATCTGGGACTCTGCCAGCCCTGCTCGAACCTCAGTCAGCCAGTCCTCATCAAGATCTCTCTGTCTCCCTGCATGTCCATCTCCCTATGCCTCTGACTTAGCTGCCCACCAATCATCTTTCCTTCTGTCTATCTGCCCGTCCATCCATCCATCTGCCTGCCTACCTACCTACCTGTCAGTCTCTCTAGAGGGAGAGAAAACTGCTGTTTTCCCAGCTGTGCCAAGTGAGAACAGAAATCCACATGCAAGGGCTGTATGCAAGCCCTCCATAGCAGGTGTTTGGGCAACGGGCCAAAGCACGTGCTGAGAGGAGCACTTAATTAGGTGACCAAACACATGCGTCTTCTCATTGCCTCTCCGAAGGAGGCACTGCTGCTGTGACCCAGAAAAATACGGGTAAGACATGTTTTGATTGCCTGCTCAAGGTCCTCTGTTAAAGTGTATGGTACCTGAGAACATGTAGCCAAATGGGGATGCTGAACAATATTGAAATAGGCTGGGAAGCGCTTAAAGCGTCTTGAATCCTTATAGAAATAAGCCTTTTCTTTTCTTTTTTTTTTTTTTTTAAAGAGAGAGAGAGAGATAATTTTAATATTTATTTTTTAGTTTTCAGCGGACACAACATCTTTGTTTGTATGTGGTGCTGAGGATCGAACCCGGGCCGCACGCATGCCAGGCGAGCGCGCTACCGCTTGAGCCTCAGCCCCAGCCCTAGAAATAAACCTTTTCAGTGGAAAAACATTTGTGGGTCCAGCCCGTGGCCTCATTTGTCAGCAGAAGGCATTGCTTTCCTGGATGATTGAATTCCGGATGCTTCACCTATTGCTTACTTTGTCATTTTAAACATGAGTTTAGATGTTCCCATGTATGTTTCCAATATAAGGAACTAAATGGACCTGAAAATAGTATCTATGCTGGAAGCAGAAACATTTTGGGGGACGGGAATGTGGAGAGGCAGTGAGCACGCATTGTACACGTGTGAACATGCGACCCAGGCATCTTGCATCTCTAACATCAAGGGATCTGAGTGTGCATGTGGCGGTGTGTGCATGTGCCCCAGCGGCTGCATGTTGGGGTGCGGTCCGGCTTCAGCAGGGTGCACAGTCATGCTTGCCGTGTGGGCTGGGCCGGCAGGTCAGTTGAGGAGAGACAGAAGGTCTGGAGTCCCCTGTTATTCCCTGTCCCTCTTATCCTGTGTCCTCAGGTGCTCCAAGGTCTCCTACTCTGAGTTTGCTTAATCAGGGGTCCCCCAACCTGTGCAATCAGACACCCTCACCCAGGAGAGGTTTCGAAGCGGTTACTCCAAAGAAGGTCTAGCTCTTCCTCCTTAGATGTTTCTTGTTACGTCTACCCTAAGTGCTGCTCCCTGATTCCGAATCTGGGACTCTGCCAGCCCTCTTGTACATCAGTCAGTCATCAGTCCTAATCAAGACCTCTCTATCTCCCTCCATATCTACCCAAAGATGCGCACATGTGCCTTTACTTTAGCAACACCTTTTTGCATGAGAAAACATATAATTTTGCTTTTGTGGGGTTTTTGGAAGTGAAAGGTTTTGTGATGTACTTGTGAAAACTGGGTGGCCCTCGAAGAGGCATGATACTCGCCCTCCAGTAGCCTGGACTTATTAAAAGGACTGTCCTTGTGAACCATAAAGACATATGAGAATACAGCAGTATTGGTCCATACTGGTGAAATCTGGAAGGAGAGGAAAGAGGATGTGTATTGAAGAAGAGACAAATAATAAAGCGTGAGGAAAATGGATTCTAGGACCCAGACGTATGTTTGGTCACATTACCTCCAGGATAACAAATAGTACAAAACACCACATAAGTGTTACAGAGAGGTCACATCCGTGGACTACTTCACACACTACATGCAACATGTTTTAAAAGGAGCTGTGTAGAATTTGCCAGAGCATGAAATCTTACAGAGGCACGTGAAGACTCAATCACACACAAGGTGCATGTGGATAAAACTCATCATGACATCAGGCTGGGCCGTAGCTCTGTGGTAGAGCATTTGCCTTGCATGTGTGAGGCACTGGGTTTGATCCTCAGCACCGCATACAAATGAACGAAAACAAAATTCGTCATGACAACGACAGCAATGTTCCCTCAATGTCATCTATTATATCTTTTATTTATTTATTTGTTCTTTTTAGACACACATAACAGTATATTTTGACTTAGACATGTGCAGTATAACTGATTCTAACTAGGATCTCATCCTTGTGGTTGTACGTGATGTGGAGATTCACTGGTCATGTATTCACATATGAACATAGGAATGTATTCTACTGTCTTTCCCATTCCTATCCCCCTCCCTTCTCTTCATTCCCCTTTGTCCAATCCAGTGAACTTTTATTCTCCACCCCCCTCCTCTTGTTGTGTGTGGGCATCCACCTATCAGAGAGAACTTGTGGCCTTTGGTTTTGGGGGACTGGCTTATTTCGCTTAGCATGATAGCCTCCAGACCCATCACTTTACCAGCAAATGCCAAATTTTCTTTCTTCATGATGGCTCAGTGTTGTTCCATGGTGTATATATGCACCACATTTTCTTTATCCATTCATCTGTTGAAGGGCACCTCGGTTGGTTCTATAGCTTAACTATTGTGAATTGACCTCCTAACCTTGCTGTGGCTGTGTCCCCTTAGTGTGCTGATGTGAAGTCCTTCCAGATAACTAGGTCAAATGGTGCTTCCGTTCCAGGTTTTCTAAGGAATCTCCATGATGCTTTCTAGAGTGGTTGCACCAACTTGCAGTCCCACCAGCAATGTATGAGTGAACGTTTTCCCCACATCCTAGCCAACATTTATTGTTACTTGTGTTCTTGATAATCGCCATTCTGACTGGAGTGAGATGGAATCTCAGTGTAGCTTTAATTTGCATTTCTCTAATTGCTAGAGACGTTGATCACTTTTTTTTTCATATATCTGTTGACTTTTTGTATTTCTTCATCTGTGAAGTGCCTGTTCGATTCCTTTGCCCATATATTGATTGGGTTATTGGTTTCTTGGGTGTTAAATTTTTGATTTCTTTATATGTCCTGGAGATTAACGCTCTGAGTGCTCAGTCTGAGGTGCCAATGGCAAAGATTTCCTCTCATTATGTAGGCTCCCTCTTCATTGTTTCCTTTGCTGAGAAGAAGCAATTTCGTTTGGTAATTTCACATTTATTGATTCTTGATTTTACTTCTTGTGCTTCAGGCATCTTGCTACAGAAGTCGGTCCCTAAGCCCACATGATGGAGAGCTGGGCCTACATATTCTTGGAGTAGATGCGAGGTCTCTGGTCTGATGTCTAGGTCCTTGATTCTCTTTGAGTTTTTTTGGCAGGGTGAGATAGGGGTTAAAGTTCATTCATGGGTTTCCAGTTTTCCCAGCACCATTTGTTTGAAGTAATCCATTCGTGGTGAAAAATGTAAATGAGGAATAAAACGCGTTTGTGCAATGGGTAGAACTAGAGGGTTTCCACTGCGTATTTGGGGGTGGAAGAGTAAGAAGAGAAGGATCATGGGAACGATTTCATGGGCTGCCCTACACTTTTCAGTAAGGTTGGAAGTTTCTGTGGTTGAAGTTTGGCATTTACGACAGTGATGCTGGAAAATGGCCCTTCACAAGAAGATGCGTGTCATAATGCTCCTATGATCGGAACTCTGGTTCCACACACCTGTGTGAGAGCGTGTGCCTGAATGTGCAGGTAATATGTTGGAAGCACACAGGTCCTTCCACTAAGAGTGAGTGGCTCGGAAAGTTCTCTCTGATCTGCAGATGGTAACACACATTAAGTTGGGGGGGGGCGGCGGGGAAGAGTAAAAGTACTTTGGATTAGACAAAGGGGGATGAAGGGGAGGGACGGCGTGGGAAGGGAAAGTCAGTAGAAGGAATCAACATAACTTTCCTTTGTTCACGTATGAACACAGGACCAGTGTAGCTCCATATTACATACAAACACAACAGTGGGAAGCCATACTCCATGTATGTACGATATGTCAACGTACATTGTACTGCCATGTATACCCAAACAGAACAAATAATAAATTAAAAAAAACTCGAGTGAGTGGCTGCTGCATGCTAACCCTTGGCAGACCTTCCTATGCATTTCACGTTCTCAGCAAGCCTGGTTAATGTGTTCTAGAGTCAGACAAACCCCATTTTTTGATTCACACACCCTCCAGCACCCAGACTGATAATAGGAAATCTATGTGGCCAAGGCACATGAGGTCCTGAAAGGTGTAGTTCCTCCTCTCCTGCAAGAGAGGCGATCACGTTATACTGAGTGGAAGAAGGTGGATATATTCTGAAATGCAAGAGATGCGAGAAAATAAATGTGACATCTGCATTATGGGTGACATTAGGACATGGCTTCTGCTGCAGAAGTCATGCATTCCAGAGATGGGGAAGGTAGTCACACACAGTCGGCTTATTTCCCTACCTGTTTTTGGGTTTTCCAGATTAGCATCACAGGGCAACAGGTCGTGGCCATCTGCATTTGGGTGCCCTGGAGTCCCTGGAGGAAGAGTGCAGTTTGGAGGCACGGGGCAGAGTGAAGGTTCTGCAGGTGAGGAGTTGCAGCAGCAGATGTGGGACTGGACCTTCGTGACCCTGGGTAAGCCTCTCCCACAGCCCTCTGTTGCGCCTTGCTGTTCGTTCAGACCCTTGTTTTCACGGTAAGAATCACAGATTTGGTATTGGAAGACAGAAGATGTAAACCACGAGACAGCAGTTCAGGCCACAGCTGGAGACCAGTGCCTGAACCAGTGTGCTCTTCCTCACCCCGTTAGGCAGGAAGAATCCGCAGGAGGACCTTCACAAACCCCTGGGTTCCACGTGGAAGCTCTTGAACGTGACATTGCACAAACACCTCCTGCAGGAGGGCAGGGCGGCACAAACCCCTCAGAAAAGAAGAAAATCCGAGGCATTCTCCAGGGGAGAAGCCCCAGGAGCCAAAAAGGCACAGAATGTATACAGTTCGAGAAAGGGTCCCCTGGCATGACACCCACTTCCTCGTGTGCTTGCTCTTTGAGCTGCACAATCCTTACAATTAGGACAAGATGTTGGATTTGCCTTGTTGTGGAGCCCCCCTGACACCTCCAGGGTTTTGTCTGTTTTCCCCCAAGTACTTTCCATTTATAAACCCTTCTGTGAAGGACACGCTCTCTGTGTTTCCTTCTTTCATCCCCCCAACAATCTCATAGAGCAGGGTGCTTCTACTTGCACGAGAGGAATTTTCTCTTTTGACACTTTTCTGCTTTTCCTTTTGTGAACTCCAGGTTGCTCCTGTATCACCCACAAAAACAAGCAGTCAGCCCAGCACCTCAGGGAGACTCGGGCGGGAAGAGAGCCACTCAAGCTGCCAGCCCTTTGCAGTCCCTGAGGACTGCACGCAGCCTTAGGGCAGAACTGCATTAGCGGTGGTTTTGACAGCCAGGCGTCCTGCCCTCCTCCAATCACCTCCTGACCCCCAACTCCAACTGCAATGGACACCCAGTATGTCCTGTGCAGTTGGAAAGGCCGCTTGTGGCCAGCCAAGGCTCTGTCCAGATCTTGGACTTTGCCGAAATATAAGAGGAGAAGGGTGCTTTCTCTCCAAGTCCAGATCCTCTCTGAAGACCAAAAATTGAGAGTGAAGGGCAAAGACGCAAGGGTGCTGAACAAGTTGGAAATCGAAGCCCTGGCCACCTCAGCCCGGGCATGGTCCAGGGCCACTGTGCCATCGGGGGAGAAGAGAAGGTACAGGAGAGCCCTTAGAGTGGCGCTGGAGATTCTGACTGAGAAAGCCCACTTGGATCAAGGAAGAAAACCCGAGGAGCCAGGGACCCCTAAGGTGCCTGCAGAGGTACTCCAAAAGCCAGCCAGCTCGCCACCTCGCAGAAAGTATCAGAGGCGCAAAGGGCACTTCTGGACTAAGAAAAGGGGACAACACCGGGGATCCCTGCGCGTGCGTTCAGAGAAGGGGCACGACCTGCATGGCGAGAATTCCCAGGTGCACACAGCCATCCGCCTGTCTCCAGCTGAAAAGCAAGCAGAGGCATCGCAAGGCACCCACCAGCGTCCAGATTTCCTGCCTCCTAGTGGAGGTGACCGCCAGGAAGAGGGGGCAGAAGAAGCAGGCCCCTTGGCGCGTCCTCCCGCCGTGGGGGAGGATGCCTGTGCCAAAGACCAACAGCCAGCTTGGTCGCCTCCAGCAAGACTCTTTGCAGCCGTGCCCAAAGCTCAGCACCAAGAGGCCGGGGACACCCGCCCAGAGACCCCGGCTACTTCCCAGGAGAGCACTGCCTTCACAGAGAATGCAGAGGGCCCAGGCGAGGGCGCCTTGGAAGGGATGGCAGCATCCTCCACCTGCTCTACCCGGAGCCTGCATCGCTCCCTCGGTTTCGCCCACAGGAAAAGGAAGCTCCAGGCGCCAGACCCCAAGAAAGGACTGCAGGGGCGCCCACGCCGTGTGCGCTCCCAGGCGATGAGGGCCGCCAGGGCCAGCACCATAAGGGCTGGCGATCGACCAGCGCGAGGAGCCGCAGCAGGGCCTTCGGCACGCGAGCCCTGCCCTATCAAAAGAGGGACGATGGTCTGGTTCAAGTTTCAGGATCATCCGTTTTGGCCGGCAGTGGTCAAGAGCGTGTGCAAAACCCAGAAGACGGCCCGGGTGCTGTTGATTGAGGCGAACCTGCGCGGGGAACGCAGCGGCATTCGGGTCCCTCTGCACAGGCTGAAGCACCTGGATTGTGAGGAGAAGGAGAAACTCCTGAAGAGAGCCAGCAAGGCGTACCGGCAGAGTGTGAACTGGTGCTTGTCGCTCATTGCCCACTACCGAGAGCGGGTGGGTCGGGGCTCTTTCGTGGGCTCCTTCCTGGACTACTACGCGGCCGACGCCAGCTACCCCATGCGCAAAGCCATCCAAGACGGGGACCTGGACGTCAGTTTTCCAAAGGTGAATTATGCAGACCTGGAAGATTCCGAGGAGGAGACCTCGGTGGGCGCGGGCGGCAAGAGGACCTGCAAGAAGCTGCTCCCCGACCGCATGAGGGCCGCTCGGGACCGAGCCAACCAGAAGCTGGTGGACTTCATCGTGAAGAAGAAGGGGGCCGACCACCATCTGCTGGACATCGTGAAGGGCAGGAAGCAGTCCCGGTGGCTGACGTCCTTTCTGAGTGAAAGCCGGTACGTGTTCTGCATCGAGACGTACCTGGAGGACGAGGATCAGCTGGATGTCGTCGTCAAGCATCTGCAGGACATCTACGAGCAAACGGACAAGGCCTTGCTCACTCTCATCAGAGGTGACAAAGTGAGATTTCTTCTGGAAGTCCTGCTGCCAGAAGCGATCATTTGTTCAATCGCTGCGCTGGACGGACTCGACTACAAGGGAGCAGAAGAGAAGTACCTGCGAGGGCCACCTGTGCATCCACGGGAGAAGGAACTGTTCGACAAGGACATCTTGAAGGAGATGAGGAAGAGATCCAGGAGAGGCAGAAAGGTGGTCAGGTCTCTTCCCCAGCCCTGCACCTCCGCAGGGGCCTCCTCCTCTCCCCAACCCATCAGGCCGCCCCTCTGTGTGAAAGGAGGCGCCTCACCCCCTCCCTAGGCAGTCCCATATGCTTGGCACCTTTGGAAGAGACCTTTGGAAGGTGCACTCTTCATGGTGGATCCATCTCTCCCCTTGGTGGATGCCACCTTCAGCCACATTTCTTGTCCCCAAACCCCTCACCCGCTATTTCTCACGACACTCCTGCCCTTCCCACTTGATATTTTCATACAAGACACACACCAGCAAAGGCCCGGCCTTCAGCTACCTAGCAACACTAACCTGGGAAACCTCATGCGTGTGCTCACACAAACATCCCCTGGATTTTTCCTGCGTCCAGGGACATGTGGATATACATATGCCTTGGGCTCCTTCTTGACATCATCCCCGAACTTTCCCTGCTACACCTATTTGCTTCTTGAAGTCAAAACCAATGACAGAGATGCTTTCTCCTGTGATATCATCACCTTCTGATACTTCTTCAAAAGCCATTCTGGAAGTCCAGCCGAGCACAGAGTTGCTGGATCACCAGCCCACCATCCTCTGGGCATGGGTGAAATCCTGGCACCCAAGGGCCCTTTTGTCCCGTGGGATCTTGCCCAGGAGCATCGACTTGGTGCATTCATGAAATTCCGCCTCTGGGAGCAGGGAGTGGCCCTTCTTCACAGGCGGAAGAGCAGCGGCTTCCTGAAGCACACAGGCCACAGGCCCCCTCCCATCACTGGCAGTGACTGGATCCTCCTCACATGGCCATCCAGTCCCAGGTTGAGCACTTCACAGGCCAGCCACTCCATGGAGTGGATGGGAGAGGAGCCCATCCACAGAGGATGAGTTACAGGACAGCAAGCATTTGCTCTGGATCCCACAGGCCCTCACACAGAGACATTTGTCTCAAGGTGTACCCCCCGACTTCTTCACGGGCCAGCAGGCTCCCACCGCAGAAACGCAGGCTGGGTCAGTCTTTCCAGGCAGCTGGCACAGTGCCAGTACCGGGACTGCCAAGTTGCAAATGGAAGATAGAAACAGCCTCTGCTCGGCCCTACCTGGCCATCGTCCAAATGTAATTAAACACACACCCTCAAATGATGCGTGCAAAACCCACGGATTCTCCTACGAACTTGAAGCAAAACGTCTTTCTGAGAATACACGTGAGAAAAACCAGTTTACTTTGAAAACTTGATTGAATGAAGCATCGAGGGTTGAGGGGATCCTGAGCGGGTGGGTAGCTGTTGGAGGAAGTCCCTTGTTCTCGTGTGTTAGGCTATGTGTGTTAGGCTATGTTAGGCAGGTGCTTTTCTCGACCTTGCAAGGTAGCTCTCTGGATTCACAATCCAACTGTTGTGTCTTTCCCCTTGGACTCCTGCTCCACCACGCTTGAAATTGCACCATGGCTCGCTCCGGTGGAGCATCCAAGAAAGCGTATAAGCACACTCACCACGAAATAAGATCATGGAAAGTATCGTGGTGGCTGTTGTCATTTTGAAGGCTCATTGTGAGTTCCCTGCTCATTCCAAATAAATATTCACGTTTGTGGTTGACGTTGTGTAACTTTACATGTCGCCTTCCAGACGGTACGGGTGTCAGGCCTGACCTACCTCTCTGACAGAGAGCAGCCTCCTGGGGCCCCCTGAAGCCCTCATGGTCCTGGGAATCATTTTCAACAGACTGTAGGCCTCGGCACTCTGTGCAGACCCCATTCACCCAGACAGTGCCCTCTAGCTTCTCCACGACCCTGTGTCTCTCTCTCTCTCAGCTGGGGCCATGTTAGCATCTGGGTTCTACTCTCTCCCTTACTGCCTCATTCATTCATTCATTCCTTCATTTTTCATCAGGAGAGCAAGTGAGCTGTGGCTTAAGGCTCTGCTCTGAAGATCAACTCCAGGTGCCCTAGAAAGGGACGGGAATCTTGCAACCCAGGTGACAATCGCACTTGTGAGGGAACAAGGATATGACACTTGGTCCTGTTAGTGAGAAATGGTGACCAGCCACATGGGCTGACTCCCTGCATTTGAATCCAGATCCTGCTTCCCCCCCCCCCCGCTATTTTTCAGGTCGGAGGTTTCTGTTGGTTGGGGTGAAGGGAGAGAGGCTGGTCTCTTTTGCATATCATCTACAAGTGGTACCTTTATCCAGGAGAGGCGGCCATGTCTCCCGTGAGCTCCTATCTTCCTCCTCTTTGAGGCAGGGTCCCTGCTGGATCTCCATCGCAGGTGGGTTTGTGTGATGCCATAGCCTCACCTGTCACCTATTGTAAACCCTCTTTCCAGGAGTCCACTTCTCCTCCAGCTGTAAGGCACGCTGCTGACGGCCAGGTCCTGTGCTAATGGATGTTTGGCATTGCTGCAGAGAGATGGCATGTGCTGGTGCACAGGTCTCCACCTCCACTGGGGAGCTGAAGAGGGAGGAGTAGAGCCCTGAGACCTGGAAAGCCGATGAGCACAAGAATTTGGAGCACCGGGAACCCCCAAGCTGTCACCCTAGAATCAGCAATCCCCTAATCATTGTGAACTGGGGAGCACCTTTTTTGTCTCTGTAGGCCACAAAGACCGCCTGTAAGGGAGCCACCTCAAAAGACGTTGCTTGTCTTGGGCAGCATCCATCCTGTTAACTGTCCTTGCTGCAGGACCGATGGCAAGGGCAAACTCAGAGTAGGTAAGATCACAGCCCATCGCAGCAGGGGAGGGAAGTGCAGTTCCTGTGTGGGTGGGAGATGCCTTCTCCTCAGATGAACTGCAGGGCCTGGCTAAAATGTTCTCGTGTGAACTGGGAGAAGGCATGTGGGGGTGGATTTGGGGGATGCTAAACCAAGGCATGGTAAAGAATATCATTCAGTGGAGGGGGGGACTTGTTGGCTCACAAGCACAGAGCTGTGGCAGAGTTTCTGTGACCCAGGGAGGCCTATAGGCTGCTTAGGTGGCACTTCAAGCCTGCAGAACTACAGCCAGCGAAGGAGAAGGGCCACATTTGTTGTTGTTCTTAAATTTCATTGTAATTTCCTGGGAAGAGCCATGACATTCAGTGGAATCCTGCTGGTATTTAGCATCCAGTGCTTTGAATGGGCACCCCGCTAATACTGCAGGCTGCGGGGGGGTCATCTCTGTGATTGTCTCAATTAGACAATCTTCTGGTGGCACGTTTGAGAAGCCCCACAGAGCTTGGCATCCTACTGATGAGAACCCCTTTTCCTGCCACAGCCTGTGCCCTGCAACTTTCTGCCTTGTGACATCCTGAAAATTTCCTCTGTGCTTTCTTCGTTCACTGTCATACAAATCAAGCTCCTTCACCTCCACCTTAGGATAATATATCCTCTGAGCCTTCTCTAGCACCTTCCTTGTGTCACAGAGCCTTGAGGTAACATCAATGCTCTCCTCACTCCTCGCTATTGCTTACAATCATTCTCCATCTGCCCTCCTAAAAATATCTAATTCCTTTGAAGTTATGCTATCAGATCATGTGACTAGGATTACCATATTTTGCAAATAAATGTACTGAAACTCAGTTAAATTTAAATTTCCTTTAGATAATAAGTGTCTTGTATAATAGATCTCATGTATGTGGACATTTAATGGCATGTTCTGTACTTAATCTGGCAGTTCTATGAATGACCAGTATTCCTCCTCATCGAGGCTAGGTTTCTTGACCCATAGCCTCAGGACTGGAACTTGCAAGCCTCCTTCCTCTCTCCTTACCATGTTCTCACATAGTTCAAAGTCAACCATGTAGATGCAAAATATATTCAAAAAGTGTGTGGGAGCTAGGCACAGTGGTGCACACCTGTAACCTCAGCAGCTTCAGAGGCTGAGGCATGAGGATCACTAGTTCAAAGCCAGCCTCAGCAACTTAGCGAGGCCCTAAGCAATGACTATGGATGTGGTTCAGTGGTTAAGAGCCCCTGGGTTCAATCCCCAATACAAAAAACCCCAAAAAAACCAAAAAAAACATGAGAGCTTAAAATGGGACCCAGTTTTCATTCTGCTCTGCATCTAGCTATCTGGATTCACTCTGCAAATTACTACAGGTTAGCATAACTCAATCATTCTTTCATTTTAAAACCATATAAATTGTACACATCTTCCTTCTCCCCACCTTTTACTCAATCCAAAAAGTAAGTAATAATTCCAAGTTGTTGTCCATCTCTTCCACGAGAATGTCGAGACTAGGGTCATTGTGGTTTATATGCCCAGGTGCCATGGCAGCCCAATACCTGCAGACTGTTCATTATTGAGTCTGCCATCTGCAGAAGTCTCTGCATATCCTGCCTCTAATATGACTTAAACTGCCAATGCCCTTTGTGCATGCATGTTCAGGCAACAACCCTCTATCCTCACCTTCTGTCATGCTCTTCTCTTACCTCTGTGTCCCAACACCATTGTTTTTCCTACAGCTTTCTCAGGCACAGACTGATTTCTCTCCCACATCCCTCACACCATGCAGGTGGAATTGGTGTACTTCCTGCCCTCCAAACCCCACCATCTTTGAGCACCTGCCATGGGACTATAGGATGCATGATCCTTTCCCATTGCTCACCTCCCTGTTATCTCCCATTCCTTGTCTTCACCACTACTTCTGCCATGGCTCCTCAGGACTCCAGAATTCTCACCCTGCCTTATCCCATACCCTTCTCTCTCCATCCCTTGTTTTCCTCAACTCCTAAGATTTTTTCAGCTTTGTGACCTCAGTCACCAACTATCATGGTCATACTCTTGGCTTCTACTACCAACAGTTGATACCAAGGATCCCACTCTCTGAGCACACCTTCTCTTTTTCCTACACACTCACTCAATTTCCCAACAATTTCTCTGCCCCACTGCCAACCCCCTCCCCCACCTTCTCAGTGTCCGCAGCCTTGACACCATTTTTTTTTTATACTGAGGATTGAACCCAGGGGTGCTTTACCACTGACCTATATACCAATCTATTTACTTTTATTCATTTTAATTTTTTATTTGTTCTTTTGTTCTTTTTAGCTATACATGACAGTAGAGTATATTTTAACATATTACACATACATGGAGTATAACTTCCATTCTTGTGGTTAAACATGATGTGGAGTTACACTGCTTGTGTATTCACATGTGAGCATAGGAAAGTTATGTCTGATTCATTCTACTGTCTTTCCCATTCCCATCCCTTTTCCCTTTATTCTCCTTTGTCTGATCCCATGAAATTCTATTCATCCCCACTCCCGATGTCAAATCCAATGAATCTCCACTCCCCACCCCCAGCTTATTGTGAATAGCATCCACATACCAGAGAGAACATTTGGTCTTTGGTTTTGGGGGATTGGCTTATTTCATTTAGCAGGATACTCTCCAGTTCCATCCGTTTACAGGCAAATGTCATTCCTCTTTATGGCTGAGTAATATTCCATTGTGTATATATGCCACATTTTCTTTATTTTTTTTTATCTGTTGAAGGAAGCCTAGCTAACCTCTTTATTTTTTTATTTGAGACAGGGTCTGGCTACGTCGTCTAGGATGGACTTGAACTTGCAAGCCTCCTGCCTCGGTTGCCTGAGTTGTGGGATTACAGTCATGCAACATCACTCTGGGCCCTTCCACAATTATGATCACAACCATACCAACTGGTTTCCTTTTAAATGCTTCACCACTCATCTCAAGTTGTTCCTTAGAGCTGCCTGGCAATCCTACTCCATTTTCGTGTTCAGTTCACTCTCCCATAATCTCCTGTCTTCAAAATTACCATCCTTTCCCCCTTCTCATCTTAGTTATCATTGCAGTACATGTGAATAGTGTCCTCCTCCAAAAATCAAGGACGTGTCTTCACTTCACTCATGCTCTCACTCCTCCTTTCCCCTTGAGAACAAGGGTTTCTTGGAAGGGATTTTATCTTTCCCTGTCTCTGCTTCCTCCCCTCCTGATCATTCTTCCACCCACTGTATTAAGGCACTCATCCATACCTACCACTGTATTGGCTCTTTTTTTAAAAAAAAAAGTATTTTTTAGTTGTCGATGGACCTTTATTTTATTTTATTTCTATTTTGTATTGAGAATGAACCCAGTGCCTCACACCTTCTAGGCAAGCGCTCTACCATTGAGCCCCAGCCCCAGCCCACATGGTATTGGCTCTTGTCAAAATCACCAATGACATTTCTCATCCTAAATCCACTATCATTCTCAGTCCTCAATTCTGAAACTCTTCAGTAACAGTCAATGTAATTGGTCCCTCCTGCTTTTCTCAAACTATCTTCACCCAGCTTCAGGGGTATTCTCCTGATTTTACTTCCACTTTATGTACCCCCTTCTCTTGCTCCTAAACCTCTAAATCTAGGCTTGGAATTCAACTGCTTTCTTGTTCCCAGTTATGTTTACACCTAGAGTGGTGGATCTGCAAATATTTTAATCAGATTTTCATCACTGTGCCCAAAAGACATGACAAGAAAATTGTAAAGGAGGAAAAGTTTATTTTGGCTCACAGTTTCAAAGGTTCAATTCACTGTTGTCCAACTCCATAGTTCTAGACCCAAGATGAGGCAGAACATCGTGGTGGAAGGGTGTGGAGGAGGAAATTGGCTCACAACATGATATCCAAGAAGGATGGGGGGGGGGAGAGGGGGGGGAGAGAGAGGCGCAATACTGTTCTCATCTGCTCACCAGGGACAAAATTCAAACCCCAAAGGCATGCTCCTAGTGACCTACCTCCTGTAGCACACCCTACCTTCCCACAGTTATCACCCAGTTAATCTATTCAAGTAGATTAATCCATTGATTGGGTCACATCTCCCAATAATTTCGTCTTTTAACATTCTTTCCTTGTCTCTTACACAGCTTTTGGGAGACACCTCATATCTAAACCATAACACACTAGTATGGGACCTGGAGCATCAACATCACCTGAGCTTTATGGGAAAACATATTCTTGGACCCTGACCCAGACGTGCTAAATCAGAAACCCCTGGGTGAATCCCAGCAGCCTGACTTTTAACTAGCCCTTCTGGTGATTCTGGTGCACCCTTGAGTATAAGAATCACTGCCTTAGGCCATCTCAAGTCAATCCTATAACTTTATATACCATCTGTTCCAGATGAAATTGCACTTGGTGCCAGCAACAGCAAACCCAACAGGAAAGTTTCCTTGACTACCCTGCCTAAAGTAAGCCTGCAACCTCTTCAGTATCTTATCACATCATCCTGTTCTGTTCTTGTCATTTATTACCATTTAATACAGAGTAAATATTAATTCTCTTACTTTTTATGATCCATTCTGTGTCAGAGCAAAGATCTTTACACCTAGATCTCCATAATGGGCACATGATGCTCAGTCCAAAAGTGCTACCTGATGGAATGCACAAGTTAATTATGTGCACAGAACTTGTATATTCATTGTCTTAGTATGTCCCAACCCTCCCTTGACTGAAAGTGGATGAATCAGAAAGCTGGGCTTTTCATCACATAAACTTTTTTCATATTTATCTAATTCACAGTGACTCCACATGGAGGGCACATCCTGTATGCCAATCACATGCTCTAAATGTCTCCTGGGCAAGGTGGTGTCATAGTTGTCCTCTGCTAGGTGTCTCTACCCTCTTACAAACCTACCCACTTCTGTTTCTCTGTACCACAGTACTGGAGGGTTAGAGGGTGTATCCTGAGAGGCCCTGCTTACTAGAAACTATGTGGCTCCACCGCTCCTTGTCTAGCTCTATCTCAGCCCTTCAGTCTGAAAAGATAACATTAAACATATTCATGTTTTCCTCTTCTTTATATGGATATTATACTCTCCCACCTCATAAGTTGGCTCTAAGGACTAATAAAGACAATGCTTGTAAAGTTCTGAGCACAGTGACTTGTCTGTGTCTACTAAGATGGCACCCAGTGGATTAGACATGCAAGACATTTACTAGCTAAAATATGTGGAAGAGAAAGTGAAAAGGGACCCCAAAGAGACTGGCAGAACCATCACACTGCAATGCAAATAGGACCTCAAGTGAAGAAGAGAGGCAAATAAGGAAGAAAAGTTAGAAGAAAGCATCATAGACCTTGGTGCAATTCTAGGTGAGTTTGGCATGGTTGCCAGGGAGTCTTTAAGCTGGAATCAACAATCAGAGGAGTTCCATGTCTTTCAGGAATAGCTGGCCTTAGCAACCTGGCATCACTCAGAAATGAATGTCATTAATTGGGGAGTAGTACAAATGTGATTGTCATCTTCAGAGCACCACAGCTGGAACTCTTGGTCAGGGCTGCTCCCTGAAGTCAATCCCTGTAGTCAAAAAACTGAGAAGTGCATTTTTATGGATTTCACCAAAACTACATATTAATTCTTGGCAAATGACATGTACTATCATTCCTTCTGAATGTTAAGTAATATCCCACAAGCACAGAGGACTATAGTGTAGTGAAGATGCTGGTAACTAGTTGTTTGGCTCTGCTATTAACCTCTTGGCACCTCCATTTCCTCATTTCTGTGATTTGGGAAGTGGTCCTGCATATCTCAAAGACTCTTAACAAATGCAAAGGTCCAAAGGATGTTAAACAAGATCCTGCATGTAAATAACTCACAGGAGTACAGAAAAAAAATACCTAGTGCTACCTGTACCAGTATGATTAGCAAATTAACACACGGCCCCCAGCCTTAGCAGCTCTCTCCAGAAATTCCCAACTGGGCAGTGGATAAAAGTATGACAAGGAAAGACAGGCAATATATTGGATCCTGGAACACTTGATAAGGCTCTTGGGTTAAAAAATCATGTTCCATCATCCTTGGGAAGTTTAGTTGAGCTCAGTGGATATTAGAGGTAGGTTGGTGGTCTTCAGGCTGAGAAGGGCAAAAATGTAGACTGAGTGGGACAGTTGTTTATACTCCAGCTAATTAGAGAGAAGGGTAATACTCTAGAGTTAGTTAAGGAAATAGTTTGAAAGTACAAAAGGGCAGTCTAACTAATAGGAAGCTTCCAATCAGGTGGAAGTGACTCAAAAGCTGAGTCCAAACCCAGAGAGATATGGACACAATGCAGAGGAAGAAGATACCAAATCTGCACAAGCCACCTACATCTTTTCACATGGAGGATGATTGAATACCAGAGTTTACTCTGTAGAAGTGACATGGAGATTGAGAAGAAGCCAATGCAGAGTCATAAGGGATTGCTCTCTGGCAACCATTAATCTGCTTTCTAGTCAGATTAGAAAAATCAGATTTCTAAGTACTAATCCTTAAAGGAAAGACTGAGAGTAGATAGGAGAAAGAGCCCACACTGGGCAGGAACAAGAACCCTGGGACCTGGGGCTAGAAGTTAGCTCTAGAAACTTCCAGGCCCTGGCCAAGAAAGTCCCTGACACTGCAGGTCACATGGGAGCAGCATCCCCAAGGAAAGAAGAAGGTTTAGGGGTATGATGAAGCAATAAAGGCCAAGGGCCTCGGAGGAAAAAGGGAAAGAGGAAGAAGGAGTGAGAGGCTAGCCCCACACTGCCTCCTCAGATGTGGACCCAGGTGACTCAAGACCCCAGCAGGCCTACTGAGGAAACACTTTGCAGCATGTTAGACAAACTTGCTCACAGGAGGGATCACACAGAGACAGCTTGGGAGCCTGCTTCTTTTTTTTACCAACCCCCTTCCTCCAGGAGATTAGTGGGTGGTGAATGGGGTTCATTGACATGTCAAGGTCATTCCTGTGTCAAGCCAGCCCCTGTGGAAGTAGCTTGGTATACAAGGAGGAAGCAGCTAGTGCCCCACACTCCAGGAACCCAAAGTGTCTAGGGGAGAAGCCAGAGAGGGTTTATCATCACCCTAAAGATCTAAACGGGCTCAGATGAACTGGACCTAATGAACTCTCAAAACTTCTTTTCAAGGCAAGGACTTTCACTGAGGAGAAACTGTGGGGAATAGAATACAAATAAAGCAAGATAGGAGTGACAGAAGTAAAGAAAACAGAAGGTCCAAATAAAAGGGAGGGAGAACAAATATGGATCGCTGATAGTAAACACACATCTGTTCACAGTCCTCAAAATCAACAGAAGAGGGCACTCCTTATATGTGAAACTAGAAAATCTATCCTGTACTGTGCTTCACTTTTGCAAGAGCAGGAAAATCAATTTTATGTGAAAATGAGTTGACAGGACAGGATCAATGGCAAATCTCATACAAAATAAGCAAAAGAAAAGAGAATAAATGCAAAATAACATCCCTCTAGACAACAAAAGCATTTCAGAGAGGTGTGCACAGATCAGGTAAAGCTGGATTCCCTCATTGTAGAGCAAGGAAAAGGCATTAAAAATGGTTCCTTTATGTATTAAGGAAATTAGTCATTTGCTGATCTGAATTGCAACATTTTCTCCAAGCTCTATTGTATTTTGACTTTATTTTTTTCTTTCACAGAGATATTTTTAAATTTTATATAGTTTAATGAAATGTTAGTTTTCTTTAATGGTTTCTAAGATTTGTTTCAACTTTTTAAAACCTCAATTTGGAGAAAACATTAAAAATTACCCTATGTAAAAAGAATAAAATGATCTGAGACATGAAAAAACAATTTATAAGACACGACTATAAATAAAATCACAGAAATGAGGCAATAGACTCAAGAACTAATAATAGGGGATGGGGATGTGGCTCAAGTGATAGCGTACTACCCTGGCATGCACGAGGCATTGGTTTCTATCCTTAGCACCACATAAAAATAAATAAAGATATTGTGTCCACCTAAAACAAAAAATAAATATTAAAAAAGAACTAATAATAAATAATAAAAGTTTAAAATTTCAATTTTTTAACTTTTAGGAAATAGCACTGAAGTAAGAGGACCTCAAGAATAAATAAATACAATATATAATGCCCCAAGAGAAATAGATGGAGATTTTCAGTGCACATTTAATAATAAAAGATAAATTAGGAAGATGACTTAAAAGAAACAACAAATATAGAAGACAAGCAAAAAGAAAATGTAATATATATGTAATAGGGGTTTCCCAAAAAAAGCAAAGGAAAAGGACAAATATGAAAATGTACAATTTAAGGATCCCTTCCTCTGGAGAGTGGAGAGGGGAATCCAATCCATAAATTGCAAGAACACACATGGGAAAACCAGCACATAACAAGTAAAACCTAAGTGTTTTCTACTCAAATCATTGAACTTTTTTTTTAAGTCTTTGACTATTCAGCCAAAGAGATTTGGTGTACAATGGTAAAAAAAAAAAAAAAAAAAAACTAAATTTTCCTCTAGCAACAATGTATGTGGACACAAGACAGTTTAAGGAAATAAAGGAGAGAAAATCTGAACAAAGGCTATTAAATCCAACCAAGCTGCTTTTCAAAGTATAAATTCAGCAAACTGTAACCAACATGCAGCAACATGCAGAATGGGATTGCCATGACTTGTGTCTTAGGAATCTGCTCAAGAATTAGTTTCAAGCAACCCAAACAGAGGGACACTGGTAAAGGCTGGTGTTTCCAGGAAGGATCGAGGATGAATGAGGCCCTAGGGACAGAGGGGAGTCTGTAGTATATACCTAGGGAATGGGGACAGTGGAAAGAGCAGATGCACAAATATCTTTTTCAGACTCCTTTCTGTAATCACATTGGTGGAAGGCTACTTTTGTTATTCTATGTTTTATGTATAGTGCAGGATAAAGCAAATGCATAAGCATATTATATTTTAATCCATAATCTACATATGTGTAAGATAGACAAATTTATCCTGTATGTTTTTTGTTTCGTTTTGGGTTTTTTTTCTATTTGTTTTGTTTTGCTTTGCTTTTGCAGTACTGGGGACTAAACTCAGGGGTGCTCTACCACTGACTACATCCAAGCCTTTTTATTTTAATTTTGAGACAGAGTCTTCATAAGTTGCCCAGGCTGGCTTGAACTTGCCATCCTCCTGCCACAGACTACCAAGTAGCTGGAATTCCAGGCATGCTCCACCATGCCTGGTTTACCCTGTAGTCGTGAATATAAATTGGAATTGTCTCTGTATGATATGTATCATTGTGTGTGTGTGTGTGTGTGTGTATGTGTGTGTGTGTAATGCCTAGCACTGAACACTAAAGAGGTATAAAAATAAGGACCAAGGGCTGGGGATGTGGCTCAAGCGGTAATGTGCTCGCCTGACATGCACAGGGCACTGGGTTCAATCCTCAACACCACATACAAATGAAATAAAGATGTTGTGTCCTCCGAAAACTGAAAAATAAATATTAAAAAATTCTCTCTCTCTCTCTTAAAAAAAAATAAGGATCAATGCAGCAGCAATGAACCTTCATATCATCCAGTTTGTTTTTGAAATTGTACTACCCACTTAAAAACTAAAAGAAAAAAGAGACCATGGAAAAATGCCTGATTCTAGAGCAGGAAACAAAACAGATAAGCATAGAACATCTTGTCAGACCATAAGACAAGGAAGTCCAAAACTTTTAGGTCCTTGATAAGAGGTCTTGGATGCTGGACACAATGGCACACACTTGTAATCTGAGCAACTCTGGAGGCTGAGGCAGGAGGATCATGAGTTGAAGACCAGCGTCAGCCAGTTAGCAAAACCCTGTCTCTAAATAAACTATGAAAAGGGCTGGAGATGTAGCTCAGTGATAAAGCACCCCTGAGTTCAATCCCCAGGACTCAAAATAGAAATTAAAAAGAAAAGGTCTTAGGAGCTGATCTGAAAGGGCTCCTCCTAGCCACTATTTTAGCATCAATAAGAATGAAAATATAATTAATTAAAACATATTAATATTTCTAAATCCACTCAAAATTATTTTCAAAAAGGCCATTTTGGAGGTTGCTAGGGAATCAACTCCTCATTTGAAAAAAATGGGAGTTCATAACCCACTTGATTCTAATGTATGAAATATGATATGTCAAGAGCTTTGTAATGTTGTGAACAACCAATAAAAAATAAATAAATAAATAAATATAAATAAATAAATAAATTATGTCTCAATAAAATTGTTGAAAATTTAAAAAAAGAAAATTGCTAAATAAAGGGAAAGAGTCAAACATGTTTCCGCATGTCTTGGTCAGTTTGAACTGCTATAGCAAAATGCCATGAACTGGGTGGCATGTGAGCAACAGACATAGATTTCCATAGTCTGGAGGCTGGAAAGTCCAAGATCAAGGTGCAGTGTCTGGTGAGGGCCTGCTTTCTTGTAGATGGCAGCTTCTAGCTGTGTCTTTATCTGCTGTAAGGAATTAGCTAGATCTCTGTGGTCTCTCTTAAAAGGGTACTAATCCCATTCAGAAGGGTTCCATTCTCAAGATCTACTCATCTCTATAAGGTCTCACTTCCTAATACTATCACATTAGTGATTGGGAGTCAACATATGGATTTAGAGGAATGCAAACATTCAGACCATAGCACAGACCTTCCCTATATCAACTTTAGACTATGTAAAGTATCTCTATGTACAAGTATTCCAACCAGTAAATGAAGAAGATCACTTGGATTAGCACCATTTGCAACTTCCAGTGAATTATAGATTTAAGCATTGAGAATAAATGGCTGATGTATGATTTTCTTTTGTGTCTTAGGCCATCTTGATTAAGCAAAAAGCAAAAACTCAACTATAGTTGGAAAAAGACACACAGCTGTCATAAAAAGAAAAAGAAAAGAAAGGAAGTGAGTACCATAAAAGTTAGCATAGTGGCTATTCTAGCTGCTTCATGGAGTGAGGATGTTTCCAGGGACACATGACTTGACATAACTTATAGCTTTATATTTATTTATGTTGTTTTTTATGTTTGTATTATTTTGACCAAAAGTTTTTTTAAGGAAAAATGAAAGGAGAGAGATTGGAGATAAAGAGTATACTAAGAAATTTTTGCTGTGAAAAGAACTGTAGCCAGTCAGAAAGGGAAATGGGATTAAGGAAACAAAGTGATCATGTAGAATTTGAGAGTAGAACGGTGGTGACCAGAGGCCAGGGAGAGCAAGGACAGAGAGGGTGGGAGAGGCTGATCAGTAGGTACTAAGTTACAGTGCTCTGCTGTTCAGTATGGTGAGCACAGATAATAATAACACATTGTACCTTTCAAAAAGCTAAAAGAACAGAGTTTAAATGTTTTACCATAAAGAAATGGTAAGCTGGGGCTGAGGTTGTGGCTCAGTGGTAAGAGCACTTGCCCAGCATGTGTGAGGCCCTGGGTTGCATATAAATAAATGAATAAAATAAAAAGGTCCATCAACATCTAAAAAAATAAATTAAAAAAAATGATAAGCTTCCTCTTCTGGTCTCAACTGCTCCTGGAGCAGCAGCTTATGGTGTAGAAATGGCCAAGTCCAAGAAGCATATCACATTCAACCAGTCTCAAAAATGGTACAGAAATGGCATCAAGAAACCCCATCACAAAGATATAAATCTCTTAAGTGGGTAGACCCCAAGTTCCTGAGAAATACGAGTTTTGCCAAACAGCACAAAAATCAGGGCCTGAAAAACATGCAGGCAAAAAATGCCAAGGCAATGAGTGCAGGTGCTGAGGCATCAAGGCCCTGGTAAAGCCCAAAGAGGTTAAGCCCAAGATGTGAAAGGGTGTGAACTGCAAACAAGATCGCCTTGTCTTCTTTGGCCTTCCAAGTTCAGGAAGCATGCTTGTGCCCATGTGGCCAGGGATCATAGGCTCTGCCAGCCAAAGGCCAAAGCCCAAGCCCAATCCAAGACCCAGGCTGCAACTTCAGCTGCATGATCAGCTCCAGCTCTGGCTCTGGCTCATGCTCCCAAAGATGCCCAGACTCCCAAGGGTCCCTGCAAAGTCTCCATAGTAAAAGTCTCTGTCTGTGAATGTGAGGACAGGACTGCTGTGACCCTTAGGCCCCTGTGTACAGGGACTAGTATCCTCCTGTGCTGTTTGTGCAAATAAATCCAGAGTCAGAAAACAAAATAGAAATAATAAATGTTTTAGAATATAAATAAGTTGAATCTGATTTAAACATTACACAATGCATACATGTATTGAACATTACATAGTACCCATTAATACATACAACTTTTGTTTTTATATATTGTTAAAAATAAATTTACTTTAACTTGTAAAAATTATCTTTCTGGGAAACATGCAGAGAGGCCTGCCCCACACCCATGTGGAGAGGCACCCCACACTGGGGTTCCTTATTCACTAAAGCATGGCTCCACAGCCCAACATCAAAGTACATATAGGCTTGAGGCTGTCACTGCCACGAAACTAGGATATCATTACTTCTATCAAGGGACAACAATAAGGACCTGGTAAGATGTCACCAAGGTCCCTGTGGGCCTGGCTGCATCAGAAGTTTCTCTACTAGGGGTGCCAACAGTTATCATGTTGCTGAGGTGACAGGGACAGTGGCTAACAATCACTCTCTCGTTTCTACTAACAGACAACTTTTATGGGGTAGCCACTCTCTTGTTTCTACTAACAGACAACTTCTTATTACCCTCTCATTAGTCATATAATCTAATACTTCATATTCTCATATCCTACCTCATAAACAGCCATTTCCCCTCCCCACTTCCACCATCAGAAACTATAAACCATTACGCAAACCTATTGACTATATGGTAGAAAATAACCAAACTCATCATTTCTGATTATAGTGACAAAACTGTAAATGTAAAAACAAAAGCTAACTGATCTATAGTTGTACATTGGGTACATTGAGTGCTATAATATTGATCTCTCCCTTAAAAGTGAGGTATTGGTAACCTGCAGGGACACCATAAGACAATACAACAGAAGCTGTCATACCTCAGATCTACACTGCAAGAAAGGAAGATCCATAGACATCATGAAAAAACAAGGGAGGAAAGTGCCTCAAACAAACCAAGATACTACAACAATAGAATCCATAGACAGTGCAGTAGGTGAAATGTCAGAGAAGGCATTCAGAATATACATAACTAAAATGATTTGGGAATTAAAGAATGACCTAAGTGAGCAGATATAGGCAAAAAAAATGATCACTCCAACAAAGAGATAAAAGAACAAATACAGGTGACCATTTATCACACCAACAAAGAGATAAGAGAGCAAATACAGATTGCAAGAGATTGCTTCAAAAAAGAGATAGAGGTGCTGGAAAAAAAAACAAACAGAAATCCTTGAATTGAAAGAAGCATTACACCAATTAAAAAACTCAGCAGATAGCATCACCAACAGACTAGATCACTTAGAAGACAGAACCTCAGACAATGAAGACAAAATATATAATCTTGAGAATAAAGTTGACCTCACAGTGAAAATGGTAAGAAACTATAAACAGAATATCCATCAAAAGACCAAATTTAAGATTTATTGGGCTAGAGGAAAGTTCAGAGATTCAAACCAAAGGAATGCACAATCTCTTCGGTAATATCAGAAATTTTCCCAAGTATGAAGAATGAATTGGAAAATCAAACACAAGAGGCCTATAGGACACCAAATGTACAAACTTGCAACAGACCTACACCAAGACACATTATAATGAAAATACCTGGCATACAGAATAAGGATAGAAGTTTAAAGGCTGCAAGAGAGAAAAATCATATTACATATAAGGAAAGATCAATTTGGATCTCAGCAGATTTTTCAACCCAGACCCTCAAAGCCAAGAGATCCTGGGACAACATACACCAAGCTCTAAAAAATAATGGATGGCAACCAAGAATCTTATATCCAGCAAGACTAAGCTTCAGATTTGATGGTGAAATAAAAACCTTCCATAGTAAACAAAAGCTAAAAGAATTTACTGAAAATAATCCTGCACTATAGAACATCCTCAGCAAAATATTCCATGAAGAGGAGATGAAAAGCAACAATAAAAATCAGCAAAGGGAAGAACTACAATAAAGGAAAAGCCAACCAAAGGAGAAACTAAGTCAAGTTAAATACCAAAAATAAACAAAAAATGACCGGAAATACAAATCATGTCTCAATAATAACCCTGAATATTAATGGCCTAAACTCCCCAATCAAAATACATAGACTAGCAGATTGGATAAAAAAAAGACCCAACAATATGCTGCCTTCAAGAGACTCATCTCACAGGAAAAGATGTCCACCGATTGAAGGTGAAAGGGTGGGATAAAATAAACAATTCACGTGGTGTGTGTAAACAAGCAGGGGTTTCCATGCTCATATCAAATAAAGTAGACTTCAACCCAAAGTTAATCAAAATGGATAAAGATGGAAAATTCATACTGCTTAAGGGAACCATACACCAACAAGACATAACAATTATAAATATATATGCCCCGAACAATGGAGCATCTACATTCATCAATCAAACTCTTCTCAAGTTCATCAGTCAAACAGACCACAACACAATAATTCTGAGCAACATTAACACACCTCTTTCACCACTGGATATATCTTTCAAACAAAAGCTAAACTAAGAAACTATAGGACTCAATAATACAATCAATAACTTAAACTTAACAGACATATATAGAATATTTCATCCTTCAACAAGTGAATACACTTTCTTCTCAACAGCACATGGATCCTTCTCTAAAATAGACCATATACTATGGCAAAAAGCAAATCTTAGCAAATATTAAAAAGTAGAGATACTACTGAATTGAAAGAAGCATTACTCCCTGTATTCTATCAGATCATAATGAAATGAAACTAGAAATCAATGATAAAATAAAAATAGAAGCTACTCCAACATCTGGAGACAAAAATAATATGCTATTGAATGAACAATGGGTTTCAAAAGACATCAAAGAGGGGATTTAAAAATTCTTAGAGGTAAATGAGAACACTGATACAACATATCAAAATCTCTGGGACACTATGAATGCAGTTCTAAGAGGAAAGTTCTAAGAGGAAAGTTCATTGTGTGTAGTTCATTCCTTCAAAGAAAAAAAAGTCAACAAATAAATGGCCTAACATTACATTTCAAAGCCCTAGGGGAAAAAAAAGAACAAACCAACCCCAAAAGCAGTAGAAGACAGGAAGTAATTAAAATCAGAGCTGAAATTGAAACATAAGAAAAACATAAAAAAACAATTGAAAAAATTTGACAAAACAAAAAGTTAGTTCTTTGAAAAAATAAATAAAATTGATAAACCATTAGCCATGCTAACAAAAAGAAAGAGAGATAAAACCCAAATTTCTAACATCCATGATGAAAAAGGAAATATTACAATGGACACTACAGAAATACAGAAGATAATTAGAAATTATTTTGAAAATTTGTACTCCAATAAAATAGAAAATATTGAAGGCATTGACAAATTCTAGGGGCATATGATATGCCCAAACTAAATCAGAATGATATACACAATTTGAACAGATTGATTTCAAGCAAGAAAATAGAGGACACCATCAGAAGCCTACCAACCAAGAAAACCCAGGACCAGATGCTGAGTTATACAGGATCTTTAAAGAAGAACTAATACCAATATTCCTCGAACTATTTAATGAAATAGAAAAAGAAGGAACACTTCCAAACACATTCTATGAGGCCAACATCACCCTGTTCCAAAACCAGACGAAGACACTTCAAAGAAAGAAAACTTCAGACCAACATCTCTAATGAGCATAGATGCAAAAATTCTCAATGAAATCTGGCAAATCAAATGCAAAAACATATCAAAAAGGTAGTGCATCATGATCAAGTGGGATTCATCCCAGGGATGCAAGGTTGGTTCAACATACAGAAATCAATAAATGTAATTCATCACATCAATAGTCTCAAAGATAAAAATCATATGATAATCTCAATAGATGCAGAGAAAGCATATGACAAAATACAGCTACCCTTCATATTCAAACACTGGAAAAACTAGAAATATCAGGAATATATCTCAATATATCTCATAGCTATCTATGCTAACTAAGCCCCAGGCCAATATCATTCTAAATGGAGAAAACTTGAAAGCATTCCCCTCTAAAACTGGAACAAGACAGGGATGCCCTCTCTTGCCACAGTCCGGCTGGGCAAAATAACTGGGAGGTGACAAGCAACTTGAAGGTTGAAGCGGGAACTGAGCGGGAACTCAAGGTAGCGGGCACCCAAGGTAGTGGGCACCCAAGGTAGCAGGAGCCGCCTTTTGGCAAAACAGCATATATATATATATATATATATATATATATATATACCTACCTAACTGGTTACACACAGCTTGACTCAATTAGCATCATCCAGTTACAACAATCAGCCAACAAGGAATCCCTACCATCTTAATGGCTCGGTGGCGTTGCCTTACAAACCACTCCTCCTGGCAAACTGCCAGGTGCCATCTTGACTTGATATGCGGTCCCCAACACTCTCTCACCACTTCTATTCAACATAGTTCTTGAAACACCAGCCAGAGCAATTAGACAGATGAAAGAAATTAAAGGGATATGAATAGGAAAAGCAGAACTCAAATTATCATTATTTGCTGACAATATGAGTCTATATCTAGAAGACCCAAAAATTTCCACCAGAAATCTTCTAGAACTAATAAATGAATTCATCAAAGTAGCAGTATATAAAATCAACACCCACAAATCAAAGGCATTTCAGTACATCAGTGAGAAATCCTCTGAAAGACAAACTAGGAAAAACACTCCATTTACAGGAGGCTCAAAAAAAATTGAGAATCAGCTTAATGAAAGAGATGAAAGACCTCTACAATGAAAACTACAGGACACTAAAGAAAGAAATTAAAGAAGACCTAAGAAGATGAAAAGATATACCCTGTTCTTTGATAGGCAGAATTAATACTGTCAAAATGACCATACTACCAAAAGCACTATACAGACTCAATGCAATTCCAATCAAAATCCCAATGACATTCCTCATAGAAATAGAAAGAGCAATCATGAAATTCATCTGGAAAAAATAAGAGACCCAGAATAGCCAAAGAAATACTTATCAAGAAGAGTGAAGCTGGTGGCATTATTATTCCAGACATCAAGCTATACTACAGAGCAATAGTTACAAAAACAGCATGATATTGGCACCAAAATAGACCTGTAGACCAATGATACAGAATAGAAGACACAGAGACAAACCCACGTAATTACAGTTATCTCGTATTAGACAAAGGTACCAAAAACATATGTTGGAAAAAAGATAGCCTCTTCAACAAATTGTGCTGGGAAAACTGGAAATCCACATGTAACAAAATGAAATTAAACTTCTATCTCTCACCATGCACAAAACTTAAGTGGATCAAGGACCTAGGAATTAAACCAGAGACCTTGCACCTAATAGAATGAAAAGTAGGCCCAAATCTCCATTATGTCAGATTAGATCCCAACTTCCTTAGTAAGACTCCTATAATGCAAGAATTAAAACCAAGAATCAATAAATGGGATGGATTCAAACTAAAAAGCTTCTTCTCAGTAAAAGAAACAATCAGTGACGTGAATAGAGAGCATACAGAATGGGAGAAAAGTTTTACCACATGTACATCAGTGTCTAGTGAAATCACTAAGAATCCAGATAGAAGGGGCACAGAGAGAGGTAGCATGAGCAGGAACTAAAATGTTCCAGAAATGATGATAACATTTGATGATGAGCACTAATCTCTAGGATATATATAAAGCACTCAAAAACCTTAACATCAAAAAACCAAACAACCCAATCAATAAATGAGCCAAGGAACTGAACAGATACTTCTCAGAAAAGGATATACAATCAATGAACAAATATATGAAAAAAATATTCAACATCTCTAGCAATTTGAGAAATGCAAATCAAAATTACTCTAAGATTTTTATCTCACTCCAGTCAGAATGGCAGCTATCAAGAATGCAAACAACAATGTGTGTTGGCGAAGATGTGAGGAAAAAGGCACACTTACACATTGCTGGGGGAACTGCAAATTGGTGCAGCCAATCTGGAAACCAGTATGCAGATTCCTTGGAAAACTGGGAATGGAACCACCATTTGACCCAGCTATCCCTCTCCTTGGACTATACCCAAAATATTTGAAAATAGCATACTACAGGGACACAGCCACATCAATGTTTATAGCAGCACAATTCACAATAGCTAAACTGTGGAACCAACCTAGATGTCCTTTAAGTAGATGAATGGATAAAGAAAATGTAACATAAATACACAATGGAATATTACTCGATATTAAAAGAGAATAAAATCACAAAATCTGCAGTTAAATGGATGGAGTTGGAGAATATAATGCCAAGTGAAGTAAGTCAATCCCAAAAAAACAAAGGCCGAATGTTTTCTTTGATATGAGGATGCTGACTCATAATGGTGATGGAGGGGAGGGGGAGCATGGGAGGAATGGAGGAACTTTAGATAGGGCAAAGAGGAGGGAGAGGAAGGGAGGAGATATTTCGGTAGGAAAGATGGTGGAATGAGTAAGATATCATTATCCTAAGTACATGTATGAAGATACGAATGGTGTGAAAATACTTTGTATACAAGTGACTTGAAAAATTGTGCTCCATATGTGTAATATGAAATGAATTACATTCTGCCATCTTGTATAACAAATTGGAATAAATAATTTAATAAAAATTATTTTTCTTAATATTATATAGGAAAACTAATAGCATGTCTGTATATAGAAGGAAATTCTCCAGTGAAAGGGAATTATAGATTACCTTTCAGGGGAAAGAATTGCTGGAACAATATCTGTGCAGACAACAAAGGATAGGATCCAGCATCCAAGTGGGAGCATTGGATCTGGGTGTGGATGTTCCTGGTGGCCACTGGAGAGGCAGAGTATATGGTGGTGTAGATAGTTGAGCAGAAGTGGGTTCCAGGCAATGAGAGAGAGGCAAGGGAGCTGAAAGTTCTAAGCAGGCATGTGATGATAATAACTGGGCATTTGAAGATGCATAATCAGAAGAGAGGGAACACAGTGAAAAAATGTTAAGGTCAATGTGTTGGAGGTTCTGAAATGTGATCACATGCTTGCTTGAACTTGGGAAGAGCTTCAGCTGTGATAATGTCTAAGCATAATTCAAAGCCTTTGGAGAAACTGGCTGAGCAGTGGGAGAGGGGACAAAGTCATTGGAGGAAAGGATCCAAGGGGCTAGGCTTTGGGAAGGACCCACTATGTGTCTAGTGAAATCACTAAGAATCCAGATAGAAGGGGCACAGAGAGAGGTAGCATGAGCAGGAGCTAAAATGTTCCAGAAATGATGATAAGTAACCCAGGCTTCATCACATGACACTGACAATCACTGGGAGTAGTTGATATTATGTAAAATGTTTCAAAACTGGCCTTTGGTGTTTTGTTTTCAGGGAGGAGGAGGAGAGAATGGTCTGGAACCTGCAAGGAGGAACATGGATGATACCAACCCCACCTCCAGGGCCTGTCAGAAGAAGTTCCATGAGAGGTTTTCACTTGTTTGTACATGCACAGTGAGCACAGTCTTGAAACTGTTTTCCTATGCTTAACAAAGCAGCAGTCAACATTCATCTTTCTTTCCAACACAGGAATTACCTAACCCATCAGTCACCACTGTTCTCTCAGCACACCCTTGTCTTGTCTTCAACCTTAGATTAGGAAGTTGGACACTTTCTCAGTGTTTCTTTCTGGGTTCATTCCTACCCAGCCTTCCATGACTGTTTTGCCACCTTATCAAGGTGTGGTACTTTTGGGCTTTACCTTACAAAGCTAAAAAGGAAAGTTTGGTACAAGACAGGGGCAATCCTAGCCTTCACAGCATTACTGACAAAGACATCAAATGCTGGGTTTTATTTTATTTCATTTTATTTGGAAAACCACCACCTTTACCCAAAAACCATCCCCAATGTTGCTTTGCTTCTCAGAGGCAGAATTATAATCCAATGAAATAGTAGTATCTGTGAGAGAACGGCAGGTTTCCATTGAGTTTGTCTTACATTCCCAGTGGATTTATTGTTCCCTGGGCCTGGAATTATCAACACCCCTTCCCAGAATCTTCACAATATATGTACATGTTGCTCAGTGGGCCCCTGTATAAGTTTCCTATGGCTTTCATATCAAAGTACCACAGTCTTGGGAGTTTTTGACAGCAGAAATGTATTGTGTTCTGATTCTGGAGACTTGAAGTTTGAGGACAAGGTATGAGCAAGGATGGTTCTTTCTGAGGCTGTGAGGAATGGATCTTGTCTAGGCCTTTCTCCTAGGCTTGTGGACGGCTATCTTTTCCATGGCTCTCCACATTCTCTTCCACCTCTGCTTGTCTCTGTGTCCAAACTTCCCCTTTTTATAAGAACACCAGTCCTATTGGATTATGACTCACCCTAATGATCTCATCTTAATTTGATCACCTCTGTAAATACACTATCTCCAAATAAGGTCACATTCTGAGTTAGTGGTGGATAGGACTTCAATATAACTTTTCTGAGGGGAACAAAAATCCCACAAGAGGCCTCAAACATCTGCTGACTGTAATCACTAAGTCAGTAGTGTAGTAAAATAATTGTTGCCTCCTACATTAGAAATCAAGTTCAGTTTCCAATCATTGCACTTCCTTTCTCCAAGACTTAGCTCATGTCAGTGACAAAAGGGGTATTCACTAAGTCTCCTCCCCATTGTGTAGGGACTTGAAGAATGGGGGTCAGATAAACAAATTAAGCCTGATATTCTCAAACAGTACTGACTGGACACCCAATGTCAATGATGGACTGGGATATGAGCTTATCAGGATGTTGAACCTGAGACAAACATCTGTGACCCCAACATGAGACCAGACTACAGGGAAGATGGGAAGAAGCAGAGCCCAGGGCCTTTGGGCTCTGAAGAAGCAGAGCCCAGGGCCAGAGGCCACAGCTACAGTCTTGAAGGCCATGCTTAGGAATCTGAAAGAGAGCTTAGCCAAGCATACCTGCAGCCTTTAGGGTCATGAACCCCTTTGAGAACCAAAAGGTTGTTATGGGTCCTTCCCTGTAAACAGGCATGTGGCACAAACCCACAGCACTCCTTTGGAGGGGCAGACACAGGAACCCTGGCCCCATTTGTGGGCACAGCTTGAGCCTGATTCCCAACAGTTATATCTATGCTGTTCCCATGATATTTTGCCATTGTAATAGGTCCTGGAGGAAAAATCAGAACTAAACAATCAATGAGTTTATTTATCTGAAGTTTTATTTTTTATTTCAAAGTTTAATAGAGCCTTGTTTTGTTTAAAAGAACTATCTATACAAGTTAAAATGCCTTCATTTAAAGCACTGTTCTTCATTCATAGAGTATAATTTTAATTTTGATGTAAGTATACTGTCATTTGTTAAATGATAAGTATAGTTTATTTCTTCCATGCCTATAATTGCCAAAATTGAGAGCTAACCAACAATATAGAGCCTCCCCTGCAAAAAAGCTAACAAATAGTATGGTGGCTTCTCAAAAAATTAAGCATACAGGGCTGGGGTTGTGGTTCAATGGTAGAGCACTTGCCTAGCATGTGTGAGGCACTGGGTTAGATTCTCAGCACCATGTAAAAATAAATAAATAAAATAAACATATAAAAATTAAGCATATAATTACTATAGTATCCAGCAATTACCCTTCCAGGTATGTACCCAGAAGAATTGAAAACTGGGTCTTGAAGACATATTTGTATAATCATGTCCATGGCAGTGCTATTCACAAAACTCAAAAGTTTAAAGTAATCTCTGTGTCCACTATAGATGAATGAATTTAAAAAATGTAGTTATATATACAGTTTAGTATGTATATGTCCACATACTTAAAGAAAGGGAATTATGACACAAACTACACAACACAAATGAACCATAAGGACACAATGCTCAGTGAATCAAGCCAGTCACAAAAGGACAAATAATCTCTGACTTCACTTCCTCAAGGTCCGTAAAGTAGTGAAATATCTACAGACCATAAAATGGTGGTCTTCAGGACATGGAAGGAAGGGGCTATAGGGAGTTAGTGCTTAATAGGTGCAAATTTTCAGTTTCACAAGATGAACAAGTTCTGGAGAAGGATGGTGGTGATTGTTACACAACAATGCAAATATACTCCATGCCACTGGTCTGTGTACTTAGAAATGGCAAAGATGGTAAATTTTATGGTGTATTTTACAACAGTTTAAATTTTGAAAAGAAAAGCTGCTAAGCAATTTCAAGTCTGCACACTAACACTCCACATCACAAGTAACAACAGACAAGTTCAACCACATGGATTTGAGAACCTGGAAATGCTGAACTCCCATTAAAATCAACTAGTAACAGGCTGGGGCTATAGCTCAGTGGTAGAGCAGTTGCCTCACATGGGTGAGTTACTGAGTTCAATCCTCAGCACCACATAAAAATAAATAAATAAAGATATTGTGTCTATCTACAACTAAAAAAGTAATGTACCAAAATTTCTGAGCAGATGCTCATCTGAATAGGGAGGCTCTGTCTCTAACACCAGCTCAGTTTCCCAAAATACTGCTCATTGACTGCTATTTTATAAAGTCAAATTATTGACTTGCTAGAAGTTTCTAAAGCAAATAGATTCTTTGGGAATTACTGAAAGTCTTTTCTTCTGGTGTACCCAGAATGCTTAATTGAGCAATCTGACCTATTGGGCAGTTCCACAACACGGTGTGGGAATTTGGAGCCTGCAAAGTCAACTGGCTCCCCTGGCATCCCACTTTGTCCTCCGCCATGGCTCTCCATGTGTGCTCCCACCTAGACTCTCCTCTGCTCTTCAGTGGGTCACAGCAATAATAACCTCCCATCCCTAACACTGTGCTCTGTGCTGAGTAGAAATATACCATGAGGAGAAAAAAAAATTGTCCTTTGGGTTGATTCATTCTAGATTTGGAAAAAAATGGAGTTAAAATAAGTAGGAGCATTGCTATTTATTTCCTAGTGTACAGTGAAGCAGGAATGTAAATTAAGTTATTCCAGTCAGCCACAAAATTGAGTCCTGGTGTTTATCTAACTGAAAGCCTATTTAATTTGAACACAGAGACACATTCATTCATTCAACAAGCACTTTTGGAGCACCCAACTGCCATCCAATAACAAGGCTGGGAGCTGGGATTTAAAAATTCTCCCAGTCAAGGTCTGCCACAAATCATGCCCTAACGGAGATACTGAGGCCATCAATTGGAAACTTGCAGGGTGTGTGCCAAGATCCAAAATGAGAAAAGCCAGGGAGCTACAGGAGTCAACAGCAAGGTTCCTGTCAGTGAGCAGGGAGGGTTTCCAGTGGAGACTATCTCAGCAAGAACGACATGATGAGTAGGAATTACTCTGGCCAAGGAAGAGCAGTGGGCAGGGAACATGAGGCAGGGGAAGTGGGCACTTACAGGCCAAAAGGAGCAGCACAGTGAGTTGAAGGCAGAGAGTGGCAAACTTTTTCTTTTAAGAGCCGAAAGACAAATATTCTCAGCTTTACAGGCTCAACACCTGCATTGTGGTACTAAGGCAGCCACTGCCAACATGCAAATGGATGGATAGGATTGTGTGCCTCCACAATTTTATTTGAATTCCATATCATTTTGATATGTCATGAGATATTACTCTTTGTTTTTTTTCAATTATTAAAAAATGTTAAAACCATTTCAGTTCACAGGTTGAAAAGAAACCAGCAGTCATCCAGGAAGGCTAAGACATCATGGTGGGGATGGGGGTTCTGAGCATGAGACCACAGTAAGAAAGTTACTTAATTTTTGTCCTTATTAGATTTTTTAAAAAATATTTTTAAGTTGTATATAGACACAATACCTTTATTTTACTTGTTTATTTTTATGTGGTGCCAGGGATCCAGCCCAGCGCCTCACACATGCTAGGCAAGGGATCTTCCGCTGAGCCATAACCCTGGTCCCTCATTAGATTTTCAAAAAATTTTATTGTACTTCCTTTAATATATTTACATTATTCAAACACCAAAAATTATAAAACCACATGCACTGAAATGTTTCCTGTAGGAGCAAGGAAAAATTTCTCTCTGCCTTGTGAAGTTTCAGTAATGGAACTGGCAATAGATTAACAGGAGAAAAATGTACAAGTTTATTACATGCACAGGAGAATTACAGGAAATTTTGTTTTGGGTTTTTTTTCCTTGGTGTTGGGCATGGAATCCAGGACCTTACCCATGCCAGGCCAGTGCTATACCACTGAACCATATACCCAGGCCCCCAATGAGATTTAGAAGCTCCTGGGTGTGGCATTTCACTTTCAGGCTCTTCTATGAATGAATCTTCCCTGTTGGAAGAGATTATTGTTAGGACTAGAGGCAGTTGCCTTCCTTTAGGGGAATTATCCTGTCCAGGTAAGAAAGCTTCTCCCTGCACTTTGGGAGAGATGGAGAGTCAGTGAGTGGGGGTGGGGAGATAAGGGGTTCAAAGAAACTTTAAGTCTGCATCTTTTAAGTCAAAGTACTCAGCATGTCAAGTGTCATAATTTGTGGTGTTGTTTTATGAACTCCAACATTCCAGTCCCATCCCTCATCTGCCCAGTTACCAAGCCGTCTCCCCATAGTCAACTGCTGCTACTAGTTTACTGTGTAGCCTTTCAAACTTTTTTTGGAAATACATTCCTTTGTTCATGTTTTTAAAAGCAAATGGCAGGGCTGTGGTTGCGGGTCAGTGGGAGAGCATTTGCCTCGCATGTGTGAGGCACTGGGTTCAATTCTCAGCACCACATATAAATAAATAAATAAAGGTTCATTGACAACTAAAAAATAGTTCAAAAAAAAAAGCAAATGGCAGTAAACAATGAACATGGTTGTACACCCTGCTTTTTTCATATCAATGCAGTTAGGAACTCTTTCCATACTAATGTAAGGTCTTCAATCTTTTTTTACATGACATGGTAATCTACTGTACAAATACATCATTGTTATTTAACTAATATCCTATTGATGAGTGCTTAGAATTTTTCCAATCTTATGCTATTACAAACTATGTTGTGATGGAGACCTTATGCATAGTTCCTTCACCCATGAGAAGGTTTATCTCTAAAATAAATATTCCTACTAGTGCAATGGTTTGATGAAAAGTTCTCTGCATTTAAATTTTTAATGGATTTTTTACAAAGTGCCATTCATAGGATTAATGACAATTTCTACTCCAACTAAAAGCAGGGGTATTTTTTTAATTTAATTTTATTTTTTAGTTGTAGGTAGACACAATACCTTTATTTTGATAATTCATTTTTATGTGGTACTGAGGATGGAACCCAGTGCCTCACACATGCTAGGCAAATGCTCTCCCACTGACCCACAACCACAGCCCCCAAAGCAGGGGTATTTATGTCTCCACAACTTACCAATACTGTGTAATCAATTAGATGTTTAGGATTTTTCCCATTGGATCAGTACAAAATGATATCTCAGCATAGTTTGGATTTGCATTTCTAGAGATGTACATTTTTTCATATATTCAAAAGCCATTTTCAGTTACTTTTTCATATCCTTCTCCCTTTGGTCCTTTACCTTGGCTGACGGTTCATTTCACATACACACACATACATGTACATTAGATTTCGTTTTGTAACTTTCTGTCACAGAAGAGGCTTGCTATATCTTGAGACATGGGATTGAAAGTTCAAGACCAGCCTCAGAAACTTAGTGAGACGCTGTTTCAAAATAAAAAATAAAAGATCTGGGGATATAGCTCAGTGATAAAGTGCCCCTGGGTTCAATCCCAGTACCAAAAACATATCTCTTTAAGGAGTATGGACTTGACCCTAAAGCAGGGGAGGCACTGAGATATTTTCAGCAAGGGGAGTGGCATAGTCAGAAGCTACAGGATGGAGGTGATGGACTAGAAGGGGCCCTGCATGGACCCAGAGAGACCAATCAGTAACCAGAGCAAGGGTATGGACCAGCTGGTTTTTCTGAGTAGAGTTATACGATAGGGCCAAAATCAAGGAATCTGTCAGACTTTGGGCTTAAAGAGCTGCATCACTATATACATGCCAATAATGGAGATAGAAATGTAGAAGGAAGAGATGGCTTTTCTTTTCTTGTCTTTTTTGTTGGAGTGTGAAAGAGAGAATTATTCTGCCTCCCACAGGAATCCTTCCCTTAAATCCCACATGGAGTGCCATACCACACCTCTGTGCTCTTGAGCAGTGGCCTGTTCAGTGTCTATTTCCCTCAAAAGCCTTTTACAGGAGCAGAGATGATGTTTTAGACATATGTGGGTCCTTGAGCTTAGCCCTGTTCCAGGCACTGAATAAAAACTTTTAAAAATGTTTAACCAGAGGAAAAGAGCCACCCAGGTGAGCATATATCTAAGGCATTTTAACAAAAGCCCCAGAAGGTCTAAATAGTTATAGAAATTCACTAAATTCATAGGAGTTAATTAATATTAATAGGAAATATTAATTCCCCTAAAACTGATCTGTAGATTCAATGAAATCTCAGCCAAAATTCCAGAAGCTTTTTTTTCCCTCAAGACATTGCCAAGCTGAATCTAATATCCATATGGGAATTTAAAGAAGCTAGTAGACATAGGGAAATAAGAACATTGAGGAATTCACCCTGAAAACATGAGACTTCTTTTAATGTCATAATACTTGTGGCAATATGATATCAGCACTAAACCTACCTATACATTTGAAAGGATCTTTGGAGTCATTCCCCAAATCCAAATCATTAGTACAAATGAATCAAGGTGATGACGATGTTATAGATCCTTAATATAAAGAGGGCAAGTTCAGAAGGGCCACCTAGCTTATAAGCATGCTGAGATAGACCAGCCTGGGCAAGTTAAAACCATGATGGGAAAGAAACAAAATTTTCATGAGAAAAATCAAGTGAGAATGAATGGATGAAAGTAAATACTAAGCCTGGAAGAAAATGCAGCACACTGCTGTTCCTTCAACAGAAATAGATGGAGCATCCATCAAAGACCCTGCTAGGAATTAGGGGCACAGCACCTGGGCCTGACTTCCAGGAGCTCACAGTCAAATGGAGGGGCAAATGGGCACAGGAGTGAGGAAGAACAGAGGGGATTCACCATGGCCCAGATTCACCTGGTGGCACCAGAAGGACAAGCAGAATGCCAGGAGTTCTCACCTTCTGAACTGTAGGACGTAGCCTGAAGCAGGGCACAACTGGCTTATTATCACCTGGCCAAAATAATGACCCACAAGGATGGGCACATCCCAGTCTCCAGAAGCTGCAAAAACATTGCCTTATGTGGCAAAAATAATCTGGTGGGTGTGTCCTGGGTAGGGAGTTGTCCTGGGTTATCCAAGTCCTTCAACATAATTATAAGACAACAGTCTTTCCGTGGGGAAGAGGGAGGAAGAAGAGTTAGTGTCAGAGTAATGCCATGAGACAAAGACTCAGCCAGATATTGGTGTATTTGAAGATGGAAAGAGCCATGAACCAAGGGATTCAGGCAGCCACTGGAAGCTGGAAAAAATAAGGAAAATGTTTCTTCCCCTATAATTCCCCATTTGGGCTTCTGACCACCAAAACTGTAAGATAATAGATCTGTGTTATTTTAAACCACTGGGTTTGTGATAATTTGTCATACCAGCCATAGAAAATGTCACCAACCTAGCTGTTGAGTCTCAGGCCCACCCTGGACTGGCCATAGCACTCCAGAAGTTTGCTTAGGTCTGTGCATGCTCCAGTCCCTACAGGAGAGGTTCTTGCTCCATGGAATGACTAGAAACTGCCCAGTAGCATTTTTAGCTATTATCTGCACTGCAGGGTAATTGCCTACTTCTCCTTCCAACCAGAGCATGAGAGAATGAGTGCTAAGAGGTCAAAGATGGTGCCTTGTGTCATGCGTGCATGTGTGTGTGTGTGTACGTGCGTATGCACAAAATCCTGTAGTCATTTTATAGAAATTAGATAATACTATGCAGAGATACAGCAGAGCCATATTTGGGTTTGTTGTTTTGTGGTGGTGATAAGATAGATACAAAATTTACCATTTTAATTACTAAAAAGTATATGATATGTCATTGAATGGATATACCATGTTTATTTAATCATTCTATTGTTGGATTTTAGATTGCTTTGGGTGTTTTGCAGTTCAAATGGTACAGAAATGACAGAAGACACAGTATAGAGCAGTTATCCCTGTTAAAGGGATGAATAAATGGCCTAAGGTAGTGTGCAAGCTGGTAGTTGTGGGGTCAAGCAAGAGAGTGAAGGAAAATCCTGTGGGTCTGGGTTGCATCTATTCTTTCAAGGCAACCAGTGCTGCTAGACCACCCACCCTGCTAGTGTCTGGTAGTAGTGGGTATGGGCCTTGAGCCCTTAGTAAATCTACTGTTACTGTTGATGAGGGTGTGAACTGGTACAGCAACATCTGTCTGACAGTGGTGGGATGGAGGTGAGGGGGACACCACAGGGTAGAAGATGCATAGCTTGCTCAAAATAAGAGATAGGAGATGGAGCCTGGCATGACTACTTTGAAAGATGGGAAGTTTGGAGGGATATAGTTTGTTACTGGAGTAACAGGAAAGGATGAGGACCCCTCGGCCTACAAAGATTAAGAAAATACAAAATATAGGAAGAAGAGTAAATAAGAAGGATACAAATTTGTTCAACAAATTCTAGAATTCTTGGATGAAGAGACATTAGAACATTGACTGTTGGAAATATATGATAAAATCTGAGAAATCAGAAACTACCTTTCCCAGCTGGTACTGAAATTATCATCTCAGTACCCTTCTAAAATCTGCTGTCGAAGGAGAATCCCAAAATGAAATTGTATACTAAAAGACAGGGAAGACAAGAGAGAATTCAAGGAGGCAAAAAATAATCTCTTCTAAATATGACAATTTTCTGAAGCTGAGGAGATCACAAAGGAACTGACAAAGATAACTCATCTCCTAGCAAAATGGAGAAAACAAGCCTCTTTGGGTCTCAGTTTCCTTTCCACTGAAGTGAAGGGTACCAGGAAGATGCTCAAGGACCCCTTCCAACTCAAAGATACCCAGAGTCTGTGCTTCTCCCAACAGAAAGCCCAGTTGTCAAGTTAGGGGAAAACAGAAAAAAGTGGGGTTTGAATACAGATTTACCTGCTCCAAAGTCTTGCCCCAAGGTTTTAAGAATAGGGGGCAATTTCAGAATGTCAGAGCCATAAAGTAGTAAGAGACAAGAGACATATGCATTAGTTGAGGCTTTAACTGGCTCTCACTTCAGTTAGCTCTTGCTACAGGGCCTTTGCATGTGCTATCCCTCTTGGCCAGACCACTGTTCTCCAAATATCTGCATGGCAATCCTCATCTCCTTCAATTCTCTATTGAAATACCAATTTTTCAGGGGCCTTTTCAGACCACCCTTTATGAAGCAAAATATTAACCTCCCCTCATGCTTCCTAGCCCCTTCCTCTACTAAAAGGCAGGGAAGAATAAGACAGAATTCAAGGAGGCAAAAAAGTGATAATGTCACTTTTCCCCGTCTGATACCTTTATTCTAGATTTATTTGTTAATTTTTATTGTCTGTCTCTCTCATACAGTGTTAGCTTTGAGGCAAAGATCTTTGCCTGTTTTGTTCTTCACCACTAGATCTCCCTGCCAGGCATGCCAAAGGAGCTTGATGCATTTTGATAAATGAAATGGGACAGGATGAAAATAATTAGAACATGGGGGCAGGCAAGAATGGCATTGTGACAATGCATCACCCCTGTGTTGCTACTCAGAATGCTGATGAAAATCTATCCAATTTTAACAATGTGAATAGAATGAGAGCATTCCCTGGGGCCCAGCCTCCATGCTGTTTTTCAAGCCATCTGCCTCAAGGAATGATGGCTTCCTGCACCCTTTGGAGGCTGTAGAGTTACCAATAAGTAGCCTAATTATCAGTGAATGATGTCCTTCAAGTTCCCAAGAAGCCAACATATGAGACAGATGACCACTATTGCTACCTCCTCCCTGCAAGTCCTCTCTATACAGTCATTCAATTCAGTCATTTGGGGAAGAAACTATTCAATTGAATTCTACACAAGTGAAAACCCATGGTTTCCTAACCACTAGCTCTCTGTATCTCATCCATCCATCCAAGATTGCCCATGCTTCAGGAAAAAAATGAATAAAAACTAATAATAATAAATAAAAATTAAAACCCAAATGAATGAACAAACACTACATAATACTCTTTCCTCTCTCCATCTAGCAACTGCCCCACCTCCAGTCCCATTGAAGCCAAACATTTCAAAATCATAATTATTAAAGCATATACAAATTCGTGGGATTCAATGAGATAGTTCCTTCTATACATACATTGTGCACTGATCATGCCCTTCCTACCTTCTATAGTCTCTCCCCCTCCCTCTCCCTGAAAAAAAAGCATTTTACAAAAGAGTCTCTACTGACCCATTACACTCCTCACAGTCAGTCTCTTTCCTGGTTCCAGCACTTGGCTCACCCCAGCACTCTAACCTTTCAACTATCACCCATTTGCACCACTCCAGTCTCTGCCTCCATCTGCACATGGCCATGCCTCTGTGTTTACATGTGAGTGATTCTGAAATCTTTACCTCAGCCTCAGACTCTTCTAACCTCTAGGCATGCATTTCCAGCTGCGCAGAAGGCATTTCCTTTGGGTATATGTTGAGAATAGAGCAAGCAAAAAACCTACCTTCTTACTACTTCTCTACATGCTGACCATGTTGCCCCAGTTCCCAAGAGCAGGGATGATAGTCTCATCTCCAAATTTCTCCTGACTAGACCTTGTGAAATCTGACTCTGTGGCTCACTAGCTTAGTAACCTCTGGCCTCAGTTTCTTTATCCTTAAAATAGAGGTAACAGCTCAAAACTGAGAGGGTGCTTGGAAGGATGACAAATCATCAGTACGCATGCCTGGCCCATTGCCTTAGAACAGACACTAACACATCAGTGTAGACTCTTGTGAGAGTCCTGACAGGTTTCCCAGAATACACCCTCTCCCATAACAATCCTGTCTTCTACCCTACCACCAAACTGAACTTTCATAAAAGCAAATCTCATTGACATATGATTGCTTTAAAGCCTTCCAGACATCCTCATGCCTGGTGGGTGCAAATCCAAAATCTCAAACAAGGCCTCGAACATGCATTATGATCAGTCAGTGCTTCATGATCTGGCCCAGGGCTCCTCACAGCAGTCCCCCCAAACCCTGTGGTTCTCTGATCCTGCTATGCTCTATTGCCCCCTCAAACCTCTAAGACAGCTGTTATTTGTTCAGTCCATTCACTTTGCAGACTTGTTGTGCACCTATTATGTGGCAGGCACTGTGCCATCTTGTGGCATAAGCATATAAGACTCAAGTCATGCTCCAAAGACACAGCCAGGATGTCAGGGGAGCACATAACAAGCAGGCTTTCCTTGTCTAGCCAGCTTGCTGATATATCTTTAGCAGGGAGCCAAATAATGAGAAGGAAATATAGACAAGCAGAGGGGGCCAACTGGCACATCCTTGACATTTCTGTATAGTCATATCCATGTTAAGTCATCCTCAAAGTTTAAGTGAACCATTTCTTTCTCTTTACTCCCATAGACCAATTGAACAGCATTCTCCAGTTTTTCACATCAGCTTTCCCCACTAAAGAGTAGGCTCTATGATGGTAGCCGTCATGTTTTGCCAAGACTGAAGACTTTAGGACTTGGTCCTAAAGGTGCTCAGTGAATATATAAAGAGAAACTACTACCTCCTCCCTTTCTATGCACATGCTTTGTACATCTGTATATAAATCTTCCCTGGGGAAGCTTTTGGACTGCCCATGCCAGGACCCATGTGTATTACTCCTTGCTTCCCTGAGAAGGACTCTGGTTCATGGTCTCAGCTATCCATTGCATTCTGTGGTCAAATAATGTTTCTCTCCCCCATTAACCTGCAAACTGCATGAGGCAGGGACTGTGGCTTTACTCACACTGTAGTGTACTTAGCCTAATGCTGCCTTGAACATGGTAGGAGCTTGGGATGTAGTTCAGTATTAGAGCATTTGCCTAGCATGTGTGAGGTCTTGGGTTCCATCCCCAGCACTAAAAGAAACAAAGAAAGCAAGGGGGCGAGGAGACAACTTGCTGATTACTAAATGAGAACAGGGAACATCATTCATTAATTTCACATCTCCCACAGTGCTGAGCTCCAGAATAAACCACCAATAAATAGACAGTCATGAAACTTGTTAAATAATTATGTTCTAAAATGACCCCAGTGCAAATAATGTCAAGAAGTAATGTCTACCAAGTAACATTATGGGAACACAGCACATGTAAGAAGAAAGCATGTTGGGATTCCCAATCTTATCTAAAACCAGTTGTATGGCCTTGGCAAGTCACCCAATCTGTTAGTTTTCCTTTCTTCATCTGAAAAATGGTCATATTGGGTACCTGTGAGGTGTCTATGTACTTACTGATGTGAAATGTTTAACACATGCATTGTGATCAGCCAATGCTCACTTCCATTATCACAGTTACAATGAATATTAGTCATGAAGTTTAACTTTCTCCAGGCCCATGTTGCCTCTGCTTATCACTGTCCTCAGGCCACCTCAAATTGACCAACTTCTCTCCTCTTCCTGAACATACTCAGTAGTAATGAATTCATCATGCAATGACATGATATTTATTTACTGGTAAATCCATAGGCTGGAGCATTCTCTCCAAACACTAAACCACAAATATCCACAGCAAGTATCCAGCACATATGATTATCAAGAACAGCTACTGACTTCCCTATGCTCATATATGAATACACCACAGTGAAACTCCACATCATGTACAACCACAAGAATGGGATCCTAATTAGAATGAGTTATACTCCATGTATGCATGATATGTCAAAATACACTCTACTCTCATGTATATCTAAAAATAACAAATAAAAAGAAAGAATGCCTTTGGGTTACCTGGCCAGTATTTTTAATTCCCAAGGATTTAAATTCAATGAAAAACAACAACAAAAATATGCTCAGAATTATACTCGAAATTTGTAGTCTTGGCCAATTCTAAAGCCTCTCAACTTTGTATGGGCCCCCAATGACCCTGCACCAGTGTTTGTCAGTGTGATCCTGACCAAGTGACTAACTTGTAGCCTTCAGGCCCCTCCCCTCTACAAGTCTAGTCTTGGGGATCTGGGCCAAAGCCATGGCACCTGCATTTTCTTATGCCCATTGAGAACCCAGATGCAGTGGGGGAGCACTTTGCTCTGTGGAAATCTAGACCTGAGGTCCATCAGAGCCTTGGTACCATGAGCAGACAAGGAACCCCCTGCATCTCCCAAACACCCTGCAAGAATCTTCTAGACCCTGCCTGCTGGCCTATATCCAAACCTACTCAGGCCCTCAAGTCTCAGATGGCCATGCCCTGGCCTCCCAACCCATGATCCTGGAAACTGGAGGGACAGTGGGTCCTAAGACCTAGCCTGTGTGCCCAGAGGTTTTACATCAGGGTGGGGCCCAAGTGGTGCAAGACTGTCTATGGGTCTCCAGGAAATCCGTACTGCTTCTTCCCACAGCTGCACTGTGCACCTTGCAGGAATGATGCTGGGAACACCAGGAAGGACCACCCCACCAGCGATGAAAAGACTGAGAGAGGGATAGATGCAGAAATGCAAGACAGCCTCCTGTATTCTCCCTTCTTTTTCGCTGCACCCTGGGAGCTTATTTTATAATAGGCAATACAGATAGGGAAAGTGAGGTTCCAGAAAAGGGAAGAGAAAGATGTTCATTGAAGTGAAATGAGCAACAACCAAAAAGCAAGTCAACTGATCAAAGCAGGATTCTTGAGTCCCCCCAGTTCCTTACCATGGGCAGCCCTGTGGAGATGAAAGTCAGACTAGAGAGAAGTCCATCACAGGCAGCACTCATAGAAGCAACCAGTAGGCACCAGGAATTGTTATATCCTGAGTGCTGTATGTTCACTAGTCCACAGACCATCCCAGCACTCCTATCAAAAATCTGTATTATTCTGGGCACGGTGGCACACACCTGTAATCCCAGCAGCTTGGGAGGCTGAAACAAGGAGGATCGTGAGTTCAAAGCCAGCCTCAGCAAAGGTGAGGCACTAAGCAACTCAGTGAGACCCTGTCTCTAAATAAAATACAAAAAAAAAAATAGAGCTGGGAATGTGGTTCAGTGACCAAGTGCCCCTGAGTTCAATCCCTGGTACCAAAAAAAAAAATCTATATTATTGGCATTCTATAGAAGAAGAAACTGAGGTTCAAAAAGATTTAATAAAGAGCCTTGCTCAGGGTCCTAAGGTTAGTAAGTAATGGAACTGGGCTTAAAACCCAGGCACTCTAAACCCTGCACTAGACTCAAGTTTAGGCTTCCATGAGTCTGAAGTGCCCCTCCATATCAGAATCACATGGAAAGACTTTGTATTTATGAAACTTCAAAGGAGATTCTGAGAGTGTTGTTCCCAGGTCTCCACCTCCTCTCTCAGGCCCTCAGCACTGGCCCAGCAAGGCACTACATAGTGGAAGCCCTTTCCTGCTTATGTGCTTCTGAGTATGCTTTTTGCTCTGTATGGAATGTTCCTCTCCCTTATTACCCCCTGGATATTCCCATAGGAGACAGTTTTCTCTGTGAAGCAACCTCCCTGGAAAAAAAAATCACCCTGATATTCTGTTGCTTCTTCAGTAACAATAATCTTTCTCAGTTTTTTCTTTTCTGCCTCCCATAATGGATCCTTACTTTTCAAACCGAAATAACCTTGTTCTATTTATCTTTTTTATGCCAAGTAGCATTAGAGGCTAACAGAAATGGTTGTTAATGAATGCAAGACTCTATATGGCCTAACTCTCAAGTGTCTCCATAGTCCTGGCATAACCACTGTTTTACTTTTAAGCTTTGGACATTTTGGTGACTCACCTGTGCTGCTCCCAGCTGTTTGATAAAAAGTGATAGCACCAGATGGGACAGGGGAAGCAGTGAGCACCCACAAACACGAGATGCACAATTAATGCCAATATTGACCACAGTCAGCACAAAGATGCATATCCACAGAACCCAAGAAGGATGGAACAACACTGCAGTTTTCAAGTGGGTCTAGGAAGTAGAGCAGACAAAACCAGTTAGAACAGGCAAGTGAAACTGAACGTAGATTATTTCTTATAAATAGCTCTGATAATCATAAGCAAAATTTAAACCAGTTTTCAAAATATATAAAGCAATCAGTTTTAAACAATCCTATCTATATGAAAACCTCCATTGCAATAACCGATCATTGTAAAGGTTAAAAACATTCCTCATTTTTGCTTTATTAGCCAGTGTGTAGCCCCATGCTGGTGATTTTCTCTTATCATTGCTGGTTTGAGGCCTCCCAGTTTTGAGGCAGGATCCACAGCTCAAATCTCTCTTCATAATGATAGTGAGACATTTTTGGTTTTTGCTCCCTCCTACTTTCCCAAGGGTACAGAGAAGCTTTCTGGAGGCTACCTGAGTGCGATAACATGGCAGAACAAAGTCAGAAATGGGCCTGAATATGCACACATCAAAGAGAGTCGCAAAAAGTTAAAAAAAAGCCACTCTTCTTGCTAAATTTCATTTTATGGCTTTTAGCTTTTAATTTCTTCATAAGATTTGTCGTTTGTATTACCATGTTTTATCTTTATCTTTAAATAAATAAATACATATTTTCAAATTTCAGATTTTTATCTTAATACAGTAAAATTATAGTCACACACACACACATACACACACATACAAACACATTATGTATATTATAGTACATAAACTACAACTTTTTAGGTCCTTTCTTAATAAGCATACAAAGAGGTACTGAGATCAAAAAGTTAGAGAGTTTCTGGTATTAAAAACTGGTAAACTTTTGGTGTTAAGCTTTTTGAGTTCTTTATATATTCTAGATAATTAATTCCCTGTTGGAGGAGTAGCTGGCATAGATTTTCTTCCATTGTGTAGGCTCTCTCTTCACACTCTTAATCATTTCCTTTGCTGTGCAGAAGCTTTTTTAATTTGATGCCATCCCACTTAATGATTCTTGGTTTTATTTCTTGAGCTTTCGAGGTCTTTTTTAGGCAGTCTGTGCCTGCACCAATATGTTGGAGTGTTCACCATATGTTTTCTTCTAGCAATTGCAAAGTTTCTGGTCTATTTCTTAAGTCTTTGATCCACTTTGATTTGACTTTTATACAGGTTGAGAGAACCTAACAAAAGAACTAAATAGACATTTTTCAAAAGAAGCAAGACAAATGGCCAACAAATATACAGAAATATTCACCATCCATAGCAATTAGAGAAATGTAAATCAAAACATCATTGAGATTTCATCTCAATCCAGTTACAAGAATACAAATAATAATAAATGCTGGAAAGGATGTCAGGGAATACACATAGTGTGTGGAACTGCAAACTAATATAACCACTTTGGAAAGCAGTATGTAGATCCCTTGAAAGACTAGGAATTGAATCCCAATACGACCCAACTATTTTATTCCTGGTTTTTATGTAAAAGAACTAAAAACATACTATAGTGATACATGCATACAAAATTCATAATAGTGAAATTTACAATAGTCAAGTTATGGAACCAGCTTAGGTGCTTATCTACAGACAAATAGATAAAGAAACTGTGTATATATATACACAATGGACTTTTTTTTATTCAACCATAAAGAAGAATGAAATTATGGCATTTCTTAGTAAATTGATGGAACTGGAGAACATCATGTTGAGTAAAATAAGCCAGACTCAAAAAGTAAAACATCAAATATTTTCTGTCATATGCAGAAGCCAGAGAGAGAGAGAAAAGGAATGAAAAGAGGGGCAGATACCACAAAAATAGAAGGGAAATCAGTGGAGTAGAGAAAGAGAATTGAGGGGCAGGAAGCAGGGATAGGAAAAGGGAGGAACTGCAGAATGAAATTGACCAAATTATGCTATATGCATATATGAATATACCACAGGAAGTTTTGCCTTTATGTATATCTATCAAGCACTAATTAAAAACAACAAATAAATAGAAGATCAGTAGAGTAGAGGAAAGGGAACGGGGAGAGGGAGGAGGAGAGGGAAAGAGGAAGCACTGGAGCTTGAAATGGAGCAAATTATATTCCATATGTGTATGATTATGTCAAAATGAACCTCACTGTTATGTATGCACTGAAAAAAAAACATTTAAAAAACTGATAAGTTGATATGGCTTAGTTGGATGTTCCAAAATGGAAAGGAGAAAACATATATTTCACAGTGTACTTGGTTGGAGGATCTTTGCCTTTTTAAACTTTTTTCTTTATTTTGTGATGATACTGCAGGTACCACAGAATGCAAATTTAAGAGGGATGGCAGGAAAGATTTTTGTTACCCATGCAAAGCATCATATATTTGCATTAGCTATTTCTATGCCTTAATTTTTATAATCCTCTTTTCTTGTTCTTACATGGGAAAGGCTTATAAATGCAACACAAACAAGGATTTATAAATTCAGCTTAAAAACTGCATGCAATCACATGGGTTGTATGAGTCTGCTAGGGCTGCTATAACAAAATGTCACAAGCTGGATGTCTTAATCAACAGGAATTGATGTGTTCTAGTTCTAGAGCCTGGAAGTCCAAGATCAAGGTAATGGCAAGGCTGTGTTGCCTCTGAAGGCTCTTAGGGACGGATCTGCTCCAGGTTTCTCTCTGGATTATGGTATTTTCATGGGTTCCTATAGCATAATACCAAAATTCAGTTGGCATTCTGTGTGTGTGTGTGTTTCTTTTTTTTTTGTGTGTGTGTGTGTGTGTGTTTCTAAATATGTCTTCCTACAAGGACTCCTGCCCTATTAGATTAGCAACCACCTTAATAATTTCATATTAACTTGATCACCTCTGTAAAGACTGGATCTCCAAATAAGGGTCACAAACATACTTTTTAAAGAGGACACAATTCAACCCATAACAACTGGCAATAACAAAAGTAGAGAAATTATAAAGGAAGAAGATGTGGGGGAGGAAATTATGGGCTCACATCAAGAAAGCCATTTTGGCTTTTGGTAATTATTTGGTAATATGTAACTAGAAGAAATTTTCAGGGAAAATCTTATAATTCTTTGTTATGTTGTGTTTTGTCACCAGATGCATGAAAATATTTTGAGAACTGAATCTTGTACCGTGAAGTTCTACACTGAACCTTATAGAGGTGACAGAGGGCATGCTGGGCTGGGGAGGGAATTCACATTTTGGACCTGCAAATTTTAGAATCAGTTCCAAGATCTTGCACCAAAACTACAGAGGCAGAAGGAGTATATGGAGGAGGAGGGAAAAGAAGGGGCAGGGAGTTGAAAGCACATGAAACAAGTTTTCCAGAACTTTAAAATCTTCTACAACTGGGAAGCTCACAGCCATTTAAATCTATAGCATCTGGTGAAGAGAAGTATAGCTACAAATAAGATCAGTTTGTTTAGTGAATTTAGAGAGTGAGACTTTGTAAAGAAGGCATAAAAAAGACTATCAGAGTTGCATTATTGCAACTTTGGTAGTGGGCAGGGCCAGGAATCCAGTTGGAACTTGGCCTAAGAGAACCAGGAGACTGAGGTACACTGAACCCAGCACCCATCATTCTTCATGGCCTTGGAAGGAATGAGAATGACCACAACCAATAGAAGAAGCTACACTGAAAGGGGGAGACCATGTCATCTACTCCAGCCTTGCATGACCAATAACTTTAAATCTGAAGTGTAACACAACATGTATTTATTATATCACATGTACCCTGGGTCAGGAGTCTAAGCCTGGCTTAAGTGCATTCTCTGCCCCAAGACTGCAATCAGGGTGTCACTGGCTGTCTCTTTTCTGTAAGCTTTGGGGGAGAATTTGCTTCGGGGTTCACTCAGTTCCTGGAGACTGTAGGACTGCAGCTCCCATTTCTTTGCCTGGGAATGGCTCTCCAGGCCTTTCATGTGCCTCTTCCCACTCTCAAAGCCAGCCATGGTGTGCTATGTCCTTCTCACCCTTCACACCTCTCTGATTTCCTGTCTGCCCCCAGCAGGGTGAAAGCCTTGCTTATAAAGGCCCATGTGATTACAGCACACCTAGCAGGGAATTCAAGATAATCTCCTGATTTTAAAGACAACTGACTAATTAAATTAACCTTAATTACATCTGCAAAGGCCTTTTTGTCATGTAACTACAAAGTCATGGCTGTGAGCCCAGGAGGCAACCCTGTGTGTCTGAGAAGGCTATCTTTGGAGACTGAATTTTCCATTCACCAGAGGATTATTCTCTGCTCTATTCTCAAAAAACTCTCAACCCTTCAAAATTGCTTTCTAGCCGCTCTTGGCTTATGATTGCAGTGGTTCCCTTAGCAACAACTGGAGCTGGCGGCCTCCTCCCTGATGCAGACCACTCTGGCGTATTTTTCCACACGCTATGCTTCTACCACATATTTAGAGGCAGCTAGCTCTCTCTCTCCCTCCCCCGAGTCCCTACCCTGTTATGAAAAACCCTCCACTCTTGCTGCCCAGGTCCAGCCTCATACCCACTACCACCCTTTCTTTGTGTCCCCAGCACTCCTGTCCTTTTTGCCCAGGTGCTGCTGCTGCTACTGTCAATGCTATCCTCCCCAGCCTTCTGCCCTTTGGCCCTGGCTGGGAATTTAAGACCAAGCCCAGAACACTCTCATCCAGGGACCCCATGGATTCCCCCAGACTGAGTTCTGTTTCTTTCAAGTTGCTCCCAGTCTGGTCTAGTTCTCCCCCAACTCCAGGTAGAAGCATGCCGTCCTAAGTGCCTCATGCCTGCCCCACCAGAGAGCATGGCCTCTACAGGCACAAAAAGCCCCAATGCACACTATGTCTCAAAGGGGTACCCAGAAACTAGCAAGTGCTCAGTGAGGGCCACTGTTGTGCCTTCAAAGACCAAGGGTCTGGGGAAAGAAAAGAAGGGACAGGGAGGTGCCCCTGCCACCACTATTCATAGCAGGGTGATGGTAAGCCTTCCATGACTTCTCCTATGGGAAAATGTGGGCTCCCAGAGTGTGGAGTATTGGCCACTTCCTCTCAGGAGCCCAGGTACTACCACAGGGACTTGCCCTACCCTGTAGCCACACTGAGATGTCAGTGAGGCATCTGGTCATCTCCTGGAACGTGGAGGGCTTTTAAACTTAGGTTCCACTCTTTGGTAGTAAATGAAATAAGCAGATTCACAGTGACCTACTTCCTCCAGCCGTGCCCCACCTGCCTACAGGTTCCATCACCTCCCAGTACTCCATTCAGCTATCAATGGATAAATCCACTGATGCAGTCAGAGCCCTTGTGATCCAATCACTCCCCAAATCCCCTCTCTGGACATTGCTGCAATGGGGACCAAGTTTTTAACATTTAACACATGAGTTTCTAGGGAACATTTCATTTCCAAAATGTAACAGTTTCTATAGATTTACCTATCTTGAACATTTCATATGAATGAATCATATAAGTTGCATTTTCTGTCTGGCTTCTTTCATTTCACATAATGGTTTGTTATATACATGTTGGAACATGGATAAGGACTTCATTCCTCTTTATGTCTCAATAATACTTCATTGTATAGAAATACCACATTTTATTGAACTGTTCATCAGCTGATGGATATTTGGGTTGTATTTACTTTTTGACTATTGGCTTTTATGAACTATGATACTTAGGAACATTTCTGTACAAGGTATAGTGTGCACATATATTTTCATTTATCTTGGATATCATTAAAAAATAAATTGAGACTATACTTAAGACTACCCAGAGCAGACAAAAACAGTTAAAACATACAAGTAAAACTTAATATAGATTATTTCTTATAAGTGTTTCTGATAATCAGGAACAAAACTTAAATCGTTTTCCAAAAATGGTATAAGATAATCAGTTTTGAATAATCCTCTACTGTATGAAAAGTCCCATTGCAATAACCAATCACTGTAAAGGTTAAACACCTTCCTCATCTTTGCTTTATTAGCCAGTAACTTTTCTCTTATCATTATTGGGTTGAGGTCCCCAGTTTTGAACTGTTCTCCTATATACACAATAAATTTTAAAGAGATTTTTACTTTGGTGTGCTTTAATTTTAATAGTGTTAGTTGATTTTTTTTTGTCACTGTGACTTAATACCTGAGAGAAGCAACTTAAAGAATTAAAGAGTTATTTTAGCTCATGATTTCAGAGATTTCAGTTCATGCTCAGCTGGCTCCATTGTCATGGTCTGTGTTGAGACAGAGTAACCATAACAGAGAGAGAGGGCCTAGTGAAGTAGAGCTGCTCAACTCATGGCAGCTGGAATGTAGAGAGAGAAAAAGAGGAAAGAGGCAGGGACAAGATGAATCCTTCCAGTGAATGCCTCCAGTGCCCTACTTCAATTATGAACTCATCAATGGGGTAAATTTTGATGGGGTCAGAGCCCTCATGAGCCATCACTTCCCAAAAGCCTAGCCTCTCAATATTGCTACATTGGGGAACAAGCCTTCAGCACATGAGTCTTTGGTGAGTGTGAGGTGGTATCTTATTATGGTTTCAATTTGAATTTCCCTGAAGACTAATGATGTCAAGCATCTTTAATCTTTCCATGTACATCTGATATAATTCCTGATAAAGGAGGATTATGTTTTCCATTTTGTTTACAGTAAAGAGGAGAAACTGGAGTCTGTGTAGGGAAGGAGGGAGGGGACTTCTGCATGGTCTCAGCAGTCCTGAGCCCTGAGAAAGGAGGCGGACACTCAGGCCCGCTGTGGGCACAATGGCAACATGCAAAGGGAAGTCTCCATCCAGATCAGAGTGGTGCAGGGTGGGCTCGGTGGGCCAGTGTGAATTCCAGCCCTCTCTTCCTTCAGTAACAGAGAAATACAAGACCCTCCTCTCCCCATGCTCACATCAGGGGAGGATGGACACTGAGCCAGGCCTGAGGACAGCTCTTCACATCCTAAGGTCCCTCAGGAAAATCCAGAGGCAAGCAACACGGCCTGAGGCTGCAGGGTCCCAGGGCTGAACTGTGCAGATGGAGCCCCAGAAGGGGGAGTAAGCAGAGAGCAGGGAGGCATCTGCCAGGGGCTGTCTCCTGACAAGGTTGATGGCCTCCATCAGCAGAAGATGTGCTGGGCTCTGGGCCAAGGAAGCACCATCCCAGGAACACCAAGTATAGTGTGTGTGTGTGTGGGGGGGGGGACATTCCTTGTTGCAAACTGGGAAGCCGCTGCCAACTGATGACGAGAGGAAGGAGGTCCATGGCCTAGCAAGATTGCTTGGGTCTGTTCTGTACCTGTGGGCACTGGCCCTACCACCTCAAATGCTCTGGGAGCTCTGTGGAGCTCCAGGACCACTCCATTTCTGGATCACTGGCACCAAGGGCTCAGCAGGCTACAAGGACTAAGACAAGGAAGAGACCCTTCCCCAGCTCTATCTAAATCCTAATACTCATGGCTCAATGCTACTCCTAGGGCCCAGGGGTGGACCCCATCCCAGGTGACTGGGAATCAGGGTGGAGAACAACTCTGCCTGCTTTCCCACTCCCATGTCATGAGCATGTGGAACCTCTGCTCAGTCCACCTTCTTCTACCCAGCCACTGCCCCTAAAGGTCTCTCAGGAGTCCAGGTAGCAGTGGCTACCTGATGGCTGCCTGAGGTAGGCAGAAGTATGTATGGCAGATTGGAGAATGTCACCCCTGCCTTCCTGGACCTACATGCAGCTCCTGCCGGGGATATCTGACCTCGTGCTAGGATCTTTCTGTGGCCCTTTTCTGACCTTGTCTGCTAGCCTGGGAGCAAACATGTGCCTGTGAGGACAAAGGGGAGAAAGGGACATGGATGCCAGATAGCTTGGCTCCCCACACAGCAAGAACCTCATCACCCTTCCCCCACCTTCAACTACTCCACTTGCCAGAGCCCCATTCCCATTTCTCCAGAAGGAGTACTCTCTGCATCTCTGCTCCCTACCTGCCTAAGTAATCACTGTGAGTCCCTCAGCACACTCCACCACCTCTTTTGGGATACCTTTTTTCATCCACAGCGATGCCCCTCCAGTCCATAGACCATAACAGTAAGTACGCTCCTCTTCCCTCCACCAGCTACAACTCTGAAGCCAGGAGTCCTTCCCTCCTCAAATCTACCCTCGTCTCCTGTTACGGTTTGGATGTAAGGTGTCCCCAAAAAGCTCACATGTGAGACAATCCAAAAAGGTTCAGAGGAGAAATGATTGGGTTGTGAGAGAATTAACCCAATCCATGAATGAATTCCGTGATGGGATTAACTGAGTGATAACTGGAGGAGGTGGTTCATTGGGGGCATGGCCTTGGGGAATAATTTGTATCTGGTGAGTGCAGTCGCTCTCTCTGCTTTCTGCTCATCATGTGAGCTGCTTCTCTCTGCCACACTTTTCCACCATGATGTTCTGCCTCACGAGGAGCTCTAAAGACCTGGCGGACTATGGACTGAGACCTCTGAAACCATAAACCACCAAATACATTTTTCCTCCCCTAAAATTGTCCTTGTCCAGTCTTTTAGTCACACCTGACTAAAACATTTCCCAACTGTCCTCAAGAAGCCAAGACTTCTTCCTCACCAATCCATAGGAATCAGAATTAGATATCTAAGACTCCTCCCCTCCTCTCTTTCCCATCTCCAAATTCAGATTTTTCCCTCTCCTAATATGATCCCCACAACCTGATGACTTCCTCCTGTGCGTCCCACACTGAAAACGAGGAGTCCCTTTCCCCCTTACAGCAGAGCTCCTCCCACTCCCAAGGTCACCTGCACCTCTGCAGACAGAGCTGAGTCCTGTGGCTGGGAGTCCCACCTCCCCTCTGCATAGGTGTAGAACTGGGATCCCCTCTTGCAAAGATTTGCTCTCTTCCAGTGTGCCTGTGGTTACTCTGAGGTCCCTCAGAGCAAAGCCCCTAGCTGCCTGCTCAGTTTCTCTGACTCTGCAAGTATTTCAGTAGCCTGCAGGGAAATGCCTCTTTCAGGCTGCAAGCCAACTCTGAAGTTTATCTCAAAGCCCTGGAAAACGACGTTTAAGAATATGCCTCCTCTGCACACTGCTGGGGTGCCCAATCCAGGGGTTTGGGGGGTGCTAAGTCCACGTGAGCATTTTCAAGAAGCTCCAGGGAAAACAATCTTAGCATCTCTGTGCAGGGCACATGGCTTGACCGAAAGATGTGTCAGTGTTGTCCTTGCGGTAAGGGCTAGATGTGGCAAGGCCTGGACCCTCCAGCAACTATAAGTACACTCATTGGCCCTTCACTAACAAAATTGCCTCCATCAATGATTGTGGGCTGAAGGCAGGAATGCACCAGACATTGGTGGTCAGGAGACCCAAATATAGGGTTCCTAGTGACCATCCTGAACTCATAATATGTCCCTTCTATTCTGGGAATTTCCATAGCAGACACAGATTGGCTATTTCTTATCACAGGTCTTCACACTGTAAATCCAGCCTCCAAGCACTTAAGCAGCCATTGCATAGGAAAGGGTATGGGCTTTTAGTCAGGTAAAGCTAAGTCATCTAACGGCTAGATGACTTACACATGTCACAGAACATCTTTGCCCCACCCCATCTATAAATGGGCAACAGAAACCCTTTCCTTTTTGTATATTGCTGAATTTGATTTGCTAATTGTTGAAATTCTTGCCAGTGTTCATGAGAGCTATGTTTCTAGGATTTTTAATATATAATATTTTATCAGGATTTAGTACTAGATTTGTCCTGGCCTCATAATGTGAGTTGGAAATCCATCTCTGCTCCTCTTTTTTTCTGAGTATTATGTAAGATTGGTAATTTCTGTTCCTTAAATATTTGTCAGAGTTCACCCATGAAATTATCTGGGCCTGGATTTTGTTTATTTTGCTTTTAGGAAATTTTTTGGATAGGAAATTAAATTCATTTATAATATATAGGGCTCTTTGTATTTTTTCAATCAATTTTAAGTTTTGGTAAATTACTTCCAAGATATGTGACAATTTTGTCAGTTGCTTGTCAAAATTATTGGTGTAAACATGTTCATCATATGCTTTAATTATTCCTCTAATTATCTGTAATGATATCACTTTCATTTCTGATACTGATGCTTAGTGAAGTGTCTGTTTCTTGATTAACCTTAGGGTTTACAAATTGTGCTACTCTTTTAAGATATATTATTCATTCAATTTCTCCTGAATTTGTTTTATGTTTCATCGATTTCTGCGGTTATGTCTACTATCTCCTCCCTTCCATTTACTTTGGATTTACCTTGCTATTATTTTGATACCTTCTTTAGATGTAACATTACTGTATTGTTTTTATATGTTTCTTGCTTTCTAATGTAAACATTAAACAATGCATCTTCCTCTAATCACTTTTCTAGCAGTATCCCCCTGATTTTAATAAGTTTTATTATATCATTTTGTCTAAAATATTTTCTAAGTTTCTTTATTATTTCTGCTTTGACCCATGGGTTTTGGGGAGTGTCATGTGGAATTTCCAAATATTTGGATATATATTATAATTTGTTTCTAATGAAATTCCACTGTGTATTCAGAGAACTTACTATGACATATTTCTGTCCTTCTAAATTTATGGAGACTTGTTTTATGTCCCTGCATTTGATCTATGTAGGCTAATGTATACTGTGATGTTATAAAGCATCTGTGTTCTGCAGTCATTGAGTAGTCTATAAATATCAATGAGAAAAAGATGACTGATGACATCATATAGATATCCTATATATTTACTGATTTCTTCTCTAGTTGTATCAATTGCTGAGGCAGGAGTACTAAAACCTCCTACTATAATTATGGAAATGTCTGTTTCTCCATTTATTCTGTCAATTTTTGCTTCATATCTTTCAAAGCTCTATTATTGGGTGGAAACACATCTATAAATTTTATGTTTTCCTGATTAATTGACCCGTCAATCACATTTAATCACAGGTAATACTCGTTACCTTTATCTCTCCTTCTTATTAACAAAACCATTATCCTGTTTTGTGTGTGTGTGCGTGTGTGTTATGTTGGGGATTGAGCCCAGGACCTTGTGCCTGCTAAGCAAGTGTTCTACCACGAAGCTGAACCCCCTGCTCCCCACTTTCATATATTTTCATTTGCACAGCTTATCATGCATCTTTTACTAATCATCCCACTGTTTAGCGAATTTATACTGAATATACCTTTCTAACTTTAGGAAATGCAATCCTCCAGCATCTCTCTCTCTTTTTTTAGTTGTTGATGGACCTTTATTTATTTACTTACTTATTTATATGTGGTGCTAAGGATCAAACCCAGTGCCTCACACATGCTAGGCAAGTGCTCTACCACTGAACTACAGCCCCAGCCCCCTGAGTATACATTTTTAATGCTGTTTTTGTGGTTTCATTTAAGAACCAAAAAAATATGTACATGAACTGTCTATTCATTTTCTTCACTGTGCAGCCTGGCATTAGGATTGTTGACTCTGGTGGCCAACTGAGCTGCTCTTTCCATGATGGCTTTACAATCTCAGCACAGTAAGATTTGTTGCACATGAGCAACACTTCTACCTCCTTGACATTGTGAATGAAGAACTTTTGGAAGCCAATGGGCAGCATGTGCTTTCTTTTCTTGTTGCTCCACATAACCTATGTTGGGCATAAAGATCTGGCCCTTGACAATCCCCCAAAACCAAATACTGAATGTTTTCTCTGATATAAGCAGACTGATTCATAGTGGGGTTGGGAGAGGAAGCATGGGGAGATGTAGATGTACTCTAGATAGGGCAGAGGGGTGGGAGGGGGAGGGAGGGAGCATGGGGTTAAAAAAGACAGTGGAATGAGATAGACATTATTACCCTAAGTACATTCATACCAAAAATGGTATGAATATTCTTTATATACAACCAGGGATATGAAAAATTGTGCTCTATATGTGTAATATGAATTGTAATGCATTCTACTGTCATATATAACGAATTAGAATAAAACATAAATTTAAATTTTTTTTTAAATCTGGCCCTTGAATCTTCTCTGTACCCAGTTGTCAATATATCTGGGTTTCCGCCATTTACGCTTAATTTTGACATATTGGTCTGACTGTTGCCTGATGAACTTCTTGGTCCTCCTTTTGACAATTTTAGGCTTCAAAGAGGTCTGAGGGCAGCCATCCTGCCGAATACAGATGGTAGCCATCTCCATAGGCAGCACCAAAGAAGAGAGTCTGAATATATTTTTCATAAGGTAGAATTTAGGTCTATCCTTTTACTGTCTATTCTTTTTTTGTTCCAAGTTTATAGTTTCCTGATTGTACTAACAAAATATTTTTTAATTCAATTTGAATTCATACGTTTTCTTTTTGCTTATGACACTGCATCATTTTTAGTGGTTATTCTAGAGATTACAATATATATCTTTAACTTTTCACTGTCTACTTAATATATACATGAATGTAAGAAAAGTCATATTATTATCAATAAATTAAGAACAAATAACTATTATTTAATATTTATGTGAAATATTAATAGTATCCTACATTTCAAGGTAAAAATTAAGGTTTTCCTCTAAAAAAGGAGAATGATTTTTTCTTTCTTTTTCTCTTTTTTAGGGAACTGTTGTTTTTCTTCACATTGAAATACTTCCTTCAGCATTTCTTTCAGTGCAGGTTTATTGATGAAATTTTTTAGCTTTTGGGGCTTTCAAAGTATACTTATTTTGGGGCTGGGTTGTGGCTCAGTAGTAGAGTGCTTCCCTGGAATATGTAAGGTACTGGGTTCCATCCTCAGCACCACATAAAAATAAATATCCTCACCAACATTTATTGTTGCTTGTATTGTTTATTGTTGCCATTCTGACTGGAGTGAGAAGGAATCTCAGTGTAGTTTTAATTTGCATTTCTGTAATTGGGAGAGATGTTGAACATTTTTTCATGTCTGTTGACTATTCACATTTCTTCTGTGAAGTGCCTGTTCAATTCCTTTGCCCATTTGTTGATTGGGTTATTTGGGGGTTTTGGTATTAATTTTTTTGAGTTCTTTATATAGCCTGAAGATTAATGCTCTATTTTGAGGTACACATAGCAAAGATTTTCTTCCATCCTGTAGGCTCTCTCTTCACATTCTAATTGTTTCCTTTGCTGTGAAGAAGCTTTTTAGTTTGATTCCATCTCATTTATTGATTCTTGATTTGATTTCTTGTGCTTTAGGAGTCTTGTTGAGGAATTCAGTTCCTAAGCTGACATGATGGAGAGTTGGGCCTGCTTATTCTTCTAGTAGACACAGAGTATCTGGTCTAATGCCTAGGTCCTTGATGAACAAAACACTTTTAAACAACAAATCAATCAGAATAAATCAAGGGAGAAATTTCAAATTTCTTAGAATTAAATGTACGAATATATCACAATGAATCCCAGAATTTTGTATAATTATAATGCACTAATAAAAAAACAGCATACACACACACACACACACACACACACACACACACACACATAATGTGTGTGATAAGGCCATACCATAAAGATTTGTAAATAGCATCAGAATGTACCCCTCTCTCCCTTGGGTTTTCAGAACATTCTGTTTGTTTCACTCTTGTAAGATTTTTCTTCATTTCCCATGCTATGTGAGCCTTTTAGGGGCAAGTGGCATGAAATATTCATTATATTGAACACAATGGATACTACATAATTATTTGTAATGACAATAAAGAAAACTAAATATGTTACAGAGAATAAAAAATTGCCATTTTTCTGGTTTATATATTATGACATAATTAGAAGAAGAGCTGTGGGAGAGAGATACACACATGAAAAAAAAACAAAACACAACCTGTCAATATTAACCTGCTGATAATTATGAATAATATTAGAATATTTTGTACATTTTATGATAACAAATTTGACAATTAAATGCTCAAATTCCTCAAAAAATATAATTAGCATAGCTCATTGAAAAAGAAAAAAAACTATCTGAATAGCCATATATATGTGTGTATTTGCTATATAAAAATATATGTATATATATGTTATATATAATACATATAATTAAGACTATGGTTTAAAATCTTCCCTTAAGAAAACTTCAGGCTCAAATGCCTTCACTGAAGAATTCTGCAAACTATCAAAGCAAGAAACCACACAAACTCTACCAGGAAAGGAAGGAGAAAGAAATTCTCCCAACTCAATGAGACCAGCATTACCTTGATATCAAAATCATACAAAAACATTACATATAAAGAAAATTAAAGGGGCTGGGGTTTTGGCTCGTGGTAGAGTACTTGCCTGGCATGTGTGAGGCCCTGGGTTTGATCCTCAGCACCACATAAAAATAATAAATAAATAAATAAATAAAGGTCCACTGACAACTAAAACAAAAGAAAAAAAACTACAGACCAATATGCTTTGTGAGCATGCATGCAAAAATTTCTAATTTTAGCAAATTCAGTGTAAAGAGGTATTAAAGTAAAGCCAGGTTGGGTGTGATGGCAAACACCTGTAATCCCAGAATCTCAGGAGGTTGAGGCAGGAGGATCATAAATTCAAAAACAGCCTTTGCTACTTAGTGAGACCCTGAGCAATTTAGCAAGACCCTTTCTCTAAATATAAAATGAAAAGGGCTAGGGATATGGCTCAATAGTTAAGCAGCCCTGGTACCAAAAAAAAAAAAAAAATCAGGTATGCTGGCACATGCCTGTAATCCCAGCATCTCAGGAGGCTGAGACAGGCCAGCCTCACTAATTTACCGAGGCCCAAAGAAACTAAACAAAAATCTGTCTCAAAAAATAAAAAGGGCTGGGGATATGGATCAGTGGTGAATTGCTCCTGGGTTAAAACCCCAGTACCAAAATAATAATAGTAATAATAACACATTGTAAATAGAGCCTATCATGAAAATATAATTTTGGTTTAAGTATTTGAAAATTATTCTATGAATTCAGGAGGCTGAGGTAGGAGGATCACAAGTTTGAGGCCAGCCTGAACAATGTAGTAAGACTCTGTCTCAAAATGAAAATTAAATAAAAGGGCTGGAGATGTTGCTTAGTGGTAGAGTGCTTGCCTAGCATGTGCAAGCCCCAGGGGTCAATCCACAGTACTGCAAAGTATTCAATGTAATTCAGCATATTAGCAAATTAAAAAAAGAAAAACTGTATAATGTATTCACTGGATATGGAGTAAGCATTTGACAAACTACAACATCCATTCCTAATTAAAGTAACAAAATAAACACAGAAAAAAGATGGCAACTTCTTTATTGTGATAATGTATATCTGTTACAAACCTACAAGTAACTTCATACATAAGAGTGAAACCTGAGTGTTTTCCTCCTAAAATCAGGAACAAGTAAAAGGTGTCCATTTTTACACTTTCTATTCAACATTCTACTGGAAGTGATAACCAGGAAAATTAAGCAAGGATCAGAAATAAATAGTATGCAGACAGACTCAGAAGAAAGAAGTAACTGCTTTATTCACAAGTGACATCATTATTGATGTAGAAAATTCAGTAATGGAATCTACAGGACATCTAGTTTAGCAGGGTTCAGGATACTGTATAGTATCAATTATATTTATACATATTAGCAATGAGTGATTTAAAATTAAAATTGTAAAAAACAATACAAATTTCATAGCATCAAAATGTGGAATACTTAGGAATAAATGTGACAAAGATATGAAACAACTATGCCCTGAAAACTACAAAACATTGCTGAAAGAAATTGAAGACCAAAATAAATGGATAGAGAAAGTGAGACCTTATCTGTGTGTCAAAAGACTCAGTATTGGTGAGATGTTGATTTTCCCAAATTAATCTGTATATTCAATTCAATTCTATCAAAAGTCTCAAAATTATTTTTTCTAGAAACTAACAAGTGATTCTAAAATTCACATGGTTATGCAAATAACCTAGACTAATCAACACAACACTGAAAACGACAAAGTTGGAGAACTTATACTGTCTGATTTCAAAGACTATTATAAAATCACACTTATTGAAACAGTATGGTATTGGTGTAAAAATAGAAAATACATCAGTGGAACTGCATACAGTTCCAAAATAAATCTACACATTTATGGACAACTGGTCTTCCACAAAGTTGCAAAGTGATGCATGCAGAGGAGAAAGACAGCCTTTTCAACAAATGGTGCTGGACTAATCAGACATGCACACACTCAAAAACAAACTTTGATCTCTACCTTGTACCATATACAAAAACTGACTCAAGATGGATCAAACTTAAATATACTACCTAAAACTGTAAAGCTTCTGAAAGCAAAAAACATCTTTGTGACCTTAGGTTTGACAAAGATTTTGTACATGACACCAAAAACATAATCCATAAAGACAAAATTAATAAATTTAACTTTATCAAAATTTAGAATTTCTGTTCTTCAAAAACTACTGCTAAGAAAATGAAAATGCAAGACACAGAAAGAAGGCACCATTTTCCAAGCAGAGGGCAGGCTTCACCAAACAACAAATCTGCTGTGACCTTGACCTTAGACTTCCCAGCCTCCAGAATTGTGAGAAATAAATTTCTGTTCTTTGTAAATCATCCAATGACTCACTCTGGGCTGCTACCACAAAATACCAGAGAGTAGGTAATTTACCAAAAATACTGATTTATTTTCTCAGAGTTCTGGAGCCTGGAATGTCCAAGATTAGGCACCTGCATTTGGTGTCTCATAAATAACTTCTTACTGCATCCTCCTGAATTTTGGAGGGGACATATTGAAATGGTAGCACTTATTCAGTTTCAGGCATTTAAGTACAGCAACACAAGTGGACTAAGCAAATTTTGTTGAGTGAAAAGAACCAAAAGAACACAAAAGAACACTTATTCTATACAAGTGTAGAAAACACAAACTACCCTAATAGTGACAGGAAGCATACCAGTAGTTGCCAGAGATGGAGGAGGAGGGGAAAGATTACCAGTAGCTAAAGAAACTTTGAGGGATAGATACATTTATTGCCTTGATTGTGATGATAATTTCACAGTTTTGGGGGGTGGCTTATCCAATTAAATAGTTTAAACATGCACAAATTACTATATATCAAATATTACTACGTTCATAGATCTGATTTTGAAAAAAGAAAATACCTACAAAAAAAAGATAACCATATAACACTGGGCAGATGAATTGAACACCTACTTTACAAAAGGAGTTACAGAAATGGCCAGTTAGAATATAAAAATATACTCAATATGATTAGTCATCAGGGAAATGATAATTGAAACAGCAGTGAGATGCCACTCCACACACTTGAATGGATAAAAATAAAAGCTGGCAACTCCAATGTTGCTGAGAATGGGAAAGGAAAGGAACTGTCATGTCTTTCTGGTGAGAATGTAAATTTCACACTAGTTTGAAAAACATTCTGGAAGTTTCTAATAAAACAACTATCCTATGACATGACAATTCCCCTCCCAGGTATTTACCCAAGAAAAATGAAACCATACATTCATCTAGTGGCTTTTTTTTAACAGCCCAAACTGGAAACAGTCCAGATCATAAACAGGTGAATGAATAAACCAAGTCTGATATACTATATGATGGAAAATTACTCAGCAATAAAAATAAAGTAGCACAAACAGATTCAATAAATCTCAAAAACATAGCAAATGAAAGTATTCAGGCATAAAATAGTTATATATATATATATATATATATATATATATATATATATAATAAAATCCCATTCATATGGCATAGTAATTGCTTGAGAAGGCAAAAGTAATCCATAGTGGGAAAGATTAGAACAGTAGTTGTCTCTGTGGGATTGTGGTGGGGATTGACAAGAGAAGGGCACAAGTGTGATTTGGGGGTTGATAATGCACTGCATCTTGACAGGGGTTTGCAGTATGCATTTGTCAAAACTCACCATACAGGGCACTTAAAATTTATTCAGAAACTGAATGTAACTTTTACATCCTAAAAAAGAAATAGAACAGTAAACAAACATTGATCTGTAGTTAATACTATACATGCTAATGGGTTTAGAGGTGCAGTGTACTGTGTTTGCAACTTGATTTGAAATGCATTAGTAAAATGAGCAGAACCATACAATCAAGCAAATACAACATAATGCTATTTGTAGAATATTAGTGATTGGTACATGGGTACAATTTTTTCAGTTGTTCTGTAAATTGCAAAGCTCTCACAATAAAATGTGGAGAGGAAATAAGAAAAATGTTATCATCTAGTGGATAAAATTGTTATAAGAGGGCTGGGGATGTGGCTCAAGCGGTAGCGCGCTCGGTGGCGTGCGTGTGGCCCGGGTTGTGCCGCCGAAAACCAAAAAATAAATATTAAAATTCTCTCTCTTTCTCTCTCTCAAAAAATTGTTATAAGAATATTTAGGAAGTAGGTAATAATCATTATTGCTAATAATGCATTGAATGCTTATTAATAAAAAATGAATAAAAAAGTTAGAATTAATTCCTTGTAGGGTTGAACTTTCCAGCACCTCTCTTTTTTCCATTGGTTCACTGAACTCCAGCTGGTCCTAATTATGCCAAAGTTGTTACTGTCACAAGGCATTTGCACTTGCTGTTCCTTTACCCTGAGGATGGTCTAGCCCCTTCCCCACACACATACACCTGTCACTCTGATATATCACCCTGATTGATGGTCTGCAAAGTTTTCTCATCACGTGTCCTAAGTGTTTTTGTTGCTCCTTGTTTATTCCTGGCTTCTTCAAGAAAGCGGTAACCTGTGTCTCCAGGGCTTAGCACAGACAATAGTGTCATTGTAGAATTCTGTGGACTGGTAAAAAAAAAAAAAAAAAATCACCTGGAACTGGCTGTCTTCTGCTTGTAGGTCCCTTGACTTGATTCAAGGAACCTTTGTTTTTTGTTTTTGGGGTGTTTTTTTTCCTTCATAGTATGAGCCTAGGGTGCTAAATGTGTGTCCCCCTTAGAACAGGGATGAGGGCTATCTGGTTTTGCTCATAGCAGTATTCTTAATGTCTGATACAGCAGAGGCTCACAACCTGACTTTATGAATCTTTGAACGCGACAGTGAGGTTTGCTTTTCCTTCGCTTCGTTTGGTCTTTGACACTTTACCAGGCCCATTACCATCCTGAAGACTCCCAGGAGGGAGCGGTCCTTTCCATTCCTTCATTCTCTCCTTTGTCTGCTGGTCGATTTGTTTGTTCGTTTGTTCATTCACTCATTCGTGCATCCATTCCACTCCTCCGTCCTCCACATCTAGATATCCAGTCCACGCGCGCGCCGCTACTCCCTGATCTCGCGGCCCCACCTCCCTGCCTCGCTCCACCTCTGCCCCACCCTCCTCCTCCCCGCCCCCTTTCCAGGCCAATCGGAGCTGACAGGCTGGGCGGGGTAAGGACTGGGGAGGGCCCTCGCTACCCCAGTACCCCCGGCTGCGCCCCCGGCTCCGGAAACGCACCGCGGGGCTGCTGGGCTCGACTAGGCGCGGGTGGCTCCGTGGCGCTTCCTGCCACGCCAGGCCTGCCTGGGCCGCGCCAGCTCCACTCTGCTGAGGGCTGTGTATCGGTTGCCGCCAGGCCTGGGTGAGGGTGCGGGCCGCTGAAGAGTGTGTGGGATCTAGGTGATCGTGCGAGCGGCGGGAAGGACGTGCTAGCCCGACTGATCACGAAGGAGGCGAGAGGATGTGCGGGCCTGAGTGAGCACACCGAATCGAGGTAGGAAGTACTGGGAGAGCGAAATGAATGTGCCAGTGGTGGGAGCATATGCGGGGGAAGGGGCGTCTCAGTGTATGGAGAACTGCTCGGCCTTGGTACGGCCAGGGGCCAAGGGGGATGGGTCCCAGATGGCGGGTACGACGAGGCCCAAAGGCCTTCCAGCTGCGGGTGGGGGACGGCGGTAAGGGCGGGAATTGCTGATGTGCAGAGGCCTACCTACGTTGCCTGTGGAAGATGCTAATGGGTGGGAACTGGTCAGGGGATGAGAAAGGGTGCCCAACCCGTAACCCCAAGCGCAATGGAGGCGATGTGGTAGGAAGCGTTGGGGGGGGGGGTCTTAAAGGGCTTTTCCCCAATATGCAGTTGGGGTTCAGCCACAATCTAGGGCGCTAGCGATGGTTTCTGCTGGGGGGGTGTCGGTCCTTCCCATTTGGGTGTGGGTCAAGTCTCAGCTTGGTGGGGAGAATGGGGCACTTCTGTTGTCTAAGGCATGAGAGCTGGAGGGAAGGAAATGGAGGAAACGGGCAGCCCTTGCAGGGTAAAGAGATCTCAAGACCCCATGTGTGAACAGGGCTTTGGGGGGCCACCATCTCACACTTCACCCCACTACCTCTTCCTCCTAAACTCCTTTGCTGGTTCCTCCACTCTACATTTTGGTGATTAATTACATGTCCTTTTATACACTCAACTGCTGCCTAAAGCCCATGGTACCTTTCAAACACCCCCAATTCCTGGCCCTCTTCCCAGAGGTCCCACCCTGTTCCAACTGACATCCTCCAGCCAGCCTTGGCTTAGCCCAGCTGGCGTCCCCCTCTAGTCTCCTTGGTTAGTGAAACATTTCAACCTCAGCCCCCACATTTTCCTTTATGATTTCAGATGAGATCTGTGGAATAGTGACTCCACTAGGTACTCACCCCTTCTGCCATTGGACCTTTCCATAGAAGCAACTTGCATAGTGTCTGTTTAGTCCAGTGAATTTCCCTCAAAATATTCCTGAGGAGACCCCTTGGAAAATCTTCTTGAAAATGAATTCTCTTCCCAGAAATCTGACCATTGCCACAGAGTTAGTGGGCTTCAGCCTCAGGAGGCTCCTGGGCAGGAGCACCGTATCATATGAGCCTGAGGTAAGGGAGCCTCTAGATTCTAGACAAGCCCAGTGTCCACATCAGAGTCTTTGAAGTGCTTGTTGAGAATGCATATTTCTTGGCCCACCAGACCTACTGCTCTGCTACTTCAGTTTTCATTAAACTCCAAACCAGGTTTCTAACGCAGTGATCCAGCTCTTCCAAACCTGCCTGTTCTCCTGGATGGCCCGAGGATCCTTGGGATTTGCATAGCATCCCACTGCACCCCCAATTTAAAATTGTTTATATCTAGGAAATGTAACCTCAGTGAGGCTATACTTACAATTTATTTTGATTTTTAGTAAGATGCCATGCATCTTCTTGGGGAAATGGGAACATAAACCTTTCCTCAATTAAGTACAACAAACACTAAAAAATCCCCTTCTGGACTACCTTCTGGCTTTTTATAGAAAGGAAAGAAGATGGAAACCTAAACAGAGAGAGACAGGTGCCCAGTCAAATTGAGAGAGGAAACAGATGCCTTTCCACCCACACACACAGAAAAAGACACACACAGACACAAATATCCCAAAAGAAACAGACTTTCCTGGTGAGACACCCGCTTTTGGCCCTTTAAGATCCTGCTACTTCAAGTAGCAGCTACTGGATGGGCCCAAATGGGGCCTTCACATACACTTTTCAGACTGCCACGTTAGAGGAACATTAAGGCCAGGACAGGCTGATGCCCAGAGACCAACTCAGCACTCACATTCTGGCCTGCCTAGGGCACATGAGGACCTCAGCAGTGCATATTGAATTGCACAGTCTGTCCTGTTGTTGAGCACTTGCTATACAAGAAGAGAGGTTTCCTGGAAAGTGCACTCAAGCCTGCCTCTGCTTATCTGGATTATTTCAATCCAACAGGTGGGACCTTACCTAGCAAACTAATCAACAGTGTCCAGTGTCATTCAGAGACATGATGAGTCATCCCTGTGTGTCTCTTTTGGGTAAGTCTCAGTGTTTACTGACCACATCTGCTGGCATAAGGTGGGCCTTGCTATTAGAATACCCATGGGTGGGGATATGACATGGTGAAAAAGTTGTTCAAGTTCTGGAAGCTTTTTGATTTCCATATATGCCAGAGTTTTTGAATGGTCTTTGCCCAGAGACAGTTCTTGCAAACCTGGAGACACAGCACAAGGGAGAGATGATATCCAATACAGAGAATTGGGAATCTAAGTGATCATTGGATGGAAGAGGAAGCTGAAGGCACCCATTGAAACTAGGTCTCTTATGTTTACACCTTTTGGGGCATGTTTGCTTTGGCCCAGAACTGAACTGAACATCACAAGCCACCTGCTGTCTTCTGGCCTGAGGACATTCTGCTGCAGGTCCTTCTTTAGATGCTCATGGGAGTCCAGGTATTTGGGCACCAAACTGCCAGGTGGGTCTTGTTTGGGTAGGCTTGCTACCTCTCCCCACCTCTACCCCACCCCAGGGAAGGACAGCATCTGTCCAGGGACACTGCTTGGCTGCATGTGCGGTCATATCAGTTGAAAGTTGATCTTTTAGGCTCAATAACTGCCTTTACTAGTAGCCAGACACCCTCAGGACATCCTAAGTCCAGTGTGACCAGAAGACTCCTAATTCTTCACCACTTTTTGTGACGTGGGTCAGTTTTTGTTTCTGTTGAAATAAACTCTCAATTTCTATTCTTTCAGATCAAAGTGAAATGATTATTTGGGGGTCTCTTAGCATTTCCAATTCCACACAGTAAATTTTAATAAGTTGGTTGGTTAAAACTTACATTGTGATCTAAAGCACTCAGCAGGAAGATTTGTTCACTGGCATGGGCTTAAGCATCATTTTTCAAATTATCCAGCAGTAGGTTAACACTAACATTATCACTGTCCATGTATTCTAGCAGCAAATATTAAACAGCTGTAGCATACATGGCACTTGGCTAGGTCCACTGTGGAATCTGCAGTTGACCTTGTCGGGGCCTTTTTTTGGTGGGAGTTGGAGATTAGTTTTCCTGTGTTGTATCTCTGCTTCCATTTCCCAGTCATAAGTAGGAGTGCACCTCATGAGATTGGGGTATTCTTTTCTGCACTGAGTGAAAGTGCCTTCCATTCAAGGTCAGCATTAGTCTCTGTGTCCATTGGGTGCACTACAGTGATTTTCATGTTCTGTCTGAAATTGCTTTGACCTTGATCCTGGAAGGTCCTTTCAGAAGGAAGTAGACACCTGTGTTTGTCACTTTGGTCACAGCATCCAGCTTTTTTTCCAAATTAGTTCCACCATTTTAAAGTAGAACAGTTGTATATCATGCACTCTAAGTAATCTGATTGTCTTCAGGATTGATGATAATTTTATTATTAATTACAATGGGGATCCATATGTATTATCTTTTAAAAATGATCTTCCTTAGTTTTTCCTGATGCTCTGTTACCTGATAACACTCGGTTAATTATTTGGCAATTAGCTTCATTTTGTGAAAGTAAGGCCTACATTTTTCCTCCTATTTTTATGAACACCTTCTAAATTGGCTCTCCGTGTCCCTGGGCTCTGTTACTGTGGGTGGTGATCACACAGCTACTGAGAGTTGAAGTGCTCTCAAGCCAAATCCCCTGGGTTATCTGGGACAGGAAGGGCCACTCCTGTTGCTACATGGAAAGGGATAATTAACAATTCATTTGGGGCTTGTGGCTCCAGGATTTTAACAGTTAATCATTCCAATTAAGTAAAATTCTTTGGTAGGATTCACTCAATTAAGTGGAACACTTCAGGAGGATTTGTTCAATTAAACTTGGCTGGCTTGGAAGAACTGTGTGTGTGAGAGTGTGTGTGCATGTGTGCACATGAGAGAGAATGATTTGTGTATCTTGTTCAGTGATGCTCTGCAGTGGCATCTTAACAGGAAGACTGAAAGGCAGCCCCTAAACACCCATGCATACAATGAGGCTTCTCTTTTGCTCCCTACCAGCCTGTTGTATTACAGCCTGGTAGAATAGGGCTGCATATTTCTTTCTTCTCTGGTCTTGGGAGCTGGACATTAAACACGCCACTTAATGTGGACCCTTAGTTTCCTTCTCTGTAAAATGGAGGTGACAATAGCCATAGCTGTGATCATTTAAATTAGGGGAAGGAAGACACACAGCTCCAAATACACATACTGAGTGCTGCATAAATGGAAGTTCACTGCATTTAACATTCCACTCCCCACACACATTGTTTAAGTTGCTCCACAAGTTGCTGCAAACACTAGGGATTCGGGGGTGACCAAGAAAAGAAGGCCCTGTCCTATTGGAGCTGATAATTTTCCTGGGAAAAACAAGCAACTTCCTAGGAGAATTTTTAGGTAGTGAAGGTTTTCCAAGTAAACAGATGAGGCTGAAGAGTGAAGAGGTTTTGAGGAGGTGACATTTGAGTTGAGGCCTGAATTATTAGAAGGAGCTCTCTGATAAGCTGTAGGGATGTAATTAATGGCAGGTTTAAAGGCCTTAAGCTCCACAGCCTTGACATATCTAGAAATGCATGAATGTCAGTATTCTGGATGGAGTAACTAACACTTGGGGGACAGGATATATAATTGGTGGGCTGGGCCAGGACCTTGTAGGGGTGATAAGGCCTTGGGTTTGTGGTTTGAGGGCAGCATATATAACACAATGTCCCCCTTCCATTTCATTCAGCAGCCAGACATCAATATCGATTGGAAGCAAATTGTTAAAAAAATGAATTCAGGACCAGTTTATTTGTATGGGAAGCCACAATCAAATTAGACAGTGACATATGCCAGGAGAAGTGCAATGGGCCAGAGGGGCTCTACCCCAGAGAGGAAGGACTTGGATGCTGAGTACCTGAGGATGAATGTACACACTAAGGAAACACCTGTGCCACGTGGCCAGTTAAAAATGGGAATAAGGCTTCCATGGATTTTAGTGCCAAATGAGGGCTTCTGCCTGCACCCATCCACTGTGCTGATAGTGTAGGTAGTGCGTGGCAAGGAGCCTGGGAGGTCTGTCTCTAGGCTTTCTGGTCATCCCCCTTCTCAGACTGCCCACACATCCCCTCAGCCCTTCAATCCTGTGCTTGCTTTGCCTATGTGGGCATCCCAGGAAGTGCTGGTCTTCTGATCTGATCCCAAGGGCCACTCCCTATTGTCTCCTTGGCTTCAGCCCTTGTCTTCTTGCATGGTGAGCATTTTTCTCATCCAAAGATTACCAAAATCTTTTTAAAATTATGTTATTGAATTTGTATACCCTTATTTTTGTATTTACTTTTAAAAATATTTTTTGTTGTAGTTGGACAGAATTCCTTGATTTTATTTATTTATTTTTATGTGGTGCTGAGGATCAAACCCAGTGCCTCAAACATACTAGGCAAGCACTCCACCAACTCCAGCTACAGCACCAACCCCACCAAAATCTCTTTTCTGATACCCATGCAATTCACCTTTGCTACTAAAAATGGAACCAGAAACAGAAAACAGACATTTTTAGACCTTGACTCTTCTCCTATATGGCTGCAGACACACTGCAGTATAGGTGTGCTTGATCCTTTTTCTCTGAAAACACAAATATGTACTCAGTTGTCTACTCCCCTTTCTTTACCCTCTTTGGGTTTTTAATCAAGAGTTATTATGTCTGTGTGTATCTTCTATAAAGAATTCAAGCCAGGCACAGTGGTGCATGCCTGTAATCCCAGTTGCTCAGGAGGCTGAGACAGGAGGATCATGAATTCAAAGCCAGCCTAAGCAAATTAGTGACGTCCTGTCTCAAAATTTTAAAAAAGTGGTGGGAGGAGGACTGCTGGGGATGTTGCTGCTCAGTGGTTAAGTGCCCCTGGGTTCAATTCCTGATACAAAAAAAAAAAAGAATGTATTTGTAGTCTCTGCATGTCATCCTTCATTGACTAACTGTTAATGTTGTATTTAAACCCTCCAGGTTTTCTTCCTGCTGTGAGTTCTAGGACTCTTCAGTAGTATCTCCAGAGCTCATTCGCCTTCTCCCCATCCCCCCACCCCCACAAAATACCTTTTTTTAATGATATTAGATTATTTACATTCCTCCTTTGGTATACTATATTGTTTACATCCTTTTCCTCTTAACCCATCTGTGTATTTATATTTAAAGTTCGTAGTAAATAGCACAGTCACATTTTGTTTTTTAATACAGTATAGCAATCTGCCTTTTGATTGAAATGTTTACTCCATTTGTATTCAACCTAATTATCCATGTAATCAAGTTTAAGTTTACTATCCTGGTATTTAATTCTCTTTGTCCCATCTGTTCTTTTTCCTTTTATTCTTTACTTTTCTTCTTTTGGATGATTTTGGTATTGTATTTTATCTCCACTATCAGCTTGCTAGTATGCACAAGAGTCTCAGAGGACTTGTTAAAACACACAATCACATTTTACTTCTACATGTTATAAACGTCACGCTACCTTTTCACTATTTTCAGTTGAAATGGTCAATTATTTTTTTAAACATTTATTTTTTAGGTGTAGATGGACACAACACAATGCCTTTATTTTTATGTGGTGCTGAGGATCGAATCCAGGTCTCGCCTGTGCTAGGCGAGTGCTCTACTGCTGAGCCACAATCCCAGCCCTAATTATTTTTTTAAAGATTTAAAAATTAGGAAGGTAAAAGTATTGTTTGTTTGCCCACACATACGTACATTATTCCACATGTTTTTCATGTCTTTGAGTAAATTCAAGTTTCATCTATTTCATTTTCCTTATTTCTGAAAAACTTCCTTTTATATTTCTTATGGTACAGAGCTACTGAAGACAAATTCTCTCAGATTTTGCAAGAAAATAATTTTATTTTTTTCCTTCATTTCTGAAGGATAGTTTCCCTGAATATAATGTTCTAGGTTGACAGATTTTTCCCCCACTTTTAGCACTTAAAATGTTATTTAGTAATTTTTGAGTTTGCACATTTTCCAAAAAGAAGTCACTCACTATTCTTATTTTTGTTCTTCTGAACAAAGTATCATTTATTTCCTTTGTTTACTTTAAGATTTCTCTTTTTATCACTGGTTTTCAAAAACTTGATTATGATTATATAGCTTTCTTTCTGAGCTTCATTTTTAAAAATGAAAGGAGAAAAGGAAAGGAGAAAGAACAGATGGGACAAAGAGAAATAAATATTAGGACAGCAAATTAAACTCGATTACATGGACAATTAGGTCAAATATAAGTGGATTAAACATTTCAGTAAAAACACAGAGTTTGTCCCCAGCAGGTTTTGATTGGATGTTGAACATTGTAAGGATTGAGTATCTGGATTTTGGGAAATAACTACTTGTGGATCCTTTTGATCTCTTTGAAGCTGAGTTTTAAGTGTTTGTAGGATAGTCCAGCCTTACTACTGAGGCATGGTCCCTCTATATTCACTACTGAATGTCCTAGTTGATCAGAGAGGATGCTGGTCAGTCAGACCTTGAACATCTCTCTACCTTTGCTTATTCCGGGAATTGTTCATCTTATACTTTCCTAGTTGTTCCTTTTGCAGCCCTTTGGAATTTCACTGTATGCATGCATGCTTAGTATTTAGGAAAGATTCAAGGGAAGCCTTATGCAGATTTTTGAAGCTGTTTTCAGCATAGCACGCTCCTTTCTGGAACTCTGCTCCACAACTTCCAGCTGCCTCTGCTACCCTGAATGCTGGCCTGTGTCTCTTCAACTTGGTGAAGCCACTAAGCTCTATTTAGTTTTACCCTCCTTAAACTCTCAGTCTGGAAGTTGCCTCCAGGCAGAGAGCTGAGTTACTGATGACTGGCCTCATTTGTTCTCTCCGGGATCATGATACTGTGCTCCCTACTGTCCAATGTCTGAAAACTGTTGTTTCACATATATTTTCTCCTGTTTGCTATTTGTTCATGGCAGGATGTAAAATCTGTTCCTTGTTATTCCATCATGGCTATAAATGGAAGTTTCCATTCATTTCTTTTAATATAATACCTTCAGTTTTATGTAAAAGTCTTTCTGGAGTATTGGGGTTTTAGAGTGCTTAAGCTAGTATCAAAATGCTTCCTTTCCAGAAAAACAGGGGACTAGTAAGGTAGAGGAAGTGGATTGAGGAAATGAGGAGGCGAGGGTAAGGGGATGTGTTAGGGAATGAAACTGATCAAATTATGTTATGCGCATGTACAAGTATTTGTCACATGAGTCCTGCTATTATATATAATTATTATGCACCAATAAAAAAAGGAAATTTTAAGAATAATATTTTAGGTTTTTCAGAAGACACTGCACAGGTAAAATTGATGACACTTCCCTTGAGGGAGCCACCAAGTTAGGAGTCTTCTTGAGTTTTTGATTTTATTATTCATAGCTTAGGGCCTTCTGGCCCCTGGAACTAAAAATATGAGGTTACTGGAGGTGCACAGAAAATAATTATAGGCCCATCCATTCATTGCTCATGGAGTTAAGATAAGTTTTCATTGTTCTTTCTTCTACTTTACTGAGTAAATTTCTGTGAAATTTTTAAAAATGTGCTTCCTTTTCACTTCCATGAGTTGAACTGACATCAGAACACAAACTCTGCAACTCACTGAAGTGGGAGGCCTGTGGTACAGAGACATCTGTGCTAGGATCTTATTTCACTTATTTTGCAGTTTGGAAGGAAAAGGTAACCTGTCTATGTTGTCCAGGTCTTTTACTTAGTAACCTGGTGTTTGAAGATCTTCTCTTTAGTCTTTCCAATTTTGTTCAGTTTTTCATTTGGTTGAATATGTGAGAGAAATGTTCTCATTGTCTTTCACCCAGTGGAATCTTTCCATGTGTTGTGGCTTTGAAGAGCCTCATCACTGGTCAGAAAGCCTGGGTTCCTATTCTTTGTTGCCTCTCTTCCCTTCAGTCACCTGATCCAGTTTAGTGTTGCCTTCTACAAAGCTCCTACAGATGCCTCATCTCCTATCATTTTTGCTGGTATTCTGCTTTGTGCACCTCCATCCTGCATACTGTGAGAGAGGCCTGTGATTAGCTTGCTTCTGAAAGCTAGTCTCCCTGCCATTGGCTCTCTGTCACACTCTGTGGCTGTCGTGGCTGTGCCCTAGCTGGCATTCATTTGCCTTATCTTGGCTCCCCCAATCCTGCCTGAGTTAATTCTTTGCCAGCCTACTTTGCCACTGAGATGTTTTCTAAGGCTTTCCCATTCTCTGTCTTATTGTTTGGCCAACATGTGAGAAAAGATTCAACAATATTTAAAACCAGGGAACAGGAAATTACCAGTCTCATCCCAGGGGACCCAGAGACAGGGTTGTTGTTACTCATGGCTTTTTTCACTTTCCTTAGCTCCACCTGCTCCCCAAGGTCTTGCCCTTCCTCAGGACGGAGTCCCGGGAAACCAGGTCCTGGCAGTCCCTCTTGAGATGCCGGAGGCTCAGGTGAGCTGTGCTTCCCTCTGCCTTGCTTGGGATTCCATCACTGTTCCCTGATTCTGGCCTCAGCCACTGCCTCTTGCCCAGCATGACATACAGCAAGGTGTGCACCCTGATTGCTACTTTCCTTCCCACCCCTCTGCTTCTCTCCTGAGGCTGCCAAGGAATGGAGGTCCACTGGGCTTGGAATTTCTATCATATAGTTGGGAGAGCTGAGTTTCCATCTGGGAAAGTGAATAAATTGAGGTCCCTTGGGAAGACAGTGGGAGGCCAGGGTCACAGCCTAGGTCTCCTTGTGCTTGGCAATGTTCTCTTTCCAGGACTTCTTGGGGATTGTTGTTGGATCTCCATATTAGCAGCACACACACACTCCAGGCCCTCACCCCTTGCTTTTGGCATTATTGGTGCCACCCCTGCTTTGTTGCAGACTAGATGGAAAGACTAATTATCCCTTGAATTCTTTCAGGCTTTGGTACCATCTGATGATGTGTGGAACCTGACAAAAAGGGAATGGTTGAGCCTGGACCCTGAACAGAAGACACTGGCATATTATGGGAACATGACTTCTGTGGGTAAGGATCCCTCTAGCCCTTCCCCACTTTCACCACCTATTGGGAGTAGGGAGTGGGCACACAACCACACCCACAAAAGCTTGCCTTGTCTCTAAGTTATAGGGAAATGTAAAGGGCCTGCTATAGTTGAGATCTCCAGTGACACAAACTCCCCAATTCCTCATGACATGTAAAGAGCCCCCTTTAGTCTTTTATTGGAAGAAATTAGAGCAAACCTGCTACTATAGTTTAGAATGTTTTTAACTCACAAATTATACAAATTACATGGCCATTTGACTGGAGTTTGCTGTTGAGAGGTCAAGCTCTTGTTTACCTCTCAGGGATGTGTATGTGTTGGGAGGAAGAGTGCTTAGAAAGCAAGACTGTTCGGGTTATGTTTGGGAATTAGGAAGTCCCCAGATCTGGAAGAGCTCAAGTTCAGTGGGTGGACACAGGGAGGGTAGAAAGTAGGGTAACGATCAGCCCTGGAAGGAGCTGGCCCTTGGGAACTGCATTTGATCTGCATAAATGACTTACCTAAGGTCACAACCAACCCAGTTTTGGGGGATCCAGAAGAGTTTCTCTTCAAAGGCCTTCCCTTTTCTTCCATTCCGATGTCATCTGTGGCTACTTCTGTGACTCATTTCCTTCTCCATATCAGGAGTTCCTGCTTTGAACCCTACCTTGGTCTCGCACCTGGCCCAAGGACAAGTGCTGTTGGTATCAGACCCATCCCTCAGTACAGATCAAGCTAAACACCTGGGTGAGTGAAAAAGAAACCTAGAGAAATATGAGGAAATTGGGAAGAAGCGCAGCTTAGCTATTGTGGGGCTCAAGTTGGGGTTGGAGGGTTCAGCTGAACTCATGAGGTGTAATGTTAGGTCTGGGAGCCCAGTTGAGGCTTTTAAGGGGTGTGGGTGGTATCCTGTCAGGAGGAGAAGCCTCCCAGGGATCCCTTTGGTAGGCAATATCCAGCAGTCAGGGTCCCTTGATCCTTCCCTCCTGGCACAAGCTTCCTTTGGCTTTTAGTCCTGGTGCTCAGCAGCTATGTTGTGGGGGAATTGTTGACAGGAGAGAGTGGCCTCCTTCCTTCCTTGTGCACTCTATAGTCTGCAGTGTCTTCTGTTTATCCTTTCAGAAAGCACTTCTATGACCCACCACCAGACAATGGATGTAGAAGTCCAGCCTCAGGAGATGGCTTCCACGAGCTCCCTAAGGGCCAGTGACCCAAATGCTGAGGTCAAACAGAATGGGAACACTGACGGGAGGGGAGGGAACCTACAGAATCTGCCCATAGAACACCATTTTGCATGTAAAGAGTGTGGAGACACCTTTCGCCTTAAAGTGCTCCTTGTCCAGCACCAGAGGGTTCACAGTGAGGAGAAGGGCTGGGAGTGTGGCGATTGCAGGAAGGTCTTCAGGGGGGTGTCAGAGTTTAATGAGCACAGGAAGAGCCACACGGCCGCGGAGCCCAAGCCTGGCCCTAGTCAGGCCCTGGATGATGGTGTAGAGAAGAGGGAGCAAATGGAGACGGAGGCTAAGCCCTTTGAGTGCGAGGAGTGTGGGAAAAGGTTCAAGAAGAATGCGGGTCTCAGTCAGCACCTGAGGGTGCACAGCAGAGAGAAGCCCTTCGACTGCGAGGAGTGTGGGCGGTCCTTCAAAGCCAACACCCATCTCTTCCGACATCAGAAGCTTCACACTTCAGAGAAGCCCTTCGCGTGCAAGTCATGCAGCAGAGATTTCCTGGATCGCCAGGAACTGCTCAAGCACCAGCGGATACACACGGGCCACCTGCCCTTCGACTGCGACGACTGTGGAAAGTCCTTCCGTGGAGTCAATGGCCTGGCAGAACACCAGCGCATCCACAGCGGTGCCAAGCCATACGGGTGTCCGCACTGCGGCAAGCTCTTCCGGCGTAGCTCGGAGCTCACCAAGCACCGGCGGATCCACACTGGTGAAAAGCCCTACGAGTGCAGCCAGTGCGGCAAGGCCTTCCGCCAGAGCTCCAGCCTGCTGGAGCACGCGCGCATCCACAGCGGCGAGCGGCCTTACGCCTGTGGCGAGTGCGGCAAGGCGTTCCGCGGACCCTCTGACCTCATCAAGCACCGGCGCATCCACAGCGGACTGAAACCCTATGAGTGCGACAAGTGTGGCAAGGCCTTCCGCAGGAGCTCTGGCCTGAGTCGCCACCGGCGGATCCACAGTGGGGCGAGACGCTGCGAGTGCAGCGAGTGTGGCCGCGTGTTCAAGAGGCGCTCAGCACTGCAGAAGCATCAGCCCACCCACCGCGAGTAGACGGGCCATTTGCCCGCCCCCCACTGCTGGTGGGACAAGAGGGGTCCTAAGAGGCCGTTGGTGGAGTCAAAGGAGATGAAAAGTTTTGTAGTGCTTATCTATTTTATTGTCCAAAAGGTTGAACCAGTTTATACTGACACCAGCAATTTCTTAAGTGTACACATTTCTCATTATGCCCATTGAGAGTAGCTTTTACCATTTTAACTTAGTTTGGGTAGTTTACCTGGCAGAAAGTACCGTCAAGAGATTTTGATCATCATGCCTTGAATGAGAAGAGAAATTTGGATGTGGGGGTGGGGAGAGGCCTGGTGGCTCATCTGCTCCAAGCCCCACTTCTGAAAGAAACAAATGCAGAGATGTTCAATGATGACATCAAGATATGTGACCCCACCTCTCCCAAAGAGTTTTTTGGCCTACTTGAATTTATAAATTTTTAGGGATGTAAATAGAATACTCAAGTGTCTTATAATATTTAATTTATTAATTTAGTTATACATACATATTGTAAATCACATATTATATAGAATAATATATTAATTTAGAAAACACTCCCTTTTGCCACGCTCCATTTCAAGAAATCATTTTATTCTAACTCCTCATATACATTTTCAACCTCACAGTCTTCACCAACATGGGAACCCCCTTGAGTCTCAGACCATATCCAGTCACTCCATCTAATAATCTATGCGTGGTAGCACTGTGACAATCCCTGCATGAGGCTCTCATCAGAAACTTCCTCCCAAGCCATAAGAACATATTTATGTAACGTTAGGACAATTGTTTTGTGTGTTTCGTAGTTAGTCCTATAGCTCCACAACATAGGTACTTAAGGTGGTGCTTTTTCAAATGGCCTTACAAAAGGCTGGGGGGGGGTTGTTTTGTTTTCTTAGAGCACCTGAAGCATCATCCTGAGGTCATACTCCCAGTAAAGATTACTGAATGTGGGTTAAAGGTTCTTTGCCTCCTTGTTTCTTAAACCAGTTCAACCTGATGATCCCTGTGTATATCCAAAACAAGCATCAATTGGATTGTTTCAGCCTAATGGCTCTTGTCCTCAAGCAGCACTATTTTATTCGAAATAAAGTAGGCGAGAGAGCAGCCCCAAATAAGAGACACATCTCCACGACTCAAGGGTGAGGTGACACTTTCCCACTGAGAACAAAAGCCTCTCCTGGTATGGGGCCTAGATGGTACTTCACCATCCCTCTACTTGCAAATTTGTAAAATGGGAGGAAATCACAGTACCTACCTCCTAAGGTTATCAAGAAGACTGCCATCATGCCTGCAGAGCACTGCATGTGATGGCCTGGCACAGAGGTCCGCATTCAGTGAAGATGATCTGCTGACATTGTACTTCTTGTTATCATTTTACAGCTCATTAGTACTAGAACTGGGAATGGACCCAGGCCTCCTGACTACTAGCCTCATCTTTCTTTCCTTCAATGACTTAAATACAGATTCTGTTTTCTTGCATGCAAATTGTACGTTCATCTCCTTTGACTAGTTATCAAGTTACCTTTGAATATATTGACTTTATATAGCAATTCTTTCTGTATTGATTGTGGTGTCTCTTGTATTTCTTTGCCCTTTGTAGCAATTCTTTTACATTTTTTGTTGTGCAGGCTTTTGATTTTCACATATCCCAACACTTGTTTTTGTCTGTTAAGTCATAACTTTCATTGCTTCAGTATTTAGCTATGACGACATTTTCTTCTAGAATTTTAATCACAAATGAAAAGTTGAAACCTCTGCCCACCAGAAGGTGGATGCACCAGGTGGGCAGACTGGATGGGAAAGGGCCAGAGAAGCATGCCTATTCCTATCCAAGATGCAGACTCTGTGTATATCTGTGGGCAGCATTTGACTATCCAACCTGACCACTGAGGCACACTAGAGATGTCTGTCATGGAATGCCCAGAGCACTCTGTGACAACACACCAGTATAGCCCCAGCAACCAGCAGCAGGGCTTGGCCTCACCTAGACCAACAGGATGGTCCAAAATTGGTCTGGCAGCAGCCAGCCATCATTCAAGTTCCCAGGAGTGTTGACAATGCCGGGTTTGGATTTGGTGACTGAGCAGCAGATCCACTCGAGACATCTCCTCAGACACAAGAAGACTCACTTGACTGACATCATCATGTGGACCACAGCTTCCTCCCAGCAAGTGACTCTGGAATGAGAAAGAGATTGGTTTGGTGGCCACTGCTTTGGGCAACTAAGGAGAAATTTGCCCATGTGTTCTAGCACTACTTCTGCAGCCATATTGAAGAGGTCAACAAAGCCAAGGCTCAGAGAGGAACTGCCCTCCAGTGGCTTGTGTTGTGCTGCTAGAAGCTGGCTATATGAAGCCTGGACTAGGAATTGCAGTAGCTGTGCCTGAGAGGGGCAATAAAGCAAGGGTTCAGAGGACAACAAGGCCCTTCTGATGGTCCATGTGGCATCCAAACAGGAGCTGGTCATCCTGGGGCTGCACTGTCACTCTGCAGCCTCCTCCAAGAGGAACAGCAGTAAGGAGTAGTGAGGTAGCTGGCCACACCAGCGCTGTGGCCTGAAACTTCCCAGCAGCTGTGCCCGGGGGGCACTGAAGGGCCTGGAGAGGAAGTGTGCTTTTATGGCACCAAGGGGAGGCAGAGCTCCCAACAGGCACAGCCTGGAAGGGGTTTCCAGGCCCCAACCTGGGAAGCAAGGCTTAAGAGTGACCCCTATGACCTTGGCCAGAAGGTCCTCTCAGAGGCCACCACTGTGGCCCTAGGCAACCTCTCTATCCTGACCCCCAGGCTGGAGAGAAGCCAACAGCACTTGTTACATAGCAGCTCCTTTTGCTCTGTGGGCTCAGTTCTTGCAGTAGTTGTGAATCTGTCTGAAATCACTACTTTCTCTGATCAGTTTTCTCTTTTTGAGCTGTTAGGATGTGTTTTGTATAGCTGTCATTGGGTAAGGGATGTTGACATCAACCAGGGGCAAGTCTGGCACCTTTACCTTGAAGGACTGTGCCATTTCTTGACCATTCATTCATCATTTATCAGATTTGATGAAGGATCCCGTTGAAGTCTAGATTACCATTGGCTCTGAATGTAGCATAATGGTCACTGCTCCCAGCCAGGACATGGCGTCTTGGCATTCCTTCCTGCCCTCCTTTACTTTTTTTTTTTTTTTTTTTTTTTAGTTTCAGTCTTATAATTTTCTGTCAGACAAATCCTCTTTGAGAATTAACACTAAAGGTTGTGTCTTTTCCATCCCTGTTGATGAAGCAGCTTTTCATGATGTTGGCAGTAAAATCCCAGCTGTATCCAAACACAATCAGTCTGTGGCTTTAACGTGTGTCTGTAGTTTGGCTGAGTTCATCTTCTGCCTCCGGGAACATAAGAGTGGATTTTCTTGGATTCTCTAGGTATACTGCTATGTCCAATGCAAATGTGAGCAAGCTTCCTGTGGTATGTGCTTGTCTATGCATTCGTGTATCTACCTCATTCCATTTTCCTTTCTAATCACATGTATTCCTAATGCAAGGTAAATGGAGAGCTGTTGGGTTACATGGAATTCTGGATCACAGTAAAAGTACCCTTTTCTTGCCATACTAACAAAGAAACCCTCCATTAATTTTATTAGAGTTTGGCTACTTGCTGAAGTTTTCAAAAGAAAGCAATCATTTACCATTTTCCTGCATATTATGATTCACTGTCAATTAGTTGTATCATACCCACACTTGCATTTCTGGAATAATCCCCACCTGATTGCAGTGGGCCTCTTTCTTCTTCGGTTGTATTGCATTCTCTGTGCTTTGTTTTATGCTTGAAATGGCATGGCACCTGCCCTGCCTACAGCCCTGGGCCTGACCCTGTTGTGTACCATGTGACCCACCACCCCCCTTCTAGGCCACATTAATTAAAGCAGAACCAAACACCTGATGCAAGGGCAGCAGCCAATCGTTAGAGCCAGCTGGAGATAATAGAGTGAGCTTTTCAGGTCTGTGAAGTACAAACAAGGAAACTGAAGTTTCTATTTGGTGTTGGAAGCCATGTGGTATTTAGAGGTGTTGCCCCTGTGGGTGACACTGAGATGAAGATCTCTGGGCTCCTACTGGGCTCCCCAGAGCTGTTCAATACCAGCACCACAAAGCAGGCCTGAATGCACTGTGTCCTGGATCACTGGCTACTGCCCTCATCAGTCCACGCTGTGTCCCCAGCCTAGATTTGAGCCAGCTTGAGTGGGTCTCTTCTTTGTGCAACTTGTCAATATCCAATTGCATTTGACCATTTGGCTACTTCCTGAGAAGAAGAATCAATATTGGCTTTCCTCTCATTCTACCCAGCCAGCATTCCTGGCTCAAGTCCCACCTTGACTGTTGTGAATACCTATTTAAATGTGGTACTGTATTCTGTTTGCTAAGATGGGTGAAAACCTATGCCTTCTCCTCTCAGTGAGTATAATCATTGGTTTTCTGAGTATTCTTCCTTTCCTGAACTGTGTTTGGTCCATAAAATAAGTTCATCACAGCCCACCCTGTTTCCAGCAAATCCATTGTATTGGGGGTGGTGGTGATTACTCCTGTTACTAGATACCTGTATTCTGTAGTTCTCATTGCATCAGTTTGGGTGTTTACTTTCAAAAACAGACATGGTCTCTTTAAACTTGACCCTCAATTTACTTGCATACTCTGATAACAGTAGTTGTGTCCTGTTCCAGTTCATCTTTTGGTTGTTGCCACTCTTTTCTTACTTCTCCCCAATCTCATGATCTTGTCTGTTTTATGGCACTCACTATAATCGGCCTTGCACTAGAGCTGTTTGTGAACTTGGCTTTTCCTCTCCCCTCCCCAACCCTCCCATGCCCATTAGACTGTGAGCTCTTAGAAGACAGGGGTGGCCCTTCATGTCTGATCCCCTACCAAATCTAGCACAGTGCCTTGCATCAAGTAGACATCAATAAATAAATGTTAAATGGCATTGGTCATCCTTGACTTATTTTATCAAAGCTTTATTTATCAATTCTTTCCTTTCTCCTATTTTCACACCATGGAGTGCATGTCTTTATACTTGAAGAATCACCCCCTTCTGGGGTTCAGGTACTATCTTGGTCCCTGCTGGGATTGGCTTGATAGACACCTGGAGAGGAGAAAGGCACCCTGGTGATTAGGGACTAGTTTGCCTGGAGCTTTGAGCTATCCCTTGGCAGAGAGTCACATTCATCAATCCAGGTACTTTTTCCATCTCAGCTAGGACTCCCAGAGTCTGAATTCCAGATGAAAGCAGAAGATAAGGTCAGAACTTGAGTTCCTTCCTTAGAGATCAGCAATGGTTGACAAATGGTTTCTGGAACTTGAGAATCAGCCCACCTTTCTAAGCTTAGACGGGGTGGGAGCAGGGAAGTCAGTCATTTTGGTGGCTAGTGGTTGATCCTCTCTGGTGACCATTGCATCAGGAAAAAAAGAGGAGGCTCTTGGTTTACCGACCCTTCCAAACTCAAATAGGGCTCAACTGTGAAGACAGCTGCCCAATTGTAGAAAGACAAACACAAAGTAAGCTCCAGGAACCCAATGGGAAACTTAACAGGAGAGAGGAAGATTCTAGAAAAGAGAATGACTTCCCCGCCAACTATTTCCCTGGCTTCTAGCAGAGACCCAAGGAAGGGCCATGTCATCTTTCCTCAAGGTCCTCACCCCAGAGCAGCTGTAGGGAGGTGGAGTTTCACAGTATCGACATGACAGTGCAACTACCTGCCTGTGTGCTTGCCCCAGTCTGGCCCAGCCATATCAGCTTGCAAGCCAGTCATTGGGAAAGAACCTTTCACTTGCTTTTATTGGTTCATGAGGTGCTTGTTTCTTAGAATTCCACCTTCTTTCCTTAAATTAATGTATGCAAGCTCTGTTCTGGCAAGCTTCACTTGGCATGGGTCAAAACCACAAATCATTTGGACAGCCAGCACAGACTGTGGGGGAGGAGTCAATCAGGGATTTCTCTCCAGGGGTCCTGTAGGCCTCTAGTACAGAGTTCAAAATATTCCTTCCTGCCTTTCCTAGTGCCCCTGACTTCCTGAGCCTGGTAGCTTCTCCAGCACCATCCTCTATGGAACAAGCACAAAGGCATCTAATGAAACAGGGATTTACTTTCTGGCTCTCACCTTCAGTAACACATTCAAAATTATTGAATTTTGAGGCCATTGGTTTTGAGGCCCCCTGGCAGTGTTCTGCATAGCAACTCATGGGCCAGTGTCTACATGACCCCTGTCTGCCTAGCCCAGGTTCATTTTATACCCTCTCCTCCACCCCACTTCTACCTACAGGACCACCCAGGACAGACAGCTGGCTCAGGGAGAAAAGTGGCTTCTGCTCTGATGCTCACTGCATTTTAGCTTCACTTCCCCAGTGGTCTTCTGACCCATTTTTCTAAAGATTCTCAACCTGTTTCTGTCTGTCCTCGTTAGTCCATCCAACAGTAGGTCATACTTTCTATGTGCCAGCCTGACCTGGCCCACCTCAGCATCAGAATACAGGGTTAAAATGCCAGTTTTATCTGAAAGTTCAAGTCCTCTCTTCCCTATTGTAAGTTCTGCTGAATCCTGAGCTTCTAGCTCCTGCCTTTGGCCCCTGAGGCCCAGCAATGCCTCCTTTTACTGCACTATATTGTTATTCTCAGTCAATGGATGTCTCCTCCCTGACCCAGAGAGATTTTCACCTCTGAGCCACACATTCCTTACCTCCACCAAGGCCTTGGACAGCAATCCACATCCCCTGCCTGGCTGGGATGGGTCCTCTCCCTCTTCTCTGTGCCCCCTGTGCTATGGACCTGAGCCCCACTGCCTGGGAGTGGCCTATAGTCCCAGACTAGAAGACCCAATGCAGGATGAGGTGGATCTGCTTGGTCCCCAGCAGACCTTGGACCTGTCCCAGAGTAGCCCTTGGAGAAGATGTCCTTGGAGTGTATGAGAATACACAGCCCTCCCACCGCAGGGCCAAATCTACTGTACCCTACAGGTTCCTAAGGGATAAGACAGCTGGGACAGAGAAAGCATGGCCTCTACCTGGACTGTCCCTCCCCTCCCCTCCCTGCAGAGTAAAGCAGTAAAGGTCATGGTTCAGATCCTCCACTGGTTTGAGAGGACCTGTTGGGGCTGGGTCAGCCCCAGCTCTTGTGGAGCCCAGTCACGGATCCCATGGCAGTGTCCATGATGTTACTCAACCTGGTACATGATGTGGCTCCATGAGATAGTCAAGGAGCTGGCAGGTGAATACATGGAGCTGGGAGATGGTACACTCTGAGGATTCTGCAGCATGTCCAGGTGGGGAGCTGGGGGCAGGATGACTCCCAAGAGCACCTCCTATGCTCATACTGGCTTGCCCTCAGACAATACAAAGAGACTCAGGGACGCTCATCCAGGTGAGGTGTGGCCCAGGGCCCTAGGGAAGGTGGTTTGCAAGCGTGCCACATGGTAGAGAATTGGTGGGGCTGAAGGCTGAGGAAAAGGAGCCAGAGCCCTGAGCAAGTCCTGAGAACAAGCAACCAGGACCTGATCCATGTCCATTCCAAGGGAGCCACTAGCAGAGAGCAGCCAGCCTTCTGGTTTGAGGTGGAAGATGAGTATCACATGCACAGAGGATGGGATTGGTAGAGCCTTTGCTCAGAAGGTCCCTGCTACAGTTTGAATATGTTTGTCATCACAAAAACTCATGTAAAGACTTAGTCCCTGATGTGGCAGTATTGCAAGGTAGCAACTATTGGAAGGTATTTGGTCATGGGGGGAGGCAGAACCCTGATGAATGAATGAATGCTTTTCTGCCATGAATGAGTTGTCACTCTGTTGGGGCTGGATTAGTTACCAAGAGAGCCAGTTGTTATAAAGCAAGGTCACTCTTCATGTTCTCCCTCCACATGGACCCTTTGCCCTTTCACTTTCTGGCATGAGTTGAAGTAGCACAAGGCCCTCGACAGATGTGGCTACCCAGTCTTATACTTCCCAGTATCCATAACCAGGAGCCAAAATAAACCTCTTTTCTTGTAAATTATCCAAGTTTCTGATATTCTGTTATATGGACTAAGATAATGAACTAAGTTGCCAAGATCAGGAGCTGCCTACAGACTTGGTGGCCAAATGGAGGGGAGTCTAATAGTAGAGGTTGGGGTCTATTGACCTTGATCCTCAAGAGGTCTCACAGTACCAAGCTCACTTTGGAAGGGCGTCAAAGACACATTTGTCTAATGTCCAATGGCCAAGGCCAAAGTCCAAATTTTGCCATCAGGGAATGAATTTCTGAGGCTCAATAATTCTGAAATTTATCTCAAAATAGAACTGTTATAATTTTGTTATCTATTTACATACTCCAGCTTTTAGAGGTGGCCTTCTGGTGAGAAACTGGGGCCTCTCATTGCTGTTGCCTGAAGCTAGCCCCTAGCTTTGCTCTCGCCCACTTTCCACCTGCTGCTGCTGGTGCTGACTGGTTCTCTGAAGAAAGATTTTAGCAGCATGTTTACCACAAGGAACTTTCTTCTTAGGATTAACAACTTGGTCAATTCTCAAAAATCCTTTACCTTTACTGAAAACAATTAGAATTATAATAGTTTTTGTGGCAAGATTCCCTTTAAATTTTTCAGCAATTGTTTTCCTAAAGCATTTTGTAAAGTCTGGCTTGAAACTTATTTAGTTGAGATAAAAATATGTTTAAGAACCTTCTTTTTCCTCTAACACTTTATTGTTTTCTTCATATGTTCATATTCTTTATTATTTTGGAATCAGAGATGATTTATGAAAGATGAAATTGTACACTTGTACACAAATTTAGAGCTTTTCCTCATTTTTTTTTCAACATGTAGAATTCCCCTTGGGACTTTTTCTGGAAATACTCATGACCTAAATGAAGTCAAACAATCAAATATTCAATTGCATTCTTGAAGTTCTTTTATTTAATGCCACCAAAGCCAGTATGTCAAACCAGTGAGTCGTATGGTAAATCTGTCTTCTATTGCTATTATCAATGTGTGAATATTCTTTATGTTATATTCTTTTAAGGTTTCTTTTTAGTTACACAAGCAAAATGTAAATATAACATCATTTTAAATTTTTAAATAAATATGGATAAAATAAAATCCCCTTTAAACCATTCTTTGGCACTCCTAATCTCTTCCTTTCTGGGAAGATGTGTTCTGACATTTTTCTGTATATTTATATGTGTATATACAATAGAGTTGATCATTCTGCAAGTTACTTTCAAGTAAGCATACCTGGGAGGATGGTAACTACAGCTAAGTATTCCACAGAATGGATGTAGCAAGGGTTATTCACCCTTCTTGCTGAACATTTAGGCATTTACAGGGTTTTGTTGAGAGAAACAGTGCCACATATGAAGCCTTACCCCAATCTCTTGTGCACAGATGTGAGCTACAGGACAGATGCGAAGTTAGGAAGGGCAGAAGCTGGATGACTTCAACAAAGAGATATGCAATGATGCAATGGCTCAGAGAAATTGCTTTATTTTTTGTAGTGCTCCGGATCAAGTATAGGGCCTTGAACATGGTAGGCAACCATTCTACTATTGTGCTATATTCCCAGCCCTGGTGTAGGGAGAATTGAATACCATTTCTCTCACACATAAGTCTGAGCTGAGCAGCCTGTTGATGGGGGCAGCTCTGCTTCATGCAGTCACTCAGGGACCCTAGCTCCTTACATTATGTTTCTTCCCTCTCCTCAAGGGCGGTGTTTCTCAAAGCACACATAAGGAAAGATATTTCACTTCCCCTGATCCACTGCAGACTGAAACTTTTCTAATATGCAGTAAATATGTCATGGTAATATATAGTTTCTATAGAAACTTCAAAGCACTTCTTCCTGATATCTGTACTAACCCAATCATGGAGTACTAACAAACAGCTGTGGCTGCACAGTGGTCCCATGGATGGCATTGCCTTGACCACAGTCAGACTGTAACAGCGTCATGTCTGTGCTCTGGCTCCAGTGAAGAGCAAGAGGATGAAGGGTGTACATATCCAGGGCAAGCACTGTCCCTCCAAGCAGATGAGGCAGAAGTTGGACACATCACCACTGCTTTAATTCCATTGGTGAACTATTACTTAATTGGCACTTAACTGCCCTGAGGGCAGCTAGGGGAATAGTCCAACTGAGCAGCCCAGTGCCAGAAGGAACAGCCCTCAGGCAAAGGAGACAATGAACAGTGTCCTTCACAGTACCAAAAAGTGGTATTTACTGGGTTCAAAGAGTACAGGCATTAACCAGGTGCAATGGCACAGCCTGTAATCCCAGCTACTTGAGAGGGTGAGGTAGGAGGATAGCAAGTTTGAGACCAGCCTGGGAAACATAGCAAGGCCCTATCTCAAAAAAAAAATTGAAATGATTGGAGATGTGAGTCAGTAGTAAAGCACCCCTGGGTTCAATCCCCAGTACCAAAAATATATTAAATAAATAATTAAAAAAGAGTCTGTATCAAGTATGTGCAAGAGTTCCCAATGGATAGAACCACCACATGACCCAGCTATACCACTTCTAAGTATTTATCCTAAAGAATTAAATCACCATACTATAATGACACATGCATATCCATGTTTATAGCAGTACAATTCACAATAGCCAAACTATGGAACCAGTCTAGGTGTCCATCAATGGGTGAATGGATAAAGAAAATGTGATATATATATATATATATATATATATATATATATATATATATATATATATATATATATATATGATGGAGTTTTATTCAGCCAAAAGAAAACTGAAATTATGTTATTTGCACTAAAATGGATGAACTAGACACCATTATGTTAAGCAAAATAAGCCAAACTCAGAAAGTCAAGGATCATATGTTTTCTCTCATATGCAGGAGCTGGAGAGGAAAAAGAAAAAGAAAAATGGGGTGGATCTCCTAAACATCAAAGGGAGATCAGAAGAGGAAAGGGACTAGGGGTAGGAGCAGGGAAGAAAAGAGGAAATAATGAGGAATGATATTAACCAAATTATATTATTATTATGTGTGCATGCATGAATATATAACAGTGAATCACACCATTATGTACAACTATAATACACCAATAAAAATAAGGTAAGAAAGAAAGATAAGAGGATTTAAAAAAAAAAAGAGTTCCCATTGGCCCCCAAACTCAGTCACACTAATGGTCCAAAAATAGTATTTTTCTCATTTGCATTTTTCTCATTACTAGTTTTTTCAGTTTGAGCATCTTTTCATATATTTATAGGCCATTCCAATTGACTCTTTTGTAGACTACTTGTTCATCTTCTTTGCCATTTTTCCTCCTGACTTACAATTCCTTTCATATTGGTAGCGACCCTTCATCTGCTCCACATGCTGCAAACACTTTCTTCCATGCTGCTGTTTTTAACTTAATTGATGCTGGTGCATCTGTTGTCATGCAGAAATTGTGTTTTTCATCATTATGCCAGCAAACATATTGGGATTTTCTTTCAGAGTGTCCACATTTTGTGCTTTGTTTAATAACATCACCTTTATCCAATGACTAGGAGTAGATAGATGTTACCTAGGTATCATAGATGAAAAGATATTCCTGAATAATTAAAATATCTAAACATAAAAACTATATAAATCTAGGCATGGTGGTGCATGCCTGTAATCCCAGGGACTCAGGTGGCTGAGGCAGGAGGATCATGAGTTTGAGGCCAGCCTCAGCAACTTAGCGAGACCCTGTCTCAAAATAAAAAATAAGCCTCACTAAGTTGCTAAAGTTAACTTTGAATTTACAATCCTCCTGTCTCAGCCTCCTGAGTCCCTGGGATTACAGGCATATGCCATCACACCTACCTAAATTGACAAATTTTCATGTGTGTTTCTGGAATTTCTGGGATCTTATTAATTAATTTGTAGAATCTTGCATCAATACTTTTTAAACTATCATAGGCTTATAATACATTTTGATGCCTAGTAGATTTTTTTCCTTTAAGTTTTTTGGGCCAATATTGTATAATTTTTTTCCAAATGAGTTTAAGTGTTGGCTTGTTAGTTTTCATTAAAATCTTGTGATATTTATTGTGATTGCATTGAAGGCATGGATTGATTTCAGGGGAATTGACATCTTTTAAAAATAGAATGTTTTCTATCCAAGAACATGATATGTCTTATAATTTATTCAGGCTATTTTTATGACCTGAATTTTTTATATTTTTTCACATCCACCTCACATATTTTAATACATTTTAGTTCAAAGTTTTTTTATTATTTGTATTGCTCTTAGGAGTAGGAGGCTTTTTAAAAATATATTTGTTATTCCATCACTGTTGAGAAGATAAAGTTTGTGAAAGCTTCATATGTGAGTACTAATAATTTGTCAAATGTTTCATTTAGATTCTCCAGAAAATGATCATAGCATATCTGAATAATTATAGTCTTTTCTGTTCAAGTATTTATACTCCATATTTCTTTCTTGTCTCATATTGAACATAATGAGTTCATTAGAGACTGGCAATGAAGGGGTGTAGGTTGAATTTTATCAAATGCTTTTCCACTTAGTTGCAATGATAAATTTGCTTCCCCTTTAACCAGTAATTAAGTGATTTGCAATAATAACTCTGTTAATATGGATTCATCATTGCATTCTTAGGAAAAAACCATACTTGCGAATGGTAAGATATTCTTTTATTGGTATGATTTAGTATCTTTGTACTTTTGTTCACAATTTGAGAAATTGGTCTAAACAGCGATTTTACTGTGCTATCTTATTCCAATTTTGGTACCAGAGTTATAATAACCTCCTAAATGGATTTGGATTGTTTCCATCTTTTATAATGAAAAGACCTTCATTTATTTAATATTAGAATTACCTGATTCTGAGCTGGAGTTGTAGCTCAGTGGTAGAGCACTCGCCTATACATGTGAGGCACAAGATTCAATCTTCAGCAACACATAAAAATAAATAAATAAAATAAAGGTCCATCAACATCTAAAAAAAATTTTTTTAAAGAATTACCTGTTTCCTCTTTAGGTTTAGAAGAATTTAGCCATAAAACAACTTGGACCTGATATAGTGTTGAAAGATAGATCTTTGACTATCTTAACACTTTTTATGGATATTGGTTTATTGTATTCTCTATTTCTTGGTCAATTCATATTTTCATAGAAAGTCATCTATTTACCTAGATTTTTGTATTTATTCACATAAAACTACAGATAGTATTCTCTTGTAAGTTTTAGAAAATTTGACTCTGCATCTGAAGTTACACCCCATCCTGTTTTTTACATTTGTTTCTTCACCTTCTTTCCTCCTGACCAAAATTGCCATGAGTTTGTGCATCTTTTAAAAATTTTAATCTATTCAACAGTTTGGGGATGTTTCCTATTAGTTTATTTTGTTCTACCTGGTTTTTTTTCCTTTCAATGTTGTATTAGCATGTTTTATCTGTTTTGTAACAAGATCCTGAGTTTATTGGGGTAGCAGTGATTGTAAGTTTCAAATCTACATTTCCCAGATAAGAGTGGCCAATAAAATGACAAAAGAAGTCATTGGCTGGGGTTTCTGATGATTTCTTTACAGTGGACTGAATTAGTGGGAGAGGCCCCACTTTGGTATTCCTCTCATTTTCTCTTTCTCCTAAACTGGAACATATATTTGATGGCTGTAGCTTCAGAAGCTATTTGATACAGTAAAAAAAAAAAATTCCAAAAGAATCATTAAAGATTTTTCTCTTGACATCCTTGAGCAACTGACTAAAGCCAGCAAATGCCTACTTCCAAACATCTCAATACATGAGAAAAATATACTCTGTGTTTAAATCACTATTGTTGACTATCACCCACAACGGAAACAAAACAATAGAGTGCCGGGGTTCCCAATAGTCACCCTCCACACCCAACAAACGGCAGGCCCAGAGTACAGTTTGAACTGCCGAGAACCATCACTCAGGGGAAATCTGGTCTAGCAGGAGAAACCAAGACTAGCAGGGGAAACCAGGAGGCTAGAGGCAAGGCACTCGAGACTGGGCAGCTGGAAACCGCAGGCCCGCCAGCGACAGTTCACCCACTGCCCGCATAGCTGGGCGGTAGGAGAACACCCTCCCGCAGGCGACCGATCACCCGCCCGCGGCCTGTGATACTGGGCGGCTGGAGACCGCCTGCCTGCCGCGACTGGGAGCTGAAACCAAACAGAGAAAGTCCAGTCACACCCCCTCATCAGGACACCCTGGCAAGGAACTGGGGCCGGTCATAGCAAAGTAGTATCGTCACTGGAGCTCGGACGTCGGAACTTCCTTCACAGCGGAATCCACGTTAGCAGGCATAGTTTAACAACACAAAGGAGAGACATCAGAGTAATACGGAACCAAAACAAATCTATAGAAGAGAGCAGAAACAACAATCAAATAGAGGGACAACATGAGAAAACAAGGGAAAAAAGGAGTACAAACAATGCAAGACAACTTAATTCTACAAGAGGACATAGAAACATCAGAAGCAGGGATAGGGAAAGAACTCAAGGCATACCTAACTCGAATGGAAAGGAATATTAGAGAAGACATAAGACAGCAAGTCCAAGCAATAAAAATATATTTTGAAAATGAATTAAACAAACAAATTCAAATGGCAAAGAACGAGCTCTACCAGGAGATAGAGATCTTAAAAAAGAATCAAACAATAATCCTAGAATTGCAGGAAACTATAAACCAAATTAAAAACTCAAACGAGAATATTACAAATAGACTTGATCAAGTAGAAGTCAGAACATCAGATAATGAAGACAAGGTTTATCAACTTGAAAAGAGTATAGTCAACACAGAAAAGATGCTTAAATCCCATGAGCAATCTATTCAAGAGATATGGGATGTCATTAAAAAACCAAATTTGAGAGTCATCGGGATAGAAGAAGGCACAGAGATTCAAACCAAAAGAATGGACAGCATATTAAATGAAATAATTGTAGAAAACTTCCCAGAGATGAAAGATGGAATGGATTGCCAAATCCTGGAAGCCTACAGGACCCCAAACATTCAAAACTATAATAGACCAACTCCAAGACACATAATTATGAAGATAGCCAACATACAGGACAAGGAGAGAATATTAAAAGCTACGAGAGAAAGGAGGCAGATTACATTCAGGGGTAAACCAATTAGGTTAATGACTGATTTTTCATCACAGACTTTGAAAGCGAGAAGATCCTGGAACAATGTATTTCAAACGCTGAAAAATAACGGATTTCAACCAAGAATACTGTATCCAGCAAAACTGAGCTTCAGATTTGACAACGAAATTAAAATCTTTCACAATAAACAAAAGCTAAAAGAATTCGCAGAAAGAAAACCAGCACTGCAAAGCATTCTGAGCAATATACTACAAGAAGAGGAATTGAAAAATAGTGCCCAAAACTAACAACAAGAGGTATCTCAGTAAAGGAGGAGGAAAATAACCAAAAAGTAAAACTAGCCAAACTAAAATAAATAAATAAAGAAGCATGACTGGAAGTACAAATCATATCTCAATTGTAACCTTAAATGTTAATGGCCTAAACTCACCAATCAAGAGACATAGGCTAGTAACCTGGATCAAAAAAACAAATCCCACAATATGCTGCCTTCAGGAGACTCATATCATAGGAAAAGACATACACAGGCTGAAGGTAAAAGGTTGGGAAAAATCATACCACTCACATGGCCCTCGGAAGCAAGCAGGAGTGGCCATACTCATATCAAATAAAATCAACTTCAAACCTAAGTTAATTAAGAAGGATAAAGAAGGACACTATACACTGTTAAAAGGAACCATCCACCAACAAGACATAACAATTATCAATTTGTATGCACCAAACAATGGAGCTGCAACGTACATAAAACAAACGCTCCTCAAGTTCAAGAGTCAAATAGACCATAACACAATAATTACGGGTGACTTCAACACACCGCTCTCGCCATTAGACAGATCCTCTAGACAAAAACTGAATAAAGAAACTATAGAACTCAACAGCACAATCAATAAACTATACCTAACCAACATATATAGAATATACCAACCATCATCAAGTGGATACACGTTCTTCTCAGCAGCACATGGATCCTACTCAAAGATAGACCATATATTATGCCATAAGGCAACTCTTAGTAAATATAAAGGCGTGGAGATAATACCATGCACCATATCTGACCATAATGGAATGAAATTGGAAATCAATGATAAAAAAAGGAAGGAAAAATCCTACACCACATGGAAAATGAACAATATGTTATTGAATGATCAATGGGTTACAGAAGACATAAAGGAAGAGATAAAAAAAAATTCTTAGAGTCAAATGATAATACAGACACAACATACCGGAATCTATGGGACACAATGAAAGCAGTTTTAAGAGGGAAATTCATTTCCTGGAGTGCTAATGTTATTTTCATATTGACAAAACTTTTTGGTTTTATGTGTTGAATTAATCAAGGTTTTCCTTTTTGGCTTTAAGGTCTATGTCAAATTGAAAAAGGCCTTTTCTTATCCAGCATTATGTTTTCTTATGGCTTCTTCTAGTATTTTATGGTTTCATTTTTTAATCATTAAATTTGATCTATCCACAAGTTAGTGTTTTGCAGGCCATGAGGTGGAATTTGACTTTTGTCTTTTTCCCAGATGGATCCCATTGGTTTAATAATCCAGTCTTCCCCTACGGAACTGAAATGATATTTTTATTTTATGCTAAATTCTTGTTTGTATTCTGGTGTATTTTAAACTTTGTATTTTAGTTCTGTCATTCTATATATATATACTAGTAAGACTTTTTAAAATTACTGTTTATTATGCCATCATTTTTTTGTAATTCTTTTTTTTATTATTATTAGTTGTTCAAAACATTACAAAGCTCTTGACATATCATATTTCATACATTTGATTCAAGCTGATTATGAACTCCCATTTTTACCCCGTATACAGATTGCAGAATCACATCGGTTACACATCCACTTTTTTACATACTGCCATACTAATGCATGTTGTATTCTGCTTTTAACTCTAATTCATAATGTTTCAATTTTTCAAACTGTGAAGTACAGCCCATATGCATAGGAATGGGTAGATCATATATATTTTGTGTGAATTTTCTGCATTTTAGAATCTACAATTGTAAAGTGAACTTACTCTCCATAACCACTCACAGATCAGGGGATGGAGCCCCACACATGGCCCCAACGGTGTTCCATGCAATCACAACCCTCTCCCTCCCTAACTTCCATGATAAACATTTTCTTGCTTTGCATTAGAATTTTGCCACTTTTGGGCTGGGGATGTGGCTCAAGCGGTAGTGCGCTCGCCTGGCATGCGTGCGGCCCGGGTTCGATCCTCAGCACCACATACAAACAAAGATGTTGTGTCCGCCGAGAACTAAAATAAATAAATAAATAAATTTTTAAAAAAAAGAATTTTGACACTTAAGCATACATTCACACATAATTCAATATTGCCAGTTTTGAACTTCATATAAATGCAATTTTAATTTATGTGTTCTTTTGTGTTGTTTCAAACTCTATCTTTTTATAACTCATCCACATTATAGTGTATATATATTTTATTCCTTTTTGCTTTAGTAGATTTTTCTACTACATACCTTTACCAAGTGTATTTATTCATTTTTTGCCTCCTGGATATTTGGTTTGTTTTCATCACCAAATGTGACATTGAACAATTGTATTAGTTTCCTATGGGGCCTGTTACAAAGTGTCATATATGTGGTGTTTTGCAGCAATGGAAATTTATTTTCTCAGAGTTCTCAAGTTCTGAAGTTCAAAATCAAGATGTTGGCAGGATCACACTCCCTCTGAGGGTTCTGGAAGAGAACTTCCCTTGCCTCTCCCAGCTTTTGGTGGATCCAAGCATTCCTTGGTACGTGGCCCATACTACTCCAATCTCTACTTGCATATTCACATCACTCTCTCTACCCCGATTCTGTCTGTCTCAAGTATCCCTCTGTCTCTGTCTTATAAAGACCCTCATCATTGGATTTAGAAACTGCGTAGATAATCTAGGATGATCTTATTTCAAATCTTTAACTTAATCACATCTGCAAAGATCCTTTTTCCAGATAAGGTCACACAGGGTCCATGGGTCAGGACATGGACATGTCTTTTGAGATTCCACCATTCAACCCATTCCACCGTATATACTGGTTTCCTGGTATCCACATATACACAAGCTTCTTCAGAGTTTATCTACTTGGCAATTGAATTTCTGGGTCATAAGGGAAGTATGTTCAATTTTACTATATTATGCCTACTCTTTTCCCACTGTACACTCCCATTAGCAAGGGTGTAATTTCCCATTGCTCCACAGTATTGCCAACTTGGAATTATCAAACTTTTTAGTTTCCACCAATCTATTGATTGTGTAATGGTAGTTCTAATTTACAGTTCTGTAACAACAAATGAGGTTGAGCACCTTTCAAATGTCCACGGGCCATTTGAATTGTTTAAGATGTGAAAAAGCAGGTCTGTCGAAGTCTTTAACCCATTTTTCTGTTGTCATTTGTCCTAATGTTATTTTGTTATTTCTTATCTTCTAATTATGAGAAATTTGTCAGTTATATTCTACTTTTTCTTTTTCAAACCTTTCATCAGAATCTCTCTTTGTGGCCCACCTAATTGAAACCTATTGGGAAGGAAATTTTGGAAAATATAGTTTAGATTAGCCAAGTTGGCATATTACAAAGTCACCTCAATTCCTTTATTTCACATTCCTCAAAATACTCAGTTTACATATGCCATCTGGTTCTTATTAGTCAGCTGACTGATAAATATGTATAACTTTTATTATTCAATACAATATTTCTATGGGACTATCTTTGAGTCATGAATTATTTTAATGCGAATTTCTTCATTTCTAAACATGTGGGGGGGGGTCTTTGGGGGGGGCTGGGAATTGAATCCAGGGGCACTGAACCACTGAGACACATCACCAGCTCTTTTTAGTCAGAGTCTCTCTAAGTTGCTGAAGCTGGCCTCAAACTTTCAATCTCTCTCAGTCTCCCAGGTCACTAAAATTAAAGCATGTGCCATAGTGCCCAGATTTTATATTTTAGTTATCTTTTTGTTGGGAATGAACATACCTGTAGGTGTATATGTTATGCTTATTCCTCTTTAAAGTGAGATAGAATGCACATCATTAGGGAATTTCAGGGTGTTAAAAAACACATACTGGATTTGAACTTTGGTTGGGTTATATCGGGGAGAGTTTAAAGAAACTAGAATTTGTTTTAGGTACTGTCAGAAAGTGAGGACAATTCTATGATTGGGTATCTCAATACATCTTCTTTCTGAGACTGATTGAAGCACAGTGCTACCACTATAATGGGTAAAAATGCAGCAGTCACCTACATCAGTGAGGCAAGGGGGAAGGGTGCTTGGTATTTTGTGGATTGCACATTGACCTTGTTTTTATCTGTGCTTAGACAAAATTATGAAGTGGCCTTGCTTTGTCTCATTTTCTCATGGTCTCAGGGTAACCTTGTTCGAGGCTGGCATTCTGTGAGGTTGTTTATGTTCAATAGAAGAACAACATGGCCTTGCTGTGAGTGCCAGACCAGCTTCCAAATATCAGGGCCTGCTGTTTATTTTTCCTGTCCTATGACTTTCTAGCTTAATTATACTGTGATCATAGACTATGCTATAAATGATTTTAACTCTTGGAAACATCATAAAACCTACTTTTGGTTCCAGTATGTGATTTTTTTAAATAAATATTCCATGTGTGCCTAAGAGAATGTGCAGTCTACAGTTGAGTGTGATTTCTGTTTATGTTCATTCGGTCAGCCTACCAACTGTGGTTCAAATCCATATTCTTACCAATATTTTTGTCTAATCTACCAATTACTATTTTCTTTCAGTTATTGAGTAAAGCATGTTAAATACTACATTTGAAATAGTCATGCTAAAAAAATAGCAAACCAATATCTGACCAAACCTCCGAATCTAGCTACCAATTTACAGGAAATATGGAATTCAAAGGAAATTGTTAAACAACCCCATGACACTGTAACAATCAATATCCAGACTGTACAGAAATCTATAGTACAAGTAATTTTTTCAACAAATAAATTACAAGAAGAAAAAAAGATATAGGAGAGCATGTAGATTAAGAAACTTAAAATGTATCAATCAATGTGTGGATTTCAACTGGCTTCTGACTCAAACAAATTGTAAAGAAAAATGTATCAGGGGCTGGGGCTATAGCTCAGTTGGAAGAATGCTTGCCTTACATGCACAAGGCCCTGGGTTCAATCCCCAGCACCACAAAAAAAAAAAAAAGGAAAAGAAAAGAAAAATGTAGCAATAGGTAATTTCAACACTGGTACTGGACACTTGACAATATTAAAGAATTATTGTTAATTCTTAGTTATAATTGTATTATAGTTATGTTATAATAAAGAATATATTTTAGAGGTGCATACCTACAATTTATGAGTGAAATAATAGTATGTCTTAACTCTTCTTCAATTGGGAAAATTCTGGGAAGATGACTGTGACATAGCTTTTTGATCTCCCAAAATTCTCACATAAAACAGGAAACCAGACAAACAAAGCCCCATAGGGCAACATTTACAATGATAAGTGGAAATATTTTCTTAATGAATCCCAAAATCAAATTGGGTGAGTGCAAATCACCAACATCCACGGGACCTAAGAAACAGACAATCTGCACAGAAGAAGGCAGAGGGAAACAAAGGGCATATGACTGACAGAGTCAACAGGTCTTCATTGAGAAACAAGGAAGGCAGCTCAATCTGGGAGGAGGTTTACCCAACCTAGTAGCAGGTAAGTGAAAGGGGTGCATAGGAAGGTCTAACTTCATTAAATATTCAAAATTACCAGACAGTACTCCCTTCTAGGACAGGGACCCACAAGAAAGAGAAACTGCTGAAGGGAAGCTAATATTGAGGTAAATACAGGCAATAAAGCCAAAATGAAGAGGAGATCCAGATTAAGGTGGGCAAAGGGAACAGAGTGAAGAAGTTTCTGAAAGCTAACCACCATATTTTTGATCACAAGAAAACAGATGAGTGAAGTTTGAAAAGCCATCCTGAACCACACCTCCTGTGAGAAGTTTAAGAAAAATAATTTCATGTGAAAATATCAAGGTAAGATCCATACCTTTTTTGTAACAGAATCCACTTTAAGAAAAAAGAGAATAAAGGCAAAATCATATCTGTAAGGACAGTGAAGGCACAGCAGAGAGATATGTCCTTGAAACCAAGCAAAATGGGAATTACTATTTCAAAACCAAGCTGACGAAACTAAGAAAATAATGCAATACATGAAAGAAAGCCATAAATCACATGGGAAAAAAACTCAGAAATTAGGTGATAGGACTCAGGAAAAAATTAGAAGTAAAATGTTTATTTTTATTTTTTCCTTAATCATATTTTATTATCCTTTGCCTTTCTAAAATACAATTTTTTCTTTTTAAAAATTTCATTAACAGGTATTAATCATACATATTAGTGGGGTTCAGTGTGATATTTTTAGAAATAAAACAATTCAAGAGTCAGAAATGAAGACTAAACTAGAAGGAATACAAGAACAAAAGCACAACAAATTAAAAAATATAAAAGGTGAAAGTGAGGAAATATTTTAAACACAAAAACTAATGAGGAAATAGATTTAAAGGATATGAGACACAGTGACAAATATTGAAGATAACCAGAGAAGACTGAATACATGGATTATATGGATTCCTGAAGAAGAAACACAAAACAGGGCAGCAGGACAAATACTATAAAGTATGGTTCAAAGAAACTTTTTGGGGGGAAAAGGGATTTGAAATTACATTTTAAAAAAGCAAAACATGTAAATATTGACTCAAAATGACCAACTCCAAGTCATTCTAATAAACTCACTGGACTTTAAATACAAAGAAGGTTTTCCTTCAGGCCTCTAAGAAAAAAAGAGCAAGTGAGTTATAATGGAAATAAAATTAAATAATAATCAAACTTTTAAAAACTATATATTTATTGTTTAGTTGTATTGAACACAATATCTTTATTTTAGTTATTTATTTTATGTGGTGCTAAGGATTGAACCCAGGGCCTTGCACATGCTAGGCAAGCGCTTTACCATTGAGCCACAACCCCAGCCCCAAATCATACTTTTTTGACAGGAGTGCTTTATGTCCAAAGAGCTCTGATACATTTTCTAGGGCTGCTATAACAAAGTTCCTCAAACTAAGTGGCTTAAACAACATAAATTTATTCACTCACTGTTCCCTGCAGTCTAGAAGTCTGAGATCAAGGTGTCCCAGGGATGGCTCCTCCTGGAAGCTGGGAGAGACAATCTGTTCTATGCCCTTTGCATAGCTTCTGATTGTTTTCAGGCAGTCTTTGTACAAGCATCTCTTTAATCTCTGTCTTCATTTGCCCATGAAATTCTACCTGTGTACATGCTCCTATATCCAAATTTTCCCTTTAATAAAGGCACCAGTCACACTGGATTGAGGGCTCATCCTACTCCATTATGGCTTCATTTAACTAATTACATCTGTAAAGACCCTGTTTCCAAATAGGTCACATTCTGAGGTTATGGCATCAACATAAATTGAGTGGATGAGCAATTCAATCCATGACACAAAGGAAAGAATAAGCCAAGGATATGAGTTTTTAATATATTTCTTCTAGTTGTTGATAGACCTTTATTTTACTTATTTATACACAGTGCTGAGAATTGAATGCAGTGCCTCACACATACCAGGCAAATGTGCTACTGCTGAGCCACAGCCCCAGCCCCTCCAAGGATATGTTTTATGCAGCAAAATTAACTTTCAGTTGACATCTTGTCACACTATAAAGAAAGGAAGCAATCAAAGACTGGTGGGATCATGTAAAAATGACTCAGGAGCTAAATGAAGAAGCTCTCATTGGCCAAACCTGAGGTAATTTAGACTTTTATAAGAATAACAATATAAGAAATTGATAAAATATGGATAAATCTAAATGTTCACAATTAAATTCATATTTTTATGGTGCTGGGGATTGAACCCAGGGCTTTGTGAATGCCAAGTAAGCACTTTGCCTCTAAGCCATATTCCCAGTCCCACTATTGTGATCTTTTAAAAAAGATCTAATTGATCATATCTAGTGGGTAAAGAAACTGATCATAACCTTGAAATCTAGTCAATTAAAGGAAAGAACCAAACATTTATGCTGTCTTTCCTGTAAAAACTGTATCACCTAGTAGATGAGGGGTAGCAGTTCTTTCCCCCTCTTTGTGGTACTGAGAATGGAATCCATAGCTTTGCACAGGCTAGGGAAGCACTCTGCCACTCAGCTACATCCCTAGCCTGAGTATTACTTCTTTATAAAAAAGTGCTCCTGATGATAAATGAAAAAGAAATCAGAAAATCAGAATATCACTGATTTTCAATGTCAATCAATACATCTTGTTATTCAGCCTCAACAGCTGCCATCACCACAAAAACAGAAAGTAAACGAGTCATGATGTTCCTCCAGATGAAAGATCACAATACCATCTTATCTTGATCAAATCTCTGTATCCAACTGCCAATTTGCAGAAAATACTGAGGATCAGAAAACAACTACTACACCAGCAAAGTTAGATTTTAAGAAACTTTATAGAGCAAATGGCCTAGGTTATTCCTCATATGCATTGTAGGGGAAAGGAAGGAACAGAGTGAGAAATTACAGATTAAAACAGAATTAAAAGACACATGACAGAAAAATGTGCAGGCTGATGTCTAGAAATATACACTTGGGTGTTAAAATTATAAAGACACAAGCAAATATTACTATAAATGATAAGACAGAGGATATTTTATGAGGAAAGATGAGGGTCTATGATTGGAATAAAATGCATGAAGGGGCTTCTGGTTAGCTGGAAAAGTTCTATTTCTTGATTTAGTCACTTGCTATTAAGATGTGCCCCTTCAAATAAATCCATAAACTGTGAATAAAAACAGCAACCATAATAACAATATGAGACAAGTAGATAGAAATATAGAAGAAATAAGATTGGCTATAAGTTCATCATCATTCAAGTTGAATGATAACTACATGGACTTTCATAATGTTATTTGTCCACTTTTGGCACATATTTGAAATTCATTAAAATAAAAAAGCCAGTGGTGATGGTACACACCTGTGATCTCAGCAACTGGGGAGTCTGAGGCAGGAGGATTGCAAGTTTGAAGCCAGTCTCCGCAATTTAGCTAGACCCTCTCTCAAAATAAAAATAAAAAGGCTGGAGATGTACCTCAGTTGTAGATGGTCCCTAGGTTCAATCCCTAGTACAAAAAAATATTAATTCCAGAGGTGGAATTGATCTCAAAATATAATTATGAATTAAAGAACTTCCTTTTTAATATTTAGTTTTTAGTTGGACACAACATCTTCATTTATTTATTTTTATGTGGTACTGAGGATCGAACCCAGGGCCTCGCATGTGCTAGGCGAGTGCTCTGCCACTGAGCCACAATCCCAGCCCCTGAACTTCCCTTTTATTGTGCCATTTTTGACTCAGGTATTCTGTTACTAAGTTAATATGTACTTACAAATATTTTTGGTGAATAGAACATTTGATCATTAAGGATAAGGAACCCATCTTATCTCTAGTAATGCTTTTGCATTAAGCCCAATTTTGCCAAAAGTTAATATAACTAAACTAGCTTTCTCTTGTTTAGTATTTCCTTTATTTCACTACCTTTTTCTTTCCTTTTATTTTCAAATTTCTATAAAATTTCTATATCTTTATGTTTTAGATGTGTTTTAAAGAGTGTATAGTTGGATTTTTATTATTTTTATAGTTGATTTTTGAAAATATAGACCAATAATCTTTGTCTTTTGAATGAAACATTTGGTCCTTTTGTATTTAAATACTGACATATTTGAAATCTACCTTCTTCCAATGAACACAGTTTTTATTTTAATTTACCAATATTTAAACTTTTACTTAATAATTAAGTTTATATTTAGGGCTTTTATGTCATCTTTATGGAATCTCTCCCTACTCCAAGGCCATGAATATATTCTTCTATATTTTCTTCTAGATGTTTTAACTTACATTTGGGTCTACGAGCCATCTTGAATTAACTTCTGTGCATAGTGTGACATAAGGGTTGAGGTTCATTTTTTTTCTACATTTACCTAGTTGTTCCAGCATCATCTGTTAAATGTTGATCCTTTGTCTTGGCTTCCTTGTCAAAAATCAACTGAATTTATGCACGGACTTTGGTGTGTTTCTGGGATCTATTCTATCCCATCAAAGTATTTTCTTGTATTTTTGCTAATACCACAGTGTTTTGATTCCTCTCGCTTTATAATAGACTTGAAGTCAAGTAGTATGAGTTATCCAACTTTGGTTTTGTTTTTGAAAGGTTTTTACCCTTCTAGGTCCTTTATTATTCAATATAAGTTTTGTAATCAATTTGTTAATTTCTGACAAAAAATCATGTTGGTATTTTTAATTGGGATAGCAATAAATCTGCTGATCAATTTGGGAAGAGTTGTCATGATTCCTCTATTTATTTTAGTCTTCATTAATTTCTCTCATCAGAGTTTGCATGGGTCTTGCACATATTTTGTTAAATATATTCAAAATGCCTGATTATCTTTGATGGTATTGTAAATTAAATATTTTATACTTTTTATTTGAAAGTATTTTTAAACTTTCAGAAAAGTAGCAAGATTAGTACAAAAATACACATATACACTTTAATCAAATTCACCTGTTATTAACATTTGGCCCCATTTACTTTATCATCTATCATCACTTCCAGAAAGACAGATCAGAAGAAAGGAAAGAAGGAAGGAAGGAAGGAAGGAAGGAAGGAAGGAAGGAAGGAAGGAAGGAAGGAAGGAAGGAAGGAAGGAAGGAAGGAAGGAAGGAAGGGTGATCATCCTTTTTTTAGTCTTCCTTAAACTGGAACAGCTCCTCAGACTTTTCTTGACTATTATGAGATTGACATTTCTGAAGAATATACTTCCTTTTCCTTTTTGTAAAATAGAATTTTTCTAGTTTGGGTTTGCCTACTATTTCTTCAGGATAAGACTCAGAATATGCATTTCTGGTTAAAATACTACATAAGTAGCATTATGCTCTATTCAGGCTATCATGTTAATATCTACTTGCCTTTCATTGATAGTGTTAATTGTGATCACCCAGTCAAGTGCTTACTGATCTTTTTCTACTGCAAATTTACAGTTTTCCTTTAATAAGCAATCTATGGATAGACATTTTAAAACCATGCTAATATTCTACTTCTCATTAAAATTTCCCTCCAAATTGACAATTTTTACCTGGGCCAATCTTTACTACTCCAGTTGCCATTCAGTATATTACTGAAAGCAAAATCCTCCTTTCCCTCTCAATTGTTTATTTATTGATTTATCTCTTTATTATTGCTTTGGATGCATCTGTAGCAATTTTTTTCAATAGTTTGTACTTTCTGATGGTTAATTTTATGTGTCAACTTGACTGGGCCATACAGTGCCCAGATTAAACATTATTTCTGGGTATATCTGTGAAGGTGTTTCTAGACCCAAGATTAACACTTGAATCTTTGGACTCAGTATAGTAGATGGTCCTTCCCAGTGTAAGTGACTGTAAACCAATTGGTTGAGGGCTTGACTTGAACAAAAGATACAAGAATGAAGAATGTGCCCTCTTTTCTGCCTCACTATCTGCAGACATTGCATCTTCATTGCATCTTATCTTTTCCTTTCCTGCCCTCAGACTGGGATATGTCTATTAGCCACCCTGTTTCTCAGGTCTTTAAACTTGGACCAGATTACACCAGTAACTTTCATGGGTCTCTGATTTGTAGATGGCAATGTAAGATGATTTCTCATTTTATATAATTTTTTTGGTTCTGCTTCTCTGAAGAATCATAATACAAACTTTGATAGCAAGAGTTTGGGACTAGGGGCAGAACACTTGCCTAGCATGTGAGGCCCTGGGTTCAATCCTTAGCACCACATAAAAATATACAAACAGAGATATGAAAAACTGTGCTCCATGTGTGTAATAAGAATTGTAATGAATTCCACTGTCATGTATGTAAAAAATAAAATCAATTAAATATTTAAAAAGGCATGCTGTCCATCTACTACTACAAAAAAAAAATATTTTTTTCAAAAGAGTGTGGGTCTAGAGGAACAGAATTCTAAGAATTAGCTTTATGAATTGGTTCTGGGATTTCTGGAATTGGCTCTCTATTCTGATTAAATTTAAAGATACTAATGACTGTTTCCAGTGGTAAAGAGAGCACTATTGGTAATCTGACACTAGCTCCTAATCAACCACTTATAAGAAGCAAGGACCTGAGTGAGTTTATATATAATACTTTTGAACATTTTTGAAATTTGGTGAATATAATGATGCAGCTAGTTACTTCTAATGTTGTTAGACAAAAAGGTACAAGATAAGGATGAGCTCAGAGATATGAATTCCCAGCTTAAGCACCACATAAATGCCCTAACATCTTCTATGTGTTCCTTTAAAGAGACTTGTGTCTCCTTATCTCCCTAATGTCCTTATTTAGCTGCAGGGCTGAAATTACTGAAAATCAAACACAAAATCTCTTCCCAAAACTGGCTGAATTACAATGCAAGTTTAACTCCCAGACGTTCAGTGTATGTCTCTATTAAAGTGAAGACACACTGATTGGGAAAGAATAACATTTTGTGTTGAGATAGAGATATGTGGGAAGATCCAGATAAAATCTGGGACACAGAGCCCCTAAATTATGATTAGCTTTCTTTGCCAGTGGAAGAGGTCTTCCTACCCCTAGAATAATTGACTTCTCAATCTCCAATAACAACAACATTATCTCCCCTAGCAATATGAGCCTCTCCACCCACAGTAGTATCATATTAGCCCTGCACTGCCTGAACAAACTGTAATGCCCTCCCATACCAATAGTTGCCATGTGAGGAAATGCTGATTTTCCTCAGGCCCACCCCAAACACTCCTCCTTGCTTCTAGACCTATAGTGAGACTCAAATCCCAGCAGGTAGGATTCACCTAATGGTAAACATGGAGTGACCATGAGGAGATGCACTATACTCCAAAAGACTTAAGTTTTCTCATTCATGCAGACAGAAATTCAGGAAACATACATGGAGATGAAAACTGATGGTGTGAGATAATGGTGGACAAAAACTTAAAGTTGTATCAGGCTAAATTTATTGATATGAGCTCATTTAGCAGAGATTCTACATCAAATATTGCAACTCAGAGAGTTATAAAGGGTTCTAACTGCTTCCTTGGTTGGCAGAAACATGGACCAAATGATGGCTCACCATAACCTAATTGGAAATTCTCAATCTCCTTTGGTTTAATGAGGAGAAAGGGATTTGGAATCTTAGGAAGACTGGAGTGTTACAGTGGATTTATCACAAAAGATGAAAGAAGGAATAATTTGTTTCTTATTTTTTCACCTCACTCTTTAAACTGGGACACCTTATCTCATCTTTTCTTGCCCTTAGACTGGGATTTACATTCATTCACTCCCTTATTGCTTAGACCTTCAGATTATGACTGAATTATACACCTAAATTTTCTGCAACTCTAGTTTTCAAATGATAGATGGTAAGATTTCTCAGTCTTCATAATTGTGTCAGTCAACTCCTCATAATAAATATTTAAATATACCTACATCTCCTATATGTGTGGATAGATGGGTGATAGATAGATAGAGAGATAGATAGATAGATAGATAGATAGATAGATAGATAGATAGATAGATTCATTCATAATTCACTTCTGTCCCTACTTATTTGATGCCCAAATTTTCCTAGATTTCACCAGTAGAAGCTCCTTTGGGCTGGCTCCAATGTCCTTTGGACATGCTACCATCCTTACTTCCTACCACTTCCTTACTTCCTGACTTAATGGGGAATAGAAGGGTCATCTCACACCTTTATGCCTCCAACACTAAAATCAGCCATTGTCTATGGAACCATGATTTCTTTCTCTTTTTAGAGACCAAGATTTTTATACTGTGTGCTTATTAGTACTGAGAATTCTCAGTGGAAGGAGTATATATGTATGTATATGTATGTATGTATATAAATGTATATATTACTAACATATATATGCATACATATACACACATGAATATACATGTATACATATTCATGCATATTCATATTTGAGAAATCATGGATGCACATCTATGTCTTCATTCTAAATTCAACCCCATATGGTTACTTCTCAACTTCTTCCATTATATATTTGTTCCTTCTTTCTTCCACATTGAGATGAACCCTGGCTGTCAGCAATAAAATATTTACACATTTTCTCAGTTTTATAACACATATAAGATAGTTTTAAAATTGCTTCACATTTTCCACCACTAAAAACAAACCTACTAAAAAAGAACTTGGAATCTCTGTGCTATTCTCCCTTTTCCCTGGCAACTCCTTGCCCAAGTCTGAGCGGACATGGTCAAATTCTGTGTTTATATTACCTGGACTTATTCTTTGTTCCACTTCAATGTAGTTGTGATATTCACCTGACATGCAATTCGGTTCAATTGCTCTGCATAAATGAAGAACATTAATATGATTTTAAAAGTCAAAACAAATTAAAAAGGCATACCCAGAAAGTGTAACTCCCTACTCTATCCCTTCTATTCCATTTCTCACATCTCCACCCCTTGTAGGTCATCAAATTTATGGTTTTCTTGGTTATCCTTCCTGTGCTTATTTTTATAATTATCAACAGAAATGTGTTTACATCTTTATTTCCCTTTTTATTACACAAAAGACAGCACACTGTATATTCTCCTTGCACTTTGCCTTTTCCAGATAACAATAACTCCTGTCAATCACTCTGTATCAAACCATGAGGAGTAGTCTGGGTATGCATGCCTGTAATCCCAGCAACTTGGGAGGATGAGGCAGGAGCTCCTGATCATAAGTTCAAAGCCAGCATCAGCAACTTTGCAAGAGTGTCTCAAAATAAAAATAATACAAACTGGCCCAGGATGTGGTTCAGTGATTCAGTGTCCCTGGAACCAAAAAGAGGAAAAAAATCATGAGGAATTTCCATGTTCTTTCTTAACAACTGCATAATACTCCATCATATGTATGTCTCCTCAATTACTTTCCTATATTTATGCAATTACTTACTTTCCTATATTCCAATATTTTCCAATTACAATGACATTGTGCATCTGTATTTTCATTTTGGAAAGGTTTATCTTTAAAGCATATTCTTACAAGTGGGATTCTGCATCAAAGGATAAAATTTATGGATAATTTTGACAACTGGTAAATCCTCTCCATAGAAGTTTTAGTGTTTTGCATAGATTATTTCGTTTTTATAACTTTGTTTTTGCATTGTTTGATGCTAGCTTATATACATGCAATTAATATTTGTGTACAGAACTGTATTCTTCAGCCTTGATCAATTCATTTATTAACTCCTAGAATGTTCTTAACAATAATGTTAGCAGTTAATGAAGACAGTTTTACTTGTCTCCTTACCAATCAATCTGTATGGAATCAGAAAATACTCTTGACTAATCAACCATATCAATCCAATCTTCTAGCCCTATTCTACAGCTTCTATTCCCTCCTCAACATTTTAATGAGAAACTGAATGTTTAAAAAAACTACAAAGAATAACATAACAATAACAAAACTTATATTTCTACTATCCAGAATTGACATGTATCAACATTTTGTCATATTTACTTCTAGCTACTCTTTTAAGGAAAAAAAAAATTTACACATAGAAGTAAATTTCTCCTTAACTCCCAGTGCTCCTCCCCACTTCTCATAAGTTTGGCACTTCTTTTCATTTCATTCGTATACTTTAACATACACATTTATGTCCATGCACATTATTATTGTAATTCTTATATGGTTTTATCAAATTACATCAATGATATCATGCTGCATCTTGCTTAATTCACTGAGTATTTTCTTATCTATTCACATCCACAATATACTAAAAAGCCTTGTCAATATTCAGTGTTTTTACTTCTTTTCCTCCAATTCATTCTGTTTCATACTATTTTAATAATGTGGGCATTTAAAAAAGGCATTATTTCTCAGCTCTAAGTATAATACAAGTGTACCTTTTTTAATTATCCTAAACTTTTACAGATTTACTGACAAAATAAATTAATGTTGCCCCTACATAAAGTCTAAGATCATGAAAAATGTCAGTTTCTGTTCAATGAAATTGAATCATTGTTCTGACAGTTTATTTTAACCATGATTATTTCACAGTGAGTCAGTTGAAATTAATTTCTATGATTTTTCAATCACTTAAAACCTTGTATCAACATTAAATTGAACAAATTGATGAATAATTTATAATTCTTGGATAGCTGGATGTGTTCTAAATAAAGTTAAATACTAAAATATTGATCACTAAATAGAATTTTAAGTTTCTGTGACTTTTACACATTCTCTCTTGAACCTATTCTAATCAAATGTTCTTCCCTATCACTCACTTGAAATCACTTTTGATACAACCTCCATTTTGACAAACCATGGTCATTTCTCAGTACTCATCTCATCTGACCTCTTGACATCTTCAGGCACAGTTGACCTTTTTGTCTTTTCTCCATGTGGCTTGAAGGACACCCACTATGCTGTTTTATTTCTTCCCTCACTGGCTGATCTTGGTCTCCTTGGCTAGTTTATTCTCATCTCCCGAAACCCTAAGTCTCTAAATACTAGAGGGCCACAAGGCTCAGTCCTTGGTCCTCTCCTCTTCTTCTTCTAAACACTCCCTGGTGTTGTCTGCTAGCATCATGGCTTTCACTTCCATTTCTATACTGAAGTATGCCAAATCTAGATCTCTAGCTTGAACATCTCCCTTGAACTCTGGATTCATAAAACCAACTTTCTACAACATCTCTGCTTGAATGTCTAAGAGAACATCTCAGATTTAACACATCCAATGGCAGTCTCTTAATTTCCTGACCCCTCTGCTCTGAATTTGTTCCTACCCCAGATTTCCCCATCTCAGCAAAGGACAATCTAGACATTCTTAAGTGTCCTTGCTTCTCATACCCCACCTTCAAATCATCAGAAAATCCTGATGACTCTCCAATAAAGTAGACCTTAATCTGAGTAGTTTTCCAACCAACTTCCCTGCAATCACCTTGGTACTGGCCACTCCTAGATTATTGCTTGCCCTCTAAACTGGTCTCCCTGCTTTCATTCTAGTTCCTGCTTTCTATTAGGTAGCCTGAGACTCTGAGAGATAGCTTCCCTGACCACCTTTTCTAGAATGCTACTGCTTCCCATAACACTCAACTACTTTACCTTTTATCACCTATCATCCTCTGGTGATTTCTATGTGGCTGTTTAATGTCTACCACCCTCTCTAGAATGCAAGCTCTATAAGGGCAGAGTCTTTATTTTGTTTGCTAACTGTAATATAACAGAATGAATGCACCACTGTGTAGTCTTTTTTTTTTAGATATTGATGGACTTTTATTTTATTCATTTATTTTATGTGGTGCTGAGAATCAAACCCAGTGCCTCACACATGCTAGGCAAGCACTCTACCACTGAGCCACAACCCCAGCCCCACTGTGTAGTATTTGATCATATAATTATAATTTACCTATTTATCCTTTCCCCTCCCCATGGATGTTTAAGTTTTTCTCAATTTGCTCCTATTATTAAAAATGCCTAACTGAAAATCCAAGTCTGTCTCCATGTATATGCAAACACATTGCTCAAGGACATCTCCAGGAGTAGAGTGCTGAGTCATGCTGTGTTTACTTTTTCATTTTACTTATTATAAATTGTTCTCCAGAATAGCTATAAGAGTTTATAGCCCCATCCAAAATGTAAGAGAATACCATTTTTCCTATGCCCTTGCCAACATTTGAAATTTCTTTCATCAACCATGGTGCCTCATTGATATTTTGACTTACATTCCCTGGATATCTAATGAGATTAAGCATTTTTTTCCACAGGCTTATTAGCCACTTTTAGTTCAATGAATCTTCCATTTGTATCTTTGTCCACTTTTCTGCTGAATGGCTTATCATTTATTCTTTATTCATAGTTCTTTATAGTCTTAATATTCATTACTTACCTGTTTTATACATTGAAGATATCTTCTTTCCTCAGGCTGTCATTTGCTTTTTTAAATTTTAAAAAATTTTTAATATCTTTATTTGTTTATTTTTATGTGGTGCTGAGGATCGAACCCAGGGCCTCACAAGTGCTAGACAAGTGTTGTACCACTGAGTCACAAACCCAGCCCTTTTCATTTGTTTTTAAACTATGTTAAACATGACTTCTATCTACACAGTTTTTAATTTTAATGTAATTAATTTATCTTTGCCTTTGTGGGCTTTGTTTCTTACTCAAGAAAATTTTGGAAAATTTCCTTGACCATTTGTCCCATATTGTGTTTAAATGCAATTGTTTTTCACATTTGTATCTTATATTTAACTCCTCTGGAGCTGATTTTTTAAATATTTTTAGTTGTAGATGGACACAATACCTTTATTTTATTTATTTATTTTTATGTGGTGCTGAGGATCAAACCCACCACCTCTCATGTAGTAGGCAAGCACTCTACCACTGAGCCACAACCTCAGCCCCTCTAGGGCTGATTTTTTAGAATAGTGTCAGGTAGTGTTCTTTTTGCTATTTGTCCATATGGAGCACTGAATTTTCCCATCACCATGGATTGAAGATGCCCTCCTTTCCTTACAGGATCATGACACCTTCTGTCATGTACTACATATGTAAAGTCCTCTTTCTTTTTCTATTCCATTCATCACTCTGTGTATTCTTGAGACAGTGCCAGACTGCTTTAATTCCTAGAACTCAGAGATGTCTGGATACCTGATAATATGAGTGCCCTTGTTTGTTCTTTTTCAAAATATTTTTATAGGTTTATTAGCCACTTTTAGTTGTCAGTTTATATTTGATTCAGGAATTAAGTCACAAATGAATTGTCATCTTTACAATGACAAGCCTTCTTTTTTCTTGAACACGGTTTATTTAGGGAGTGATTCCAGGAAGCCCCATAAGAAAATTGAGGAGTGATGCAGGGAAAGAAGGATATCAGTACATGGTGTGTTATCAAGCCAGTCACCACTGTGAACATGAGTATGCCAAACCTGAGAATCAAGGGAGCTGAAGTATTTATCCTCCAGCTCCCATCCATCATTGCCTGATGGCTGTTTCCAAAGGCATTAACTCCCCCGCACTTTCAGTTTGCTCTTCACTGAAGCTGGGAGAAGACCTCAAGTAAGGATGCCTGCATGTAATCCTCAGGGTCAATCAGTTTCTGCTTCATTTGGGTTTCTGCCAAAGTATCATTTTCATGAGCGACTCCCCAACTAATTTCTGGGAAATGGCACATACTTCAATCCCTCAGATCTCTAGTAACCTCCCCTGAGCCTGTGGCTCTTCTCAGTTCCAATTGCAACGTGATCTGTTACATACTTGCTATGTTGGTTGTCCATTGTCTGCCTGTACCACTGGAATGCCAGTTTCACTAGGGCTTCATGTATTTTGTGTGCTGTTCTATTCCCAGTACCTAGAACAGTACCCTGCACCCAGGAGAGGCTGCATATATAGAGTTGTCTCTCCTCAGTCCTTTATGCCTTCTCTTGATTCACATTAATCTACCTGCTACCACTGGTCCTGGCCTGGCTTCTTGATCCCTTTGCTCCTAGCTCAGTCTCTATTGCCTACCACTGCAAACTTCTAATTATGCCTCAAGACCCAGCTGGTGTAGAACCTCCCTATGAAGCCTTCCCCAACCACTCCTCTTCCCTTGTCTGTGAGATAATTCCTCTATCAGAGGTTAGGGAACTCCCTTTTAATTCATTCATCCCACCAGCACCCAACCCAGGCCTGACACACAGCAGGTGCTCAGTAAATGTTGAATCTGGTGGCAGGCAGAATTCTAAAATGATCCCCAATGAGTCATACCTTTAAGTAATGCCCTCCCCTTGAGTACGGATGGATCCTACCTTGTGACCTGTTTCTAACCAAAGCAGTGACAAAGGTGATAGATATTCCTCTAATGATTGCAGCATGTTTTATAAAACTTCATCTCAGCAGATTGCTTTGGCAAAGGGAATTGCCATGTTGTGAGGCGGCCTATGCACAGCATCTAGGAGACAAAGAGCCCCACTGTCAGCCAGCAAGGAAACAGGACACTCTGTCCTACAACTGCAAGGATGAGAATTCTAAAAACAACTATAGTGAGCTTGGAAGAATATCCTGAGCCATGAGGTGAAAACCTAACCTAGCAAACAGTGGGATGATAAATGTGTGCCATGTTAAGCTACCGTATTTGTAGTAATTTATTTTTCCACAATCAAAAATATACCTGTTGTAGAGCATTGAATGGTGCTCTGCAAAGATGTGTGGGTCCTGTGGCCATGAGATTATTTGGAAAAGAGGTCTTTGCAGATATAATTAAGGTTGAGATCTCCAGATGAGATTATTCTGAATTAGAATGGGCCCTAAACCCAATTACAAGGGCCCTTAGACAGAGAAGCTCAGGATGATGCAAACATAGATCAAGAAATGCAGTGGCTACCAAAAACTGAAAGTAGTAGGAAGTGTTCTCCCCTGGAGCCCTCAAAGAGAGCATAGCCCTATTCCCACCTTCACTTTAGACTTGTGACCTCCTAAACTGTAAGATCACACATTTCTTTTGTTTTGAGTCACCCAGTTTGTGGTATTTTTATATAGCTGCCCCAAGAAACTAACACCAACTGAATGAATAAACCAATCATGTCCTCTTGCCAGAGACATCAACACCAGTGGAAACTTGGAGCCGGGAGGGAAGTTGATAGCCAGCCCAGGGCTCAGGAATGCCCATGGGAAGTTTGCAAGGAAGAGACAGAATCAGACTTGATCCTGAAGGAAAGAAATGCTTTAAATGGACAAGTCTGAGTGAATGCCAAAGAGTTAGTCAGGGTGGGGGTGTCCAGAGGACATGCATGTGGCTTTTGTGTGCACAAAGAAGGAGACAGGTGAGGCAGTGGAGCTCTAGGGACTAGTTCTGCCTGTTTGGGCCTCTCTGCTGGGGAGGAGTGGCTTTAAGCAGGAGATGGCAGGATGCTGCTTCATTTGTCAAGAACTCAACACTGCTAGGGGAGGAAGGCTGGGAGGTAACAGCTTGAAGGTCAGGTAAACTATGAGAAGGCAGTCACACTGGTTCAGGACAAAGGGGAAATGCAAGCAAGCTGAGATGGAGGAGGAAAGCCCAAGAGGAAGACCAATGGTAAAGTCCAGTCAGCCAGGTGGCAAAAGAAGACCTTTGGGCCTTGAGCTGCCCTGGCTAAGAACATGAGTACGCTGACTAGAGAGACATAGTCTGAAGTGAACACAGAGCATTTCATGACCAAAGAGAGCCTTCAACTTAGCATTGAAGTAGACATCCAAATAAGAAGAAAAAGCAACCAAAGCAGAAATTAGGACAGTTATGAGAATTCTTTCCCCACACCCACCTGTCCGAACCCCTGGATAATTCATTATAGACCAGTCAAGGCTCCAACTTCACACTCTCTCAGTGAGTCCATGGGTTCTGGGTACATGGACTGTCAGCTGACCAGGGACTTTCCAATCCTGCTTTCCTCCCAGATGAGCAGAATTAAAGTCTAGGTACACAGGACTAAATCCTCTCTGCTACTACATTCCATTCAGATTGTACTGTAAATCCCCACAGAAAGTAGAATTTTCCAGAGGGGCAGGCTCAACCCTGGCTGTGCTCCCAGGCTTCTGGCCCTCCTGTACTGCTCAGGGTCCATGTGGCCAAGCCCACAGGACATCTGGGGGCCCCCACAAGATGCCCATGGCCTCGTCCTAGAACCAGTGAATGTGACCTTATATTGCAAAAAAAAACTTTGCAGATGTGATTGACTTAGGAACCTTGAGATGGGGAGATGATTCTGGCTCAGCTGAGTGGGCCCTAAATATGGCTGCATTTACCTTTATAAGGGAATAATTTGAAAGACATTGTGGATCAAAGAAGGCACCAGCCTCATTGAGGCAAGATGTGGAGGAGAAAGCAAGTGCAAGGGCCTAGGGTCAGGGCACAGTGGAATACCTAGAGGAGGAGAGTAGAGGGAACAGAGCAGTACAGGGATACAGTTGGAAGAGGGTAGCTCTCTGGAAAACTGTCACCTTCATGAGATTGTCGAATCAACTGCAGTCCAGATTTATAATCACACTTTTGAGGTCATCTGGTGTCCCACTCACAGGACTTCAGGTAGGAAAGATGATGTCTGCAAGGACCTTTCCATCTCCTTCTATGCCCCAAACCCCTAGTCCAAGAATGGCCTGAGTGGGTACTCCATGAATGACAATGTCATTGAATGACAGCTGCTACGCATAGGCAAAAGGAGCTAGGAGTGTCTTTGGAGAACCCTTGTGGAGTTTGCAATCTGGAGAGGGAAAGAAATATACAATGGGGTTTGTAGTCTCAAGAGGAAAAGAAATGGGCATTGTGCCAGGAAAGAAGTGAAGTCACAAAGTAAATATGTGGATGATAGGAACCCTGAGGAGAACAGGACTCTGCAAGAAAATTCAACATTGCAGAGTCACTCATTGGTAGTGGCTTCTTGAACACACATTTTCCAGTGTGAGCCTCAGTTCTCAACATACTCAACAGTTTTGATCCTGCACATTTCACAAGGCCTTGGCACATGTGTCCAATTTCTGTGGAGTTCTCTCCTGTACCTTGTTATGGTTTAGATCTTAAATGTCCCCCAAAGATTTGTGTGTTGAAAGCCTGGTTCCGAGTTTGTGGCACTATTGGGGGTAATGGAGTCTTTAGGAGATGGGGCCTAGTTGGAAGAAGTAAGTCATTTGGGGAATAATAGAAACCCAGTCTCTTCCTCCCTTTTTGGTTCCTGGCTGCTGTGAAGTAAGAAACTTTGCCCCACCACACATCCCTGCCATGATGTTCTGCCTTGCCACAGGCCCAAAAGCAATGGAGCCAAATAATGATGGACTGAAATCTCTAAAACTATGAGCCAAAATAATTCTTTCCTCATTTAGGTTATCTCAGGCTATCTGTCATAGTGACAGAAATCTAATTAACATGCCCCTCTTCAGTTCTCATATTCAAGGTCACTTGCTCAGAGTGCCCCCCAACCTCACCCTTGCTAATCTGCATCCTGTTTGTTCACTTCTTTTCTAATGAACACCCCCCTCACTGCCCCGCCCCTGCCCTCCAGAGCCACTTCAACCCACCTGATCAATGTGCAGGAGGCCCCACCCATCAGGGAATCAGTGAAGGAAGTAGCTTGTAAAGAGGAAATGAAATGAAGTGAGGAAAAGTGCCCAGCACCACGCCTGCTACAAAGTGCTTCTGGCATTTCCTTGAACCATGAGATCCAAACAGAATGTAAGTTTAGGAAAGTCGGTAACCAAAGCAGTGGAGCTGAGAGTTTCCTGGCAGGCCAGCTTTAATCCTTACCCACATAGACGTGGAGCTTGCCTCCAGCCCTTCCTGAGCAGCCATGCACAGGCAGGCAACTCTGGCCAGAGTCACGGGACTGTGTGAGTTAGAACACATGTTACCATCAGCAGAGCTACAATGGAGAACAGCTGTCCTCATCGGCACTGGCTGCCTTCCGAGCCCCAGCCATTGCAGCCAAGCAAGATTTGAGGTCCAGTTCTTAATCTCAAGGCCTCAAGTCTTACAATAGAAGCCACCAATCAGGGCTTTTGGAAATGGCTCCCTCCGGTGGAAGAGAAGTCAACTGGGCTCCCAAGGGACCACAAAAGAGAGTCTCAGGCTAGAATATGAGACTAATGTGGCCTGTAAAGTCACCAAGACAAGGCAAGAGAACATTTAGAGAGGGCTCCAGAGGGAAGAGTCCTGTGGCAGGAGTGGCTGTCAGTTTGAGAGTCTCAAATACTTTGTTAGTGGGATGCTTGACAGACTGTTTGGTTATTTCGATAAACTATGTGAGCTGACTTCTTGTGCCTCATTAGAGGCATGGCAGATGATCTATACCTCCTTTGTGGCTGGATACTTAGGGACATTAATGTAATGGAGCCACCATTCTTTTTTTTAATATTTTTTGGTTGTTGATGTACCTTTATATTTTATTTATTTTTATGTGGTGCTGAGGATAGAACCCAGTGCCTCACACATGCTAGGCAAGCACTCTACTGCCACAGTCTGGCTGGGGAAAGTAACCGGGGGGTGACAAGCAACTTGTGAAGATTGAAACAGTGGGAGCCACTTTATTACGGGACAGCAGCAGTATATATACCTAACTAATTACACACAGCTTAACTTAATTAACATCATCCAGCTACAGCAGTCAGTCATTAAGGAATCCTCATCATCTTAATGGCTCACTGGCATTGCTTCACAAACCACTCCTCCTGGCAAAGTGCCAGGTGCCATCTTGACTTGGTTGTGGCCCTCAACACTCTACCACTGAGCCACAACCCCAGCCCAAGAGCCACCATTCTTAGTACTAATCACCTGGTGAACTCCCTCCCCCAAGAGATGCCATTACCTATGGTTCCCTCGGAGGACTTGAAACTGACCTTCAAGGCTCAGGTAATCACCTTTCTCTTGAAGGTCAACAACAGGGCCTCCTCACTCTGAACCAGAGGTGTAGGACACCCAGAGGAGATGGTTCTAGGTGATGTTCATTTTCACAAAGATCCTACCCTGCAGTTTCCTCCTTCTTTGCCTCCTCCCAAGCAGGAGACCTTGTTGGTGGGTGACTGAGCAATGTGTCCAAAACCACAGACTGCATAAAGATACCAGGCTCAAGCTTACCAAAATAAAGGAGGCGTTGCCATCTCTCTAATTTCAGGGGACCAGAGAAGAGGGGCATGAGCTAAAAGTGACCCAGAATAGCCTCCAGCCAAGAAATTAAGAGAAAGATCAAATTAAACTACAAGGCTTTGTTCTAAAACCACCATTCATCAGGGCTCATTCATCTGAGCCCCACAGAGGATGGGTGCCTGCTTAGTCCTACAGTGAGCTGGTGGTAGTGTTCGTCCAGTACTTAGATTGAATTCGAGCTGCACAGGGCTTGTTTACAATGAGAGATGTTCCTCATATGGATTTATGAACTGATCTAAAAGTTGGGTCAGGTGGAATGGTTCCTGCTGTGACAGGTTTGCTTACCAGTGGCATCATCTGCCTGTCTGTCCCTGTCTGGAAATTACATATATTGAACTACAGGGACTTTGTGCCTTTTAAGGACACAGATTATGGATTCCAGATTCAACTGGAATCAAATCTATTTCATGGTGCAGAATCACTGGGGAACTAGCAATCTGCATGTGGTTTTAATTGCAATTTCATCTCCCATGTCAGATGAGTAGTCTGCTGTTGCCGTGGTGAATCAGCATTATACTGTGACCTTGATTCTGAGCAGTAATGTACGTTGCCTTGACCATGATTACACAAAATGTGTTGTCTAGGAAACAGCACAGTTCCGGGAACAGGAAGGGCTAGATAATTCTTGGCTTTGACTAGAACCCACCTTGTGCCCAGCAGGGTCTCAGCTATCCTTGGGGATCTCTGAGCTTCATATTTGTGTGTGTGTGTGTGTGTGTGTGTGTGTGTGTGTGTGTGTGTGTGTGACAGAGAGTGAGGCAGGAGAAGGGAGACAAGGACAGGCAGAAAGGGGAAGAGTGCTCCAAACCTCTCTCCACACATTGGAAAATTTTGGGCTAGTACAAACTCCTGCAGCTGTTGCTTAGAGGTAGCCAAGGCTTATAGTACCTTCTCCCGTTTCTTACTGGGAGCTGCTGGGGAGCGGGTGATACAACTGGCCAGTGGCATGGTCCCTGTCACACAATGCAATTCTAGAGCAGGGGAGGTGTGGCACTGGGGAAGGGCCCCAATGTGATGTAATCATGGAAATGTTTGTTTCCCATAAAGCATGACCCAATCCCATCTATGGGAAGCTTCACAAACACACCCAAGCACATATGTGTGCGTGCACACACACACACACACACACACACACACCCCACCTGTGCTGAGGGCAGATTGACATCTATTAGGATGGAGTCTATTGCTCTCCTATATACACCAAGCACACCTTTAGAGCTGCTTCTCAGACTTGTTGTACAAGCCACCTGGACCTAGTTTGGAGGGAGCCAGCACAGCAGAGAGGCCTTATCCAGCCCAAGGGACTCACGAGGTGGAGCCTCAGGACCCTGGCAGAGATTGCCCACAGAGGGAAGGGCCCATGTTTGTATTCATTTGGCTTCCAGTCTAATGACTTCCTATACCCTCTTCATCAGGGTCCTTCCCTCTTATGGCAGCCTGAGGACAGCCCCTTGCTCAGGATGAGAGACACTTCAGTATCATCTAGGATGTCTCATTTTCCTTAAGCACAAGTTCACACTTAGTCTTGACCAGTCTGTCAGGAACTCCTATTACCTCATCCCCACAGTAGTCTCCATCCATCCACCACTCCTCCCTGGTACCCCTTTTGGCCCAGGACCCTATCCCCACTACATGACCACTGCACACAGGAGGAACACAGAAAATACCTCTAGAATCAAAACCTAAGCAAGAGAGAGAGAGAGAGAGAGAGAGATCACCCTGAGGAGACTTAACAAGAAGCAAACACAGAAAACATACTCTCAGAAAAAAGTCAACTGTTACAGAAGAAGTCCAGAGATGATGTTGAATCTACTCCAAACCCTATCACCCATATATACCCACCATTAACATCATCCCAAATCTAAGGGTACAAAAGATATAAAGATGGACAGATGCAGGAATGGGTGGGTGTGACCATATTATTGCCCCATAATGTAATTATCCAATATGCTAAATGAAAGAATCCCACATAGAAGTCTACTTATTGTAGGATCTCATTTCTATGAAATGTCCACAATAGGCCAATTCATAGAGACAGAAAGCACATCAGTGGTCTCTAACAGCTGGAGTCAGGGGAATGGAGGGGAAATGGGGACAAGGTCTCCTTTGGATGGTGAAAATGATCTGGGTGGAGGTAGTGGTAATGGTTGTCCAACTTTGTGAATATACTAAATTGTACATATTAAAAGACTGAATATTATGACAAATGAATTATATGTCAATGAAATGCGATTATTGTGTATATACACACACACACACACACACACACACATTGTATTTATTCTAATGTTCTACATTCATTTCATATGAGAACAAAGCCAAAGACACTGAAATAAAGCTGGAAGAATTGTTGAACTTGTAATAAAGGTTGCTTCACAAGAAGTGTTAGTTCCTAAACCAAAGCTAAGGACTGAAACTATTAAAAGTATTTGAAATATTATGTCTAGTTCCAAGTTCCAACACAGTATCTAATAACTACATGCAGTAACAGATGAAGAAACTCTCCATGCATTTTCTCCCACAGCTGCCATCCTTTACCTCTGATTTTTGTTAATTTCATATTGTCAAGGATCTTAACATTTAGGTCCTGACCTGCAATGGGTATCAATGCAAAATTCCACAGATGTTTAATATTAGTTCTGTGTATAAATGAATTTACTGTCCATGATTGTTCTTCCAATTCTCAGTTCTTTGTTTTGATAAATCTTTTAGTTGAATAGATTTGAGTGGTAATTTTTACTTTTGCTTTTAAACTTGAAGGGAAAGCTGGACAGATGCAAAATTCTTGAAGCAATTTATCCTTTACTTGGAAGTACAGAAACTTTGACCCACTGTCTTCTGGCATTAAGCACTGAGGTAGAGAAGTCTGAAGCTAACATGCTTTTTACCAAGAATATTTTCTTCAGTTTATCTGTTCTCTTTTTCAGGAATACCAGTTAATATGTATCTTGTATTTCTTTTTTCATCTGCATAATTGATATCTTCTCTCTAGTCCTTCACTTTCTTCCATTTTTTACCATGTGATTTCTTTGAGTCTGGCCACTAAGACCCCAGATATATAGTAAGTGTGAGGTTTCCTTGGATATACTTCCTCAAATTGTTATTGCTTTTAATGTGACTTTCATCTCCACAATATTTTTATTTTTCTGTTCCAAATCTTTTCTGAGATCACTCCCTAATTTAATTTCCTTCTGTTTTCTGGTAATCTGTTCTTTGAACCCTATATCTATTCTTAAGTTCTCTTTTGATTTGAAAAATCATATTTTCTGGAATGTTTTTATGTCTATGGATAATTTTTGTCTAGTCTTCCTGTATTTTTGTGTAATTTCCCTTGGTGATATGTTTTTACTTGCTATTTGTTTCTGTTCCTTTCCTGCTATTTTTAAAAATGGCACATGATAGTTGCACATGTTTATAAGGTACATAATGATATTCCAATACATGTACACAATATGTAATGATTAGATTGGGGTAATTGGCATATCTATCACCTCAATACAAATACAAACATTTGTCATTTGTATTGTGAACATTTGAAATCCTCTTTACTAGCTATTTTGAAATACACAAAAAAATTGTTGTCAACCAAAGTTTATCCTACTGTGCTATAGAATGTTAATAGTGATTCCTCTTGTCCAACTGCACTTTGTATCTGTTAACTGTCCTCTTTCCATCCATCTTCTTTCCAACTCTCCCAGTGTCTGGTAACCACAATTCTGCTCTCTACTTCTATGAGAGCACTTTTGAAAAAATATTTTGCCTCCACATACAAGTAAGAATATATTTGACTTTTTCTGCCTGACTTATTTTACGTAAGGCAATGTTCTTCTTACTCATCTGTATTGCTGCAAATGACAGGATTTCATGCTTGTTAATGACTCAATAAGATTCAATTGTGTATTTATATGCATTTTCTTTATCTATAAGTTTGGATAAATGGATGACCCCCAAAGGCCTGTGTGTTAAATGCTGAGTTGCTAGCTTGGTTCTATTTCAAGGTGGTGGAAACTTTAAGAGGTGAGACTCAGTGGGAGATATTAGGTAATTGGAGGCATGCCCTCAAATGGGGATTTGGGGACACTAATATCTTCCCTTCTCTCTTTGCTTCCTGGTTGCCATAAGGTGAGCAGCTTGGTCTACCACGCACTCTCCGCCAAGATGTTCTGCACTGTCACAGGCCCAAAAGCAATGGATCGACTGACCATGGACTGAAACCTCCCAAAATGTGAGCCAAATAAATTGTTGATAGTATTTTGTTGCAGTAATAGAAAGCTAACACATTCATTAATCCATCAATGGACACCTAGGTTTATTCCTTAGTTTGACTCTTGCACATAGCACTGCAATAGACATGAGAGTGCAGATATCTCTTTAACATACTGATTTCCTTTCTTTTGATAAATATCCAATAGAGGAATAGCTACATCATACAATAATTCTATTTCTAGTTTTTTGAGGAACTTTCTGACTGTTTTCTAATAATAGCTATATTAATTTACATTCCTACCAATAGAGGATGAGAGTTCCCTTTCTCCTCATCCTCACCAGATTCTATTTTTGTCTTTTTTATAAGAGCCATTCTAACTGGAATGAGATGATATCTAATATACTGAAAGAACAGAATAGAGAACCCAGAAATAAAGAAATATATTTAGAGCCAACTGATTTTTAACAACTGTACCAAGAACATACATTGGATAAATGATGTCTCCAATAAATGATGCTGGGAAAACTGGGTATCTATATGCATAAGAATGAAACTATATCCCTCTTATCAATTACAAAAATCAACTCAAAATGGAATAAAGACTTAAATTTAAGGCCTGAAGTTATGAAACTACTAGAAGGAAACATAGGGAAAAAGCTTCAGGACATGGGTGTGGGCAAGGGATTTGGGGATATAACCTGAAAGCACAGGCAAAAATAGGCAGATGAGATTACATCAAACTAAAAATCTTCTGTACATAAAAGGAAACAACTAACAGAGTGGTTACAACCTACAGAATGGGAAAAAATATTTGCTAACTTGGGATAAATATCTAGAATATATGAGAAACTCAAACTCAACAACATGAAACAAATAATCCAATTTTAAAATGGTCAAATTATCCTAATAGACATTTCTCAAAAGAAGATATACAACTTGTGGATAAACACAATAAAAAAAGTTCAACATGACAAATATTCTTATTTTCATTATAATTATTAATGTATATTAATTATACAAATTAATGGTTTGAGTGACATTTCTTCTTTTAAAATATTTTTTGGTTGTAGTTGGACACAATGCCTTTATTTTATTTATTTATTTATTTATGTGTGGTGCTGAGGATCGAACACAGCGCCTCACACATGCTAGACGAGCGCTCTACCACTGAACCACAACCCCAGTCCCTTGAGTGACATTTCTATACTTGTATATATCATGCTTTGATCAAATCCACCTTCCCTATTTCCTCTCCTTGAACCTATTCTATCTTCCCACCCCTCTCTTAGTCTACTTCTCCTTCCCTAATAGTGCTTCTTCTACTTTCAGGTCATCTTTTTTTTTTTTTTTAGTTGGCACATATGAAAGAAAGTATGTGATACTTGTCTTTCCATGTCCAGCTTATTTCATTTAACAAGATGACCTCCAGTTCCACCAATTTTCCTGAAAATTACCCAATTTCCTTCTTCTTTGTGGCTGAATAATATCTCCATTATGTATATATACAGTATTTTCTTTATCAATCCATCTGTTGGAAGGTACCTAGGCTGATTCCATACCCTAGTTATTGTAAAGAGTGCCAAAATAAACATGGGTATGTACATATTTCTATAATATGCTGACTTTATTTCCTTTAGGTATATACCCATGAGCAGTATGGCTGGATAATATAGAAGTTTTCTTTTTATTTTTTGATGGACCCCCATACTGTTTTACATAGTGGCTTATACTAATTTACATTCCCAGCAACAGTGTGTAAGTTTTCCTTTTGCCTTACATCCTTACCATCATTTTCTAATTTTTTATAATAACCATTCTGACTTGAATGACATAAAATCTCAGTAGAGTTTTGATTTGCATTTCTCTGATAGCTAAAGATGTTAAGCATTTTTTTCATATGTTTATTGGCCATTTGTATTTCTTCTTTTGAGTGTCTGTTCATATCATTTGCTCATTTACTGATTGGACCATTTGTTCTTTTGTTGTTGAATCTTTTGTGTTCTTTATATATTCTGGTTATTAATCATCTATCAGATGACTAACTAGTAAAGATTTTCTTCCATTCTGTGGTTGTTTCTTTACTTTGATTGTTTCCATTGCTATGTAGAAGCTTTTTAGTTTGATGTAATCCCATTTTGCCAACTCTTGCTTTTATTTCCTAAGCTATTGGATTCATTCAGGAAACTGTTGCTTGTGCCAGTATCTTGAAGTGTTTCCTCTTGTAGTTTCAGTTTTAGGCCTTATATTAAGATCTTTTATTCATTTCAAATGCTTAAAAAATTATATGCCAATAAATTGAAAAATGTAGAAGAAATGGACAAGTTTCTAGATACATATGACCTACTAAAATGGAACCATGAGGATAAAAAAATCTAAATAGATCAATAATAAGCAATGAGATTGAAACAATAATAAAAAGTCTCCCACAACCCCCAATAAAGTTTAGGAGTGAATGAATACAGTTCTGAATTTTACCAGACTTTTAAAGAACTAATACTGATACTCCTCCAAATATTACATAAAATTGAAAGGAACAGAACCCTTCCAAACTCATTCTACAAAGCCAGTATTACCCTGCTACCAAAACCTGATAAGGACACCACAAAAAAGAAATATAGAGAAAAATATCTCTAACAATATCCTTGTTGCAAAAATCCTCAATAAAGTATTTCTGAATTGAATTTAGCAAAAAATTCTAAGATCATATACTATGATCAAATCAGTTTCATTTGATGGATTCAAGAATGGTTCCAATATAAGAAAATCAATAAATGTAATTCAGTACATTAGTATAATCAATGATAAGGATCACATAGATGTATAAAAAGCCTTTGGTAAACTTTAACATCCCTTCATGATAAAAATCCCTGAATAAATTCAGTATAGAAGGATCACACCTCAACATAATAAAGGCTATATACCACAAACCTATAGCCCACATCAATACTAAATGGAGAAAAAAATTAAGGTATTTCTTCTAAAATCAGGAGCAAGACAAGGGTGTCCACTCTCACTACTCTTATTTAATATGATACTTGAAATTTTAGCCTGAACAATGAAATAAGGAAAAGAAATAAAAAAGGGTATAAGTAGGAAAGGAGAAAGTCAAGTTATTGCTGTTTGCAGATGATATAATTCTACACTTAGAAAGCCCTAAAGATTCCACTAAAAGTCTCTTAGAAGTGATAAATTCAGCAAAGTAGCAGGATACAAATTCAAAATACAAAAAGCAGTAACTTTCCTATACATCAACAATGAACTCACTAAGAAAGAAATCAGGAAAACAATCCCATTCACAATAGCCTCAAAAATCCCAAAATACCTAGAAATAAACTTAACCAAGGAGGTGAAATGCCTCTATAATGAAAATTATAAAACACTGAAGAAAGAAACTGAAGAAGACACTAGAAGACAGAAAGACCTCCTAATGTTCATGAATTGGCAGACTCAATACTGTTAAGATGGCCATACTACCCAAGTAAATCTACAGATTCAATGTGATCCCCAACAAAATACCAGTTACAGTCTTTAAATAACTAGGAAAAATCCTAAAATTCATAAGAAATCACAAAAGACCCCAAAGCAATCCTGAGCAAAAAGAACAATGCTGGAGGCACCATAATACCTGATTTTAAAATATACTACAGAGCCATAGTAACAAAAACAGTTTGGTATTTGAAACAAAAGACATATAGACCAATGGAATGGAATAGAGGATCCAGAAATAAACTTACACATCTTCAGCCAATTAATTCTCAACAGAGCTACCAAAAACATACATCCAAGAAAATAGACCCTCTTCAATAAATGGTGCTGGAAAAACTGTATATCCTTATGTAGAATATTGAAAGTAGATCATTATTCCTCACCCTATACAAAAATCAACTAATCTATTATTTTTTAAAATATTTATTGCTTAGTTATAGGTGGACACAATATCTTTATTTTATTTTTATGTGGTGATAAGGATGGAACCCAGTGCCTCATGCATGCTAGGCAAGTGCTTTACCTCTGAGCCACAACCTCAGCCCCCTCTTATTTTTGTAATTGTCATTTTTACTATTTTATGTATAAGACCGATATTGGTTAGAGAATGTACTTCATTTTCACCAACATCTTCGAATCATCTCCTGCTTCCACATTATCTAAGGAGGATGTTCTGTCACTCCTGTGGCCTGTGGCCTTAAATTTTATTAATCTAATCAAAGATTTGTTTTCAATCTTTCTATGAGTTTTTGGACTATGTTCTTTAACTTGTGGACAATATGATTCCTGCTCTGGTTCTGAGAAGGCATTGTTGGCTCAGTTTGCTCCATGCTCTATGTCCAGACTTAGCAGTGCTTGGCTGGACTGCTGGCTAATTTTGTGGTTTGGGGTTGTAGCAGTTTCCGATGGTATTTTTCTCTTTGAAGTTGTCTTTGAAGCAAGGCCAGCCAATCATTTTTCTGTATAACTGGAAAGGAAAAGAGCCCAAGGCCTTGAAGTAATTTCCTTTCTGAAGTCTGTATCTTTTGAAGGCAGATAACATTATATGCCATGAGCATAAAGCACCCCAGTTCCATTAATCCCCAGGCCAAGTCAGTCATGGAAAGGTGAATCACCAGAGCCTGGAATGGGGGCTTCTGTGCCCCAGCTTGAAAGCTGCCTCAGGTTGGGAAGGCTTAGCATCTGACTGAGCTAAGGCCTATCAGTCAGGAAGTCTAAAGTTTGGTGTCTGCCAGGCCTCATATTTGTGGGGCTACATCTATTGTGTCAAGGAAATGTCACAATAGGTTGTTAGGGTAGGTGTCAACAGATGGCAGTAATTGAGCTGGGAGTTGGTCCTCAGCTCTGTGGCCCCCAGAGGCCTCAAGAGGGAACTGAAGACAGCTCAGACAGGGGGCCATTCCCATATCTCCCAAATGTGGCTGGAAGTATCTAAAAGGTAGGGGTTTAGTCCCCTGGCTCTGACTCCTTTGCTAAGCGAAGTGAGGCTTCTTGGGCAACTCTGACTGTTCCTTTAACTGTGGCCTGGGGCATTAGATGAAGGCCTTTCTCAACCCACTTGGGAAGAGGTTAAACAGAATGTGACCTAAAGTAATTCCTGAAGGGCAACACAGTGAGGCAGCTGTCAGGAACCCCAGGAGAACAGAGCAGAGCCTGGGAATGAGGAGCTAGTTAAGTCTGGCTTAAGGACTGTCAGGACAGGCAGTCCTGGGTAAGAGGACCCTGGATGTGAGCACATGAAGGCTCCATGCTGTGGTTGTGGTGTGCCAGTTAAGGTTCAGTCCAAAACAGAACTCCCTACCTGAGTAACACAGTTGATGTCTCATGGAACTGCAGCCATTGCAGTTGGGGAGCTAAGGTCTATGCCAGGCTGTCCCTTCTATGCCTGCTGCTGAGGTTGAAGTCAGCAGGACAGAGAATAGCCACTTGGGGATGCTTAGGTCCCAGAGACTCAGAGAGCAAAGACAGGAGGCATTCCCTCTGAAGCAGCACTAGCAGACAGCTTGCACTTGAATTGATGTGGCCTCTTTGGAAAGCTTCCCAAGTCCCAGCCAAGTTCCCAGTGTGTCTGGAATGCAACGAGTGGAAAGAGTGGCAACTTACACAATGGTAATGGAACTTGTCTATCCTTGCAGCAGGATTTAAGGGACTTCTCCAGCCCTAAATCTTCAGAAAGATGTGGGCTCTGGAACTACCAAGTTTGACCAGGACTCACCAGGCTTTCCTTCTATGTAACCCTGAACCCTGAACCCCAGCTTATCTGCTGGGGGAATCTATCTGCTCGTGGTAATTTTTGGAATGCCCTCTAGGAGGAGACAGTGTGTTAGCTCACTAAGCATTCTCTCTTTAACTATTCAGGGCCCCTCAATAAAGGCCATATGCTAAATATAATGCCCCCCTCCATGGGAGGAGCTAAGCTGGCATGAGGCTGAGCACAGAGCCTGGGAGATGTATGGCAGAGTGTGTGCTATGCTTCTAGAAAGACCATCCACTCAGTAGGTTTGATCATTTACACCCTCTGAGCTATGGCCCCCATGGCCTGCATCAGCCCTGGTATCTGGCACTGTGTGTGAACAGAGCTGGACAAGTGGGGAGAGAGAGGTTGCAGGAGAGTGCAAGAAGAGGTCAGATTGCCATGGACCTGAGGGTCCAATGGCATTCACAGCAAGAATAATGAGAAAGAAATGTGGAAGGCATTGCTAAGGTTTGTGGAAAAGGCTCTGGCTTTGTCCCAATTCCCCAAAGATTCTGGTGTTTTCTTCGTGTCCCAGAAGCTTCAGGCAATAGGAACAGGGTATGGAATTGGTGACAGGGGCTCCCTCAATAGCCAATCTTCTCTGCCTCTAAGTTGGCTGAGCTTTACAAGGGAAACATGTCTTGCCCTGGGATGGAAAATGCCAATGTGTTCCTCCTTTAGTTTATACAGAAGAGAAAAGCCACTGGAAGTCTCAAGCTCCAGTCAGAGAAGGTGAGACATACTGAGATACCTGCCCAACACATACATCCCATATAGTCACACACATGCACCTAATCATACACACACACACACACACACACACACACATACACACACATACACACACAGTGAAGTGACTGTTACCCCAAACTCCCCCAACCCCAGGACCTCTCTCTGTCCTTTCACAGACTCCCTTTCTCTCTATGATCAGGAGTACCCAACGGGCAGTAGTCTCTGAAGGAAGGTGCCAATTTTAATTGGAGTTTGGAGGGCTTTTCTAGGCAGGGGCATTGCGCCCTGCTGTTCACATTGCTTGGGGGTTTCCGTCTCTCTACCACACTAGCTCCCCTTCAATCTTAAGCTGAAGAACTCAATTATAAGAGAGAGATACAAGGCCTATCTACTCAGGCCCTATCCTCTCAGGACCCTGCACCTTAAATTCCCAGAGCCAAGATTGTGCACACCCTGTCCTGCTTCCTCTGGACCTGTGAGCCTGATGGGCTCAATCCCAGTGTCCCACCTTCTGCACAGGTTCTGCCTCATGCTGGGCTACTGGCCAGCAGATTTTTGGTCCCTTGTAGCCTTAGGGTATCTGTCCAGACACCTTCCAGGGCAATGACAGAAGAAGGCAGAGGGAGTTAAGATGTTCTTACTTTTCTCAGAAAGGGTGAACTGAAGCACAGGAGTGGCCCCAGACTTGAAAATGGAGAATTTGTCATAGCTCTGCTGCCAGATATATCCCACAGTTTGGAAAGTAGAAACTCCCCATGTGACAAGGTAGAAATGATTGTTGATAAACTTGGTAATGACTGTGAGATGAGTGAGGCTTGTCCATCCCCTGGAATTATTCACATGTTGATTGGTGAAGTATGCAATCCATGGTGCTTCACTGGGGCTCACAAACCACAAAGGCACAAGCTAAGATGTATAAAGGGCTTCATTTGAAGAAGGCTGTGGGATTGAACAGATGGGACTACACAGGAAGATCTCAGGGTGAGTGTACTTGGCTTGTGGGATAGGATTCATCTCTTTGGTTTTCACTGCAGCGATGAAAACAGGATAGAGCCTGGAACTGGTAGAATCATCTCCACACTCTTTGAAAACCTGATGACCTCCAGTCCCTGTCTGGTTATACCCAACACAGGGATGAACAAGACCCAGGCCCTGCTTGCCAGCTGTTCCTACCTCAAGGGACAATTGGAGGTTGCACAGAGGGTTTAACAGAGTTTTAGGGATGCACACAGCAGCCAAGGGGGTGAGAAGCATGCACAAGGCAGTGGCCAGATTACACCAGGAAGGCCAGTGGCTCTCTTACTAACATAGAAGAAATCACCTGGCTAACTACTAAGGGCTCACATAATGGGAAGGAGGCTAGGGACCAGGTTTTGAATACTGGGTCCCCAAGATCTTCTGATGGGCCAGGCTTCCAAACCCAGAGCAGAGGCCAAGAGCAGAAGTAAACTGGCAAGCATGCTGCCATTGCTGCTGCCTGGATCCAGGCCTCCAAGCATGTTCATCCTGGCATCTTCTGTTCATATTCAGAGACCTAGGCAAGGCATTTAAAAATGTACATACTAAGCCACATGCCCATCCCCTAACTGTGCCTTGAGTGATGACAGGCCCCTTTCCACCAAATTTGCAAATAAGAATTTTCCCTAAATCCCTGAGGCAACTAAAAGAAGGACTCTTGCATTCTAGGTTCTGTGAAATAAATGATAGTTGTCACAATCAAAATAAGTCACTCGTGTTAACCTTAACAAAAAATAAATAAATATAGGACGTCATGAAGTAAAAGTCCTTATGTGTGACTGCCTGATTCTAACTATCACAAAAGACTTCACCAGAACCACAAGGTTGTACAGAGGCCACTTGCAACCTTACACAACATGTACTCTGCAGGAACATTTGCCCAGCAACTGTCTGTTCAACCTCAGACTAACATTACCCCAGGTGTTAATTGTTGTGACTAAAGATTATTGTTTCAAAATAGCTAATATAATCCCTCATTGTTTGTCCTTGCCTCGACTTCCTTGAATGCAGCCAGTTTACTATGATATGCACGTTCCCATTGCAGTGTTCTGCTAGTCCCAAATAAATATGGTTCCTTGGAAAATATCACTTTGTTGTTTTTAGATTGACAGTTTCCAACCAATTGTTAAGATGCTGACACTGCAATTGTAAAGACTGATGGGCCTAGGGCACTATTCCAAGATTGGCCGTATGATGAAAATGGGATGGAAGAAAGGGGTAACAATTATGTGGGCTATCTGTGGTGTCATTAAGGTACAGAAAGGCTAGGGGCCAGGGCCCAGAAAGAGATAAGGACAAAAGCAGGAGTGTGGTACCTGTCTCTAAGTGAGATCTATTAAAGAAGACAGGATTAGAGGGCCTTCGGTGGCTCCAAGGATGTCTAAAACCTGTACCTCTAGAGGCAGTATTCCTAGGATACATTAGTGCTAGCCACCAGGTAGGAGCTGCAGTACAGATGTCTGCTCTTTTGAGTAGTGGGTACTCTTTTCTGCAGGAGTCATTAGAAAGCCCCTGTAGCATGAGGGTCATTAGCAATCACATTTCACTGCAGCTGATGGAAACCCAAAGGGAATTAGCTAAAAGATGGCATTTCACAAGTGTCTTGGAAGGGCCAGAAAACCAGTCTTTGAGGCTTTGAAGACAGGAAAAAGGGTCAAAATCAAATTGCAGTGCTGGACTGGCAAAGGTACCCCATGGCTCCCATTCATACCTGGACACAAACACTGTAGCTTGCATCCACCAATGCAGGAAGCAGATGCTACTGCAAGAACCACCAGTGCCACTGCTCTGCAGGAAACAGGTGGCATTGCTACCACCCAATCAGAATCTACGGTGCTCATGCTTCTTCCCATCTGGGGCTTTGGATTCAGATGGCATTGGTACATCTGATTGATGGGACCCAAGTCATATGCTCATGTCCTAGCTGCAAAAGGAAGCTGAGAGCACCCAGAACTAACAATTTCCACTCCTCTCATAATGCAGCAACTTTCCAGGACAGAAAGAATAAACAGTGTCCTCTGGGCCCACATAAGTGGTCTAATTGCATTGCACTGCTTTTAGTATGGAATTTGACTCTTTCCCATCCCCACAGAGCTCTAAAATGGTCTCATCTTTTGCATTCCATTACTCCACAGTTTTCAGCATAATGCCATACTCTGATCCTTCTGAGGGCAAGAGTATGGGCTATGCCCTTGGTTTTGTTAAAAAAAAAATAATTAAGTGGAAGTCATTTGGCTGAGACAGCTCTAGTGTCTCAGATTCCTACGTAAGCAAACTGAAGTCCAATGTAAACAGTAAAAATGTAAGCTTAACAAATCAAAAGACACCTTTCACCTCCAAATGGGGATTTCCCACCCAATTGGACTCCCATAAGAAAAGTACTAAGCTGTAGCTTATCAAGTAATTTGTTTCCACACTGAACATATAAAAGCTCACTACTCATGCTGATAAAAGTTGAACTCTCCGAATCTCTCCTAGCTGTACTATTCATGAACCTTTAATCACCAAAAAAAATGTTAGATTTATTTCTCTTTGGGGGCTGGGGCTGGGGCTGTGGCTCAGTGGTGGCAGCGCACTTGCCTGGCAGGTGTGAGGCACTGGGTTGGATTCTCAGCAATGTAAATAAATAAATAAATGTCTATCAACAACTAAAACATTTTTGAAAAAGTTTCTCTTTTGGGCTGAGGTTGTGGCTTAGAGGTATAGCGCTTGCCTAGCACGTGTGAGGTCCTGGATTCGATCCTCAGCACCACATAAAAATAAATAAAGTATTGTGTACAACTACAACATTATTTTTAAAATAATATTTTTTAAAAAGTTTCTCTTTTAACAACATGCTACTTTCTGCACATTCATTATTCAGTCTCAGGCTATCACCCCTTCAGAGAGTATCCTCCAACTCCTGTAAACCCCTCCTTTGCTATATATCTCACTGGCCTTGCCTGCTTTTATCCTCAAGATAAAGTCTTGGCTTGCGAGTGGAAGTTATCTGGAAATGTTTTGTCCATTCTCTCAGAAGCTCCACAAATATCTAGAAGTTTGCACTTGCTCATTAAATTATTACAGGGTGAGATTTTGAAGTTTTAGAATATCTCAAATTAAAACATATTGAGGCTTTTAGAAAAACCCAGTCACTCTAATGCTGGCTTTCTCACCAGAGGTGCTATTGCACTTCTGGGTACAATTGTTCTTTACTGCATAACCCTACCACAAGAATCACTCATATTTAGTAGTCCGGAATCCCACACATATGATAGAGTGGTCTTCCCCCAATCAAGGAGAAAACCAGCATCTCCTTCAAGCATTTTCAAAAGTCCCAGGGAAAAAAACAGCCCAATCAAGGAACAATTAAACTTCAAAATTTTGTAATTCACCTATAAAAATTTTTAAAGTCATCAACTCCTAACCTGCTTATTGAAGTGCATACTCTCTCACTGTGGATGTCTTCTATGGGTACTTAGCAAAGAGATCTTTTTCTGCCCCTCCACTCCTACCCAAACTCCATCCATCCCTTTTATCAACTGCCCATAGCAGAGTCAAGACTCAGTTAGAACATTTAATGAAATTTATTAAAGAGAAATATTCACTGAGCCCATCAATGAGAAGAGGATGACAACATGGAAAGGGACTCTTCACAGCTTGTAAAGACCACAGGTACTGGGATGCAGAGACACCTCATCCTGGACTTCTAATGAGGTTTCTCATCTGCTCCCCATACTGGGGCCCTCCTACCACATTTTCCCTTACTAGGGCCCCCAGATCTGCCTCTTGCCAGGATGGTGACCTCTGGCAATACACATTAATTTCAGGGAATTCCCTCTGAGACTGACTCACTGTGGGGTGGCTCTTGCCCTATAATTGGCACAGAGACACTAAAAAGCACATCAGGAAATGCCTCACCAAGCTGAGGAAACTGAGTTACAAATAACAACAGAGGTGGAACATCAAAGCACAGGCTCCAGCTCTCCACATCCATCCCCAGTCCAGTTCTTTCTGCAAAAGGTAAGATTGCAGTTGCAGATGCAGTCACAGTTGTAGTCCCAGTCATGGGCACAGCATCAATCACGCCATCACCATCCATCCTTTCCGCTGTCTCCTGGGACTGGTGGGCTCAGGATCTCCTGGAAGAAGCTGCTCAGATAAAAACATACAATACTCCACAAGAACAAGTGGCAGAAAGCTGGCCTATATCTACACCAAGAAAGCAGAGGTTAAGTCAGGACACTGGACAGGAGCAAGCAGAGCCTTGGCTCACATGGAAGCTCACAACATGTGCCCAGACCTAGGGGTGGCTGGCTGTGAGGGCAAGGACCTCCACACAGAGATGACACACACCTCATGGCTTTGCACAAGAATTATGGCTAGTATGAGGTGGGCATTTGCTTGAGGTGGATCTCCACTGAGCTTACAAATAAGGGTGAATTTCCAGGAACAGGTAGCGTCCTGTTCTGGAATTGGTGAATTGGGAGGGGAGAATAGAATCCCCGTGATGGGAGAGCCAGGCAGCTGGCACCCTTGAGATGGCTTCCTCCCCACACCCCCGGCAATGTCTCTCAGTCAGATATCTTCAGGTACCCTCATCTAGGCCAGAGCTAGCAGCTCAGGGGTGCTTCCAGGCCTACTGCCCTAGATTGGTGGAGTTTGAGGCTGGGGATGCCATGGGGAGGAGTGACTCCTCCTGCCAAATCTGGTTGAAAATGTGGTCATCTGGGCCATTTGGAAGAGCTGGTGGTGGTGATGAGAGCTCCTTGGAGAGTTGAGAGGCCTGTTTTGGGTGGAATGAGCCCTTCCCTGAACTCTGCTCCAAATATGGGATAGGGTGACAGCCCTGGCCTGGCCTACCCCTGCCTCCAGGGATGTGTTGCCTGAGAGGAGAGAAGGCCCCTGGGACTTCTGAGCCTATTTGCCCAAGGAGGGCTTGGGGTGGCTCGTCTCCCCAGCCCCATCCTTGTTTCCCAACTCTTCCAGGATGTCCTTAAGCCCTTCCAGCAGGGGCTCCTCAGCCTCCTGATTTTCCCCCTGGAGGAGGCTCTCTGGCCCCAAACCAGGCCCTCCTGGGCCAGTATCAGAAGCACTGCCCATCTGGGCTGGGGTGAGGCCACTGAAGGCCTCCACTGATCTTGCCTGGCCTAAGCCTGCAGGGGAAAAAGCATCTTCATTTTCCTGAGTGGCAGGGGAGGTATTGGCCTCTTTAATGGTAGGTACTGCCTTCATGACATCATCTGCATTGGAAGTAGCTTCAACAGTATGCTCAGGGCTAGGAGTAACCTTGTCGGCTGGGTAGGCTTCATCAGTGTGTTCAATGGCAGGGGCAGCCTTGCTGGCATCTTCATTGGATGGTTCTGCCTTGGTTTTCTCTACAATGATGGAGATACATTCCATGGTGACCTCATTGGGAAGGGTGGCCTCACTGGCATTTTCACTGGATAGAGTGGCCTCAGCATTATCTTTGTTGTCAGGTGCAGCCTGGGCAGCAGCTAGATCTCTTTGGTGAACTTCAGCTCCCTCTTCACCTTCCACCTGCTCATTCCTAGGTAGGGCAGCCTCCCATGCCTCAGTCTCCCTAATGAGCCGGAGAAGCCCCAGGAAGCCGGGTGGCCTCCTCTCCAGACGCATCCTCCTCAGGTTGTTCTGGAGCATCTGGTTTGGTCGGGCCCTCATCAGCACCTGCCGGGCTCGCAGCTGGTCAGCAATAGCCGGATGGATGGCCCCCTTCTCCAAGGCTACCTGCAGCAGGCCTTCCAGGCGCATCACATAGGCAAAGAGAGTCTCCTGAGGCCGCTGAGAGCAAGTCAGGAACTTCAGGCGTGCGGTCATCCGGGTGTCCTTGTTCCCAAACACCTGCACCAGCGCGGCCAGGCAGTCCTGTGCAGGAGTGTCTGGGTGTTCTTCCAGGAGCCCACACATGAGATCCAGGGCGGGCCCACCCAAGCTCTCCACCAGCCTCCTCCTCCTCTCCCTCTCGGATATGTGGCGCCACAGGTACAGCATGTCGTTGGCATGATCCAGCCAGCTCTCGAAGGAGTCTTCCCCACAGGCTGGCTCTTCAATCCCAGAAAAGCTTCTCAGCTCCTCATAGGCCATGTTCTCCAGGACAGGCTGCAGGGCCTGGCTCCACTGCTGGGTCCGGACTCCCGCGTCATCTGTCCCTCCTGCCATATCCAAGACTCGTTCCTCACCTGCAGCTCCTGCCTCGCCTGCAGCTCCTGCCTCACCTGCAGCTCCTGCTATACCTACAGCTCCTATCACACCTGCAACTCCCATATCACCTGCAGCTCCCTCCTCATCTGACTCTCTTGCTTCATCTGCAGCTCCTATTTCACCTGCTTCCTCTGCTTCACTTGCAGCTCTTCTCTCACCTGCGGCTCCTCCCTCACCTGCAGCTCCTGCCTCACCTGCAGCTCCTCCATCACCTGCAGCTCCTCCCTCACCTACAGCTCCTGCCACACCCACAGCTCCTATAATTCCTGCAACTCCCATGTCCCCTGCAGCTCCCTCTTCATCTGACACTCTTGCCTCATGCGCAGCTCTTACTTCACCTGCTGCTTCTGCCTCAGCTGCTGCCCCACGTGCAGCTGCTGCCTCACCTGCAGCTCCTGCCTCACCTGCAACTCCTCCGTCACCTGCAGCTCCTGCCTCACCTGCAGCTCCTACCAGACCCAAAGCTCCTAGAACACCTGCAACTCCCATGTCACCGGCAGCTCCCTCCTCATCTGAGGCTCTTGCCTCATCTGCAACTCCTATTTCACGTACTTCTACAGCTCCTCCCTCACTTGCAGCAACTCTGTTACCTGAAGCTCCTACCTCACCTGCAGCTGCTGCCATGTCCATAGGTCGTATAATACCTGCAACTCCCACATTACCTTCAACTCCCTCCTCATCTGACACACTTGCTTCATACACAACTCCTACTTCACCTGCTTCTTCTGACTCATCTGCAGCTCCTCTGTCACCTTCAACTCCTTCATTTGCAGCTCCTCCCTCACCTGCATCTCTTGCCTCACCTACAGCTCCTCCCTCATTCACAGCTCCTATTTCACCTGATGCTCTTTCCTCACCTGAAGCTTTTCCCTCATCTGCAGCCACTGCCTCACTATCAGTTCCTCCCTCACCTGCAGTTTCTCCCTCACCTACAGCTCCTTCCTCATCTGCAACTGCTGCCTCATCTGTAGGTCCTCCCTCACCTGCAGTTTCTCCCTCATCTACAGCTTCTTCCTCACCTGTAGGTCCTCCCTCACCTGTATCTCCTGCCTCACCTTCAGCTTCTGTCGCACATGCAGCTCCTCTCCCACCTGTAACTCTTGCCTCACATGCAGCTCCTCCTTCACATGCAGCTCCTCCCTTACATGCAGCTCCTCCTTCATAGGCAGCTCCTCCCTCACCAGTAGCTTCTGCCTCACAAGCAGCTCCTACCACTGCTCTCCCCTGAGGCTGTGCAGAGAAATTGGGAGTATCCTGGAAGTCAGCATCAGGAGCCTGGGGCAGGAAGATCACAGTCCATGGGCCCCCACTACCTGGTATTTGTTGGGGGATTAAATTTCGATTTAAATATTCAGCGAACTCAACTAAAGCTACCCTGGCCCCGAGCTCCTTTCGAAAGGTCTTACAGAGCACTCGGTACCTGCCCAGGGGCCATAGGGCAGCCTGCACTGCTTCCTGGAATTCATCTTCCTTGCAGTCTTCAGGGATGCCCAGGATGAGCAATGAGCGCTGGGCATTGACACCCATCCACCTGCACCAGTCTCGCAGCATTGCCATTGCCATATCAGTATTCTTGGGGGAAGGAAGCATGGTTGAACAGGGATGTGTGCTGAGTGTTGCAGTCTCTGAGCACCCTGTGTATGCAAAGGAGAGAAAGGATTATTGTTGCTAGACAGCTCAACCCCTCAAATAGCTGCCCCTTGAGCATGGGGCCAGGGGCTCTTCCTTTCCCTTACTTTGATTTTAAGGAAAATTTTTAATAAATTTATGTATAAGAAGACAGGTTCATGCCTGTAATCCCAACAAGTTGGGAGGGTAAGTCAGGAGTATCACAAGTTGGAGGCCAACCTCAACAACTCAGTGAGACTCTGTTTCAAAATAAAATAAAATGGTCTAGGATATAGCTCAGTGGTAGAGTGACCTTAAGTTAAATACTGTCCAAAATAAAATGAAAAGGGTGGGGGATGTAGTCAGGAGTACAATGTCCCTGAGTTAAATCCTATCTGAAAATAAAAAGGGCTGGGAATATAGCTCAGTGGTAGAGTACCTCTGAGTTTGATTCCCAGTATTACAGAACAAAAATGTGTTTATAAGCTATAGAGTCAGTAGTTTCTAGTTTATGTGGTAGCAGTTTTGGTAAAATACTTTTCCCCCAAGGAATTCCCAAGTTTTATGTTTTCTACATTTTTTGTACAAATTTGTGCTTTTCTATTATCTTTTAAATGTCTGTACAACCTGTAATAACATCTTCTTTCATTCCTAATATTGGTGATTAGTGTCTTTTTCTCTTGTCTTGATTAGTGTTGTGTTTATCAACTTTATTACCCTTTTAAAAAAAGTCTGTGTGTTTGTTAGTTGTATGTATGGTTTATTTTCTGTGAATAAATTCCTGCTTTATGTGTTATTTCTCCATTTGACTGGTTTTATATTTGGTGGTGTTCTTTTTCTAACTTCTTTAAATAAACCAGTGGACCATTGCCACTATACCTTGCTTTTTTCCCAATTACAAGCATTTAAAGCAATAAATGTTCCTGTGATCCCTTCTTTAGCTGTCTCCCACTAATATTTTTCCTTCTTTTTTAATTGTTAATTAATTTTTAAAAAAATAAATGACAGCAGAATGTATTATAATTCTTATCACACATATACAGCTCAATTTTTCATATCTCTAGTTGTATACAAATTCATGTGTTCATACATGTACTTTGGATAATGATGTCTATCACTTTCTACCATCCTTGCTAAACCCCCGCACACAGACTTATGTTTTTAAGTTGTAATTTCTTTATCATTGAGTTTGAAATATCTTCTTAGTTCTTTTTTGATTTCTTCTTTGGTTCATGGATTTACAAATATTTAGACATGTTATCATTATTAACTTCAAATAGAATTCCACTGAGAAATTATTTAATAAGAGTGCAATCTTTTTTTAATTGTAGATGGACACAATTCTTTATTTTATTTATTTATTTTTATGCAGTGCTGAGGATGGAACCCAGTGCTTCCCATGTGCTAGGCAAGTGGTCTGACACTGTTCCACAACCCCAGCCCCCCAGTCTTTTAATATCTATGATTTTTTTTTTCTGAAAGAGGTTCTTGCTACATTGCCCAGGGTGATCTCAAACTTGTGGGCTGAAGTGATCATCTTGCCTCTGCCTCCCCAGTATCTGGGATTACAGATGAACAGCACTCACACCAGGTTTATAAAAAGTATTTTTTTTCTTTATGTGCAGTATGTATTCTACATAAGTAAAGGTAAAAGTAGAATGTGCCCTTGTAATCAATGTGCATTTTTCTCAAGACACCAAGCCCCCATCCCATGCGAACACTACATCCCATGTTGCGTAGGCCACCTGAAGCATCTCCAATTCCAACTGTAGGAGCTACAGCTGCTCACCGTGTCTTCTGCTACTCACTTTGTCTTCACTTAGGCTGGGGCAGCTGAGGGTGTCTTGTCATCACATATGCCCCCCACCGCGTCCTGCACACCCTCAGGTGGCGACTCTGTCCTCCAGCCCATGTCCCTCCCGGCTTCAAGGAGCGAACTCCTCCTACTGTCCTGTGTAATGCCACACGTGCCCACAGGGCGCTTGTGGCGACTTGTAAACCCAGGAAATAGGGCGCCCCCCTGTGCTGGGTCGGGGCTCCCTCCGTGGTGTTCTCACATCATGCAGCTCTGCCTCGGCCGCCGCCTCGAGCCTGCAGCATTTACTTTCCATGCTCCCTACACCTGTTTGCACTAGCCCGGGCCTTTCGTGGCATAATTAGGGCACCTCAGGGCTCCCACGAGCCTGTGAGCCCTTTGGTCTTCCCTCCCTGCCATACTCCCACCAACACCCAACAAGGGCTGTCTGTGGCCACACTACCCCCAAGAAGCCGAGGGGTGCCCTCGATTCCGTGACCGTCAAGCCCCAGACCACCAGCCCTGCGTTCTCGCCCACCACGACCCCATCGCAGCCTATCGCCTCGTTCCCGCCACGTGCTACGCGGCGTCTTCCAGCCCTCCCTCCACAGCTGCAGCCACTAGTCAGCCCGCTCGTCCAGGCAGCGCTGGCAAACGCCTCACACACCTCGACATTAGCCTTCCCTCACACGTCCTGCACCCGGTTCCTTGGTCCCCTCCGTATTCCCCACATGGGGGCCGGTAGCTCTCACCTCTGCTCTCCAAATGCGTGGCGAGCTTCCACTCCCCCACTCTTGCCAGGACCCTCCTTCCCACCCTATCCCGACCCCTCCACCACTGAACCACAGAGGATCCTCATAGCTCAAGCGACTACCCCACCCCCACAGTTATGTATCCTCCTCAGCCACCCCACACCGGTCCCTTCTGTGACACCAGACCTGCCTCACAGGTCCCACGACCAGGAGCCCTCCCCTCCAGCAACCCCACGGACAGCCAAGGACCCTCCCCACACCATTCCTCCAAACCACACAGGGAACCCCTCCTGCATGCCTCCCCAATCTCGATAGCCACAATCCCCTCCCAGTTATGAGGTGCCACGGAGCGCATGGCCCTGGCACTTCATAACCAGCTATCTCCCACTCCCCAAAACTCGAGGAACTACCCTACCTGTCCGTGGACTTTCTCTGACTCTGGACAACTCTGGAATCCCACTCAGAAGAATCTGAAGAAATCCCCTCAGGATCTTCTGAGCCCTTTATGCTCAGGCCTTCTGAGCTCCCAGAAGGCCTTACTTCTCCCAGAAGCCCCTTCAAACTGTGCAGAAAGTTCCAGCACTTTTAAGCGTGAACAACCAAAAGGAACCTCCAGTAAACCACACCGGAATGGTAACGGTTCACCCCAGGCAACAGGGGTTGGAACTTCCACAAGCAGTAGACACGCCCATTAGCTCTCAGCCAATAAGATGGCTTACCCAGAAGGCAGTGAGGTTGATGGAATAAAAAAATTCCTGTATGCTATAAATTATTCATTTTAATGCTTTCATTAGTGCATTATAGTTAATGTGCATAACAAAATTTGTTCCTTTTCAGCCTCCTTCCACCTCACCTTCTTCTCTTTTCCTTTACTAGTATTCCTTTATTGATTTTTAATCAGTGATTCATAGATATACATGATGGTGGAATTCATTGTGATGTATTCTTTCACACAGTAAACATCATTTGCTCAGTTTCATATTGCATTCCTCCTCTTTCCATCCATACTCTTTCAAGTTTTACTTCATATATTTTCAAGCTCTATTATTCAGTAGAAGCACATTTCAAATTTTATGTACTTCTCATCAATTAGCACTACGTCATTATTACATTTGAATTCAGGTAATAGTTCTTGTCCCTATTTCTCTGCTACTAGTAAAGCAAACTTGCCCTTTGCATGGTGTATCACATTTCCTGTTTCACCAAGTAAGTCTTTATATTTAAATGAAATCTATTGTAGATACCAAAACTCTTACTTTTTCATCCACTCTGAAAAATCCCTTCCTTTCTATTGCAGTATTTAGCCCATTAATGTTTGCTACATTTGAATTTAAGTCCATCCTTATACTGTCTGACCCATATGCTCTTCTTTCTATGTTCACTATTTCATGCCTGGATTTAAAAAAAAAATAAAAACACTTTTACAATTCCATTTCAATTTGTCTTTGCCTTTTTAACAATACTACTTTGCATTATTTTTTTAGTAATTTCCCCAGATATAAAATATATATCCTTTATTTTTATTATCTAATTATAATTCATATTTTGCCACTTAAACATAAATGTAAAAACCTACGTACCATATACATTCATTCCCATTTCACTCCATCTTTTATACTAGGGTTGCCATATGTAGAATACCTACCTATGATTCAAACCCTCAAAACATCCTAATATTACTTTAAACTGTCAGCAATAGAATCTTTTTCTTCAGATTAAAAGGCTTTCTTTAATATTTCTCTTCATGTAAACTATTCATGACTTCTTTTAGCTTTCATGTATCTCAAAATGTCCTTATTTTATCTTCTTTCCTAAAAGATAATTTCCCTGGCTGTAGATACAGATTTGAAGGTTGAAGGGGTTTTCCCCTCTTTCAGCACTTTAAAAAATGTCATTACAGCACTGGTGTTGTAGCTCAGTGGCACAGCATTTGCCTCACATGCATGAGGCACTGGGTTAAATTCTCAGCAACATATAAAAGTAAATAAATAAATACATAAAGAATATTGTGTCCATCTACAACTAAAAATATATATATATATTTTTAAATGTCATTCTATTATCTCCTGGCTTCCATTGTTCCAGATAAGAACTCAGTAGATCTTCTTGTTAATGAACAATAAGTGATGCTTCATTTTATTCCAACTACTTTCAAGATTTCCTCTTCATCCTTTGCTTTCAGTACTTTTTTAAAAAAATATTTTTGTAGTTTTAGGTAGACAGCATGCCTTTGTTGTATTTGTTTCATATTTATGTGGTGCTAAGGATTGAACCCAGTGCCTTATACATGTTAGGCAAGTGCTCTGCCACGAAGCTACAGCCCCAGCCCCCTGCTTTCAGTACTTTGACTACAATGTCTCTACTGATGATTTTTCTTTGTATTTAGCCTCCTCAGGTTTCACTGAGATTTCTTAAACTGTAAATTATGTAATTTTCCAAATTGTAGAAATTTCAGTCATTATTTCTTCAAGTGGTGTCTTCCCCTTGCTGTGACTTTCTCCTGTAGTTACATATACACATTTATTTCACATTGCTATATTTCCCCACAGATCTCTAAAGTTCTCTTATTTTTTTATTAGACAAAAAAAATCTTGTCAAGAGAGCCAAGATAGTGAACTAGAAGGAGGCTGCATTCCTTGTCACTCTGTGACTCAGGATTCAAGCAGAGGAAATACTGTTTCTCAGCAAAGCAGCCATTGCTGCCCACCAATCCCCTGCTGTTTACCCCCCACTCGTCTGCCATGATTGCCTGCTGTCTGCAAGCATATGACCCACCTTTTCAGCACTGACCACCTCCTATCATTCACGATTTTCCTATTTACCCACCTCTTGCCTGCCCATCACCTGCCTTTCAGCTACTCATCACCCACCACCTGATGGCCACCCACCGATCACTCACATCCCACTGCCTGCTGCCTGCTGCTTCATGTAAGTCCATTGTCACAGTACCCACAGGTTTGGTTACATGCAGCCGCTGCCATCTTGGGACACTGACCAGGGTCTGCAGGTTTGCCACCACCACCACCACCATGTCAAGGCACAGCTGCCTCAGTCTGGAGTCACCATCCAGGGCCTGGAAATGTATTCTAGGGGTTCCTATAGGTCTGGTCACACCTAAAGTCTTTCTGTTGGGTGTGATAGTGGCTGCCATCTGGATGCCTCTTTGCAGGATGACTCCTTTATGTGAGTACATCCCTGGTGATCTCTCTGCAAGCTGAAAGGGCATTGAGATCTTGGGACTACAGCAGGGCAGGGCCTGGGGAAGCTGAAGCCCACATCTGTAAGCTTGCCACTGGTTTTGCATGGGCCAGCCTGGGTCCTGCAAGCCTGTAGAAAGCTGCAGACCAGGGTCAGTTCCCTGTGGGGAGCACAGGTTGAAGAAAACTGGGCACTTTCCAGCTCAGTAAGTCCTGAAGTGTGTAGGGATAGAAGGGACCAGCTAAAATGGTTGGGAGGACTGGAAGAGGGTGTGAGAGCATCTTGCTATCAGCTCACCCATCCAACTGTTCCATCACCCACTGGACTGGAGCTACATCAAACTTTAGACAATCCCATCTATCAGTAGAGAAGGGAAGCTGAGAAAAGTTTTGAAAGCCAAGGGAAGCAATTTTCTATTGAGACTTTCTTTTTTTATTTTTATTTTTTATTATTTTTTGCCCTCTCTCACACACCTCTACCATCTTTGAATCCAAATATATTTCATGAATCTATTTATTGAAGAATGGGATGTCTGAATAGTATATTACAGTTTTGTTGTTTATTCTTATACTTTTACTTCTTTAAAAATCTATGTATATTTTTTCTCTCACCTGTCTCCCTGGGATTCACTTTCTCATTTCTCTCATACTAAAAACCAACCTCTACTAATTCCTCCCTTGCTCATAATATAAATTTTACCTCTATCTTTTCTCTTTCTCCCTCATAAACATCACTTCTTACCTATTTCTGTTCCCTTATTGTCCATCATTAGAAATGGTAAACACTTTTAGCAAACTTATAGTTTATAATAGACAATAATTGAACACATTATTTCTGTTTATTGCAACAAAACTGTAAACACCTTAATAAAAGCTACTTGGTTTAAGGGTATATTATTTGCATTGGGTACTGTTAATATTTGTCTTCCCCTTAAAGATGAGATACTGGAAGCCTTCAGGGACACTGTAAGACTATAGGGTAGGGCTGGGGATGTGGCTCAAGCGGTAGCGCGCTCGCCTGGTATGCGTGTGACTCGGGTTCGATCCTCAGCACCACATACAAACAAAGATGTTGTGTCCGCCGAGAACTGAAAAATAAATATTAAAAATTCTCTCTCTCTCCTCTCTCACTCTCTCTTTAAAAAAAAAGACTATAGGGTAGAAATTGTACTGTCTCGGATCCACATCGCTAGATGGGAAGACATATAAACAACATGAAAAAACAAAGGAACAAAGTGCCTCAAACAAACCAAGATGTTCTAATGATATAATCAATACACAACACAGTAGAAGAAATGTCAGAGAAGGAGTTTAGAAAATACATAGACTGATCTTCAAAATAGAGGATGGTATTGGAGAGAAAATACAGAAAGTTAAAAAATCACTTCAATAATGAGGCAGAAGAAGGGATAAAGAAGGACCTTTCATACTGCTTAAGGAAACCATAGATCAACAAGACATAACAATCATCAATATCTATGCCCCAAAGAATGGAGCATCTACATACATCAAACAAACCCTTCTCATTTTCAAGAATCAAATAGACCACAACACAATAATACTGGGTGACTTTAACAGAGCTCTCACACCACAGGACAGATCTTCCAAACAAAAACTAAACAAAGAAACTATAGAACTAAATAATACAATCAATGATTTAGACTTAACAAACATATATAAAGTATTTCTTCCATCAATGAACAAATATACTTTCTTCTCAGTAGCACATGGATCCTTCTCTAAAATAGATCATGTTGTGCCACAAAGCAACTCTCAGCAAATACAAAAAACTTGAAATACTACCCTGCATTCTATCAGGGTAAAACTGAATAAAACTAGAAGTCAACAATAAAATAAAAATGGAAGGTAATCCAAAATCTGGAGACTAAATAATACACTATTAAATGATGCATGGATAGCAGAAGACATCAGGGAGAAAATTAAAAAATACTTAGAGAACACTGATACAACATATCGAAATCTCTGAGACACCATTAAGGCAGAACTAAGAGGAAAGTTCATTGCATTGAGCTCATATATCAAAGAAGAAAAAGTCAACAAATAAATGACCAAACATTACATCTCAAATCCCTAGAAAAAGAAGAACAAATCAACCACAAAAGCAGTAGAAGACAGGAAATAATTAAAATCAGAGCTGAACTCAATGAAATTGAAACAAAGGAAACAATTTTAAAAAGTAACAAAACATAAAGTTGGCTCTTTGAAAAAATAAATGAAGAACAGGCCCAGCAACCCACAGAGGGGCAGAGCCGCCCCCCGCGCCTGCAAGGTAGGCAGACCTGCGACCCTCTAGAACAGGCCCAGAAACCCGCAGAGGGGCAGAGCCGCCCCCCCCCAGGCCTGTAAGGTAGGCAGACCTGCGATCCACCGGCAGCACAGGACCAGCGGCCCACGGAGGGGCACAGCCATCCCCCGCGCCTGCAAGGTAGGCGGACCTGCGACCCACCGGAAGAATAGGCCTAGTGACCTGCAGAGGGGCAGAGCCATCCCCCGCGCCTGCAAGGTAGGCAGACCTGCTACCGACCAGCAGAACAGGCCCAGCGGCTGGCCAGTGTGGTAGACACATTGCCCCAATTGGAGGAGGGGCAGAGCAGCTGCCCGCGCCTTCGAGGGAGACTTTGCAACTATACAAGAGCAATATAAATATATAGGGGGAAAATTCAATAACACAACAGTTTCACCAAGTAGAAAGAAACGCAAACAGTATGAAAAGACAAGGAAAGAAAGGACCACAAGCAATGCAGGTCAACTCAACGTTAGAAGAGGTAATATCTGCAGCAGATGGAATCTCAGATAAAGAATTCAGGATATACATGCTTCAGATGATCTGGAGTCTCAAGGAAGACATTAGACAGCAAAATCAGACAATGAAAGATCACTTCGACAATGAATCACATAAACACATCCAAGAAGCAAAAGATCAACTGTACAGGGAGATAGAGGTTATAAAAAACAAACAAACAGAAATCCTAGAAATACAGGAAGCAATAAACCAACTTAAAAACTCAATTGAGAATACTATCAGCAGAGTAGAACACTTAGAAGATAGAACATCAGACAAAGAAGACAAAGTATTTCAACTTGAAAAGAACATAGACAGCTCAGCAAGACTGTTAAGAAACCATGAGCAGAACATCCAAGAATTATGGGATAACATAAAGAGACCAAACTTAAGAGTCATTGGGATACAGGAAGGTATAGAGGTCCAAACCAAAGGAATGAGAAATCTATTCAATGAAATAATACGAGAAAACTTCCCAGACTTGAATAATGAGGCAGAATCCCAAATCCTTGAAGCCTACAGGACGCTGAATGTGCAAAATCATAAGAGATCCACACCTAGACACATTATAATGAAGATGCCCAACATACAGAATAAGGAGAGAATTTTAAAAGCTACAAGAGAAAGGAAGCAGATTACATTTAGGGGTAAACCAATCAGGATAACAGCTGATCTCTCAACACAGACTCTGAAAGCTAGAAGATCCTGGAACAACATATTTCAAACACTGAAAGAAAATGGGTTCCAACCAAGAATCATGTATCCAGCGAAATTAAGCTTCAGGATGGAAGATGAAATTAAAACCTTCCATGATAAACAAAAGTTAAAAGAATTTGCAGCTAGAAAACCATCTCTCAAAAAAAATCCTCGGCAAAACATTACAGGAAGAGGAAATGGAAAATAACAATGAAAACCAACAGTGGGAGGTAGTACAGTAAAGGGGGGAAAATAATCAAAGAGGAAAACAAACCATGTTTAGTAACATAAATAAACAAATATGGCTGGAAGGACAACCCATATCTCAATAATAACCCTAAATGTTAATGGCTTAAACTCACCAATTAAGAGACACAGGCTAGTAGAATGAATCACAAAACAAGACCCAACAATATGCTGCCTACAGGAGACGCATCTGATAGGAAAAGACATACATAGACTGAAGGTGAAAGGTTGGGAAAAATCATATCACTCATATGGACTTTGGAAACAAGCAGGAGTGTCCATACTCATATCAAATAAAATAGATTTCAAGCCAAAGTTAATCAAAAGGGATAAAGAGGGACACTACATACTGCTCAAGGGAACCATACACCAACAAGACATAACAATCATAAATATATATGCCTCAAACAATGGTGCAGCTATGTTCATCAAACAAACTCTTCTCAAGTTCAAGAGTCTAATGGACCACCATATAATAATCATGGGAGACTTCAACACACCTCTCTCACCACTGGACAGATCTTCCAAACAAAAGTTGAATAAGGAAACTATAGAACTCAATAACACAATTAATAACCTAGACTTAATTGACATATATAGAATATACCACCCAAAATCAAGCAGTTACACTTTTTTCTCAGCAGCACATGGATCCTTCTCAAAAATAGATCATATATTATGTCACAGGGCAACTCTTAGACAGTATAAAGGAGTAGAGATAATACCATGCATCTTATCTGATCATAATGGAATGAAACTGAAAATCAACAATAAAAGAAGGAAGGAAAAAACATGCATCACTTGGAAAATGAACAATAAGTTACTGAATGATCAATGGGTTATAGAAGACATCAAGGAGGAAGTTAAAAAATTCTTAGAGATAAATGAAAACACAGACACAACATATCGGAATCTATGGGACACATTGAAAGCAGTTCTAAGAGGAAAATTCATTGCTTGGAGTTCATTCCTTAAAAAAAGAAAAAACCAACAAATAAATTATCTCATACTTCATCTCAAAATCCTAGAAAAAGAAGAGCAAAACAACAGCAAAAGAAGTAGAAGGCAAGAAATAATTAAAATCAGAGCTGAAATTAATGAAATCGAAACAAAAGAAATAATTGAAAAAATTGACATAACTAAAAGTTGGTTCTTTGAAAAAATAAATAAAATCGACAGACCCTTAGCCATGCTAACGAAGAGAAAAAGAGAGAGAACTCAAATTACTAGCATACAGGATGAAAAAGGCAATATCACAACAGACACTTCAGAAATACAGAAGATAATCAGAAATTATTTTGAATCCTTATACTCCAATAAAATAGAAGATAGTGAAGGCATCGATAAATTTCTTAAGTCATATGATCTGCCCAGATTGAGTCAGGAGGATATAGACAACCTAAACAGACCAATATCAATTGAGGAAATAGAAGAAACCATCAAAAGACTACCAACTAAGAAAAGCCCAGGACCAGATGGGTGTACAGCAGAGTTTTACAAAACCTTCAAAAAAGAACTAATACCAATACTTTTCAAGTTATTCCAGGAAATAGAAAAAGAGGGAGAACTTCCAAATTCATTCTATGAGGCCAACATCACCCTGATTCCTAAACCAGACAAAGACACTTCAAAGAAAGAAAACTACAGACCAATATCTCTAATGAACCTAGATGCAAAAATCCTCAATAAAATTCTGGCGAATCAGATACAAAAACATATCAAAAAAAATGTGCACCATGATCAAATAGGATTTATCCCTGGGATTCAAGGCTGGTTCAATATACGGAAATCAATAAATGTTATTCACCACATCAATAGACTTAAAAATAAGAACCATATGATCATCTCGATAGATGCAGAAAAAGCATTCGACAAAGTACAACATCCCTTTATGTTCAAAACTCTAGAAAAACTAGGGATAACAGGAACATACCTCAATATTGTAAAAGCAATATATGCTAAGCCTCAGGCTAGCATCATTCTGAATGGAGAAAAATTGAAAGCATTCCCTCTAAAATCTGGAACAAGACAGGGATGCCCTCTCTCACCACTTCTGTTCAACAGAGTTCTCGAAACACTGGCCAGAGCAATTAGACAGACAAAAGAAATTAAAGGCATAAAAATAGGAAAAGAAGAACTTAAATTATCACTATTTGCAGATGACATGATTCTATACCTAGAAGACCCAAAAGGGTCTACAAAAAAACTACTAGAACTAATAAATGAATTCAGCAAAGTGGCAGGATATAAAATCAACACGCATAAATCAAAGGCATTTCTGAATATCAGCGACAAAACTTCTGAAACGGAAATGAGGAAAAACACCCCATTCACAATCTCCTCAAAGAAAATAAGATACTTGGGAATCAACCTAACAAAAGAGGTGAAAGAGTTATACAATGAAAACTACAGAACCCTAAAGAGAGAAGTAGAAGAAGATCTTAGAAGATGGAAAAATATACCCTGTTCATGGATAGGCAGAACTAACATCATCAAAATGGCGATATTACCAAAAGTTCTCTATAGGTTTAATGCAATACCAATCAAAATCCCAACGGCATTTCTTGAAGAAATAGATAAAGCAATCATGAAATTCATATGGAAAAATAAAAGACCCAGAATAGCAAAAGCAACTCTAAGCAGGAAGTGTGAATCAGGTGGCATAGCAATACCAGACCTCAAACTATACTACAAAGCAATAGTAACAAAACCAGCATGGTACTGGTACCAAAACAGGCGGGTGGACCAATGGTACAGAATAGAGGACACAGAGACTAATCCACAAAGTTACAACTATCTTATATTTGATAAAGGGGCTAAAAGCATGCAATGGAGGAAGGATAGCATCTTCAACAAATGGTGCTGGGAAAACTGGAAATCCATATGCAACAAAATGAAACTGAATCCCCTTCTCTCGCCATGCACAAAAGTTAACTCAAAATGGATCAAGGAGCTTGATATCAAATCAGAGACTCTACGTCTGATAGAAGAAAAAGTTGGCTACGACCTACATACTGTGGGGTCGGGCTCCAAATTCCTCAATAGGACACCCATAGCACAAGAGTTAATAACTAGAATCAACAAATGGGACTTACTCAAACTAAAAAGTTTTTTCTCAGCAAAAGAAACAACAAGAGAGGTAAATAGGGAGCCTACATCCTGGGAACAAATCTTTACTCCTCACACTTCAGATACAGCCCTAATATCCAGAGTATACAAAGAACTCAAAAAATTAAACAATAAGGAAACGAATAACCCAATCAACAAATGGGCCAAGGACCTGAACAGACACTTCTCAGAGAAGGACATACAATCAATCAACAAGTACATGAAAAAATGCTCACCATCTCTAGCAGTCAGAGAAATGCAAATCAAAACCACCCTAAGATACCATCTCACTCCAGTAAGATGGGCAGCCATTAGGAAGTCAAACAACAACAAGTGCTGGCGAGGATGTGGGGAAAAGGGTACACTTGTACATTGCTGGTGGGACTGCAAATTGGTGCAGCCAATTTGGAAAGCAGTATGGAGATTTCTTGGAAAGCTGGGAATGGAACCACTATTTGACCCAGCTATTCCCCTTCTCGGTCTATTCCCTAAAGACCTAAAAAGAGCATGCTACAGGGACACTGCTACATCGATGTTCATAGCAGCACAATTCACAATAGCAAGACTGTGGAACCAACCTAGATGCCCTTCAATAGATGAATGGATAAAAAATGTGGTATTTATACACAATGGAGTATTACTCTGCATTAAAAAAATGACAAAATCATAGAATTTGCAGGGAAATGGATGGCATTAGAACAGATTATGCTAAGTGAAGCTAGCCAATTCCTAAAAAACAAATGCCAAATGTTTTCTTTGATATAAGGAGAGTAACTAAGTACAGAGTGGGGAGGAAGAGCATGAGAAGAAGATTAACATTAAACAGGAGTGAGAGGTGGGAGGGAAAAGGAAAGAGAAGGGAAATTGCATGGAAATGGAAGGAGACCCTCAGGGGTATACAAAATTACATACAAGAGGAAGTGAGGGGAAAGGGAAAAAACAAGGGGGAGAAATGAATTACAGTGGATGGGGTAGAGAGAGGGGAGGGAAGGGGAGGGGAAGGGAGGGGAGGGGGAATAGTAGAGGATAGGAAAGGCAGCAGAATACAACAGACACTAGTATAGCAATATGTAAAACAGTGGATGTGTAACCCATGTGATGCTGCAATCTGTATACGGGGTAAAAATGGGAGATCATAACCCACTTGAATCAAAGTGTGAAATATGATATGTCAAAAACTATGTAATGTTTTGAACAATCAACAATAAAAATTAAAGGAAAAAAATCATTAAAATTGACTAAAGCATAAAAAAAGAAAAAATAAATGAAATTGATAAACCCTTAGCTACACTAACAAAGAGAAAAAGAGAGAAAACTCAAGTTACTAACATCTGTGATGAAAAAGGAAATAGCATGATGAACACTACAGAAATACAGTAAATAATTAAAAATTATTTTGAAAATTTATACTCAAATAAAGTAGAAAAAATCTTGAAGATACTCTCAAATTTCTACTCACATATGATCATCTACTCAATGTATGTTCAATCAGGAGGACATACACAATTTAAATAGATCAATTTCAAGCAAGAAAATAGAAGATGCCATCAAAAGCCTATCAACTAAGAAAAGCCCAGGACCAGTCAGATTCTCAGCTGAGTTCTACAAGATTTTCAAAGAAGCATTAACACCAACACCCTTCAAATTATTCCATGGAACATAAAAGGAGGGGACATTTCCACACTCACTCTATGAGGCTAGTATCACCCTAATATCAAAATCAGACAGAGACACATCAAGGAAAGAAAATCTCATTCCAATATCTCTGATGCAAAAATTCACAATAAAATTCTGGGAAATTGCATACAAAAACATATTAAAAAGATAGTGCACCACAATCAAGTGGAGTTCATTCCAGGGATGCAAGGTCAGTTCAACATACAGAAATCAATAAATGTAATTCATCACATTAGTAGAATTAAAGATAAGAATCATATGATCATCTCAATAGATGCAGAAAAAGCATCTGACAAAATACAGCACCCTTTCATGTTCAAACACTAGAAAAACTAGGAATAGTAGGAACATATCTCAACATTGTAAAAGCTATCTATGCTAAGCCCAATGCCAACATCATTCTAAATGGAGAAAAATTGAAAGCATTCCCTCTAAAAACTGAAACAAGACATGGATGCCCTCTTTCACCACTTCTATTCAACATAGTCCTTGAAACTCTAGTCAGAGCAATCAGATAAAAGAAAGTAAAGAGATACAGATAGGAAAAGAAGAACTCAAACTATCATTATTTGCTGACAACATGATTCTTTATTTAGAAGATCTAAAACTTCCAGCAGAAAATTTCTAGAACTAATAAATGAATTTAGCAAAGTAACAAGATTTAAAATCAATACCCATAAATCAAATGCATTTCTATACATAAGTGATAAATCCACTGCAAGAGGAATTAGGAAAACTATCCCATTCACAATAGCCTCAAAAAAATAAAATACAAAAGAAGTAAAAGACCTCTGCAACTAAAACTACAGAGCACTAAAGAAAGAAATTGAAGAAGACCTTAGAAAATTGAAAGATCTCCCATGCTCTTAGATATGCAGAATTAATATTGTAAAAATGGCCATACTATCCAAACTGTTATGTGGATTGAATGCAATGCCTATTGAAATTGCAATAACATTCTTTGTTGTTTGTTTGTTAAGATTTATAGTTGTAGATGGACACAATACCTTTATTTCGTTTATTTAGATTTTTGTAATGTGGTGCTGGGGATCGAACCCTGTGCTTCACACATGCTAGGCAAGTGCTCTGTCACTGAGCCACAACCCCAGACCCCAATGAAATTCTTCATAGAACTAGAAAAAGCAATCATGAAGGCTGTGGTTGTGGAACAGTGGCAGAGCCCTTGCCTCGCACATATGTTTGATCCTCAGCACCAAATATATATAAAATAAAGGTATTGTGTCCATCTACAACTAAATTTTTTTAAATTAAATAAATAAATAAAATATATTGTGTCCATGTATTACTAAAAAACTTTTTTAAGCAATTATAAAATTCACCTGTAAAAATAAGAGGCCCAGACTAGCCAAAGCATTTCGTTGTTTTTTTTAAGAGAGAGAAAATTTTTTAATATTTATTTTTTAGTTTTTGGTGGACACAACATCTTTATTTTATTTTTATGTCGTGCTGAGGATCTAACCCAGCGCCCCACGCATGCTAGGTGAGCATGTTACTGCTTGAGCCACATCCCCAGCCCAGCATTTCGTTTTTTTTTTTAATTGTAGTTGTAGATGGACAGAATGCCTGTATTTTCTTTGTTTATTTTTATGTTATGTGGTGCTAAGGATCAAACCCAGTGCCTCACACATGCTAGACAAGTGCTCTGCCACTGAGCTACAGCCCCAGCCCCAAAGCAATTCTTAGCAAGAAGAGTGAAGCAGGAGGCATCACAATACCAGAACTTAAACTATACTACAGAGCCATAGTAACAAAAATGGCATGGTATTAGCACCAAAACAGACAAGTTGACCAATGGTACAAAATAAAAGACACAGAGACAAACCCATATAAATATGGTTGTCTTACACTAGACAAAGGTACCAAAACCATACATTGGAGAAAAGATAGCCTTTTCAACAAATGGTTCTGGGAAAACTGGAAATTCATATGCAACAAAATGAAATAAAACCTCTCTCACCATGCATAAAAATCAACACTAAGAGAATAAAAGACTGAGGCACTATAATAGGGAACCTGGACCTAACAGAAGAAAAAGTAGGCCCAAATCTTCATCATGTCAGCTTAGGACCTGACTTCCTTAACAAGACTCCTGAAGCACAAAAAGTAAAATTAAGAATCAATAAATGGGATGGATTCAAACTCAAATTCTTTTTCTCAGCAAAGGAAATAGTCAATAACACGAAGAGAGAGCCTACAGAATGGTAGAATATCTTTACCATATGCACCTCAGATAGAGCACTAATCTCCAGGATATATAAAGAACTCAAAAAAAAACACCAAAATAATCCATAAATTGGCTAAGGAACTGAATAGACACTTCACAGGAGAAGAAATACAATCAAGCAACAAACATGAAAAAATGTTCATCATCTCTAGCAACTAGAGAAATGCAAATCAAAACTACTCTGTGATTCCATCACATTCCAGTCAGAATGGCAATTATCAAGAATACAAGCAATAATAAGTGTTGTCGAGGATGTGGGGAGAAAGGCACACTCATACATTGCTGTTGATATTACAAATTGGTGCAACCACTGTGGAAAGCAGTATAAAGATTCATCAGAAAACTTGGAATGGAACCACCATTTGACCCAGCCATCCCATTCCTTGGTCTATACCCAAAGGACTTAAAATCAGGATACTACAGTGACACAGCCACATCAATTTTTATAGCAGTACAATTCACAAGAGCTTAACTATGGAACCAACCTAGATGCCCTTCAACAATGAATTGATTAAAAAAAATGTGGTACATATACACAATGAAATATTACTCAGCCTTAAAGAAGAATAAAATTATGGCATTTGCAGAACTAGAGAATATCATGCTAAGTGAAATAACACAATGAAATAAAACAGCTAAATGTTTTCTCTGATAACTGGATGCTGATCATAGTAGGGCAGGGGGGTGTGGAAGAATGAAGAAACTTTGGTTTGTTTAAAGGGGAGTCAGGGAGGGGTGGGATTATGGGTATGGGAAGGATGGTAGAAAGAGACAGACATTATCACCCTATATACATGTATGATCACACTACTGGAGTGACTCTGCCCCCCGTACATCCAGAGGAAGGAGAAGTTGTGCTCCATTTATGTACAATGTGTCAAGATACATTCTATTGTCATGTATAACTAACTAGAGCAAATTTAAAAATCTTGTTATTCCATTTTCCAGAAAGAGTCATGTCTATTTATCCGTCCTTAGATTTGTAATTCTTTCTTCTGTCATCTACAGTCTATTATTAAGACCATCTATCCCAGAACAATGGCATATGCCTGAATTCCGGAAACTTGGGAGGCTAAGGCAGGAATATCACCAGTTCAAGGCCAGCCCAGGAAATTTAGAGAGACCCTTTCTCAAAATAAAAATTAAATGGGCTGGGGGTATAGCTCATGGGTGAAAATGTCCCTGGGTACATTACCAAGAATGAAAAAAATAAACAAATGAATAAATAAAAATGCCATCTAGCAGGCTTACTAGCACACACCTACAATCCCCATAATTCAGGAGGTTGAGGCAGGAGGATCACAAATTCAAGGGCAGTCTGAGCTATTTAGCAAGACTCTGTCTCAAAATAAAAAATAAAGGCTGAAGATGTAGCTCTGTGCTTTCCTAGCATATTCAAGACCCCAGGTCAATCCCCAGTACCACCCCCAAAAAGTTCAGTAAAATTTCCACTTCATATATATTTATCAGTTTTATAATTTATAATTGATTCTTTTAGATACTTTCTTTTCCAAGTCTGAGATTTTCTTTTTAAAAATTTGTTATGAGCATGATTTATGTCCTTAAGCATACTTTTAAAACATTCCAAATTATCCTAGTCAGGGTCATTTCAGGGTCAGTTTCTCTTAAATAATTTTTAAATATCAGGACATTTTCTTTCTTTTCTAGTAATTTATTTTCTTTCTTTTTCTTCTAGTAATTTAGCATTATATTCTGAACATTGCCAATAATGAGTTCTGTAGGTCTGGCTTCTTGGTTTCTATTGTATTTCTCCAAAGAGATTTTGTTGACTCTCATGTTGCTATAGTTCTTTTACAAGGCTGTAGACTTAGCTAAACTCAAAGTCCAAACTCTATTTCCCTTGAATTGAGCATCAACGGAAATATCATTCAGCTCCATTCTTGGATTCTTTCCTGTGTGGACTCAGAGGTCAAGGAGAGTCCTTTCTGACATCATATCTCTCTGTCCTTTCCAGGATCACATCTCTCTTGCTTTCCTTCTGCTGTAGAAGTCCTGAAGTCTGTTTCTGAGTTTTAGCCATCCACCATGATGTCCTCAATGCCCACCTTCACTTGCAGACAAGCAAGAAACTTATCTCCTGCTGTCCCTTCTCATGGTAATATTCCCATAGTTTCTGCTTCTACTGCTTAGTGTTGATGCTGTCAGTAAATTTTGTTGTTAATACTTTATCCTGGTTTCAAGTTACTATCTGCAGAAGGATTGCCCTCCACCATTGGCTAAGAGCAGAACCTGACTTAAGTCTAACATCATCAATTGGGCCTTGAGTATTCATAGCAAGAGGCCCCTAACTGACCTAACACTTTAAGAATTATTTCATGTCCAACCCACCCTCTCATGGCACTTGATGAAGAATTACCATACATATCTTAAAACATGATTTTAAAAGTAGATCTACCAATTCTTTGACACTCCTCTTTTTGAGATGTGTAGTCTAACAATCCCTGTCCTCAGGAGTGAAGGCTACACATAGTGACTCAAACAGAATAATCCAGAATCAACATGCTATAGCTTCTCTTCCAACTGTAGGTTAAAAGAGAACGCAGTTTGTGTTTTGGGTATCCCTTCCCTTCCACCTCTCTATATTCCCTTCCTTCCTCTCTCCCCACCCTAATCATTCATTTAGTGGAGAACTCCACATGAGCAGCCTTATGGACAGGTCCATGTGATGAGGAACTGAGTCACATTCCAACAGCCATATGAGTGGCTTAAAGTGGATCCACTTTAATCTACTCATATGGCTGTTGGAATGTGAAGCTTCAGAGACTGCAGCTTCACAAGACAGTTTGAGTGTTATCTCCTGAGTGACCCTCAGCCAGAACTTCCCAGCTAAGCCACTAGGGGCAATTGGCATATAACAATGGATAACTTTCCAGGCATGGTGGCACATACCTGTAATCCCAGCAGCTCAGGAGGCTGAGGCAGGAGGATCACAAGTTCAAAGCCAGTCTCAGCAACTTAGCAAGACCCTGTCTCAAAATAAAAACACTACAATAGCCCCTTAATGCCCACAAGTCTTACAATAGCACTAGGAATGTTGCTCCAAGCCTCCTCTTCTGAGAAACATCATCTTAGTAAATGGTACCCAGTAAATAGTCATGCAGGGAGGCATCACTGTGTGGGACCAGAGATACTATCATTTAGCCAACAAGTGACGCAAAGCCTCTAAACATTGACGACTATGAACAAACACCAGCCATAAAGGAAGTCTGCAGGAACAGGAGCCAGTGAAAGACTATAAAAAGCCATCAAGGCCAAAGAAGCAAACCAGGAGCAAGTGGTGTCCCTAAGCCCTGGAACGGGATCAGATGGCACCTGCAGAGACCTGGTCCATCAAGGTTCCTAATGGCAAACAACACAAACAGACTCGCTGATGGACACAGTGCAGGAATTGCTCTAGGATATCCCCCATGCTTTGGGGTAGGATTGGAGAACCAGGCTTTGGGGCTTTGCAGAGAGGGACAAAGGTCAAGACCCCACCACCGTGTTTAGCTGGGGAGGGTTTCCTTGTGGCTCACACCCACAGGTGTCACAGACACCATGGAGATTGGGATGCTGCCTCAAGAGCCTCAGGTGCCTCTGCTCCTTGGAAACAGCTAGCACTGCCCCTTCTGCCATCAGCCTGCCCAAGTGGGATCTGTGGGGCTCCTGCTTCCTCTTGTCTGGAGCCTCAGATTCAGTTACCAATGGGTGTATCTGATGAGTGGAGCCTGGGTCATGTACTCATGCCTTAACTGCAAGAAAACCTGGGAAATCCCAGACCTGGCATTTTCCATCCCTCTTATAGAAAGTGGCTCCTACTCTGTCAGATGAGAGAACTGCATGTGCAAAAGTTCTGGGGAATATGGTGAGTGTCGAACAAAAGGGCAGTGTGGCTGCAGGACGGAAAGACAGAGAGGAAGACAGAGAACAAGAACTATTCACTGAAGCTGGAAGGACCAGACCATGCCATCCTTGTGAGCCTTGAGCAGAGGTTAGTGTTTATTCTAAAAGAGTTGGGAACCCATTGAAAAGTTTAAAAGTAATACACACACACTCGTGTAAATGAGTAATGTGATCACATTATATTTTAAGAACCTGGTTGTTTGTAAGAAATTATATGGGAAGAAGAATAGGTGCAGGAAGAGTAATAGGGGCCAATTGAGATTCCCCCTTACAGATGCCCATTTTGTGAAAAACAGTAATGGTAGTGTCATGGAGCAGAAAGGGAAGATTTACAGATCTAAAATGTAGTAAACTGACCAAATACCAAGAATGGTGGGATGTGAAGGATGAGCAAAAGATGCATCCCTACTTTCTAGCATCTAACAAGAATGCACAGGGGTTCCATTCACTGTGTCTGGGGACACAGGATAAGCAGCAGCCCTGGTAGAAAATCATGAGTTCAGTTTTGGATATGTGGGGTGGAAAAATCCAAATCAAGAAGGCAGCTGGATACAAGGAGCTGGAACTCTGAGGAAAGGACTGGGGTAGGGACAGAAATGGGGTATCATGGAAGACTCCAGGTGACCCAAGAATGAACCCACTCATAGGCATGCTTCATTGACCCCTCCCTCCAAACGTGGACATGAGGGCATGTGGCCACTAGAGAGGGCAGGCCAGCCTTAGGCCAATCTCAGGTTGAGTAGCTGTCCTGGGCCATGGGAATACTGAGCCTTGTCCTTTGCCAGGAAGTTCTGGAAAAGTGTTTGATGGCTCTTCAGGTCCTCACCATTGATGGTCGTCCTAGATGTGGTCCCTGTCACCTGAATAGATGCCTGGAGACTGGGCACTGACAACTGCCCTCCCAACAGCCATTCCCTCTTCTTCCTTGCTAAAAGAGGACCTCCTTTTGTTGAAGTGCCTGCCTCTCCGTTTGTTAGTCAGCTTTTTGTCACTTTAACCAAAATACTTGACAAGAACAACTTAAAGTAAAAAAGTTCATTTGGAGCCATGGTTTCAGAGGTCTCAGTTCATAATTGGCCATCTCCATTGCTCTGGGCCTGTGGTGAGGCACAACATTATGGTAGAAGGGTGTGGTGGAAGATATCTGCTCATCTCATTGCAGCCAGGAAGCAGAGAGCAAGCAAGGTGCCAGGGACAAAATACAAACCTCAAAGGCACACACCCAGTGACCTATATCCTCCTGCCAATGCTACCTGCCTACAGTTATCACCCACCACAGTAGCCCTTTCAAATTATTCATCTCTCAAATGGATTAATCCAGTGATTAGGCTGCAATTCTGAATCATTTCCCCTATGGACATTACTCCATTGTCTCACATGAGCTTTCAGAAAGAACCTCATATCCAAACCACAACACTCCCCCACAGGGCTCAGGGCATTTTAACCTCCATCCCCAAATTCAGAAGCAGATCCTAATTAGTCAAAGCATAGCTGCACCTGACACTCCTAAAGCAACTGTTAATGACTCCAATAGTCCGTTGGCTCCATGGCCCACTGGAACTTGGGGGAACCATTCCTATTCTCTCCACAGATGAGAGATTTCTGTCTCTTTGAGCAAAAAACAAGGAAATATGTGATCCTAATTGACACTGAAAGACTCTCAAGCACACAGAAGCAGCCTGAAACCAGAGCCAAGACCTGAAGATGTAAACAGGCTAGGTCCTGAGTGACAGTTCAGGATAGTGAGGAAGCTGGGTGGTCACACTGAGAGGGACAGTCAAGGGACAGTGATAGCCACATGGAAGGGTCAATATAGGGAAAGGAAGACCATACTGGGAGGGGCCATGAAGGACAGTGGTGGATACACTGAGGAGAGGGACAATGGTGGTTCCTTTCTGGGACATTTGGAAACCACTGCTTCAGCTGAAGCTGTAAAAGAAGCTGCAGTTCAGGCAGCAGGTGGATGACAGATCACCTCCCAGTGGTGGTGCCAGCTGACTCACATGTCAAGTCCACAAGCATCCTAAGGCAAAGATAGTCCCCTGGGTAGGGAGTAGCTCTCTCCCAACCATGGCAAATCTTCTACCTCCTGGTACCCAGGCCACACTACACCCACTTGCCTCACCATGAGGGTTCCATAAAGCCTTAAGAGCTTCAGAGGTGTGAGAGCTGACCTCATATACTACATGACCTCCTCCAAATCACAGGCTACTCAGTACCCTGATGCTTTTGCATGGTCAAAGAGCAGCCAGGGTGACCTGGGGCGTTTTCACATGCACTCCCACTCACTATTCCCAACCGCCCGCCAGAGCCACTGTCTCCTTAGACCACAGCTTGGACATCCCCCTCCCAACCTGCATGCTCCTTCCCGGCAGGGGTGCAAGGGTGAGGCTGCACAGAGACCACACAGCCTGTCCATACCTAAGCTCCCAGACTCTATCAACCCAGTCAGTACCTGGGGCTTGGAGGACACCTCTCAAAGATTTGCACATCCCCCAAACCACCACCCTCCACAGACAGGCCAGCAGAGCATGTTAGCTGACCCAGAGGACATTCAGCCATTCCAGCCTCTGCCCCAATGCAAACTGCGCCCACAGGGCCTGACCTTGTGCCTACTGGCTTAGCCCCTCTCAAGAGGCTCTCTCAACTTTCCACAGATGCTCGGCTTCACCCAGAACCCCTTCTCCAGATCCCTCCCCGTGGGAGCCCCTGGGGATATGCTGCAGCCAAGCCTGGCTGCTCTCCTGCGCCCAGGATAGAATTACCTCACACAGACCCCTGCTCAGCAGGCAGCACTGCAGCCCTAGGACAGCGCCTGTGCCCTGCAGCCCAGGAGCTTGCTGGCCCACTCCAGGCCAGTCTTGGATAGGGGAAAATGAAGGGGTGGTGCAGCAGGAAAAGTGGAGCCAGGGGAGGAAAGTGTAACCTCTGCAACCCAGGTCCTTCTCCCATTTCTAAATCTGGGTTTGCTGCCCTGGAGGCCCTGTTCCTGCCTGTAGCAGGTGAGACATGCAGTGTGACTGGGTGGTTTTTTTTCCCCCTGTTACTTTTCTTTTGTTTTTTTTTTCCACTCTCCTACATTTTCTTCAAGGAAGTCATAATCCTCAACAGAGCAACATCCAACTCAGCCCTGAGTTGCCATCTTGGTTCCACCATGTGGACCATAACCTATGGGAAAATGGCAACCCCAATGCCCATTCTGGGGGCTGACTTTAAGCTCGTGTGGGAAAACCTGAGGGGCAGGCCTCTGTACCCAATAAGTCTTTGCCTCTTGCCTTTGCTGGCTTCCTCTTTGCTCTCCATCTGCCTCCATATCCACTTTCCCCAAGTCCCCTTTCATGCCCCCCACCACTTTCTGATCCCTTCCTTCCAGTGCACGCAATTTGGTCCTTTATTGCCAGACCACAGCCTTCCCAGTTGATGCTAGCCACTCTGCAGGGGCCCCGTAGACCTCAGAGAGATGGATGGATGAATAGATGGACTTAACGTCCAGGGGTCTGTCCCAGGGGAAGTACTCTGCCAATGCTGGCCCCTCCTCTACGTCCTTCAGGGACTTCAGTACAGTGACTACCGTGACCCCAAGCCCTGGGAGCAGCCCAGACGGAAAACGGAAGTGCCCAGGGGTGCGTGGGGAGCGAGGCCAGACGCCCCTGTGGGGCGGGCGAGGGCCGGGCCGCCCTCTCACCGCGCCGCGCATGCTCCGTGCCCCCCCTCGCGCCCCGTTCCCACGCCGCCGCCGCCCCAGCCCCGCCCGCTTGCGGCCCCGTTCAGCAGCGCCAGCCTGCCTGACCGACGGACAGACACGCAGGACGCTCCTCCCAAGGAGCGCCCGCAGGCGAGGTCGAGACCCCGCTGGGCACCCCCGCCTCCAGGGACGCCGCCCCGGAGGGCTTCTCGGAGGCGGCGGCCTTGGCCTCAGGCCTGCGGGGTGGGGGGGCGGGAGGGGAGGCCGACAGCCCTCGCCGCCCGAGGAGACCTGGTAGCCAGCTGGGCAGGGACGCAGTGGAGCGGGTTGGAGTCTCGGCAGGGGCACAAGAGGGCGGGTGCAGGTAGCCACAGGGTAGAAGGAGCAGCAGCGGCGGCGACAGTCAGGGACGTCCTGGGAGGCAGGCGAGGGCGAAAAGCAGCCAGGCTGGCCCTCGGGGCTGCCCGCTTCCAGGGGCACCACAGGAGAGGGATCAGCCTGAGCTGGACGCCTGGGGAGCCTCAGCCCGTGTTTTCCAGTTTCTCTACTCTGATTGGTTTTCTGCCGCTGGTCCTGGAGCTGGCGCAAAAGCATCCCGTCGCTAATCCACCAGGTAAGTTTGGATTTTGCACCTCTGGGTGTGGAAACGAGGGACAATCTGCCACTGTGAGGCCATGACACTGTTGCCCAGGGGCACCTGGCAAACTGTCCACAGGCACAGAACCAGAGGGTTCCCTGATAGAGGGATACAAAACTGTGCTCCTGTGGCTATCTAGGGTGGGGGTTTGTGCATCTCAGTAGTGCGTGTCTATGTGTGTCATCCCATCCTACACCAGGGAAGGGCATAAGCTTAACCAAGCTAAGGTAGAGGAAGGGACGGGCTGGATGGAAGATGGGGAAGAGCAAGAGGGAGCAAGGTGAGCTAATCTGAGCAGGGAACTGTGCCCAACACTTCCCCACAGGGCTAGTTATGACTAGTTCAGCCCAATGAATATCTTCTAAGTACCCTCTATGGGCCATGTTGCTGCAGACATCCGGGATCTATCAGGGAACAAGAAAGAAAAAAAAAATCTCTGCTCTCTGGTCTAGTCCTGGTGGCTAAACAGACAATAAACAGTACACGTTTTAAATTAGTGATTATAAAAAATGTTAAAAGATGGTAAGAACTGGGGAAGGGAGGTCCAGTTTCCAGTTTACATAGTGAAGCTAGAATAGGTCTCATTTCATAGGCACTATTTCTCCAAAAATACTTGAAGGTGGTAAAAGAAAGAGTCATGTGCTTATGCTTTGGAAGAGCTTTCTGGATAGAGGGAACAGCTGGTGCAAAGGCACTGAGGCAGGAGTGGCCTGGCTTATGGGAGCTAGAGGTTGGACATCAGTATGCCTGGAGCAGAGGAAAGGGTGGGGGAGAAATGGTTCAGGAAAGGGCATGAGGGTTTGCTCTGAGTGACATGGGCATCTCAGGAAGATCCGTGAACAGAAAAGGGCAGGACCTGAACACCTGTGGGAAGGATCCTCAGCAAACAACCTAGACGGCCCTTTTTATGTCTAGGTCAGCCTCTGTCCCCACAGCCTGCACACAGTAGTGGTAGAAGAGCTCCCCAGAGGGCCTTACCAAGCTAGGCTCATGGAGCCTTGGCCCAGGGGCTGATCTGTGAGAGTGCCCAGGCAGGCCCTCCATGCTGATCTCCCTGGCCATTTCACGAAGTGGGTGGCAGGTGACTAGGACCCCAGAACAAGAAGAGCTAGCAGGGCTGAGAGGAGGCAGCTGGGGTCTTGAGCTGATGGACCCGATGATGTTCCACCTCTTGGATGAAAAAGCCCCAGCTCTGAATGCTTTAATTAATGTTGTTTGGTTTGTTTTCTGTTTCTGGGGAAAGCGCCCCACCTAGTGTTGGTGTTCAGGATGATTCTGAGGTGCGCTGACGGACTTTCCCTTTTCACCAAGGCTTTCTTTCCTTGGGCAGTGGACTCCTTCCAAGCCTCCTGTCCTCTGCTGTCAGCCTGCAGTGAGGCTGCCCAGCAACACTCCATTTTGCCAGAGCAAGGATGGGGGAAGTCTGCTGCTGGCCGGGGGCCGAGGCCCCTCAAAGAAGTGGACCAGCCCAGGAAGAGGCTTCTGGGTACACAGGTTGACAGGACTCCCTGGCCTCACCTGAGGCACAGGTTGAAGGGCCTCACCTGCATGCCCAGCCTCATGTTGCAGAAAATCTGAGCTCTAGGGCCTGGATCATCCTTCAACTTGTCCTGTGCTCTGGCAGCCCTCCAGGTGTCTCCTTCTGCACATACTAGGGAGTGCCACCCTGCCTGCCCCGAAGTCACTGCTGGGATCTGTGAGTACAGGCCTGTCAAGTCCTTTTGCCAAAGTTGAAATTATAGCTAACTTTCCATAGTAGATCTCAAAGACAGACACTTGGAGCCTCATGTGGCCTTGCCTCCACTAGGTGGAATCCTGACCATGGGGTGGGTCTCTCAGGGATCACTACCTGACAGCTTTCTGCCCCATCTGGGATCAGACCTACCTCTTATGTCTTGAGTAGGGGAACTAGAGATACCTCCTCCTCGTTCCAGTTTTTCCAAAATAGACAATAACCTTGAAGAACTGTTATGACAGTGAAAAACAAGCTTATGCTGGGTTTCAAAACAATAATTTTATCCTGAAAACCTTGAAATTATCAGTGATTCTTTAGAGTCCCGGGGTACCCAGTGACTGACAGTGCATCACAATGAAAATATATGTGTGGTCTATGAGCATCTGAACAATTCCAGTAGGACCCCCTCCCCTTTTGTAAATCGAGGTGAGATTCTCAACACAAACTTTAACATTTTAAAAGGACCAATTCAATGACATGTAGTATATTCAGTGTGGTGTGACCCCACCTGGATGTAGTTTTCATCACCCCATAAGGAAACCACTGACCCATTAGCAGTCTTTCCCTATCTCCAGCCCCCAGCCCCTGGTTGCTTTCTGGGCCTACAGATTTGCCTATTCTGAGCATGTCATATGTTGCATCAGATTTTTTGGATGTGGCTCACTGCACAGTAACACTGGGCTCTGCAAAAGGCAGAACTCAGATTCTTGAAGCTCTGAACAAGAGAAGGCTGCCACAAGGGGCTACAGGGGGTTGCACCCAGTAACAGGGCAACAGCAAGCTGGAGATGTAGGGGCAACTTATGCCTAGTCAGTGAGTGGGGTAGCTGTCTGTGGATTCGCAAATTTGAAGAATTTTGTGAGGTCTGGGGTATTGTATTTGTTCCTAGTTGTCTGGAACCTGGCCCCAGAGAGTAGGAGCCCAATAAGGAGTCCATAGGGGTGTGTTTAGTGGCCCCAGAGAGTTGGATCCTGATACAAGAAGTGGTGGACAATGGGAGCTTACACATTGCCCATGAAGGACAGAGAGAAGAGAGTTTCCAGCTACAACTTCAAAACTAGGTCAAGAGAGCTCTTGAGAAATATCGTATTACATCATATAAATGGAATCATACAATATGTGGCCTTTTATGTCTTTGTCTGGCTTTTTTCACTTAACAAAATGTCCTCAGGGTTCACCCACACTGTAGCATGTGTCAGAATTTCCAACCTTTTTATAATATTCCATTGTATATACAGACCATTTTGTTTATCCATTCATCTGCTGATGGACATTTGGTTTGTGTTCATCTTTTGGCTTTGGTCAATGCTGCTGCTGTGGACATGGGTATACAAGTTCTTGAGCATGTGTTTTCAATTCTTGTAAGTACATACCCAGGAATAAAATTGGCTGGTTGTATGGTAACTGTGTTTAACTCATTGAGGAATGACCAAAATGGTTTCCATAGCTTTTTTCCATTTTGTGAACACCATGTTAGTCAGTTGTCCATTACTATAACAAAATAACTAAGATAACTTATAAAGAGAAAAGACTTGTTTTGCCTCACAGGTTTGGAACTTTCATCTGTGAACAATTGGCCCCCTGGCTTTGGGCCTATGCCAAGGCAGTATGTCATAGCATGTGGACATGGCAGAGCAACAGCACTCACCACCACAGAGAGAGGCAACAAAAGGACGAGGAAGAGGCCAGGGTCCCACTATTCACTTCAATAGCACACCCTCACTGACCTAAAATCCTCCCACTAGACCTCATCTCCCAATACCTTAACCCTGGGTACCAAGCCTTTAACACATGGGCCTTTGGGGAACATTCTAGATCCAAACTACAGCAAACACTATCAAGTATACAGATAGGTAGAAAGAAGAGTCTAGAGAATCCCAGGTTCCTACCTTCCATATTTAGCAGTAATTGCCATCTTGCCTTATTTTGCTTCATCCTTTTTTTCATAAATATATATATATATGTATGTATGTATAATTTTAGCGAGTTGCATACCATTTCCTCCTCAAATGCTTCAATACACATTTCTTTAACATTTTATGGTGTTTTTTTCTGTTTTTTGTTTTACAAATGTATAAAGGGTGCTTTTTTTTTAATTTGGAATGATACTCCTCCAACAGAGGAAACAGCCTTGTGTCTTCTGCACTGTGGGTGCTTATGGCCTGTTTAGTATTCTCCAGACCCATGAATTATTTATTTGGGCTGGTCAGTGTAGTTTCCACCAGAGCTTACTCTGTCTGAACCAGTTTTGCCATGGTGAAATTATTTTCCAGCACGGATCATATCCATTTTCTCTATATTGACAGGGAGCTGTCTGACTGCAAGAAAGTGATACCTGGACGGTGTAACAGTCAGTTGGGTGCCCCCAGGGGAAGAACCTGGGTTTCCTTTCCCCACCTCCCCTGTTCCTGTCTATCTACCTAATCTACCATTGCTCCATCAGGGACTCAGAACTCTGAAATCCTTCAGATTTGGGGCATCAGATCACATCTTCCGCTACTTCATGCTAGAGAGGGGCATGAAGTCTGAGTCCTTGCTAAGTGTCAAGGGGTTGGGATAGGAGTGTTAGGGTTCCTTGCTTTACAGTGAGCACTGTAGAATCTTTGCCCCACTTGATCTGATACGGATGATGATGGCAGTGAGGCCTCAGGCACGATAGTTAATAGTCCCCAGCAAACCTCAGGGACTTCTGCAGGTTCATGGCCTGTAGGTGGAAAGAGATAAACTTAGTGAGGAGGTTTAGCAAACAGGAATCAAACCAGAGAAGTGGGATTAACTAGAGGTTAATAGTCCTAGTAAGAACCACAACCAAGTCTCCTTACAAGAGAACCCACCCTAGGCTGCCTTTTCCCTTAATTGTGATGCCTGCCTGGAAGGTTAGTGTGCGAATGTTATCCCAATCTGTCCTGACTTGTTGCTTCAAAAACAGCACTCCTGTTGGAGCAGTATGCAGACTCACCCCTGTGCAGCACTGATCATAGCCAAGTCTCACCTGTCTGTAGGACCTCAGCAGCCAGGGAATTGACCTGTTGCTGTAAGTCAGTGAGGGCCTCAACCATGGTATCTAGGCTGACAGCACACTCAGGAATAGCCAGTATACAGAAACGGTCTGTCATACACTATTTTAAAAGGGGTCAGATAAGAGATGAGCCTTTGGAGCCACTGGGAGTCTGAGAAGAGGTATGGGGCTTACCCATGGTACTGTTGTGATCTGGAAGATACAAATTTTACTTGAAGATTAAGTATAGTAGCCTAAGGTCCTAATGGGGTAACAGCCAAGTGAGTTTAGGAAAATAAGCTTTAATAATTTTTCACCTGTACACATCTGAAGATCCAAATTTTTTCCATTAGCAGATCTATTAGATAAGACTTAAATCAACTCAAGACAAACTTATAACTTTGACTGTGTACACTCTGGGAATCAAACCCAATGCTTCTCTCACTATAAATAAGCACTCTATCACTAAGCTAAACCTTAAGCCCCCATAATTCCTTTGGATAGTTATACAAATTAACCATTTCTCTATAATTTCTTAGCATGACTTTACTTTTGGTAGGGCCAACATATGTGCACTTCTCAAGTTACATTTTAAAAGAAAAAAGGGCCAGGCACGGTGATACATGCCTATAATCACAGCAGCTTGGGAGGCTGAACCAGAAGGATCATGAGTTCAAAGCCAGCCTCAGCAACAGCAAGGTGCTAAGCAACTCAGTGAGACCCTGTGTCTAAATAAAATACAAAATAGAGCTGGGGATGTGGCTCAGTGGTCGAGTGCCCCTGAGTTCAATCTCCAGTACCAAAAAGAAAAAAAGACATTTTCTTACATGACTCAGTGCCATTATCCACTCAACACATGAGCACTGATGATCCCCTTTAGTCCTCTGATGGCCACCTCATCATTATCCACCACCTTCCCATCATCCCCAATATTTTTGATGACTCTTCATTCACTCCAGCATCTTATTTTTTTAATTTTTTTTTAATATTTATTTTTTAGTTTTCGGCAGACACAGCATCTTTGTTTGTATGTGGTGCTGAGGATCGAACCTGGGCCGCACACATGCCAGGCGAGCGCGCTACCGCTTGAGCCACATCCCCAGCCCACTCCAGCATCTTATTGAGGTTACCTTTTGCACTTGGGTGTTGGGCCCCTTAAATCTACTTCCCTCTAGAAATGGGACAATAGTTCTAGCATTCATTCCACTTCAACAGATCCTTCTTTTCTTCAGAAAGGCTAGAAATTTAGGGTCAGGGGGTCCTAGTCAGATGAGAATAGAGCTAATAAAAGAAGGAAATCAAAAAAAGAAAGGACAGACTCCCTTGGAAGGTGAGATGGGTGGGCCTGGTGTGAGAGGTAGGCATGGGATCCCTGGCCCTCAGCCCACTGCACCGAGGAAAAGACGGCATGGAGGCTGTTTAGGAACATGTTGGGGGCTACATTGTGCCCCTCCAAAAAAGACATGTTGATGGTCTGTCTGTCTGTGAAAAATAGGGTCTTTGCAGATGTAATCAAGGTGTGCAGTGGGCAAGTGTGCAGCAGCTACACTCAGTGGGACACCTGAGTCCTGGGTCTCTCAGGGAGAGACCACTGGCTTGTTCCTGCTCCACCTCACCACCACACTCACCAAAGCCCGACCTTGCTCGGCTCCACTGGACAAGAAAAACCACCCAGGGTTTGGAACAAGTTGTGGTTGGCTTCTGAGCAGCCAGTTGGTGCTCTAGGCCAGCCTGGTCTCACCAGGGCTCTGCACTTCCCTCAGCTTCTCCAGGTGCCTGGTGATGGCGGCCATTCTCCTGAGGACAAGGCCCAAGGTGAGTGGGTGGCCCTCCCCCCTCAGTATCTTCCCTCAGAGGTCTCCAATGCCCCTCCAGATTCTGGACCTTTCCATTTTACTCAGGAGAGCTTAGGCTAGCCTCAGCATCATGCCCCTTTCCTGAGTGCCACAAAGTAGGTGTCCTGACTTCTGTCAGCTCCTCTTTCATAAGTGGTCTGCTTACAACTCAGCCTGCCCTTCCTGCTGAGCTCTCTGGGGGTGGGGTGGGGACACCCACATTCTGTTGCTGTTGGCTCATCCTGGGACCCAAGGGCTTAAATTCCCCTACAGCTGCAGGAATGGCTTATTTTAGGTCCCAGTATCATTTGAGGACGTGGCAATGTACTTCACAAAGACAGAATGGAAGCTTCTGGATCTCAAACAAAGAATCCTCTACAAGCAGGTGATGCTGGAGAACTATGGCCATTTAGTGTCATTGGGTAAGTGACCCTACCATATACAAACACCCAGGCCCAACTATTCTGCCTCTGGACTCTATTTCTGAGGGTTTTTTTTTTTTTGGTTAATTACTATGAGTCCAAGAATAAATGCATTTGTCCATCTCCACCAGTCTAGTCATCTGTTGTAGGCCAGCTGTCATCTCAATAGGAGTTTTCAGCTAAATGGTTTAGTGCCAAATCAGTTATTATGTATATAAAGTCATGAATTAACTAAATATCTTTCTACTTATAATATAATGCCACTTATGCTGCAATATTTATATGCACTATTCTAAACTTGATTTATCTTTATAATAGTTTCATTTTCCACTCATCCCACTTTGTAGAATTTAGCAGCAGGATTTCCTCACATAAGCCATGGAGGTGCCAAGCAAGGACTAAGTGTGCACTAGATGTGCCTCAAAGAATCCAAGAAGAAGCTGGGACAGGTGTGAGCAGGCAGCTTTCCCTTCCTCTGTCAACATGCCCCCAACTTCTTGTCTTTATGACACCACGAGGGATGTCAATTTTACTAATTGAAGGGCAAAACCAAGAGTCACAGGTTGGGTGGGGGGGCTGTGGCAGAAGCTTTGAGAGAGTGAGTGCCACAATTACCCTGCCTCCTGTGTCTGAGGAGCTCAGGGACTGGCCTTTCCCCTCCTGCAGCTCAGCATGTTATTGGCTACAGCTGAGCTGAGGACTTCCTTTTTCCCAGCATTTTCCTGGCTGCTGGGAGTGGGCTGTAAATCTAGAGGTGGCTCTCCCACTAAATCCCAAAGCCTTTGGGGTTGTGAGGAGGCCATTTAGCACTGAGCCCTTTTCTTTGGACTCTACAGACTTCAATTCTGTAACCTGACCCCTTTGAGAGAAATTAGCTCTTCCCCTGGCTTCTCTGACATTCACCAGACAGATAGAGACCCATCTTTTTCCAAGGAAACTTCAGGATTCTCAGTTGAGTTGGATGGTGAAACAGGGACATTCACCTTTCAAGGAGCATGGCTGTGGGTGACCTTTCTCTGGACTTTCTTAGTGGCACTTTCTAGAAAGTTCTTTGCTTTCTATTTTCTGCAGATGTTAAGGCTGTACTGTGTTTAGGAATCACTCTGCCCTTAGCCATAATGTTGCTAACCTGCTTTATTTCTGTGAACAGGATTTGCCTTCTCCAAGCCTCCCCTGGTGTCCCAGCTGGAGCGAGGGGAGGGGCCTTGGGTAGCAAACTCCCTTAGAGGCCAAGCAGAGGCAGAATCACATGCAGGTGAGTGAGGAGTGCTCATCCCACTTGCTAGAATCCCAAGAAAGGAAAGAGCTGCTACCAAACTAGGATGGTTTGGCACATCCACCCTGGCTGCGAAATTGTCTTTAGTGTCAGATGTTCGGTCTCCCAAGGGCTCCCCTCCCATCCTGGTGAAGTGAGAGCCTCTGTCCTGCTGCCTCACACCCTTTCAGCCACCATTTCCAGTCCATCTTGTCTCTCTCCTTCTGTCTGCCTGCCTGATGTTTTTCTGCTAAGGTGAAGAAGAGTAAAACCCTCAATAGAGTCCGAGAGAGGGGTGACACTTGACACTGCCTGGCACTCTTTGTCTTTGCAGGTGAGAGGATAAAGAGCAAGACAGCCATTTCAAAACAGAAACGTTCTGGAAGAGGACTCCCAGGACCTGACTTTCAGGGCGGCAAAGGGGGCCAGGTGGCAGGGTCACCTCCCCAGCCAGGAGGCACCAAGATAGTGTCTGCACAGAGAAGTCCCCGGGACTCTGTACACAATCCGGTTCTAAGGCAACAGCTTTCCAAGGGCGTCGAGAAAAGGTACCTGTGTCAACAGTGCGGGAAATCCTTCAGCCGCAGCTCCAATCTGATCAAGCACCGCATCATCCACAGTGGCGAGAAGCCCTTCTCCTGCAGCGAGTGCGGGAAGCTGTTCCGGCGCAGCTTCGCGCTGCTGGAGCACCAGCGCATCCACAGCGGTGAGAAGCCGTATGCGTGCGGCGAGTGCGGCAAGACCTTCACGCGCAGTTCCAACCTCATCAAGCACCAGATCATCCACAGCGGCGAGAAGCCCTTCGCCTGCAGCGAGTGCGGGAAGCTGTTCCGGCGCAGCTTCGCGCTGCTGGAGCACCAGCGCATCCACAGCGGCGAGCGGCCTTATGCGTGCAGCGAGTGTGGCAAGGCGTTCAGCCGCAGCTCCAACCTCATCGAGCACCAGCGCACCCACAGCGGCCAGAAGCCCTACACCTGCCCCGAGTGCGGCAAGGCCTTCAAGGGCGTCTCGCAGCTCATTCACCACCAGCGCAGCCACAGTGGCGAGAAGCCCTTCGCGTGCCAGGAGTGTGGCAAGGCGTTCCGCGGCCGCTCTGGCCTCAGCCAGCACCGGCGCGTGCACAGCGGCGAGAAGCCCTATGAGTGCAGCGAGTGCGGCAAGGCGTTTGGCCGCCGCGCCAACCTCTTCAAGCATCAGGCGGTGCACGGTGGCATACGGGCCTCCGAGCGCCGGGGCCGCGCCAAGGGGCTGAGGCGCGGCTGCATGCTCCTTGAGCCGAGGCGTGGGCACCGAGGGCCGCGGCCCCAGGAGGGCGGCGAGAGCAGCTCGGCCGAGCCCCGGCGGAGCCGCAGCGGCCAGAAGCCACACACGTGTGAGCACTGCGGCCAGGCCTTCGAGAGTAAGTCGCAGCTGAGTGGCCACAGGCACTCCCATGGCGGCGAGAAGCCCCAGGCGGGCAGCCCGCGGGCGGCGGCTTTCGAGGGGAAGTCACTCGTTGAGGGGAGCGATGGCGGCCACGGGGCCAGCGTTCTGGGCTCTGGGAAGACCCAGGGCAAAGTCTCTCCCTGAGGCCAAGAAACAGAGCACGACTCTTGAGTGGAAGGACGCGCCCTTCCCCAAGTGCGCTCTGTCCCTAAGGGTAGGGCGGGGAGGGGGGACGGGGGCCGTCGATACTGAGAGACTGCACCCCGAGGCCTGGCCCAGCCTACCTGGGTACTCCTAGGCGCCCACGCACGCGTGCGGAGGCGCCGGCTGAGCTTTGTACATTGCGGAATTGCTCCCCCATCCGCGGACAACTGCCTGCTGTGTGGAGGGAGGAGGCAGCGTCGCCTCGCCTCGTGCGAGGAGTTTACACGGTAATGGCCCCCGTCCTCACTCCAGGGCGGGGCCATTCGCCTCCTGCCAAGAGTTAGTGTTTCTGCGTAGAAGACACTACAAGCACTTTAACTCTTTCAGGGCGTATTAAACGCAGAGAGCTCTGAAACTAGACTGCTGCTCCTAGGGAAGGCACGAGCCTACTAGCTAACTAGTAGCGCGGGAAAGCCCTGCAGGTGTGGGGAACCGTGGGAGGCTGTGCCCGAAAATTCCGGTCCTGTTGGGCACCCCCTGCTGCTCGGAGGAGGAGCTGCACATAGCCTCACTGCCTCTCAGAGGGGGGGGGTTTCTGGGAAATGGCTGCCCTGCATTCTACACAAAGGATAAGACCGAGAGAGCCTAAGCTTCTCCTCTCTAGGAGAGGAGCCCTGGATGGACCTCCTGTGGTTCCTCACAGGAGTGGGCTCTGAACAAGACATGGCAACATTTGTGCCCCCATTGTCCTGCTGGCTTCAGTCTCCTCCCTGCCCACCAGCCCCCAGCTAATGCCCTGTTGCCTCTGTCAACCAGACCCCAAACCTGCCTACCCAGCAAAGGCTGTCCTGGCCTCTCTGCCTACCCCCACACCCGCCAGTGCCTAAAGCTTTAAACTTAACTGCTCCTGAGTTGGATCTGGGTGACAGGGCAGCTGCCTTTCACATGACATTTCTTAGAATATCCAAGGTGCCCTTGCTTGGAACGTTTTTGTATTCAGGGATAGTGTAAGTTGATAATGGAGATTTTGGCCATATGAGAGTGCAGGGAATCACTCCTTAAATAAGAATTCCCCAACCCCCTGACAAGACCTCAAGCAGGAGAAAGGGGCCATCCCAGGCCCACATCTGATAAGGTGGTGGCAAGCCTGTGCCTCTTCTCCCCCCTTCAGCCCCATGGATAGGGCAGACCCTTCAGAAGGCACTTTATGAAATATTAGGGGAGTTTTCAAGAGGAAAGCTTGCTACTAACTGGAGGCAGCTGCCAGCAGGCACTGTCCTGTTCTACCCACACTGTCCCTGGAGGCCTGGGAATTCTGACCCCTTGGTATTCTCAGCCCAGCATCCTGGTCAGTTGACCACTCATTCCATCCTGCTACACTCCCAGGAGAGAGCCCCTCCAAGGGTGTGTAAGTGATAGGTGTGGTGGAGGCCACCCATGGGGACCCCAAGGAGGAGCATGCACTTTCCTGCCAGACAGGGGAGGTTCAAAGACGTTTTCCTCCTGCCAGGAGAATGTGGGAGGACCTAAAAATCCAGGTTCCTTCCAAGGATGCTGCTTGGAGTGCCAGTCATTAAGACAACTCCAAAAATTTCATACATGTAGACACACGCACATGTATATAAGTTTTATATATATGAACTATTTTGTGAAAGGTTCCAGAGTTCTGTAACTTATTGTTGTCTCAAGGTGGCTTGTGTCCAGTGGCTCCCTATTTCCTTGTCCTATGATTGCCTTCTTGTCTGTAAGCTGATGCCCCATAAGCGTACAGCTGTGTGCCATGTTCAGCCTTGTTTCCTCTGTAACAGCCCAGGTCTGGCACTAGCAGATGCGAGTGAAATGGACTCTGCGCACTCAGCACATTTTGCACTTGGGCTCAGTCTCGTCAGCTCCAGCCTCATGTGGAGGCAATCCAAAGCATTTGCAACTTTATGTTTTCCAGTAGGAACATGTCTCTGAAGTTCCTGGTGAGGTAATTGGCATTTGGGTTTTTTCTGAGTCTCAGACAATCTCCTAGGGCCTGCAGAGATGCAGGGAACCAGTTCCCATATAGAGCAGGTATCCTTAGCAGAAGGCTGTGTAAGGTCTCTGTCCCATGTACTCTAATGTCCATTTCCAGTGCTCTGGGAAGGGAACTATTCAGTTCCTACAAGCCGGACAGTCACCAACTTCTACTGGAGAAGAGCTGCCTCTCCCAGAACAGTGACATTCCATTGGTTCTAATGTATAATAAGCTAATTCTATTTTTAACACAAGCACCTTTTTTTCACCTTAGTCCTACACCCTACAGAAAGCATCATGTGTAGCATTTTCAGCAGAAAGTGGGTCTACCAGGAGAGATATAGGGCACTGCTCTCTGACTTTGAGTGCCCTGGAAAGCTCCAAAACCTCTAGTGCTTGCCTAGGTAAATGATGCTTATAATGGCAAGCTAGTCTTTTTGTTTCTCCTGTTCTCAGTGTAATTTAGTTCCTGATAATTAGATTTTCACTACAACTCAAATAAGAGTAGTTTTTTCTTTCAGGTAGGGTAATCAGGTATGCAACACAGGTTTTGCATGGAATAAGAGAGGGAAGAGAGGGCCTGGAAAGGACTCTTTTTTTCCTTCTATGGTGCCTGTAAATTGGGCTCCATCCCTTCTGCTGTGTGGGAGATGGGGATGATTGCCCTTGCTTTTTGAGAGACAAGAGTGTAAAAGATAAACTATCCAGGAAAGTCCTGCTGCTTTCCATTCCTTCCTCCAGCTGCTCCCCCTCCCCAGGGTCTTTCCTGGATGCCAATCTTAGGCCCCTTCCCCTTTGGACCATTTGCTCTTTGAAACTTTGAATAAATGCTTTCCCAAGAGGTGTATACATACTGTGGCAGTATCTCCATGCAACTGGTAAGTGGTCCTGGCTGAATTTGTTGTGAGATGGGATTGCTTCCACTTCTTTTGGCTGCAAATAAAGAAGTTCTACAAGTGTTGGCCTTGAAAGAAGCCCTCTAATAGGTAGGGGCTATTTTGAATGTTTAAACAGGCAGTTGGGTTAAAGTTTTTAGGAAAAGCCTTCACCAGGAATCTGAGAAGAGCCCAGAGCCAGTGTTTTGGTAACCTTTGGGTTCCCTGGTGCATGGAGCTCTGTCTGGGGTCCTACAACAGAGTATAGACTCCTCTGACTGGGTTATGGACAGCCAACTAAAGCTGGTTGGATACCATGACTGCAACCAGGAAGGGAGATTTGGCCAGCCTGGTATGTTCCTTAACAAGCTGCCACATCACCTCCTGGAGAATAGCAGCTCTGGCTTTGGCAATTTCTGTTGCCAGACTTCAGGCAACACAGCATGGCAGAATCCACACCCATAAGTGAGAGTGCCCAGCTCTTCAGACAGGAAGTAGAAGTAGAGGGACTTCTGTTGTGGGTTTGTTGAGAAGTGCTTGAATTGGAACAGGTGAAGGAAAGGAGAGTGAGCATTTGGTATGTTGGGGGAACCATGAAAGGCTGAGGGATTTCTCCAGGACTGTTCTAGGTTTAAGGTCAATTAGACCTCAAGTGTGGAGAGCTTAGGATGCCACACTCCAGAGTGTGGCTTTAGCTGGTACTAGGTGAGGAGCAGGTTTTCAAAACATGAGTTATTCTGTGATGGAAGAAGGAAAATTAATGTAAATTATAGCTGCTATAGTAATTGACATCTTAACAACCACCAATGTTGTAAAGTGTAATCTATACAATAACTATCCAGATGATAGTTCTTAAGTCTGTGAGGTGTGACATGGTTCTGTATGGCTCAAGTCCACTGTGCATGAAGAGGTAATATAAAAGGGAAGCATAGTAGGGGCCACCACCACATTCCTCAGGAGTTCCCACTTGCCATGGTATTTGTAGCTGGTTTGTCTTTTGCTGGCCCCAGTATAACTATGACTTCACAATAACAGACCCTCCAGGATTCCTGGACAGCTTTTCAGAAGATCCTTATTTTTATGTTAGAAGTACCATCAAGTTCAAGGCCTTGGGCATTTGTGAATGGCACAGTGCCTTCTTTTGTGTCTAGGAAGGTTAAACTCGGTCCTTTTCCACCAACTAGGAACTTTCAGGCTGGAAATGAAGGCTACTGGGGGTTCTTGGTTTTTTAACCCTTCTTTGACAACTTATGGAGATATAATAGGCATATAATAGTCTACACATCTTTAAAGTGTACGATTAGATGGATTTTGACATGTGTGTTTACCCATGAAACCATCCCCACCATCAAGACAGTGAACATATTCATCACCCCCCCAGTAATGGCCTTTGGCCCCAGTAGCCCCTCCTTCCTGCTCCTCCCTACCCCCATCCTTATAATCACTGCTCTACTTTCTGTCACTATAAATTAATTTGTACTTCCTAAAGTTCTATATATAAATGGACTCTATACAGTATATGTCTTTCAAAATTCCCTTTTTCCTATCTGTATATCCAGTTTCCCCAGTATCATTTGTTGCAAAAATAGTTGTTCCCTTGGTGGAATTGCATTGGTGCCTTTGTGGAAAATCAGTTGTATGTATGATTGTGAATCTGTTTCTAGAGTCTTCATGCTGCCACATCAGTGCTATGGATTGAATATTTGTGTCCCCACAAAAGTCATGTGTGTAAGCCCTATGGCTGGTGTTAGGGAGGTGGGATCTTTGAGAAGGTTAGGTTTAGATGAGGTCATGAGGGAGGGGCCTCCATGATGGGATTAGTTCCCTAAAGGTAAGAAATACCAGTGTCCTCTCTCCAACATGTAAAGCTACAGAGAGAATGAAGCTATGTTCCAAGAGTCAAATGTGACAGCACCTTGATCTTGGACTTCCTAACCTCCAGAATGATGAGAAATAAATCTATTGTTTAAGCTTCCCAGTGTATGGTATTTTATTATTGTATCCCAACCAGCTAAAACATTTTGTGTACCTTTATGTCAATGCCACACTCTTGATTACTGTAGCTTTCTAAATCTTGAAATCAATAAGGAATTTGTTCTCTGTTCTTATTTTTCAAAGTCCACATGAGTTTTACAATACATTGCCAATTTCTAGGAAAAACAAAAGCTTTCTGGGATTTTCACTGGGATTGCATTGGATTGATGAATCATTTGGGGGAGGATTGACATCTTAGTATTGACCCTTTGAAACCAAGGACATGGTATGTTCTCCATGTTGGGGGCCTTCTTCAATTCCTCTCAGCATTAGGTTGTAGTTTCAGTATCCAGGCCTTCTCTGACAATGTGATTACTGATACTGGGGTTATTATTTTTCAACCATCTTTAGTAACCCTACATTCTCATTTAGGTATCTATTCCCTCAGTGGACACAGAACTGAACATTTAACTGTTGAGTTGAGGATGAATATGATATATATGTTGCCTAGACTCAGAATCAGGAATAATCATTTGTTCTTATTGTGTTTTTATTTAGCCCAACCCAGATTTGACAGTGGCCTTGACCATAAATACGAAACAGAGCCATGTATCCCATGTTGATAATTCCAAGAATTTATAATTATTCCAAGATTGAAAAAAAAATTCTAGCAAAGTCTTTTGACAGAAAAACAAAATCAAATCAAAACAAATAATCAAATTAATTTTGGGGTTTTGTTTTCAGTAAAAATATTCTACACTTAATAATATGATGTGCTTTTTCACACTTTAGCTAGTTGAGTGGAAACAAGGTATGAGGAGGTAGAGGAAAATCAAGTCAGGCAGGCACAAAAAGGGTGGAGGGAGAAAGATAGAGGAGAAAATAAGAAAGCATGGTTGAGGGGAATAAGAGTAGTTTAGTTTTGCAGAGATGGAACACTGGGGTCCAAGGTATCTTGGTTATATCCTGTGCTTATGGGAATGGATGGAAAAGCAAATGTCATGTGTAGACATTGTCACATAAGGAAAAGACAGCCAAGTGAGGACAGGGATTGGAGTGATGTGGGCATAACCAATAAAAACCTGTGGGACCATGAGAAGCTGGAAAAGACAGGGAAGGATCCTTCCCTAGAGCATTTTGAGGGAGTACAGCCCCACTGATTCCTCCATTTCTACCTATGGGCCTTTGACTCTTTGCATGTAAATCCTGGGAGGTCGGGAGCCAGTATGTGGCAATGGGTAGAAATTGAATGAGTGGTCAGACGTGTTCATCTGGTTGTCAAAATAATCACTTCAGGTGATAGACAGCACTTAACTGAGGTTAAGAAGCCCTTCACTGAGGTTAAGAAGCCCTAAAGGCCAAGCATTTCTAAAGATGCTCAGTAACAAGGACACCTGCAGCAGGGCTGCTGAGCACTCTTTCCAGGAGCCCTGGTTGATGCTGAGGTTCAGGGCAGTGATACAGGGTAGAACTCGGCAGGGCCAAGCCTACTGGGGAAGGGAGACTGAGTTCTTTCTCCAGCCCAACTATTGGGGTTGAGTGTGCATGGAGGTCACCCCTCAGCAGCGGAGAATCAGGCAGACTATGGGATACACGTGCACCTACAGAGGGAAGCCCACAGGCAGACAAGTGCCTAGGATGGCCACCAGGATCCCTTCAGCAGGAGCTCATCCCTTACCTGGCCTGAGAGACTACACAGCCAAATGGAGAGGAAGGGGCATGGCTAGGCTGGGTACCCACCTTACTCAGCATGAAAGCAGGGTCATTCAAAATCCGTGGGTTCCCTGTTGGAAGAACTCTTTCCTCTCCCCTTTTCAGAGTTTTTCATAAACCTATAATCTCAATGGCATGGGAGTTATCTTGAGATGCTATCTGCCTGGCTACAGGGTGAGATTCCTTTCATGACCCCTGCAATGTCAGTAGAGGACTGGAGTGCCTGTCATCATCACCATTTGGTTTACTGTTTGCCTTATTTTCTACATTTGTGGAGAAGTTTGGGTTGGCAGGGTCTTCCTCAAGTTTGGCATCAAGGTCAGGGTGGGAGGAGCTGAGTGCAGGCCCATTACCCCAGCTACCCAGGGCCATGGGGGCATCCAGGAACAGCACAGCCACCCTTTGGCAAGCAGAGACCTTGTGGCTACTGCCATGGGAGGAGACTGGCAACTTAGAAGGCTAGGGACTGTGGCAATTGTCAGACAGTAACAAGGACACTCACTTAAGGGGTTGCTGCTATTACAGGACCCCAGAGACTAGGGCTATATCCTGAGGACAACTAGGAATCAAAAGATGGAAAGTGGGAGAATGTTGATCAAGAGGGTTGAAGAAAGGAGCAAGGTCAGAGGGAAAACTGAACAAGCTGAAGGATATCATTACCTACCTGTCCTCCCACCCCACCCTAAATAATCCTGCCACCAAAACTCCTCCCATGACCTGGCCCTACCCCCTGCCCACCAAAAGGGCCCACCAAAAGTAATTAACTCCTCTCATGGCCTGGCTCTGCTAAGTCTGTATATAAAACCCAGACCCTCGTGGTGGCCAGAAGCCATTTTTTCACCTCAAAACTTAGCCATGTCAGGTGTTCCACCAATTGACTCCACCACTGAATAAAAAAGAGCTTGCTGATCCAAGGTCTGCTCCCTGCTTCCCATCTCAGACATTTGTGTGCCATGTGCTTTCACAAATGATTAAAGAAATATCTTTGAGAAGTCAAAGGCTCCTTGTCTGCACATCAGAGGGACTTTAGGCTCCCATTCTAATTGCCACAGACCTAGGCATTGCCTGGCAAACATTCCTGAGCTCCCAGGACATAGGAATATCTTAGAAGCCTCCAAACAGAAGGAACCCACCACAGAATGAAAGTAGGCTGGCTTCCCTGGGCAACTCTGGCAGCTGGAAGCTGAGGAAAGGTCAGTAGCCCATGGGCCCTAATCCTAGCCCAATACCACTCACCTGGCAGGGAAAGGAAAGTGAGGATTGAGAAACTACTTCTAGAAGCAAAGCCACCAGATCAAATAACCCTTGAAACCACAGAGATCTCCAGGGGGAAGTGGTAAGAGGAGGTCATTCTTGTAAACTGTTTGGTTCATTCTATAAAGTGACAACAGAGGGGCTGGCAGAATATTCTGGGAAGCCTAAATCCAGACTTGGGACCTTATGCATTAAGAAAAGATCAGAGAATAACTATACAATAGTCACTGTGAGGCTGGCTCAGGTATCAGTTTGACTCTTGTATCAAGGGTACCCAGATTTTGCTCGAACACCAGTCTGAATATGCTAAAATATTGCTCAGTTGAGATTAAACATTTAAACCAGTACATACAGATTTTCTGTTCACAATGTGGGGCAGCCTCATCTGAATCACCTGAAGGCCTTAAGGAAGAAAGACTAAGATCACCTGAATAGAAAGGTGACCTTTGGACTCAAACTGCAGTTCTTCCCTCAGTTCCCAGTCTGCCCTGAAGCCTCCACATCACAAGAGCCAAAACCTTAAGGTTTCTCCATAGATGGATAGATAGACATACAGGCACTATGAGAATGCAGACTAACCAGTCACAAAAGCAGTAAGCATACATGCAGCAGCTGCACATGTGCAAAGGAAAACTATGGACCAGAAGGAAGACCTCAGTGAAAGGAAATTAAAATGGAATATTTCCTATATTGTCATAGAATTAGACAGATGTAATTGATTTAAAAAAAAACAATAAAACAGTAAAGAAATTAAATAGTAGTATGATTGTCAAACTAGCTTTTAGAAATATATAGAAACCCCATGTGCCTTAAGGAGATGCAAATTTTCAGAGTCTGTGACACATTTTTTTAAAGTATTCATTATTTTCGCCAATTTTATGGGTCACCTCATCCCCTAAAATATGTTGGAGTCCTAACCCTAGTACCTGAGAATGTGACCTCATTGGAGATAAAGTTCTTATAAAGGTCGTCAAGTTAAGATGAGGTTATTAGGTTAGGCCCTTATCCATGGTGACTGTGTCCTTATACAAAGGGGGGATTTGGGCACAGAGAATGCAGGCAGGGAGAAGACCATGCGAAGAAGAAAGCAGAGATCAGAACTGTGCACCAACAAGCCAAGAAATAGAAAAGATTGCTAGCAAATACCAGAAGCTAGGGAAAGGGTATGGCACAGACTTTTCAGGGCCTGCAGAAGGAACCCACCCTGATGACACCTTGATCTTGTGCTTCCAGCTTCCAGAACTGTGAAATAATACATTTCGATTATTTTAGTCCCCCAGTTTATTATGCTTTGCTATGGCAGCCCTAGAAAACTCACACAGTCCCCAAATAACATTCAGTCATGATTTTTCTTTTTGGGGTATCATGGGTCAAACTCAAGGACACTCTACCTCTAAACTATATCCCCCAGCCCTTTTTGATTTTTTATTTTGAGACAGGGTCTCACTAAATTACTGGATCTTGCCTTAAAAATTGTGATCCTCCTGCCTCAGCCTCCTAAACCCCTGGGATTACAAGCATGCCCACTTCACCCAGACAAAAAGATGATATTTTAAGCAACACATTCTCACATCTTATCCAACTAAAATACACAATAAAAGATGACTGCAAAATCTTCACTACTCCAAAATTAAGATAAATTCTACTAAACAAGCATTAGATTGGGAAAGAAATGAAAGGCGAAATCACGAACTAGCTCTAAAGCAAAGCAAAGAAGCATGTTTAACGGGACATAGTTAGGTGCACAATTGCAGCCTTTGCATGCCTTAGTCTTTCAAGAAGGGGGATGACAAAGGTAGTTAGTCTTCATCTCAGGAAACTGGAAGAAAGAGCAAAAACTAAACCAAAGAAAATTTATTGTTGGAATTAATCAAAATAAAAGCTGAAGTTAATGAAGCAGATAATTTAAAAAGGAGAAAGAATTCAAAATCCTGTTTTTTGCCAGGCATGGTGGAACATGTCTGTAATCCCAGAAGCATGGGAGGCTGAGGCAGGAGGATCACAAGTTCAAAGCCAGCCTCAGCAACTCAGTGAGGCCCTAAGCAACTCAGTGAGATCCTCTCTCTAAATAAACTACAAAATGGGGCTGGGGATGTGGCTCAGTGGTTAAGATCCATCCCCTGGGATCAATCCCTAGTACCAAAAAAATACTGTTTTCTTCTTTAAAATGTATGAATCTCTTACGATCCTTGTTAAGTAAAAAATAACCACACATGAACATATGACCAGCAATGGAAAGGAGACATAAGTACAGATACTGAAGAAGAGTCATGGGACACTCTCCCTCTTCCCAGGCATGCTACACCAGGAGTTCTGAATCTTTCTCTTACTTTTTAATAAAATTTCTGCTCACTTGCTTTAAAATTTCTACTTAAAACAAAAGAATAGAATGATGGCAATACATTTGAAAACCTAGAGGAAATCAACTAGAAAATCATTAAAAATTCCAGGCATAATGGCAAATATCTGTAATCTCAGTGACTTGGGAGACCAAGTCAGGAAAATAAAGAGGTGTAAGCCTGGGCAAGATAAGCAACAAGGTGAGACCCTGCCTCAAAAACAAACAAAAATAATAATGCCAGGTGTAGTGGCACATGCCTATAATCCCAGCAGCTCAGGGGACTGAGGCAGGAGGATAGCAAGTTCAAAGCTAATCTCAGCAGCTTAGCAAACCCCTGTTTTGAAATTCTAAAAAAGGGCTTAGGATGTAGCTGAGTGGTAAAGTGCCCCTGGGGTCAACGACCAGTGCTGCAACAAGAAGAAAAACTCGAACAACAAAGGCTTTTATGATTTTTTTAAAAAGCAGCATCTAGTAAAATGCCATTTATACAAAATCATAAGTGAATATGTGGGAATGAGGGGCATGTATGTGTGTATGTGCGTGAACGGGTTGTGGGAGTACGTGGGGGTTTAGAGGTGTGTATACATGGGGGGAAATGGAAACTTGTGTCTGTGTATCTTTGTGTGTTATGGTCTGAGTGTGCCCCCTATTCATATTTTAAAATCTAATCACCAAGGTTATATATCATAAGATGCAGCCTTTGGAAGGTGAGTAGATCATAACGGCAGAGTCCCATGGATGTGATTAGTGCCCATACAAGAGACCCCACAGAGTGAGCTAGTCCCTTCCACCACATGAGGACTCAACAAGAAGGTACTATCCATGAGGAAGGGAGCTGTCAACAGATACTGAGCCTGCTATTACCTTGGTCTTGAACTTCCAGCCTCTATAACTAAGAGCTATGACTGTTCTTGTCACTGTCTCTTGCACAGACAATCTAGAAATGCTTATGGCCTTTTAATTTTAGTGTTTGTCTCTCTCTGTGGATAATTCTGTTTTCGACTGGCTTGTGTCAAATGTTCCCCAGGTATGCTCTTGTTATCACAGCGACGTCCCCATGGGCAGATATCCCCCATGGTCTCATGTCAATCAATAATGCAGCTTGGCAAGGGGCAGGTGGTAGGCCAGGGACAAGCTGGAGCTCTGGAGTTGGCTCTTAGGACACACCACAGCTCCTTTCACTCAACATATTGCTCTGAGACTCATCCAAACTGTTGTATGTAGCAAGAGCACCTTCCATTTATTAAAAAGAAAGATGATACTCAAAACCAACCACATCTTTTTGAAAATATTTTTTAGTTATACATGAGCACAATATCCTTATTTTGTTTATTTATTTTTATGCGATGCTGAGGATCAAACCCAGTGCCTCACATGTGCAAGCAAGTGGTCTGTCACTGAGCCACAACCCCAGCCCACCATCACATCTTATTTGACCATGTTTTTCTATGTGTTGCTGTTCATCTAGAAGATCTGCATGGTGGAAATGGAAGGTCTAGCATATTATGTAAAATCTCTTGCCAAGTCCACCTTCAGCAATTTATTTCTGCTTTTTTTTAATTGCCTAGACTTAGCAAATGATGGGGAAAATGTTAATAATACAGATCAAACTGAAGAATGTCTTGTCTGTGACCATGACATTATGATCACCATGAGTAAGGATACTCCAACATACTGCCTCGTTGTTTTACCTTCACCTTAAGATAAATGAGAATCTCAGCCAACATTTATGTGGGAACTACATTTGTTCATCAGATGCTGTCACAGCTCAGGCACAAACATACAAATATAAATACAAATGCTTCCGGGGCCTTTCCTGGATAGCCAGTTGCTACACATTTATCAGCACAACACTGCTTTGAAACAGCAGGAGGCAGGTCACAGCCTGTCTACACTACATGGAAGCACAACGCTTGTCCTGGCTGGTCCGGGGGAGCACCAACTCAGGGAGGGTGCCTGAGGCCAGGACACCATGAGGTCAAGGGAGCCCAGAATGGTGAGAGACAGGCTCCTTGGTCCTGGAGGGATGGGAGGACACAAACTGGAGACCACCCTGCAGAGGCAACATTGACACAGATTGGGCAGTCTTTCTCTCTGCACGACCTGGCATTGAGCACCCTCTGACTGAGTCAGCAGTAAGGCCAGCATTCCAAGGGCACCACCTGCTGGTTCAGGCTACCCACCTGGAGCCCAGCCAACAGATAAAAGGGACAAACTGTCTGGTCGGCAGTTCTGGGAGACCCTGTACCCCCTACTCCTTCAGCTTCTCTGAAGCCTGGCCCCGCCGCCCAGCCCTGGCTTTGCAACACTCCCTCAGGCACAGCTCTGATCAGAAAGCTTGGCTGTGACAAGACCCGGTTACTGAGCCCAATCCCAAACTAGCCACTGCAGGGCTTCCCCTTACTACATCCCTCCCCTGTCCCCACCATTTTGTCCCTAACCAGACTGATGACTCTCCTTCCATATCCCTAACCCTTCTACTTCTCTCTTATTTACTGTCACCCTCCCCATACCTCCTCTAGTTTCATTCTCCACATAGCAGCCTGAGAGGTACTGAAAACTACACATAAATCAGATCCTGCCCTCTCCTGCTTACAACCATCTGTAGCTCACCCTTACCATCAGGCTCGGTTCCAGCCAGGCCATGAGGACCATCTGGTGTGGCTGCTGCCTCTGTTCTGTCCTTATCATCCTGCCACCTTGCATACTGCAGAAGTCCTAGACTTTTTGACCTACTTAGGGTTCCCCAAACGGGCCTGGCTGGCTCAAGGCTGGAGGCTTTGCTTGTGAGAGTCACTCTTAGATGTGGCCACTCCACCCCTTCTTACCTACCCCAGCGTTTGGGTGACAGGTCTCTCCTTGTCCACCTCCTTGCAAGATGGGAGTGCCTCGGGGTGGGGCTCCAGAGACAGATTAACCAGCAACCCAAAGCCCAGCTGAGTTGGCTAGTGAGGTGCCCTCCTAGCCTTCCTAGGGCTGCGCCTCTAGAAGTGGGGCCCAGGATATGTTCCTTTCTGGGTAGTGCCCTCTGTGCTGGCTACCTACCCCTCTTCCACGCCTCAGGTCAGTTTTACAACATAACCTCCTCTTTCACCCCTTTCCCACATGTTTCCGTGGACTTCCTGTGGCGCAGCATGTACATGTACTATGCCTGCATGTGGATAGGAGGCACCTCCCTTCTCCCAGTGCCCCATATCAATTCACCCTGTTACCACTTCACAGCACAGAGACAACTCTGGATGGGCCCCACAATGGCTGAGTGCTGGACTGGGCTTTGCATCCTGATAGGTGCCAATTCTCTAGGCTCAGATCCCCCTTCCATCTCCCTTCCTGGCACATATTGAAGCTGCTCAATCCAAGACCCTGTTCGTTCATTTCTTAGACCTCCGGGGCAACAATACAGAGAGGCATACTCAAGGTGACATTAAGACAAGCCAGGAAGGCAGCCAGTGGCTCAGGGTCAGTAGCGCATGGATTCTGACATCCCCACAGGGACAGACCACAGTGGGGCAAGCTGGGGGCTCTTCTCTGGCAGGCACAGCTCCCTGCCTGCCCTCTAGACAGGATGATGGGAGGCCTAGGCAGGGAGCCTGGCCTCAAGGTCTGGCCAGTAAGTCAGCAGGTAAGTAGTTAGTGATGTTTATTGAGAAAGAGGGGAAGAATGGAATCCCCAAAGCTGCCAACGGCAAGAGCATGCAGGCCACCAAGACGGTGTATAGGCCTGGAGGTGGGCTTAAAGGTTCTTGGGCTCTATGGTCAACCAGGCCTGGGCTCATCCAGCTAAGAACTAGGATAAAGGGCAGCAAATCTCCCTGGTGAGGACCAGCTCCAGGCCACAGAGCCTGGATGAACTGGTAAGGTGGAATCAGGCCTCAATGCTTGGGCCATCAGGGGGTGTGTACATGGGCTCAATGTGGGCCCAACTGCGGGCCTGCTCATCTGCCCAGGCGAGTAGCTCAGCAGCGCGATGCAGGAAGATGAGGAGCAGGGTGTGTACATCGCCCTCAGCTGAGTGGGCTGCATTTGGCTCAGCATTGAAATAGCGGTGGAAGAGGCTGCCCAAGCTGTACCCCTTGCGGCCTTGAGCCCGGGTGCTGTGGCTGTGGGCACGGTCCAAGCCCCGCAATGCTGGCAGCGTATCCAGGCAGACAGTGTCCCGGGGCAGGTGAGCACCCAGGCGTTGAAGCTCTGTACAGAGCAGAGGGAAGTCGTAGTCAAACCCATTGTGGGCCACAAGGCAAATAGGGCCCTCCTGGCGGCTCAGGAAGGCCTGCAGTGTCCGCACCACAGCACCATCAAAGCCAGCCTTCCGGCACTGCGCCAGGCCCTCGCTGCTCAGGCCCGTAATCTCGCTGGCCTTGGCAGTGAAGGGGCGCTCTGGACACATGCACAATGTGAGCTTGTCCAGGATACGGGGCAGCATGGGGGTGCCAGACTCATCACGCTCAGGGTTCTCCAGGGAGGAACGGTGAACAGCGAAGAGGGATATCTCGGCGATCTCTGGATCCACATTGGGGAGCCCAGTGGCTTCCAGGTCCAAGAAGACAAAGGTCTCAGCCCGGGTTGGCTCAGACATGGTGATGTTTTCACAGGGGCAGTGAGGCCTAGAGCTGCCAGAGTAAGAGGCATAAATCTGAATGCTAAAGAGATGGGGACACCTGGGCCCTGTTACCCACAGCCATCTCTCTGGTCAAAGTTCTGATCCCATTAGGTTTCACTTCCTTGCTACCCCCACTCCAGTTCACAGAGCTTTGGCTCTAGAAGTGATATCTAAAGCCTACATCCAAGGAGACTTTGAATGGGCCTCTACAGGGCTGGGACCCAGTGATCAGGACCTGTTAACTTCTGTCCAGGAAGGGGCCTGCTAGGGACCCATCCCCCTTTATCCCTCACATCTCTCCCTAGCCAGCCACACTTCCTACCACCTAACAGAGGAAAGGGAAGGCCTACAGAGCCCAGATCCTAGTCCCAAGCCCTCCCTCTGCCTTTTGCTGCCAGGCCATTGTCTAGCCGCAGTTCCCTCCAGGGACATTGGGAGGCAGATATAGCCCAGGAATGGCACTTTGGCCACTTCGTAGATACCAAGACTGGGAGCAGACACCCAAGAAAGCCCACACAGTGGTCCTAGCCTTCCTCCTCCAATATTAGCTCTAAACAGGCCTCTGCCTGCCTCCTGGCTCCCAGAGGCAGTCCTCACCAACCCCACCACACTGGCTTACCTGGGGCAGGCGCTGGCCGGCTTCCTAGGCTGCAGGACGGGACACCTGTCTCCACACAGGCTGCTTGAGGCAGCCTTTAATCAGTAGCTGTGGCCCGCCCCCAGCAGCTTGTTGGGCAACCAGGAGGCCTGAGGCCGCAGGACCTGTGTGGCCGGCTCGCTTGCCACCCCCTCTCAAGCTCACCACCACTGGGAAACACGCCCCGTGTTTACAGATTGGGAAGCAGGCTCTGGCCACACGCAGGCTTCTGGTGAGTGAAGAGTGCTGCCATGGGCTGCAGAAACGTGTCCTCACAGGTACAAGGAAGCTGGAGTGGGGCAGAAGGCTGTGCCCTCTACTTATAGTCCTGCCTGAGTCTGATGAGGGTCAGGCTGCAGCTACCAGGTCCGGCAGACCCAAGTTTGATGCCAAGCCCCATGATGGACATGTCACACAGACTTGTCACCTTCTCCAGGCCTTGGTTTCCCCATCACTGGGGACCAGGCTGTCCTAATGTGACCTCAACAGTGAAACAGGCACCCACATGTCTCACTCGGCCTATGAAGAGGGAGGGGTGCTAAGAACAGGCTTGGGTCACCCTAATGACCAGGGGTGGCCTCAGGGATGTGCCCAGTATAGACACTGCCTGGCTTTTGCTCACCCACCTTGTGGGTTCATCTTCCATCAGGAAGGGGAATGGGATGTTTATCTGCTCCAGGTTGAAATGACCCATGATGTCTAACAAGCATTGAGCAGAGGCTGTCAGGGAGGGAAGAGGTGAGGCAGGAGCAACTCTGCTGGGCTGGAGAAGTGGTTGGGCCTGGCCCAGCAAGCCCCACAGGCTGGCCTGTGCCTGTACAGATTCTTCCACTTATAGGAACATGCAACATGGGGGGGGGGTAGGGGCTAGGTGGCCCCAGGATCACAGAATAGGAGTAAAGCCCAGCTCCTGGGACCCCTTTTCCACCTGGCTCCGGATGAAGGGCACCATCAAGATAGGAGGATGGCCAGAGAACCATCCCTGGTCCAGGAAGCGTGTAGAATCCCAAGAACCTCATTCCAGAGCACAACATGCCAGCATTTGGCAGTGGACACACTACAGGTCCAATCTCCTGCTAAGGGAATAGGGAGGGCATCAGGATGCTGCTCTCTGCCCAGTGCAAACCCTCATGTGTCCTTTGATCTGCAAGGCAGTCAGTTCACCCGGACAGTGGTGAGCACGGGTCTGCCTGTCCCCCCACAGCAGCAATCTAGGGGCCACCCCAGGTGAAAGCAGGAGGGGGCCTGGTGCCTGGTTCCCTGGTGCTTCCTTGCCTCAAGTGCCCATAGGAGAACTTGGGAGAGTAAAGGCGATGGTGCAGGGAGTTGAGTAGGCAGAGCAGCCTCAGGCAGGAGGGAGCCCCCTCCCTCAGGCCCCACCAGTCCTTCCTGTTCCCATGCTCAAAGGAAGGGAGGTGTCTGTGACAGGCACACTGCTCAGAGAGATACTGGGTCATCTTGGGAAGCCCAGAGAGCAGCTTCCTGGACAACCAGTCAGGCCACATCAAGAATTCCCCAATAGATGCTGAGCACCCTGGGAGGAAGGAATAGACAAGCTGTCTCCCAGGCGCATGATGAGGGCTCCTGAGGGGCTATGAGAAGTGCTCACACAGGAATGGGGACAGGCCAGGGGTGGCAGGGAGACGGGTGCATGCATGGTGAGTGGAGGCCTTGGCTGGGCACAGCCAAACTTAACCAGGCAATGACAGGAAGGAGTGAAGGCACCAGGCAAGGGGCAGGGCCCACGCCCACCAGGCATAGCCAAGTTTAAGCAGGTAATGATAGGAAGGAGTAGAGGCAGGGCCCAGGCCTACCAGGACAGCAGACCCCAGACCTGTGATACTACGGACAGGAAGGGAGCTCAGTAGCCCAGGCCAGAGGGGAGACAAGGGACCCAAAAGGCAGAAGCAAAGAGCAGGCTGGAGGCAACTTCTTAAGAGTCTGAGGTTTCCTTTCTTTGTAGCTCAAACAGCCCTGGCCCTCTCTGCCCTCCCACCCACCCTCCCAAAAAGCTGAAGGCACCCGACAAATGGAGGCACAATGGGTACTGGAACCACTTCTCCAGCAAGCGTGCTGGGAGGGCCTCCTGCTTCTGCATTATCCTGTGCCTTTTTGCAGACTGTCATTGAAGACCTTATACTTCTGGGTTAGTTCATCCATTTTGGTGGCTGCAGAGGAAAGAAAAACACAAACAGAAAAGTGAGCCTAGTGCTTCTGGGCCTGGCAAAGGCAGTGTTGGGCAGCACCTCCCAGGATCGCCTCCTGGCTCCCACCTGAGGCCCGCATCCTCCCTCTCAGACATAACTGAGTGGCAGGGAGGGGGCCCCACCTAGCCCCCATGGGGCTTGAAACCTAGGTGCCAGTCTTAGTAGCTACTGTGCCCAGAAACTACTGTAAGTGCCAGGCAAGCAGCTCAGAGTCCTGGGCTGGGTCACACTGACTACAGCATGGAGCCGAGGCTCAGGCCAGTCACATCCTTGCCCCTGCCAGCCACCCCAGAGCCCAGGGGATGCAATGCAGTGAGAAGCCGGGGCTTGTTCTGACTGATGATGATGTGTCTATTTTAATCAGATGAATAATGTGTGCATAATAATTAACCCAGTGATATGGAACAGCCAGCTCTAAGACCTTAGCTGAAGAGCTCCTGACTCTGCTGCCCACCCCACCCTGCTTGGAACTACACTCACTACACGAGATACCCAGCTTGCATAGGAGGGAAGGGCTATAGCTGATGTACCCAGTAACTGCATAGGCCTCCCCAGCCATCAGCTTCAGTTGCCCTTTCCCACCCAGAGCTAAGTTCTATCTTTGAGTTTTCCTAACGTAAACACAAACCTGTTTCTTCCTCTACCAATTTGACTCCCCAGCCCTACCTTCTCCTTGGGAGGACATCCCACCCTCAGCTGTACTTTGCCTTGCACATTTCAAGGTCATTAACATAGACATTAGTGATCACCTAAATTTGTCATCCTCTGCCCATCCCAAGGGTGGTTCTGGAGCTCAAGACTCATACATAGGTGTGCCTGAGTGGAAGACTTCTCCTTCCAGAGAGGGGATGTGCTTGGCCACTCTGAACCTTGCCCTGAGGATCCTTCCCAATTGCCACCAGTACTTCCAGGGCATGCCAGTTGAGAGGGCTTCCTGTGGCAATCCACTCCTCTCTGCAGATGGTGTTTTCCCAGATTCCAACCTGCCTTTAGTTTGGGTGGCATCTGCCTTTATCAAACCCTGGCATGTTTCCAGCTGCTTTGCCTTGATTTTTTCCGAGAGCTTGGCTATGTCTAGTATCCGAGGCCCTAAGCCACCTACCTGGTCCTTACTTTTTTAGTGGAGGGGGGATCTAGGGATTTAACTCAGGGATGCTATCCCACTGAGCTCCATCCCCAGCCCTTTTTAGTTTTTATGTAGAGACTGGGACTCAGTAAGTTGCTGAGGCTGGCTTTGAACTTGTGATCCTCTTGCCTTAGGCTCCAGAGTCACTGGGATTACAGGCGTGTGCCATTGTGCCTGGCCCTTGTGAGATTCTATCATCTGGCCCCCATGGCTGCTCCTGAGGCCCTGCTTGAGCTTTCTCTCTGGCAGCTTTGCCCTCAGGTCACTGGTCCTGGCACTCCTGATGGCATGAGTCCCGGGCTGCATGTTTTGGGTTCCATCTGCTCTGGACTTGGTGTGGAGACTCACCCACTTCAGTTCTGCCCACTCAAGGCTTCCCTTCCTCTCTGGCTCTAGAGACAGTTGGCCACCTCCATCCAGCCTCTACCTCTCTGAGCCTCGTACTCATTTTCTGGCTTTTCCCCCCACTCTTAGACATGTGTTGCCCGTTTGCCTTTCTTCACTGCTAGGTCTTTGTGTTTGGGTATCACATTGAGCAAGTGCTCAGTCTTTTCTCTGAAAGTTCTCCAGGTCAGATTTCCTACACGCCCAGGCCTCATCTCTTCCTGGTGCTAGTGTTCATCCCCTACCCTGGATAGTTGCTGGGCTGGGGAGAGGAGCCTAGGTGGCAGGCTGCCCCTGTGCCCCGCCCATGTCCTGGCTCCATCATTTTTTTTTCACACCAGGGCAGGCTAGAATCTTGCTGGGGGGCATCTGCCTATGTAGCTGTCCCCTCTCTACAGGCCTGCTTCACCTGCTTTGCTTCTAGAGCAGCCAGGCCCTGGAACCACTGTGGCAAGTTCCACCAGGCAGACTAGCTCCCCTAGCACTGCTGCCTTGGCTGTCCTGTCCCCGCAGCTTCCCCAGGCACGGCATCAGGCAAATGGTTCCCACTCCCTTCCTACTGTCTATAGCTATAAACATCTTTCTTGTGTTGGGGTCATTGACACACTCCCTCATTCTCAGCACTGACAGTGTTGCTTTGTCTTCTAAATGTGACTTCATGGTAGTTCCATTCACAGCAGGTGCACTCATCACCTCACACAAACCCTCACTTCATATTCCAGGACATGTCACCAACACAGCTCAGCTACTGGCACCCAGATTGGTAGGGGTAGAAACAAAAATCCTTCCAAGAGGTGGGGCTTAGGAGGTTGAGACCAAGGCCCTAATGTGCATGCTGGGAGACAGGTGAGAAGCAAAGGACCATTCCAAGTGCACTTTGGCTTGGATATGATACTGGCTCCTTTCTCTGAGCATGTCTAGAGTCTAAGAACATGTCTTAAAGTAAATCATAAAGCAGCACTGACAAGAGCTGTCAGGAGCCCTGGCTTTGAACCTCAAGGCTGCGGAGAGCTCAAGGGTGAGCAGCCACCTCCCTGCACTGAAGTGTGGGGCCAGGGCCAGCACTGTCTGGTTCACACAGCCTAGACATAAAGAGTGCCACTCTGAAAAGCCACACCTATCACCAGTCCTGTTGTTCCCTGGTGACCAGTGAAATGGCATACTGTTAAGCATACTAGTAATCATTATTATAATAATGACAGTATAGATTATAAGCATTTTACTAACAGCAATTATACAGACTGCGGCAAGAGTCAGAGTGACAGTGGTGATTAGGATAAATGCTATAATAAATTTTAAAATGGAGGATTCAGTTGCCATTCAATCAGTAATGAATAGACTCCTAAGTGTCTGGTTTACATGTGGCAGGTGAGTGCCAAGGACAAGAGCGGCAAGAAGGCCAATTGTCAGAGCAGAGAGCCAGCTGGAGAGTTCATCCATTGACAGTCTTGGGAGGGGGCTCAGAGGCTATGTGAAGCCACTACTTGGGGACACATTAGTGGAAAACATTCACAGACAAAGGCTTTGGTTGGTGCTGCCTGAGGTGATGTATAACAGTGTGGCAAAAAAAAAAGACTAACCAAAAGGCCTGAAAAGAAAGACTAAGGAACAAGCTTGTCCACAGCACTCTGAAAAGCTCTTAATAGTCTTCAGAAGGCCATGTGAATGACCAGGGGAGACCAATGAAAGTCCTTAGCTCTTCCTTCCAGTTGACCTTGAGGCCCTAAGCCAGAAAAAAGTAGAGAAGGAAGATTTGTCAAGTGCCTGGCTAAATATTGATGAAAAACAGAAATCTGCAGATCTAAAAGTCCAAAGAGCTCCAAATCAAATAAACTCAAGGTGACCCATAAATACACATCATAACCAAACTGTCAAAATTCAGAGTCCAATACAATTATGAAAAAAAGAAAGTGAAGAAGCCAAGCATGGACACACACCTGTAATCCCAGCTACTCCAGAGGCTTAGCAACTTAGCAAGACCCTGTCTTAAAGTTAAAAAAATAAATAAATAATAAAAAGGGCTGGGGGTATATCTCAGTGGTAGAGCATGCCTGGGTTCAATTCCTAGCACTGCAAAACAAAAAAGAAGAATGAAGACATTTCTCACATAAAAGGATCCTCAATAAAATTAAAATCTGAGCCAGACGTGGTAGCACACACCTGTAATTGCAGCACTTCAAGAGGCTGAGACAGAAGACCATGAGTTCAAAGCAATGTGCTATGCAACTCAGTGAGACCCTGTCTCTAAATAAAAAACAAAATAGGGCTGGGGATGTGGTTCAGTGGTCAAGTGCCCCTGAGTTCAATCCCTGGTATCCCCTGCCAAAAAAAAATTAAAATCTAGTTTCATATCAAAACCTATAGAGGCCGGCCAGCCAGGCACAGTGGTGCACACCTGTAATCCTAGCAGCTTGGGAAGCTGAGGGAGGATCATGAGTTCAAAGCCAGCCTCGGCAGCTTAGTGAAGCGCTAAGCAACTCAGTGAAACCCTGTCTCAAAATAAAATTAAAAGGGCTGGGGATGTGGCTCAGTGGTTATGTACCCCTGGGTTCAATCCCTGGTACCACCCCCCCCAAAAAATGTAGTATGTGGATGAACCTTGAAATCACTATGCCCAGAGAAAGAAGACAGAAACAAAAGACCACATATTGTATGATTCCATTTACAGGAAATATCCAGAAGAAATAAATCCATAGAGATGAGTGATGAAAATATTGTAGACATGGATAGTAGTAATGATTATGTGATTCTGTGAATATCCTAAAAAAAAAAAACTGGACTGTACAATTTTAAAAGGGTAAATTTTATAAATTTATAATTTTATAAATTTATGAATTTATATAATTTTATAAATTTATTTATATGAATTTTACCTTAGTTAAAGCTGTTACTAAAACTAGGACTGGGGTGTAGCTCAGAGGTAGAATGCTCTCTCTTTTTTTTTTTTATTTATTTATTTATTTATTTTTATCGTTGGTCGTTCAAAACCTTACACAGTTCTTAATACATCATATTTCACAGTTTGATTCAAGCAGGTTATGAACTCCCAACTTTACCCCGTATACAGATTGCTGTGTCACATCAGTTACCCTTCCATTGATTGACATATTGCCTTTCTAGTGTCTGATGTATTCTGCTGTCAGTCCTATTCTCAACTATCCCCCCTCCCCTCCCCTCCCCTCCCCTTTTCTCTCTCTACCCCTTCTACTGTAAATCATTTCTTCCATTTGTATTATCTTGTCTTACCCCTCCATTACATAGTTCTTGATATATCATATTTCACATTTTGATTCAAGTGGGTTATGCACTCCCATATTACCCCTTATACAGCTTGCAGAATCACATCAGTTTCACTTCCATTGCTTTACATATTGCCATCCTAGTGTCTGTTGTATTCTGCTGCCTTTCCTATCCTCTACTATCCCCCCTCCCCTCCCCTCCCCTCCCCTCTTCTCTCTCTACCCCCCCTACTGTAATTCATTCCTCCCCTTTGTATTATTTTTCCCTTTCCCCTCACTTCCTCTTGTATGTAATTTTGTATAAACCTGAGGGTCTCGTTCCATTTCCATGCTATTTCCCTTCTCTCTCCCTTTCCCTCCCACCTCTCAACCCTGTTTAATGATGGTCTTCTTCTTGTGCTCTTCTTCCCTAGTCTGTTCTTAATTACTCTCCTTATATCAAAGAAGACATTTGGCATTTGTTTTTTAGGGCTTGGCTAGCTTCGCTTAGCATAATCTGCTCTAATGCCATCCATTTCCCTCCAAATTCTATGATTTTGTCATTTCTTAATGCAGAGTAATACTCCATTGTGTATAAATGCCACATTTTTTTTATCCATTCGTCTATTGAAGGGCATCTAGGTTGGTTCCACAGTCTTCCTATTGTGAATTGTGCTGCTATGAACATCGATGTAGCAGTGTCCCTGTAGCATGCTCTTTTTAGGTCTTTAGGGAATAGACCCAGAAGGGGGATAGCTGGGTCTAATGGTGGGTTCCATTCCCAGCTTTCCAAGAAATCTCCATACTGCTTTCCAAATTGGCTGCACCAATTTGCAGTCCCACCAACAATGTACAAGTGTACCCTTTTCCCCACATCCTCGCCAGCACTTATTGTTGTTTGACTTCGTAATGGCTGCCAATCTTACTGGAGTGAGATGGTATCTTAGGGTGGTTTTGATTTGCATTTCTCTGACTGCTAGAGATGGTGAGCATTTTTTCATGTACTTGTTGATTGATTGTATGTCCTCCTCTGAGAAGTATCTGTTCAGGTCCTTGGCCCATTTGTTGATGGGATTATTTGTTATCTTATTGTCTAATTTTCTGAGTTCTTTATATACTCTGGATATTAGGGCTCTATCTGAAGTGTGAGGAGTAAAGATTTGTTCCCATGATGTAGGCTCCCTATTTACCTCTCTTATTGTTTCTCTTGCTGAGAAAAAACTTTTTAGTTTGAGTAAGTCCCATTTGTTGATTCTAGATGTTAACTCTTGTGCTATGGGTGTCCTATTGAGGAATTTGGAGCCCGACCCCACAGCATGTAGGTCGTAGCCATCTCTCTTTTTTTAATATTTATTTTTTTTAGTTGTAGTTGGACACAATACCTTTGTTTTATTTATTTATTTTTTTATGTGGTGCTGAGGATCGAACTCAGGGCCTTGCACGTGCTAGGCAAGCACTTTACCACTGAGCCATAATCCCAGCTCTTGAATGCTCTCTTAGCATGCATAAGTCTTTGGGTTCAATCTCCAGCACAAGAAAGAAAAGGAGAGAGGAAGGGAGGGAAGAAAGAAGGGAGCACTGATAGAGATAAAGAAACTACCTTTACCTTCTTTTGTTGGGTTTATTTTGACTTTTATTTATTTATATTTGATACTGGGGATTGAATCAGGGGCGTTTACCACTGAGCCACATCCCCAGCCCTTTTTATATTTTATTTTGAATCAGGGCCTCAATAAGTTGCTTAGGGTCTTACCAAGTTGCTGAGGCTGGCTTTGAACTTGTGATGCTCCTGTCTCAGCCTCTAAAGCCGCTGGGATTACAGGCGTGTGCCACTACACCTGCTGCTTTGACTTTTTTTTTTGTACCAGGGATTGAACCCAGAAATGTTTAACCACTGAACCACATTCCCAGCCATTTTTAATGATGTTATTGTATTTTTATACCTTTATTTGTTTATATTTAATTGGTGCTGAGGATCAAACCCAGTGCCTCACACATGCCAGGCAAGCGCTCTACCACTGAGCTACAGCCCCAGCCCCCAACCCCCCAGCCCTTTTTCAATATTTTACTTAGAGACAGGGTCTTTTGGTTTTTTTTTTATGTGGGACCGGGGATTGAACCCACGGCCTCATGCATGGTAGGCAAGCACTCTACCAACTGAGCTATATCCCCAGCCCCTTTAGAGACAGGGTCTTGGGCTGGGGATATAGCTCAGTTGGTAGAGTGCTTGCCTTGTATGCACGAGGTCCTGGGTTCAATCCCCAGCACCACACACAAAAAAAAAGAATAGAGACAGGGTCTTGATGAGTTGCTTATGGCCTCGGTAAATTGCTGAGGCTGGCTTTGAACTCACAATTCTCTTGTCTTAGCCTCCCAAGCTACTAGGATTACAAGCACGCACCACTGTACCTGACATATTTTCTAATCTTGTTAAATATGGTGCTGATACAAGGATAGAAAGAAAACAGAAATAGAAAAGAATAGAGAACCCAAAAATCCATACATATGGACACTAAATAACTAACAGAGGCAATGGTACTATAGACCAGTTGGGAAAGAGTGGATTTCCATTAAATGGTGCCAAGACAAATGTGTATCCTTATAGGAAAAAAATGAAATTAGACCCCCCACCTCACACCACATTCAAAGATCAACTATGGGAAGATTACTAACCTCACTATTGAAGATAATGCTATAAATCTTTTGGAAGATGATAGCTGAAATAGGAAAGTATTCTTCAGTAAGAAACAAAAGCTATCCATGAGAGCCGGGCATGGTGGTGCACTCCTATAATCCCAGCAGCTCAGGAGGCTGAGACAGGAGAACTGCCAGTTCAAAGCCAGCCTCAGTAAAAGTGAGGTGCTAAGGAACTCAGTGAGACCCTGTCTCTAAATAAAATACAAAATAGGGCTGGGGATGTGGCTCAGTGGTCAAGTTCAATCCCTGGTACCAAAAAAAAGAAAGAAAAGAAAAGAAAAAAGATATCCACGAGATATTTTACATTTGAGAAATTGTATCTATAATACAAAAAGGGGTCAAATCAAGGAGAAAAAGACAAGTCAACCCAATATAAAAATGAATAGTTAAACAGGCACGTCACATGAGAAAACTTCAATGGTAAATAAATGCATGAAGTGGTAGCACACACCTATAATCCCTGAGACTTGGAAGGCTGAGGCAGGTGGATAGCAAGTTTGAGGCCAGTCTCAGCAATTTAGTAAGTCCCTGTCTCAAAACAAAAAATGAAAAGGGCTGGTGATGTAACTTAGTAGTACAGCATCCTTGGGTTAGGTCCCCAGTACCACAAAATTAATTAATTAATTGGAAAAAAGCAATAAATAGGGATGGGGATGTGGCTCAATATAGCACCCCTGGGTTCAATCCCTAGCACTGCAAAAAAAAAAAAAAAAGTATGAAAAAGCACAATCCTATTAGTAAATAGGGAAATGCAAACTAAAGCTGCACTGAAAGGCCACTACACACCTACCAAATAGCACCCATCACCAAGGCAAAACATGGCAAGTACTGATGAGACATGAAGCAATAAGATGGCTCATGCATGGACCAGCAACGTGGCAAGGAGGAGAATTCTACTCCAAGGATGACATCTTGGAGAAACTGGCAAGTGTATACAAGGAGATTTGTTCAAGAATATTCATGGCAGCATTATTCACAAGACCCCCAAATTGAAAGAACCCACATGTCCGGGAACAGCAGACACAGTGCCATGTAGGCAGGTGGCACACTATATAGCAGGAGTCAACAAGGTATAGACCATCTGATTTTTTTTGTGGTGCTGGGCATTGAACTCAGGCCCTTGTGCACACAAGGCAAGCACTCTACCAACTGAGCTATATCCCCAGCCCCACCTATTTTTATAAGTAAAAGTTTACTGAAACAGCCACATTCATTCATTTATTCATCCCAGAGAACTGCTTTCTCACTAGCAAAGCAGAGAAGAGGAAGTGTCACAGAGACCATGTGGCCTGCAAGGTTGCAAATATTTACTATCTGGTCTTTTACTGAAAAAGCTTGCTGGCCTGTGCCACATGGCAATGAAATGAGCAGATTACAGACACAGATGATGTAGACAAATCTCACAAAGAATTATTACTAAGGTCAGCAGTGACCTTGACAGTACATCACAGCTACATTCTGTTCTCCACCTGGGTCACACACCATTGTCCTAGAAATCATCAATTTGGGTTTGATATAGCACAGGGAAAATATCCAAACCAGTTGATCATTATGGATCTGAAAAATGAGACTCTTCCCAGAATGCTATTTTTCTTATTCAAAAACAAACAAAAAAAGCTTTTCTGACTGTATATTTCCACAATTAAGAAAAATTTAGAAAAAAAAGTTTAATTAAAATTAAATTCAAAAGGAAGAGAGAAGGGAAAACATATGGAAATGGTAGGAGACCTTCAGTGATACACAAAATTATAAGAGGTTATGAGGGGCAAGGGGGTGGGGGGAAAAAGGGGGAGAGAATTGAACAACAGCAGAGGAGGTAGAGAGGGAAGATGGGAGGGGAGGGGAGGGGAGGGGGGATAGTAGGGGATAGGAAAGGTAGCAGAATACAACAGTCACTAATATGCCATTATGTAAAAATGTGAGTATGTAACAGAAGTGAGTCTGTATTATGTATTTGGGGAGTTCAAAACCCAATTGAGTCGAATGTATGAAAGATGATATGTCTTGAGCTCTGTAATGTTTTGAACAATCAATAAAAAAAAAATTAAATTCAGCTAGGCACAGTGGTGTACACCTATAATCCTAGTAACTGAGGAAGCTGAGGCAGGAGGATCACAAGTTCAAGACCAGCCTCAGCATCTTAGCAAGGCCCTGTATCAAAATTAAACAACAAAAAAGGCTAGGGACATAGCTCAGTGGTAAAGCACTCAATTTCCAGCACCACAATAAATAATACATACACACAGATACAAACACAAATACAAACAGAAGGATAAACAAACTGATTCCAACACAAAGAAAAATCAATGTCCATATCCTGCTCATTTCCTTCAAGGATTTCTTCTGGATTTTTCCTTTAACACTTTATAGTATGCATTCCCTCATGTCATTGTAACTAATTCTTTAAACAAAAATTACTGTCCCACCATATAGACATTATTAACAAAGCACTACCCAACATTAGAACTCTACATTATTTTTATATACAATAGAAAATAATGAAAATGATTTGCAGGCTCAGTAATAGAAAATGTTTAGCAAATTACAGCAAATGCCTGAGTGGAATAGTATTTGACAAGTAAAAATGTTTTCTAGGGCCAGGTAGGGTGGCACATGCCTGCAATCCCAGTGGCTCAGGGGATTGAGGCAGGAGGATCATGAGTTCAAAGCCAGCCTCAGCAACAGTGAGGCACTAAGCAACTCAGTAAGATCCTGTCTCTAAATAAAATGCAAAATAGAGCTGGGGATGCTAGCAGTGGTCAAGTGCCCCTGAATTCAATCCCTGGTACCCAAAGGAAAAAAGAAAAGTTTTACTAGGAAAACTGGAAAAGGGCATATAAAATGAAGTTAAAGGAAACAAATAACTGTATATGTAATGATTACACTTAAGTTATAAAAAATTAAAAATGACAATAGGAGAAAGAATAGCAGGAAACAGACTCCAAACAGTAACACTGACCACCTCTGGATTGTCATTATACCTCTGTACATTTCTGGATTATCCCAATTTTCTATTATGAATGTCTTTATTTTATAATCTGTTGAGAGTATTTTTTTTCTCCAGGGAAGGAAACATGCATTAGAAAAAGAAAAAACGAAAGGGCCAGTCCTCAAATGCTCCCCAAGGACTAGTAGAGTCCTGAGCCAAGTGAGTGTTGGGCATGCATTGGGACACCTGCCCCCATTCCCTGTCAGTGGCAGTCACATACCTAGACTCATCACGGAGCTGCTGCTGCCCCAAGAAATCTGCTCGTCCTGCTGCTTCTTCACCATCTCCACAGCTTTTGCAGAGGTATTGGTCACCTCCACAACTGCTTTCAACAGCTGGCATGGGAAGAGACACATGCAGGCACTCAGTGTTGCTGCTCTGACCTGGAGATGGTATTTCCTGTTTCCCATGCAAACTCGCCCTCAGCAGGTAGCAGTCACCCCAGAAATAGCCAAGGGCAAAGGGCAGAACTCCCACCCAGACAATAACCAATCAAACCTAAGTTTTCTTCCTCCTGGCCTGGTGGGGATACTACACAATCATGTCATTCTGGCAACCCTCAGTGCTCAGTGACATGCCAGCATTGTGTGACATCCCAGTCCAAGCAAAGCAAATGGTAAAGTAGGAAAAGAAATATCCCGAAAGAAAAAAGGCCTTTCTGATGAGAAGATACAATGCCCTAACTGTCCTGCTGGGGGTCTCCTGGCCAGGTTGGCCCAAGTGTTGGAAGTCTTAGAACCTTTCTGTTAAAATCCCAAAATAAGCTTGGCATGGTGGTACACTCCTGTAATCTCAGCAACTCTGGAGGATGTGGGAGGACCACAAGTTCAAGGCCAGCCTCAGCAACTTAGGGAGACCCTACCGCAAAGTAAAAAAAATAAGGAAAAACAAAACAAACAGAAAAAAGGACTGGGGATGTAGCTCAGAGGGAGAATGCTCTTGGGATGAAAGAAAGAAAGAAAGAAAGAAGGAGGGAGGGAGGAAGGGAAGGAAGGGAGGGAGGGAGGGAGGGAGGGAGGGAGGGAGGAAGGAAGGAAGGAAGGAAGGAAGGAAGGAAGGAAGGAAGGAAGGAAGGAAGGAAGGAAGGAAGGAAGGAAGGAGAAACATCATGACCCTTGAGCCAAGGTCAGAGTTCTGCACATGGTAACTACAAAGATATTAACCCAGCATTTGAGGTTGGCCTAACAGGAGCCAAAATGCAGAACAAAGCAAGATATCATTTACTTAGTTGGCATAGCTATATGAGACAGTTTTCTCCTGTCTTGTCCAAGGTGGCTCATGGGCACAAACCAACAAGCATTTGTCTGCGTGTCTGGTGCACAGATTGGTCATACAAAATACTGAAAGCACCTTGGTATGTTGGGACATAGTGTAAAAATGGAGCAAGACCACCACAGGGACAGGGGCTGGAAGGCCAGGAAAAGGATCTCATATGGAATAAACAAAGACCCAACCCAAGCCATGTACAGACCTCTCCAGAACCCAGGCTCTTGGCTTGGTTAATGCCCCTTCTGCTGGAAGGCAGTAGGTCTCCTAGGGACAACATCCACATCAGGTCTCATCCCCTCCACTGCACAAGTGCAGAGTGTCTGTTCCAACCCACCAAAGGCCCCAGGCCTAGAGCCCAGAGCCCTTCCATGCCACTAGCTTGGGAAGCCGAAGTCAAGCCCTTTGCAGTCCCTTGTCCCAGCCCTCACATCCCTCATCAGGGGCTGCTGAGGCCCCTGAACCTGGGAAGGTGTGAGCTCTCAGTAGGAAGAGGAGAGGAGGATTCTTACTTGGCTGCAGGAAGTCAGAGTCTGGTACACGGCTTGGACGATGGGGCCGCTTGGGTGGAGGTGAGGGCGAGGACGCTGGCAGCACTCCCCCAGCTCATCGTCGTAGACTTGGAGGAAGGCCAAGATGAGCTGGTGGAAGTCGGAGACAACCAGGCGCAGCTTCTGGTCTAGGGTACTAGCATCAGTCCCACCTGCAGCAGCTCCTGGCTTATGCTGCGCAAAGCACTGCAAAGTCAGAGGGGACAGTCCCTAGACGCTGCCCTGGCTGGGCTAGGAGCCAGCATCTTAAGCACTGCAAAGCAGGATGAGGAAAGCTTCCAGAAACTAGGAGATGGAGGAGCTGAGCACAGCCTGGGCCCTGCTACTGATGCTCGAGTGGCTCAACAAAGAGGCCCAGTCAAGGGCTGCTGCCTGAGACCAAGCCTTCCCCTTCCTTTTTTTTTTTTTTTTTGGTTGGGTACCAGGGATTGAACTCTCAAGAGCACTTGACCACTGAGCCACATCCCCAGCCCTATTTTGTATTTTATTTAGAGACAGGGTCTCACTGAGTTGCTTAGCACCTCACCGTTGCTGAGGCTGGCTTTGAACTCGTGATCCTCCTGCTTTAGCCTCCTGATCCACTGGGATTACAGGCAAACACCACTGCACCCAGCCAAGCCTTCCCCTTCTTTCAGAAGCTTTCCAGATATGGGGGGAGCTCCACCTCTGCACCCACCTCCCCAACTCCATGTGAAAAGTGCACCTTCTATCTTCTAGAACCCAGCAAGCCATGTACACTAGCCACTTCAATGAAGTCTCAGAGCACCCCATGCTGGGGATGATGTCATTTGCCCTAGGACAAAGAGCAGGGTCTAGTCCCTAAGCCCCATAGCTCATGGAAGCTGATGCCCCTCACCTCTACCCTGAGTGCCTGCAGCTTGGCAGCACTCTCCTGCAGCTGCCTGGCCAGTTGCAGCACCTTCTCCTCCTCTGAGTGAGCAGAGGGGCTGGCCCTATAGGGAAAGAAAGGGAGACACTTCCAGCTGTCTGCCACTGCTGCCACGGGCAGTGGGGCACACTATGGGCCACACACAAGGATCTGCCTTTGGTGACAGAAGTAAGCAGGGCTGGAGCTGGGACAGGAGCCTTCTGTGACCCCTACCTTGGCCAGTTGTCACTTTGTCTATCGAGAAGGGGCTGCACATCCAGGGGCCATGGGTCACACCTGGGGTTCAGGAGCATCCGCAGGTGGGAGCTGGTGAAGAGCTCTCCCAGCAATGCTTCGTTCTTGTCTGTGGTGTCTTCCAAATGCTCCTTTAGGCTGCAAAGGCACACCCAGGACACATCATCACTGGGAGAACACAAACCAAATGAGCCCACAGCCCACATGAAAGACCCAAGAGGCAAGAGGAGAGCAGGCAGAAGGAAAGGGAGCATGAAGCCCATTGCTCGGCATCACTCACTGCCCCTGCCTGCCGTTGGCTCCTCCAAGAAGCCCACTCATCTGCATGGGCACCCAGGGGCTCACCCTCCTCCAATGTTCCCAGACTGTATTCTCCAAAGACCACAGCACCCCTTTAGGCACAGTGCCTGGGACCTTGGGCAGCAACGTGGCATCCAAAGGATGTACCTCACCCTATTAGTACACTGCTGGCCCCTGACCAGCCAGCCAGTCCCCCAGAGCACAGTCCTTCTCAGCACAGTACCTCCAACTCCTGGACCAGTAAGCAGTCTGTACCACAGGAGGGAGATAGAAAGATCCCAGCTAGAAAGGTGTCCTGGTCCCTTCCAGTTCCATATCTAAGAACAAGACCAGCCTGTCAAGGGTGCCCTGATGGGCTATGGGAACCATTACCTGGAGCAAGTGAAGCATCTAATGTTCAAGCTCTGAACTGCATTCAGCAACTGGTCCATGAAGTGCAGCTGCTTCTGGGCACAGGCACAGCCCTGTACAGGGAAGGTCACATATGTCTGCTGGCTAGACCCAGGCTAAGCCCAGTTTATCTGTTTTAGATGCCCTATTCTCATGTGGATTCCTGCTGGGGGGCACTGAAAAGGAAGGACCTGGCCCACCAGCTCCCTGTCTGCACCCAGCAACATCTTGGACTGTCTCAAAAGTTGCTGCCATGAAGTGTTCCCTGCCCAGCCCCCACCTCAGGTTGCAATGACGCCTAGGGCTACTCTGAAAAATGACAAATGCTGTAGAAACATACTGCAGTGTTTGTCACACAACCAGCTGCATGGCTTATGGGGTGAGTGTGATATGAGGGGGCCCTGGAGGTGGCCTGCTCTCCAGCAGGGGACTGAAGGTCCAGTCAGGAAGGACTCAGGAAGCAGCTCCTGATGGGCTGACCTGATCTCCTGCGCTGAAATTCCTATAAGGAGCTACCTGGCCAGGAGTTTAAGGGTTGCCTCCTTCCAGAAAGGCCCAGAACCAAACAACCTCAGAGGTCATGCCTGCCCTAGAAAGCCCTGAGAAAGTAAGAGCACCAGGATAAAAGCTGGGTCAGTCTCACAGATTTTACCTCATTGTTGTTCTGAGGAGCACAAGTGAATAAACTGACCCAGAGAACATCACTGGCAACTTTCTAGAATGCCCTACAATAAGCCTTCATATTGAACTTCCACATTGAAGGCACAGGCTTCAACAAAAGGGCTGGTCAGCCCTGGTGAGGAGACTTGGGGGTAGCTCAGCTCCCCATTCCTGTCCATAGGTACCAAGTCTCACATCTGCAGCTGCCTGCTATTCTCAGCAGGCCTGCTCCCACTGATGTGACCAAGTTGAAAATGACCAGTGTCTTCTAGAAGTTTCCAACTCCAGGACCATAGACTGCCACTGGGACTTATTCCTTTTCTATTGATTCAGCCTCCCAATCGACCCAAAGGACACACTTGCAGGGTACACACACACTGGATGGTGGGACTGTCTAGATAAGAAATGCCCCCAACAAAAACACAGAGTGTCTTTACTCAGAACCTCACAAAGCTTTGACAAGTGGCCTAGGATGAAATACTACTGCCTGCTATTACGTCCTCAGTGGAGAGACAGCTCCAGGAACCCTACTCCCAATGTTCAGAAAAAGGTGAGTAGCCTATCTAGCATTCTGCCAGCCTAAGTTCAGGTTATGGCCACAGCACTGATTCCCCTGGGCAGTCCTGGCATGTGTCTCCCTATGGTTCTCCAAAGCCACAGGGCTGGCCACTCAGTCTATTCTGGATCACTAGGCCCCAGCCCCTACAAGGCCTGAGGGCACTTGCTGGCCTCTGTACGTAGCCCAGACAGGTCTGCAGGCACCTTGCTGGAACCCTGTATTCTCCCTACTCCCCAGCAAAGGCACTCTGGAAAGATCTACAGAATGAATCCATAAGGCCTTACACCATGCTGAACCCCAGGACAAAGCCTCTTGCACCCTACCCCAAACCATCCATCAGCAAGTCCAATGGGCTTAGCCAAACCAACAGAAAGTCCCCCACCTTTTCCGCTACCACCACCATTCAAGCCAGCAACTACACACATCTGGACACTGCCAACCTACCAATGAACCTCCCAATGGACACCCCTGCTCCACCCAACCTTTATGCCTTAGCCACAGTCGTCTTAGTGATACTTGATGGAAATCAGTGTTCTTGAACTTGAAACTCTCTGATGATCACCACCACCACTCTAAGGCTTCCTGGAGCTTACAAAGGTATTCATGGTCCTCCCATCCTGCTCCATACCCTTGCCACACCCCTCCATTCTACCAGGGCCTAATGGGCTTGCTGGTGATTTCTTAAACATACCAAGAACACAACACCTCATGGCCTTCGTACTTGGTGTTCTCCCAGATGTTGTCATTCCATTTGGCTGGACTGATACTTTTTGAGTTTTAAGTCACATACCATGAAATTCACCTTTTTAAAGTACTGGTTTGGTGGTTGTTGACAAAGTCACATTTTAGAACATCTCTGTCACCATTATCAGTCATTTTTCATTGTCCCCAGCCCCTAGCAACAAGTTCCTTTGTATCTCCATAGATCTGCCTTTTCCAGACAGTTCATGTACATAGAATCACAGTATGTGACCTTTTGTGCCTGAGTATTTTCTCTTGGCTAATGTCCTCAAGGATGCCCATATAGTTTATTCTTTTAATTCACAGTATTAGGGATTGAACCCAGGAGCGCTCTCACTCTGAACTACATCCCCAGCCCTTTTCATTTTTTGAGACAGGCTGGCCTCAAACTTGCAATCCTCCTGCCTCAGTACCCTGAGTTGCTGGGATTATAGCACTGTGTCTAGCTATAATATTTTTTCTTTTTTAAAATTTTTTTAGTTTCAGGTAGACACAATATCTTTATTTTTTTATTTTATGTGGTGCTGTGGATCAAACCCAGGTCTCGTGCATGCTAGGCAAGCACTCTACCTCTGAGCCACAACCACAGCCCCAATATTTATTCTTTGTTGTTGAAAATCAGTTGATCCATTTAGATGATGGACATTTGGGTGTTTTTGCCAGTTTGGGGCTATTATGGTAATATCATTCACATATAAGCTTTGGTGTGCACAGGTGTTTTCAATTCCCTTGGGAGTATAATTTGGCTATTCCATGTTTAACATTTTGGAAAACTACCAGATAGTTTTCCACAGTGGCTGCACCATTTCATGTCCCCATCAGCAATGTGTGAGGGTTCCAATGTCTCCTCATCTTCAGTAACACTTGCTATTTTCCTTTAAAAAAAAAAAAAAACACTGGTATGTGTGAAGAGCTTCTTATTGTGGTTCTGATTCACAGAGCTCTCACAACCAATGATGCTGACCATTTTTCCATGAGCTTATTAGTCATCAGTGTGTCTTCTCTGAAGGAGTATCTACTCAAGATTCTTGGCCCATGTTTGAATTGGGTTCTCTGAATGGGTTATTGATTTCTTTATGAATTCTGGATAAGTCCCTTATAGATGATTTCCAAATATTCTCTCCCATTGTTCTTTCACTTGCTAGAAGGTGTCATTTGGTGCACCAAAGTGTTTAATTTTAATAAAGTCCACTTGCCCTATTTCTTTTGTTTCTTGTGCTTTTCATGTCAAATGATGACTCTTTAAACCACCATTACGAACACCTGGGTTGGAGTGTATGTGAAGGACAGCAATCCACAGCAGCCACTGTGCTCATGGCACTCATGTGTGCCCCTATTTGGCCAATGAAGGTTTCTATCATTAGCTGGCTCCAGAGTCCCACAGACGTCACTCTAAGTCGGGGATGGCTGCCTTCCTCCTTGCTGTCATAAGGTATTCCTGGCTCAATTTGTACTTTTCCTCCCCCAGCCATCACTGTTACAATTGGGCCATCACTGATCTAGACCTTTGTGGAGGACAAGAGAAGGAAATGCATATACACTTTTAAGTTAAAATATATTAGCATTGATACTCCCAATTAAAATTTAGGATGACAGTTTGACCAAACCTTCCAATCTTACAAATGTATTTCCCATGTCTCAATAATGCCAATGTAATCATACATTTGCTTCTAGTTTTCATTCCATACAAGGAATAAAGCCCTGATATACTGTGTTGCCACCTGGACAAACTTTGAAAACATTGTGCTCAGTGAAAAATCCCATTTAAATGACACAAAGATACTAAATGAATGGGTGTCAGGGTTGTGGGGAACAGGAAGAGGCTATTTAATGGGTACATGGTCTCCTTTCAGGGAATAAAAATATTTTGGAATTAGTTACAGGCAGCGGATGTAGTATGTTGTGAATGTATGCACTAAATGTCACTTTTATGCTTTTAAAAATGGTTTAAAACCTTTGAGTACAGCCAGGTACAGTGGCATACAACTGTAATCTCAGTGACTCACAAGGTTGAAGCAGAAAGATTGTGAGTTCAAGGGCAGCCTCAAGAACCTAGCGAGGCTCTCAGCAACTTAGTGAGACCCTGACTCCAAATAAAAAACAAAAAGGGCTGGAGATGGAGATGTGGCTCAGTGGCTAAGTGTTCCTGAGTTCAATCTCAAACCAAAAAAAAAAAAAAAAAAACAGTTTCAACTCGGGAAGAATAATAAATCCTAGACATGGATAGTGGCAATAATTAAAATAGCAAATTTTATCTTATATGTATGTTAAAATGTTTCTTTTAAAAAGAGTAGAGCTGGGGCTGGGGTTGTGGCTCAGCGGTAGAGCACTTGCCTGGCATGTGCAGAGCCCTGGGTTCAATCCTCAGCACAACATAAAAATAAAATAAAGGTATTCTAAATAAAAATAAAAATGAATAAAAAGAGTAGAGCCCTCTCAGAGCTTGTTGGAAATTTTTTTAAAAATTGTTAAAATAGTGGATTTTATAATATGTGCAGCTTGCCAAAATAAATACTACAAAAGACTAAAGAGAGGAGAAAGGTTCCAGTTGCAGGAGAAAACACACCATCTTTTTCTCCCACTGAAGACCCGTCTGTCAGAGCTGGAAGGCAGAGGGCAGGAGTTGAAATCTCTGGACAGTAAATGCCAGCAGGTGGTTGGGGAGGAACACCAGAATTCAAAGCCATCATTCAGCCTGGTGGAGAGCTCGCCAGATGGAACACCAGAAGGGAGTGCTTCAGAGCAGATGTACAGAGCCCTAGGACATACCTACTAGGTAGTTCTGGCTCAAGGAGCAGAGAAGAGAACCCACAAGGCTCAGAGATAGTAGGAAATCTGTCACTCAGACCCCAGGCAATATGGTAGGAGTGACAGAAGTAGCCAGGGAGAGAAATCTGCAGAAGCTGTAACTCTGATGGATGCTGGAGCATTGGAACATGCCTTTAAAATCCCAGAAAGGCTGAGGCAGGAGGATCACAAGTTCAAGGTCGGCCTCAGCAACTTACTGAGACTTTCTCAAAATAAAAATTCTGATGGGGGGAGCCTCTGCTCCATTGAGGGGCACAGAGATAGTAGCATCAAGTGCATAGGGATAACCTTCTTAGTACATTTTACTCTCTCTACAGAAACCACTGCACCATGGTCATGGAAAATGGGAACAGGAAGCCCCAACAAACTAGAAAACATATTAAAGAGATGGTGGAGAGGAAGGATTTCAAGAAAGTAACCTCATTCATCTATTTCAGAATGCCTGGGCTGAGCCCTACCTGTGCATGGGTGGATCTGATTTCAACCTAACAGTTGACTTGGATTACTAAACCAAGGCCCAGGTCCCAGGATGACCACTGGGTGGAGCACATGTAGGACAGACTGGAAGAAGCTGAGCTGCCAACAGAGCGGCAGGACACAGGGGATGGCTGGACCTTGCTGTTTGAGCCTAACCAGGTCAAATACCTGCTAGAATACACGTTACCATTCTCCACACAATTTAATGAGACCCAGAATCAAAGAAATAGCCAAAATGTTCAGGATGCAATCCAAAATTATTTGGCACATGAAAAAACATCAACTTGCATGAGAAAAGATGATCAATAGATGCCAATGACAAGCTGTCACAGATGTTGGAATGTTCTGACAAAGATTTTAAAACAGCCATTATAAAAATGCTTGAATAAGCAACTATGAACATGAACAAAAGTTAAAACCGGAAGCATCAGCAAAGAAGAAGAAAATAAAACAACAACCATGTAGCAACTTGAGAACAGAAAAACAGAATAAGCTGAAATAAAAACTGACTGGATATGGGCTTTGGGTGATAATGATGTGTCAATGTTGGTTCACTGATTGTAACAAATGTTGATAGAGAGGCTTGTGTGGGGAGTCTGTGAGAATTTTCTGTACTCATTGTTTAACATTAATATTACTTTTTTTTTGCTTTTATTAGTATACTAAAGTCTACTTATTATAAAAAAGAAACCTGACCAGATAGACTTAACAAAAGAATAGAAAGTTAAACACAGAGCCACCACCTGACCCAACAATCCCACTCCCAGTCACACACCTAAAAGAAGTGAAAAGAAGGATTCATTCCAAAAAATAAGCAAGGGGGGCTGGGGATATAGCTCAGTTGGTAGAATACTGCCTTGCATGCACAAGGCCCTGGGTTCAATCCCAGCACAACCAAAAATAATAATAATAATAATAAGACTGCATAGCTGCATTGTACACAACAGTCAAAGAGTGGAAACGAATACTTTGAATTGTACACATTTTCATGGCAGGGAGTGGGTTTCTTTGGCTAGTTGTGGGGTGGATCAGGCACCTCTGCATACAAACCTTGGGTGGGCCATGTGAGGGAGAAAGTGCATGGGCCTGGGTGCCAGGGACCTGGGTTTCAGATCTGGCTCTATCACCATGTGACCTTGAGTAAGTAGTCTGAAATAGGGCTAAGACAAACACCTAGTGCCAAGGGTGGGTGTGACAATTACTGATGTAAAGTACCTACCACAGTGCCAGGCAAGTGTGGCATCAAATGAGGAAAGAGCACCCCCCCCATTCCTTGGTTATCATAAACCAGAGACCTGCCTCCACCTCCATGGCTGTCCTCCCCACTTCGCCTAAGGGATGATTAAAATTATCTACCCAAGAGACTCCTAGCAGTTCTTGCCCCCAGGGACGCCTACAGAAACAGAATGCCCAGACACCAGGCTGACTCTGGAGCAAGAGAACCTTCAAAGGCACAGGAGACAGAAACCCCTCCCACCCCCACAATAGCATCGCTGAAGTCCCTAGCCTAGGAAAGGAAATGTGCACTACCTCTGCAGGGACAGATAAGGACCCTTTCTCACCTTGACAAGCTCCTGGTCATCTGGCGCACACAGCATCAGCTCATGGGCTAGTTTCACCATTTCTGTTGGAGCACAAAGACCCTGTTACAATACCTACCCAAACAGGGGACACCAGACACCCAGTAAGCCACGGCAATGGGGTGCTGAGGCTCTTCCTCAGTGAGTTGGCTTCTGCCACAGCAGCAGCAGCAGCACCCACTAGGCTGGGCTGAGTATAGAAGAACAGGTGGACAAGAAAGCAAGTAAAAGACACACCCAGTGCCCTTGCTGTGTGGCCTGCACCCATTCGCTGCCCCTTTTTGAACAGGTTTCCTTATCTGAAAATAAGAGGTTATCCTCTGTACTCTCACAGGTATGGAACTCTCTAATGCTGGATTCTAATTGAGACCAGTCAGCTGCCCGAGGAGCCAACAGAGGTCAGGGAACCTTTGAAATGCACTGTGCGTAGCCCTCTCAAAGCCAAAGCAAAAGGAACCACAGTTCACACTGGTTCACACCCTAAGGGCTTTTCATGTCTTCCTCTGTCATCTTGTGGCAACCCTGAGAGGGTATTGGCTCCATTTTATAGATGGGAAGCCCAAATCCCAGCGCAGGCCACAGAACACCTAGCCACATCTTCCAGGGTATCCAGAGCATCTTGTAACCACCTGGAATACGAAGAAAGGCCAAGATGCGGAGCCAGAATGCCTGGGGCCAGTGCTTTGGGAGGCCTATGCAAGAAGGAAGCAAAGAATCTGTGTGAGCTCTCAATATCCCTGGAAATGTTCTACAAATGCCAACTGTTCCCCACAAGCATGCCTACTGTACTCACAGCCCTAAACCCACGTCCTCCCTGAATCATCTCTTCCCCTCAGCAAGTCCAGCTGACCCTCCCTCAACTGTAAATCCAGGACCTGGCTAGCACTCCCCTACAACCTCTCAACTAGATCAGTCACTGCAAGATCCCAGCACTGGTCTCCATGCCTCTGCCAACATGCTCCTATTCTAACCATAGTGAGCCCATAGAACATGGGAAATTCAATACAGGACTGTAGCCTTCCTCTGAGTAAAAACCAATGGACTTCTATTGTCACAAGGCCTCATCTAATGTGGTCCCAACACTTCTGGACTTCCTACACTCCCTCTTCTTCCCTCTACTGCCACATCTGCTTCCTGACTCTTCTTCAAAGTTTCAAGGCACAAGCCCACCTCAGGCCCTTTGCACTTGCTGTCCCTCTACCCTAAACACCCAGGGTATCACCCAGGCTCATCTCCTCCCTTCCTGCCATCTTTATGTCAACAGGGCCATGCTTCCCCCAGACACCATAGGCACCACCCTTCCTTTTTCCCCAAGTCTTTATAGTTCTTCTTACCATCCCATGCACTGAGAATTTTAGGACCTTCTTGGTTTATTACCTAACATGTAAGCTCTTTACACATCAAATGAATTCAAGAACTAGCCTAAGCCAGGTGCAGTAGCACGGGCCTGTAATCCCCACTACTTGGGAAGCTAAGGCAGGAAGAGGGCAAATTTGAAACCAGCCTGGGCAACTAAATAAGACACTGCCTCAAAATAAAATAAAAATGGCTGGAGACATAGCTCAGAGGTAAAGCACTCGTGGGTTCAATCCCTAGCATGCAGGCACAGCTGTTAGTAAGAAGAACTGTGATCAAGCTTAGAATTGCCCAGAATTTACCATCACATTCCACCCTCCCATAAAGAAACCTACCTTGAATCTTCACCTCCACTGGGGCCCCCTTCAATGAGCTGAACTTGTCCTGCAAGGAGGGACAGATCCTGCAGGAAAATAGCAAAGCCAGTCAAGCTTGAAGGGACTAGAAAATCCCCCGCCCCCAGCTTTTTAATTTTAGATGTTAATGAGCCTTTATTTTATTTATTTATTTATATGTGGTGCTGAGAATCAAACCCAGTGCTTCACACATGCTAGGCAAGTGCCCTGCCACTGAGCCACAACCCAAACCCATAGAGAATCCCCCTTCTTTCCATCAGACTGGTGTTTTGTTCTGGGTGGTGCATACCCTGTGGATATTTCTAGAGCCTAGAATGAGGGTCTCCCAGGCATTGCCAGTGGAACAGCCATAAAAGTATATTGTTCCACTGCTGTACTTACAAGCAGAGAGACAGTGATTCTTGCCAGCATCACCAGTGGTCCAACCACATGGCACTCCTAGAAGCACCCTGGTTGTTCCTTATGGGGCTGTCTTGTAACCTCTTTTTTTTTTCCTATCATGTTTTGGCAGAAACTGTCCTTAACCTGGTAATGTACATAGATAAAGGTGGGCAAAACTCCAATCCCCAAGTCAGTGGCTAACATTTCACAAAGGCCACCCCAGGGAAGCCTGAAACCATTCTGGTGGCCCTCCATCCCAGCAGAGCTGGAGTGCAGGCTTGCTGAGGCCAGAAGCTGGCTTTCTCTTCTATATCTCTGGAGCCTAGCACAATTCTGGATAACAACCCAGAGGAGGCCAGTGAGTGTGTAATGAATGAATGACCACCACCTCTGCTATTAGTAAATACTGATGCTAACCTCTTTCCAGAGATATCCTGTTAAAAAAAAAAAAAGAGAAACTTAATTCAGCTAGGTGCCTGTAATCCCAGTGGCTCGCAAGGCTGAGGCAGAAGGATTGCAAGCTCAAGATCAGCTTTAACAATTTAGCAAAACTAAGTAACTTAACAAGACCCTATCTCCAAATGTAAAAAAAAAAAAAGAAGAAGCAGCAGCAGCCATGTGTGATGGCACATACCTATAAACCCAATAGCTCAGGAGGCTGAGGTAGAGGGATCACAAGTTCAAAGCCAGCCTCAGCAATTCAGCAAGGTTCTAAGCAACTTAGCAAGATCCTGTGTCAAAATAAAAAATAAACTAGCTGGGGATGTTGTGGCACCCCTGAGTTCAGTACCTGGTACCAAAAAAAAAAAAAAAGACCCATAATTCAGAGTTGAAAGATGGGGAGAGCCTACAAGTAGGCTCCCAATTTCTGAAAATAAAGGTTTATTGAAGGCTGGGGACATAATTCAGTGGTAGAGCATTTGCCTAGCTGCAAAAGGCCCTAGGTTCAATCCCCAGTAGTGCAAAACAATTAGTGAATAAAGGTTTATCAGCACCCACCCACCTCCACTCCTCTAGGAGTGGTCACAACACAGATCAACAATGTTGACTAGCCCTTCACCAGAAAGGCTGTGCTGAGACCCGCTTTAAGCCATCTGAAGTTCTTACTGTAATAGAATCTATAGTCAATGTCCCAGATCTTCTGCCCCAGCCTTGACAGTGGTCACAATGATCACTCCAGAAAACACCATGCCTTAAAACAGCAATCTTCTGAGCAGAACAAGTTCCAGATGAGACTATAAGTCATGAAGTCTGGCAACACCTAGGCACTCCACCAAATCTCCTTAAGCGGGGCATGGTCTATATGCTCCACCCCTTGAGAGGCCTAAGGTGCTTTTACCAACTTGGGATCACAAAATGGCATTATATTTTCTTCGCTGCTTCTTAAAAGGATTCTGTTTCTAGTAAGTATTGGAAGTATTCTAGGATACACTAGAAGTACTGGAAGCATTCTAGGGATGTGGCCTCAGCCCCCTACCCATTCCTCTCTAGCCAGCGGAGTACCCTGGTTCCTGCTGGTCCCAGCTTCTGCCTGGGCCTGGCAAATCTGTGCTCCCTCCCATGAGAGCCTCCTCCTTGGGGCCTCACTCAAGACCTTATACTTGGCCAGGCCATCACCACTAATGCCTTTCCTCCCAGGTTCCTGGACCAGGCACTGGTCCTTCCAGGACCTACAATAGCTGTCACTCAGGCTGTATGTACTCTAAGCCAGGTTTCTACCATCCTTTCCTGTGGTATTGGTAGCCCTACCTCCAGGATTCCTCTCTAAAACTTCATCTGCCACAGAGCCCCCATAATGCCAATTTTGGCATCTCACTCCCCTGGTCCCCTGCCTACCATACCCAGAACATGAAGTTCACAAGGCTTGCCAGGCCCTGAGTGAGCTGCACCAAGATGCCACCTTGGGCCAATACTGTGCTGCCCTCCCTTCCCCTCCCCTTTTGTTTCTTTCTTTCTTTCACTTGTTTGTTCCTTTCTTTCTTCAGTGCTAGATTGAGCCCAGGGCCTCATGCACACTAGGCAAGCACTCTACCACTGAGCTATACCCCCAGCCACCTAGTCATTACCTATTCTCTCCCAGATCAAATGCCAACTGCTCCTTGCCAACAACCACAGCATGCAACTATTATTTCTGCTTGCTACTGGAACCCAGGCCCACTAGGGCCCCGGATCCTTGAGGATATCAATCTATGCCTATGACACCTGAAACAGCACACAGTGCACATGCATGTGTGCATCTGCCTATCAGGCTGCACCCTGAAGCACCTCCCAACCATGTGCCACACCATGCTAGAACCAATGCTTTGGAGATCCAGCTAGGACAAGGGTCCAAGAGAAAAACAGGCTAAGGACTCCAGCAGGGGTGGGTATGTTCAAATGACTGTAGGCATCCAGGGGGAAAAGAAATGATTCACCCCGGGAACAGGAGACACTTTTTGTTTTTTTTAACACTGGGGATTGAACCCACAAGCACTCTATCACTGAGCCATATCGCAACACATCTTCATGTTTTATTTTGAGATAGGGTGTCCCTAAGATGCCTGGGTTGTCCTCCAACTTGTGATCCTCCTGCCTCACTAAGCCTCCTGAGTCACTGGGATTACAATGTGCATATGCCACCATGCCATGCAAACAGGAGACATTATACAAGGAAATGGAGCTGTACAGTGGCACATACCTATAATTCCAATGACTTGGGAGGCAGAGGCAGGAGGATCACAAGTTTGAGGCCAATCTAAGCAACTTAACAAGACACTCTAGCAACTTAGTGAGAACCTGTCTCAAAATTAAAATAAAAAGGGACTGGGAAGGTGGCTTAGTGGTAAAGTGCCACTGGGTTCAATCATCATTAACAAAAATGAATATATAAGGAAATGGGGCATGTGAGCTGGACCTTTGAGGGTCTGTAGGAGTATGTATGACAAGCAGAGACCTAAAGCATGCTTCCAAGAAGGAAAATAGTATAGTAAGATCAAAAGGTTATAAAGTGCTGGTGTATTGAGGCCTGGGGAGGAGCCTGAGGAAAGGTCTGGTGGAAAGGCAGAGGTTCAAATGTGAAAATGCTTATATCCTCTGGTTGTCCTCCTGATATCCTATGGCCTGACAGGTCATATAAGCTGAGTGCAAGCTAGCCCAGCCCCCCTTTTCAGTGGCAAGGGTAGCAGGCCACAGGCTGAGGTAGACAGGCCCAGGTCTGGCCTCATAAGAAACTCCCATACCAACAGATGATCACCATTTCAGAGAAGCTCCTGAAGGTCATATCAAATCCCACAAGAGTCTGTGTTCCCCAGGGAGGCTGGGGTAAGACTTCTACACCTGCAGCTTAAAGACAGATGCTCAGCCCAGGAGCTGAGGGGAAGAACATGTGCCTCAGGTAATGGTTTTGCTGAGAAGCAAACCTTCTGTGGGGTATTCTGGAGTGTTCCCTTTGCCCCCTGGGCATGGTTTGCTCCCAGCACACATACCCAGGAAGAACATACCCCATGCCACACCTGACCAAAAGGACTGGAAACAGGATCATGATACAAAAACTAGCAAGAGCTGGTACTGTATGAGAGCCACCTGGTAAACCCATCACACAGACCTTCCTTCCCCCTCCACCACAGATCCAAGACAGTTCATGAATCCAAGTGACCCTCAACTCTCTAGTCTGAGAAGGATTTAAGCAGAGCATTTCTCAGGTCCTGCCAGCCCTGGACTTCCAAACTTGTAGTTAAAGTTAGAAGAACACTCAGAAGCCAAGCCAAACCAACTGTCCGAGTAAGGTGATAGATGTACTAGCCCCAGTACTGCTGAGGGCCACTTAGCCCCCAATTTGTGCTCTGTAGCCAATAACCAGCTGCTCTCCAGCTAGGCTGTTATGAAGCCCTACAAGATACATCCCATCTCCCCCAGGTGGACTGCTGGTGTAGTGGACACCCCATAAGAAGAGGAAGAAACCCAGGTTTTACCGTATACACAACCACTCCAGTATCTCCAAGCGGTACTTCGAGGGCCTACACAGCAGTTCCTGAATCGTCTTTGGTTCTGTGATATAAAGACCCTCAAGGAAGGGGCAGTTTAGGTCCTAAGCAAGGAAAAGGAAAATTGGAAGCTTTAGGAAATCTGTCACGGCAGGGTGGCAATGCACTTCTGCCAGCCTGTGTTCTGTATCCCTTCCTGGGCCAGCAGCCTAGGGCAGGGTGCCCATAGGTCAGCCCTGGACACTCCTCCTGATATACTTCCATCTTGCCAGGAGGTGCAAGTCCTTCATCCTGCTGCCCCATCACGTTTAAGTGTGCCCCCTCTGGGCTCTGGTGGCAGCAGAACTAGATTAGAAATAATGGCTAAAGAGTGGATCTTTAGAAATACTCAGATCCCAGGTTCAGACTGGAAACAGGGAGGGGGAGCAAGACGGAACACGAAGCCTGTTGTGGAGGGGGGGGTGTGGGGAGGGCAAAGGGCCCAGGCAGCTCCCTGACCACGCTGCCCCCCAACTCTCTGACTTGACAGGTGACACTGAGTTCTACTCATCTGTCCCCCTAGACTATACAACTCCCTTGACGTCAGGGCCTGCATCTTCCGTCTCTGCACTTGCCTGAGTTCCCAGACCTGGTCTTGCAGAGTTCCACGCTTGGCGCTGAACTCAACTTCATGGCTGGGCACGGGCCGTGAAGCCAGCAAGAGCCAAGGTCCAGGGAACCCCAAAGAGAAGGGCAAATGGACTACAAGCAGCCCCGCACTCCGGGTCAACAGAGTACAGCCCGGACCCACGACAGTGGCAGCGTGCGTCGGCGACGCACGGCCCATCTGAGCAGGCCGTGGACTGGACCCTACCCATCCCCCCCCTCCCTGGGATGGCTTGTTGGACTCGCAGCACCTTCAGCTTCCTGAACACCTCCATGGCTTCCCTGGACACGCTGTCTTCGCCTTTGTCTTCGTAGTATTCGTCCCCAGAGCCGCCACCAACACCAGCGTCCTGCCCCGCCATGTTTCGCGCTTCGAGCAGAGCTCCGCCCACCCCCCCCAGCCTCACTCGCCAATCAGGCTGCCAATCACACCACACTTCGCACTCTCCCCGCCCCGTCGTCCGCGCACGGCGGAGGCGGGGCCTCTCAGCGGGGTCTAGAGCATTTTGTGGCCCCGCCCCTTTCCCACTGCATCTTCCTATTGGGCAGCGGCTCCATAGCCGGCCGAGAGCGGATCAAGCGTGGGCATTAACACCACCCGAGCCGGACGGGAGGCGGGACCGGCTGGAACTTGCTCCGTGTTGCAGGCCTGCTGGCATCGCCCCTAGTGGCAACCCGGGAGCAGAACGCCTAGAGGCGAGGCTCTTCCGGGAGAGGGCGCTCCTGCCACAGCTCTCCTTGGTCAGAGCTGGGCGGACTCTAGTCTCCAGGAGGACGAAGGGGAGCGACCTTGGGTGCAGAACGAAACTGAGACTTGAGCTACTCATCTCCCAGCGGGGGGTGCTGTCTCCTGTTTCTCTAGCTCACAATATAGTTAGAAGTTTTTAAAATTCAATCTGGCTCTGACACTAGCTCTGTAACTTTGGACCAGTTACCTAACCTCTCTGTGCCTCCTTGCCTTCGCCTAACCAGATAATGAGAAATGTTACCTCATTGAGTTGCTGTGAAAATGACCTAAGGTAATAACTCCTATGAAATAATAGGTCCAAAGCACCATATAAATGTTCACTATTATTTTGGTGGTTTTTTGTTTGTTTGTTTGTTAGTGGAGATTGAACCTACAAGCATTTTGCCACTGAACTATATCCTCAGACTTTTATTTTATTTTATTTTTTTAAGACGGGACTCGATAACTAAGTGTGTGAAGCTGACCTACGAATTTGTGATCCTCCTGCCTCAGCCTCCTGAGTGACTGGGATTACAGATGAGCACCCCCACACCAGGCAGATGTTTACTATTATTATGCTAGGCCCTGGCCAACCCTCCTCCCCTGTCTACTTTTGGCTTTCCTGGATGATCCTGTGGCTCTTTCCTGCCCTGACCACTTACAGGTTTCTTTGCATCTCTCAGGCCTGTGGAATCAGACTGGAGTGAAATTTGTCAGCCCCTCCTTCCCCAGAACTCCAAAGCCCTCAGAGTGCTGAATGCCCCCTCACTGGACCCTGCTGACTGGACAAGGCAGGTAGGAGCTGAAGGATGGTGCGGGGAAGCTGGGAGACAGCAACAGGCAGTAGATAGCCAGCCACGGCCAGCAACTGTCCCTTATCTGTCAACTGCCCTGCATTCTGCTGGAGGGGAATCTTGGGGGGCAAGTCAAGAGGCAGGGAAGTCAGGGACCTGCTAATAGAAACTGCAGTCATCCAAATGACAGGAAAAGGCTCAGCTCTATCCTGGGAGGAAGGAGTGCGCAGAATCTAGGGCTAACAGGAAGGGACCTCTGCTTGGCTTTGGGAGGCCCTGACCCAGGCCCAGCTTTTTGAATGATTTGAAATTTTAGGCTCTTCTGAGGTCATGGGGCCTCCAAACTTGAGCTGAAGGGACCTAGGGAGAGGAAGGCCCAAGAGCCCTGGCCCAGGGTCCCAGCAGCTGGCAAATCACCTTAAGGCACCCTTCCCCCATTCATATGTTGGCTGCCTAGGGCCCTTTTGGAAGAAGAAAACTGTAAGAGGCTTTGGTTACGAAGATTTTTTTTTTACTCCTTTTCCCCTCTCTTTCTGGTTTTGTTTTTCTTCGTTTCTCTTTAGAAAATTTCATTTCAATCACAGCCCCAGCTCAGACATTCAAATTCTTGTGGGTTTTTCTGTGGATCTTTCCTAGGACTGGGGAATTTGGCGGGAGAAAGCACGGCAGTGTGGCCGCCTGCCCCCGCCCTCCCCATATCCTCTGCTCCTGAGGATAGGGAAGAAACCAGTCCCTGTGTATTCTGGAAGAAAATCTCCCTTCTCCACCCAGTTCCAGGGAGCCAGTACACTAAGCAGACCTTTTCCTGACTCAGCAGCTCTGTCTATGGCACAGGGTGGGGCATGGAGGTATTGACAGGGTCTGGAGGGGTCAAGACCATCCAGAGAGGTTATGAAGGCCATCCCCCTGCATGGAGAAGCTGCTGTCCAGCCCATGGAGATGCCTGCTAAAGACAGGTTGCCCCCCCCCACCTTACTCAAGTCATGGCACCTCCTGGGCATCCTCCACTGGAAAGGCTGGAGAGAAACTGGTGTGTGAACAGAAAGAGTGATGGGCCTCTCGGAGAGGGGAAAAGAAGGAGCCCAATAGTTAAAGCTTCTGGAAACAGACTCAAGCTCAACACAAGGAAGCACTACTCCCAGGAAGCACAGTCTACATACCAGCTAGCTGCCTCGAGAGGGAGGGAGCGCCCTGACTTGGGAGGTGTGTGCACCTGGGCTGGTAGGCCCATGGAGGGAGGGAGCAAGGTGGAGGGGTGGATGCTTGCAGTGGAGGAGAGAGTGGGCAGATCTCTAAGGGGCATTCCTGCCAGAAACTGTGGATTCTGTGAGGGAGGGCTGCATGAGTCAGGGGCCAAAAATGGGGCTGAAGGCCCCTTTGACCTGCAGGGGGAGGCTGAGCTTTGCAGGCAGCAGTAACCAATCTCCTGATTGAGGGGGAAACTTGGCCATGGGTCCCAGCAGGGCCTTAGCCACGTTTCGGTGCTTGGCAAACAGGCTGGAAAATGAGAGCAGTTGACAGGCACTGGCCCACAGTGCTGGGATGGGCTGGAGGGCAGTGGAAGAATGTGAGGCCCCTCTGTTTGTGTGGTGGGCTCAGAAATGTATGGCCAAGCTGCCGGGTTGAGAATTAGCCTGAGTGCCTTGGAGCAGCTGATCATCACAGGAGGCTTGGAAGGCATCAGCACAAGAGAAAGTCATCAAGAAGTCATGTCTTTAGCAGCTGCCCTCACGGTCTCCTGGTGGAAGACACTGAAGAGAAAGGTGAAGTCCTCTTCTGCTGCAGCCCTCAGGGGCTAGAGTTAGGCCTGATGAAGAGCTCCCCTCCTGAAGATGAACAGGCTTCACAGTGCTGAGAGCCGAAGCAGCAGAAGCCTTGCACCACCCAGGCTCATCAACACCTGGCCCAGAGCCAGGAATCCCAGGCAGCTTTCAAGGGGCCAGGAACCAAAGCTCCCTTTGCATCCACTTTCCCCACCCCTGAAGTTCCCTAGTAAGACAGCAAGCACCAAATACAGGCTCAAGGGGGAGCTTGTGGGGGAGGGGATTGAGAAAGAGAAAATACTTCAGAGGGAGAATTCAGTTATGGGATGAGAAGTTGTGGGACTCGCAGTTGTGGGCCTGCCATCACTATAGCTGGGGAATCTGGTGATTTCTGGTCCTAGCTCTGGATAAATAAGACCTGTCAAGTCTGGAGCTGACTAAAGTCTGGTGACTCGAGACTGTGTCCACCTTGGGAGTCTACTGGCACATGAGAATGGGAAGGCTGCCATTGGACCTTGACCTCCTTTTCCTGTCATTTCTAGTATCTATGCTGGGGCAAAGGCAGCTTCCCAAGGGGAGTCCAAAGCAGTTCCACCCTAGTATCCTACAAGAATCTTTCGTAAGCCTCTTGCCCTAGCCTCAAATCTTGAATTCAGGGGTGCTCAGAGCCAAGGGGATGCCACCCTCGCCTGCCCTCACCTGGCTACAATTTCCTACAAGAGCACATTCAACAACCCAAGACTCCAGTGGGATCCCAGCCCACTCCCAGAGCCAGCATGGGTCCCTAGAGTCTGTCCACTTTTGGTCAGGATACAGACAAGCCTGGTTGTATGGGCTCAGTGGAACCAGTGGATGATACCTGGCCTGCATGCATCATGCATCAGCCTGGGAAGAAAGGCAGGGGCAGGGGAAAGGTAACCACTAAGGTATTCATTCATTTTCTTGTCCCAGGCCCTATAAATGGGGAGACAGGCTGGGCCTCTGGGTACCTTTGCATTTGAATGACCCCCTCCCCCCTCCCCCCGCCCACGGGTCTTCACCCCACCCAGTACCCCACCACCCACACTCCCTCTTTGCCTTGGTCCTGGTGCATGACGGGGGTGGGGGGTGGGGGACATGCTGGGGACATCTGGCTGCATGTGTGCCGGGCTCAGCCTGGGCAGGAACGAAGGAAACGAAGGAAACGGCGGCGGGAGAGCCCCCTCCATGGGGAGACTCTTGGGTCTAGACGGCTTGGCAAGGCCAGCAGGGCTGAGTCACATGTGTCTGGAGCTGGAGACGCGGACGCCAGGACTGGAACATGAACGTGCCCGCTCTGGAAAGCCAGGCCAGGCTGGGGGAAGGGGTACTCAGTCTCACCTTCTTATATCTAGTGCCCTCCCCAGCCCAGTCTGAGCCCCAGTTTGTGCCCGGCCTCTGTTCCTTGTCTGAGACTGCCTGAAGGAGCAGGGCAGGACAGCTTTCACTGGGAGTCAAGTGGAGCCCACGTGTTTTGGCAGGAACAAACTGGAATTTCTGTCCAGGAAGAAGGATGGGAAAGTGGTCCCCATCTGGACCACACGCCAGCTCCCTCCACCCAGCCACACGGGCCAAGTGGAACCTTTGCCCCAAAGCCCCTCTTGTGCATGCTTCCCTCTCCAGGTCACTTTCCACTGGCACCCTCCCCAGGGATGCCCACACCCCAGCAGCTGAAGGCCTAACAGTCCATATGCCTCACTCACCTCCACTATGTCTCCAACCATCCCTGTGCCAGCAGAGGTGCTGTGTTCCTCTGTGTCTGTTCTATGTCCACCCCCAACCAGGTCTCAGGCAAGGAAGCCCCAGGGTAGGTCTGAACCCAAATCTGCTGCTGTCTTTGGTGCTCACAAAACATCTGCCACAAAAGTTATTTAATTGGGACCAGATCTTCTGAGGTTTTGATGGCACTAAAATGAGATGTGTTTCCTCTTGGGAAGGATCATAGGCAACAGGAAGAGGGCATGGAAAGTTTGGCTTTTTCTTCTCAAAACAGTAAGAAGAGAAAGGTTCCCCCATACCTGTATTGCCATAAAACATAGCTACAGGCACATGTACCCGGGGACCTGCCCACATGTGCAAGTGAAGAATCCACATCCATGCGAGACATACACTCAAAGTTTGGAAAGCTTGAGAATGGGCCTGTTGCCCCTCTCTGGGGAGTCCTAAAAGTTGTGTCTCACTCTGCCCACTTCCCCCACCTATGGCCTCCATCCAGGGCCAATTCCTCAGGCTGTCCCCTGAGCTACTCAGCAACTCCTCACTGACTGCTACCTTCTGCTCCCTGTCCCAGTGAGTCTGTGCTCCACCCTGCCACCCAGGGACCACTTTATAATAGAAGTCAAATCCTGTGACTTCTGGAGAGCAGCACGCACACAGAGGCTTCTTGTTTCTTTCAAGGGCAAAGGCAGAGGTGACCAGCCACCCTTTAACACTTTACCCTGGTGAGCTTTTCTTCCCCTCCCCAGTCTCGACCCCTCATTTAGCCTGTTCCACCACCCTGGTCTCCTGGCTCTTTCTCAAATCAGGGCCCTCCTTTACTGGAGCTCTTTTTACAAGACTACATCTTCTTCATTCACATCCTTGCCCAAGGCACTTTCTCATGGTCCCTTATCTGATCCTCTGACAAAAGTGTTCCTCCCTCTAACACTATAGCCAGCCTCTTTCTGACGAGTCCCTGTGCTCTCACAGCCAGCATGCTAGAGCTCAGGAATGTTCCATAAGCAAGAATTCCATTCTCTAGTCTCTCTTGATGAGAGGGGACCTCTCAGCTATGCAACTGTAAGGAGACTTAAAGGACAAAAAGCATTGCTTTGTCATCTTCCCCACTGCCAAGTTGAGTGAGTCCTGACTTACAGAGGGTTGTATGTACTGGTGAGCATGCTGGCTGCATGGAAGGGAAGGGGCAGGAATTCCTTCCTTGCCCTTAGAATCCTGGGATTATACAGCTAGAAGTGATCTTGATCATCTAACACAGCTTTTTCTCTTTGCTTGTTCTCAGATCCTAGAAGAGCCCATCTCCACCATATTGAGAAGGGGAGACTGAAGCACTGAGCAGGAAAGCTTGCTCCTGAGATCACATGGCCAGTCAGTCCATGGTGGAGCAGGGAGCCCACAGCTCTTTCCAGCAACCCCCAGGCCTCATTCCTAGTTCCTGGAAAATCCCAATGCCCCTCCCACCCTCTGCTCCAGACACCGGCTCCAGGATCAGTGCTGGCCTGGGGCCCTGCCTGGCTCAATGGAGTCCTTCCGCAAGTGAGCTCTTGGGGAGAAGCGAGCTGAAAAGGGAGGGCAAGACAGAAACTTGCTGGGAACCTCTGTTCTGTTAAGGCCCCCCATGCCCTACAGGCTGGCTTTGCTCTGCGGGGCTTCCTTCAAAGTCCCAGGATGGTCAAGGTGGCAGGGCCCCCTGAGACCAGAGTAGGTGACAAGCATACCACTCACTTCCCATGTGCACACCTAGGTGGCCACGGGGTCCCCAATCCAGGGAAAGGGCAGCCAGGACAGGGCTCTGTGGGAGCTGGGGAACTGAGAGCACCCCAGGCTCCATCCCCTCCTGCCTAGGTGGGTAAGAGGGGGATTCCTTCTTCTTCCAAACTGGCTGTGCCAGAGAAACCTGGGAGCAGGCTTCCCCCCACCCCCAGCCCAGCTAATGGGAACCAGATGGCAGGATGTTTAGTCAGCGCCTGGGGAGCAGCGAGAACAGGGGAAATGGGTAGGGGGCCAGGATTCCAGAATCCATCCCCAGTCAGGGGGAGGGGCAGAGCCAGGGCTCCCATAGCAGGGATCTCCAGCCCCCGCCCCCAGACCACCTCTAGGCCCACCTCAAACAGGGTCCCAGCCCCTGGCTCAGGCAATAACCTGGACCCGGAGGCAGGAGGCACATGGTGACTGAGTGAGCCCCACCCCCTCCACATTTTTTCTCTGTAAAATGGGAGGTTGGTGGTGCTTAGTCTCCCAGGCTACCTGGGCAGACTTCACTCTGTCTCAGACACACCTCAGGCCTCTCTTGCCTAAGTGCTTCCCACCCCTGGCTTCAGCAATGCCCCCCCCATCAGGCAGGATGCTGGGCCTAGGCCATACTGTGTCACCCACAGGGTGCACAGTCAGACAGTGGCCTCATCCCTGGCTTCCAAGGCATTTGCTCATTCCCCAGACAGTCCTTGTTTCTGCTCTGTGTGTGGCTCAGTCCCAAATTCAGATCATAAACCAGAGCCCTGCATGGCAGGGGTGGGAGGGGCATCCATGGACCCTGCATGGCTCATACATGGCTGTCAGCTGGTGTGGGGGCTCCTCTGGGACAGCAGCTCCTACATACCCCCACCGCCTTCTACATGCAGTACATCTGCTGTTTCTCAGACCTGAGTGGGTAAATATTGAGGAACCCGATGAGTCTCCCCTTACCTCGACTCGCTCCTACACCCCTCCAGGGTCTCACATACTGCCCCCAGGCCTGAGACAGAGACTCAGACACCCAGACAGAGATGGAGGCTGTGGCCTCTGCCCCTCCCCCTCTGCCTCACCCACAATTAACTCATTTTTTCAGATTGCTTCCAAACATAAGTCAACACTGGACAGAGCTGTAGGAAAAGCTTCCTCAATTCTGGCCCCAAAGAGCAGAGCTGTGGTAAGCTCAGTGCTTCTTGCCAGCTCCTCCGCCTGCCGCCCTAGGATCCAGGACTTGGTGTGGGGCTGGGGCCTCAAGGACACCCTGGTTGGTGTCCAACCCCAGCCACTGGAGTGGAGACTGCTGGCAGCCCTCCAAGGGCTATTTCTTTGCCTCTTATTCTGTCACCTGCCCATCTACCTCCACCTAGCCCTCAGTCTAGCCTCCTTTTTGCCTGCTTCATGCCATCCTGACCCACGTGGGACCCTTTGATCCAGTGTATAGAGGAGGCACGGGAGCATCAGGGGAGTGTGTGAGGCAGTAGTCACAACTGGGACCTGGGCCTCTGGGCCAAGAAGTGTGGGGAACATAGGCAGTGCCAGGTATATGCAATTTCAATGGGCGTGCCACAAGACATACAAACTGACCCCCCCCCCCAATTTACAGAGGAGGAAATAGAGCCCAGAGGGGAGGGAATTGCCCAGAAGTAGGCAAAAAGCTAATAGAAGAACCAGGAATCGGTCCTGTCCCTAGGCAGGCCAGTGCCTAGGTAGTATGGGGGCCTTGAGGGCCAGACGGGCCATGTTCATAGCCCTCATTCTGCCCATGTGTTCTATTTCCTCTGGGATGGGGAGTCCTGCTACCTGTGGCATAAACCCATAGGATTAGTAGGTTCTGTAGAAGCCAGGACCACCATTGCCTAGGTAACCCTGTATCTGCCCTCTTTCCAGGGAACCCAGGAGGCCCCTGTGCCTCTCCTTTTCCAATGGAAGTATGACCTGGCAGCCTGTGGTGGGCATTTTGCTCTGTGATGGGCCTCAGAGGCCTGCTGTGTGTGGAAACAGAAGCTCCATTCATGGGGGCCACTGGGCCTGGGCCAGTGGGGAATCAATGCAGGTCTTATAGACTCAGGTCCAGGAAAGAATCGGTCTGTCTTTCTCCTCAGGTGAGAGCAGGGGACACAGGGGACTTGGAAGTAAGGCCTGGGGAGGTGATTGTTTGGCAGAAGGGAGTTTTCCAGGGGGAGGGCTTGGATAGGTGGGGATGACTCTCAGCGCCACAGCCAGGACCAGAAGCTCAGGGAGCAGCACTGTCACATGCCAACCAGTCATTACTCTGTGTGTCCCTGTGACTTGTCCTTCTGTGACCACCATTCTGCATCTCAATGCCCTCTACTGGCTGCAGGGCCTGCCCACAGGGGCCATGAAGGGTGTGATGCTCCTCATCCTGGCTCTTTGGTTGGGAAGGGTGCTACTCTGGAGGGGTCTTGGCCAAACAGGGGCTGAGCCTGAGAGATCCCATGGTTCCATCAACCCCTGTGGGCCTGCCTCCCCTGCAGCTGCCGCCCAGGTCCTCTACTGGTGAGTAGGTAGAAAGCTGGTCCCCCTGAGGCTGCCTAGCTGGTGCCCACCTGGCATGCTCAAGCAGGGCTGAGAGGAACCTGTAGGCCCTCAGAGAGGCCTCCCTGGCAGGCAAGAGGGGATTGCAGACTCTGGGAGGCCTTGTGCTTACTGCATAGGATGTGACAAGAAAGGGGATGGCTGGAAGAACGGATCAGGGTTTGTTGGGTAGGGAATTTATCTGGTTGCCCCAAGACCTACTGGGACCAGGAGAATTTGAGGGGGGGGAGATGAAAGGATAGGCCTGGTTGGGTGGGGTGACTGGTGCTCTCGGGCTCCAGTGACTCAAGGATGAGGGTTATGGGCACAGCCTTTGTCTCACAGGCTTGTGGTTGATGCTATGCTTTGATGTTCCTGCCACAGACCTACACACAAGGCAGGGGGGTGGTTGGGTGGGTCCAGGCCCTAGCACCATGAAGACAGAATAGTACCCCCTGCTGCTGGGCTGTAGAGACAGGAGAGGTCCCAGAAGGTATCACTCCTCCTTTTAAATGGCCAACAGTCCCTCAAGGTGGCCTCTGGGCTTGCCTAGCCCCCAACAACCTCTGCCTCCCAGCAGGTACTGGGGCTGCCACCTCCAAAAGCAAACTGTGCCACGCAGCTGCATTCCCTTCATCTTCTCAGATCCACATGTGAGGCCCCTGCTCACCACTGGGTACAGGGCAAAGGGGGCATCAAGGCAGTGCCCTGCCAACACCCCCACACACATCTTTAGGAGGTACTGAGATAAGTAAGGGGAGGTTGGAGCCAAGGTCCCCTGATCAGGTGGAGGTCCTCAGCCTGAAGCAGCTGGAGCTGTGCTAGGCCCAACCCCTATGAGCTGGGTGGTGGAAAGCCTGTGCCTCATCCCAGTGGTCTTGGAGAGCCATAGCAGAAAAGAAGTGCCTCAGTTCTGACCTGCTTGTAACATTGGGTAGCACTCTGATCTCTCTGGTGCTCCTCATGAGAAGAAAGGCAGAGGGAGGCCGAGTAGAGAGGGGGTTGATGGGCTAGCCTACCACGGATACCCCACTTGAGGGGAAGGAGGCAATACCCCTTAGCCACACCAGCCTACACTGACTCCTTCTGCAGGTCAGGCGCTACCCATCCCCAAGAATGGCAGCCCTGACAGGCCTGAAGACTGGCACATGGACTGGCTGCAGGCTTGGCCATGCCCAAAGAGAGAGCCCACAGAGCCCCCACCCAGCCCTTCACTCCGACTGGAAGGCCTCGGTCAAGCCAGGGATGACTCTGAGTAAAGGGTCAGCCCCAGTGGCTTCAGGGCAGGAGTAGGGTCAGAACAAGATGCTAGACACCAAGCAGGCTCAGCTCCAGGTTACAGCTGCCATTAGGGGTGAGAAGTTTAGGCCCTTGCAGGCCAGCAGAGCCCCTAAAATGCAAGAAGGGACAATGGCTACAGAGGAGGTCCAGTAGAGGAAGGCAGGAGGCTGGGAAGCCATGAGAAGGGAAGGAGCCTGAGGCCCAGGAGGCCTCCCAAAGGTAAGGAGTGGCCAGGACAGATGGTGCCCAGATGGGGCCTACTGGGAATGGTGGGGCCACCCAGGAGCATCCAAAGTGGCTGAGGTTTTGTCCATTCTCCACCAATCATACCACATCATCAGCCACTCAAACTCAGGGGTCAGGAGGGGAACCCTCCAATGTCATATCCCCTCTCAGCCTCAGTCACTGGCAAGACCTGCCCCTCAGTAGATCCTTGCCACTTGTGACCAGGCCAAAGTACTATCTTTTCCTCTAGGAGCCTCTCACCAATCTGGGCCAGGGGCCCAGCACCAACAGAAGGACCACAGCAGAGGCCAGGGCAGCAGCAGCAGCCCCTTGGAGACCACAAGCCATGGGCAGAAAAGGCCTGGGCTTGCAGACTTGGACACCATGAAACAGGCCATGCCCTCCCTGCCAACCTCGTGCCTCCTGGCCCAGACAGCTATAGCCTGCAACAACATCAAGATGAAGCATGTCCCTGCCCTGACTGACCCCAGTCTGACCACATTCTACCTGGCAGGTGAATGACCCCTCTTCCAGGTTTTTGAGAAGGTAAGAAGGACTCGCCTGGGTTCTTGTCCTGGTGAGTCCTAGGCCACTGTGACTGCCTCACTGCACTGGGGATAGTCCAACTCCCTGTGGGTCCTGGTTGGTGGCGAGAAGACACCCTAACCTGGGACAATCAGAAGAGTTGGCTTCTTCAAAGAAGTGGCAGGTACAGAGGGGAGGGGGCAGGGGCATGGAATGTGTCTGATCCTTTGTGTGCACAGAAAATGAAATTGCCAAGATCCCAGGCCACACATTCCTGGGGCTGCCCAACCTGGAGTGGCTGGCCCTAAGCAAGAATAAGCTGGATACCCAAGGACTGCACCCTCATGCCTTCAAGGTGCACATGACTCTTCTACCTAATCTCTGGGGTAGCCCGGTCCTAGAGACTTTCAGGTCCTGAAATATGTTCCTCTGAATTGGTCTTCTGGGTGGAGTTGCTGGGGGTCAGGTTTGGATGAGGCACTGCAGGGGTCACCCAGCATGGAAGGCTCTCATGATTGGGGTATGTAGTCTATAGCTGGGACTGTGGGGAGCAGCACAGACCCAGTGCCTCATGAAAGAGTAAACGATACCCCCAATAGGCCTGGTTCCATTGAGAACTGGGAAGCCACAGTGCAGTCAAATCTGGTGTTGTCATGTTCATCAGCACCCCAGTCCCTAGCCCAACCCTTCTCCCCTTCCCCCAGAATCTGATGTGGCTGAAGTACCTGAACCTGGACAGGAACTCACAGTCCACAGTGCCAGCTTGGCCTGACTCCCAGCAGGAGCTCCAACTCAATGACAACCTCCTACAAGGCCTGCAGCGCAGCAGTTTTCAGGGTGTGGTCAGACTCCAAGGGTGGGGCTTGAGGAGCTAGGCCTGGGAAGCTGGGAGGCTGGAAGGCTGTGAGGCTGGGAGACTGAGGAGATGTGCTGGTAAGAAAGCACCTCAGGTCACTGAGCTTGTCTGTCTGCCTTGTAGGGCTCAGCCATCTGCTGACACTGGAGGTGGAAGGAAATCAGTTGCATGATAAGGACATCTCCCCTCTGGCCTTCCAGCCTCTGCACAGCCTTCTCTACGTAAGGCTGAACAGGAACCTACTGTGGACCATCCCACCTAGCCTGCCAGCCTCCCTGCAGGTGAACTGGAGCCTCAGGATAGGGAGGTGACATCATTACAGTCAAATGACCACAGGGTCTGAAGAAGGGCATAGTGCAGCCCCTCAGGGGAATTTTTACAATGAAATTCACAGGGCTTTGGAGGCAATAGGCCTCTCCTCAGCCTGAGTTAACCTTCCGAAAGCCCAGAGTTGGCCCCCCTGGAGTGCTCTGGACATATTGAGCATCCCTAAGTAAGGCCCATATCCTCTCTAAGCCACACAGATTCCTGAAAAGGTCACTACCATTGGTGGTACTCTCTGAGGCTGTATCATGGGGACTCCCAGAATCCTTTGCATGGATATCCAGGGACCTGAGAGTAGCCAAGACGATGGCACCTAGATCCCACAGATGGGGCTGGGTGGAAGGGGGCAATGCTAGTAGGCAATGGAGACAGTCAGAACCAGAACCTGGCTGAGCCACCAGTGAGTGGCAGGTGGGCCCTCACCCTGATCTCTGGCTGCATCTTGCTACAAACCTCATTGAGGAGGTGACAGAAAGTGTGCTGAAAGGCAGCCACAGCCTCAGCATGCTGGTGTTCAACAACAACCGGCTCCAGGAGGACCAGCTGGCGCCCCGTGCTTGGATAGATCTCCCGTGAGCACTCAGAAAGGAAAGAAGGGATCAAGGAGAACCAAGTGGGGAAAGTAAAGAGGGTGGTATGGAGCCATAAAGTCCAGGAGAAGCCAGAGAAGGCCTGAGACACCAAGAGGGAAACTTGTTGCTTGGGCCTGGTCTTAGGTGGGTCGCTCAGGTCGCCTCCCTCCCTGTCCTGTAACTATCTGGTCCTCTGAATTGTTGCCAGCTTCTAAGGCTTTCCCTCCGGCTCTCCTGCCCAGACAGCGAGCCTCCCTCACAAATCCATGCCCAGATCTGCCCCAGCCGGTACCCAGGAAGACCACCAGAGGCAGTGGCAGCAGACAGAGTTGGCCTAGGGCTAATTTAGCTATGAGGTGACAAGGACAGAAGGGACATGGAAGGGAAGGGGCAGGGCAAAGAGTCTGTTTTCTTATGGCTGCCATCACAAAGCACCACAAACTGGGTGGCCTGAAACAATAGGAGTGGATTCTCTCCCTGTTCTGAAGGCCCCAAATCTGGAATCTAGGTGTTGGGGTGCTGTACTCCCTCCCAAGTCACTAGAACAAAATCCTCCCTTGCTTCTTTCAGCTTCCAGTGGCCCCCAAATTGTTCCTTGGTTTGTGGCAGCATCACTTCAGTCTCTGCCTCTGTCTTCATTCTCTTCTGTCTCTTACAAGGACACGTGTCTTTGGATTTAGGGCTCACCTGGGTAATCCAGGATGTTCTTCCTCATCTCCACATCCCTACTTTGACTATATCTACAAAGACCCTTTAGCCATATAAGGTCATAGTTACATGGTGTGGAGAGACATATCTTCTGGGAGCCACCATTCACTTCACTCACTACAAGAAATGTCTAGGATGACTCCCCAGATTTGGTGTGGACAACTGGGTAGGGGGTGCTGGCACTTACAGGCCTTTTCTAGTGACCAGAGGCTGCATGGTTAAGGAACCAGCACCTGGTCTTGGAAACAGTGGGGAAGGCCGAGAGAGGCTGAGTGCCAGGTCACAGGCTGAAGAGGGTCTGGTGACTACCAAGACAGGGTGGGGCTGGAGTGGGGAGGGGAGCTGGGGGTCCCCAGACAGTCCTACCGCCATTCCCTGAACCAGAGCCTCCCGCCCTGCATCCTCATGTTCCAGGAAAAAGTTACCAGGACGTTTGGGTTTAATTATTCCTTTTTCCTCTCCCCCTCCTGCCAAGGGGGCAAAGGAAAGCAGACAGCAGCCTGGGAGGGGCCGCCCAGCCGAGTTCCACTCCTGCTGCCTGCCTGCCTGCCGCGGGGCCTGGGCAGGGGGCTGGCGGCCAGTCAAGCCCAGGCAGCACAGCCCCAGCCTCTTCTTGACTCGTCTTTTCTCTGCTGGTGGAAGGGGAGGGAGCTACGGGTCTGTAGAAGCAAAGGCAGGGGAGCTGCCCACAGGGCTGAAGCACTCTCTGCTTCTACAAACATGCAGGATCTAGGTTTTTCTCTCTGCTGGGGCCAGGGCCTCAGGGGTCCACCATGGAGCCACAGGGGGCTCACAGTGACCCTGCAGATGGTTTCACTCTGAACTTCATCCTCAGCTTCCCTGCATCCCTATGCACCAGTGGACACTGAAGTCTACATGATCCCTCAGGGTCCTTCTGGGAGCCTGGTTTGTCTCTCCCTGTCCATCTGCCTTCTGCATGGCTGATGATAAGACTGTCTGAGGCCTGAAGAGGACAAGAGGAGAGAGGGAGGGCTCTGAGGCCTAGGATGTAGAATGGGGGTTGGGGGGTGGCAAGGCACAGAGGGAGTGGAAGGAGTGGGAGAAGAGTGTGCTGTCTCTGCAGAGGTTGGTGTTGCTAGCCCTGCAGACAGAGGAAAGCCCCACCCAGTTCCCCTCTCCCTAGGTTTTAGATGACAAAAGGTGAAACAGAAGCCACACAGGGTCAGGCCTGACTCAGAGGTTGTTTGAATCCCTGCTGTGGAGAGGTCCAGGTGGCAGCTTCCATCTAGGGTCAAATCCCCAGGATCCTTTTGGGTGTGGGCCCAGGATCCTGATTTGGAATTTTAGTCTCTGGAGCTCTTGCAGCTGGGCATGGCACATTTGAGCCACCAGCTCCCTGCACACCTGTGTCTTGCTCCACAGAAAGTTGGGGACCCCTCCACCTATCCCATAACTGGCTGGTGCACGTCCCCCCTTCAGGCCTCAGGGCCTACAGTGCTTGATGCTGCATCACAGCCTCATCAAGTGCATCTCTGGCTATATGTTTGCACACATGAAACCGGGCCTGGGGTTCCTGCACCTGTCCCACAACAGGCTTTGTGCTGATGGTGTCCATGGCATGTCCTTCCATGGCCTGCGTGCCTCTCTGGCAGAGCTGCTGCTGGATCACAACCACCTGCAGACCATCCCGCGAGGCCACCTGGGCCTCAAGGGTCTGCAGGTGCATGTGCCTGAGCCACAATAAGATCAGGTACGGTTACCTACCTGTGACTTTCTACCCGCAATCCCCACCCCCAGCCAGGGGAGGAAGAGGCGGCCTTATGCCAGGAAGCCTTTGGCCTTATGCCAAGCTACCTTTCAGCTTGGCTAGAGTGGTCTCCTCACCCACAGGCTTAGAAGCCTAGGAGAGGCTGAGGACAGGAGTAGGGTTTTCACTCCCTCCCCATAATCCATCCATCAGTCAGTCCATTTTAGTTTTCATGATTGGAGGCTATGCCCGTGACTGCCAGGCCCAGGCAGCCAAGGAAGAGGGCTGTAATAGGTGAATCTGGACAGATTTAAGCCACATGCACTGGCTCTCCAATGTCCATGAAGTCCCTGAGCCATGCCCTAGATGCTGCTTCTTTGGCAGGGGCTTCAGAGGGCCTGGTTCCCACCCGCCCTCACTAGGATCCTGCAGTCCCTTGCAACTGGCCTCCCTTGCTGTACCTGAGCAAAAGCATGAACAATGGAGGGCAGGGCTGCAGCCCAGAGTGGCAAGGGCAAGGGCTGGGGTCTAGTCTCAAGTGTTCAGCTGAGTCGAGGCCAGGAGGGAGTAGCAACTGCTGCAGTGTCAGGAGCCTGCCTGACCTTAGCCCCAGGTTTTGGTCTCTAGGCCTCCATCGTACCACTCCCCTTTCTGTGGGTCTCTCTCCTTCTCTCTCTCTCTCTCTCTCTCTCTCTCTCTCTCTCTCTCTCTCTCTCTCTCTCTCTCTCTCTCTCCCCTCTCTCCTCTCTCCTCTCTCCTCTCTCTCTTTTTATTTTAATTGTAGTTGGACACAAATACCTCTGTTTCTAGCCAATCCCTAAAAAACAAATACCAAATGTCTTCTTTGATATAATGAGAGCAACTAAGAACAGAGCAAGGAGGAAGAGCAAGAAGAAAAGATTAACATTAAACAGAGACATGAGGTGGGAGGGAAAGGGAGAGAAAAGGGAAATTGCATGGAAATGGAGGGAGACGCTCATTGTTATACAAAATTACATATAAGAGGTTGTGAGGGGAATGGGAAAATAAACAAGGAGAGAAATGAATTACAGTAGGTGGGGTAGAGAGGGAAGATGGGAGGGGAGGGGAGGGGGGATAGTAGAGGATAGGAAGGGCGGCAGAATACAACACACACTAGTATGGCAGTATGTAAAAATGTGGATGTGTAACCGATGTGATTCTGCAATCTGTATTTGGGGTAAAAATGGGAGTTCATAACCCACTACAATCCAATGTATGAAATATGATATGTCAAGAGCTTTGTAATGTTTAGAACAACCAATAAAAAAAGAAAAAAAACCAAATACCTCTGTTTTATTTATTTATTTATATGTGGTGCTGAGGATCGAACTGAGGGCCTTGCACATGCTAGGCGAGCACTCTACTGCTGAGCCACAACTCCAGCCCTCTCCTTGTCTCTTTTTGCATGGTGGTTTCCTCTGTTTTGGGGACTCTTCTCTCCCCTGATCTGCCTTGCTACCCTGTTAACAGTTATGTGCCCCTGAATTCCATCTGTGACAACGTGTGTGGCCCAGAACTCCAACCTCATCTCCTCACACCTGGAAAACAACCTCATTGATCAGCGCCGCATTACGCCCACTGCCTTCTCTTGCAGCCAGGCATCAGAGCATGGTCCTCCAGCCCCAGCAGGGGAGGAGGGCTCCTAGCCCTGCCATACCCACCTTCCTCATACATACACTGCTGATTATGTGGGGAGTCACCAAGGGCAGGCTCCACTTGATCTTTACAGACTGGGAGAAAGATCCACTTCTCATTGACTGATGGAAACCCCTTCACTTAGCAAATGTCCCAGTGGAGGGCAAGAGGTTGGGGAAGCATTGGTTTGTACTTGAACTAATAAATGAATTTCATTGAAGCCTGAGGCAGGCCTTCCTCCCTCCAAGATTTAAGCTGTAAGTGTTGGCTCTGCAGTGTCCATGGAGTTCCTGGGCCATGCACTAAATGCTGCTTCCTAGCAGCGGGTTCAGAGGACCCGCTTCCCACCCACCCTCACCAGGGTCCTGCAGTCCCTTGCAATTGTCCTTCCCACCAACTGAACCCTCTTATTCAGCAAGCATCCCTGTTCTGGGCCAGGATCCAAAGAGTGGGTTCAACTGTCATTGCAGGCTAGTGCAGAGGCCCACAACACCTGTCTTTTGTCCTAGAGGCAGTAACTACTTTGAGGAACCAACATTGCTTCTCCCTCTCCCACCATTCCAAGTCGCAGGACCCTATTTCTGTCCTCCCATGCATCTGTAACCCCACTCAGCCTGCAGTAACTCCAGCTCACAGACAAGAGGCTAAGGTGTGGACAAGTCCAGTATCTTGCCCAAGGATGTACAGCTTGCTTGCTGTGGGACCAAGTTGTGCCCCAGTGTGGCCTGGTGCCGGAGTAGTATCCATTCAGTAATTATTGGAGACAGAACCCTGAATCTATACAAGACCCAGACCTTGCCCTGGGAACTCGGTGGTCACTGCTCTCTGATTAGAATTGCCGTCTGTCTGAGCAAGGTTAGCCTGTGGTGCTAAGAACAAGAGTCTCTGACCTGAGGACAGGACTGGGCTGCTGTGCTGGATAGAGACCCCAGTCTGCAGCCCTTGAAAGCACAGAGGTGGTTGCCCTGTGCCTGTGTGAGGGGAGCCACAGGGGTGGACTTGAATCCCTGGGTCAGCTTTTACAGCTCATGATGCCAGGTGACAGGCAGTCAACTTGTGGTGGGGAAGGGACCAGTGCCTGCCTTCAGGGATGTGGATGGAGGAAGGGCACAAAGATGTGCACTGGAGGGACCACACTGCCACTGGCTCCAGCTGGGCTCTGTGCCTGGGAACTTTATCTTGCCTCTGTCCCATTCTGTGGCTGATCCGCCCCTGCCCCCGCCCCCAACCCTCTACCTCCACCCCCACAAGAGTGTTCTCAGTAAAGAAAGGGCCAGACTCTGGCAGGGGGCGGGGAAAGGCCTGGGAAGCTGGTGGAGTGTTTGCTTTGGACTCATCCCCGCATTCCTTCTCTGGGGCCTGGGCCCACAGATATGGCACTTCCTGTTTGGGCTGGGTCAGAGGTCAGCAGCCCTCAAGGCCCTGGCCCTACTTTCTCATCTCTCACGACCCCTACTCCGTGGCCTGGGGGCCCTAGCCCCTGCCGCTGTCCCTCCTGCTCCAGCCTCCTCCTACATCCCCCACCCTCTTCATAGTTCAGGCCTGGAGGCACAGGAAGTGTGGGTTGGGCAACTCCAACATCCTCTCCTCCCCATTCTTACCTCTGCTGAGCAAATGAGGCCAGGAAGACTGCTGTGTGCAGGGGCAACCTGGCCCCAGGCCCCGCTCCAGACAAGGGGGAAAGAAAGGGAGAGAGGAGCCCCTGCCAGATAGAGGAAGACAGGGGGCAGGCACTCCATGGGTGGTTCCTGGGCTGATTTCACTTCTCAGATGGCTTGTCCTTGTGGCTGCTTTCCAGTGGCAGAGCCCAGGGTGGGGAACACTCCCTCTGTGACTATCCCCATTAAGGGCAAGAGTTTAACATTCAGTAATTTTGCTAGGGGCTCTTGGGGGTCACCCCCTGGCCAAGTGAGAAACTGGACTGTCACTGACAATACAGGTCTAGGTAGTCCTCAGCCAGTTCTGTGAGCACTTGGGAGCTGGGCTGGCCCTGAGTTGGGAAGGGGAAATCAAGCCTTTATGTCCCCAGGTCATCATTAGCTAGGACACATAACTAGGGAATATGGGGTACTCTGTCCAGTCCAAGAGATTTCCCCAAGAGAACCAAGAGGTCAGTATGGGGGTGAGTCCCAGCAACTAGGGGCCAGGGGCTTCAGTCCTGTGACAACGTGGGAGATGCTAGTCTAGATGACTGGGTTCGGGTGGTGAAAAGGGAAGCATTCATCAGTACCCAGATTGAGATAGGGACACCGAGATGATGGGGCAGTGGGAGTGACGGTAAGAATAGTGGGGACAAGAAGAAGAAAGGGGTGGAAAATGGGAATGGAGAGTCATGCATTTCTTGGGATGGGGCCTGTGTCTCCTGCTGGGGACCTCAGCAGGACCTTGCATCTCCACTCCACTTCTGGCCCCAGTTGCAGAGTCCTGTAGTGAGTTCCTCTCTTATACCCTATGGCAGGGCCAGCCTTGCTTAGGTATCCTCCTCCAGAAATAGTCCCAGGAAGGAATGTCTAATGTGTTGTGCCCTATGTTTCTACCACCATGCAGTCTACACCCATAGGAGTTACCACCATGGTGGCCATACAGGGACAACCTGGGACATGCTGGTGAGAGCAGGAGATAGAAATGCATTAGGCAGACAGGGTTAAGCATTCCTTCCAGGAGTTTATGAATGGGGTACACAGGTTGTGACCAGTGACTCCATTGGAGCCAGAAGGTATGGGCAGGAACTCTGAGCCAGACCCTGAGTGAAGTGGTACATGATCCATGTCCTGTTTGGACAAGGGGCATACAAACACCAGGTGCCCTGGTGTGACTGGACTCAAAGACCAACTTCTTTAAAATCTCTAGCCCGTGGTCTTCCAGATCACCTAACTCCCCTCTAACATTATTATATAAACCCCTAGACAGCAGACACCCAGCAGCAACCCTCCTTGGGACCCCTCCTGCTGCAGGAGCTTTGCCTACTTTCTATTTCTTCAATAAATCCTGTTACTTTGCTCTCAACCTTCATGTCCATGGATCTCATTCTTCAAATTCATGAAACAAAGAACCCACAGATCCCTGTCTCTCACTGAGATGTTCAGCCTTCAGGCCAGCACTGGCCTGTGTCAGGCACCTGGACCAAAGACTGCTCCAGGTTGGAGTCATGCAGGGCTCAGGACAGGGCCAGAGCCTGACCTCTCCCTGCCCCTACCCAAGCCTCCTGGTCCTGAAGGCTATAGGCAGAGCCAGGCAGTGTTGCTGGGATCTGGCCTTAACCCAAGGGAAGAGCACAGGGTCCTGGGGTGCCTCCCAGCCTCTCTCTTTACTTGTCGGCTTTGAAGGCCATCCACAGAGGCCACGGCACAGCCCCTGTCCACTTTCCCTCCTCTGGCCACGCCCCAGACCAGGTCTCTAAAGATAGCTAGACGCTGGCCGGGCCTCCAAGGAGCCCCCTTCAGGCCCTGAAATTACAGCCCTGGTGGCCCATAGGGGAGAGACGCTGTGTGATTATGTCCTCAAGGGAAGGTCAAAAAAAGCTCCTGGCGTGGAGACTGCCAGCTTTCACCAGCCACGCCTGGGCCATCGGCACTGGGAAGCTTCCAGACACTAGAGGCTCAGCTCACTTGCACCACCTCAGCCACCTCTTGGGCATGTTGGCATGAATCTTGTCCATAACTGCCCCCCAGTCCCCACACCCAATAGGTCCTCCTGGATATCTGTTTCATGCTGCCTTGGGACTTCAGATTGTCACTCAAGGGCCACTCAGCTGGTGGCAGAGCTACCTTCTAGAGTCTGTGGGGGGTGTGGGCAGCAGGCCTGGTCACAGCCAGCAAGCTGGGAGGGAGGACCAAGCAAGGCTGTGAACTGGGATGCTCTTGGCAACATTGCTGTCTTCAATGTGTCCATGGATCTCATTCTTCAAATTCATAAGACAAAGAACCCACAGATCCCTGTCTCTTACTGAGATGTTCAGCCTTCAGGCCAGCACTGGCCTGTGTCAGACACGTGGACCAAAGACTGCTCCAGTGACCCTGATGTACCTGTGACGTGTCCCTGGCTGGGCTTTTGTCTTAGAGGCTGAGGCATGAAGTGATCCTATGGGAAGGACTCCTTGCTGGGCTGGCTTTGTAGGGGCCCATGTTAGCACAGGGTGCTAAAAGGCAGCCCCTGGACATAGCCTTTTCTGGAATCCCTCCCTGCCCCTAAGTCTACTATATACACTCATTCCACTTGGTCACCCTCTTCAGGCTTGGCTTTGTTTGTGATCTGGCAGCATGGGGTCAGGGCTACTGCACATCGGACTTGCTCACTGTGGTTCCCACTATTTCCCAGGTTTCCCCTCTATCTCTGGCCTTTCTCTTCACGCTGTCAGAAGAGATGTGAAGGAGTCATGTGGAAGGTTCAAGAAGTAGGTGGGGCCAGCTGGACATACTCAGAAAGCAGGACAGAGGGAAGCTGGGAAGAGACACAGAAGGGGATTAGCAGAGGGTCCCTGAAGCTCAGACCTGAGTGATTCTTCTTTCCAGGCTCCAGAAAATTATGGGACAAGTAGCTTTATGGGCTGGAGATCTTGTGGGGAGCTCTCTCAGCAGCTGTCACATTTGCAAGGGGCTTTCCACACAAAGGGCCTGCACCTTGGACTACCTCCCAGGCTTCCATGCCCTGTTCTCCAGGGACTCATACCAAAGCCCAACTTTTTGTTCCCAAAGGGGACCAGAAGGCTCACAGCCTTCCCTCTGGGTGCCCTGCTTCTTTCCTGGGCCTCCTCCTTCTAGCTTTGAAGTAAGGGCACAAACAGCTGCAAGCCAGCTGTGGGGGGACAGGCTGCAGCTGACGCCAGGCCCTTCTCCACACACAGGCCAAGGGGATAGCAGCTGGCTGAGATTCCCCTGCCCAGGAGAGGTAGTCTCCCCTCCTCTCAGTTCCCTTTCTCTTGGCCCTTTCTCACCCTCAGATATGGACTTTCTGCCCTTGCCTTGTCCTCCCCTTCCAGAACCTTCCCCATACTCTTCCATGAGTGTGGGTGGGCTGGGGGAGCAGTTGCCCAACAGGGCTGGAAGAACTGACTGCTCAGAGCAGGAACCTGGGGCAGGAGGGGTAGGCAGCTTTCCCTGAGAAGCCAGAGCCAGCTACCCAGGACTGCCCTCTCCACATGTCTGAGGGGCTGGGCTCCTTTTCAGGCTGAGAAGGCTGAGTCCTTGGCTCTGAGAGTGAAAAGAAGGGGCTTCCTGGGCTGATAGGCAGGCGACTGGTACCAGCAGGATGACCTGACCTTCTCTAATCCTCTGGGGAAATGTCCAGGGCTTCAGAGGGCTGTCCAGTAGTGTCCCACAGTCATACACAGGACATGCTGCAGGGTTATGGGCTCTGCCTTCCCCACCCCCCTGGCGCCCTGTCTGCCACTGGTTCCTGGGGAGCTAAGACAGCTGTGCATTTTGGCCTCCTCTGGAGCCCTGGGGGCCTCAGGAAATGCCTGCTCTTCCTTCCTGTCTTGCCCCCAACGCCTGTCCCTTCCTACTAGCCCTGGGAGGCCACAGGGCAGGAGGCTGCTTGAGGCTCCACTCCATTAGCCAGCAAGGACACACTGTTTCTTGTGCACTTCAGCTAGGATCCAGGTTGCTCCTGCATTGCAGAGAGTGGAGGCCTGGGGAGGGTAGAGGGAGGAGGAGGGGAGAGAGGCAGGCCCAAGGACCGAGGTGCTGCCTGGATGGTCTGGGAGTGGCCCCCAAATTAGAGGGCCAGGCCGAGTGACTCAGTGGGCCCTGGGCTGGGCATGCAGTTATAGCTTATTGCAGACTACAAACCACAGAAACAAGAACCTTCCAGGCACAAGAACCGTATTTACAGCAGTATTGCCCCCAACACATCCCCCAAATGTGAAGACAAGCTAGAAAGGTGAATATGTGTCCCCCATCCCCAGAAATATGCCTAGCTGAGACCTGAGGGTCAGGTCTTAAAGGGAGACAGGCCGGCCACTGGTTAGGTTTCTGTTGAACTACAGGGCGTTTTCTCTCTGCTGCTCCCCACACCCTCTGTAAGGCCATGTTCCTCTTCCCTACTGTCCCTGTCACCTCCAGGAAGCCTTCCTGAGTCTCTGGTGCTGTATGTGGCCCTGGCAAGGCCAGAAAAAAGAGTGCCCCTGTCCTTTCCTCGTGGCACACAAAGCCCAGGAGGGGGTAATGGAAGCTTCTTCCAGGACTTCCACTGCTTCCTGACCACTTTCTTCAGGGCTGTTTTACCCCCACTGGGGCTCCTGGAGGCCAAGGCTCTGAGTAACTGCTCCAAGAGTCCTAGCCCCCAGAGCGGTACAGAATGAGGCCAAGTGGTGCCATATTTGATAAAGAACTTAAGTATAAGCATCTCTGGAAGTAGGTGAATCTTATATATTTGTTTATTCTTTAAAAAAATAGCTTTATTAGCTGGGCATAGTGGCATGCTCCTATAATCCCAGGTGGATCACATTTGAAGCTAGCCTGGTCAATTTAGCCAGATCCTGTCTCCAAAAAAAAAAAAAATTAAAGGGTACCAGGCAAATTGGTGCATGCCTATAATCCCAGCAACTTGGGAGACTGAAGCAGAAGGATCACATGTTCGAGGCCAGCTTCAGTTCAGCAACCCAGCAAGGCCCTGAGTAACTTAGAGAAACCCTGTCTCAAGATTAAAAATAAAAAAGGTTTTGGATGTAACTCAGTGGTAGAGTGTCGCTGCATTCAATTTCCTATACCAAAAAAAAAATCAATCAATTAATTAATTAAAGGCTGGGGATGTAGCTTGACAGTAGAATATCCTGGGTTCAATCCTCAGTACTGAAAAAAAAAAAGTCCAAGTCGATATTTTTTACTCAGTAATTATATATTCTCAGTTATGAAAGCATCACTACAGAAACTTCTAGAACATTTTCATCACCTTAAAAAGAAAGCCTTTAGCTGTCACCCCTATCTTTTGCCATTGTCTGCTCTTATTGAGCAGATTGTTCTTATGTGCCTTGGACCCCCCTTTGACCTTTGCAGCCTGTACCCCAGTCTCTGCTGACATGTGTAGCATAAATGAGTTCATATCAACAGTCAAAACGTAAAACACGGGGCTAGGGATGTAGCTCAGTGGAAGAGTGCTTGCCTCGCATACTGGAGGCCTTGGTTTCCATCCCAGCACCACAAAAATAAAAATGTAAAAGAAACCAATCAGCAGGCAAACAAACCAACAGCCCTGGTCTGCAGGGAAAGTGATCTTCAATCTCTTCCCAGCCCAGACCCTGTTTTGCCCACTTCACTTCGTGGCCTGGCCAAAAAACTTCTTACAGATGGCATTCCAGTTGGGCCCTGCACTGATGTTGGCTCCAGGCAAGGTCCTCATGAAAGCATCTGCTTGGGTCTTGGGACTTTCAGACCCCACCCCATAAGTGAGTGACAGCATTTAGGTGGGTGGGAACCCTCATCCCTCACCATAGTCCTCTCTACAGTGGACCCCCACCTCTTCACCTCTGTTCACTTGGAGCTTGTCCTTTCAGTCTTCTCGTCTCCAATTCTCCTTTTGCAGATTTCAGAGTTGCTTCCTGCTTTGAGTTCTCACTCTAAGACCTCACTGTGATGTCTTGGAAGCTGCTCTGGCAAGGAGGGGTTGGGACATGAATGAACACGGAGTAGATGTTGTGCTGGGGACTTCCCTAGCTAGACAAAAGAAAAGCTGGACTCTCTTGGGCCCTCAGGAAGTGGCTGAGGCTTGGCGGGCTGAACAAGTTAGCCCCTGAAAGTGACCAGAGGAAGTGCCCCCCACAGAGTGGTTATCACATCCTAGGGGGCCTGCAGGGATTGAGCAAGAAGATGACTCTTCTCTGAATCAGCTTTCCCACTCGGCTCCTGCCTGCTGTCACACAAAGAACTTTGCCTCTTTTTTGGCGGGGTGGGGGTGGGGGGGTTAACCCAGAAGCACTTTACTATTGAGCCACATCCCCGGCCTTTTTTATTTTTTATTTTGAGACAGGATCTTGCTAAGTTGCTTAGGGCCTCAGTGAATTGATGAAGCTGGCCTTGAATTTGTGATCTTTCTTCCTCAGCCTCCTGAATAGCTGGGATTACAGGCATACCCCACCATGCCTGGCCCATAGCCTTTGAGGAAGGAAAGACTGAAGTTGTGGGAGGTGTACAGAGTGCCTGGGAGTCTAGGTCAAGTTGTTCCAGAAATCCACAGGAGCTCCTTCTCTGATTCCAGAGAAACCATTTCCTTGTTGCAGCCTGGGTTGCAGGAGGTTCTGGGCAGGCTCAGGACAGAATTCCAGGGGCCACTGGTCTTGCAATCAGAGGCCATCTCCCCCCCATCCCCCTTCCATTTTTCTGTCCTCTCCCTTTCCTCTGCCTAGGGACATGCCAGCACATGCCTCAGTGTCCCTATCTGGTCAGCAGAAAGTTTGACTCTCTGAGGTATTGCCTACCCAGAGATGCCAAGGGTCCTTGTGTGAGTGTGTGTGAGTGTGTGCCCTTTCACAATGTGCCTGAGGCGGGGGCTGGGGGGTCGAGGAGGGGGGTGCAGCTAGCCTAGCCGTCTACAAGAAAATTGCTCCCTTTGAAGCTGCCAGGGGGGCGGGAAGCCTGCGCTCTCCCTCCCTCTCCACGCCACCAGCCCCCTCCCTCCTTGCTTCCCTCCCCGCCCCCTCCCCGCCGTCCCCTCCCCGTCGGCCCGCCCGCCCAGCCTTTAGCCTCCCTCCCACCGCCTCTGTCTCCCTCTCTCCACGAACTGCCCAGGAGTGAGCAGCTGCTCTCAGTCGGCTCTGCCCGACAGACGCACGGACGGCCCAACATCCCAGCCCACCAACTAGCCAGCCCGCACCTGGCTGCTTCCCCTCCCCAGGTAGGGCCCCACGCCATCCCCACGTTGTCCCCACTATTTTGTACTGGCCTTAAGCTGCTCTCCCTGTCTCATCCCTGGCTGTGCTGTCCCCTCACCAATCTAGAGATGTCTGCTGCCTCTGCTGTCTCAGCCTATGGTCCTGCTGTCCTCCCCAGTGTCCGTGGATCCACTGCCCCCTTACTGCCTTCTCTTGCCTCCAGGGCACCCATGGATTTCCAAGGCACCCACTTCAGGATCCTGGTCCACGCCCCTTCAATGCCACCCTGCGGCCCCCTTGGTTCTTGTCCCATTTCTGCCTCTTCTCCCCACCTTCTTCCAGGCGCCTTCCTCCCACCCCTTCCCTTCCCTTGCCCCTGCTGACCTCCTTCAGCTGCTAGGTTCCATCCATCTCTGCCTCTAGGTGGGGGTGGGGGTGGGAAAAGGGTGCTTCCCCTGGCTGCCGCCTGCCTGGAGCATCTCTGAGGCCTGGCTGGGTGCTGACACCCTGGATCAACCAACAGCTCCATCCCTTTGCTGCAAGTCCCAGGCACACTCTCTGGAGCTTTGCTTCTGGCCTGGAGGGAAAGGACCTCAGACACCCACCAGCTCAAAACCGGAACTCCCCACTGCTGGAACTAATCCTTGGTGTGGGTCTAGGAGACTCAGTTTCCCAGGTACAGCCCAGTCACCTTGCCCAGGTAGTCCTAGCACAGCACAGGCTGGTGCCCTGCCTCTACTTCCTCTTAGGCAAGGTGTGGGTCCATGGAGCCACAGCTATTGTGGCCCTGAATGGGATACCTGGGTGCCTCAGAGAGTCAGAGGCACAGAGACAGAGAGTCCTGTCTGTGCCCAGAACTCTCTTGGATTGGGACACAAAGTGGGTAGAAGACGGGGAGGAGAGAGAATTTGGCAACTGTGTCATGTTCCCTGGGGAAGACCTGGCTTGGGTTCCCAAAGGGGCCTTCCAACGAACTCAGGAGAGAGAGCAAGAGAGAACAGAGTCATCTGGGTGTCCACCAAATTCTCTGGAAGGTTTGGAAATGAGAGCACCCCTACTCACTGCTCCATGGGTGGGGCTTGTGCCGTGGACTCGAAGCAGGAGGCCCAGGGCCCTGCAGGGCAGGGGTGCAGGTGGGGAGGAAAGGGCAGATCTTGCTCAAGCCAGGGACATTGCTCTCCAACAGTCTTCAAGGGCAGGTCCACTCTCCTGGCCACACAGGAAGCTCAAGTTCTGACCTTAGGAAGCTCCTGCTGCTGTGCCTTTCCTTTTCCTGGCCTGCCAGCTCTCTGCTCCAGAGTGATGTTTGGATTGAGACAAGCTGGGGATGCTCCATAGGTGCTGGGAAGGGACCTGTATCCAGAGGTGCATGTGAGCACCTCCTGGTGACATGGAACTGCCTGTGCCACCCGCACCCTGGGAGAGCTGGTGGGCAAGACGGAGGTGACTTCATGTGGAACATGCCCATGTAAGGCTGCTGTGGGTCACTGTGGGTGAGCCTTTGAGGGCAGGCCTGTGTGGGAGTATTGACAGGAAAACAGAGATGCCTCCAAGCCACTAGGGCTGGGCAGCAGTGGTTGGCTTGGCCAGGGAGCAGAGGGGGCGCCTGTGGCCAGTTGGGCATAGTAGCATGGCCTCCCTGGGCAACCTGCACACAGGCAAGACCTGTCCCTGGAGCACACTGCTTTGGCACACTGCATGAGGCTGGGGCCAGCCTCCCATTGTGTAGATATGGAGTCTGTGCCGGACCCACAGAGGAAGGATGCCAGTCTCCAGCCATTATGCAGGGTGCCTTGAAAGCATTGGCCCAAACTCCTCCCCAGCCCTTCCAGTCCTAGGATATTGGATTGAGAACAGGGAAGGACAGGAGAAAAAGGGATATTTTCAAGGCAAGAAAGGGTTTCATTTAACAACATTCCATAGTCAAACAAGACCATGGAGTATCCCTTCCAGAAACAGCATCAAGTCCCCAGAGGAGGATTTTTAATGAGGCCACGCTTGAGAGTTTGCATCTGGAGGCTTCCCAGAGGATTTCTAATTCCTTGGCACTCTGCAGGGTGGGGAACAGGGACAGAACTTCACTCTAGTCTCCCTGCTTCCTGAGCCTACCACCACAGTCCTTCGCACACCCTGGAAAGACAATGCAGTGCAGACAGTCTATCCCAGGAGTCACTTGTCCTTAGTCTTATGGACTTCCCAGCATGACCTCCTCTCCAACAGAGCCTCAGCCTCAGGGGTCTCTGATGATGCACTTGCTGGAGCCCCTTAACTTGCTTGCTCGCCCCCTGACAGCCTTAATTGTTAGAAAAGACTTCCCAAACCCATCATGACCCCTCCCACTCCTCCTCATTAGTCACCCCAGGGCCAAAGAGTTTGGTCCCTGCTCCAACTAACCCATCCATCTTCTAGGCTGGCCATTGTATCCCCAAACTCCTAACAATAGGCCTTCTCTGTGCACCCTGAGACCATGGTGGAAGGAGGACCTACCAACACGAGGATTCATTCACACTGAGGGGCTGAGGGTGGTAGTGGCTCTCTTTGGGCACCCAGTCATGGGCTAAGGGGTAGGTGGGCCAACCTGAGGTCCTGCAGGCTCTGGTTCTGCCCTTCCTGTGCAGTTGAGAGCTGAGGCTTTTCTGTTTTGTCCCCACCCCTCTGCCTCCAGAGACCTCCTGTCCCCTTATGCTCCACAGTGGGCTGGGGGAAGCCAGGGGCCACACCACCCTTGGCCACCCACAGTACCCTTTCTGCAAATCTTACAGGGACAGTGGGGGTGATGAGTAGAGGGGGGCAGGAGTGGCTCAGACCTGCTCCATGTTCAGGCCCTCCTCCAGCCTTCCAGAAAGAATGAGCTTCCCAGCCTTCTCTGGGGAAGGCATGGGCCTTGCTGGGCCACCTCTTCTGGGATGGGAGTTGTGCTTTGTCCTCCCCTTTCCTTTCAGGCCAACAAGTCCCTTCCCCCCCCTTGGAGTGTATAGCCAAGGGGCTTCTAGGGCCTCCTTGGATACCTCTGGGATGCCAGGTGACACCCACCTTCTTATTGCTCTGGGTTGGGGCAGACCCTGGGGTGGCCATGGAGCAGGGAGCCTTCTCCCCTGAGCCCATCAGCTTCGGTGTTTCCAGATACTACAGAACACAACCCTCTGACTCCCCCTGCTCAGCTGCAGTTGCAGCCTGAGGGGCAGGAGGCTCTCTGCTTCTGGCCAGGTCCACACCACATCGCAGACATTCCCAGCCCAGGGAAGACACCGCCCCTCCCTCTATGTGGTGGCTTATCTCTCAGATTTAAAGTCTTGGGTCTCTACCCAGCTTCCTTACATTGACCTCTTCAGGTGCACTACATCCTGACTCCCAACTCAGCAGACACCCAGCCTAGGCTGAGCAGGAGGACAATGAGCAGGGGCTTGAAGACGTCCAGTGATGCCCCAAGTTCCCAGATTCTGAGTGGGGTGACTCTTGAACTTGCCTCTGCTTCCCCCGCCCCGCCCTCCGCAAGCTGCAGGCCTGGTCTCCAGAGGGTCAGCTGGCCAAGGCTGAGGCCTGGGTAACCACAGGTTTGGGATTTTGTGAACAGTTCCACACAAAAGAGGGGTGGAGGGAAAATTCAGGCTGGGGCTGGCAGCCCTGTCCCTGGGGCCACTTTTATCCTCTCAAAGTCTGAATCCCTGGGAATCAGCCATGACTGTGTTCCCATGGGCTTGAGGGGATGCTGAGCCGCAAGGAGGCATTTGTATGCAGGACTCCAGCAGCCCTGGGGGCCTGAAGATGGGCAGGATCCTGGCCTCGCTGGCTAGCTGAAGAGCATTGGGTCTTACATCATCCAGAGTCCTTAGCAGATAGAAGGGGACCCAAATGCAAGGGAGGAGCTGCAGAAAATCCCAGGCCCAGAAAGAGAAGGGGTTCCCTGACTCCAGACCTAGGTGCCTGGCTGCTGTCCTTTTGCAGAAGTGCATCCCCGCAACATGGGCAGGAAGACACACACAGATAGACAGAGGAGTCTTGGATCTATTTCCTCATTGTGTGGCCTTGGCCAAGAGGTTTTTGGTTTTGTTGTTGTTTTTTTTTTTTTTTTTTTTTTTTTTTTTTTTTTTTTTTGCTTTTTTGGTACAGGATGCTAAACTCAGGGGCACTTTACTACTGAGCTACATTTCCAGCCCTTCTGTTTTTAATTTTGAGACAGGGTCTTTCTAAGTTGCCCAGGCTGACCTCAAACTTGCCATCCTCCTGCCTCAGCCTCCAGAGTCAATGGGATTATAGGCATGCACCACAGCACTGGGCTAGGCAAGACTTATGATCAATAGGGGAGAGCAGTGGCTAGGTAAAGAAGTCACTTGCATCTCTACCCCACTGCTCAAGATTCTAACACATGATAAATAGGAGTCCAAATTTCTTCAGTGAGTGAGAGATGGGATGGCATGTGGTCCCAGTACAGAGGGACCATAAAACTAAGGACCCTCCAGCTGACCATGGTCATCTGCTACTGAGTCCTTTCCAGAGGTTTCTTGGCAGGGTACAGAAGGAGATAGAAAGTTAGCCTCTGTCACCTACATCGAGGTAGAGTCTGTCCATCAAATCTGCCCAAGTACAGGACCCAGCTCTGTCCAGTCACTGCAACAGTGCCAGGGCCACATCAATGAAGAGCTGCCCCACAGCTATGCTTGGGCATCTGCTCCCCTTGCAGTATAAAGGGCATGCTGGGGCAATGGCTGTGGGTTCAGGGTGGAGCCAGGTGCAGATGACATGGAGTTCAGAGTCCCTCCTCTGGCCCCAGCATCCACATATGCACACCACATGGCCTTTTGACAGACCCATGGGCAGCATACATCCCTTCTGTCTGGTTGACACTTAGCATAGGCTTGACTTGGCTGGTGCAGGGGTTAGGTGTGCTGGGACCAGGGAGTAGGCCAGGTGTCAGCTGGCTGGTCGAAGCTGGACCCAGATGACTTCAGTGACCAGAGGGGAAGGAGGAGAGGTGCCCAATGTCACCTGTCTCCCTCTCACCTCTTTCCAACCATGTAGTTCTAGGGGTCCAGCAGGGCTGTGTGAAAGGCAGAGTTCAGGTCGGGTTGCTCAGTGGAGCCAGATGCCCCAGGCTGAGGCCACAGAGACTCCATCCGACGTCTGCTCCTTGGCAGCTGCCAGCCACACATCTGCAGGCGAGCTCCCAGCACCCGCCAGACCTCAAGCCCTGCTCCCGCCGCCCTTGGCCTGGTCTGAATGCCTGGCACAGCCCCTCCATGTTCTCAGAGGCTGCCAGCGCATCTTGTTTGGCTGTGACCTGGAGCAATCCTGCATGGAGGACTGCACTGGCTTTCAGAGGGGCAGACAAGGAGGGCCCTATTGTGGTGGCGTTGCAGGCTCCAGGAAGCCCAGCCCCTTCCCTCTCTCACACCTGCGGTCGTCCAGTCAGGGCTCACCACCATGACCACTTCTTTCCTTTGCTCTGAGGAGGTGGTGTCCAGCAAACTCAGAGCATACTTTGATGGGGCTTAAGGACACACCCAGGGAGGCTGTTGAAAGGAAACCACCAGTGGTGGTGGGGAGGTGGGGATGGGAGGAACTTGCTGGGGGTCTCACAGTTCTGCCATGGGAGGCTCCAGCTTCCTGGGCTATAGCCTGCCTGTATCCTCGATGTGAATATGTGGGGAGAAGGGAGGCAGCCAAACACATCTACAGCACCCATCACCACCATGGCCAGACCCAGGATTTCTCCCTAGGCTCTCTGCATGGCCCAGAGTCAGCCAGGCCCAGACCCTCACCTATAGCTGAGGGGCAGGGGCAGGGCTGCTTCTGGGCCGAAGGTTCAGCACCTGGAATCACCACAGCCAGGCTCCAAGCCTCAGGCTGAGTGAGCTGAGTGACTTGGGAGAAATCAGTTCCTCTCTCTAGGCCTCAGTTTTCTCATCCATAAAACGGGGATACTAATTGTGCCTGCACACTCTGGGGTCCTCTGACTGTGTGAGGGTCCTTTGACATCTCCTGGAGACTCAAGTCTGGCTTGCCTCCTTCCCTGTAGAGTCCTGGGCCCTGAGTCTGGTGCCAGTTCTCTGAGGGGAAATGAGGGCTGTGCTGGGAAGGCTGCCCGGCCCCCACCTCTTTAGCCAGGAGCCAAGGAAAACCAGCCAAATGTTGAATTGCTTCTCTTATAGGGCCTTGATGTGCAGGCCTCCAAGCCCTTTGCTCACCCCTTGGGGTAGCCCTGAGCTGGAACTGAGGGGCAGAGGGCTGGGCTCTTCCCTGTACCCCTTTCTCAGCCTCTTGGGGACCCCCAGACTTACTATGACATCAAGCACTGCTGCTCTGAATTGGTGAATTTCATCTAGGGCCTCTAACCCCACAAAACTGGTCCCATGAGCCTACCTGTGCCCCCAATGGCCAGACTTTCCCAGTGCCTATCTATCCTCTACCTTGGTGGGGACTCTCCACCTTTCCCAAACTGCCTGTGAGGCACACTTAGACCCTGAGTATCTGGAAGGAGTCTCAAAAGAGACCCTTTCCCTGGGGTCAGGGGGTGGGGGTCCAGGCTGGCCACAGGTTGGTCATCTGCTACTCCCCCACCTCTGCTTTGGCGGGGCTAGACCATCCTACTCCCACCTGCCCAGGTGGACTGGGTCCCAGAGCTTCCCAGGGCTCTGCTGGGCATTCCAGCCTTGACTCATCCCCCTGTGAGGTAGCAGTTTGGCAGGGACAGTGAGGAGGGGCTGGGCTGGGGCAGCTCCTCCTTCTTTCCCATTCCATCTTGTTCCCCTGCCTTCAGCCTCCCCTTCCTGTTCTCTCCCACTGCTCCTGCTTCTCCTCCCAGCCCTTGGAGTCCAGCAGCACCTGGGCAAGGACTCTGCCCGTGGCAGCAGGCACAGGAGGCCTTGCCCAGCCCTGCCCTGCCCTGCCTTGCAGGCTGCAAACTGAGGGAAAGAAGGGGAGCACTACTTAGGTAGGCGAGCTCGGATCTTTCTATCTACTCTGGGGCTAAGACCTTTGGGAGAGGGGGCCATCTCTGGGGGCCTCTGGGCAGCCTGGGGCAGGCAGGCCCTGGGGTGAGAATGTGCCTTGAAGGAGCAAGGGAGGCTGGTCACTCCTTTAGCAGGGCACTTCCTTTGACCCCAGGGATAAGCACCAAGTCCAACTCTCCATGTGAGAGAAAACCTGGGCTAGACCTTGGGCTCTTCCCCCATTGTGTGACCTGCCGGCCTCAGGAGGGCTGCACCACTCCCTCCCAGCAGCAGCTGCAGCTCTGATCTCCCTGAAGTCCCTTCTGTCCACAGGTATGGATCCAGGCCAGGGCCAAGTCATGCGAGCCCTCAGGGAGATACATGCCTGTGCCTGTGGAATGTTTGAGGAACATTGTAGGGCCAACAGGACAGACCTCCATCCCACCTTTCTCCTGGTATAGGTGCAGCAGGAGGTGCAGTGCTGGCACCCAGCCAACCAGGCCAGGAGGGCCCCATGCCCCTGGCCTACTGGTGGCATTGACTCCAAAGGAGCAGCCCCCAGCCATGGGGCCTATCTGGGAAAGCTGCTCCCCAAGAGCCTCATACCTTTGCAACTAGCATCTAGACTCAGGCTTACCTAGCCCTGGGTAAGCCCCAAACAGTGCTTCTCCCTGCTGGATTGGGCCCCAAGTGAGGGCCTCCTTGGACTGCAACTGATTCAAGTTGGCAGGCGGGTCCTGGTGCTCAGTTGTGCTCTCTGTCCACAGATGCACCCAGCCAATCCTAGAAACCCAAGCCTGGAAGACAATCAGGGCTGACATATTTATTCCCATTTAACAGATAGGGAGAATGAGGCTGAGACTAAACCTGGGCCTTTGCCAAGGAGTCATGGCAAGTGGGGTTGTAGGAGAGGTCGGGGCTCTGGTCTTTTCTTCTGGGGTGTGTTCCAACAGGTACATGGGGGGCAGTGTCTGATGAAAGAGGAAGAGGCAGGTAAATATGGGTCCAGAGACAGGCTCAGGCAGGGTAGCTTCTCCACCTCCACCTCATTGCCTAAGCCTGGGGGGTCTCCAGACAAGCCTGACCCTGCCTGCTACCTTGGCAGCAGCCTACTCCTGTCAGGGGCCTCTCCAGGATGCCAGGGCCATGGACACAAAGGAAGGGCAGGGACAGATCTGGGAGCCACAAGCTCTGTGGGACAAAGTCCTGGGGAGCAAAGGGAAGGGAAGGCAGTGTGCTTTCTGCCTCACTCCTGCCACCTCCACTTAGCGCTGCCCAAGATTCAGAAGACACCGTTTCTTTCTCTAGCTTGTTTCCCATCTCTTGACCTCTGGATCTTGTCAGAGAAATGTGGGCATGGTGAAGGGGGGCTCAGGCACAGAAGGAAATGACTCACGGTCAACTAATTTAACTAACTGCGTCCAAACTGCTGAGCCCCAAACTCCCTAAAGGAATTGGCCCTGGCAGCCTGCAAGGCCAATGGCTAGATTTCCCTCTGCTTCCTCCACTTGACCTTATTCACCGCCCCTCACCACCCAAGGCAAGTTCTGGCTGACTTAGTGGATGGGTGGGAGCCATAGATCCACTGATGGGAAGGCATTTCATCTTCCAGTGAAACCAAGTCCTGCCTGGAAGGAAGGGAGGGCAAAGAGGTGCCCTTCTGGCCAGTGTCTACTCCCATCCTGCCATGTGCCTGCTGTCCACACCCCCTCAGTCTGCTATCCCCTCCTCAGGTCTGGTTGTCTGGTGAGGGATGGGGGACACTGTGCCAACACATACACACACGACGCCAGCCACTGGTGCTGGGAAGACAGGCAGGAAAGGACTCAGAGAGTGGTCCTGGTGCTGATACATGGCCTTCCTTGCCCTTGGATCACAGGCACACCCACCATGCGGCCCCTGTGGCTCCTCATGGCTCTGCTGGCCCTGAGCCAGGCCCTACCCTTTGAGCAGAAAGGCTTCTGGGACTTCACCCTGGACGACGGGATGCTCATGATGAATGATGAGGAGGCTTCAGGCGCTGACACCACCTCAGGCGCCCCGGACCTGGACTCCCTTCCACCCACCTTCAGTGCCATCTGTCCTTTTGGCTGCCACTGCCACCTGCGGGTTGTTCAGTGCTCTGACCTGGGTCAGTCCCTGGGCAGTTGGGGTGGGGAGTGCAGAAGGCCCAGGCCCAGCCTGAGAGCCCCTACTGAAGGAGATGCACATGCATCCTGTGGGACCGGTGGGGATGGGAGAGCCTGGGGGATCATGACATGAGTGCATAAGGAGCAAGCAGAGATTCTGCAAGCTCTGCAGCCTGCACCCAGAGCCTGTGTTTGTGCCAGTATCCCTGTGTGTGTGTGTGTGTCCCCTTGATGTCCCCACCCTTCCACACCAGCCATGCTAGAAAGTTGGGTGGCTCTATGCTTACATTGTTGATGGTGCTGGCTCCAGGTCTGAAGACAGTGCCCAAGGAGATCTCACCTGACACCACACTGCTGGACCTGCAGAACAATGACATCACTGAACTCCGCAAGGATGACTTCAAAGGCCTCCAGCACCTCTATGTAAGCCCCATCTTTCTGTGGAATAGGAGGGGTCATGAGCTGTGTAGCTAGAGGGTATGTGTCAGATGGATGCATATTTGTGGGGATGTGACAGGGTCCTGGGGATGCATGGAATCCTGAGAGAAGTCAAGCCAGCCATGATGGGAGCTCCCAAGGTCATGGGTCATGGGTTGTGGGTCATGTGTGTGTGTGTGTACAGGACAGGATCACTCAACTCAGTTCCCTTTTTGTCTAACAATTTTCATTTTATTTGTTCCTCCAAGCAACAAATAAAGAACAGATTTAATGGTAGCCAGTGTGATAATGGGGAAATTGATGTGCAGAGAAATAATGACTGTGCTGGGCATTAGTTGTACCTGGGATTGGAACTGGGCCTGCGTGTTGGCTCTCACCCTGCACTCTGCCCATGAGTACAGACAGAGCTCCTTGAGACCAAGGCGGTTCAGACACCTCTGAAGTGTCATAGCAGCAAACTTGGGAGGAAAAGAGGAGGGTAGTTAGGGTAGGAAGCTGGGGCATTCACTTCCATCACCTGCCCTGCCTCAGGCCCTTGTCCTGGTGAACAACAAGATCTCCAAGATCCACGAAAAGGCCTTCAGCCCCCTGCGGAAGCTGCAGAAGCTCTACATATCCAAGAACCACCTGGTGGAGATCCCTCCCAACCTGCCCAGCTCCCTGGTGGAGCTCCGCATCCATGACAATCGCATCCGCAAAGTGCCCAAGGGTGTTTTCAGTGGGCTCCGGAACATGAACTGCATTGGTGAGTTCAGCCCTGGCCTGTGACAGACCCAAACCTGTTAGCACTGATAGCAGACAGAAAGGAGTCAGAGGAAGGAGCCCTCTTCCAGCCAGAGTAGCTGGGTCCTGGACTGTCCAGTGCAGCCAAGTAGGGGGCCAGCAGACCTCACAGAAGCTCCAGATATGTGTCTCAGAGCATGGTGAAGGAAGACTGGGGGTGGCTTTAAAGGCTCAGCTCAAGAATCTTGAAACAGTTGAAAGTCCAATGTATTTCTTGGTGAATCACCAATTTGGGCAATCACTGTGGCTAAAGAGAACATGGAGGGCGATGGGGCTGACAGAGGAGAATTGAGAAGGGTTTGGGCATGGAGGGGCTGGGGAGCATCTCAGGAGTCCTGTCTTCATCTCTGGGTCTCCTCCCTTTCTGCTTGTTTCCGTGCTTCCAGAAGGCAAGGCCAGGGCCAGGGCTCTTGGGGCTAATGGTATTGAACAGCTAGGAGTTTGCAATTAGCCAGATAAATTCATGGAACTCTTTCAGGAGGGGGTAGGGAAACTGGCAACTCGCAGGTCCATCATGCAAGACTGACCTCAGAAGCCCCAGTGGTGCCAAGCATCACTAGCTGGCTCCAAGGCTGAGAGGGCCTCTCTCCTAGAAATGGGTGGGAACCCCCTGGAGAACAGTGGCTTTGAACCTGGAGCTTTTGATGGGCTGAAGCTCAACTACCTGCGCATCTCAGAGGCCAAGCTGACTGGCATCCCCAAAGGTAGGAAGGTGACCTTTCCTTTGCATCCTGCTTCACCTTCAAGAACACAAATGGGGTGGGGGGATGGGACTGAACCTGTACAGTCTGCTTGAGGTAGGACTTCGCAGTACCCTCCCCTCACCTGAGGCAGAAATAAGGCCTTTGCACCCCCCCACACCTATGCACATGCATACACCCAGCACTGGTGTACATCTTCAAGCACCCTCTTTTCTGGGCAGATCTCCCTGAGACCCTGAATGAACTGCATCTGGACCACAACAAAATCCAGGCTATTGAGCTGGAGGACCTGCTCCGCTACTCCAAGCTGTACAGGTGGGACTGGGCATGGGGCAGCACCAGAGAACCCCCAGCACCCTGTTCCATAGTCCTTATCCACTCCAGCTTCTGAATACCTCTCATTTGCCCATCTGCAGGCTGGGCCTGGGCCACAATCAGATCCGGATGATCGAGAATGGGAGCCTGAGTTTTCTGCCCACCCTGCGGGAGCTGCACTTGGACAACAATAAGCTGTCCAGGGTGCCTGCGGGCCTCCCAGACCTCAAGCTCCTCCAGGTGAGAGTTGGGTTTAGGAAGCCCCTGGGCATCAGCTTCTCTAAGACTTGGGTTGGAGTAGTGTCCCATGACTCCAGGGCTGTCTTTAGGCTCCCTGCCTCCTTTTGGGGGGATCCAGGGTACAGAGCAGGACAGGACCTGGACATGCACCGGCCAGTCATTTCTGCTCTTTGGGTCCCATCTCCTCATTTGGGAGGGAGAAGTCCCCATTCTCCCTCCCTTGGCACCAAACCCCCTGTTTGTACTGAGACTATGCCACCCTCCATCTGTAGGACCTCTGTCCCTATCTTGGCTTCCAGTCATATGGGATAACCTGGTCTTACCCAGCCCTGCTCTGGGTTTAAAGCTCTTCCTCAGCCCCATTCAAAATGGTAGGAGCATTACCATCCCATGCAATGCAGCCCATGCTGGGCTGACTGTGCCCTCTAGTGGCCGGAGACCTCTCTGCCACCACTGGGCTCCTCAGTCAACCTTCTGGCCTTCCTTGTTCAGCGCTGCTCCTCCCTAAGAAAGCAGCTTCAGGGATGGGCTAGGGGAGGCTTCTGCCAGAGGGCAAATGCTGCTAAGGCCTGGAGGAAGGGAAGGGGCACTCTGAGGCTCTTTCTCCTCTCACACCCTGTGGGAATCTGGAGTGAGTGGGTGTTTTTCTGGGGACAGGTCTGGAGCCCGGGGAATCCAAAAAGAGAACCATTCCACCTTTCTCATACACACACACACACACACACACACACACACACGTATACATTTTCACACATATATGTGTATATATACATATATATATATATTTATAGATGGACACAATACCTTTATTTTATTTATTTATTTTTATGTGGTGCTGAGGATCAAACCCAATGCCTCACACATGCCAGGCAAGCAATCTACCACTGAGCCCCAACCCCAGCTCTAGCACCACCTTTCTTGCGTGCACATCATATCAGGATCAATTTTTGATTCCTACTGCCCCACTGCACCCAACACAGCCCCCCATGACCCCTCTGGCCCAGCCCCCAGCCCCACCCCCACCTATCCCCCATCTCCCACTCACCACACATGAGCCCTTCATGATGGTCACACATCAGTGCCTAATCCTGACCAACACCCACCCAACATATCCAAGCCTCAGTTTCCTTCTCCCATCCACAAGGAGAATCCCAAACTGGCCCTGAAAGGGTGTTGCAGACATACTACAATGAGATGATACCTGGGAAGCAGCTGGTGGGACTCAGCATGGAGGCAGGGCCCAGCCCTTCTGTGTCTGCCCTCCATTTGGCCTTTGACCCACAGCACCTACCCAGGTCGAGCAGACTGTGGAGGGTGGCCTGGGACTACTGGGCCCTGACAGCACACCTCTACCTCCTGTCTGTGCCCCCAGGTGGTCTATCTGCATTCCAACAACATTACAAAGGTGGGCGTCAACGACTTCTGCCCGGTGGGCTTCGGGGTCAAGCGGGCCTACTACAATGGCATCAGCCTCTTCAACAATCCTGTGCCGTATTGGGAGGTGCAGCCAGCTACCTTCCGCTGCGTCACCGACCGCCTGGCCATCCAGTTTGGCAACTACAAAAAGTAGAGGCAGTGGCAGCCACCATGGTGGCCTTGGTTGGGGTCTTTGGGGAAAGCAGCCAGATGTCCCAAAAGGGAAGGCAAAGCAAAGAAGCGAAGCCTCACATTTGGTCTCCAACCCTGACTCACTACCCCATCACAGCCTCTTCCTGGCTCTCAAGCATGCAGGTGGACACAAGGCCTGGCCCCCATCACCTGTCATTCAGCTCCTGAGCTGCCCTGCTCACCCACCATGGCCACTCAGAGGCACCCCTATAAAGCTTTCTTGTTCACCTTAAAACCCAATGATTGGAGGCTCCAGCCCTAGGAAAACAATCCATGGATCTGTGGGGTAGGAGAGGTTAGCAGGGATGGAGACAATGGACTCTGCCACGGCCACCACCCTGTCCAGGCTTACATCCTCCTCCTCCTCCCCATCTACTTCCAGCCTTCCACCTCTCTTGGGCTCATCTATTGCACTTGGCCTCTGGTGCCCCCACTTCAGCAAGTTCATGGCCTATCCATCCCAATTCCTTGCTCTATTGGTCCCTGGACTAGTCCTCTCTCTCTCTCTCTCTCTCTCTCTCTCTCTCTCTCTCTCTCTCTCTCACACACACACACACACACACACACACACACACACACACACCCTGACTCTTCCCTGGGCTGTCTCTTCTTTCCATTTCAGGCCCTGCCCAGCCTCTGCCTGGGACGGCTGCCTCTTTCACTGTCCTACTGAGGTCTTGCCCCCAGATTGGAGGAGGCTGGAAGGTCAAAACCAGGAAGGTGGCCATGCTCCACTCTCAAGAGCCACCAGAGTCCTGAGCACCAGTTTTCATTGGCTCCCACCTCCCCGCAAGATAGTTGGGTCTCCTTCCCTCACCTCCTGGTCCCTGCCGTGGTGGGCTATGAGCAGTCACCCAGCTCAAGGAGGGCTGCTTTTGAGGTTGGTTGTCTTTCAATTAAAGAAACACTGTGCAATAGGGCTCTGTGTGCCACTGCTCTTGGGGCAACACTGGGGACCAAGCAGAGAGTAGAGACTTGAGGGACTACCTCTACCATCTCCCAGGCTCTGCCTCTCAGTGTCCAGTCTGAGCTTCCTCAGAAGAGGGTCCTCATCACCCTTGGGTCCAGGGCTGGAAACATAGGCCTCAGGCGATCAGGCAGAAGGCCCAGGGGCAGCCACTTCCCCTCCCTTCTCTCTGTCCTTAGGCCAGGCCTGCCCTCCGGAATGGAGCATTTGTCAAGCGCGTGATGTCTGGGTGGCACCAGGATGAACCTTCTCCCACCAGTAGGGGAGTCTGGATATTCAAGGAGGACTGCCCATCTGTTTCAAAGAGTTGGGAGATCAGAATATGCTGGAACTTAACTGTTGTCAGGGCTGTGCTCATGCTTGGGAAGATCAGAGGGGAGAAGGCATATGGAATCAGGGCACTATGCTGGGGTGCTCAGTGTGCTGGCCTGGTCTGGCTTCCCATCCAGCACCCCCATAAATCCCATTGGGTGCCAGAAGAACCAATTTCAGGTTGCAGTGCATGGGCCCTGGTTCCAGAGACAGGGTCCAGCTCAGAACCAGGGTAGCCTGCTCAATGGGGACACAAGGCTGCCCTGGAAAAGGACAGTCCCCAGAGCAATGCCCACTTGGAAGCTTGCCCAACAGGTTGAGGTGGCCCCAGGCTAGGCCTGCGGCTTTCCCTCCGTCCTGCATGAGGGGCCTCCCACTCATCTGGCAGGAGCCAGAGCCTCCCTGGGTAACCACGGGCAGCCAGGAAAAACAGAGCAGACAGGGCCTGTGTGAGTGACAGCCCAGGAGAGGCGGAGTCTAGAGGAGCTGGGCAGCGTCTTGTACAGTGCCATGCCCTTATGCCTGGCCTGGCACTCGGGACACCCAGCGTCCCCAGGTTTCTCCTTTTTGGGACGGGAGGCGCCGCTCAGCGTGGTGGCCCAGCGATAGAATGTCACCCGGCAGCATCATAGCACTATTCTGGGGCATGTGCTCCACAGCCCGGCAATCTCTGCTGAGCTGGGCATGCACAGGGCAAGGGCACTGGCTGGGGGCCAGGAGCTAGGGCCTCCGTCAAGTCTCCACACTGGTGGGGAGGAGGGGCAGTCAGCACCAGGACCCGGCAGAGATAGAAACATGGAGCCTTCAACCTGCTTCTCTGTGGATGTGTTTGTAGTGCAGGGTCCACGTTCTGTGTGTCTACTATAACCCCTGGGATCTCTATTTTCTTTTGCTGCTGCCCCCTCAGTCTTCCTAGCTTCCCCTTTCCTCTGTCTCCCTCTCACCTTTATTCCATCCTCTGTGAGTCCCAGCTCAGGGCACAATGGGGCAGTGGTGTCACGATAAGCTTGGGGGACGAGTTTTACAGAGATAGCAAGTGCAGAGGAAGGCAGCACCTATACCAGAAGCCATGAGCTGCCCAGGCAGGAGCCCTGGGTGAAGAGGGCTGCATCCATAGGGTTTGTGGGCCATGGTAGAGGGGAGGCTCCATTCTCAGATCACCTGGTGCTGACCACAGTGTAAAGATGAATCCCTCAGCTTTGCTCTACTACTAAGTGTGTTGCACACCATTCGACTATAATAATTTACTGAAAACCTACAGTGAGACCAAGGTTTTCCCTGTAAGCCGGCAGCTTCCCCCACACATGTTCACATTCACGCTGCTTGGAAAGTAGAGTTGTGTTCTGGTCCCTGACTATGGTCACAGGAAGTCCCAGGGTAACAAAGCTCCAGATAATGTGCCCTGAGCTAGTGGGGCAAGAAAGGTAGAGAGCAGGGAACAAGTTCCAGCCCAACTTTTGCTGGAGTAGGAGCCTATGGACTTGGGGACAGATTGGATATGGAGTGAGAGGAAGCAAGTGGGCAGGGTGTGGGTATAGGACCACCAGGTTGGTTGTGGCACACTGGTGCCTAAGTCTCCCAGCAGGGCGAGACATGTTGAGGAGAATAGGACCCTGAGGAATAGTGCCTGAGGGTACAGCTCAGAGCAGGGCCCAGCTGGGGCAGCCATTGGAACATGTGCATGCACACACACAAGCACAGAAATACACTGATGCACACTCATAAACATGTGTGCACACATGAACACTCACATGTATGCACACATGAGCACAGCACACACAGGCAAACCCAAATGAGGGGTCTAAGAGAAAAAAAAACAGGCATGAACACAAAGCCACATGTACACAAGCACTCACACACACAGGCACACATACAAGCGTATGCAAACACATGTGCACATGCATGCATAGAGAAATGTGTGTGCAAGAACACAGAGAAATGCAAACACGTACACGCACTCACAGCACACATGAGCACACTCACAAAAGCCCTCATGGCAGTGTCATGTGAGCTGCTCACTTGGGGAGGGCTGCTCTGTGAAAGGGGTGGCTGCCAAGGAATGGCCTTTGAGGGGCATGGGGCAGGATAGGGGAAACTTCCAAGCACTTACTGGGCCCTGCCACATCCAGAAGGTCAGGTGCCTTCTGGATGTGGCAGGGCCCAGCTGGAGCCTAAGCCGAATCCACTGCTTGGGTTTAGGCAAGTCAGGGCTTGTCAAGGGGCAGCCAGCCAGGTAATCCCAGGCCTGAGCCCAGAGGAGGCAGGGCCCCCTCTGGGACACAGCCCCTCCTTAAAGGGCCTGAGGGAGCCAAGGTGGAGGGGGCTGCTCTGAGACCTTGAAAGATGGTGTTCAATGTTGAGTGTTCTTCCCCTATGGCTGCACCCCTGCACCTCTGACTCAAATGGCTGGTCTTCAGGTTTGCCCCCATGGGTTCCAAGCTCTCACCTCAGGAGGATAAGGGCCACAAGGAGAGGCAAAGCCCCGTCCATTATGGACATGCGGCACAGGGCCCATTACTGGGGAAAGTCTTTGTCTCCCTTGGCTTCTGGGAGGAGCACAAACCCCCTGCAGCCCTGAAGAACCCGGGGATGCCTGAGTACTGAAGTTGTGCTGGTTCCCACTATACAAGGGGCAGCCAGGGCAAGGGGTAATGGCCTGAGGACTGAGCTGGCCCCCAAGCCTGGAGCCTTGCAGGCAGCTGTGGTGCCAAAGGGCCATTGTGTGCGCGCACCCCCCATAGCAGACCAGAGCTTTCCAAAACTCCCAGATGTGGAGTCTATTGAGGTGAACCAGGCTGGGAGGCAGGAGGTATGCAACAAGCAGGGCTCTATAGGATGGAGCTCCTTGGTGTCCAGCTGGAGTTGCTGTGATAAATGACCACAGACCAAGTGGCTTCAAACATCAGAAATTTATTCTTTCACAGTGCTGGGAGCCTGAAATAGAGTCAGGATGTGGGTAGGACTGTGCTACTCCTGAAGTCTAAGGGAAGACCCTTCCTTCCTTTTCTAGCCTCTGGTGACTCCAGGTGTCCCTTGGCTTGTGGCTGCATCACTGAACCTCCACCATCACAGGGCTTCCTACTCTGGATGAGTGTGAAATCTCCCGCCTCTCTCTTATAATAACTTATTATTGCATAAGGGCCTGTCTGGATAATCCAGGATAATCTCCCCCCTCATGATCCTTCACTTAATCACATCTGCAAAGACCCTATTTTCAAATGAGGTCACATTCCACTTCTGGGGTTGAGGACATGGACAGATCTCTTGGGGCATTTTCAGCCTGCCAGACAGGGCTGCAGGCAGACATTGACCTGGTGGTCCCTGGAGCTTTCAGGGAGAGGGCTGTGATCTCAGCCATGGAGAGAGCAGAGGTGGCAAAAAGAGGGCCCAGGCTCAGCCAGAGGGCCCTTCACTTCTAGGCCAGGCCAAGGAGTTGCTGTCCCAGAGGAGGCTGTGACAGCCACACCAAAAGTGGCAGGAGGAAAAGCAGGCAAGGAGGAGGCATGGGAGGAGGGGCAGGCAGCTGCAGGGCCCACAGAGAGGAGGAGCCTTCTGGTGACAGGGCAGTAGCTGAGGTTGGGGGCAGGGGAGTGAGGGCTGCAGGCAGTGAAGTGAGTCCACGGAAAAAGAGAGGGGGCAGGGGCATAGCAGGCCAGGCTGCATGCGGAGGGACTCAAGTGAGGGTTCTCTGGGGGTTTTCTTAGGCTGAGGTTGCCTGAGAGGAACCATTGACAATGTTAGAGGCTTAAGATCCCTGAAGATGCAGGTCAGGGCACAGTGGGGGTAGGTGCAGGACCAAAAAGAGAGAAGAAAAAGAATGGGGGAGGGTGTAGGGAAACAGGGAGGTCTGGGCTACTTGGCCAAGTGGTCTGTCCCTATCACACCTCCAGCCTCAACCATGGGCCTCCCTGGGGTTGGCTCCATAAGTATTTCCAATGCAGAGGACAGGGTGTGGTGTAAAAAAGAACTTTCTAGCAAGTGCCCCAGCCCACCTCTTTAAAAATGGAAGAACTAGGATGGGGCTGGCCTTGAACCAGGGTCACTAGTGACAATGGCGCATTTGGTCTGGCACCCAGGCCTCATTCTCAGGCCTGGGTCCTCCCTTTTGGTCTCAGGGCCCAGGCTGGGGACCAACCAACTGGAACTACAAAAAGGAGAACATTAGCTATTTGAGGACCACAATTTCTAGGGACTAGGGACTTCCATGCTACCTTGTTTCCTGGCCATCTGACCTTGACCTTGGTGGGACTCATCACAAAGTTGTATAGCATGGTTAACTCTTAACTGCGCCAGGCCAAGGCAGTATTCCAGCTCAGAGGAAGAGGCAAAGGGGCATCAGTAGGTGATCCAGCCTTGGATTTTTCCCCCCAACTTGCTTCTTCCCCTGGTAAGAGAGGCTCTGGGCCAAAGGGCATGTTCATTTAACTGATGGCCGCTGTCCACATGGGGGACATAAGTACTCAAGCCTTACAAAACAGCTTGGAGCTCGTGATCAGGACAGACTTCACAGGCTGATGCCAATTTTCCCATATGGACAGCAGCCATCAATTTAATAAACATGCCCCCAGAGTGATCAATATGTTCCCTGGTCCCTGAGAGAATGCAGTGACACAGCCCCAAGAGAGTCTTCTCTGGTTTCTGCTCTCACAGTCACTTCCAAGCCTTTAAGTGGAAGTCTCTCCCTCCCATCTCAGCACCCTCCTCCTCTCCACAGGGGCCCTTTCTGGTGTTCTGTCCCACTCCTGTCCTCCCAGAGCTGCCAATACATGTTTGCTAAAGGGCAGCCAATAACTGAGGGCTTTGTCATCAGCCAGAGTGTACCCCTTACCCAAGGGATGGTCCTGCTGGAGCCACCAGAGGAGGCTGACTCATCTGCCTTTGCCTACCTCCTCTTACTCTGGAGCCAAGGCCTCAGGACAGGGAGGGAAGGACAATGACCCCAGGGAGCCCACCACACTATAGAAAGCCAAGAAGGGGGCACAACCTGAATGTGCTGGAGGAGGGAGGCCCTGGTCCCCCAGGACATGCTCTCGCACTCAAAGCCCTTCTGTCCTCATGAGGGGAGTGGGGATGGCCTGGTGCCCCATCTCCTAGCCAGGGGCAAAAAACCAGTTTCACAACCTGTTCCAGGTAGCATCTAGTGACCCCCCCTGAGCTTCACTTCCCCAACAGGAATGTGGGGTAGTAAGAGGAGAAACTGAACAGTAACACGTAGCTCAGAATAGGTGCTCAGGAAGATTGGGGATCCCTCCATTTTTTTAATGTAAATGTGTGTGAGAGTAAATGAGTATGCCTGAGCCAACATGTGTGAGTGTGAGAGAATGTAAGTATGTGTGTGTCTCTGTGTGTGTGTGTATGTGTGTGTGTGTAAACCTCTGCTCACACTGAGAAGTGCCAGGGGCTTGGCTCTGACTCCCTGCAATGCCAGTGCTCATGGGCTTTCCACAGAACCAGCTGCTTCCTGTGGGAGGGGGCAGGCTATAGCAATTGTGACTGTCCTCTGGCCCTTGGGGTGGGGGAGCAGTATCTTTCTGTCCTTGAGATATCTGGCACAGTGACAGCTCCTCAAAAGAGGCGTTCCCTAGCTCCCAGCACAATCTTTTGTTGCCCCTGATCAATGAATCAGTGGTCTCCCATGGCCCTTACCAACTGTGTGGGTAGTCAGTCAGCCTGCCACTACCTTTTATGGAATCCTTGCTGTGTCCCCAGCACCCAGACCAGCACACAGGACACCGTAGGATCCTCTGTATCCTCCCACCCTCATGTGTGTGCACACGGGGGCGGGGGGGAGGGGGAGAGAGAGAGAGAGAGAGAGAGAGAGAGAGAGAGAGAGAGAGAGAGAGAGAGAGAGAAATGCTGATATGCTGCCTAGGGACAAGTCCCGTCCCTTTTCCACACGCTCAGCCTCAGCCCCATCCTGTGTCCCCAACCTGAGTATGCCCACTGCTCACAGATCACAGCAAAGACTGAATCTGGGGTCAGAGGACTCTGCTGTCACTGGAACTGGGAAGCTCCAAAGACTAGTGGCAGAAGCTAGTCCCAGGGACACACACTTTGGTGTATTTGCCCATGTATGTGAAGGTATATGTCAGTTGGGACAGGTGGTTGTCTGCACTGCAGTTTCTCTGCGTGTCTGTCGCCACTTGTGTCATCAGATGTGTGTGGCTGGTGTGTCTCTCTGGATGTCCATCTGTGTTCAGTCTCCCTGTGTGTCCTGCAAAACGATGTTCATGAGATAACCTTCCTGGGTCACAGACTTTAAGAATTTGTTGTAAGCTCCAGCTTCTTTCTGGGAAAGCATTTGGATGTCTGCACTCCCAACACAGACAGTGTCAGAGGACCAGCAACCCCTTGGAGTCCACCTGGGGCTCAAGGACCCCATGCTACAACTCAGTTTACCCAGCTCCATGCCCCATTTTACTGTTGGGAAAATGCATTCAGAGGGCAGGGGATCTTGAGAGGCAGTGGCAGCCTGGACTTCCAGTCGCATGCTTGGGGCACTTTCTCTGTACTTGCAGGTGGTGGTAAGCGCCCCCAGTTTCCAGCTGATCCCACCCCCACTGGGCCTGTGCCCTTTGGGGGGGCAATGTCAGGCTAGGAAGGACGGGCAACCACTCGCATCCTGGGGGTAGAAGGACACGCACTGGACGCGAGGCTCCAGAGCCCGGTGTCCCCTGCGCGGTGCACCGGTGCACCGCCCCCCGCGCCCGCTCCCTCCTCCCTCCTCCTCCTCCTCCTCCTCCTCCTCCTCCTCCTCCTCCTCTTCCACCGGCTCCCTCCCTCCCCCACCCTCTCCCTCCCTCCCTCCGCGCTCAGAGCTGCGGCTGGAGCCGAGCGCGCCGCGTCGCCCGCCGCCGCCGGTGCGGAGCGTGGGGAGCACTCGGCCGCAGCCGTCGCCCGCCGCGGAGGGTGCTGCTCCGCGCCGCTGGCCAGGCCGCCCTGTGCCCGGGCCTTTCCGTCCTTGGAGCGGATTGTTGCCCGCCGGGCGCCCGCCTAGAGCGACAGCACTCGCCAGAGCTGAGGCCGCGGTGGCGGCTGTGCCCATGCCCGGGTAAGTGGTGCCCGGGGCGCACGGGCGCAGGCGAGGTGGGCGCGGGCGGGGGCGGGAGGGCAGCCCAGCAGGTGGCGCGGCTGCAGGTGGGGGGACGCAGGTCTGCTGCTGAGGCACCTGCGCCCAACGTCAGGCCTGCGTGTCCTTGCCGCACCACGGCCGCGCGTCACCCCGGGGCCCCGAGGCTGGCAGGCAGCGCCCCACACCCGCACCTTGCGCCCCGCATCCCGCGCGCACGCGCATCTGCGTCTGGGGAACAAGGCCGCTGGGGGCTGCGGGCGGGGGCTCAGGGCGGGCACAGCCAGGGGCGCCAGGCCTGGGCCAGGAGCCCCGCCGGTGAGCACGCACCTTCCAGGAGCCTCGCGGCACCCCTCCCCCCCGCCCCCCGCGCCCTCACACTGTGTCATCTTCCCCCTCACACGTTCCCACACTGTCCCCCTGCACGCCCACATAGCTACCCAGCCGACCCCGCTGCTGGCATGGACAGTGCCTAAGGCAGGCGGCCCCTGGCCACACTTGGGTAGTGCCTTCTCCATCCCTCCACAGACGATTGTTTCCCCCCTTCTCACCTGTGTGACCTTGGCCAGAGGGCTTCTGCATAGGGGGCCTCAGTGTTCTGAAAAGTGAAAGCTCCAGGCGTAGGGTTCTGGAATTCTGAGCCGCTGGTGCAGCATCTCCTAAAGCCTGGGGAGACCCACCCCTCTCTCTAGGACCTGGTCTCCTTCCTTCTGCTGGCTTTCTGCAGGGCTTAGTGGCCTGACCAGCCAAGGAGGAGTGGAAGGTAGGGTGGGGGGCCTGATGCCTGGCCAGAGCAGCCCAGGAAGGAATCTTGGAGAATCCTGGGAGAGGTTTAGGAGAGAGTGTGCAAACACCACTTGCTGTCTTACCTGCTCCAAGGGCAGTCCCCTCCACTAGATGCTTGCCACTTCCTGGGCTGGGTGGGGGAGTGAAGCCACCCCATCTTTCACAGATGAGGCCTTGGGGCTCTGACCTAAAGTGAGCCCCTGCCTGTTGCAGAATTAGTCCAGCCTGTCCCTAGCTGGCTCCCATCTTCATCTCCCCTGGCTCCCTACAAGGACTTGAACGTCGGCTTGGAAGGTGCCCCCTGCACCTACTCCCCTCACTTAATCCACTAGCACTGCAACCCTCAAGCACAGTCATGATTTCTCCCTAGTCTATGAGCATCTTAAGGCAGGGGCTTTCTCTTAACCTGCATGGGCTGCTCAAGTGCCCAGCACAGGCCTGGCAGAGTGGGCCGTAGTTTTCATATGGCACATTCATGACCTTGACCTCACTGAATCTGTAGACTCACCAGAGAATAAAGACAAGGCCTGTATTTTTGTCCCCATTCTTCAGATGAGATGCTTGAAGCCCCAAGAGGGGTGGGAACTCAGCAGTGCATTGAGCACATGGGTGGAGGCCCCTTATGTCTTGAGCAGGTGGCTGGGGACACTCCCGTGGACTTGGTGGGGAGGTATCCTAATAAGAAGCCAATCCCCTTCCTGAGCACCTACTACAGCCGCGCGTGGTTCTAAACATGTTCTTGGACCTCCATCTGAGTCTCACCTCAACCATATGTGTGAGCTGCTGTTCTCATTGGCCCCCTTTTCACAGATGGGGGAATCAAGGCCAGGTGGCTTGTGAGGAGAGCTAGGATGCAGAGGAGAGGCTGGGAGGCTGCCCAGGTCCCTAAGGGACTTGGCGTAGCAGAAGGACCAAGGGTGAAATTACCCCTTGAGTTTGCATCTGAAGAGTGAGCCAGTTGGAAGGGGCTGGGCTTTGTGGTCCTAGACCATTGATTGTCCCTGCTACTAGCCTCCAGGAGGGGGAGGGCCAAGGACACAGCTAGTCTTGATCACATCAACCTGGTGCATGCCCAGCACTGCCAAGTGGTTTGAGTGAAGGGGCAGGCATGCTCTGGCACAGAACAGGGGGGAAGGCAGGCAGATGGAAGTGGGACGGGCGTGGGAGGGGGCTCTGCACACAACCAGAAGGAGAGCCAGTCCTTTGGGGAAGGAAGCCCCCAAGGCTGAATGTGCTAGGGAGCACTCCAACAGCAGGCATCGGAGATGCTGTAGCCAGCCCCAGGGGCAATAAGGGGAAGAGGAGGCTTGTAGGAGGCATCTTGGGCTCTAGTGACAGGATCTCTGGGGTTTGGTGCCAGCTCTGTGCCTGATGGTCTTTGTGACCTTGGCCAAGTCCCTTCCCTGCTCCAGATCTAAAGACAGTGGAGGTGTGCCCTGCGGACTCTGCACTGACATTTCAGGATTTGGAGCTGCAGCTTTGGAGTGAGGCTGAATCCTTCCCAACCAAGCAGGAGAGGCCAGGTCTGGGAATCAGTGAGCACTCTCTAGTCCAGTCCAGACATGCAGCCCGAGGGTGCTGGGGTCAGCTGTAGAGGCCTCTCTGAGCGTGACTTGTAGAGAGGGGCCCCATGCTTCCTGGTAGGGGACAAGAGTACCCCCTGGGCCCCAGGGCTTCTGAGAGCTGAGCTCAAATGGGACTCTTGGAGCCAGCACAGTCAGACCCAGCTTCTCTGGACATTTGCACCTCCTCCCCCACCTCATAGAGCAAGTCATCAGCACACCTGTACTCCCTTCTGATCTTACACTTATGGCTCATATATTTCATTGATGGCTGCTATCTGCATCAGAGTTTAACCATAAAGTAATGTCAATAATGACAGTAATAATAACAGCAGTCACCTTGTGCCATACTGGTTTAAGTTTTTCACAAACATCTCCTCACTTAATTGAAACAATAATCAAATGAAGCAAGTGTTGGTATTATCCGCATTTTACAGCTGGTCACATGAGACCCAGAGAAGTTAGAGAGTTTAGGTAATTTGCTCAAGGTCGCACAGCCAGTAGGTGGTAAAGTCAGGATTGCAACATAGCAGTTGGGCCCCTGAGTCTGCTCCCCGCCTGTAGCCACTTGTTCTCTAGAAGTTTGACTCTAGAAGTGTGCTAAACTTGGCAGAAGGGGGCATTATGCACTGGCTGGAGCTGAATGTCCAAGGAACCCTTGGGGTGAGGCTAGGGATTCTTTTGAAAACCTTGCAGCTCAGAAGCTGAAATACCAGCATCTCCACCCCCATCTTCCCGCTGAAAGATCAAAGGTGATTTCTACCCATCCCAAAGTAAGCTCCTATGACCTCTTCAGGGCACCCCTAAGAAGTAGCAGTCCATAAATGGGGACCTGGGCTGTGACATGAGGCAGATCTTCAATGTAAGCACCCATGAGCCCCACCAGTGCCATCTCTGTGACTGCAGCAAGTGCCCCAGCAACACCCCAGGCTAGGCATGGCAGGCAGAGATCTGGGCCACGCAGATGGCTCCTCCCTGTCCCCTGTCATTTCCCAGCTCCTCACTGTACTTCTCTTCCCTGCCCTGGCTAGGCTGGCAGAAGCCAGGCCAACCGTGCCTGGCTGGAAAGCCCTCCCCTGCCTGAGCACCTTCTGTTGGGTGGGTGGTGCTGGCAGTGGGCCCGGAAGCAGCCTGGGGAGAAGGGTCTGAGCCACACATCACCAGGACAGAGGGAAGAAGGCTCTCAGATCTGGGGGATTTTGGGCATCTGGACAGCGCAAGGTTGAGAAGGGGATAAGTCCAAGGTCACAAAGCTGAATAGATGGCAAAACTCAAACCAGAGCCACAGGGCATTGTCAAAAACATTGAGGCTCAGGGGCTCTTGGGGCTGGTGGGAGGACTCTCTGTGAGCACAAGTGGTTTCCAGAGACTTAGGTCCAAATCCAAGTTGTGCAAAGAGGTCTTGAGTCTGCTTCTGTTGTGCTGAGGTGGGTCCCTCAGCTCAAATGAGTTCTTCCTTGAGCCTGTAGTCTTAAGGCACTTTCCAGAGCTGCATTGTCCTATGTAGTAGCTATAGCCACAAGTCAGCCACAACTTAAAGTAAAATTACAAATTTTGTTCCTTAGTTGCATGACTATATTTCAAGTGCTCAGTATCCACAGTGGCCAGTGGCCACCATATGGGATGGTGCAGGTAGAGAATTTTCCAAAATGTACTATGTATGTCACCACTTCAGTGAAAATGAAGGGTTGATTCCTCCCATGGATCTTGAAGTCACCCTCAAGGCCACTCTCCTGTGGCATATGGTCACTGATGGTTTGAATTTGGCCAGCCCCCATGGTCAGGCTCCCCTAGGTAATCACCCAGAAGAGAAGCCCTCAAGGAATTCTGGGTGCTCGTGAGCATTTGAAAAAGTGTCCTGTGATTGGCCAGGCTCTGATCTGAGCATTTGACAACTGGGGGAAACAAGGTGCTTGGGTAAGTTGCCTTTCAGAATGAATGTACCCCCTCATCAGAATGTGGCCTGCCATGCCAGGGTCCACATCATATGGGTGTGATGACCACTGGGGATTCTGGCCCTTAGTTATTCAACCATATTTATAGGGGCCCATGCCCTGTGTTAGTTCTGTGTATACAATGGAAAGGAAAAAGCAAAATGTACTTCCTGCAGCAAAGGAAGTACACTTTGCTAAGTGTTCATCTATGGCAACCAAATACAAGTGCTGGGGTCAGGAGGATGCGTTGAGACCATGAGGCCAGGCAGCGTCTTCCAGGGCTCAGGCCCCCACAGCACCCTCACTGGCCCAACAACCCAGATTCAGCCAGACAGTCCTGACCCCTTACTCCTCAATGGCCACATATAGCTGGTGCCTGCCATATCAGACAGTACTGAGACCTTGCACAGATCCTGAAGCCACTCCTAAGCCACTCCCCCATGGTACCTTGAAAGGGAATAGGTGAAGGAGTTGCAGATGCCTCAGGGAAGCCCGTCCATCCCTGGGGAGTCTGGGGCTGGTGGGAGGACTCTCTGTGAGAGTCAGTAGAGCCAGCATGTTGGCATCAAGATCAAGAGCTGTGCTCCCCAAGGGCTGGCCCAGATGCCCAGACACCCATGGAGAGGGAGGCATCCTTCCAGGCACAGCCTGACAGGCCATGGGGATGCCAGGCCTGGCCTCAAGCTGACTCCAGCAGTCCTCCCATGTCCAGCTTGGTCCTGATTAGGTCCCACCATGTACCCAACATGCTGCCAGAGCTTGAGAAAGAGCAGGGAAGAGTTAGGGCTGGGGTGCAGCCTCGGAAGCGGCCCAGGTCACCCCCCCCCAGATGGGCAAGGCAGTGTTTTTTAAAAAATAATGTTGATTTCTTCCTATTAAAAATAGGAAGCATTATAAAAATAATGCTTTTACTGGAAACAATGGCACATGCCTATAACCCCAGACACTAAGGAAGTAAAACAAGAATATTCCAAGTTCAATGCCAGCCTGGGCAACATCGTGAGACCCGATCTCAAAATAAAAAATAAAAAGGACTGGGGATATAGCTATGTGATAAAACACCCTGGGTTCAATAGCCAGCACCAAAAAAAATAATAATGATGATGGTGATGCTCTTAACATGCATGCTCTTTATAGAATACTCACACAGAGACGTCAAAAAAATAGAACCTCCCCCAGTCCAATCCCCAAAATGTAAGCTACTGTTTTCATTTTATTAAACTTGTTTCTGCTCCCTTTTCTTTGCATAACCTATTTATTTTCACATTACTGTAATTATACCATGGGCTCAATTGTGTAATCTAGTTTTTACTTCACGTAAGCATTTTCTTTATTAATATAATCCCTTCCTAAAAGAACATTTTTTTCAAAATGGATATAGTTTAATTAGATTTTTTAAAAGATTATGAAAGCAGTAAGTACTTATTGCAAAAATGAAGAATGAACTTGAGTCGTGCAACGAAGAAACTCCAAATGATCACTCACTCATTTGACAGTTATTTATCAAGCACCCAGGCTATATCAGGGCAGTTCTCAGTAATTACAATTTTTAATGGCTGAATAGTATTCTCTCAAGAGATCCTAATTCACTTAATTATTTGGCTATTTTTGGAAATCCAGGCAGTCAAATTTGTTTCGCCCTTATACACAAGGCTCTGCTAAGCATCTTGGTGCGGAACGCTCACCCTGTCCTGAGGAAAGTACCCAGACACAAGACTGTTCTGCCAAGTCACTATCCGAAGGGGCTGTTTGAGTGTGCCAGAAGGACTCGCGTATGCACCCTTGCCAGCATTAGGTATTACAATCAAATAACCTGCCATAAGTATCTAGGTCAGCAAATATCTCCTTTAGTTTGTGTTTCTTTAATTGCAAGTGACGGTGAGCATTTTTCCATGTTTATAAATTATATCTTTTCTTTTAAGTGAATTACCTGTTCCTATACCCAATTTACTGATGACTTAGTGTTTCTCCTTTGGGGCTGAATGAACTTTAGACATGAAAAATAGCAACAATTTAATATCTTTGTTGCCAAAAAAAGCTTAACCTCTTTGTTCTTTGACTTTTCTCTCATGTAAAAGGTAAACATTTTTTGTCACAATGTCTTGTGATTTCTTCCATTGCTTCTGGGCTTACAAAATCCCTTATGGAAATTTGTGCACTTTCCACCTGTGTGTGTGCGCATATGTCTGTGTGTAGTTTGCATGTTTAAGATGTTTAAATCTTTAACCCAGCAGTCAGCAACTTCTTTTGCAAGGGCCAGACAGTAAATATTTTCTACTTTGTGGGCCACATGGTCACTGACTCAAGGACTAGACTCTGCCTGAAAGCATAAAAGTAGCCACAGATAATAAGATACATAAATGAATGGGTGTGGCTGTGTGCCAATAAAACTTTATTCACAAGCACACTGGCTGCTGGATTAGGCCTTTGGGCTGTAGTTGCCAAACTGTTTAACTCAAAGGAGATTTGTGTTGGGGAAGTATGAGGTGAAGGAGGTAAGGTGTGTCCTTTGCCACTTGTCCCCATTTCCTTAATCAAATTAGTTATCTCCTGGAGGAAGGTCCCCCTTCCTCCCTCCTCCCCAAATCAAGCACTCTGGACATCTTTGGAGTTCCTGAGCAGCAGGAACTCCAAAGTGTCCCCACAGGGTCAGGTGGCAGCTGGCTCAGCAGACCTTGTGTGTTTGCCCAGAGTAGGTAGGACAGGCAGAGGTGTTGGCCTCTTTGCTCCTCTTTTAGGGAGGTGCTGAATGAAGGTGTTTGAAAAAGAACTGCCACATCTTTATTCGACTCACCTGGGAACCGTCAGTCCCTGACTGTCTCAACACTCTGAATTCTTTGCACTCTGGCATTTTTGACACAAACCTGAAACCGGGTTAAGACACGCAGAGTAGCAGGCTTGTTGCTGAACCAACATTTGCACGGATGGCTGGCCAGGGGCATGATGGTGGCACAGGGCATGACAGAGAGGGGAGGAGCTTTTTCTCCAGATTAGACCAGCCCTGCTGAAACCACTGATGCCCTCAGAGCACAGCAGGACAATATAGCTAGCCCCACTGCCCTGGCAAGGCGAGGGTTCTGGGCCATACCCCAGGCCTCTGATTGCCTTGCCAGCCACAGGGGACCTTGCCTACCTGCTCTCCCATGGGCCTCAGCTACATTTCTCTTGGGAGAATCCAAAACCAGACATACCATATTTTGGTGTGAAGTCACAGGCCTGGGAGGGATGGCTGTGACCCAGAGGTAGCTGGTCTGGGCTCCTCTGGCTCCTGGGGTCTCTGAATACTGCTGTAAGTGGGAGGCAGAGTCTGTCCTCTGTGCCCCTCCCACCCAGCCTAGTCTCCCTCACAGCCTGGGACTCATCTGCCCACAACTCAGTGACCAGCAGTTGGGCCTTTGCTCTTAGAAACCTCTGCCCTGAAGAGCAGATCAAAAGTGTCTCCCTGTAATGTGTCCTTTGAGGCGAAGGGTAAGAGTGGGCTGCCCTAGAGGCTGCTGCCCAGGATCCCTATCCTGACAGCCCCCAGAGAGACCCACATGGCTGCACTTGTAGGTGAGACAGGGTGGCAGGAGAGGGTCCAGGAAGGGCCAGGGACTGTCTCCTGTGGCCCTGCCACTCTCCCTAGGAGGAGGAAACAGCTCTACAGCGCTATCATCAAAGGTGAGGCTAGGGTGGCAGGTCAGGGTTTCCCCCAGAGGAGTGGACAAGGTATATGTGCTGTAAAGAGGACCCTCTAGTGTTCTCATCCACAGTCCTTGCTGCACTCTCTTCCAGCTTCCCAGAGAGGAGACTTTTGTAGCCACTTCATGACCCACTAACTCCCCCCAAGCTCTTGGCCTCAGACGTCATCTGCTCATGAGCACACAGAGGCTGGCAAGGGAATCTAGGAGAGGGATGAAGCTGGGTATGTGATGGGCTGTGGGGCTTGCTCAGGGAAACACTCAGACCCCACATTGGTGTTTCATCATGACATGAGATGGAGCCCCCCAACCCTAGTCCTTCTGGGTACCCCAGACCCTGCATGAGCTTTGTGGTGCAAAGCTCAGTCTGTGTGATTCAGATGGCAGGCAGACCCTTGGCGACCTTCAGGTCTTGCCATTGCAGCCAGTTGGGGTTGGCAAGGATGCTGGAGCAGGTCCTGGCCGCCTTTCAGGTGACCCTCCCTGGGCTGCAGCTTCTGAGGCATCCTCTTTCGGGGGTGTTGTTGGCCACTGGCTCTTCCTCTGTTGCTGCATTTGACAGCTGGCATCTGGCCTTGGTTAGCCTGGAGAAGTGGCACCAAGGCTTTGTTGTGCTAGTTCTTTGTGTCTGGGTCACAGAAGGGCAGCAAGACTTGTCGCCCATCTTCAGCCTGAACTGGACTTTTCTGTCTCCACTCCCTGCCTCAGCATCCTTACTCATCCCCTTCCAAGAGTATCATGGTCAAGGACTTTTCTAAGGGCTCAGAGTGGCCTGGTACCAGGGAAAGTGAGCTTCCAGACCCCCATCCTGTGTGCTCAGAGTTCCATATAGTTCACCTAGTGAATTCTTTCTCTACTTTGTGTTGACTTTCTACCATCAGTCAGGTCACAAAAGGGACACAAAGAGGCTAATTTGCAATCAGTTGGAGAGAGCTGGGGACTCACACAGCTCTAGCCCCTGACCTTATCTCCAATGAATGCCCCCAGCCTGTCCTCTCAGACCTCAGACTGTTTCCAGAAAACAGCAATCACCTCCCCCTACCTCACATACCAGGCGCACTCTGGGCCCTGTGGAGCCCAGGTTCCCAGAGGACCCAAGTGTGAACTGGTAGTCTCCTTAACTAGTCACTGCCTGTCCTGACTGGAAGGACTTAGCCTATGGCCTGCAGCCCCCATGGCCTCTAGCTGTCTGTAATTTCCTTAATTACCTGTTTAGACCTTGGCGGCTTCCGTCCTTGGAGCTGACTGTGGGATCAGAAGCTGGCAGGGGCAAACACCGTGGTACCTCGGACAGAGCTGGGGACACTTGGGTACCTCTTATCCTAGCCACGTGTTCTCTGGCTTCAAAAGGCCAGAGGACAGGGACCTGGCCCTCTTGGAGCCAGACACAAGATCTTGGTCCCTTTGTGAGCTGGCGTCTTCCACAGAGGCCAGCCACAGTGTTCCTGGGTCCCCTTGCCTCTCCTGAGAGCACAGACTGGCCAGGGCACCTCTGCCATCAGGGCAGGAGAGGCGTGGGGCCAGCGTGTGCGGAGCGCGTGCGGGGGCGGGGCACAGGGCTGGCTTGGTCTCCTGCTGCAATGCAGCTCTCTGCCCGCATAGCTCACTGTAATTGGATAATTAGTGTCATTACGCTTCCTGCCCATCAGCTTCTCCAGCTCCTGCTCCCTCGCTCTCCCTTTCTCTAGCTCCCGCCTTCCCTGGCAGAAAACAAATGAACGTTCTTTCGCTCCTTCTGCATGGAGTCATGGCCCCAGTAATGATACTTCAAGGCCCCATCCCGAGTGGGGCTTCCAACTTTCCTCTGGGGCCCAGGGCCACCCAGCACTGTGAGGGCCACCTGTGTGGGAGTTTTTGACTTCTCCCTGTCCTAGGTAGCCCAGAGTGATTAAATGGAATGTTCTAGCCTCACTGGTGGAACCTGGCTCTGCCCTATGAACTCTGGGATTCGACTGGTCTAGGATTCAGAGCAGGCAGAGGGAGGGGAAGGTACAATGAGGTGACCCAGAAGGGATCACATGGCCAGGCTTCTCTGACTCCAGCGCCTGCACTCCCAAGCCCTGAGGTTTATAGGAACAGATTTCCTGTCCAGTCACTTTATTGAACTCTTTTTTAATTGGTTCTAATCATGTGTTCATTGCTTTCTGGGATTTTCGGGGCAGTTACTTGGCAGAGGAACCGCATAGAATCCTCTGCAGCCAGACCACCTGAGTTTACCTCAGCCTCTGCTCCTTGCTGCCTGTATGTCCTTGAGTAAACCTCTTAACCTTTCTTTGCCTCACCTGCTTCAACTCTACAGTGGGCATAATCATTCATTGCCATAGAGGCCTAGTGTAGTGCTGCCCTGGGCTTCAGGGCAGACAGAGGGAGGGGATGATGGGGTGACCCAGGAGGGGAAGCTGGACAGGACTAATGGACTCAACAAAGAACACTGTCATGGCTGGTCATTCTGGCACACGCCTGTAATCCTAGCTTCTTGGGAGGCTGAGGCAGGAGATCACAAGTTCAAGGCCAGCCTCAGAAACTTAGTAAGACCCTGCCTCAAGATAAAAATAAAAAGGGTTGGGGATGTGGCTCAGTGGTAGGAAGCTTGCCTAGAATACACAAGGTGCTGGGTTCAATCCACAGTATACCCCACCCAAAGAGCAGTGTCATGGTTCCTTTTCCTGGAGGCTCATACCACCCTGTACACAGAGCAAAGTGCCTGGTGGGGCTTGTTTTTTGTATTGTAGTAAAATACACCACTTAGGCAGATAGTCCAGTGACACAAAACTCATTCTCATCACTGTGCAAGCATCTGCACCATCCCTCTCCAGTCTGGGTTCATCTTACCAAACTGAAACTCTAGTGCCCCTTCCCCCAGCCCCTGGCACCCACTATATCAGTCTCTGTGATTTGGGCTATTTTAGGGACTTCCTAGGAAAGCAGAGTCAGACAGTGTCTGTCCTTTTGTGCCTGGCTCTTTTTGCTGAGCCTCATGTCTTCAAGGGGCATGTGCATTGTGAAGTGTCAGAATCCCCTTCCTTTTTAAGGCTGAATGATATTCCATTGTATGAATACACACAGTGTGTTTGTCCATTGATCTATCCCTGGACACCGTAATGCTGCTGTGAACCTGGTTGTCCGAGTATCTGTTCAAGTCTCTGCTTTCACTTCTTTTAGGGATGTCCCTAGAAGTAGCACTGCTGGAGGCTGTGGTAATTCGATGTTTAATTTTTTCAGGAACTGCCATACGGCTTTACACAGTGACTGCATCATTTAACATTCTATGGTGGGGCTTTCTTTTTTTATGATGGGACTTATTTTAACTGAAGAATTCGGGGCCTCCTCAGAGCCTCTGAAGGCAGACAAATGCATGGTCTCAAGCTTGGCTGGGCATTAGATATCCTTGGGGATAGCTTCCCATCCTACCCCTTCAGGATGGGCAGCTCTGGGCCCAGGATCCTGTATTTTTAAAGTTCTCCAAAGATGGGAGGGGCCTATGCAGGGCTGGCATGGACTGTTCTAGATAAGACTGAAGTGCTTGGCCATCCATTAGATGTTTACCTACCCAAAAGCAAGGGTGGAATTGGGTAATGTCCCTGTCTCTGTCACCTCCAGGAATCTAGACTTAGGTTTCTCTGGATTCCAGAATCTTGCTTGGCTGGACCCTTGGTAGCAGGGACTCTGAAGTCTGTGCATGTGTCTTGGTACTGGGTGTGCAAGGCCCCTGTATGGTGGCTGGCCAGCCCCTAGTGGATCTGCCAGGTGCCCTTGTTGTGTTTGCAGGTCCCCAAGGGACTGCCTTGCAGGGGCAGAGCTTTAGGTAGGTGGGTGGGTATGTGAGTGGGGTGGGGGCACTATGGTGGCAGTTGACCCTTTTCTGTTGTTATTGTTTTTGCCCAAAGCTGTTCCCTACTCAAGAGCCACTTGGCATGTGCACAGATTGTACCAGGAACGGGGGAGGAAGGAACGGAGCAGCAGGGGGCGGGGGAGCCTGTCCCTTTAAATCTGTTTTCTCGGTTTTATTTCCTTCTCTTCTCCCATCCTCCTCCCTCCACCAGAGCAAGTGGTGGGGCTGTGAGGGCCCAGAAGCTGCAGTGACGGTGCCTCTGAAATATTAATGAGGCTGTTCTCTGCCTGGCTCCTTCCCTCCCCCCTCCTGGGCTGCATGCAGGCCTCGTCCTTGGAGCCCTCCTTGCCCCTCCCTGGTGGTCACCAAGGTGCAGCAGGCAGAGGGGAGGGGATGGGGTGGGCAGGAGGGAGGGGGCCTTTGGAGGGGAGGGGAGGTCAAGGGTTAAAGGAGTTTCCCTTGGGGTACACAGGCCAAGTCTGTACCTGTCCTGACCACACCAGGTCCAGGAGAAGGCAGGGCAGTTACTAGTCAGGGTCCCCTCCTCCCACACCTTCTCTCCAGTTGCTCCCTACCTGGTTTCCAAAGCCCACTCCAGTCTGCAGGTGTGCTGCTGAGCCAGGCAGTGGGGAGGCCCTGGATGTGTGACTATGGGGCGTGGAGCTGGGCATCTAGCTGTCCCTCGGGCTTGCTCTTTCTCTCTCCATTCCATGGGGCCAGGTTCATATTAGAGGTGCCTGGAGGTGGAGAGAAGCTGGGACTGTTATTTCAAGGAATCCCCGTGTGAGTCACACAGCTGAGTGATGGGCACTTCTGGAAGGCAAGCCTTACTGGTGGGTCTGCAGGCAGATGCTGATGGGCAGTTAAGGAGGGCTCGTGGTAGAGGGCATGTGCCTGGCAGGCTCCCAGGCTTTCATCTCTTGCCTGTGAACCTGCTCTGCTTCTGCTTCCTTCACATCTCAGGGCCATGTTGTCTTGGGCCTGGCTCTGGCATCAGGACAGTGGAAAGCCCCAGGTAGCAAAATCTGACCATTTACCTCAGGCATCTTCTCTGTGGACTAGTGCAGGGGTGGGATGTTCTTGTTGGTGAGGACCCAGTGACTACAGAGCAATCTGGGGCTGGGACTTCCTGCCTTCTAGCTCATGCTGGTGGCTAGCTCCTCGACCCCAGGGGAGGCAGCAGCTTTTGGTGGCAAATGCCCATTATGGGCATGGGGATACATGCCCACAGGAACTTGGCTGGTGCCAAGCAGATCTGGCCCTGGGGCTGTTTCCAGACTTGAGAATGGGATGAGTTCTAATGCATTTTTTGAGCTCTGACTTGGGGATGGTTGTAGACTTCCTCCCACCATTCACTGTCCCCTCTGAAGATGAGGCCAGACACCCCACACAGAGCAGGTGGTCAAGGGAGTACAGCCTGGGTCTGCTGGAAAAGTTGCTCAGGGTGTCCCATCCTGGGTGGCTGTGACTCACTTCAGGCCACATGGAAGGCATGGCCAAACAGGAACCTAAAGTTGGGCATCTGTGACCCTCAGGCAGCCTCAGTTTCCCTGTGTGCTATGGGTATCTGTGTGTCTGCTATGAGGGCTGTATGTAGGCATTGGCAGGTGCTGGGATCCCATAGACACTGGCAGCTCAAAACTCCATGTTGAGAGTGAGATCACAAGAGGGGAGGCTGGGGACAAAGGTGTCCCTCACTTGGGAGCTTTACAGCTCCTTGGAGGGCAGCCCAGGACCTTAGGGGAGTCTAAGGGGATTAAATCAGAGGAACTAGGAGGTTCCCCAAAGCCTCATTAGAGATGGTCAGAGAAAGACATCACAGGGACCCCAGGGTTTTGGGTTAGGGATGTGCACTGTTTTGCCCTGAGGGGGAGGTGAAGGTGTCTGGGCCCCATGAGGGAAGATTGTAGAATGCATTTAGGTGATGGGTCTGGACTTAGGTTACATCCTTCAATAATCCTCTGAGGTAGCAACCTGTTGACAGTCACATAGTGAGGGTGAGGTAGGCTAGGGAACCCAATACAGGTCTCTGTCACTCCACCCCATGATGCTGGCCAATTTGTGCCAGGATGGAGCAAGTGCCGGAAGGTCCCAGTGCCCCTCTGTGGAAGTTCTCAATTCAATTAAGCCAATTAAGGTCTGAAAGATGAAAGAGCCCAGAAATGGTACATTCCCTGCCCTTTTGGTGCCTACAGGCCGTTCTCGGCAACCAGCCCAGGCCGGAAACTCTGTCAGGTCTGCAGAACTGATAGGCCTGGTCACTTCTGTTCTTGGCCATTTCAGTGATGCCTGTTGTCCTTATTCAAACTGAAGGAGGCCATTTCTCAGGTTTACAGAGACCTAGAGAAAGAAGAGTATATGCTGTTTGCTCTCTATGGTAGCCAACAGTTACTCAAACATGGACCTCACCTTGACTGATGGCTCCTAGCCCATGGCCTATTAAGTTCATAAAGACAAGGTGGGTAAATGTGAGTGCCCATCCCAGTCTGCCTTACCCCCATTCACTCATTCCTCCAGCCCTGTCCCCAGCTAGGGCTGACCACCCAGTAGACTTCCTGCCGACTCAATAACCACCCATCTCAAAGAGCTAATAACTTGGAAAGTGGGAGAAACAGAGTCACCAAGTATTGGTGCCGAGCAGAGCAAAATAGGAATGGCCATGGGATTCTAAACTCTGCAGCAATCAATTTTGGCTGGAGTATGAACTGGCAGAGATGTTTTGGAGAATGTTCCACTGGAATTGTGAGTAAAAAAAAAAATCGTTGGGGGTCAGCAGGTGGGGTTGGGAGAGAAAGGTGTGTGCTCAAGTCTCAGAGCAGTGCAACTGTGGCAGAGTGAGCAGTGGCCATAGGTAAGCTAAAGTGGAGCACAGTGAACAGGCAGGGCGTGGGGGCAGGAAAGGATCCAGAAGATGCTTTGAAGGAAGTAGGCCCTTTGCTTGATGGAACTGGGGAATTGAAACAGGGAGCATGGCAGGACCAACATGTTTTGTTCTAGAATGATGGTGCCTGAACAGGGGAAGATGGTGACTCAGAGCAGCATGGTGACCAGTTGCCTGATAGGGCAGAATCTCTCTGGCTGCAGGGAGGGGACACAGCTTGACCTCATCAGAAGCTCTGGCCTTGCCTCTCTGTTTGGTGTCCTTCCCATGAATCACCACTGGCCTAGTCAGCCACAGTGATGACAGTACACCAGTCAGGAGCTGCTCAAGGACCTGGTGTGGCTCTGCCTGGGCCACTACTGCTGCTTAATTGAGGGCATGACCACACTGGGCAGCAGGGGCAGGGAGTGGAAGGATAGACCTAGCCTGGTCAGAGGAGGGAGAAGTAGAAGACTGAGTAAAGGCCCCACACCTGGGTAACTGTGCCTGTGGCCTGCAAGTGCTTGTTCTGAAGAACAGGAATTTCTGTTGGGCTCATGCACCACCCAAGAGCCCACCCACTCAATATACCATTCACTCTGTCCCCTGCCCTGTGGTCCTGTAGGTACTCTACAACCCCCTCTACTCCTCCAAGTGTGTGAAGAGGCTGAAAAAATGAATGCACTCCAAAGGAACAAAATCATCCATCTTTCCTTTTAGAAACTGCCCATGTAGTGTCCCTAGGCAGCTCAGTTGGGGACATTGGCTGGAGCCTCCAATACACATGGGCCCTATTGTTTGGGTCTCTCACAGCAGCCCTTCCTGCCTGGGGCCTAGGAAGCTAGCTCGCAGGGGTTTTGTATTGGTGTAAGCCAGTGCCCATGTGGATGAACCAGACCTGTCTATTCCTCAGTCTAGCAGCCAGCAGGCTGTAGGTGGCAGGGATGGGGAACAGCCCAAACCTTACAGATGCTGTGTACTAAGGTTGTGTGGGGCACCTGGAGCTCAGCTCAGAGAAGGGAGAGGAAAAGGCACACCTGGCAGACAGAGGCATTGTCCTAAGCCAAGTTCCAGGGCAGGGGTAGGTGGAGGCAACCTGAAGACAAGGAGTGCAGGTATCAGTTGAAAGCAGCCATCACTGCCTTGAGCTGTCAGAGGCAGCAGATCCAGCTTCCTCTGGCACAGGAATTTCCCTTGGTCAAACCCTAGTTTCCTTCACTGACAAAAAGGAGAGTGGTTAGTGCCACCACCTCCTAGGTGGCTGGGGGTGTTCACAGGGCACTCCCGGAAAGAGCCCACCAGGGGCTGCCTGGCTTCCTGTACTCACATTGCTTGCCCTGGATATTCTTGAGCTCAGGGCTCACCTCTGCTGCTCAGTCAAGCAGAAGGGCCTCAGCCCCTCCCGCCACCCTTCCACCTCTCCTCTTTGTTTTGCCTCTTTCCAATTTTTTCTCCCACATGTCCCTTCCTGAAACCCTGTGGCTCTTGGCTCTTAAGCCTGACCTTATCTCTGTCACCCTGCTTGTTATGTTCCTACAATACAGAGAAGGAACTAGCTTAGTCTTGTAGACCCTCTGCCCCCACTTACATGTGCCCTTGCTGGGCACACATAGATGCTCAGTAAATATTCGTCAGACGATTGGCTGGAGGAATGGGTGGGAAAGAGATGTGTGGGAGAGGGGGAGGATGGTGCAGGCATGTGTCCGTCATGTTCCCACATCATCCGGAAGTGAAGGCTTCTCCTCATGGCAAGTGTCTAGAAAGTTAACACCAGGTGTCCAAACCTTTCAGTTGGGAATCACTTGGGATAGGCATTTTCTGAAGCAGATCCCCTGACCTGTGGCTTCTTTTGGATTTCTCTTGTATGGGCTGGGGCACATGTTGGAATGGCTCATTGTTTCCCAGAAACTCTGGTCTTCTCCCCTGAGGGCTGTGGTACACCACATAGGGGCCAGTAGGATCATAGGATTGTAGGATGGAGCCTGCTGGGCTCTAAGAGGCAGGAGCTGTCCTGAGAGCAAAGGCCACGAATTTGCCCCACTCCCTTGCCTTCTCAAGGGCCTTTTTGCCTGTTTTTCAGGGGTCTGTCATCCTGGGTGGTTCTAGATCAGAAAACTGGAGCTTCCCCAAAGGTGAAATCTGGCCCAACTGAACCTTGTCACCAGGGGGGCTGTGCTGATGGCAAGGCCAAGGCCATGTGCACTGGACTAGTTCAGTTCCAGGAGGATGTATCACATGATCTTGGGGGATGCACCCTCTTATGTGCAGACTTCTAGGAAGAAGATATAGGAAAAGTGAAGTCAGGGAGAGCTGTGACCCAGCCGAGGAAGGGGGCAAGCCCAGGACAGCCCAGTGTTCTCACCAGCAGTTCCTTGGCTGAGGAGAGGGGCACTGGTGTGTAGGGGACAGTATGAAGGATGACAGCCTCATGCTGCTCTCAAAGGGGGAAATGGTGTGCAGCCTGGCAGTGGCCTGGCTGCTTTGAGTGTGGAAGAGCCCAGCTCCTTACTGTGTCCTCAGGAGGGAAGCGTGTTGGACGGGTATGGATAGCACTGTGCTGGGGGCAGGGTGTTGGCAGTCACCAGTGACCTGTGGCTGCTCTGGCCTTTTTCCCATGTGCCTTTTCCTGGTCACTTCCCCTTTACTTCCTTTGTCCCTTCCCTCTCTCTCTCCTTTCCCTTCTCCCACCCTCTCTCTCTCCTTCCCCCTCATCTTCCCTCTCTGCCCCCCTCCCTCTGGGCCTCCTCCTTTCATCCCTCCTGGCCCCCAGGTACCCTCAGGGCTACAGAAATACCTTGTGCACTAAGCCTTGACCTCGAGCCCAGCTGTCCCCGTCCATGGCTGGGCCTACTCTCAGGAGCCTTGCACAGCCCCAGGCCTGAAACTGAGTCACTGAGGCTGCACCAGAAGACCACCGGGATTTATAGCATGCCAGCTGCACCGGGCGAGTCTTAATCAGGCAAGAGCAGGGAGTGAGATGGGGGGATAGGCAAGGAGTTGACCATGGGGTGCAAATAATTTACCCATACTAGGCAGGACTGGCCACTGTCAATCCCAATTCACTGCCTCAGATGGGTTTCCAAATGGATTTGGGGACAACAACAGCCTCTGTGCCCCGGCTGGCCAGTGCTGTTGTCAGGAAGGTCCCTGACAGGAGGCACTGACACTTCTTCCATCCTTACCTGGGCAAGCCCTCCGAGCTCTGGGTGCTCACAGTGGGCAGAACTGGGGGTGGCCTGGTGGGTGGGGCCTTGCAGGGCATGAGGGTCCCTGATGCAGCCTGGGTTATACTGAGTAAAGATTTATAGAGTGTGTTCTGGAAGACTGGACCTTAGTTCTGTCTCAACCCTTGGCTTCTTCTCACCTCCTCCCCAGGTGTCCACACTAAACCATTTTCCCACCATCACCACACCTTGCCTGGCCACTGGGACTGCAGGTGGCCACCTATTCCCATCTGTGGCTGAGCTGAGGCTACTTCTGTGAGAAGGCCCGACAGATAGGATGGGCGATATGGCCAACAGTTCCATCGAATTCCACCCCAAGCCCCAGCAGCAGCGGGAGGCCCCCCATGCGGGCGGCTTTGGGTGCACATTGGCTGAGCTGCGCACCCTCATGGAGCTCCGAGGGGCTGAGGCACTACAGAAGATCCAGGAGGCCTACGGGGATGTCAGTGGGCTTTGCAGGAGGCTGAAGACCTCACCCACAGAGGGTAAGTCCCTCTGGCTGCATGGGGCCACAGGGGAGACTGGGGACACAGGGCCCACTTACTCCTGAGGATGTGGTCAAGGGATCCATGTGCCCCTGCAGCACTTCCTAGAGGGGCTCTGTGGAGGGGAGGCCCAGGTGACCCTTGAGGAAACCAAGACCAGGACCCTGAAAGTGCCTTCCTCTTGAGCAGGAGACACCGTGCAGGAGGTGCTGTTGTCCTTGAGTAACCTGAGTCCTAATGTGTGCGTGTGGCCTGACCCCCTCATCTACAACCCTGAATCAGCTCTTCTCCACCTTGTAGAGTGAAAGGGACAGATAAGAACAGTATGAGGTGTACACACACAGGCCAAGGGCCCCAAACTGCATCCCAGAAAATCCCTTCCAGGGAATAAGGCAGGGCTAGGTGGCTCCTAGTTGATAGAGAAGGAAACACAGCCCCTAACTGCATTTTGGAGGGTTCCCTGTGTGCTCATCTCTAATGTTCAGTTAAGGAAGCCAGAATAGGTGGGAAGGGTGTAGGGTACAAGTCTTCTGGGACTGAGGTTGCAAGGGGATTCACCCTGGGAGAGAGGAATGGCCTAAGGATGGCACAGGGCTATTGGAGTCTAGTGGGAAGGGATGGCCAAAGCTAGGGCACAGTAGGCCCATAATGCTGATTGGAAGTGACAGTGGTCACAGACAGTCCCAGAGAGGCAGTGCCACAGTGAGCCTCTAGGAAGCCTAGTGAGCATCTTCTAGAAGAGTCTGGGATAGAGACCTGACTGCCATCTTGGAACCCCACCTCCCTTTGCGGGAGGCAAAGCTCTGTCATTCCTTGTGTGGCCTGCCTCAGCCCTGCTGGGGTCTGCCACGAGGCAGGGACCACCCAGGAGCCAGGCACAGCCCCATATTCCAGGAGCTGGGGCACTTTCTGGTCCAGCTGGCACTGGGCTGGCAGGGTTGCCAGGGCTAACCCAGCCCAATGCCAGGCCTGCTCCCCAGCCAGCACTGATTGATTTCATCAGCTGCCTGTCTCAGTGGCAGCACCTTGGCCCACCCAGTGCTCTATCCCTGGCTGTCACCCTGGGTTCTTCCTACTTTCTGGCACCCCCGTCCCATCCATCACCAGGCCCTGCCCACTCTAGTTTATAAATCAATCCCTTGATGCATTCCCTCCTGACCATTGCCTCTACTCTGGTCTAAGCATGGCCCATCACTTTCAGCCTCCTTGCTCTGCCCTCACCCCCCACTCAGACTTTAGGGCACAAATAGGATCCTGGTGCTGTGATCTCACCCTAGCTGGGCTTCAGAAAGCTCACTCTATCTTCATGGGCCCAGGGGAAAAGCAGAGGTAGAAGGAAGGACGCCCATAGGGCAGGTGAGGAATTCCATGGTGGAGTGGCCTCCCTGGGCCACCTAGGTCTCCCTGTACCCATGGACACCCTATCCAGCCTACCGCACGCACCAGCCTGGAGCAGCATGCTATCAGGGCAGATGGCTGGGCTCTGTGCCAAAGGATCTCATTCCTTCCCTCCTCCTTGCCTACCCCCCTGAGGACTTGGGGCCTCAGAGGAGGCCAGAGTGGAGGGCCATTTAGCCACAAGGGCTCTGGCCTCTCCCAGATCAAAGGAAGCAGATGGGCTTCAGCTGGCAGCTCTTCCCTCTGCCCGTCAGGCCTTGTTAAATATTTAAAATGTCAAGGCCCCTGGGAACCTTCCTGATTCTGCCACAGAGCTCAGGAACTTGCCTGGTGTCTGAGGAAGGGGTGAGTGTAAAGAAGGGCAGGTGTGCAGGTGGGTGGCCCAGCCCCTGACATGCTTCTGAGCACCTGTGTCCCTGTAGCCCCAATGGAGGGAGCCACGAGGCCTGGCTCTTCTTCCTGCAGAATGAAGCAGCCTGAGAAGCAGCCCCTCCTCACAAGCTGCTCAGGCTTCAGCTGTCTGATGCTAGGAGCAGGTGTCTCTCACTCCCCTTGTCCCCTCAGCCAGGCCGTGAGCCACAGGAAAGCATGAAGTTTTCAGTAGGCCTACTGGATTGGCCAAAAGTTCTCACCCAGGCTCAACTGCTCATTCCAAATCATAGACAGTGGCCTGAGCTGTAGGAGGGCTGGCTCCACATCAACTCCCTGGCAAGGTGGGAAGATGTGGGGGTGCCAGGAGGGGCTTTATGGGGAGGAGGGAGGCCAGGTAGGTTTGTGGAATGTTGGGGGAGAGGGATTGTGACTACTGGCAATCAGCACATCAATCCACTGCCTTCTCAGTCTTTGTAGAGATCCAAGGGGCTTCCAGAACCTGTCCTGAAGAAAGCTGCTCATGTTTGTCAGAGAACCTCAGTGATAGACCTTGTAGGGGTCCTTGGGCCCCATGCCCTCCCCTGTCTGGTCTCCACAGGCAGTCATGGGAAGGAGGGGGCAGATTAGCTGAGAGCCAACACGATGTGGTCCTAATCCAATTCTGATGGCATCTGGCCTCTGCTCTGGGCAGACGGCCCATCTGTGTCCATGCCAACCAGCAGGCCCCTGCCCCCATGCCCTGGACCCAGGCTGCCCTAGGGCCTGCTGGGCAGGCATGTGCTCAGAACCAGAGGGGCCTCAGCTGCCTCCACCCCCCACCACAATGAGTATTGTGGCAGCAGCAGCAGCTGTTAGGACCCCCAATCCCACAGGAAAGGGGCCAGTCTGAGGGCAGCTGCTGGTTTCAGGCAATGGGAGAGAATTGCTGCAGTAGCAAGGGCAAATCAAGGCCAAGGGCAAGGTGGGGGAAGGGGAAGGGACCTCCAGGAAAGGGGCTCAAGGGCCCACTGCCCTTGGGGACAATCCAGGCATGTGCATCAGGACAGCAGGAGACAGACTCACATGGTGCTTTGGGGACCTACAGGCTTCAGGGGACTTTGGTCTCACTCTGGAAGCTCCAGGCCAGGAGCAGTAGAAACCCTAGGTATGTGGGAGGCTCCTGCTGCCTTCCTGGGGCATCTCTCATAGTTCCTATAGGTAAAGAAGATAAGGCCCGTCCAGAGTGATGGACATGTCCCTCAGCTAAATCCCTGGCCTCAGTCCCCTACCCTACCCAGTCCCCTATCCTGCCACCACAGAAGCTGAGGTCTGGATTTTCTCCCAGACGCCCTACTGGAGAAGCTGCAAGCCTTCTGAAAGAGGCCTTTGGCCCTGGCAGAAATCTGAGCCACCAGCTGGGCCCAGGCGCCATGAGGCCATGAGAAGAAAGGCAGGGACAGCTGTGGCCCTTCTGAGTGGGAAGGACACTGTGTGGCCATCGCCTAGCTGGGTGGACGTGCCAAGGCTGTGTAGGCTGCGGCTTTTGCTCTTGTTGGCCCTTCCATCTCGAATGGGCCCCACCCTGCCCCTTTGCAGAAGCCCCATCGTCAGCACTTCTTGTTCTCGAGTCATCTGGGGCTGAGCCTTCCTAAGCTCACTGCCCAGTGAGGGCCCCATGGACCGGATGGCCCTTCTGCTCACCTCCTGTCCATGCAGCAGGTGGCAGGAGTTAACGCCAGACACTCAGGGCCAGGAGCCATAAGCTGCTGTCTGTCCACCAGGTGTCAGTGTGGGGTTGGGCACTTTGGGGGTGCAGCACTGAGGATTTGTGGGAACTCAAGGAGGGGCTGGATCAGCCTGGACTGAGAATCCTGAGGGCTAAAGGCAGGGGGTTAAATCATCTTACCTGCCTACCTCTGAATAGGTGTGCAGGCTCAGAGGCCCATGGCTTGGATGCCAAGCCTAAATGGGCCCGAGGAGACTTGTGTCTCCCAGCCCACAAGAACTTGCTCAGGGTGTGGAGGTAGCCTGAAGGGCTCTAGAGCCATGAGTACCTCTGAGCCCCTGGGCCTACATCAGTTAAGGAGCTTCAGCTGCTTAGGACTGAAGGGGTCCCCCACCAGAACTGGTTCCCTCCTCTCAGTGTCCTTTGCCTGCTGATAATGTGCCATTATCACGAATAACTGATGATCTCCCAGCATCCCCACCTCTTGTCTTTAGGGATGATGGATGACAATTGGACACAGGCTCCCAGTTCTAGAGGAGGCAGTGGGAGTCCACGTCCTATCCCTTAACCTGGGCTTAAGGTTGGCACCACAGCCAGGCTCTGGGAGAGGTGTTGTGAATGAGGCAGCTATCTCCTTGCACACCTCATGGGCACCGTGGCACCAGGTCCTTTCTTAGCCTCTCACCATTCCTGTGTCCTGGAAGCTCAACATCTGGGAGGCTCCCTCAACCTGACCAGGCAGTCAAGAACTCTGACTTGGAGCTGGGGTTGTGGCTCAGTGGCAGAGCGGTTGCCTGGCATATGTGGGGCACTGGGTTTGATTCTCAGCACTGCATATAAATAAATAGACAAAATAAAGGCCCATTTTTTTTTTAAAAAAAAGGAATCTCTTAAAAAAAAAAAAGAACTCTGACTCATGGGCTCAGACCCCTTTTCATCTCCAGCCTCGTCTGCCTCATTGAGACTGTGATGGGCAGGGCACCTTCCTCCCAAATGATGAGAAGCTCCCCACCCATCCCAGCTCAGGGGCCCAGGTCCCCAGGCATGGCTGAGCATATGATGCTGCCCACCATGGTGAGGTCAAGCAAGGCTTTACCACTGGGACTCTGGCTTTGCTTCTCCCCAGTCCACCCTGTCCCTCAACCTGGTTTTCTGGGTCTCTCTCTTCATAAGCCACTATTGGTCCCCCTGTCTGCACCCAAGAACTTGCATCTCCCACTAGCTCTCATATTCCCCCTCTCTGTTCCTTTCCTAAGAAACTTCCGGAAATCAGGCTTCCACTCCCTGTTTCCAGTGGCTGCTCTGTCCTCCTCAGCAGTTGTGATTCCAGAGATTCCCATATCCCTGGGCCCTGGATGTGCATGTGCTCCTGGTTGCCTCCATGCCCTGCTCCCTTTGCAAGTTAGGCTGTGAGACCTTACATTCTCTGGGACCAGCAGACCATGGGAGTAGGGTTATGACCAAGGCCATTGGCTTTTCTGCTCTTAGGATGTCCATGTCCCAAAAGCACATTTTCATCTTATAGAGCTATGTGGGGCCCAGTGACTAGTCTGCTCTGAAGAAGACAGGGAATCCATGTTTCGAGCTAGAGAGATCTTTCCTGACAGGAAGAAAGCCCTACTTCAGAAAGGGTTCTGGTAACTTCTTTGACATCCAGTTGAAACCAGGCTAATGTCACCCACACCCCTTTGACTGGTAACCTTCCCATAAACCCACTGAAGCTATCTGGATGCTTACTTTACCTGGGGAGCTGCTTGCTGCTCTCTTTTATTCCTGTTTCTGGGAAACCCTGGTCCATACTAGGCCCTAATGGGCCCCTCTGTGCTTTTCACTTGTTGGACATTAACCATCAGTTTCTCGCAAAGCCCCACTCAGAGACATTTTGGATGGAGCACAAAACAGCACAGGCGCCCCTTTACTCATGTGTGTATCAGGAGGAAGCTGTAGCCCCTCTACCTGGCCCAGCATCCCTTCCTTAGACTGGGTTCTCTCAAGCTAGCTGTGGAGAGCCACACACTCACTCCCACGTGCTTGGCCCCAAAGGTCTGCAGAAAGGCTCATGGTGCCATGTCTGCACATTTCCTGCCTTCTACAACCATAGAGTTTAGAGGGAGAGGCAGCCCAGCCAGAGACCCCCAAAGCAGCAGGTCAGGCAGGGCCTCTTGGGGGTTCCTAGGACTAAAGGTGACCTTCTCATCCTTTCCCTCTGTGCTTCTACTGCCCTCCTGGGACACTGTGCAGGACTGGCGGACAGCACCAATGACTTGGAGAAGCGCAGGCAGATCTATGGGCAGAACTTTATCCCTCCCAAGCAGCCCAAGACGTTCTTGCAGCTGGTGTGGGAGGCCCTGCAGGATGTGACCCTCATCATCCTGGAGGTGGCCGCCATCGTCTCCCTAGGCCTCTCCTTCTATGCTCCTCCTGGAGAGGAGAGTGAAGGTGAGGGGAAGGGCTCTGGGCTGGAAGGAGTGGAGGCAGGGTCCTAAGATGTCCCACCTGGGCTTGGCTCTATAACTTCTTTTCCTCTTCCCTTCTTTCCTTGGGCAAAGCCTGTGGGAATGTATCCGGTGGGGCAGAAGATGAGGGGGAGGCTGAGGCTGGCTGGATCGAAGGGGCCGCCATCCTGCTGTCTGTCATCTGTGTGGTGCTTGTCACGGCCTTTAATGACTGGAGCAAGGAGAAGCAGTTTCGAGGCCTGCAGAGCCGCATTGAGCAGGAGCAGAAGTTCACAGTCATCCGGAATGGGCAGCTCCTCCAGGTCCCTGTGGCTGCACTGGTGGTGGGGGACATCGCTCAGGTCAAGTATGGTGAGTGTGCCAATCTTCACCCACCCCACCAAGGAAGCCTGACTCCCATTTCCAAGAAGCATGGGCCACAGGATACCCCCAGTGCAGGCTGTCCCCAGTACACAGGTGCTTTCACCCACAGGGGGTGTGAGGCAGCATGGAAACGGAGTATTAGAGATGCAATCACACCCCAAGAAGCAGACTATCTCCACATCCCCCCACTACTGCATGAGGGAAATGTTGACCCTGTCCACTGCAAGCTGGACGACATGGCTAGTTGTGGGTGGTTCCCTCTCCCACAAAGGAGGAGACTGAAAGAAGAGGGATTTCGACTCCCTTGACCACCTGGCTCATCATGTCTAGAGGGACCTTCCCTGGGAGAGCCGGGAGGAGGTGGTGGGGAGAAAGGTCCCCTGGACCCACAGCCTCTGGTTCTGGCTCGGGGCGGACCTGTAGGAGACCTGCTGCCTGCCGATGGCGTGCTCATCCAGGGCAACGACCTGAAGATCGATGAGAGCTCTCTGACAGGCGAGTCGGATCATGTGCGCAAGTCAGCTGATAAAGACCCTATGCTGCTTTCAGGTAAGGGCTGCCTTCCCAACCAGCCCACTGAAGTCAGCAGATTGGAAGCCATTTGGCCCAATATCCCCAGTGAAGCCATTTGCCAGACTCACCTCAAGGAGGGCGATTTCCCTGAATAGGTTTTCCAGTTCAGGGGTCTGAGGACTGCACCCATCACAAAGCCAGAGTGGGCCACTGGAGAACTGATGGTGGTACCTACAGCCACAGGGCTTCAAAAGACCCTTGGTAGTCCTGAATGGGGAGGAGATTTTATGGGGATCAAAGTAGCACTTCTCCCAAATCTAGACCTTCAAGGAGATCCAAAAGAGGCAAGTGTTCCTTTTCCAGAAGGTTCTGACTTAGCCTAGCATTTATCCCAAGGGGAAATCCAGTGTGAAACTGGACAGAAAGGCCAGAGCCCCCTGGTCAGAGCCCCCTGTGAATGGCTCACCCATGTTTCTGCCAAGTACCTACCCCTCTGGGCCTATGGGTTTCCTCTGAGCCACCCAAGGATTTGGGTCAATACAGCTGTAGCAGCCTCTGAAAGATGAGTTCTTACCTCTGGGATTCCTTGGGAACCCTCATGTAGGCACTGAACATGTCTCCCACCAGGTGGTGCAAATCTCTGTCTCAGTCTCTCTGTGTTGCTGTGTTAGGCACTCATGTCATGGAAGGTTCTGGAAGAATGGTGGTAACGGCCGTTGGTGTAAACTCCCAGACAGGCATTATCTTTACCTTGCTTGGAGCTGGTGGAGAGGAGGAGGAGAAAAAAGATAAGAAAGGTAAGGCAACCCTGACTTCTAGTTTCTAGTACTGACAGGGACAGTGGGGCACTGCTCTTCTTCTTTGTTTGCCTATCAGCAGTCTCCTGCTGGCCAGTCCCAGGCTCCCAGGAGATCCAGTCCTTAAAGGATGACAGGCTATGTCCTCTCTTCTGATTTTTCTTGGCAATCCTTCTTCTAGGGTTTTGTCCCCAAAAGTCAGCAGGCCAGGGGCCCCTCCAAATCTGTGTAAGGGCAGCTTCCCTGGAATGGCTGCTTTCTGAAGGCTTTGGAAGGCTCTGCCTGGACAGGAATGAGGTCAGAGGGATACAGGGCTAGACTTGTTGGCTTCACTGGATGCTCTAGGAGCTTAATGACCACCCTCAGGGTGCTCAGCCCTTATACCCTTAACAGTGAATACACAATAAAATGCCAAGAATCGGGGGTCAATACAACAGCCAGGGAAACAGGGGTCATGAACTCAGAGGTGAAGGACTCTTAAGCACAGCAAAGAAGACATAGTAGAAAGGATAGGATTTGTGAAAGGACATTCAGGGTCACAGGATGCTGGGATGGGATAGGGGCAGGACCAGATCACAATGGGTGATAGCCCTTGCCCTAGGGACAGCAGTGTCAAAGGACAGATAACTTCAGAGAGCTCAGCTCCATAGTGGTCATGTCCTCCCTAGCACAGAGCTAGTCTGCTGCCCTGCAAGCATGGTCAGAGTCTCCTTTGGTCCTCAGTCTAGGACCTATAAGCTATGGAGTTGACCTCTATACTCCCTGACCCCCTGGATCTTGGCACTATGGATCAGGCTGTACCCTTCTGTAACTCTGACCCACATCTTTTTATCACTCCCTTGGTTCTGGCCTGCATTCACCCTCAGGCCTCTCCTGTAGCCCAAACCAAGTGGGAAATGGAGATTTCTAGATTGGTGCCTCCCAGCTGAGAGAAGCCACCTGGGCCCATCTACAAGTACAAAGGACCTGCACTGTGGGGAGAACTCTGCTTCCTGTGGGAAGCTCCAGCAGGAATCTGGGGCCAATGACCTGGAGAAGGGATGATTAGTCTTAGGCTGCCAGAGCCAAGAAAGCAGGTGAGACAGGTCAACATAAGGAAGAATGCTCTATCAGCCTAGTCGTGGGCCACCTCTTGAAGCTCTCTGCTCATGGAGGCAGTGACAGAGGAGCAGCATGAGCTGCAGTGGCCTGAAAGCTTTCATGGACCTGGCCACCTGGGCCTCTGTGACCCATGTGGGCACCTCCCTGCTGCTACCAGGCCAGGCCTTCCCTCCACCAATTCATGTTTGCTGTACTGAGGCCCCTATCCCTGTAAAGCTAGTTCAGAGTCCTCCCCTAGTGAGAAGCCTAAGGGTGCACAGGCAGGTAGTGAGCCCAGGCCTCATCTGGTCTGGGCTGGCCGAGGCTGGAGTCCCTAGACCTTTCTATGTAGAACAATTGACTCTGCCTTGTGGCCTCTTGGTCCCAGCTGATTAGCAGGGAGTCCCTTTCCACATAGGGCCACCTTCCCCCTGCTAAGGTTCTCTCCCTTGGGCTGTTGGAACATATATTTCCTAGTGTCCCCTGTGGTTCCTTTGCAGAACCCTGGCCTCTTGCTCTGTCCCTTAAATGTTGGTGTCCTTCACTGCTGGGTCCTAGGCTCTTCCTCTTTGAACATAAACAGATCCCCTCCAACCCCTACCAGGACCCTTTCTCCCACTCTCTTCAGCACCAATAGGCTGTGCAACTTAGTGGCCAGAGCTTCTTTGAGGAGGGGTACCCTGATGGGCCCTAAGGGGGAGCAGCAGCCACCATGGCCAATGTCTCCCCACTCCTTGCCTCATTGACTCCCTATGAGTCAATCAGTCTGTTGGGCATACTCCAAAAGTGCCCCCTGTCCACTTGCTGCCATTTGACTTTTTAAAAATATTTATTTTTTAGTTGTAGTTGGACACAATACCTTTATTTTGTTTATTTATTCTTATGTGGTCCAGAGGATTGAACTGAGGGCCTTGCACATGGTAGGCAAGCACTCTACTGCTGAGCCACAACCCCAGCCCTGCCCTATAGTCTCTCCTTCCTTTGGGCCCTCACAACCCCAGGGCTTCCAGCAGCGCTTGCCCTTGTTGTGCTGTGTTATCATCTTACTGTCATCCTATGTCTCTGGGTGTCTCTTTCCCCTCCACCTCAAATATCTCCCTTACCTCTGAACTATCCTCAGCCTCCACAGGAGCCCTGGACAGAGGCCTCAATCTATGTTCCACCTCTGGATAGAAGGAGGATCTTGCCATGCTTTTGGGGGATCCCAGATCCCAATCCCCCTGCCTGGGAGCCACCTAGCACCTTGACTGTGTCCCTGGATCCCCAATGACATGAGCTATTTTGTGGTGACTGATAGATCAAGTCCCTCCTGCCCTGGTCATTTCCCCTCTGGATTGGGGCCAGCGTAGGCATGGCCCCCAGGATAGCCCTTCTAACTGCCACCTATCTCATGCAGCCCTCAGGTGTGGTCAGCACTGTGGGAAGGCCCTTCTCAAGACAGCAGTCCTTTCAGAAACTTCCCACTGCTCTCCCATGTGACTCAGGAATCATCCAGTCTGCCTTCAAGGCTTCACTGTATGCCTGGAGTCAAGGCCCAGTGGGAAGCCCTGGCCCTGGGTTTTGTGTGGTAACCACATTCTGGGAGGTGGTGGCAGAATGAGCCTGGAAAGTACAAGGTATGAAGAAGGTCTCTCTGTGGGCAGCATCAGGGCCACCAGCAATTAGGCGCATCCTCCTCCCGCCCATCCCACGTGGTTCCAGGCTGCACTGTCTGTGCTCCAGCTCTGCCTACTGTCCTGTGCATGTCTGTTTGTCTTGGCCATATGGATGTTCTCAAGTCTCCGTGTCTGTCATTCCTCTTCCATTGTAGGAAAGCAGCAAGATGGGGCGATGGACAGTAGCCAGACCAGAGGTAATGTGTACTCAGTGCTGCTAAGGGCAGCTGAGGAGCCTGGGGGTTGGGGCTGGGTAGAGTGGGTGTGTGGGAGGGGCCACCCACCAATGGAGCAAGAGCAGCACCAAGAGACCAGGTGAGTGAATTCAATGGTCCTGCCTTGGCCTGAGAATGGAGGAGCACCCTCTAGGGCTGCTCTGAGCCTCCCATCCATGGACACTTCTTGAAGCCCAGACCAACCACCTAGATGTTGGCTAGCAGACACCTGAGCTATTGGCCATTATGCACCTGAGATCTGTGCATAAAGATCATCTGTGATAGGCACCCTGGGTCCTCTGGCCAGAGAAGGAACCTGATATACAGAAAAGTTGACTTTCCCAAAGCTCTGGTCCTGGTCCTATGGGTTTCCCATGTCAGCTTCCTTCTGACTGACCCTGTGGGCCAGGGTGACAGAACAACCCTCCAATGGGCAGAGGCCCAGCTCTCCTCTAAGCCCTGAGTCCCTAGTGGGCTCTGGCACTCTGTGGCTGGTACGTGCCTGGCTGTGAGACACTGGAAGAAGTAGCTGGACAGCAGATGGCACCCCAAGGAGGAGAAGCAATGGCAGGTCAAATCAGCAGTCAGTTCTGGGTATTGGAAGTGTGACCTCAGGAAGGTCGTGGTACAAGAGATGGACCTTCTCGAGGAAGTATGGTGTCTACTCACCCAGGGACCTAGGGACTGAGACTGGATCAGATAAGCCATCTAGAGCTGAAAGGATGATTGAAGTTGGGAGGGAATTGGGGGAAGGGCTATGGGAGCATGACAGTAGTTGGGGTAAAGGATAGAAGTGGCCCAGCTGGGCAGGACTTGGCATATCCCTGAGGCTACTGAGAGGAAGGTGCTATGGTGAGTGGCCTTGGGCTAGAAGGTGGGGAGGGGGGATACAGAGGTGATGGCTGTATGCAAAGAGCCCCATTGCATGGGAGACAGAATGATGGGGGATAAAGACAAGCAGGGAACCCCCAATTGCTGGGTCAGTTAGTCCCTCCCTGTGGAAGAGTGAAGATAGCAAGTAGAGTAGACATGATTACTTTGGGAATGCAGCTGAAGACCCTGGAGCTCAGGGAGTGCGTGAGGCCAGAACTTGGCAGAGAGGAAAATGAGGAGCCGCGGGGTGGGGACATACTACCACCATATCAAGTACAGCAAGGATGAGGAAGGAGGGGGGAGGGGAAGGGGAGTCCTCTGCTCCAGCAGGGAGGCAGGCAGGTTGGAGGGTCAGAAAAAGCTTGCCTACTGCAGCCCAGGGAGCATACGAGTGGGAGTAGACAGACTGAGCAGGGGTGGCTGGGATAGGAGGAGGGTCCACCAGGGCCCCTAAGCCTCCCAGTGGAGCAGGGAGGTGGCTTGTACACCAGTGAGCAGATGAGTCAACCTCAGGTTCTGGAATATTCCTTGGACCACAGACCTCTCCTCAGGTATTGAGATTTGGGGCATTCCAGGACTGGCCACCTGTCTGTGTGCCCAAGTACCTTGTTCTTGTGTCTGTCCTCCCTTTCCATGAGAGAACCATTTCTCTCTCCTACCTAGCACAGTGCTGGAGCTGTCCAGCCACCTTAGGAGGGTCTGGCCTTAGGCAGCAATATGGGGGAGGTCAATAGACTCCCTTTTGCCATGTTAAGCTTGGGATTATATAAAAGAACCCACAGTGAATTTCATTTCATTTTGTATGGTATGGCATGTCTTCCCCTGTGATAGCCCCTTGTAGCTCTTTCATCCTGGCTGTGCCCTAACCTTGGCCATGGTATTCCTCTGTGTGCAGCTAAAAAGCAGGATGGGGCAGTTGCCATGGAAATGCAGCCCCTGAAGAGCGCAGAGGGTGGGGAGATGGAAGAGCGAGAGAAGAAGAAAGCCAACGTGCCCAAGAAGGAGAAGTCAGTTCTACAGGGGAAGCTCACGAAACTGGCTGTGCAGATTGGAAAAGCAGGTAGGGATAGCCAGAGGTGGCAGGCCAGGGGCCACCAATCATGCATAAGGGACCCTGGGATCCTGGAGATGGAAACATGCCATGTAGAATCAGGATGAAGAGATATTGCAGGTGGTATGGGCCAGGCAGCCAGAGGCCAGCTAGAGCCATCAGGGTCTGGCCCAACTTTCCCCAGTGAGCATGGATTCCAAACCCTTCCCTAAGGCCCAAATCACAAGCTGACCTGTTACCCAGCATGCTCTGCCCATGGCATGGTCAAAAGGCAGCCAGCAGTATTGAGGGCCTACTGGCTGGAACTCTAACTTCTGAGGGTGGGCCAAACCTAGCCAGTCCCTACAGCTGTGCCTCTCATGCCTTTGGACATAGGCTATCTGTTCTCCTTTCCACATGTCTTAGGGGACTTGACCAAAGAACATCTCAAGCTCTTATGCAAACAGGCCTTTCTCTGCCCCCATTGAGCCATCCCCCCAGCTGTTTATCCCAAAACTCAAACCAAATCTGCTTTGAGCAGTGTCCCTTACCTCTTCTTCCCTCTTTCTCTCTCTTTCTCAACTATGGTGGCCCTCTTCCTCCCCAACCCTCTGTGGCCTCCATCATGACTGGACAGGGCTGGTGATGTCTGCCATCACTGTCATCATCCTGGTCCTCTACTTTGTGATTGAGACCTTCGTTGCGGATGGCCGGATGTGGCTGGCAGAGTGCACACCCGTCTATGTGCAGTACTTCGTGAAGTTCTTCATCATCGGTGTCACTGTGTTGGTTGTGGCTGTCCCTGAGGGCCTGCCTCTTGCAGTCACCATCTCCTTGGCTTACTCTGTCAAGGTAATAATAGTGTTTACAGTTGTGGGCTTTCAGCAATCACCTGGGCTGCATTGAGGACTAGGGGAGGTTGGGTACACCTTGGGGAGGAGAGAAGGCATTGAGTGGGGATCAAGGGGCATCTTTGCAGATCTGTTGACACAGAGGGACTTGCTGTATTCAGGGGTGTTCCCCACCTGGATCCCTGGGCACAATGAGATAAGCCAGAGAGCAAGTGGATGGTGAAGTAGATCTGAGGGTTAGCATCTCTGGGACACAAAAATAGAGAGGCCAGAAGGGTTAGGAAGTGAAGATTCCAGTACTGTTTGTGGAGATGGGAACAGGGAGGTGCTGGGACATGAGAAGACTATGGGCAGAGCATGCGAGAGTCAGGATGGCATCAGGAAACCTCAGGGCCAGTGGGTAACCTGAGAGGGGCCTCTGAGAAGATGAGCTCTGAGGAGAGTGACTGCCTGAAGTCTGACTGCTAGCTCTTTGATGAGAGTCTTTCTGTCTCATAGGCCTGCTCCCTTGGTCTAGCCACCATATAGCCCAGTGCTGATCAGGGTTCCCAATGGGCTGTTAGTACTACAAGTACATCATATTTGTGTTGACCATTTCTTGTTCCTCTTAACCTGATGAGTGAACAACACAAGTGTCCCCACCGGATCTATGCCCTTTACAGAAAATGATGAAGGACAACAACCTGGTACGCCACCTGGATGCCTGTGAGACCATGGGCAATGCCACTGCCATCTGCTCAGACAAGACGGGCACGCTCACCACCAACCGGATGACTGTGGTCCAGTCCTACCTAGGAGATACCCACTACAAAGAGATTCCAGCCCCCAGTGCCCTGACCCCCAAGATCCTTGACCTCCTGGTCCATGCCATCTCCATCAACAGTGCCTACACCACCAAAATACTAGTGAGCTGGAGCAGGAGGGCAGGCTGACAGAGCTGCTATGGGACAAGGGAAGGGGCTGGGCTGGGGTGTGGCATGAGCTATCCTGAAGAGCTGACTATACCCCCTTAAGAACTTCTGAGAGGCTGGAGGCCCCTCAAAGGTAGAGCACAGCCTAGAATGCATGAGGCCCTAGGTTCAACTCCCAGCATCACCAAAAAAATATTTTTTTGAGCAGAGTCTTTGGGTTCACCCTCCTCTCAGTCCCTGACATGACAGGGTGCTCTGGCTACTGGGTGGGGCCTGCAGCTTCTAGAAGACCCTTCTAAGTCTGGTGAATGATGAGAATCCTGCCTGCAAGGGCTCACTTTGCAGCTGGGGCATGGCCCATCTAGTCCACATAGTCAGGGAAGCAGTCCTCTGCTCCCCTGACAACACACCCTAAAACACGGGAGCCACAACTGGGCAGGAGCCAGGCCCCGGGGGCAGCATGGAGGGTGCTCTTGGCCTCGGTGCCATCTTGGCTCTCCTCGCCCTGCAGCCTCCAGAGAAGGAAGGCGCTCTCCCACGCCAAGTGGGCAATAAGACGGAGTGTGCTCTGCTGGGCTTTGTCCTGGACCTGAAGCGGGACTTCCAGCCTGTGCGGGAGCAGATTCCAGAAGATAAGCTTTACAAAGTGTACACCTTCAACTCAGTCCGCAAGTCCATGAGCACGGTCATCCGCATGCCTGACGGCGGCTTCCGCCTCTTCAGCAAGGGGGCTTCGGAAATCCTGCTCAAAAAGTGAGTGGGCAACAGGAAGGAGCCAGGGGCTGGGTGGCTGGGGGCTAGTTTAAGGGTATATACAAGATTTCTTGTTTTATTTTTGTAGCAAAATAGACCTAATATAAAATTGACCATTCTCACCTGTTTAAAGTATACAGTTCAGTGGCATTAAGTACATTTACAATGTCATGCAACTGTTACTACTCAAGTTCACAAACATTTCCATCACCCCATAAAGAGCCCCTGACCCACTAAATAGCTACTGTCCATCTCCCCACCAGTCCTGGAAACCACTGATCTGATTTCTGTCTCTGCCTATTTTGAACATTTCATATAAATGGAATCCTGCAGCCAGGTGCAGTGCTGCACCCTATAATCCCAGCTATTCAGGAGACTGAGGCAGAAGGATGGCAAGCTTAGGCCAGCCTGGGCAACTTGGTGAGAACCTGTCTCAAAATAAAAAATCAAAAGGTCTGGGGATGTGGCTCAGTGGTAGAGCACTCCTGAGTTCAATCCCCAGTATGGCAAAGAAAAAAAGGAAATCATGCACTTTGTGGCCTTTGTGTCTGGCTTCTTTCACTGAGAATAATGTCCTCAAGGTTCATCCATGTATCATAATTTCATTTCTTTTTAATGGTTGACTAATATCTCATTGTGTGTATAAGATCAATTTTGTTTACCCATTCATCTGTTGCCAAACACTAGGATTTTTTTCTACATTTTGGCTATTGTGAATAATGCTGCTGTGAACAAGGTTGTGTTTGAATTCACATTTTTTTAAAAGAGAGAGAGAGAGGATCTTTTCTTTTTTTTTCTTTTTTTTTTTTTTTGGTAGATGGACACAACACAATGCCTTTATTTTTATGTGGTACTGAGAATCAAACCTGGGTCCCACCCATGCTAAGCAAGTGCTCTACCACTGAGCCACAATCACAGCCCTTGAATTCACATTTTCAACTCTTTTAGATATATCCTATTTTAGTCAGCTTTCCATTACAATAACAAAACCTTAAGCTAAATCAGTTTATAAAGAGAAAAGGGTTGTTTTGGCTTATAGATCTGAAGGTTTTGGTTCATGATCACTTGGCCTCATTGCCTTTGGGGCTGTGGCAAGACAGTACATCATGACAGGTATGTGTGATGGAGCAAAGAGTCACTTATTTCATGGCTGGGATGAGAAGGAGAAAGAAGAGACCACAGTCCCACAATCTCCTTAAAGGGCATGATCCAAGGACTTAACCGCCCCCCCCCCCACTAGGCCCTACTTCCTAAATTCCCACCCCTCCCAAGAGTGCCAAGCTGGGGACCAAGCTTTTAACACATAGGCCTTTGGAACACATTCTGTCCCTAACCCCCCAGTGGCTCATGTCCATCTCCCAATACAAAATGCATTCAATTCTTCTCCATGAATCTCCAGAGTCTTAACTATTCCCACTTTGCTTAAAAGTCCAAGTCCAAAAAAATCTCCTCTGAGACTCAGGGCAAAATCTTAGCCAAGAGCCCCTGTACAATTAAAAAAGAAAGTTACATTCTTCCAAGATACAATGACACAACGTAAGCATTCTCATTCCAAGATGGGGAAAATAGGAAAATAATATGGAGGGTCTAGACCAAAGTAAGACCAAAACCCAGGAGGCAAATCCTAAATCTTCAGGTCTGGTGTCCAAAGCACACCACGTTAGTATGTGGCTCCCAAGGGCTTGGTCAATCCCATCCTAATAACTTTGCTGGCTGCTTCCCACAAGGCCACTGTCTTGAGCTAGCTTTACATACTGTCTGCAATTTCCTCTGAGCATTCCTAGCATCCTCTAACTTCATGGGGTCTCCATTACAACATGAGCTTCATTCTCATGGCTCCATCATTGCTCTGGCAGAGACTGCCTGCAAGGATGCCAATGCTGCCACACACTGCCTGGCTCCCAGGCTTTCCTTTGAAATCTTGGTGGAAGCCTCCATGACTCCATAACTCTTGTATCCTGCATGCCTTCAGAACCAGCATCACCTGGATGACACCAAGGTCTGGCACCAGTGAGAGCTGTATCTGGGCCCACTTGAACCATGATTCTAGCTGCCTCTGGCTAAATACAGAAAAATAAATTCCAGGGAGATAAATCCCTAGTCACTTTTGGGTGAGCATGGCACCCTGGGGTTTTCTTCTCCAAAGACTCTGTCCTGGAAATTCTTTGAAACCAATTTACAGTTCTACATTTCTAAGCATGAGATGCCACTCCATTTCTGCAATTCCCTCTAGGCATCTTTCCTATTATCCACTTGGCTTCTTTTTAGTTGCACTAGCAACCACATCAGTACCCTCTTTGGCTGGAACTTTACACGAACTTCTTTTTTGGCCAAACAGCAAGTTTTGCAAATCTATCCACTCTATTCCTGTTTTCTCCTGATTCTCACAGTAAATTTAGCTAAAAAGGATGCAGGAATAAATACCCATGCCATATCCTGAATGCTTTACTGTTTCCTCCTTCACATGAACTAATTTTTCACCTTGAAACTCAGCCTCCCACAGAGTCTCAGGACATAGACAAAATGCAGCCAAATTCTTTGTCATAATGTAAAAAAAGGATGGTCCCCTGTACCATTTCCAGTGGAGCCCTTGTTTCCATATGAAACTTTATGAGCACAGTCTTTACTGTCTGCATTCCCTTAGCATTCTGGTCCTCTGAGCTCCCAGGAGAATTGCCCACGAAGCTGTGCTTATAGCATTCTGGCCTTTCCCTAGCCTGCTCCTTCAAACTTTCCAAACTCCTCCCACCCATTCTCAGTGTTCTTCCACATTGACAGGTGTGATCGCAGCGAGGACCCACTTCTTGGCACAAATTTTCTAGGCATCCTGCAATCCAGTCAGGTTGTCACTAAAATTAACCATCATGTCTACCTAGGAGTGCCATGCTGGGTCATATTATAACTATGTTTTTTTTCCAAATTAACTCCATAATTTGATGTTCCAAGTAGCTATGTAGAAGAATTCTAACTTCTCCTCATCCTTCCAAATACTTGTTATTCTCTCGTTTTATTGTTGTTATTATTATGGTCATTCTAGTGTATGTGAGGTGGTATCTTATGGTGGTTTTGATCTGCATTTCCCTAAGGACTAATGCTGTTGAGAATTTGTTCAAGTGTTTAGTGACCAGTTTAAGACTTCTTTAGAGAAATGTCTATTGAAGCCCTTTGCCCATTTTTTAGTTGGTCTGTTTGTGTTCTTATTACTTAGTTTTAAGAGTTCTTTATATATTCGGGTTATTAGATCCTTATCAGGTATCGGATTTATAAATATTTCTTCCCATTGTGTTGGTTCTTTTTACTATTGAGAGTATCCCTAGACTCATGATGTTTTAAGATTATGATAAAGTTCAATTTATCTATTTTTGCTACTGTTATTTTTGTTGGGTTTCTTTTAGAAGTGATGAAAATGTTGGAAAGTTGACTGTAGCGATGCTTGTACGTATCTATGAATACACTAAAAATCATTGAATTGTACACTTTAAATGGGTGAATTGTGTGGTATGTGAATAAAGCTGCTTAACAAAACAGAAACAGGGAGCATGCAGCCTTGCGTCCAAGCACCCTTGCTCCCCCTGCCCTTTCTCAGTCTATACACTTTCCTTTGGCCTTGGCCTCTCTCTTTTCCCCATTCCTTCTGCCCCACCCACCTGGATCCTCCCATACTTCCCCTGTGGGAAGCCTAGGGTTTCTTGCACCCCCAGGCTCAGCCTGCCCACTGTTCTCAGCAGACCTGATCACCAGGTGAGCCCCCAAATAGTCCAGGCACAGACACTGCAACCCAGGGCAAAAACCACATCCTCCCTGAAGCCCTGAGGGGTTGGTAGTGGAGGCTGGACTTCAGGGCTTCTCTTTTGATGGCCACTGTGGCTGAAAACCCAAATTCTATACCAGAGCCTGAAGTCCAAACCTGACTCTACTCTTTGCTGGCCATGTGAACATGAGCAAATTACCTCCACTCTCCATGGCCACCACAGTTTCCCCTGATAATTTATTTCCTGGGAGTGTTGTGAGAATGACATAGTGAATCCATGTTCCTAGGAAGACATCAGTCTGTGCTACCTCTTGTTATCATTTCCTTCTGTCTTGACAGCCAGTTCCTGCTTCATCAGTGTCCCTGTAGTACCTACCTCCTAAGCCCATTCACTTTTTCTATCACACCTGTCTTTAGCTGAACCCTCGCAGTCATATCTGTTCTGAGAAGCATCTGGGGCCATCAGAGCTTGGACTGAGATTGCTGCTTTTCCCATTCCATGGTTACAACTGATAGTCTGTGGCATTTGGGTTTTCCTGATGATCTTCCTCCTTGTCCTGTGGAGTCCGTGGGAGAACTGCCATAAGCCAGGAGTTCCCACCTGCCAACTGGGGTCTCTAATGTATGTGTGTCCAGGGGCTGCTGGAAAAAGTGACCCCAAACCTGCTGCTTAAAACAACAGTTCTGGAGGCCAGAAGTCCAATGTCAAGGTATAGGCAGGGCTGTGCTCCTTCTGACAGGTATAAGAGAGAATCCTTGCTTGCCTTTTCCAGATTCAGGTGGTGGCTACAATCCTCCATGCTTCTTGGCTTGCAGCTGCATTACTCCAGTCTCTACCTCTGTTGTCACATGGCCTTCTCCCCTGTCTGTGTGTCTCTGTGTCCTCTGCTATCTATATAAGGACATTGGACACTGGCTAAAGTCCCACCCTATTCCACTGTGACTAGTGCTGCTTCCTCTTGTTTTCTCCCTGTCTCCACCTCACTCCACCACCCCTCCCCTTGCCCCAGGTGCACCAACATCTTAAACAGCAATGGTGAACTCCGAAGTTTTCGTCCTCGGGACCGGGATGACATGGTGAAGAAGATCATTGAGCCAATGGCTTGCGACGGCCTCCGTACCATCTGCATTGCCTACCGAGACTTCTCTGCAGGCCAGGAGCCTGACTGGGACAACGAGAATGAGGTGGTGGGTGACCTCACCTGCATAGCTGTCGTGGGCATTGAGGATCCCGTACGGCCTGAGGTAGCCACCCCTTGGTAACTGCTTCCTGGACCTGAGGTGTCCGATAGGTGGAGGGCCAGCCTTTTCCCACACTTAACCTCCACGGTGTACTTCAAACACAAGCATGCATGGCAAGAGCCACTTTCTGCTCACCTTCCCAGCTGTTACACCTCTTACTGCATAGTTACAGGTAGAGCAAACCAGCCACCTGCTGAAGTGCAGAAACACTGGATAAGGTGGCCAATGGGAGAGACTTGGGATCCTCCTAGGGTCATGGCCATTGCACCCCAGATCACTCCCTCCTCAGTACACTTGATCTCCTTCCTGGAGGCTCTTGCCCTTGACCCACACAGAGGTTCTGGGCTGCCCACAGGAAGCCTCCTCCTGCTTGGTCCTGGGGATAGTCAGGCTTCACCTCCTACTGGGTGAGTGAGTGCAGCAGTGAGATCTTCAAACCTCACCCCCAGCCCCCTGCAAAACCAATAGGCTCAAGGGGATGGTGAGGGAGAGGGGGAGCCAGGGGTGACTGAACTGGGAAGCCTGACTGATGCAGGTTTGAGGGACAGGGTGGACCATTCTTAGTCAAGGGTTTAGTTGGATCCAAATGATATTCAGAATATCCTCATGAAAACCGTCAAGTAGGTCAGTGGCTATAGGAATAGAGAGCTCACAGCAAAGGTCCTGACTAGAGAGAAATTCAAGGAGCATCATTATATGGGTGACGTCACCGGCACAGTGTGCACTGCAACAGAGGCCAGACAGGGAATAGAAACTTCAAGGGCCATGTGTCTGAAGCAGGCACAGAGGAAAAGAGGGTGAGTTTGCCCAGTCATGGCCTTGACATTGGGAAGTCATTAAAGACCTTGAGCTGAGCAGGTTCCATGGGATGGCTGCTTTTTATTCTTTAAAAATGGGAGATCCTGCCAGGATTGTGGCTCAGTGGTAGAATGCTTGCCTACATGTGTGAGGCCCTGGGTTCAATCCTCAGCACCACATAAAATAAATAAATAAAATAAAATAAAGGTATTGTGTCTATCTACAATTAAAAAATTTTTTAAAAAATGGGAGATCCTGGAGAGAGGCAGAGTCTGGGAGGGCCTTCTGTCTTCACAGACCCTCTCTATTGCTGCCCTCTCATGTCAGAAACCTGAAAACATATTTGTAGGAGCTGCAGTGGGGTGTGGGGTGACAGGAGAGGAGAAGCTTCATGCTTTGGACCATGGACCAAAAAAACTCAATTCAGAAAAAAATGCCCAGTGGCCATGGATCATCATCAATAGAGCAGCCCTGCATTCCAAGAAGAACCCAGTGTGAACTGGCACTCAGGTGAGCTCCTAGGCCTGCTGCAAAATATTTTTATGTAAGTTTTCATCTCAGAAAATGTCAAACAGAGGCAAGTTGTGGTGAGGATATAATAAAGGCCCACCTTCAGTAGGTGCCCTGGCAGGTTAGGGAGAGGCCACCCCAGGCTGGGCATTGGCATAGGGGTCCAAGGAATCAGAAATGGCTCCTTTTTGGCTTGAGAGTAGCTTTAGATAGTCCAGGAAGCAGGTCACAGTGACAAGGTCATGTGGGAAGGCCATGAAGATTCTCAGGGAAATGGGCTGGCCAGGTAGTAACCAGGAAGAGAGCACAGAGGGCCCTGTGAATCCCTGTGCCAATAGCAGGAGGGAAGGCGCATGGGCCTTGGGTAACCCTGCTGTGGGCTGTGCCTGCAGGAAGCTTGGTGTGTGCTACCTTAATGACTGAGCAGAGCCTGACAGCTCTTCCACTGTGCTGCCCACCCTTGAGGAGGAAGCAGGGAGTACCACTGAACAGATGACAAGGGAAAACTGTCCCATGAGAAGGGGGTCACCTTATAAAGAGGGGCCTTCCTGCCTCCTGGTTGGGATGCTCAGAGTCCCAAGACTGCGTGAAGGATCTGGCAGCCCAGCCTCTGTCTGCAGCTCCCAGCTTTCAGGTTTGTCCCAGCCACTTGGTGGCAGCAGAGGAATGCCTTCCAGATGCTCCAGGGACAGGAGCTGCCTCATTGCCTTGCTGGGAGGGAAATTATTTCCTGGTAACATGTGGTCATATCTATAGCACACCAAGGTCCTCAAAGAGCAGAAAGTATCAAGGGGACACATCACAGGGGGATGCTCAACCTTCCTGGTCACTTTTAAGACCATTTCCTTCAGGGATCATCAGGTTTCTCTGTCACAGCCTGAAATGGGGGCCCCTCTATTATTGCCCCCACTCTCTCTGGCTGTTCCCAGGCAGCTCTGCCCCAGTCCCCCACAGCCTGACTCTTACTCTAGGATCCCTACACCAGAGGATTTGGCCACATCTGGGCCACCTGCACATCCTTACATCTTTCCTCCTTGGAGTCTGTGTTTGTCCCAGGGAATCCATGTTTATCCCATCAATGCTCTGGATGGTTTTTCCTTTCTGTCACCCCTCCCTGCCAGTGCATCTGTCGGACCCTATCTTGTCTGCTTCCTTCCCCGCTGCAGCCTCAGGGCCTGAAGAGCCAGTACTTCATTGGTTTGGGAAATGTCCTTTCCATCTTCCTCTCACTGGAATGATGCCATGACCTCCTGGCTCGTCTCCTGGCTTCTCACTTCTCAACCCTCGTTTTGCACTCAATGCTAGGGGGGTTCTCTTTCTCCTTGCCTTGTCCCAGAATTGAATATGATATTTGGAAATGAAATGCATGCTTCATAACCAAGCAATGTTCCATTTCCCCCAGCAAATAGATGATGTAAGGCCCATATCTCTAAGAAAAAGATTAATGCCCAGACAGTAAGAGAGGAGCCCAGAGCTTAGTTGCAGTTCTGGCTGCTTCAGAGTAAGCTGACCACTGAGTCCTCACCCTGAGTCAGGTCCCAGAAGGATGGGCCTGTAGCAGGCACTGCTAGCCACAGGAAAGCCAGTCAAGTAGCCAGAGTTGGGAGGCCCCTTTCTTATTTTTCTTTTAGAGTCAATGTCCCTGCCCTGCCTGCTGCCTGGTGACCTGGACTGGTTCTGCTCAGCAGCCCTGGAGCTCAGTTTACCAGCTGAAAAATGAGGTTAACAGCTGGGTAAATCTTATGGCCACCCAGGTACCCCTTTCAGACATGAATATGATGGTGTTGCTTCTCCCAGCCCTGCTCATATCACCAGGGCCTGGATCTGAGTCATTGCTGGTCCCTGGCATAGGTAGGCTGAGGATTGAGGGAGGCACCCGCCTACCATGGGCTGTTCTCTATGCCTTCTCTGGGCCCACCCTCCACAGACACCTTGCCTGGGTACACAGGTTTGGCTTAACTACTAGCTCTCGATGTTAGACCCAGCACAGCCCAGACACAAAATAAGTTTTGCCTTACTGGCTTTGCTTTCTCTTCTTGTCTCTTGCAGGTCCCTGAAGCTATCCGCAAATGCCAGCGTGCAGGCATCACAGTTCGCATGGTGACTGGAGACAACATCAACACAGCCCGGGCCATTGCAGCCAAGTGTGGCATCATCCAACCAGGGGAGGACTTCCTGTGCTTGGAAGGGAAGGAGTTCAACAGGAGAATCCGCAATGAGAAAGGCGAGGTAGCTCCCTGCCACCTTAGTCCCAGTTTTGACTGCTTCTATGACCTTCCTTCCCTGCCCTTTTCAGTCCCTCCACTAGCCCTCCACCCACCTTACCTGTGTGGTATCATGTGCTTCCCCCAGATAGAACAAGAGCGGCTGGACAAGGTGTGGCCCAAGCTGAGGGTGCTCGCCAGGTCGTCTCCCACCGACAAGCACACTCTAGTCAAAGGTAAACCAGCTCACTCAGCCCCTTCCTGGGGGCAGCATGGGTGCCCAGGCATGTCCTATCATCTGCTCATGAACACCTCAAGTCATGTTCCCATGTGGGTCTCCAGGGCCTGCTTATGAAGCCAGGATCCTGCTTCTAGAAACTTGTGTATAGAAAATACCCAAGCAGGAGGAGCCCACAGAGGTGGTCTCCTTACTGGAGCAGATCAGGAAATTGAGATCCACAGGAGGGAGACATTAACCCAAATCACACAGCACCGGCTCCCTCTCTTCTACCAAATGACACCCCCCTCACCACTGCCTGATGGACCAGGGTGGGAAGAGAGGGACTTGACCCACAGGTGCCCAGGAGCACAAGGACAGCCTGCCCCACAGACGCCTTGGCAGGGCTCCAGGGGGCCATGGTGTCTCCATATCTACAGATGGCACTGGCCCTGCCCTGCCCCATTCTGTGTTCCAGGGATCATCGACAGCACTACTGGTGAGCAGCGGCAGGTGGTGGCAGTGACTGGAGATGGCACCAACGATGGGCCAGCCCTCAAGAAGGCAGATGTGGGCTTTGCCATGGTAAGTCACCCAGGGCCAGGCCAGTCACCTCAACAGATGAGACCTTGAGTCTCGAAGTCAGTAACTGTGCACTAGAGAGTGAAACACTGTGTTAGGGCAGGTTAGGATAAAAAGTTCTCTCACATCGTAGCACTTGGGCCTATATGAGCTCTGCCTCCCTTGGGTCTCAGTTTCCTTGGTTTGGTTAAAGACATTTGACATGATAACATTTGCAGTGAAGTGGGGCATCACTGAGAAGGGGAGTAGGCAGCAGGGGCTCATCAGTGTTGGGCCCTGCCTGCCATTGCCCACTCCTAGTCCACTTTAAGTGGACTCCTGGACCATATTTCTAAATCATACACTTTCTAAATTGCAAATATGGATGCATGTAGGGAGTGGGGAGGATTTGATTGACAAATGCCTAAAAGTCACCTTCTCATTTCTATGACTTTCTAGTAGAATTGAATTATTTTCTATACTTGTGATTAAGAGTCCCTAGTGGGGTCTCCCTCTGTGCTGCTTTCCCGTTGCTTACATAGAGCTGGTTCTTCCCTTCAAACCCCAGGCCCACTGAGCAAGGAGCCTGCAGGTACTACCCACAGGGCTCTGGGCTTGGCCCTGAGGGCAGAAGCCTGGCAAGCCCTATCCCTACTCTAGCAGAAAGGAGCACCCTCAACTCAGCCCACATTCAATGCAGCCCACCAGGGGCCCAGTCCACCCCCTCCGGGCCCCCAGACCTGGAGGGAAGACCAAACTGAGCCTCCTGACAGCAGGTCTCACAGGGCCAGGCCTGAGGTGGAACAAGTGAGGGCTGGGCAGTTTTGCACAGGTATAGCCACATCTGCATTCTGTACTGGAGAAGCAAGGACCCACTGTTCCATCCAGGACCCCCAGGGCCTACTTAGATAATCAGTTTCTATAGAGCACTAAAGCAAACGGAAAGCTGGTGAGTGACCCTGTCATCAGCATCCTCTGAGTTTAGGAGCAAACTCCCTGTACTGTGACAGGCAATGACTCTCAGAGTATGTTTATAGCACAGATCATAATGGATTAAAATGAGTGCTGTTCCTAGCTGGGTGAACATCATTTGGAAGTGCAAGACAGAAAACCAGTCCACAAGGGCTCGGTGGTCAAAGGGGGCTGAGGGATGGACTCCATGAGCACTCTGGTTTGGACACTCATGGATTCTGCGTTTGTGTGCCATCCTCCAGGGGATTGCAGGAACTGACGTGGCCAAGGAGGCCTCTGACATCATCCTGACCGATGACAACTTCACCAGCATTGTCAAGGCAGTCATGTGGGGCCGCAACGTCTATGACAGCATCTCCAAGTTCTTGCAGTTCCAGCTGACAGTCAACGTTGTGGCTGTGATTGTGGCCTTCACAGGCGCTTGCATCACTCAGGTGGGCAGCACAATCCTGTGGAAGGTTTCTGAGGGCAGAGGCTCAGGCTGAAAAGCTCAGGCTTAAAGGCCAGGTGGAAAGCAAGTATTTTTTTTTATTTGTTGCAGATTCTTTTTAATTGAAATCAAATTCACATACCCCAAATTCACCATTTTAGGTACACAGTTCAGTAGATTTTCTAGTATAATTACCGTGTTATGCAACCATCACTTGTATCTGGTTCCATAGTATGTTCATCAGTCCCAAAGGAAACCCTATACCCAATACAGTCACTCCCTATCACGCCCCTGGAAATCACCAGATCAGTGCTACCTAATACTATCCTTTGTTTTTAACATCTCACTGAGCACAATTTTTTCAAGATTCACCCATGTTATAGTCAGTACTTCATTCCTTTTTATACCTGAATAGTATTTCATAATACCATCTGTGTACATATACCACATTGTGTTGCTCATTCATCAGCCAGTGGACTATTGGGTGGTGCCGGGTTTCTGTTCTCGTGACTAAAAGGCTCAGGGGTCACTCTAGTTAAACTGGGCTAACTGGGCTGCACGAAATAACCCCACAAGAGACACAAATACCTTTTTTTGGGGGGTTGCTGTGACGGCTCCTCTGACCTTAAGGGTCTGCAGAAAGAGAGAGAGCGAGAGCACGTGCTGACCCCTTTTATTGAGGAGAAGCTATTCAAATGAGGCAAGGGGTCAGGTTTCAGGGGCTGAGTCTGTCTTCATGATGTCCACTGTCAGCAGGTTGACTGACACCTGGGTAGGCCACACCCAAGGGCACAGTAAGAGAAGGGGACACACACAAGGCACTTCCATGGAAGATTCTATCCTAAACAGGGCAAGGGGTGATATTACAAAGGAACAGGTGAGCATAGCTTCACCCATGGGGCTGTAGCAAGACACACCCATGCACGAGACACCGACCCTCTAACCCAAGAAGGGTGGGGAAGCTCTGCCACATTTCTGTGACTGAGCGCCTTAGCACCCAGCTGGGGAGTGTGTCTCAGTCACGTATAAGGTTGGTCTCCCACACGGTGGTTTCTACGTTTTGGATATCATAACTGGTACTACTAGGAATATTCATGTGCAAGTTTCTGTGTGGACATATTTGTACCATTCTTCTGGGGAACTCCAAGTTTCTCCCTTGGTGGAATCTCCTCCCCTTTCTCACTGTCCCATTTTTCCTATCGGTGACAGTAGGGAATTGATTTGTTCACTATTAGCAATGTCAAAGCTTATTGTCAACAGGTAGTTAAATTATTTGCTGATCAAGTTGGTCCTTTCAAAGATTTTTGCTTTTTTTCAAATCACATGACACAAACTTCCCCATAATAATAATTTTAAAGTGTTCAATTCAGTGGTTTTTATTATATTCACAACGTTGTAAAACTATCATCACTATGTACTGCCAGAATAGTCTGATCACCCCAAAAGGTGATCAGACTATTACCCATTAGCAGACACTCCACTCCCTTCCCCAACCTACAGCTCCTCTAATGTGCTCTTTCTGTGAAGATGTCAGTTCTGGAAATGTCAAATGAATTAAATCATATGAAACCTTGTGATCATATGATCATGTGAAACCATATGATGCCTTGAAGCCAATTTTTAAAGAACAACTGAGGGGATGACAAGGCAAGTCAGATCAGAGTTCTGGCCTCTTCCTGTCCCTTGGGAATAGGAGAATGAAAGAGTGTCCATCCTTCTGTGGCCCCAAAGCTAGCCCCCTTTCACTGGACTACTTTTTTAGCCTGGGATAACTGACTGGACCTTTCACACCTTCCAGATCACTGCCAGCAGGCAAGAGAAGGAGATGGGAAGAAACTAGAAGCCTAGCAGTAAACCCCTGCTAACATAAGGACACCTAGGGCTGCAGACATTATGTGTTTATGGGAATGAAATTCTGATAGCATTGACCCCAAGCTGAGTTCCTTCTCAGGAGCTACAGGTTTTTTCACCCCAGGCTGTCCGCAGTTGGGGAACTGGGCAGCCTGCTTACAGAAGGGTTTCCATCCCTTCTCCACAGGACTCTCCTCTCAAAGCTGTGCAGATGTTGTGGGTGAACTTGATCATGGACACATTTGCTTCTCTGGCCCTGGCAACGGAGCCTCCCACAGAGTCACTGCTGCTGCGGAAGCCTTATGGCCGGGACAAGCCCCTCATCTCTCGCACCATGATGAAGAATATCCTAGGCCATGCGGTCTATCAGCTCACCATCATCTTCACCCTGCTCTTTGTCGGTAGGTTGGCCCCAGAGCGCACACATTGCAGCTGGTGTGTGCAAGGCATTCATGACACTGTGGCTTCCCCTCATGCTTGGGTGCTGTCTGGCACATGTCATCTGGATCCCCAGCCCAGCACAGGGTAGAGCAGGCCTGCTGCACACCCTTGGCCCTCACCTCCCTGCCAGCCCTCATTGTAGGTCTCCCACTGGACATCCCCAGGGTTGAGGTGGTAAAGACCAGAGGTGACTGATGCAGGGAGCACCCCCACACACAGCCACATCCTCAGCCCTGCCTCTCTCCTCCCTCCAGGGGAGCTCTTCTTTGACATCGACAGTGGGAGGAATGCACCTCTGCACTCCCCGCCCTCAGAGCACTACACCATCATCTTTAACACCTTCGTCATGATGCAGCTCTTCAATGAGATCAATGCCCGCAAGATCCATGGCGAAAGGAATGTCTTTGACGGCATCTTCAGCAACCCCATCTTCTGCACCATTGTCCTGGGTACCTTTGGAATTCAGGTAGGAAGGGCAGTTCCACATTTATTCTGTGCTGCTTTTGAGGGGTGGGGATAGAGGGCTTCAAGGCCCTAGGACTCCCCTGGGTCCTGGCTTTCCTGCCTCCAGGCACAAAACTAGTCTGGACCATCTTGGTTTTCCTCTTACCCATGACCTTACTGTGCCAGAGAGGGATTTAGTGGACCTGAATCAGAACTGACTTTTCTCACCTATGGCAGAAGTAGCCTTCCCTGACTCCCTTCCAGTCTGACATTCCTATTTCTGGCATCGAATTCCTTGGTGTGAGGCTACTGGAACTCCAGAAGGTTCTTTTGGAGATGCCAGCTGTGCCCAAAGTTGATGTACTGAATTTTACCTGCCACAGTGCAATGGACAAGTTGGACATCTCAGGTCCCCAGCAGGGGCTGAATGTTCTAAAATACACTGTCTTCAAGGAAAACTTGAGCTATAGTAAGGCTCACAAATTGGAAGATGGTTGCCATCAAAAGATGATTATCTTTTATTCATAATTATTCAGTGCTCACAGATCCCAAGCAGAAGGCATACCACACTACAGAGGCCATACCACAGAGGCCACTCAGAAGTGTCAGTCAGAAGGCAAAGGGAGAGAGAGCCATGGACAAAGACCTTTATTGTGGCTTCCCCAAGACAGAATGGGCAAAACAAGATCCACAGGCTTAGGACTGGCTGGTGTGAATCATTTTAGCCCACTCTGGGGCATGGGGGCTATCTGGGTTGTCAGACACTGCCCGGGGAGGGAGTTCAGGAATGGGCTCTGAATTGGTTGGTTTGTACTTCTTGAAGAGCTTGCCCCTGGGAATAGAAGCTTTCTGAGGTGGAGAGGGAGAAGGAGACAGGAAGCCAAATCAAAGTAACCTTCATGTTATGAGTTACCCAGCCCAAGGGCATCTGGCATGTGCATGTGGACTAGGTATTAAAGCATCAGTTCATGAAAGCTGGAAATGTGCTCAGCAGAGCTGAGCCTCATCCAGAAGCTGGAGTCAGTGGGTACATAGCCCCCAGAGAGGATGTGGGGGTGGTATGTAAAGCTACATGCTGGCCCATCGTGTAAACCTTGGCCCTGTAGTCAGCCAGTCTGTGAATTCACCTTCACACATTTGTTGAGGCAAAAAGGTAGGGAAAGAGCCCCAGCAAAGGAAAGTAAGGCCCTCTCCCAGGGTGCAGCTGGTCTGCCTGCAGGAGTCAACAGTCCTCTGACTCTGACCAGGATGGCCTGGCTCTCAAGAAAGGCCATCTTGGTAGGCAGGACAGGTCAAGGGCTGGGGTAGATGAAGGGCAGCTGGGATATGTGCCAGTGGTCCACTGCTGTTGGATCCACCCCTTCCCATCCCTCTTCTGCAGATTGTCATCGTCCAGTTTGGCGGGAAGCCCTTCAGCTGCTCCCCTCTGTCCACAGAGCAGTGGCTCTGGTGCCTGTTTGTTGGTGTTGGGGAGCTGGTCTGGGGACAGGTGAGTGTCTTCCTAGTCAGCTTTCTCACTCTTCCATTTGGCTCTGCTGATGGCACCAGTGATGCCAGCAGTCCAGGCTGGCCTAGGGCCCCACCGACCCAATTACCTGCTCCAGAGCCTCAGAGCTTATACCTGGGAAAGTACTTGCATGACATGTTCATGTGGGGAGCTTAGCACAATAGGCTCAGGCCTGTGACATACCATGACTAAGAGGCAAGGCCTCAAAGTGACGGCATCAGCAGCAAAGGATCATGGCTGGGATGTCCCAGGGCCCAGGAAACAACCCATTGTTCCATTTTCTGTGATAGTAACAAAAAATTGCCCCTTAAGCCTGGGTGGCTTGGGAGCTGGGGCATAGCTTGGTGGTAGAGTGCTTTCATAGCATGCATAAAGCACCGGGTTCCATCCCCAGAAAAACACACACACACACACAAAAAAAAAAAAAAAAAATTAACTGGGTGGCTTGGAAAATGCCACATATTTGAAATTAAACAATACCCTAATAATAATCTGCAGGGCAAAGAGAAGTTCTTGAGAAAACTTAGGAAGCATTTTGATCTGATGGAAAATGCGAGAACCACACAGTGATTAGATCAGGAAGACTCAGCCTGGGTGGCAAGAGTGAGCTCCTCCTGCCATGGATGCATAAGAGAACTCAGAAAGCATTTCTCTGGAGTTCCGGAACACTGGCACAGGAAGCTGAGTGCAGGATCCACCTCTCTCTGTGTCTTAGCTCAGGCTGCCATAACAGAATATCAAACAGACAGCTTAAATTACAGATGTTTATCTTCTCATAGCTCTGGGGGATGAAAGTCCAAGATCAAGGTTCCAGCCAATTCTGTTTCCAGTGAGGGTCTTTTCCTAGCTTGTGGCCAGCTGCTTTCTCACTGCATGCTCACAGGGCCAAGAGGAAAAAGCTGGAGATCTCTGGTATCATTTAATTTAATCTCCTTCCTCCAAGTATCACGTACTTGCAGGGGGTGGGGAGTGCAGTGGCTACGGATTCAACATATGAAGTTGGGGGACACAGTTTAGTCCATAGTGCTCTGTATTTTGTTTCTTGATCCACTGGCATCACCCCAAGCCAGCCAGAGGGGCTCCTGCAGTTGCTGCAGAGGCCAGACTGTTGGTACCTGGCATTAGTCCTCAGGGATGGCCTGCCCAATTCCTCCATCTTGTTTTTGGAATTCTCTTTCCATCTGCCACTGCAACTCTCTTCCCAGTCACACTTGGGCTTGGTCATCCTATGGAGTCCCTTGGCTTCCTATAGCCTGGATTCCATAAAGCCTAGATTCCACAGAGCCAGGACAGTGCCAGCACCTTTTTGATCTTTGAGCTCCCAGTTCCTGACACAGTGTCTGCTCTAGGCCTTTCCTAGGACAGGAGGTAACCAGCCTGAAACTTTGTCCCATAAGGCTATGCACCACTCTTTTTGTTCTTAACTGCTTTCAATGACAAAAAAAAATCATGTTAAAACCAATGGAAAGGAACCTCTATGAAAAGATCATCAAGTCCCCTCTCAGCCATGTTTAACAAAGTTCAGACACACAAGATGAACAGAGTAATCCACCATTCTCTGCCCAGACAGGGAAATAAAGCCAAGCCTTCCCTTCAGCCCTCCCTGGCTTTTCCTCTTCTTTCCCTTGCCAGTTGTCACCTCTCCCTCCCTGGATGAACCCTGATCTTGGCCCTTTTGTAGACTGAGCTTCCTCAGGAGATGCTGTCTCCAGGAGAGCCCAGATGTGAGCTTCCACGTGTCACTCCTTGGGAGTAGTATAACCAGCCACCATGAGGGACAGCATGTATGGGGTATTGTCAGCTAGGAAGCTCAGCTCTGGTATCTAGGGATTTTCTTTGGGGTCTGTCACATGGGCCTCACTCTCCAGCCCCTCTGTGTCTCAAGGTCCCCACTGTAAATTAAAACATTTGCATAGATTAGTGGGAAGCCAAGGCCTCCATGCACCACACTTCTTTCAGGCAGGATGCTCCAGGCTTCAAGATCCCTCCCAGGACCCATCTTTACTGCACAGCACTCTACAGATAGGCTTCTCTGACTACTCCTGGCCCTTTGGCAGGGACTCGATGGAGGAGTTGTCTGCCTGCAGGGAGGGGCAGTTTAGGAAACAAGGGTCTGCAGGCCCAGCGGGGGTGGCCTGAGACACCAGACCTCAGCCTATGTTGGTGGGAGGTGGAGCCTCTGGTCTCTTGCTGACTCCAGCAGAACCTGCTCTCATGGCCACCTCTGCTTGCTGTCTGTCCCTCGACTGTGGCCTCCACAGGTCATCGCCACCATCCCCACCAGCCAGCTCAAGTGCCTGAAGGAAGCTGGACATGGGCCTGGGAAAGATGAGATGACCGATGAGGAGCTGGCCGAGGGGGAAGAGGAGATAGACCATGCTGAGCGGGAACTGCGCAGGGGCCAGATCCTCTGGTTCCGGGGCCTCAACCGGATCCAGACGCAGGTAAACCGCCGTTTCTCTTGGCTCCTGTGGCTCTTCTCCCTTGAGAGGTTAGAAAGCAAGCAAGAAATAGAGTGAGTTAGTGGCCTGAGACCAATGGGGAAGCCACTAGGTCTTGCCCCCAAGCACACAGAGGCAGTTGCTAGGCTCCCCTTTACCATCCTAGGTGTGCTCATCACTGGCTGGGGCACTGAGATTGCCTCTCCCTGACACCTCCCTCAATGCCCAGGTGACCCCCCAGAGTGGTGCAGGTGCCAGCTAAAAGTGTGTGCTGGTGATCAGTGGCTGTGTCTCAGAGGCACCATCTGCTTTACTTGGTGGTGGCTGTCCCAGGTTGTGGACAAGTTGCTACTGTGCAAATGCTCATAGGTCAGGGCTGGTCAAGGCCAACACCATCAACTATAGCCCCTCTGAAGTCAGATGGGCACAACTGTAGTAGCCACTTGGGAAGGCTTCACAAGAGCCTGAGGGCTGAAACTACCCTGTTCTCTGTCTCTGTCTCTTCTTGGCCAGCCTTCCTGCCAGAATATTCCCTACTCACACACGGCCTCTCCACACAGTTCCCTTGCACACTCATGATCATACTGCATGCCACTCCCCAGAAACAGTTCTCCCTATGCTCTGCAAGGTCTCCTTCTGGATGCATTGTTACTGTTTCTCAGTCACCCTGTGGGATGCTGTTTGCCCTGCTGGCCCTGACACAGCTTGCTGTCCTATCTGTTCCTTGTTCTCTGTCAGCAATACACCTCCGGCTCAGCCTTGTACTGCCCCAGCCTTTCCATCCCACCAGGTCAGCCAGCCCCTGTCACACTGCAGCCTACTGGTCCAGCCTGACCCCCATAAATTCTCCATGGCCCACCCCTACCCTGCAAGCCTCCAAATAGCTCACCATCTCTTCCTCATGCAAGGCCCTGTCCACCTTGTCTCAGGTGAGAGTCCTACTGCCTCTAACATAGGCCCAGTTGCTTCTTCTCCTTGGGGTCCTACCCAGGACCACCCAGCTAATTCCCTCTTGGGGGTCTATTTGGGCAACTTCTTGGGGAACAAACTGAAGCCAAACCCCTCGTCGACAGTGTCTGCCTTCAACTTGTCTGTCAAACATGGTCAAGGGCTCATCCCCCATCTCTCTTTGGTGCCCTAGGTCTGGTATTCCCTCCCAGCACACATGGCTGCTCCCATACAACCCTCAGTGGTCTGATGATGGGGCCCAGCCTGGCCACACACTTCCAGTCTCCCACCTACTCCATTGGCTTTGCTCAGCTCAGGCTCTCTGGCACTACTCTCTGCACTACAGCCTGCAGAACCTCTCTCTGTTGTCCTGAAGGCCCCTGAACATGGCCTTCAAGCCCCTGCCTTTTGGCATTTCCCTCCTCCTCTCCATGCCCCATGAGTCTGTTTGTCTTGCCAACATACATCCTCTCCTTCCCCGTGCCGCTGTGCATCCCTGCTTGCTGCTGCACCCCACCCCCGATTCTTCCATCTTCATGCTGCAAAAGCCAGCTCAGAGGCCACCTAAGCCTTGCGAAGCTTCCTCACATTCTATCTCCCGCCACTTCAGACCATCCATGCAACCAACCCAGAGCACTAGTCTAGGTACATCCAAATACCCTAGAGAACTTTCCAGAGCTAGATTCCCCAAGCCCACCCCTATGTAATAGGATTCTGCAGGGCTCAGTGAGGTGGCACCAAAGAAGTCCATGTTGAAAGAGTTCCCCAAGGGCCTGAGGGGTTTCTCCAGCTGGAACCTATCCCAGCTTGGCCAGGAAAGGACTTCTAGGTCTGCATCTGGTAGTGTCACCTCAGCCCAGAAGAATGGGAGCAGCCATTGGAGCCATGGCCTGAGTCTCCTCTCCCAAATGGGAATGCTAATGCCTCAAGCACAGTGCCTGAGACAGGCCAGGAATGCAGCACAGAGAGTTTTTTCTTATTCCTTGCAATGTAGATTTATGTGCTAAATTTAAAACATACCAAAGTTAGAAAACAGCCCTCACATCCTCTCCAGTGCCCATGTGGCCACTCAACTGTGCCATCTAGGAGACTGTGGTTATGAGTTCTCAGGACACCCTGCCCTGTTCTGGCCCAGGCAGGCGCTTATCTGTCATACTTCAGTTCCAATGCAGATTGCAGAGCTGGCCTGAGCTAGGGAGGGGTACAGCAGGACCTGGCTCCTCATTGGCTCATTTCCCTGATGTTAGCTTTTCTACCAGCTGAGACAGCAGCCCTGCCCTCATATGAGGTGTCAGTGGTAGCCTGGCCACCTGTGTGTGTGTGTGTTGTATCTTTGTGTGCTTGTGGGTTCCTGGACCTGCCACTGCCACCTGGTTACCAGCAATGGGTCCCATCACTTGGAGTCTTGGCAGTCCATGCCATTCTGACTAAATGGTTGTCTGTGCCCATATAGATGCTTTACAAGTGAGGAAATGGGGCCCCAAGGGAAGAACCTGGCCCAAGGTCACCGATTGAGAGCCAGGTCTGGCCAGGGCCCAAGCCTCTGTGCCTTCCCCCCCAACACACTTTATTCGGTTTAATAAAGTCACTCTCATTCCTCCATGAGCTCTTGACACCTGTGGCTTTTCGATTTGGCTTTGTCATGTCAAATTCACCATGCCTCTAAAGAATGCTTATTTCAGCTCAGTTGTTTAAGAACATCTTCTCCCTTTGACGCAAAATACATGCTTGAAAAACAGAAATGAAGCCGGGGAGAGGCCCCACAGATTATGTGTAAACCCCAAACCAAGAAAAAGAGTTTCTAGGCAGCCAACCCCAGATTTCTGGATTTTGTGAACCACAGAATTGTTCCCCAGGTTTCAGAGGCCTGCACAACTTTTTCTGTTGCTAAGTAACCTGCTACCTGCTCTCACACCTGTTTCATACTAACATATCAATATCCCAGATGGTAGAGTGTCATTGCAGAATAAAAGGAAGTCCTTCAAATCCAGAGCATGGAGCTTTTTGAATGTTCATGATATGATCTGTTGTTTTGTTTTTTTTTTTTTGCATTCCATTATAAAACAATGAGAAGCAGCAGCAACAACTAAGCCTTGTTCCTGGCCTGGTGCTTGGGCTTCCTGTGGTAGTGGTGGGGTGATGATGCCAGTATCTTCAATGATGCGGTTATCCTTTGGGGACACCGTATGGAGCCAGGAAAAGCCAATGTGAATTTGAGAAAGAAGGGCATGTTTCCTGTCCCTCTTCAGTTTTGCTGCAGAAACAGTCCTCTCTTGAGAGAGACCTGTCTCTATAGCCTAGAAACATTTAAATCCGAGAGGAGACCCCCACAAGAGATCCCGACGCCATCTCATCGATCATCTGCCTTCCATGTGCTGATTCACTGCGTGGTGCCACCCACCATGCGCGCAGTACACGTTCCTCACGGCTGCAGTCACAGCTCTGAGTTTCCCTTTCTCCCAAGGGAGCCAGCGGGTTGTGCTGTGTGAAAGGGGCTCTGGGTAGGTGGAGTCGAGGGGTGATGAGTCTTTTCTGCAGTGCGTCCAAGGTTGAAATGGCATCCATCTGCATTTTGGTTGGGGAATTCTGAACACTCAAGCTGCCTTCCTCTGAGAAGCCCTGGCCCGAGTCAGATGCTCAGTCAAATCTGGTGGCCACTAATGGCCACTGCATAGCCTCTGCAGGGATTGAGGGTGGGCGGCTCCCTTTCATTGGCCTAGAGCAGGTAGCAAGGGTGCTTTGGGCTCCAGAAATGCATGCTGGCTTTGCTGCTCATGTCATCCGGTAAACTACATGGTACTTTCCAGAAATCAGATCCACCCTCCAAGGCCAAAGATTCTCCCCAGTGAGGTCATTCCCAAACAGGTGGCCATGACTGTGCTAGGCTTCTGGTCTCCCAGAGTCTGGGCATGTGGTCTTTCAGTGGGGGGACACTTGATGTGGCCAATCAGCTGAAGTCCCTTGCACTGCTTATGTCTGATCCACCCTAAGCCCCAACTCAATAAATAAAAGTCCCAGGCAAAGACAGGGTTGGAGGTCATCCTGTGGGGTGTATCCACATTGCTCTCCTATAGGTCTCACTTTCCACAGACCCACTTCCCTTTCAACTTCTGGAAGCTTCAGGGTGGAGACAAAGTAGAAGCCATGCCATCTTTGCTTCCCAATCCTCCTATCCTAGGAGGCTGTGGGTCTGTGGGAATTGAGTCATGACAAGACCAAGTGTGTGCTTTGGGAAATGCCTTCCTCCTCCGTCTAAATCCATTCTTCTGCTTGAGGGTGCTAGTTACCTGGATGAGCTGCAGAAGCTAGGGTGATGCCCCCACCCAGTGGAGAGGCCTCTTCCTAATGGGAGCATGTCATGTCCCTCAGGTGTGTTGGGGCGGAAAGAAAGGTTGAGAACTGCCGAAGTAGGATAACAAAGTATTGGCAGACACAGGTACTGACTGATGAGTGGCTTGCAATGAGCATATCGTGATTGCAAATGACTACTTCCAAAATGTTTGCAGTGTGCCCTATCTGTAACCTGTCCCTCCCAATCTGATGACCACTAATCATTTGCCCAGCAAACCCTCTCTTTGTCATGGCCTGGTCAAAAGCATCAGCAGCTCCCAATGAGTGGGGCTGACCTAGCTGAGGCTTTGCTGTCACGATATGTCCCCAGTGTGGCCCCTGTCCTCGCCCAGCCCCACCCCCTGCGGTAGCCTGGACCGCAGTACAAGCCAACCTTTATTTCGTTTTCTCTCCCACAGATGGAGGTAGTGAGTACCTTCAAGAGAAGCGGGTCATTTCAGGGTGCTGTGCGCCGGCGGTCTTCGGTCCTCAGCCAGCTCCATGACGTAACCAATCTTTCTACCCCTACTCACGTAACTCTCTCTGCCGCCAAGCCCACCAGCGCTGCTGGCAGTGAGTCTTGACTTCCCTTTTCTCTCATAAATGGCATCTCGGGGGAAGATAAAGCCTCCCCAACTCTGCCTTCTCTTTTTTCCAGTCTTGCACTTCTGCTCACCGTGGCTTTTCCGTTCCTTCTTTACTGCCCTGTCCAGTCCTTCCCGCCAGGCGGTGTGTCTCTCCAAAGCCATATTCTCTTATGAAATGTGCCGAAGCCATGGCACTGCCGGGCCTTCCGTCCTTTGCTTTGTTTGATTTTTTGGTTTGTGTTTAGTGCTCCTTCTGCCATTGGTTTTCTTTTCTTGACCTTATCTGTATGTGCCGATGGTTCTTCATGAACTTGGGCCTCTTCCAATAGTGTCTGACACCAGGCTGAGGCCTGGCTCCATGTTCTGTGGGGAGTTTCAGGGAAGTATGTGTCTCAGGGCCAACCTCCTGGGGCTGGAGTAGGAGGTAAGTGCCGCCATGTGGCACCATTTGCAGCAGAAGAACTCAGCCCACCTCCTGGTGGACTAAAGCAGTCATGTCCAGCATTCTCCTGGAGGTGGCTTTCAAAGAATGCCACTATCGCCTGTCCCCAGGCAGGCTCAACGGTGGTGATGTGCTCCTTTGTAGGTGGCACCTGCCCTGTGTGGCCAGACCCAAGCCAACAGACATTAGAGGTGTTTGGAGAACTGGAGCTCAGAGGCCAGGAAGACACGGAGGGAACCACATTTCCATTGTTCCCAAAGCACCTTCACTCTCTCCAAACAGGCCCCAGGAGTGGAAGGTCTTAACCCACTGGTCCATGCTCGCTCCTCCTTCTTCCAAGAAGCCAGGAGAAATCAATTCCCTTCGGTACATTTCAGTGAAAAGGTCCATTGTGTTGCTCACATTTTAGAGAACCCAGGGGCCATCCTAAGTAGGTAGAAACTTCCATAATCACTCACATTTTTTACAAAGACAAAGGAAAGGCCACTAGACTGCTGAACCTGCTACCCTGGTTCACCCAACAGGAGAGACCACGGGAACCACGTGAGGTCCCCCATTCCCACCCAGGCAGCCTGCTACTTGTAACAAACTCAGGAAATTTCAAAACCAAACAGTAAGCCTTCAAACTATGATCCCACAGCCCCTGACGGGATGGTTGAATGCTACCTCTTCCTTGCCTTCCAGGGAAGCCCCGCAGCTCCCACGCAGACGCGAGTCCTTAACTATGCCTTTTTCTCATCACAGACTCTTCGAGTTTCTTTTTGCTTGATTTCTTTCTTTTCTTTTTTTTAGGAACCCGTGAGAGGTCCCCGGTGGGGGGCACCCTCCTCTTGCTTAAGCTGTCCTTTAGGGCCACCCTGGGGAACAGTACAGGCGTGCGTGCACACACACCCCTTCTCCAAACCACAGGCCACATACCCCTCCAGTTTGTTGATACGCCCACTGGACCACCCACCTGGGTCAAAAATATTGGCTGAAGCCCATCACCCTTGAGTTGGAAAGCAGCCAGCACTCCTGGCACACACAGTCAGGGGCCCCAAAGGGCCTCAACTCCACCCCACCCAAAGAGGCCATCAGCAGTCTCTGCCAAGTCAGTTAAGGACAGAAATGATGTGTGGTCTCCCAAGCACACTTTGACCAGGGCCCAGGTGGGCAACTGCACCTTCCTTCCTGGGATGTGAGGGGCAAAGGTGGGTGCAAGTGTCCCCAAAGGACACATGTAGATCTGCCCTGTCCTTTCCTTCCCATTGACTTCCTACATATTTTCCTTTGCCTTCTCTGCATTTCCTGTCTGTCTGTCCATCTGCCCACATGTCGACTTGGGGGGGAAGGCAGCTGGCAGAGCCCTACTCCACACAGCCCTCACACATTCTCCACAGCTCTGGCCTTGTCCCAACCCAGGGCCAGCCCAGTCTCTGTGGACCCCCTCACCTACCTCCAGTCTCCGGAGTGAGGCATGCTGTCTCTTCCCTTCCTCTGAATTCCTCCCACTTCCTACCTGGGGGCAGCCTCTCTCTCTCTTCTTCCTTGGCTCTCAGCACCTTGCTTCTTTCCTTTCTTCCATGAACATCTGTCCCCCTCCTTCCCATCTCTGGAGCCCAGCAGTGCCCGGTAAGTACAGTGGGAGAGATGCCACCCTCCCGCTGTTCACAAGCTATTCCAGGGGGGGACCCAAGCAGTGGCAGCAAGGGTTGGGCGGCAGGGCCTTCCAAGGAGGGTATTGGTATGAAGAAACAGGGGTCCCAAAGTCCCAACTGACAAAGGCTGGCCTAGAAATCTCAGCCCCGTTGAGCAGCAGCACCTCAAAAAGGACTGTGAAGGAAGATGCTGGCTCAGACACCTAGCAACTCCAAGGGGGAAGCTTCTGGAAGCTACCGACTAAAACCACTTCCTGCCATCATCACCTGTGGCAGACTGGTTTAGAACTCAGAACCTAACCCCCACCCTGACTTACAAGGACCCCAGGAAATCACTGAGCCCAGCACGTTCATCTTACAAATCAGGAGAAGGCAGGTGCCCGCAAGGGCCAGGACCTACTCAGGGTCCCTTAGGCTGCCAGGCCTGGTAGAGAGGGGACTAGCCCCAGCCCCCCTTCTGTCCTTAGAACTTTCCAGAGGACCAGAGCTGCTCAGAAGGAAAGCAGGCCAAAGGCCATGACAGAGCTCCCCTAGACAAGAGGCAGCATTGTACAAGGTGTTATGGTCACAGGCTGAAAGTTTCCATAAGTCACACAGTTTCCAAAGGAAAACCATGGCTCCATACATGAGGAATTCCTACCCGCTTCACATGCTCCAGGCAGGTCTTCCTTTTAGCCCCGCAAGGAGTCAGGACTGTGCCTGCAGCTCTCAGAGCACTGGAGGGGCCTGAAGTTCAAAGTCCTTCCCACTAAGGACCCTCAGGCTCTCCAAGGAGAAGGGACACACCCTGTGCCCTCAGGGCCAATGAAAGAAGTGGCCAGAGGATGTCCTCCAAACCAGAGGGTAACCGGGATCCTGGGGGCTTAGTACACCTCCCCACCCTTTCTAGCCTCCCACACCACATGACTGCACACGCCTCTGTTCTCACTCAAAGGATTGTCCAAATACACCACTGTCACATCATATTACAAATGATGTGATCTGCTGACTCCTAGCTATGACCTGTGACTCCTAGCTCCAGCATAGCTTCTGTAGCTTCCTCCCAGCTGACAGCCACTCCTCCTCCCAGCCCAAGGTGGAGTGTGGAGTGTCTTTCCCTCCACTGCTGCCACCTCATTTCACATTACCTGGGCCATGACCCTGAGACCAGCTCATTGGGGTGGCTTAGGAAATTAGGGGGCTGTGAAATCCTGTTCCCAGTTGGGGTATCAGTCCCACCTCCAACTGTGCACTCACAAGCTAATGCAGTGGGAAGCCCAGCATCTCTTTTCCAATTGGTGTCAATATCCCCAAAGTGTGGCTGGAGATGGTATATTGAAGTAAGCCCAGGGCACTGTAATCTGCCTTGTGGTACGAACAGGTGGCTGTGGGATCTTTGGGACAGCAAAGCCAGGTCCTGGTACTAACAAAGCCTCTCTGTGGGCTCTGTAGCCAAGGATCCTTTTCCTTTGCTTTCCATGGCAACAAGTAGACACATCTCGGCCTCCCTGCAGCCACATCCAAAGTCTGTTCTGTAGCACCTCACGCTGATGGTCCTTCCATTCCTACTGATAGCCAAGTCCATTCCATCCTTCCTGCAGCAATGCTGGGCCTCTATACTTGAACTGTCACTATTGTAGTAGTTCAGGAGTTGGCTCCTGACTTGGTCCAGCAAAGGGACAGGGCTGGTCAGTGGGTTTGGTCCCATGTAGACAGAGAAGCTTACTCTGGGCATTTAGTTCTGATTTGCCAAGTGGAAACAGATCACATCAATTGCTTTCTTTTTCTTTTGCAACATGAAAACCCTTTTTCCCGTTGGGTCAAACTGGGCTAGATAAGCTGCCACTGCTTCACTTGGACATACTTCTCCAGAACCCATGGAAGCATGTTCATCTCACACTCATAGTCCCATGGTGGAAGGAACTGGCAAAGAAAAAATAGTCTTGCTTTCTGGAATTTATTGTCAGGAAGTTAACTGATGTTAAGCCAAATCTCCCCACTTGGGTTTCTGTGAATAGTATACTGAAATTTTTTCTTAGCTATCTGACATTGTGCATACTGCCTCCACAGTGGGAAATAATCAGGCCCCCAATGGGATCCTTTCCCTGCCCCACACCTCTCTGGAACCCCAGGCCCTACCACAGTGGAACAACCCTGCAGGCAATTCCTAAAGCACACACCAGAACCAACCTAGGGAAAACCCTGGAAGCCCTCATGAGCTCATGAGATTTTTTTTGAGGCCTTGCAGCTGGATGCAGCTGGTAAAAGAGGCAAGGGCTTCCTTCCAGTTCCTCATAATCTGACTACCTGAAAAGCCTGGGCTCAACTGTTGATTTCAGGAGCACAATCCTGGGATTTCATGGTCCTGGTCTTATGTGTGCATAGGAAGGGAGGCAGTTTTCACAAAACTCACCAGCAACATACAGAAAGCCATATCTTTAGTTTCTGGTGTGATTGCTTGGTGAAATGGCCAACTTTGGAGTTTGTATTTTCGTTTTCCTGATTCAAGCACACAACCCCTCCACAGGGAAGAAAGGGACCTTCCCCTTGCTGTTGCTGTTCCCCCAACACAGAGAAGTGAGGCCAAAGCTCAACTTTTCTAAATTTCCAGGCTTCTCATTTCCCAGATGGCAAGGCAGCTGACAAGTCCTTGCTTTCCAACAAGATTCTGGACTAATGGTTGGTACAGCAGTAGAAAGGCAGGGGAGGAGTTCAGTCAGAAAAATCTGAGCTCCATGAGCCTTAGAGGCTGACACCAAGCAGCACCTCAGCAGCTCAAGGAATTAGAAGAGGCGAGAAGGCATCACGCAGTTTCTGTTGTTACTGTCGTCACTGTGGTTTGGAGGCCTTTGCTTTTATTTCTCTTCTTTTCATTTTCTTTTCCATTCTTTTCAATGGGGTGGGCATTCCCTCAGTCCCTTGCCTGTCTAGTCCCTCGCTTTCTCTGCTTCTGCATCCCTGCTCCACCCCACCCACCCTCACATCACAAACCCCAGCACTTGAAGGCCTAAGCAAGTTGTGCCCTAAGTGGGGTGCCTCCACACTGAGCATCCACCAATGGGATTGCATGCTTCCCTTATGCTGCAGCTTAGGGGGGCTGTGGGGGGCTTGGTCTGCAGCATCACAGCCTGGGTAAGGCTCACCTCATTCATCCAGGTCAGCTGCCCACCAAGCTCCACAAGCCCTGTTGTCTAAGGCACACAGAGGCACTGGAGTCTCCCCTGGGCAGATGATCCCAAGCCTCAGAAGGAAAGAGCAGAGAGGAGAGGCATGAGAAGTGCTCTTCTGGGTCCCAGGTCATCTGGGACAGCCTCTGCGAGAATGGTTATTTCAGCTGGGTTCTGTCTGGAGGAAGAACAGTCTAGGGCAGGAGTCACAAATCAGCAGGGGTAGGGGCTTCTGCTGGAGTGCTCTGGAGCAGCTCCAGCTAGCTAGTTATGGCAAAGTGTGGGAACAGCCTCAGGTAGGGGGAGCCAGGGGCCAGTGGGGTGAGTCCCAGACATTGTGCACCTGCTCACTGAGCCCCTGCTGGGTGCAGGCACTTTGCTGGGTGTTGGGGCCATCACAGAAGGCTACAAATCCCTCTCCCAGGGGACTTATGCTCCAGTGGAAGGAGACAGGAGAGACAATGTGGGGGGCATGTTTGAAGGGGGAATGGGCAAGGGAGTAAGGGAAACCAAAGTGGGTGCAGGGGTGCTGAAGAGGCAGGAGGGGCATCCTGAGTCTTACTGAGGAAGAGCCGTCCTGGCAGAAGGAAGAGTCAGTGCAAAGACCCTAAGGAAGGAATGTGCTAGAAGCTGAAGGGCGTAAAGGGTAACAGAAAAAGCAAGTCTGAAGCAGTGCTGGGGCAGGACTTCTCTCCTTCCTCTGCCGGAAACACAGCTTTGGGAGGCTTTGCATTGATGGAGGCTTCCAGTGGAAAGGATTTCTCGGACTGCTCTGCTGACGATAGACTATGGGGGTCAAGGGTGGCAGCAGGGAGATGAGGGAGGGGACCCTACAACAGCCAGTGTGTACCTGGTGTGGTGGTGGCTGCAGCGGTAGTGGAGGGGTGTGAAGTTGCATTCTGGATGTCATTTGGAGGGAGCAGTAGAATTGGTGAGGGCTGGGCCTGGAGCTTTGGGGTCAATTAAGTTTGAGACTTGGCTTAAATATCCATGTCTGAAACTGCAGAGAAAACAGTGGTTGGCAGACAGATGGATGGGAGGCCACAAGGGGATGACAGGGAATGGTCAGGGGAAGGGGGCTGGCAAACAGGCTGAAAAGGAGCTGAGGGGAGGAGCATCATTGAGTACCCTGCTGTGTGGGTGACTGCTGGGGCATGGGAGGAAATAAAGCATCAACCTTCTCAGGGCTACTGGCTATAACTGGGCATGGAAAAATGGGGCAGTAACTGGAAGGGACTGCAGGAATGAGAGGGAACAAGTGACCTAGACAAGGGCAGCAGAGTTGGCAAGAGTGACAGCCCACCTTACCCCCCTCTGCATTCCCAGAAGCCTCAGCCCTGACCCTAGGACTCATCTTTCCTGGAGTCTGTTTTATTTATTTTCTTTAAAGGTTATTCTTTAGAAAAATGGACTTTGGGGAGTAGATGACTGTGGGATGAATTCTCCACTCAAAGTGAAGATCCAGGCCTGACCTATCACCTTCTAGAATGTTTAGAGTCAAATGGGGAGTGGCAGGATTTGACTCAGTAGCCAGAGAGTGCCTGAAAATGCCATCTGCAAAAGAGATAGTGCAGGTGACCATAGGGTCATCACACCTTAGTTAGGAGCCATGAGACAGGCGCTGAGGAAAGATCAATCCCCAGGCAGACAAGGTCTCTGACCACGGGGCTTGTGAGTTCCCAGGGGCCTTGGAACCCCAGGTGGGACATGGAGGCAGCAGTGGAGGTGGAGAGGGGTTTGATGTGAAAGACATTTCATGTAAGTAGGGCCCACCAGGCTGCTGAGACAGTGGGGTGGGGATCAAGGTGCCTCTAAGCTTTGGCAGGAAGAGGGCAAGGAGCAATGGGGTAGAGATGAGACAGGAGACATCCAAGGAGAGGCTCCAAGGAGCCTGTGAGGGTGCCAAAGTCTGGTAATCGGGATGAATGTCCCTGATGCAGGTATACAAGTGGACATGGTGCAGATGGCATTGATGGTGTCCAGATGGTCTGACAGGCTGTAGACAGCACTACCAGCCTTGAAGGTGGCAAGGTTCCTTTGGGAGGAATAGAGATAAGCTAAGGAACGTGCAGGAAGCCAGGCAAGAACCTAAGAAGAAGCCAGTGCAAGCCAAGGTACAGGGGCAAGGCTTGGGCCATGCCTTTGCCAGGAACACTGAATTCCATGCCAAGTGGAGGAAGTCTGGGGCCGTGGGCTGTCCATGAGCACCTGAGTGCAAGCTCAGTCCCCAAGAGGGGCCTGTCTTAGAAACACTCATTAGTTTTCACTAAAACAATTTCCCAGGAATGGCTTGCACCCTCCAGCTTAGGGTCCCCTAGAACACCAGCATAAAACCAATAAAAAGCCATTTTTAGAAGCCCCAGATTTGAGTGCAGGGAAAAGAGGACCTGGACAAAAAGTGACTCACCATCAGCTGTAAGACTCATGATGACTTGAGCCTGCTTTGAACACAACAGCAGAATGTTAGAGCAGGGTGGCCCTCTCATTCCAGGACAGATCTCTCGTTCACACCTGTGCTCCCCAAGTGTTGGCTAAGAAAGTACTCCACTGGGCTGTGGCAGTAGGAAGCAAACACGGCAGATTACTCCCAAGAGGAGCACCCTGGACAATCTGTTAGGGCCAGAGCAGCCATCGCTATAGAAGCGGAAGCAGCAGGCAAGGACTGTCCTGTGGCCTTGGCCGCCCTTTGTGGGGGAGGGCTTTGGAGTTCAGCCAGGTGCAATGAGACCTGTGGATAGGTTTGAGCAGGGGCCTGGCCTGATCATATGACCCAGATCCAAATAAGGCCTCCTGCTCAGCAAGGAAAAGGGTGTTGCCAAGATCATGGGTGCATTGCTGGCGAACTTACTAAGCACATCCCCAGGATCAAGGGCACCAGTGTTCAGCTTTTTCTCTTTTCCGTGACTTAATAGGTGTGGCTGGTAGCTGGAGAAGGTAATGTCCTGAGCATCAACACTCCAGTCCTGCACCAGAAATCCTAACTAACAAGGAAATATCTAAATTGGCTATAAAAAGTAAATTATAATCTTTTTATTAACAATGTCAAATGGGCCTCAATTTCTGTGATACCCCTATTTCAGAAACCAGTCTGGGATAAAGACCTGAGAGAGAATGGCTGACCATCTGCAATCTGGCAGATGTGGCTTCACCAAGTCCAGAGAAAATCCTCACTGGATTTCAACAGGGAGTTAGAAAACTCCCGTTTTATGGAACATTTTGGCTCCAGTTTTTTTTGCACTGCCAAGGCTCCAAGGTCTGCCTCCTTTAAACTGATTTAAGAGCTCTGTGCTTGCCCTGGCTGAGCTATAGGCCCCAAGGTCCAGACTCTGGGGGCTGAAAGGGACTCATTGTAGTCAGGGTGATTCATTGTCTAAACTAGGGACTGGCCAACTGTTCAGAGAGTAAATATATTTAGCTTTTGGGGCCAGGTCTCTGTCGCAACTACACAACCCTGCTCTTGTAGCTTGACAGAAGCTGTGGACAGAACATAGATGAATGCCCATGGCCACTTGCCAATAAAAACTTATTTATAACCCTAGCAGAGTTCTGGGGTTAACCCTCTGACTGTAGTTTGCTGACACCTTATCTAAAGCAAGAAAACCAAATTCTAGGACCTTGAACTTGGAAATGACATTAAGAACTTATAATATGTCCACTCCCTCACATAGGAAGGAGCTAACTGGGGCCAGGCAGACCCCAGTGTCCTACCTAGCAGGACAGCACTCTTTCCACTGCCCCCATAGAAGAGCGGCTGGACTGGCTTTGCTTATGTTGGCTTGTACAAGGCCTGACAGAAGCCTACCTATCAACTTCTGGCTTCTAGAAGCTGGAGGGAGACTAGCCTGGGAATCCAGCAAGGGATCAAAGACAGGCAGTGGTCCTGTGGCTCATAAAACTGATGAGACTTGAGTCCATTGTAAGTAAAGATAGAGAGGTCAGAAGAGGGAGAAGCTAATTGTCAGAGCAGAGTCCTGCAGGAGATGCAAGGGGCTTTGCTGAGGGCTGAGGGCTCCAGTGGCTGGCTATGACAAAGTCCAAGGATGTCTGCATGGAAGAGTGAGGAGGAGGAGGAAGAGGGAAGAGTGTGAGAGAGGTTGGAGGAGAAGGTGGCAGTAGATTGCAAAGGACTGCTGGTGGTCCCAAGCATGCAATCAAACCCAATCAGATACATCTAGCTGCTGCATGGAGCTGTGAGGAGACCACAAGGACCTCTGTAGTAGATGGGGAAGCCTGGACAGGGGTGGGTGATATATTGCAAATCAAAAGTGTGGCCATTTTCACTCTTGGCCCCAGATTGGGGACTGACAGGCTCTCAGGCCTGGAGCTCTGATGAGGGGCCTATGCCACAGTCCCTGGTTCTAGTCAGATGGGCCCCAGCTCTGTGGCCAGGGTGGGGAGATATGGACAGAGGAGCAGGGAGAGGCCAAAGCTCTGGGGAACCCTAGGACAGAAAAGGGAGCAGTAGAGGATGTGGGGCCAGAACAGCTGGTAAGGTAAAAGAAGGTCAACAGGAACAGTGTCGGGGAAGTTTCCAGAAACAAACAGGAGGTCAGCTGTGTTGAGTGTCCCTGAGGGATCAATTAAGATTAAGATACAGAAGTGGCTGCTGGACTTAGCAGCAGGGATTGCAGTGACCAGATGTGACTGGGCATGGTGGATCTTGGCTGCAGCCACAGGAGTCACTGTGATGGAGGTGAGGGAAGCTTATGAGGGAGAACCATTCCAGAAAGGCCAGCAAAGCACATAGGCTGGGATCTCTCTCTTATCAGAAAGTATTTAATTCTTTCAGGTAAGACACAGTAGAGAGCCCACTCTCCAGAAGTCTCCCTTTTAAAAATCATTCTTTACTACCAAATTGAAATTCAGACTGGACAGACCCTAGGAACCACCTAAACTAGTCCTGCTCCTAGATCAAGAGCAAAGTGTTCTAGAACATCTGCCCAGGTCAGCCATGTTTCCTGCATGGAGATCACTTAAGACCAAGGCCCAGACCTGCAAGCCCTTTCCACAATGCCAGCCCCATTCTGTGTCAGCCCCCCCCCATGGATGAACATTTATCATGTGATGACCCCCAGCCATTGATGTGGGCAGAACTTGGCAGCACCAGCCAGCCATTAATTGTTTCCTTTCCTTTCCCCCCTCCTTGCTCCCACCTCTGCCTTTCCCTCCACCTCCCACTCCAGATCCGGGTGGTGAAAGCCTTCCGTAGCTCACTCTATGAAGGCCTGGAGAAACCGGAATCCAAGAGCTCCATCCACAACTTCATGGCAACGCCCGAGTTTCTGATCAATGACTACACCCACAACATCCCGCTCATCGATGACACAGATGTGGACGAGAACGAGGAGCGCCTGCGAGCACCCCCACCCCCGGCCCCCAACCAGAACAACAACGCCATAGACAGCGGCATCTACCTGGCCACGCATGTCACCAAGTCAGCTACCTCTTCAGCATTCTCTTCCAGGCCCGGGAGCCCGCTCCACAGCGTGGAGACGTCCCTCTAACCAGAACTTCTCTCGGCACATGCACACTTGGACTCACATGCAGTCACACGCACACAGTCACGCACACACACACGGGGAGGGGGGGAGCCCACACACCTGCCAAAGAGGGAAACGACTAAGGTGGCTGAAGAATATTCTTGTAAGAAGCCAAATCCATCCAGTAAGGTGCAGTCCGTCAGGCCTTCCATCTGGGACAGAGGAAGAGGAGAAGGAGGGAGTAGATGGGCAAGTGGAGGAGGAGGGGGAAGGTTCTTCACCCAGATGGGAAGAAGGAGAAAGGAAAGAGCAAGAACAGCTGTGCTCCCCACTTTTTTTCTACCAATCCTTTTTTAAAGAACACTACAATTTCACCATGTGTTCGCCATTTTGGCTGTGAGGTGGGGGCAGGGGCTGGTTTTGGTTTATTGGGAGCTTCATTGCACCCACCAGCAAGCAATCAGATCTGCATACCCTCACCAAAAAAGGCCAGCGCTCTGCAGGGTCAGGAAGGGTGCCACTGCCCAGACAGGCCACCGGAGGGAGCCGCCTGCAAGTGTACCTGCAACTGCAAAGCAACTCATTCTGAGTACACTAGACCCATCTGCAGTCCCTGCGTGTGCTTGTGCGTACATATGTATGTGTGTGTCTATATGCATATACATATATATGACAAGATGCATATCTAAAGAATAAGGAACTATTGGCATGATATTTCCATTCCTCTTATTAAGCATTTTCCTTTTGAAATTTCATTACTGAATGTAGCAAGGTTTTTTTCAGGGAACTAGGCTGCAAGAATATGTTCTCAGTTAATATCTTTTCTTCCCTAACTCCTGGCCCCTCAGGACCCCACCCCCACCCCACTGCTTCTCCTTCCTAGCCCTGCCGAGATTCCCAAGGAGGAAGTCTGGGGAGGGATGCTCGAGGCCTGGAGGCCTTACAATTGGAACATTTGCACTTTGAGACCCCTGCCTATAGAGGAGAAAAACCTTTCAATGGGATTTTTTATTTAAAAGGAAAATACCAAAGTATTGATGAGAATGGCCCCCCTCCAGTAGGTGGAAGGGGAATTTTTGTTTTGGCTTCCTTTGGTTTTGATTCCAATTCCAAATCCTTCATTCTGGCTGATGGTTTTCTTTGTCTAACTCCTACTTCAAGAGCATGAAGCACTGTGTGTGAGCTGTGGGTTCTACAGCCCCTGACCCGTCTAACCCAATGGGTGGACCCAGAGTCCTTGGGAGAAGCCCTGGAAGAGCAGAGAGTGATGGCCCCCAATGCAAGACCAGAGTCCAACAGAAAACAACTGAAGAAGAGGGATCATCAAAACCTAAGAAGCTGGGCTGGAGGTATGGCTCAGTGGCAGAGCGCTGGCCTAGCATGACGAGACCCAGCACCAAACCAAACAAAAAAACTCAAGAAGCTGACTTGAGGGAAACCATCCAGACCCCATCACCCTTGACACCACTGCCTGGGCTCCCACTCTGTGTTTTGGCAAATGCCAGGAAGCACTCACTGGCCCGCCTCAGTGTCTCAGTGTCTGCTGCAGCACGAGTAGTGCCCCCCTGCCAGAGCACTCTCCCAACCCTGGTCTTCTCATCCAAAAGATAAACATAACCCACAAAGGCATGGATTTGTGTCGCTGCCACTTCCGGCAACATTAGAGAAGCAAAGCCTCTTGGAGCAATGGCATTTTGTCAGTGTTGCTGTCAGTCTCATCATGCCAGTGATTCAACTGGGGCCATAGTGGTTGAACAAGGGGCAGGCAGGGCTCGGGACCATCCAGGCAGGCAGGGCTGGTCAGCAGGCCAGGAGAGCTGGGCCTGGGGTTCCTGAGATGGGTTCCCCAAGCGTCTCTCCTGGCAAATGCAGGCACCCAGCACACCAAGCCTCGTATTCCCCTAAAGAGCGATAACCCAAGAGGAAAATGCAGGGAACGCAGGAGTGAGAGGCTCCTGATGTCTGGGACAGATGCGCCCCTTTCCCATGGAAGGCCAAGTGTGGACACCCACAGTGACACCAGTGAAATGGGCAGCACTTTACCCATGAGGTTCCTTTACCTTCTGAACTCACGGGTGTCACCCATCACAGGGAGGTAACTGGGGTCTCACCACAGACCCCACATAAGCCTATTGCTTAGGGCTCAGCATCCAGGACACAGGTGGAAGCCAAGGGGTGTACAATGAGAATAAGTGGAGCTCCCCAGGGAGCTGGGCCTGTCACACCCCCATCCTGTACTGGAAGCCTAGTGGTGGCCTTGCCTCACCTCCCCAGCATCCATGCAAATCCAAAAGAAAACATGCTCTGCCCCAGCATTCACATTAACGCCATGTCACCCCTGAGCAGGAGTAGTCAAATCTCGGGCAAAAGAATTTCAGTTAGAAGAGCAAATCCCACTTTCCAATGCCAGCTGCGGATACCTTAAAGCCATCCCTTTTTTCTAAAGGGCACATTGAGAATGTTACTCATTTGTAAATTGTTCCCTGATGTCCTTGTTCAAACCACCACAACAAAAAAGGGCAACTCAATTTGTTGAGGGTCTTTGTGTTCTTCAACAAGAAATAAAATTTGAAGTGTTTTGGTTGAAGAAGGTCAGCTGTATATGGCCACACTCATGGGCTTCTTTTCATCCTCTGTTGTAGACACATTGGTAGAGCAAATGGCCACTATATATTAAAAAGCAAACCCTCACTGCTGCTGTGTAAAGTTGCCTGATGTAAATGTTGACTGTGTGGTCCCTTGGTTGCCTTTGCGCTGGGCTGTGGGGTTCAGGAAAGGGGCACTGTGAGCTTGCATCTTTTGCTCTGATTCTTGTACAGTCTTCAGGCTGAGGGAAGCCCCTCTTTCTAAAGCATTATATTATATGGAATGGCTTGGTCAACTGTGTTCAGTTAATAAATATGTTTTACATTTTTATCTGCCTGTTATAAAGATAAACAAAAATATCTTAATGAGGAAGACCACAGATGCATAATAATTTTATGTCTGTAGTGGAATTTTCCTAATTTAAAGAATAGACCAAAATTTCTGTGTATAAAAAAAATGAAAGGCTCCTACAATCCTGGTCTGGGCAACGTGTGTGATTTATTATTTGCTAAATTCTCTCTCAGCGGAAGCAGAGATATGTTCAAGCAACTGGGCCAGAGCGGAAGCTACAGGTGTGGCATCTCTCCCCAGGTAAGCTTGCTATCCTGTGGGGTCCTTGTCAAGAAGCAGCCGGTCCACCTATGGGATGAGAGATGTTCTACCTGTGGGAACTTCCAACTGGCTTGACCATCTTGACTTCTTTTCTAGTTCTAGGGATAGAACCCAGGGTCTCATACATGCTATGTGAGTGCTCTGCCACTGAGCCATACCCCAGCCCTTAAACCATTTTTTAAGCACACAGGTCACTGGCTTTGAGCACTTCCATAGTATTGTGTAAACATCCACCATCCATCTCCACACCTGTTCATCTTCCCTCACATCATCAAACAAGTCCCAATTCCTCCTCCCCAGCCTCCAGCACCCACCGTCCTATTGTTTGTCTATGAATTTGGCTATAAGACTCTCATCTAAAGCCTCTCGTGGAAGTAGAATCATACAATATTTGCCCTTTTGTGACTGGCTCATTTCACTGAGCATCATGTTCTCAAGGGTCATCCATGTTGAAGCATGTGTCAGAATTCCCTTCCTTTTCAAGGCTAGATAATAGTCCAATGTATGGACAGACCACATTTTATTTATCCATTCATGGATGGACACTTAAGTTGCTTCAAGCTTTTGAGCATTATAAATAATGCTGTTGTGGAACTGGGTATACACATTACTCTCCTAGACCTTGCTTTCCATTCTATTTGCAGCAGCTGTGCCATTTTACATTCCCATCACAGTGCACAAGGATTCCAGTCATAGACTTCCTCTTTACCCAGAAGCCATGAAAGGAAAGTCCTCATTTCACTCATGCATTTACTCCACATGCCTCATTCCTGCGCTCCTCAACTCCCTCTGAATACCCGTGCACATGGACATCTGTGCTTCATAGTGTTCTCTTTAGGCCAGGAAGAGTCAGGCAGACAGTTCTATAACCCACAATTCCAAGTCAGCACTGTAGCAACAGTGCTAAGACTCCCTTATCCCATTTCGCTATGTTTCTATTTCCCAGCTCCACACATCTCCGTTTTAGACTTGGCAGCACCAGAGGACACATTTTGCAGGGCAGCAGCCAAGAAAAGAGAAAAAATGGCTTCCAAGCTCCCTCCAACCACCAGAGTCTGTGTTTCTGCAGCAGGCAAAAAGACAAATAGCAGAACACCCTTGTTTTATTGCTATGCAAGTACATATTGAACCATGCAGATAAGAAAGTCTAGATTGGCCAAACTCCATATCAAGACAGCTGGCACCATCTGGACAGACATACCCCTCCCCAAAGAATTGGGAATTTGTGTCTGACTTCTCTTTCCCACAGGTTTCCATGGGGAAAACTCGGTACTTAGCCAAATGGCTTGGGGCAAGAAAGCACTTCTGCAAAGGAGCCCTGAGGGTCTGGGGGAGGGCTGCCTGAAGTGTCTTGGGGCTGCCGTAGCCAATTTTCTACAAACTGGGTGGCAAGGAAAAAAACAGAAATGTATCCTGTCACAGTTCTAGAAGCCTGATGTCCAAGGTCAAAGTGTTGGCAAGGCCAAGCTCCTTCTGCGGGCTCTCAGGGACAATCTGTTCCAGACCTTTCGCCTAGCTTCTGGTATTGCCAGCAATACTGGGTGTTCCTTGGCTGGTAGAGGCATCATTCCAACCTCTGCCTATGTCTTCATGTGGACTTATCTCTTCTAAGGATACCAGTCCTCGGATTAGTGCCCACTCTAATGACCTCATCTTAATTTCATTACATATGCAAAGACCCTATTTCTAAATAAGGTCAGATTCCTGAATTTCAGGTGTGGGACATGGACAGGTTTTTTGAGGGACACAATTCAGTGAGTCATAGCCAGGAAGGAAAAGATGGGCCAAGTCCTTACCAACACTTGGTTGCCCTCCTCCTCTTTCCACTGGATTTATAGGTCAAGTAAGACTCAGCCATTGATCACTTTACAGTAATTAAGATATACTCTACAAAAAGAAAACTCCTAGAAGCTTCAGATTCTAGAATATTTTATCTGAATCTCTCATTGCCGGCCTTTTGAAACCCAAAATAGAGGAAATAGAAGGCTGTGCATCTTTAATCTCTATTATTATTATTATTTTTTGCAAAAGCCTTGGTAATAGGAAAAATAAGCAAACAATTACTTTAATTTTACCATGCCTAGAAAAAGGCCTCATGTACTGGGCATGGTAGTGCATGCCTGTAAACCCAGCCACTAGGAAGGCCGAGACAGGAAGATAGCAAATTGGAGGCTAGCCTGGGCAACTTAGCAAAACTCTGTCTCAAAAAAAAAAAAAAAAAAAAAGAAAGAAAGAAAGAAAGAAAAAGGCCTGAACCACACTGTCCCACCAGCACTGACAGACACTAGCTGAATATCATTTCAGGAAAAACAGACAGGCAAAGTGACAAGCACTGAGCTGATGTGACCAGTAGCACCAATCAAGGCCAGCATGTCCCCAGAGCAGTATAATGGACACACAAGCTATGGAAAAGGCATTTTCTTTCTTTCCTTCCTTCTCCCTTCCTTCCTTCTTCTTTCTTTCTATACTGGGGATTGAACCCAGGGGCATTCTACCACTGAGCTACACCCCAGCCCTTTGCATTTTTTGAGACAGGGTCTCACTAACTTGCTGAGGCCAGACTTGAACTTGTGATCCTCCTGCCTCAGCCTCCGAAATTGCTAGGATTACAGGTGTGCACAACCTTGCCTGGCTTCTTTTTTAAAATTTTGACACAGGGTCTTACTAAATTACTTAGGGTCTTGTTAAATTTCTTAGGCTGGCCTTGAACTTGAGATCCTCCTGCCTTAGCCTCCCAAGCTGCTGGGATTACAGATGTCCACTGCCACATCCAGCAATAGGTGGAACAAGCAAATACAATAGGAAACAGATTATTTGCTACAGCCTCAATTTACAGAATGGAAACTGGGAATTTCAGGTGTGGGACATGGACAGGTTTTTTTGAGGGACACAATTTAGTGAGTTCCACAGAGAGAGAGGAACTTGCTAATACTCAATTATTATGAAAGAAAATATGAAGTATTTTGAGGCTGAGCACTCCTGGTGCAGTGTGGTACTCTCAGCTGGGGGTGGGAGGATGCTCCCCCATCTTTCGAGGAGCTTAATTCAATCATCAGCTTCCTCATGATATTCCCTGGGGAAGGACTGAGAAGAGGGGAGAAGGACTGGAACAGAAGTAGAGAGAGCTTTCTAGGGGGTCTGGATATGCCCCATCATCTAGCCCTCTCAGTCCATAGGGGAGGGCTAGACCTTCAGAGAGGCTTTTAATTCCTTGGGATCCCCTCAAGTTTTGGACTCCATCAAGGCAGCCTGGGCCTATACTTTTGATGTGTCTGTGAGGCCCATATAAGTCAGCAATAAATATTGGCCAAGGGCAGTGCACCATCAATGGACAGGCAAGGTGCTTGGCAAATAGAAGGCAGAAAGGACAGTCTGGAGCCCTGGTCTATCCTTGAAGGTTTGCCACCTGGGCTGTCCTCCTCCCCTCAGTGCTCAGAACCCCTGCCCTGGGCCCTGGGTCTAGGCTATTGCTGCTACCTTCCAGGGGCTCTAGTCACACTGGACAGATGCAGAAATTACACAGTGGAAAAGGGTATTCTAGGGACAGCAGAGCCCAGAGGAAGTACCACCAGACCCGTCTGGAGCAACCTCTCATCCAAGTCTAAAGACTAAGGAAAAACAAAAAATACATGAAGGCAAAGGGCAGGGGCAACAAAGGAAGCCAACTGCAAAGAGCCCAGCATCTTAAGAAGCCAGGGTGCAATGAGAAAAGGAGAGATGGGGATGAGGATGCAACTTTGGAGGTCACTGTCCAGGACACGTGGCCAGAGTCCTGGGCAGCCAGCAGAGGCAGTGGGTTTCAGTGTGCATACCTCCTCTCCCCTTTTCTGGCTCACCTGAAAAGCTGCCTGTGCCTCCCAAACAGGTCAATGGTACATCTCTAAATTGGTGGCAGATGGATCTTCTTCCATTCTGACAGAAGTACAGGACTCCTGTCAGGCTCATCATTGTTAGCACACCCAGAAGGAAAGTTAGAGGCCTCACCCTCTCACACATGCCTCTTGAGGCTCTCTCGGCACAAGGCTTGGTGACAAAGGAGGCCACATTTGTATTTGAAAGAAACCAGAAAGATTGCCTCAAAAGCCTGTGTGGTGAGCAACTACACTGTGCCCCAAAGGACTCAGGAGAGTTGTTCCTTAGCAATTTCCTCTTCTACACTAAAAGATGGGCAAGGAGTTTCGCCTGCTTTCTTAGCTGAGATGGTACAAAGCAGCTGCTCCATAAACATTGTAGCTTGACCACTTGGTCTCAAACAGACGCCAGGTCAGCCCACTGGGGAGGGCTGTGACATTTGCTCAGCTTCCTCACTGAGGACAGATAACATGGTTACTCTGTAAAGCTAAGCAAGTTCCTTGGCTGACCTACCACTACTATGCAACCATTCCCTTTGCCTCCCACCAGGGATGAGTACAGCCCAGCTAACAGGAAGCTCTCACCTGGAGCCCCATGTATGACTCCAGGCATTCCTAGGGCTTAGACGCCTGTGGGTACCAGATCCTATTCCCCTATGGTAACACTTGGCAAATGTGGGGAAGCAGCCACCACGTGCTCAACATGCATCCAGCCCCATGGGGGACTGCGGGAGCAAGTGCTGGGCGGGTTGCTCACAAACCCAAAAGCTAGCCTTTCTGAAGAAAGGACTTGAGTGGGGAGTCACAGGGGTACCACGCATTGGCATCTCTTCAGACTCCCCTTCTAGACTGGCTGTCTCAACATAAATATTACCTTAGGACTTCCCGCTACACTGGGATCACGTCTGGTTTTCCTGAATACCAGTGACCTTCCCCAAAGATGGGCTGTGCTCTCAGCCCGAGTCGGCCAGCTCCCAGGCTACAGGGTTCCAGTGCACCCTGGAGCACAAGGGGCACTCTGTCTGGGGAGCATGTCAAGGGAAAATCAAGTTTCTGCCAACCCCCATGAGCCCCTGAGGACAGCACAGGTGCAGAGCAAAGACAAGGTCTCTGTTGATTTGCATCATCTTTTATTACACAAAATAAAATTCCATCTATGTTGCACATTCATACTTTCTATAAATCTGGCTTTACAAAATCCATAGGGTACAGTCTCATCTGTTCTTCAACTTTCCTGCCAGTGATATCACATCTCAACTGCAGTTAAGAGTCCTCTCAAAGGACAAAAGCAGCTGCAGCCACCCCAGGGCAGCAGCACACTGTGCACTCCCAGCCTGCCCGCTGGAGGTGCACTTCCCAGCATCATCTGGACCGCGGCTGCTGGGGACAGTCAGAGCGGCAGCATGTCATCGCCTTCACCAGCCCATCTCCAGCAGCACAACCAGTCCTCCCAGCTGGTCCTCTGGGGACCGGCCGTCACAGCGACGTGGTGGCACCGTCCCCAGGCAGCCGACCATCCTGGGCTTCTCTTTGGGCAGGCCTGGGCCAGGGCCTTAGGGGATCTCTGTGTCCATGGTATAAATCTGAATGAGATCAGACACAATATTATCAATGATTGGCTTGGTAAGGTCGTCACTAAACACCTAGAAAGGAGAAGGAAAACAGGCTCCAATTAGACTCCCTCTGTGTTAAGCAAGGCACCATCCACTATCACAGAAGGGCATTTCCCGGTCAGGGCAGGGGACATGGGGACTTGGCTATCCAGATGATGGTGGCTTGCCAGGCACAGTAGCGCATGCTCTCCTAGTGCCGCCATGGGCTGAGGCAGGATTACAGCTTGGGCAACTTAGCAAGACTCTGTTTAAAAGTTTAAAAATAAATAAATAAAAGGGCTCAAGATGAAGTTCAGTGATAGTGCATCCCTGGGTTCAGTCCTCAATACCAAAACCAAACAAAAAAGGAAAACAACAAAACAAAAAAAAACAGACCATGGTGACTCTCCTGTCAACCAGTTAAGCTCCAGCCTACTGAGGCTGATCAAAGACTATACAAAGCAAAGAACATTCCAGATGGAAGAGGCCTTATAGATCACTCAACCCGGGTATGATAAAGGACTTGGCCGAGGTCACCCACAGGGGTGGAGACAGAACTGGGCCCAGAGCATAGGCTCCTCCCTCCTATCTGGGTCTTTCTTAAATCAAGGGTCTCCAAGGATGTTGGCAAGAGAAAAGGGTAGAAGTCTTATTTCCAAAAACAGGTAGACTAAGTAACTTGGACTCTATCCCCAGCCTAAGCAGGCCCTGAGGAACAACTAGAACAGACATCCAGATTGAATGCACAGGAGTGCTCCCAAGACTGAGGATAATCCTTAAGGGACTGAAACTAAGGGGGAGATACAGTATAGAACAAACTTACAAGCCCAAAGCCTGAACCTCCCAAAGTTGAGTCTGGGTCCTGCCTGGCTCCTAGAGGATGACCTCTAAGGCCCTTGAACATCCTGCCTGATGACCATGTCTGGTTCACCAGGGTTTTAGGACCCAAGCCAGGTAATCTATGCTGATGCCTTGATGCAGGCGGGGGCCTTGGGCCACATGGAACTAGATGGACTTTGGGGTGGCTGGTGCCTGAACAATCCAGGTCAGCCACAAGGGTTCCTCCAAGACCAACCCCAGTAAAAATCCTAAACACAAGGGACCAAGTGAGCTTCCTGGGTGACAGTACTCAAGTGCACACTCTCCCAGCAAATCAAGCCTGAGGGTGCTCTGAGGGATCCCTGACTGCAAAGGAAGTTAAAAAGCAAAGCAACCTGGTAGGATGCCACAGTCATCCTGCACTGGGGAACCAAGATACTAAGAAGGTCAAGGCCTTAGGCTGAATCAAGGAAAAAACTGGACCTGAGTCCACACTTTTCAAAACCCCCAAAGGTAGGCCCCTCCATATCCTAGGGCCTACAACCTCAGATGGGAGACAGTGACCTGGAAATGTCCTAGGCCCTGGCTTAGGAAGCACAGCTGCCACCCTGGGTTCCGTATTGAGAAATACAGGCTTGCTTGTTAGGCTCTGCTACCCATGCACTCCTGACAGATGACTATTAAAAAGTATCCAAGGCCAAAATGTGGAAGCTACTCAAGTATGCATCAGTAGATGAATGGATAAATACAATGTGGTCCATCCCTACAATGGAATATTATCCAACCTGACACATACTTCAACATGGATGACCTTTGAGGACCTGATGATACTCAGTGAAATGAGCCAGTCACAACAATACAAATATTGTACGATTCCATACATAGGAGATCACTAGAGCAGTCAAATCTAAAGACAGTAGAATGATGTGTGCCAGGGGCTGGAGAGAAGGAATGAGGAGTTACTGTTTCACGGCAACAGGTTTTCCCTTTTGCATCAAAGAGTTCTGGAGGTGGTTAGTGGTGACAGTTTCACAGCTATGTTAATGTGATTAATATCACTGAACTGCATTTAAAAATGACAAAGGGCTGGGCATGGTGGAGCATGCCTGTAATCCCAGAGAATCAGGAGGCTGAGGCAGGAGGATGGCAAGTTCCAGGATGGCCTCAGCAACTCGGACAGACCCTGTCTCAAAATAAAAATAAAAAGGTCTGGGGAATATAGTTCAGTGGCAGCATGCCCCTGGGTTCAATCCCTAGTACACCACCCCCTCAAAAAAAAAAGTGAAGATAGTACATTTTATCTTATGTGTTTGTCACCACAAATTAAGAAAACAGTCAAGGGTAGGTGACAAAACCTACAGCATCTGATCACATCTCCAAGTCCAGTGGTGAGACACTATTGGCCTCTGGAACCAAGAAGACCTAGTGGCTTGACTCCACCTGTGGGAGACATCAACTTCCTAAGCATGGATGGCCTGGGTGTGGCTCTGGCTATGGAACTTTCAGCAACATTGTGTGATAGCCTGAGGCATTTCTGAGCCTACTGCCATCCCCACTCATCTTATTGGCACATAGCCTTGGCACACACAGTACAGGCTGGCTTCCCATAGGGAAGGCTCTTGTGCTGAACCCATGGCCAACAAGTAACAGAAGCAATCATGGAAAAAAGTAGCAGCTAAGAGCATATGAGGAGGAAAAGTGTTTCAAATATCAGACGTGAGCTTCCATGCACCCATGCAGCCGGGGCCTCACCGGGAGCAGCTCATCCCAAGGCAACTCACACTTCACCAGCCCAAAGTGGTGTGGATTCTGGAAGCTCTTGGTGTATGCAGCTCTGAGCCATCCAGAAAAGGTGAAGTCAAGTGTGACAGACTTTTAAGAAGAGCTGGGTGAACATGTGTCTGCCATCCCAAAAATGGCAACTGCTTTCCAGGCTGAGCAATTACTGGGTGAGTGCAATGCCCAGAAAACAGCCTTGTGATAGGGCCACTTCCTGGCTGTGCTGGGCCAGGGCAGCCGGTACTCCTCTTGGCAGGGCTGAGCATGAGATATGGAGGTGGTGCTGGTACATCAAGTGAAGTTTATAACTAGTGAAGACAGAGTAGAAAGAAAGCAAAATGGAGGAGGGCCAGCACAATGGGAAGCAAGGGAGGGCACTGCAGATCCAGCAGTCAAGGGACAGGATGACCATGCCCACCAGATGTCCTCAGAGAGCAGGGCCAGGAAGTGGTAGCTCCATCTGCTGCCATCTGATTCCAACGGAGCAAGGCCACTATATCCCTGTTACGTGAAACTCCCCGAGAAGACCACCCGTGAAGCAGTACTTCTGTCCACACAGGTGCTCTTCCCCCAACATGATCTTAAGGGTGTGTCTGGCCCAAGATTGCAACTAAGGCCATGTTCATTCAAATGATCTGTCACCAAATAGCAAGAGTGCCAAAGGGAAGATGATTATAACAGGGTATTTTTAAGCTTCAATATTACCAAGTGGCTGGGCGCAGCAGCACATGCCTGTAATCCCAGCAGCTCGGGAGGCTGAAGCAGAAGGATCACGAGTTCAAAGCCAGCCTCAGCAACAGCGAGGCACTAAGCAACTCAGTGAGACCCTGTCTCTAAATAAAAATACAAAATAGGACTGGGGATGTGGCTCAGGGGTCGAGTGCCCCTGAGTTCAATCCCCAGTATCAAAAAAAAAAAAAAAGAAAAGAAAAAATTCCAAGTGGCCCATGTCTTTCATCAAGGACAATTAACAGAAAGAAAATGGGTGAATGCCCAGTTAGAAGGACTTCTGAAAAGGGGGCACAGTTCAACACACTGAGTGGCTACCTCACCTGCCACCATGGCTTCTCAGCCTCAGACTCAGCAGGTACCTCAACTCCATAGACCTGCAGAGCCAGGTAGAGCACTGCCACAGCTAGGTGCTGAGCCCGGAACCGGAGACACAGTCCCCCGTGGTAGCTGTCACGCAGCAGGGCCCAGGCTGTGACGGAGATGGGGGTCCGTTGCCAGCTGTAACGATTCAGCCAGTTCTTGAGGGAAATCAGGTAATGGAGCAAGTACTGTAAAGACACAGACATCAGCCAGTCTGCCTTTAGGGCTTCGGCCCCCCATAACCCAACTCTTCATCGCTGCACTGTGGTCCCTTCACCCTCTCTCCATAAGCGGTCATAATCATTCCAAATCATTCCACCTCACTGCTTAAATTTTCCAATGACATCATGTCATTTAGGAAAAGCCCCAAAGCCTTCTGCTGGTCAACAAGCACTGCTTCCTTCTCTGACCTCATCTCCCAGTCCACTCTCCCACCATGCTGGAATGTACTGGGCATGCTCTAGAACCAACTCACCCCCACCCCTGTCTCCACATGCCTGGCCACTCTCATTCTCCAGACATAGCTCTGGAGGAACTTATTCAGGCCATTCTTGAATGCCATCCCCACAACAACACCCTCGATCCCAGGACCCTGCTCAATCCACCATGAGAAATCATCTGGGGCCCACTGCTCCAGCAAGCAGTGCCTTTACCTACAGACTAGAGGACGCTGCACTTTATGTGCCCAGCGTCTCAGGAGGCTGCCGCTTTCAGGAGGATTAGGGACTAGAGACTGCATTTCTCTAGTTTGTGTCAAGACCATAAAGCAGTGTTGGCCTCAACTCCCATGTCTCCATGACCTCCCAGTTGGGAGGTCAGCCTAAATCCCATGGCAAGCACTTAGGCAGCTTGAGCACACATATGACCCAGACACATCCTGGAGGGGTGACCTATATTACTGAGATTCTCATCTGCCTAGAGGAAGAGGAAGGGGCCACAGGCCAGAACACTGTTCCCAAGTCTTGTCACCTTGACAACCCTACCCCACAGCTGCCAGCACAGTTCTCACCCTCCCCTGGGATGCTGATCAGGTATTCTGATGATGAAAAATTACTGTGTAAAAATCCAAGACCATAGGTTTCCAGGGCAAGGGAGGGGAGTGAAAGGGTAGCATGAGATTTTAAAAGGGCACCAAAGGATCCTTGTGTGGATGAAGTTGTTTGGGACTGTAATAGTCATGTGATAAAATAATACAGAACTAAATATTCATAAACCAGTAGACTGTATCAGTATCAACATCCTGGCTGTGACACTGAAGGGGTCCCACTGGAGTGGCTAGGCAAAGATCACAGGGGATTGCTCTAGATTATTCCATACAACTGCATGGGAATCTATAATTACATCAATAAAAATCCCATTTAAAATGAAGAGAAGTCTTAGTATAGAGCCCTAAGCCCCACTCTCTGCAGGCTATCCTTCCAGCAGCCTGCACAGAGAGCTGACGTACCACAATGGCACATCCAAGTGCTCCTAAGAGTGGGCCTTCCCCTGTGCTGCTGTTTGTAATGGTCTTCTGTTAGACTTCTGTTGCCCCTAGAAGTTAAAAGGGTACCACTAGGACTTAGCAACTTGATTTTCCTCATGGATTTCTAAGCACAGCTGAGCTGGATGCTATAGTAACTCACAGGAAAAGGGACTTTGGCAGGTTTATAAAACCAGCCCTTCTCAGAGGCTCAGTAAGCACTCCATCTAGATGGGTAGTGGGCGCTGCAACATGGTTTCCTAAAGCCACACAAGTCCCAGCCTGTGGGCACAGATGAGCAAGCACAAAGGGGGCAGCTGAGATAAGACCTGCCCCAGAAGATTCCAGGATTGGGGTAAGGGAGGCTGGCTGAGCCACTGCTGCATGTGGAATCAGAAGCTCTGGTACCCTCTGCTCTTCGCTTGCTATACCCTCAGACATTAGAAGAAACATGCTTTCAGGCTATGGAACAAAGTCCTCACAGTCTCTAGAAATAGTTGTCAGTTTCCCCAGCATGCACGTACCTTGTGTGGATGCTGGAAGGAGACCTGGAAGCGCAAAACTCTCAGCATGAGGAGCTCACACTGCACAATACTGTCTCGGAGCTCCCAGAAGCGGGAGTCCAGCTCCAAGGGCTCACTGCTTGGGTTAAAGTACCTGTGTGGAGGAATTGCAATGCTTACAGTGGCAAGAGACATGTTTCCCAAGCAATGGGGCAGCTTCCAGTATTCCAAGCACTGAAGTCATATGATGTCCAAGCATAACCTACAGTTTCTTCCAGTATATTAACATGGGGTGACTTTATTTGTTTTTATAAAATGACTCTTCATCTACACATCTAGTGTACACAATGGCAACTGTAGGCATTGAGGAAAGAAGCTGGCTCCGAGTTTTAGTCCAATGGGCCATCCGCCATCATTCAGCAAGATTATCAAGAGCTAAGACAGGGTTTGTGCAACTACTCCAAAGGAAGCAGAAGCTTTAGCATGCCTAGTCTTAGGTAGTATAGCATTGGGGAGACTCTTCCTCACCTAAGATACAGCACCCAAGGCTTGCTCTTAGGGCCCAAGGAATGCATATAAACAGCCTAGAAAACATGTATTCTGAAAGGCAACATATTTCACTTTTATATTTCTTGGATTATTCTTCCTTTCTTCCAGATCTTTCTGTCCTTATTTACACCCTGTATGTCCACAACGCTTCCACCTACGCAAGATCCCCAAGATGTACGTGAACACAGTTCACACTCAAATGCTCAGAACTCTCTGCCAGTGACTCATCCTTCCTCACTGCTCACTCGTTTTCCACGATCCCTGCAGAACCCTGGGCCCCCTGTGCCCACATCTAATTAGGGCTCCACACAATTTCCCCTTCTACTGCTCCTCCCTGCTGGGGGCCATGCAATTATGGGTGGACTCCAGCCGCACTCTCTCACTCCGTGCCTGTTTTTATCTTAGTTTCTCCCTGTACAGCATGAACCTGTCAGGCTTAGGGGGTGGGGAGTGCTTTTTCCGTTACCTGTTTATTAAAAAAAGAACAAAATAGTTTTCTTCCTAATTAATTACAGTTCCTGGAAAGGCCCATGACGCACAGCTAGTCAGTAACTTTCCATAAATTTCATGTCTGTCTCCTGGCCACCCAGCCCCCTGGGCCTTGATGTAGCCTAAATGGATAGGCCCCTGTGTCCTTCCCAGCAGCAATACAACTGCTTGGCCCAGCTGTGCAACCCACCTCCCCCATGACCCCTGGGCAACTGGGACTCAGGTTCTTACACCACCTAAATATCCTAAATATGATGACTGCCCTGCTGGGTCTATAATGCCCCCCTCCAGGCCACTCAGGTCTGCTGGGCCCCACAATCCAACCAGCAAGGTTCTCTTCCATACTCTTCTGCCCTCAGCCATCTCCCTCTGTCCTGTCCAGGACAACAGATAACTCTTCTCTGACATTCTTCTCCAAGCTCCTTCTGCTCAACTTACCTCCACCCTGGTTAGCTTTGGAGGCTTCCCATAATTTGGCCAAGCTTTCCTCCCAGAGGTCCCTGGGCTCCTGACCCCAGGCTCCTTCCTGCCTTTGCAGCTAGTACTTCAGACACTGAGTCAAGCCATTCAATTGCTTCCTTCTGAGCCTGAAAGCTGGTACCTGGGCAGCAGGCTCAAGAAAGCATTTTCTGCCCCTGCCAGGTGAACAGCAGGAGGCCCTCCCAAACACCTCAACTAGGACACCAGTACCTGTTGGACACGTTGATGATGTCCCGAGTACGCAGGTGTTGCTCCTCCACTTTGCCAGCCAAATAAATGGAAGACATGGCAATCAGATAAGGGTCATAGGCATCCAGGTTGATCTCGCAGAAGAACTTATGGTATATGGTACAAGCAGTGGCAATGGGAATGGACTGCATCCCTAGCTTGACACCTACAGAGAGAAAGCAGGCAGGAGAATCCTTCAGTCCAATGCTCATTCACACACTGCTCAAGTGAGGGAGCTGCTGGAATAGGCCCTAAGGGTGCACACCCTAAGCAGAGAAGACCAAGAATGGTTAGCCTTGCCACTCCTTGCTGCTTGGTCTCTTGCAGGGTACCCAGAATTCTCAGACTCCAGAAGGTTAGCAAAGACGCTGGGGATGAGACTGCAATGCAGATGCCCCTTCAGGAAGACTGGGGCTCTGAGACTGTGCTCTTCTGACAAAGCCCCAGGTCCTACCCACACTATGGTCTGCAAACCAATAGTGTGGGTAGGACCAAACCAATAAGCAAAGGTTCTGACTATTGCTCAGTTACCAACTGGCATATGGGCTTCTGCACAGAAGCTTGGAAAGGACCAAGGACTGTTGTGTCTGTTTTCACCCAAGCAGGCACTGAGCTGGAGGTTACTCACCCTACAACCCACCTAACAAAAATCCTGTTAGGAAGACAGGAGGTAAAAGCCCTGGAGAGGGGGGGCAACCACAGGCAGAGAAGAGAAAAAGCAACATTTATGGCCATGGACATGCACCAGAGAAGTAGTCCAACTCACTGAGAAGTGAGCAGAACTCAAAAATCACAGATGAAGGGGCTGGGATTGTGGCTTAGCGGTAGAGCACTCGCTTATCACGGGAGGGACCCGGGTTCGATCCTCAGCACCACATAAAAATAAAGGCATTGTGTTGTGTCCATCTACACCTAAAAAATAAATATTAAAAAAAATCACAGATGGAGTGGAGTGGAGGGGTCAGGGCTTAACCTCTCCCCTATCACCCTCTAAACAGTTCCAAAGGGAATTAATGTACTGGGTCCCAAAACCAAAACCAATTTGCAATGATCAGATTAATAAGAGAAAGTTAACAGATGAAGGTGGAGAGCAACCAGTAAATAATCAGACTGCTCTCAGCATTCTCTAAGAAGGCAGATACTGTCTAAGGATACTGTAACAAATAACCACTAATTTCAGTGGCTGAGAAAACATACACTTATGCTCTCCCTATCCTGGAGATCAGAGTTAAAAATGAGTCTTAGGGGGCAAGTCAAGGTGTCATAAGTGTTGGTTCCTTCTAGAAGATACAGGAAAGACTGTTTCCTTGCCTTTTCTAGCTTTAGGGGCCTCCTACATTCCTTGGCTCCTGGCCCCTTCCTCCATATTTAAAGCTAGTGACACAGCATCTTCTAACACTGCTTTGGTTGCTATATGGCCTTCTCCTCTGTGACCCCCACTGCTTCTCTTTTGTATGGACAGATGTGGTGAAAATAGGCCCACCCACAATAATCTAGGATAATCTCCCCATCTTAAGGTCCTTAATTGCATCTGGGAAGTCCCTTTTGCTACTGACATTCACATGTCCCAGAGATTAGGACAGAGACATCTTCAGGGAACCAGTATGTAACTTCTACAAAGGGCAATGGTATATACAATGCTTATAAAGCAGCCCTTCGAAAACACCTAAAAAGTATGTTAAGGTCTAAAAATCAGATAATTCCTACATGGGATCTCATTCCAGAAAATGCGAGATAAGGTAGTGTTACTAGCCTGACCATCTGAGCAGATGGAAGGTAGCCAGATTGGGGGGGGGGGGGGCAACACATCCTTCCTTAATAAACTCTACAACTCTTGTAAATTTACAAATCATGGGATTAGCAGGTCTGAGGCCATTTCCTCAGACCATCTGGACCACCTTGACTTGAAAGCACATGTGCCCAAGCCTGTGCTCCAAGAAGTGCACATAGTGTCAAGGAAATAATTGTTAGCCAGCTTAATAAGATACTACTGAAAGAGAAAAAGTATTTCTATAGAAATCCCTGTGGCTTAGTTGCATCACTCTGGAAGCTGGCTGCCCAGCACTATGGTGGATTTAGCCAAGACTCAGAACTCTAGCTGCATCGTGGATGCCCAAAAGCATGCTGCAAAAGGCTCCTAGAGACCAAGTGCCAATCTTCTAGCATGCAGGGATAGGCGTGGCGGAAGGCGTGGAGGAAGGCGTGGCAGAAGGCGTGCCGGACACTACAGAGTAGCGGGCTCTCAGACTCTGCCCCGCCTAGCCGGAGTCCAGTCCCTAACCACATCCGCTCTTTGGGCTTGCGCGGTCTTCTGTGCAAGGGGGATACCAGCACCTCCCTCGCATCTCAATGCCTGGTACACATGGCAGACCGGAAAGGCAGAGGCCCTCAGTCCTGAGCAGACCTCCCAGCGTCCGCTAAGGCGGGTCACGCTGACAAGGCCTGGCCTCTTCCCTTGGCCGAGCCGCGCTTTCTCTGCAAAGCAACGGCCTGCAGGCTGGGCGCTGTGATTGTACAGCTCCGCGAACCCCGGTTTCCATGCCCCGTCCATGCAGGAACTGCCCTTTCCCTGGTGGCGGTTACCTGCCTCCATGATGAACCTCGTTACTCGGAAGTGCACCCTTGCCTCCGGCGCCGGCCGCCCCTGGGCCCCAGGCGCCACAGCCCCTCCTTCGCAGCTCTCGGGGCGAACGGTTTCCATGAGGCCCCGCCCCACGACCCCCCAGAGGAAGGAGAAGCGCCCCCGGCGCGCCGAGGCCGGCTCCGGGGGGGTCCTCGCGGCGGGCGCGGCCGCCCCGCCCCGTAGGCCCCGCCCCGGCACGCCTCCTCAGGTGAGCGCGGCTGCGCAAAGGAAGGCGATTTAGATAAGTGCGCAAGCGCAGGCGCAGGCGCAGAGGTCGACACCTCCTGGAGGCCTCCTTGCGCGCCTGCTCACCTCCGGACACCGTACAACCAGTCGGGGGAGGCGCACGCCCCGCCCCCTGGAGACACACCCCCTCCACACTCCATTTGCTGGACTTAGGAGTCCAAGTCACGCCCCTGGGAAAGTCAAGCTTTGCCTGTGGGAGACACAAGTTCTGACCCAGGGAGCGGCAACCGACCGTGCTACTCAGCGAGGACTCAGCGAGGTCACAGAATAAGGGTTAGGGCAGGAGGGCACCTCCACACACCCTAGCGGCCAGTCCCCGCGTTCCGACTAAGGCATCGCCCTGGCTAGTGGCCCAGCATGGCTTAGGACAGGGCGAGCTGTAGCATCTGCCAAACACGGCTAAGGACGTTTATGGGCGTGCCTTTTGAGGCGCCTGTGTCTGAATAGGCAGCTGCCACTAATGGGAGATGTTAGTGTTTGTAAAACCCAGATCCAGATTTGCAAGAGTGTTCAAACATGCAGATGAGACCTGATGGAAAGACTGTCGCAAAATGTGAGGAGGACCTTTTCTAAAGGAAGCATTTGTCTGGATCTAACAGGCACCACGCATCTGTTGGGAATGTAGTTTTTGCTCACCTTTCAAGCCTGGCACAGAGTAGCTTAATATATATTGAAAGAATGTTGAATATCAAACTCACATATTTACCATCAATCGTGTCTTCCACAAGCAAGAAACTGTGCATCAGGTGTTAGGGATCGAGAGCACCAAAGGAACGCCCAAGCTAGAGACAATCACTTGGGTCATTCTGACACATTCAGAAAATTACAATAATTGGAGACCACTGAGAATGCAGAGAAGAAGAAGCTGCTGATCCCTAGGCCCTTCTGCCTAGGTGATTCTATCTCATGATACTGTTGAAATCTCCACCTCCTACCTATCCAACTTGTCCAACCTCAATCTCCTTCCTTGTCACTGCTATATCTTTTCTCGATATTACTGGCTAAGTGTCCTGGGGCAGCTGTAACAAATGACCAGGTGGCTAAAAACAGGAAAATTCTGGTGGCTAGAAGTCTGAAATCGAGGTCAGCAGGGATGTGCTTGCTCCAGAGGCTTTAACAGAGGATTCCTCCTTGTTCTTCCAGCTTCTTGTAGCCTGAGTTGTTCCTGGACTTGTGGCAGCATCATTGTAATCTCCACCTCCATCTTCACCTGGCCTTCTCCCCTCTGTGTGACTCTGTCTTCTCATCTGTATCTTATATGGACAACTGTCATGGGATCTAGCCAGGATGACCCCCTCTCAAGATCCCTATCTTCATTGGTCAATAATGTCAGATTCATTCCAGTCTTTTTATTTTTTTATTTGAGACAGGGTCTCACTAAGTTGCCCAGGGTGTCCTTGAACTTCCAGTTTGCCTCAGCCTTCCAAATAACTGGAATTACAGGTGTGTGCCACCATTCCTGGCTCCCTGAATGATTCCTTTTCTTATTTTTTTCACATTCCTGAAACTGTAGCTCAGGCACATTTAAAATTAAAGATCAAAAATCCACTGAGGGGGGAAAAAGATTCCTATCTTCACTACATCTGTAATGACTCTTTGCCAAATAAAGTCACATTCAGAGGGTCCAGGGATTAGGACATGGACATATTTGGGGGGACTGCCATTCAGCCCATGACACCAGTTGCCAGAGTAAGCTTCCTAAAATTTGAGGCCAGAAGGGCCCTGGCCCTTCCTAGCACAGTCCAGGGATCCTTCACTTCAGGGGAAAGCCTGACATGCCAGTCCTTGCACAGTTATCCTGTTGACTGGCCAGCCTTAGGTCTCACCATTTTTTCTCTCATGATGTTATGATTTAGACATGAAAAGTTCCCCTCAAGCTCATGTGCGAAACAATGCAAGAATTTTTAAAGATTAAATGATTAAATCATGAAAGGTGTAACCTAACAGTGGATTAACCCACTGATTCCTTCAGTGGGTTTAATTGGGTGGTAATTGTAAGCATGTAGGAGGTGACTGGTGGAAGTAGGTCATGAGAGGTGGACCTTTGGGGTTAATACTTTGTCCCTGGTGAGCGAAGCTCTCTGCTACCTGGTTGCCATGCCTGAGCTGATTCTCTCCACCACACCCTTCTGCCATGATTTTCTGCCTCATCTTGGGCCCAGAGCTATGGAGTCAGATAACCATGGACTGAATCTCTGGAGCCATGAGCCAAAATAAACTTTTCCTTTTCTATGTTGTCAGGCCTTTTGGTTACAGTGATGCAAAACTGGCTGAAATACATGACAAGGGTCTCAGGCAGCTTCCCCAAAGGAGTTGATCTCCCATCTTAGTGTCTTTGCCTGGTGAAAGGATTTCTGCCCTACATGCTTCTCCCCAACTTGCTCTGAGGTGTATGTGCATGGAAGGGCACATGTATGAGTGAATTGAGTGTCTCTAGGGCTCCCAGCCCCCTGTGTTGTTGACATCTGTACTGCCTTGGACATTCTGTCACATCTGTTTCTTCTCAGGCTTTGAGCAATCCCACCCTCTCCACAGCCTGAGGCTGAAAACCAGGAAGAGCCCAGAACACCTGTCTCCATTCAGCCTCATGGTCAAGGCCAGGTCCTGTGTTCCACCAGTGTCCTGGGACAAGCAAACTGCTGTTAAACTTGGCAGGTTCAAGTCCATGCTCCCTAAAAGGGCCTTTCCACTTCTCACCCCACCTCTACCACACATCTATTCACACTACATATGCACACAAACACATACAACATGCATCCCCGTGTGTGTGCGCGCGTGCACGCACACACACACAAACAACATGTGTGTGCACACACATACACACGCCAAATCATATGGCCCTTCCCTCTGGTCCTGGGCCCACTGACCCTCCCATCCTGTCCTCATGCTGGGTTTGCCTCTGGGCTTGCTGGTTAAACAGCACTGTGGGAACTCCTCCTTCTCCCCTGGGCCTTCTGTGGTGTGAAGAGTGTGGGTTCAGCAAGCAAGAGGGGCCTGTGAATGTGATTCAAGGGAATGACTCAATGAACACATGAATTTTTAAAGCCCTGGGTCACAGGGCACTCTCCTGGCAAGCAGCCTCTGCACAGTGGTTGATGAATTAATAATTCACAAGCCACCAATCACAGTCAGCAAACCTCTAGGCAGTACCTCCTGTCCCCCTGACAAGCCACACCCACTGTATGGGCCCTCAATTCCCTGTCACCTGTCACTATTATCCCAAATGTGGTATCTCCCCTCTAATCCCCCTAGATCCCTCATCCTTGGCTCAGACAGTGAGCTCCTTGAGGGCTGAAGCCTGGGTCTCATCTCCAGGCCCAGCATCTTTTTTTGCTTCTCAACAAAGGTAGGGTGGACAGACACAATCAGAAGAGATTATATCATCCTTGCCAGCACTTCTTTATCTAACCCTCACCACATGTCCTCCACATTGATTAAGTCACAGCCACCTCTTCACAATGGTGCTATTATCAAATGGGTGAATGACTCATTTCAAGGAATCTGACTCTGAGGCTGAAGCGCAAAGGAGGAAGCACAGGGCAGACTGTGCACAGGCAGAGTGTTCCCCCCCCCCCCCCCCGCAAAGCCTTGGTGCTCTTCAAAACGCAGCACTGTCCTGCCTCACCTGCCTCCTGGCAGCTGTTCAGCAAGGAGCCTCATCGCAATCCTTGGAAACTTCTCTTCACCTGACAGCCCTGCTTCTTCTTTACCTCTCCACCAGCATCTCTGTGCAAGCCCTGCAGTCCCCTCTTTGTCTTCCCTCCTGTCCTTCCTCTCTTGTCCACTCCACATCTCTGAAGCCACCATGTCTTTGGACTCCACAGCCCCTCCACTGTGGCCCCTGCCTTCACTGCATGCCACAGTCTCTCCACTGCAGGGACCTGCACAGTCCCACTGCCTCCTGCCAGCAGCCCTCATTTGCAATTGCCGCCTGTGTAGTAGAGCCAGGCTCCATAGTTTGATGTGTAACTGCTAGCAACTTCCTGAGCCTTGCTCTCCTTCTTTCCCTTCTGCCCTGCATCTGGGAAAACCTATAAGAAAGCCTCAACACCAGTGGAAAGTTCAAGCCACGCATGGGAGCCCTTGCCCTGGCCCCATCCCTGGTACTGAGAAGACCTCTGCCAGTCTCCTTTTCTTGCCCTCTCATTCACAGCCTGGGAGGCTGTCTGCTCACCCCAGAGAGCCTCATCTTAGGAGTGAAGATATTTTCAATATCCTCTTGGGAGTGTTGGGGGTGCTGCCAACAGTCAGTTGAATTTCAAACAGACAGGGTCCACCCTGTTCCTGCAGAGTTACCACAACACACTCCCTCCTGCCAACACTTTCTCTTCATGCATTACAGGACCCTACTCTCCTGACTCCCTTTCTACCCTCCTGGCCACTCCTTCCCAGGTTGGACCTCCCCCTGCCCAGACCTTGCCCATTGGAGAATGCATCTCTCCTCATATACCCCAGTGGCTGCAATGCCCATGAAGGGACAATGAGTTCTAAACTTACCCGCCCACAGGCCAAGCCTGGCACCTGCACCCCAGACCCACATATCCCCATCTCCATTCCCATTCATCCCACCCACACTGAGTGTGTGAGTGCCTGCTCAGCCAGGCCCAGGGCCTGGTGCTGGGGAACACAGCCGTGACCACAAGCAGACAAGGTCTCCCTTCAGCAGCCTCACCCTCCTCCCCCACCCCATCTCTGTGCTCCAGACAGAGCGACCTTTGTCAAACCACAGTCTGATCATGGCCCGTCCTGCTGTGAGCCTGCAGCAGCCATACCAGCTGCCACGACACAGCTCTATTCACCTGGTGGGTCCGAGTTGGTTTTATAGGAGAAGGTGCACGATTCCTTACAAGCGGAGGCACTGGTGGAATTGGCACTTCTTGGTGAATTTAGTGCCTGGGATTATTTTCTTTCTCAGATTCAAGTAAAAGGAGTCCCATAGAGAAAATCTTAGCACAAGCTCAAGGCACACACACAAGATGATGTATGTGAGTGAGTGGGGGGCAAGACGTGCTGAGAGCACTTAGGGTCAGCAACAGATCCCTAAGAACAACAGCGATGAACCCTCAGATTTGGGAAAAAGGCATGACTGTCAGGAGCTGGGGGTGGGTGGTGTGTGGGTACAAGGAGATGACTGCTAATGGGGGTAGGGTTTCTTTGAGGGCTGATGAGAATATCCTGGAACTAGATTGTGGTGACAGACACACAATTCAATATATTTTAAAAACTACTGAATTTTGGTTTAAATGGATGAATTTTATGAATTATTCCTAAACAAAACTGTTTTTTAAAAAGACTCTCAATTATGCCATTGAGGAGCAAACCTTCCCATGGGGAAGAGCTGAAGACTGGCCAGTGAAGGAAGTTGGAAGGCAGAGGAAGGGGTAGGCAGGTAGGACACGTGGTGTGAGGTCTCTAGAGGCCCTGGGTTCTATGCAGACACTTAAGCTCAGACCTCAGAAGCCATAGGGCATTGTGAAGGGGCCAGCAGCAGCAAGGTGGCAACGCTGTAGTACAGAAAGACCTAGGGGTGCTTGATGGAGGTGGTACAGGGAGACAGTGGGAGGGTGTGCCCTCCAAGTTCTGGAAGGAGACAAGTACTGTCAATGCCAAAACTAAGCTCTCTGTGCAGGGCTTATCAGGGAGGGAGCTGGGCTAGAAGGTTGGAGATGCCGGATCCCAGGTTCGGGAGGGGCTGGTGGAGGACCCTGCACACCCAGAGCCCACAGATACACACATCTTGACTCAAATCTCATGGATGACCCCTGATTCCATCCTGCGTTGGGGTCCCTAGTTCCTGAATGCATCATTCTAATAGATTTATTTAGCAGCTGGCAGCATGCTCATGGTGGTTCCTTGGCTCAGGAAGCAGAGACTCCTAGAGTAGCAGGGGCTCAGTAGAAGCCATTGTCCCACAAATCCATGATGACTCCACTCACAGCTACTGATCCAACTGATCCTCTAGCTGGAGCAAATCAGGAAAGCTCCTGGTAAAAGGCTTGCAGCTCCGTTTCAATGAACAGAGAATCCAGAGGCTTTCACCTACCCCAAGCACCAGCAGTGTGCCTTTGCTCTCCCTATGATACTTCAGCTCTTGGGCTCCATGCCACAGGGCCATTCCTATGGATCCTTCTCTTGCTGTATGCCCAGGATACCACACAAGTCCACCTCATGACAGGATGCTGTCAGGACCTGGGGACCAGGAGGCCTCTCTCTCCTCACCAGAGGCTACATGACCAGATCCATGAGCTGGAGTGACAGAGGGGGAAAGAAAGATCTGTGAAATTGAGGTTCAGGGCCTGCACCTGTTTGCAGTGATGAGCTCTAGGACAAGGCTGTAGGATCCAATAGCTGAGAGAGGGTGGAGGTGAAGGTATCCAGAAGAGAGGAAGGAGGGTTGTCTATTTGTGAATTTCCATATATTGACATGACTACAAATGTGTTACCTTCACATAGGGCATAAGTATGAAGGCATCGAAGTACGGATGTATTAGTAACTTTGAGAGTTCCTTTCAACTGCTACAACAAAGCACAGAACAATACAAATTGGGTGCTTAAAAAAACAAAAATTTTTCTCTCACAAATTTCTGAGTCTGAAGGTGTACGCAGGGCTGGCTCCTTCCTCAGGCTCCAGGGAAGGTTCCTTTCTGCCTCTCCCAGCTCCTGGAGCTCCAAGCAGCCCTTGGCTTATGGCCCCATCAATGCAGTCTCTGCCTCCATCTCCACGTGGATCCTCCTCTGTGTCTATGTCTCCTTTGCTATCTCCTATAAGAACACTGTCATTGGATTTAGAACTAACCTGATCCAGGAAGGCCTCATTGCAAGATCCTTCACTAGTTATATCTGCAGAGACCCTTTTCCAAATAAGGTCCCATTCAATGTCCAGAGGATGAGGACCTGATTTCAGAATGCAGAAATCAAATCCAAAGGCTTCCTAAGTCTCCCAGGATGTTGGTGCTACTCCAAATGTAAGGATTTTGGCTCCTGCTTCAGTGTTCTCCATGTTATCTCAAATTCCCCCTACCCATTGAGGTTGGAAAGAGAAGACCTCACTAGTTTTACCATTCTTGCCAGGTCTGTCTCTCCTGTATGCTGTGCCATCCATACTTCCTTACATGCAGCCATCTCAGTTACTTCTACCCTCTGGGATCATGTTTGTATTGCTTAGGCTTAGGGTAAGAACCAACCATTCCCTGTCCCTCCTTGTGGCTTCCCTATACTGGTATCTTTGACCTTAGTACCAGCACAGCCCAAACTGTCACTCATGTACCCATCATCATTTTACTGACCCTGCCTCTAAGGTTCTAAATCCAGAGACGGGGGCTAGGGTTGTGGCTCAGTGGTAGAGTGCACATCTAGCATGCCCGAGGCCATGGGTTCAATGCTCAGCACCACATAAAAATAAATAAATAAAATAAACGTGTTATTTAAAGATTAAAAAATAATAAATCCAGAGACAGAATCTCATTGGATAAGCCTAGTTTATTAATATGTGCCCCTGAAACAGGAAGCCAGTTTTGGACAAATCAGCTTTGAGAAGGGTCCTTCATAGGAACCAGGTAAGTGGAATTATGAGTCAGGGAGGATCCTGTGGAAGAGAGTGTAAAGAGGAAGACAATTACCTGCCATTTCAGACCCATGTGACAAGGCTACTCCAAGGGTACAGTGGGTCACCTCACTTTGTGAGCCATCCCATAGCATACATCTAGAAAGGAACTTGGAGAAAAAGATCAGTTAAAGTTACTTGGATATCTTGTATTTGGTGTTAGGAAGTCAAACTCTTGATTCTCTTGGCAAGCAGTCAATACAGAAGGTCTCAGCTGATAGCTGAGAAATAGCTGTGGAAATCAGTTATCTAACAATGTAGAGGCAAATATCAGAAGAGTTTCAGTACTACCAAAATGCAACCAGATTGGAAAGGAAGAAACAAAACTATCTCTACTTGCAGATAATACAACCTTGTATACAGAAAATCACAAGGAGTAAACACACACACACACACACACACACACACACACACACACACACACACACACCCCTATTCAAGAGAACCTGATCCAGGAAGGCCTCATTGCAAGTCCAGCCAAGTTTTGGGTTATAAGATCAATATGTAAAAGTGAATTGTATTTTTCTATATACTACCAATGAACAGATCAAAATGAAAATAAGAAGACCGTTCTATTTATAATAGCATTGAATAAAATACTGGGCTGGGGCTATAGCTCAGTGGTTAAGCACTTGCCTCACACTTGCCTCAATCCTCAGCACCATTATTTTTTATTATTTTTTTTAAATAAAAAAAGAATAAAACATATTTATGAACAAAATTTTTAAAAGAAGGGCAAAACTTGTCCACTATATCATTGAAAGAATGAAAGATCAAAACAAATAGAAAAATATCCCATGTTCCTGAACCAAGTCAATACTATTAATATGACAGTATTCTCTAAATTGATCTACAAATTCAATGCAATCCCTATCAAATCTAGCTATTTATTTTAGTCAGCTTTCTTGCTGCTGTGTTCAGAAGACCTGACAAGAACAATTTTGGAGGAGGAAAAGTTTATTTAATGCTTACAGTTTCAGAGGTCTCAGTCCATAGACAGCCAACTCCATTGCTCTGTGCACAAGGTGAGGCAGAACATCATGGTGGAAGAGTGTGATGTAAGAAAGTGGCTCAAGACATGGCTACCAGGAAGGAAAGAGATGCTACTTTCCAGGTACAATATATATACCTCAAAGGCATGCCCCCCCTCAATGACCCACCTTCTCTAGTAATACCCTATCTGCCTACCATTATCACCCAGTTAAGTCATCCGATTATGCACTGATTAGCGTTAATTCACCTCTAAACCTTCTTTTAGTATATGTGCTGCCCAAGTGAGCACTCTAAACCTTCTTTTATTGTCTCACACATGAGCTTTTGGGGGACATCTCACATATAAACCATAACACTATTTTTGCAGAAATTTACAAGCTTAACCTAAAATTCATATGAAAATGCTAGAAATCCAAAATGGTTGCAACAATCTTGAAAAAAGAATAGTTAAAGGACTCACGCTTCCAGATTTTAAAATTTACCACAAAGCTACAGGAATCAAGACTCTGTGGTATTGGCACAAACATAGCCATATAGATCAATGGAATAGAACTGAGACTCCAAAATAAACCCATACATCTATGGTCAGTTGATTTTGATAAGGGTGCCAAGATCTTTCAATGGAAGAAAGTATAATCTCTTTAACAACTGGTGCTAGAACAAGTGGATATCCACATTCAAGAGAATGAAGCTGGGCCCTTACCTTATCTCATGCCATGGTGAAAAATTCACTCAAAATCATAGACTTAAATGTAAGAGAAAAAAACAGGTGTAAATCTTCATGACCTTGGATAAGACAATGATTTCTTAGATATGATACCAAAAGCACAAGTGACAAAAGAAAAAAAGAGATAAATTGGGTTTAATCAAAATCAAGCAGTTCTGTGCTTCAAAGGACATTATCAAGAAAGTGAAAAGATAATCCACAGAATAAGACAACCTACACGCAAATCATACTTCTGATCATTGACTTGTATCTAAAATATGTGAAGGACTATTACAACTCAATAATCAAAAGACAAATAGCTCAATTAAAAGTGGACAAAGGAAAAAAAATAGTGGACAAAGGATCCGAATAGGCACCAGTATTTCTCAAAAGACTAGTATACAATGTGTCATGAGTACATGAAAAGACACTCAATATCACCAGTTAGGGAAATGCAAATCAAAACCACAACGCAAGGGGGAGCTAGGGAAGAAGAGAGGTACTTTGGATAAGACAGAGGGGAGTGAAGGGAGGGAAGGGGGAATGGGGGCAGGAAAGATAATAGAATGAATTGTACGTTATGACCCTATGTGCATATATGATTATATGACTGGTGTCATGTACAATCAGAAGAATGAGAAGTTATACTTGATTTATATATGATGTGTCAAAGTGCATTCTATTGTCATGTATAACTAATTACAATAAATGAAAAAACACAATGTGATACCAGTTCACACCCAGCAATTGCACTCCTAAATACGTATACCCAAAATAATGTAAAGGTTTTTTTTTTTTTTTTTTTTTTTAGTTCTGGGGGTGGAACCCAGGCATTGTGCATGTCAGGCAGGTACTCTACCACTAACCTACATCCCCCACCCACACAAAATCTTGTTCATAGTAGATTTATTAATCATAGTCAAAAAAGCAGAAACACCCAAATATTGATCTGTAGATGAATAAATAAACAAAATGTGGTCTATCCATACACTGGACCATCTTTTAGCCATAAAAAGCAATAAAATACTGACACATGCTACAACACAGATGAACCTCCAAAACATTATGCTAAGTGAAAGAAGCCAGATACAATGAACACATGATGTGGGCTGGGGGTTGTAGCTCAGTGGTAAAGCACTTGCCTCACATGTGTGAGGCACTGGGTTCAATCCTCAGCACCACATAAAAATAAAGAGGTCTGGGGTTGGGGCTCAGCAGTAGAGCGCTAGCCTCTCACATGCAGGACCCTGGGTTCGATCCTCAGTACCATATACAAAAATAAACAAGTGAAATAAAGGTATTGTGTCCAACTATAACTAAAATAAAAATAAATAAATAGTCTGTGTGTTTAGCTACAACTAAAAATAAATATTTTTAAAAACACATGATGCATGATTCCATCTCTATGAAAGATCAGAAGAGTTAGATCCATAGAGACAGAAAACAGATTAATGGTTCCCAGGGTTTGGAGAAGAGAAGAATGAGAAGTGAGTGCTTAGTAGTTACAGAGTTTCTTTGGCAGGTGATGAAAATATTCTGGAATAAGATAGTGGTGACGGTTGCACAACTCTGTAAATATTTTTTTAAAAACTATTGAAATGTATACTTTAAGTGGGTGACTTGTATGGTATGTGAATTACATATCAATAAAATTATTTTTAAATGGAAACCTGATGGGAATCCCTGAATTATTACTACTCCTTGGCAACTCTCTCCCAAAAGACAAAGGAGGTTAGCCTGAGCAAAGGCCACAACACAAATCTCAGTGGCACTGTGTGAAGGCACAGGAAGATGACTCAGAAGCCTGGTTTCAATATTGCACTAAAGTTCTGTAAAATGTCACCATTGGAAGATACTAAGTGGAGGGTACACAGGAGGCCCCTGCACTATCTTTAGAACTTCCCATGAATCTATAAAACAATTCAAAATAATAATAAAAAAGACGTCGTATGGGCTGGGCTGCACCTAGAAGCCCAAGGAGTTCCTGCAAGTGTTGGGGCTGTAGGACCGGGGTTTCCATTTTCCTTCGTTCTTCCTACCAGCAGCACTGGGAGAACCCTTCCATCATCTTTGTGTCCTTCCGACTTCTCCTTTTGGCCTCAGCTGGAGAAATTCTCTTGTACCAGCTCAGCTGTCTATGTTAAGGTCAATTGACTAGTAGTTTTCATCACATCTGCAAAGTCCCTTTGGCCATGTAATGTAGCATATTCACAGGCATGACCTCAGGGAACAAAGGTCGTAGAAGCCAAAATTCTATCGCAAGTGGATGATATCAAAACTATTTGGGTGTAAACCCCCCAGTACTGGTTACATGTTAGATGTTTCAGAGCAGGAAGGGGGACATCGTGAAGTTCTCCCAAGTGCAGGGCCACTGGGTGGGTGAAGGGACCAGTTTGTGAGATGAACAGCAGCTGTGGGAAGGAGAAGATGAGTTTAATATAGACATGTGCAGTTTGAGGAGCCAACGTCTCCCCTGGGGTTGTCCCTGAGGGAAAAGATGTGGCAGCCATGATAGAAGGGGACTGAGGCTATCCAAGCAGAGGGTGGTGGGTGAAAAGAAGAGTTGCAGAGGCAGTGGGTAGCTTCAAGCCCCTCCTGAAATCTCTCCTCTTACCTGTCCTTCATCTCCAAAGACCCCCTGGAAGGAATCCCAGCGAATCTCTGGGGCAGCCTGCCGCTAGGGGGCAGAGTTGTCTCTACCAAAAGCCACCCAGCTCAACTGTGTGTGTGTGTGTGTGTGTGTGTGTGTGTGTGTGTGTGTGTGTGTGCGCGCAGATGTGTGTGTGCACTCACAATGGGGACGTGCTGGTCACTTGGCTGGAGAAGTGTGCTGACTCATGAGTGTGTGGCTCCCTACACATACGTACACATGCACACACACTGTGGGGAGCCCCATGTAGCCCCTTCGCATGGAGACTCTGTAAAGTTCTTTCTACCAGAGACAGGGAAGCAGGACCCTCAGAATGAGAAGAGGGCAGACAGTGAAGGGGAGCCTCAAGTGGATCCTGACTCCTGTCTCAGTCACCCTCATAGCACTCATCCTCCCCTGTTCTGCCTGAAGAGAAGATCAACTTGGGCTCTGGAGCATTGTGTGGCAGCACAAATGGCCTTGGAGGTTGGAGACAAGAGTTGGATCTTCTTCAGAGAAAGAGAGAAAGCAGGTTATTTATCCACCTACCCCCACCCTCAGGCCCAGCACCCTCAACGCCATCTCTCCAGAATTGAAATTCACAGCAAAATACACAACTAGTGAATAACTGGGCTCAGGTCCCAGAAATAGGCTGCCCTTTCTAAGGGGTGACGGGAATATCCTCCCTGCTTTCTGTTGCCATGGTTTCCACTCAGCTACCAGGCAGCCTGTTGCGTGGAAGCCATTTTCTGCGATGGGATGCTGGTGCCGGCTGGGTGTACAGCTGGTAGCTACCAAAACAGACAGGGTGACAAACACCCTGGTCCAGAGATCCAAGAACCAGGGAAGAGATAGTGGGGCATCATGTATTCTTGAGCGCACACATCAAAAGGGCTTGAAAAGTGACAAAATTGACAAATGCTAAAGCCAACACATGGGCAGAACCAACAATGTGTTGGTGTAGATTGTGGAGTTTTCGGCGCTGGCCAGAGAAACCTAGCAGAGGGCCGTGTTCTCGGGGGACCAGAACGCAAAGAAGTCTGAAGTCAGTCTGCTGCAGCTTCCGCATTGGGCCCTGTCTGTCCTCCAGAGGCCCAGAGTCTCACACTAGGCCCACCCCTCCCTGCCACCCCACCCCCACCCCCAGGAACTGGGACAAGGATCAAAGCCCCTCTGGCCTCCAAACTCGTGGGCTGCCCTTGTGACATCTGAGGGACTCTCTCACAGCCTAGTGATTTCTGTCCACCCATCTGTCCCTGCTCCTCCTCCCAGGCTCAGTGGGAAATATGTCCAGGGGTCAGAGGGCTGCAAGTCCACCTAGCTCCTCTTTTGAAAGGAGAGGGACCCCTAAGTGTCCTTGCTTGGTTGCTTCTGGTTCTGCCCTATCTAGAGGGGAAGAGGTGAGGGGCCACCCCACCCCCAGAGGCCAGGAGTGGGGATCACACGTAGGCCTGCAGCCCCCTCCAGCACTTCCTGGGGCTTGCCGGTCATTCCAGACCTTTCCTGTTGCTGTAACTCATGACAGGCTTTGTTTATGCCGGTCACTGTGTCCATTAACTTTTCTGGTCCTTTTCAGTGATTAAAATTCAGCCCAGACTCACATCCCATTGGAAGTTTCCCCTCCCCATCCTTGGAGCTGGAATTAACTGGAATGGAGGGGAGTGTGCCCTGACCTCCTGTCCCTCTCCTTCCTCCCCTCTCAAACCCCTGCTTGAGTTGGGGGAGGCAGGGTTCTTCTTGTGTCAAGGTTGGGGATGGGGGTAAGGGGTGCCGCATGTTTGCCTGGGTTTAATGATGCCTGTTGATGGGGTCACCCCTTTCCCAGGGTGAACTCACCCCTCTCCTTGCTAAGGGCCCTTTGAGGCTGGGCATCCCTGTCTTCTCTGGGCCCCAGCAGGGTTTATAGTGCAGCTCCCTCTCCAAGTGGGGTATCCTGCCCCTCCCAGCCCACTCATGCTTCTGACCCCATGCTTTGTGCTGCCAGGGTGAAAGGAATCTGGGGTAAAGGTGCCCCCTTTCCTTCCTTTAGTCCCTCCCAGCCAGCCTTCTGCCTCCAGAAACTGAAGTCAGCTGGTGCATCCGAGGGACACCCACCAGGTCTCCCGTAAAGGACTCCCCAAGCACTCTCTGTGAGTAGATCCTGCCAGGACAGAGCCAGTAGGAGTAGGCCTTCTCCACAAGTGACACTCTGAACCATTCCCTCCTTGATCTCGAGGTTACACCACTAACAAGACTTCTCTGAGAGGGACAGTGCAGGGCAGAATAAGCGATTCAGGGCTCACCCTTAAACCCTAATCCTAACCCCTGCTCTCTGAAGCTGGCCTTAGGGGAGATGGTGTGAGGGCCAGGTGCTAGACAGAAGGCTTTAGTTTCGAGCTCTCCAGGCCACCCCTGGATGAGTGTGAACAGGTCACCCACAGGCAGCAAGTCCAGATGCATTTGGAAGCCATGAACCCCAGCGGACTCAGCCGTGCTTGGGCCCTGTTTCTAGAGGGCCACAGGCAGCCCCAGGTACCGCAGGCTATGTTTACCTCTGTGGAACCTTATTTTCCACAAATGTTTTGAGACTTTACAGATTACAAAAGCAATTCTCTAAGGGCAGCCTGCTTCCCTCTGTGCTTCTGTACTAGTGAAGACAGCATAGCCCTAGGCTCTCTCCACCTCCCCTAGGGGTGTGATGCTTGTCCTGGTGATAGTGGCGCCACTGGGTTCAAAGGCCAAGATGAGCTGGGAGGACACTTAGCACATTGATGACATCTTACCCCTGTCTTTCTTCTGTTTTTTTTTTTTCCTGCTCTGGAATGTTTAAGGACCTCTTACCTACAAATAAGTACACTTTAAGATATTTTGCACTTCATTTTGTGTGTCCTAAGACAATTTTCTTTTGTGAGTTAGATCTAGGTGCCTCCCTCCTCTTCTCACCTGACAGAATTGAACATGGTGGTGGCTGCTCTGGGTGGCCCCCATCCAGAGGGGGCAATGCCAAGCCCACAGGCAAATGGGCAACTGTATAGCAGATGCTGTGGGGTGGAGATGTATTTGTAGCTGGACACTTTGAAGGAAGAAGAGGAGGAGGAGAGAATGGGCCCTAACCCAGCTGAGACACAGTCCTTAGAAATCTAACACAGAGGCAGAAGGTCCTTTCGGGAATTGGTTCAAAATGCTTAATTTTTTAAATCAGGCAAATTGATCATTAGAGAACTGATTAAGCTAGAACCACTGTTGGAATAAAAGGGGGAAATAAACTCCTTCATTTGAATTCCAAATTTGGGCTTGGAGGTGACCTAGTAATGAGTTGAACTGGTTCTTAGGCAAACTGGCTGTGGGTGGCCAGGGCAGTGCATGGAGCCGGTGGGCACACGTAACCTTGAGTTTTCTCTCCCCTGAGAGTGTGGGTGTTGGGCCTTGATGCAGAGAGGGACCCTGAGGAGGAAGTAGCATTGTGGCCCCATCACAGAACTGCTCAGGGCCTGGAGCAGGTCCTCTAAATACCACTACTGTGCCCAGGAGGAGACATGGGTTCAGGATTAGAAGGAACTGGAGGTATGTCCTCAGGAAAGACAAGCATGATCAGCAGACATGGTTTGAGGTTTGGGGGCAGCTGTAATTTGCCAAAAGGTGCTGAAGTACTTCCACATTTTAACCACAGGCCTAGAGACACCACAGGAGGCAGAGCCAAGCCTCAGGATCCCGTTTCTCGCCTCACCTATTACTTGGGGCAGGAGTGGGGGGTGGCTGTGGTCACCAAGGCTCAATGAAGATTTTGAGGTTTCTCAGCCAAGATAGGATCATGGTGCCCCTCTGTATGTAATTCAATAGAACTTTTACTTTAAAAAATTTGTCTTTATTAGATATTGGGTAGACTGAAAGGAACATTTGCAAAATACTCCTAAAATATGTGTAGATATAGAGAATGACAAAATGAATCCTGTATTTCTTTATAATTGCACCACCTTTGCAAGCATCCCCAAACAATATGGTTTTTAGTTTAACCTCCTTTGAACTTCATATAAATAGAATTATTTGTCTGCAACTTGCTTTTTCACTGAACATGGTACTTGAGACCCTCTGCAGAAGCTATAATCCATTCATCCACTGTCTGTTCGTTTGCTTGTGGGACTCAACTACCACTGCCAATGTGTTGACTATTTGGTGGATGGCTGGGTTGTTCCCATTTTTTAAGCTAAACAAAGTGTCCCAGTGCCCAGCACAAGTTTCTGTAGTGGTTCTATACAGGGATAGATTACCGACAAGCACCAACATGCCCAGGTAATCTCCTCCTTCTTTACAAGTATCTTAGCAATGACAATTTGGTGTACTACATCCATTTAAGAACCACCATGTCAGGCTCCATTTTACAAAGTGGTATTTAGATTACAATTACATTCATTCTATAAATCAAATTGGAAGGAGCTGGCATGTTCAAAGCCTGATCATTTATATATATATAATTCTGAGTAGCCAAGATAAAGCCAGTCATGTATATCTGAAGCTCTCAACATAGCTTCCAAACAAAAATCATTTTTAGAAAGCAAGGAAAAAACCCACACAAAACCCATGCCCTCAGCATATCCAGAAGACAGACAGCCTTTGAGCTTCAAAGTGCCTAAAACAGATAGTTCCAAGGCTGACACAGAAGATCCTCATGTGAAATACAAATGAAAACAATGACCCAAACCATGTAGCAAACAATAATACAACCACCCTCAGGCTGAAGATAGAAAGGACCAGAAACAAATCTTGAACTCCAGAGAGAAGCTCTGTTCTTCAGAGACATGAGTTGACAAATCTGAAACTATTTTCCAAACATTCTAGGATTTAGTAAATACATAAATATATGTTGGCTAATGGGAGTCGACTTTCTCAGTGAGAGAGAAGTTATAAATAAGCAAGTGGAAAGAAGCCTAGAAAGAACTTGGTGGATGGATTTCAAATTAGAGCTATCATTATAAACTCAAAGTGATAGATGGATGCATAGAAGGAAGGAAGGATAGATGGATAGAGATAGATATGTGTGGGAGTCTACATACATATATGCGTTAGCTTTCTGTTACTATAATGAATACCTGAAATAGTTAACTCAAAAGAAGAAAGGTTTCTTTTGGCTCATGGTTTCAGAAATTTTCACTTTCAGAAATAGTCACTTGGCCCTATTGCCATGGGCCTGTGGCAGTTTATTTCACTATGGCAAGCACACATGGTACAAGAAGCCTGTTCACCTCCTGATGGCCAGGAAGCCAAGATAGAGACAGGAAGGGGCAGGAACCCCAATATTTCCTTCAAAGAGCTCCTATGACCTAAATTCTTTATGATAATCCCTACCTTCTGAAGGCTCCACAAACTCTCAGTAGATGTCATAGGCTGACAACCAAACTTCTAATACATGGGCTTTTGGGGGACACTTTTCCAAGCCATAGCAATAATATATATATATATATATATATATATATATATACATCTACATATATGTATCTGTTGACTCTAGGTGTGTGTATGTGTGTCTGTGATTTCCAATTAGGTTTCTAAATGCCATTATCCACTGAAAATGAACTAGAGATCCTAGAAGAAATGGCTGATTCCAGGAATACAAAACAAGGAAAGTCAAGGTGAGTCTAGAATATTTTGCCCTTCCAGAAAGTAAGGCATCCACAGGTGCATGTTGATGTCAATCTATAAGTAAACGAGGGAGAAGAGAAGCTGTTTCTCGCAGTAGAAAACCATAGAAGAAATGATGGCTGTAGAAAGTCACCACTTGGCAACCATCATAGTAATGACTGATTCCATGGATGAAAAAACTTATGGATAAAAGTTTATTGAGTGCTGGGGATGTAGCTCAAGCAGTAGCGCGCTCGCCTGGCATGCGTGCGGCCTGGGTTCGATCCTCAGCACCACATACAAACAAAGATGTTGTGTCCGCCGAAAACTGAAAAATAAATATTAAAAAAATTTTTTTAAAAAAAAGTTTATTGAGGAACAGGATGTTACTATTGTCTAAAAATGTCTCCTACAAAGGGGAAACTTGACAGAGGAGACACCTGACAGACACTAGTGAACCAAGTGACCATAGTGACCATCCAGTGACGGGATGCATGGGACAAACACTGTAGGCCTCCTGATATGATGTACTGAGAAGGATGCAGCACTTTTGTTCTGTTCTTCCCAACAATGCAAAACCTAAATCGAATCATGAAGAAATAGCAGACAAGCCTCTGTGGGGGGACATCTACAAAATAACTGATCTGTGTTCTTGAAAAAATGTCAATGTCATAAAACACAAAGACCAAAAAAGTTCTCCAGATTTAAGAAGACCAAAAAGATAGGCCAACAATGTGTGATTGGAGATGCTCCTTTTCTAGAGAGGACATAATGGGGGCAATTGACAAACTCCGAATTATAGTGTTGTATCAACATTGACTTCCTGATTTTGATAACTATGCTGTGGTTAACATAAGAGAATGATCCTTGTTTTTAGGAAATACACACTGAAGGATTTACAGATAAAGGAGCATAATGATTTGACTCCAACATTCCAGAGGGTGAGACAAGAATAAAGCAAATATAGTAAAATATCAACATTCAGGAAATCTAGAAGTGTAAAGAATAATTCTTTTTCTTTTAACAGCTGCATTGAGACATAATTCACATGCCATACAACTCACTTACTAGGTCTATATCTAAACATGAAATTGCTGGGTCATATGGTAACTCTAACATTTGGAAAACTGTCAAATTTTTGTAAGGTGATTATACATTATATGTTATATTCCCATCAACAGTGTATGAGGGTTTCAAATTCTCTACCTCTTCACCAACACTTGCTATTGTCCATCTCTTTAATTATAGCCAATTAATTTGCATGACATGGTATCTCATGGTAATTTTGATTTGCCTTCCCCTAATGGGTAGTGATGGGGAGCACTTTCTTCATGTGCTCAGGAGCCACTTTTACACCTTATTTGGTGAAATATCTATTTGAATATATTGCCAATTTAAAAATCAGGTCATATATCTTTTTATTATAGGGTTGTAAGTGTTCCTTTTATATTCTAGACACAAGTCTCTTATTTATGTCTAAAATCTTTTCTCTCATTCTGTGGATTGTCTTTTCACTTTCCTGAGAGTAACATTTGCAACACAGATCTATTTAAATTTCATAAAGTCCAATTTTGTATTTTATCTTTGGTCATTTGTGATTTTGGTGTCATAGCTAAGAAACTATTGCTTGATTCAAGCCATGAACATTTATGCATACACTTTTTTCAAAGGATTTTGTAGTTTTATTGCTTGAATTTGAGTCTTTGATCCATTTACAGTTAGTTTTTATGTTTGGTGTGATGTATGGGTCTAACTTCATTCTTTCGAAAGGGGATATCCAGTTGTCCCTGCACTGTTTGTTAAGCAGACTATTCATTTTCCCATTGAATGGTCTTGGCACTCTTGTCAAAATCAATTGAATACAGATGTATGGGTTTATTTTTGAACTCTCAATTTATTTCAATTGATCTATAAATCTATCCTTATGCCAATACCACATAGACATGATTACTCTAGCTTTACAGTAAGTTTCAAAATCAGAGAGTGTAAGTCCTCAAACTTTGTTCTTCTTTTTGAAGACTATCTTGGCTATTCTGAGTTTCTTGCATTTCCATGTGAATTTTTGGGATTAGCTTGTCAATTTCTGCAAAAATGTCAGCCAAAGTTTTGATAGGGATTAAACTGAATCCATAGATAAATTTGAAGAGTTCTGTCATCTTAAAACTATGAAGTCTTCTGATACATTAAAATGGGATTTCTATTTATTTAGATCTTCTTTATTGCTTTTTAACATGGTTTTTATACAGTGCTGGAAAAAGTAGTACATGCCTGTAATCAAGATACTCAGGAAGCTGAGGCAAGAGGGTCACAAATTTGAGACCAATCTATAGTGTAACACTTTCTCAAAATAAAAAGGGCTGGGGATAAAGCTCAGTGGTAGAGCACCCCTGGGTTCAATCCCCAGTACCACAAAAAAGATATTGTGTCTTTCAACCCATGAGCAAAGCATTTATTTATGCTGTTTTGATCTTTCCTTCAATGTCTTTCAAAGAATTATAAATTTCTACATAATTCTCTTGAATATCTCTATTAGATTTATTCCTAGTCATATATTTTATGCTATCATAAATCTTATCTTCCTTTTATTTTTACAAATCCTTCTTCTGTTGATTTTTATATATTGATTCTGTATCCAGAAATCTTTCTAGATTTTCTTATTAAGTTTAATAAACTATTTGTAGATTCTTCAGGTTTTTTAATATAAACTATTATGCCTTCTGCAAATAATTTCTAATTTTTTAATTCGACTTTTCTTACTACACTGACCACACACTCAAGTACAGTGTCAAATAGAATTGCACTAACCTTACGTTATAACTGATCTCAAAAGGGAAGTGTTGAACATTCACAATTGAGTAATAATTTTGTCTTCACCAATTTTACCCTGGTGTCTGTAGGCATGCATTTCTCTTCATTCATTCTGTGTAGAAGGTTGTTTGTTGTTTTTGTTTGTTTGTTGGTTGGTTGGTACTAGGGTCTGAACCCAGGGGTGTTTAACCACGAAGCCACATCCCCAGCCCTTTTTGTTTTTATAGAGACAGGGTCTCGCTAAGTTGCTTAAGGCCTCACTAAGTTGCTGAGGCTGGCTTTGAACTTGTGATCCTCCTGCCTCAGCCCCCTAAGTCACTGGGATTACAGGTGGGTGCTATTGCACCCCACATTGTGTGGAGTCTAAAACCTTCTTTAATCTGTGTTTTGATGTTTTCACACAGATTTGGAAATTTTTCATCCATTGCATGTTTTAAAATTTTTTAGTTGTAGATAAACACAATACCTCCATTCCATTCGTTTATTTTCATGCAATGCTGAGGATTGAACGGGCATGTTTAAATATTGCTTGTGCCTGTTCTTTCTCTTTTATGTGGATTCCAATAACAAACATTGGACTTCATGGCATCCTCTCTGTCTCTTCTCCTCTTATCTTGCTTTCTTCTGACTTTCTGTTCTCCATGCTTTCTTCTGACTTTCTTCTGACTTATCTCCCAGTTTATTGACATTCTCTTCCTCTGCATATATTCTACCACTGCATTCATCTGTTGATTTACTGATTTGTTTATTTATTTATTTATTTTTATTTCCTTCCTTCCTTTTTCTTTTAATATTGGGGATTGAACCCAGGGGCACTTTACCACTGATCTACATCACCAGTCCTTTCAATTTTTATTTTGAGACTGGCCTCAAAACTATGATGCTTATCCTCAGCCTCCTGGGATTATAGGCCTGCATGACCACACCTGGCTGGTTTTTTGGGGTTTTTTTTTGGTACCAGGGATTGGCACTTAACCACTGAGCCACAGCCACAGCCCTCCTTTTTTTTTTTTTTTTGAAAGGGAGAGAGAATTTTTTAATATTTACTTTTTTTAGTTATTGGCAGACACAACATCTATGTTTTTTATGTGGTGTTGAGGATCGAACCTGGGCCGCATGCATGCCAGGCGAGTGCGCTAACACTTGAGTCACATCCCCAGCTCAAAGCCCCAGCCCTTTTAAAAAAATATTTTATTTAGAGACAAAGTCTCCCTAAGTTACTTAAGACCTCACTAAATTGCTGAGGCTGGCTTTTTTATTGCTTCTTTTTAGTTATACATGACAGTAGAATTCATTTTGACATAATTATGCAAGCATAGAATATATCTTATTTTAGCTAGGACACAGTACCTCTCTTTTCTCTTTCCTCCCCCTACCCACTGCTCCCTTCCCTCTAGTGATCTTTCTGCCATTTATACATAATTATTGTTTTAATTAATTTCTTGTGGATATACATGATGTGGAGATTCACTGTGGCATATTCATATATGTACATAGGAAAGTTATATCAGATTTATTCCACAGTCTTTCCTTTTCCCTCACTTCCCTTCAATCCCCACTGTCTAATCCACTGAACTTCTATTTTCACTTCCCTGAATTGTGGATTAGCTTCTACATATCAGAGAAAACATTACTGAGCCAACCTAGATGCCCTTCAAAAGATGAATGGATAAAGAAAACATGTCTAATTATTTTTATTGTTTACTGAACATTGTAATTGTGAAATTTTTTGCAACAACAATTTTAGGGCAAGGGTATTATTATCATCCTCCAGAGAAGATTCCACTTGTCATTGCCAGTTTCTGAGGATACTAGCAATCTAAGGTCACAGTTTGGGGTATGGAGAGGATAGAAAGCTAGCTAAAGTTCTAGAAGACTCTTTATTCTTATGGAGCAGTCCTACAGGGTCCCAGCCAAAATGAGATTCACCAGGATACTGCCTTAGTATGGCCTGAATTCCATTGTCTGTCCTTCTAGGCCCATGTCACTGTCCAAAACCTATATAGTGTGCAACCCACCCATTCTGGAATCTATAAACACCCCCAGGGTATAAGCAGCTCCCAACACTGACCTCGCCTCCATAGTTCCCATTCTTTTCTAGATCCTATTCTGAAAATTCTCCATTCTATTTTTTCTGTATGATTCCTTCAATCAGATGATTTTATATTTTTTAGCTCTTCTAATTGTCCTCATTAGGAGGTAAGCATGAATTAACTAATTTGTCATTAACAGAAGTGGAAGTCCTTTGTTGAATTTTTAAAATCAATTATCTTATTTTTCACTTTTACAAGTATTATTTGGTTCGTTTTCATATGTATATGCTTGATTTTAAAGAATGATATTTTCAATCCTCTTTGATTTCCCTTAACATATTAAGCATACTGATTTTATGCTCTGGATCTGATCATCCCAACATTTGCAGTCTGTGGGAGTTTGGTTCTGCTGGCACTCACTCATGGGGCTGTTTCCTTTTTTATTTGCAGGTGGGCCTTCTGACAGCTTTGCAGCAGGGTGGGACGGCCACTCCACCCCGGAACAATTTTAAATGAAATTCCCAGTCTGGGGAGTCCATGGGCTATCTGAGGATTGTAAATCCCAGTTGTAAACCCACATGGTGCTGGCTTATGCGTCCAAACACTCAGAGTAAATCTTTTCCCCTCCTCCTTGTGCCAGGCTTAGGAATTAGCAATTCTCCTTGAGGCCCTGCGGTGCAGAGGTAGTGGGCAGCATTTCCAGTTCATCTGATGATGATGATGTCACCTCTTAGGGTGCCACCTTCATGCATGTGGGGAGGGAATGCTTCCTTACAGACCTCTAACTTTGCAAGTCTTGTGATTTATTACCTGTCCCTGAAATCTGTGAGGTCACTAGGGTCTATAAATGCTCTTGGGCTGAAGGTTGGCCTCTGTTTTCCAGTTACCTTTCTGGGTTCCTGCTTTGATATAATTTTTGGACTCATAATTCCTTACTGTTTGCTATCTTATTGGTGCATTTAAAAACATGATTTTTAAATATTTTATTTGGCATTTTATGTACTAACATAAAAACATTTTCTTTCTTGGCTTTCTGATTACAAAAATCTGAATATGTTCAAAGATGGATATCTCCCTCTCTTGGTTTTTTTGTTCAATGAGTGGTTTTATATTTTTCTTTTATAGATATTTTCATAAAATAGTTATACATTATGATATATCATATATAATATAATTAATTATAACAAATAAAAGAATTTTTTAAATAAAAAAGTAGTTATATATTTACCTATTAGATGTGTCATTAAATGACTGACCCCCAATAGATAAGAACAGGGACCATATCCACTTTCTTTTCTCCTCCATCAGTTAGGATTACATTCATCAGTTAGGATGACAAAAAATTCATAAGAATATTGGCCTGGGGCTGGGGATGTGGCTCAAGTGGTAGCGTGCTCGCGTGGCATGCGTGCGGCCCGGGTTCGATCCTCAGCACCACATACCAACAAAGATGTTGTGTCCGCCGAGAACTAAAAAATAAATATTAAAAACTCTCTCTCTCTCTCTCCTCTCTCACTCTCTCTTTAAAAAAAAAAAAGAATATTGGCCTAACCAAAGTAGACATTTATTTGTTTTGCACATTAACGAACTCCAGAGGTAAAACTTTCAGGGCTAGTATAGATTTCCACAAAATGGTTAGGGATCAAGGGTCCTCCAGATCATTCCAGACCACTGCATCATAATCCATATGGTATGGCCTTCTTTCTTTTGATCCAAGATGGCACCAGAGCCCTAGCCCTCATATCAGAATGGAGATAAGGAGGTGGATGAAAGAAGGGGTAGAAGAGAAACAGGAGACTACCAGCATCTTTGTGTTTCCCAAAACATGCTGGCCCAGACTTCCAGTTAAATCTCACAGGTCACATGGCCTCTCTTAGTTGGAAAAAAAAGCTTAGAAATGTCTCTCTGAATACCCTTCCCACTCAAAGGAAATGAGGCTCCTTAGAACAATGTGGAAATCTTCGTTCAGTCATAGGCCCAGTTATGACGGATTAGGGTTCTATCTCCAGAGAAGAATGTGGCAGCAGCCAACAGTCTCCACTATACTCTGTATCCAGAAAGCCTGGCCCAGCACGGCTGCACTGTTAAACCTCTGTGGTATTAAAATAATGAAAGAAGAAGGGAAGCAGAGAGGAAGGGAGGGAGGGAAAGAGGGAACCTTACAGACCTGTCAAGAGACATACTAACTTGTACTATGAAGTCACAGGTTGCTGAATAAGCTGGAATTGACATGCTTAAGGGAGTACACAATACACCCAGATGAAGGGGTGAGGAGGGGCTGTGTACTCCCTGAGATGCCTCTAGCACATGCTGATGTATGCAAAACCAGGCAAAGAGCGATATGCTATTTTTTAAAATACAGGGGGGAATGGCCAAGTGTGGTGGCACACACCTGTAATCCCACTCAGGATGATGAGGCAGGAGAATCACAAGTTCAAAGCCAGCCTCAGCAATTTAGCAAGCCCCTAAGCAACTCAGTGAGACCCTGTCTCAAAATAAAGAACAAAAGGGCTGGGGATGTGGCTCAGTGGTTAAGCACCCCTGGGTTCAATCCCTGAGAAAGAAGGAAGGGAGGAAGGGAAGGAGGGAGGGAAGAGAGGGAGGGAAGGGAAGGGAATGGAGGGAGGGAAGGAGGGAGGGAGGGAGGAAGGAAGGAAGGGAGGGAGGAAGGAAGGAAGGGAGAGAAAGAAAGAGAAAGAGAGAGAAAAATGGGGAATGGTTATAAGTGAAAACCCAAACAGACTAAAGCAATCCCTAAGAATCAAAAAAGAACAGAAGTAAATGAACAATACCACATAAAAGTTTGTGCCATACCATATGAAGAAGTACTTCAAGTATCTTTAAAGAATGGAATTATGATTGTATATACCTAATGGGATATATCTTAAGGACAGTAAGAATTCCAAAAGAAATCTAAAACTGTGTTTGGTAGAGCCAGATGAGATCTCTCTGAATACCTTTCCCACTCAAATGAAATGAGGCTCTTTGGAGCAATGTGGAAATCTGAGTCTGCAGCAGGGAGTGAAGATGAGTCCAGAACCTCCTGCTAGTACAACAAAGATGTGGGAGCCAACTCAAAGGCTAAGCACCAAGACAAAGAATGCCAGCAATGGAAGGAAACCTATTGCATATGCTTAAGTCCATGCATTTCCAATGACTGGCCACTTTCACAGATTGCTTGGGTACCAACTCAACACTCTGAAGGGTAGAATAGAAAGAAGGCATGTGTATCTACCTGACTTTTCTTTCATCACTTGTATTTCATGATGACCAAATAGTGAATAAAAGAAAGTTCTTCCATTATAAAATTCCAAACAGGAAATGCAAGAATAATTAAAGAATTGAAAAATTACCCTTTTGCAACCCTAAATAATGGCTCTAGATGCTAAAAGTGCTGGGTGAAAGGTCTCTGGGAAATACAATAACACTGGATCAACTCTACAATACCTGAATCTCCTGATAAGTGTCATCATCAACCAGAGTGGCAAGCACTTGTACTCAGTACTCCCTGGGGAAACTTCTCATCAACAGCATACAGCCTGAATCTGAGCACACCACTTGCTCTAGTGACCAGTTTAGTGGGAATGCCAGAGACAGCAGATAATGGTAGATAATATAGCATAAGGGTGCCACCAGTCACATCCCAACTGTAGGAAATGGTACAGGAGGAATGGCTTGGCTTTAAATATACACATACACACACATATATTTTAGCTGTAGTTGGACACAATACCTTTATTCTGTTTATTTATTTTTATGTGGTGCTCAGGATCAAACCCAGGGCCTCACACGTGGTAGGCAATTGCTGTACCACTGAGCCACAACAGCAACTCCTGGCTTGACTTTTCAACAAATAAAAAGCACAGAAAAGGGGAAGCCCAGTTATTCTGGATGTGAGTGTGTGCGTGTGTGTGGTTCTGGGTTTGCTAAGCCCACACTGTACCACTGAGCCACATCCTCAACATATTCTAGATTTTAAAAGATGGAAGACTATCAAGCCAATGCTAAGGTGTAGTCACCTACATCTATTTTTATTAAACATTTATTTTTTAGTTGTAGATTGACACAATATAATCTTTATTTTTTTTAATGTGGTGCTGAGGATTGAACCCAAGGCCTCACACATGCTAGGCAAGTGCTCCACTGCTGAGTCCCAGCCCCAGCCCACCTATATTTATTTTTAAATAAACCAGACACAAAAGAGCATCTTTGAAACAATCAGGGAAAGTGTGAACTAGGTGACATTAAGTAATTGTTCTGAATATTGTTGGGTTTGATAATGATGTTGCGGTGTTGTTTTTATAAATCCTTAGCTCTAGTTAGAAATCCATAGGAATTATGTAGGAAATGACATGATATCTAGCGTTTACTTTAAAATACTCTGGACAAAAAGTGCCATGAAATTCTGGAACAGAAAAAGGACACAAATAGAAAAAGTGGGGAAATGGGAGTAGAGTCTGGAATTAAATTACTAATATTGTATAAATGTTCGTTTCTCAGTTGTGACAAATGCAGCAAGAGGTTAACAATAGGGGACATTGACTGAGGAGCCCATGGGAGCTTGCTGTATTATCTTTGAAGCTTTTCTCTCAAAATAAAATTGTTCTACAATCTAAAGTTCATTTTTTTTAAATATTCCAGGGAAAGGGGGGAAATAAGTAAAAGGGGGACAAACTCCACTTAGAAAATGGGACGTATTGACTAAAGACACTCAATATCATTAGCCATGAGGGAAGTACAAATCAAAACCAGTATGCAGCATCATTGCAAACCCATACGAATGGCTACAATAAGAAAGAATCAGGCAGCAAATGCTGGAGAGGATGTTGAGAAAGTGGATCTTTCACTCATTGCTGGTGAGCATATAAAATGGGATGAGATGGCCACTCTTCAAAACGGTTTTGCAGTTTCTTATAAAACACACACGCGTATCTCTGTGCTGGGGTACGTGGTAGAGTGCCTGCCTAGAGTGTGCTGGCCCTGAGCCGTGTTCAGCGGTGGCAAAAACACAAGCAGAGGTACCACGAGGACCTTTGGGGTGATGGAATGGTTCTGTACATTGAATCTATGACAAGTTATGAAACTGCAGAGCCACCTGCATGATGTGTGACACCTGGTGCAGCTCGCTCAGGCTTCTGAGGCTGCAGTGCCACCGGGCAATATGCCCACGTTTGGGGAACTGCAGAGAGGAGCCACCAGCCACCTGGGGGTTTCTCCGATGAATTCAAAAGAACAAGTTTTTAAAATATTTCAGGGGGAAAAGAAGGGTCTAAATGAAAAATGTGGACAAATTATTGAGAACTGTTGACACCGGCTGATCGACCCACTGGACTTCATTAACTATTCTTTACCTTTGTTTGTGTTTGACCTTTTCCGTGATAAACTGTCTTCTTAAGAGTCACTGCTAAACAAATGTCTGTTGAATGAATAAGTGAAGGATTAATGAATAACCGCAGTCTAAACCTGGCCTTCTATAGATAATGGAAGTGGGATCTGGAGGGAGGGCCTGCTCAAGGTCACATGGAATACTCAAGGCTCCTGATAGCTAGTCCAGCTCTTGTTAAATACATGTTTTCAACTTTACACAAGTGAACGTTTTAGAAAAAAAAAAAAGAAAAAGAAAAAGAAAAAGAAAAATTGACCCTTAACCTAGGGATCCAACACAAGAAGGGAAAAGGCTTCGCAGGAGAGCATCTAGGGAGACCCAGTTGCTAGCTGCACCCAGGGGTGGGGGCAGCAGACCACCTGCAGCGGGTCAGAGGCTGTACTCCCAGAGATTTTCCCCAAGATGAAATCACTAGAATGCCTGGTGTGTTTGAACGTCTTAAAAGAACATTTACACACCCGGAGGAGAGTGGAGGGTTGAATTAGTGATAAGTGCGTGGGAAGCTAAGCAAACAGCAACCCGAAGGACAATTATTAACTCCTGGGAAAACAAAATGCTGTGCAGAGAAGGGAAGTCACTGTGGTTTGCATGGCTCACCTGTGAATGGCATTTACGTGGCTGCATAATTTTCAAGGATGGGAACAAGAAGGGGGAGGAGAGCATAACCCTTTTCTTGCAAAGGAAGCCCTGGAGGGGACTGCAAGGCACACCTGGCCTCCCAGGTGGGGCCACTGTGAGCAAAGGTGTGGGGCACATTCTTCTCCTTTCATCCCTCGTGCCCTGGGTTTCCCTGAGGGAACAGGATTATGGCCCCACTGTGCCCCCCAATCCAGCTTCCTCCTGTCCCTCTGGAGGGTCTGTCCTTGATCCCTGTCCTTGCTCCCTTCTAAGGCCAGTCTTTCACAAAAGGCATCAGCCCCACTCCCCTGACCCTTCCACTCAAGCTGAGGACTTGGCTCTTCCACTGTCTAGTCCCTCTCAGTAGCTCAAAGGGACACCTCAAACCTCAGACACCAACCTAAGCATGTGCCCAGCCACAGATCCACCCAGGCCACTCTGAGGCAGGTACTGTTGTCCAGCTTGTGCCAGACAATGACTAAGTGGCGGAGAGAAAGATGATACTCAGCTCCTCATAGAGTGGGCAAGGGCTGTACATAATGTGGCTTTGGTGGCCTAGCAAAGACAAGGGAGAGGTCCTCAAACTGTTGTCCTCAGAAACAAGTGCCTGGTGGTGTAGCAAAAGATCTGCTCTGTCTTAGAACCTGTGAATGTGACTTTATGAAAGAAAAGGGTCTTTATAGATGTATTTAAATCAAGGAGGTAAGATGAGACCATTCTAGATTATCAAGGTGGGATCTAAATCCAAGGACAGGTGTCCCTATGGAGACAGAAAGAAGGCCACGTGAAGATGGCGACAGGGATTGGGCCACAAGCCAAGGGAAGCCTGGAGCCCCCAGAAGCTGGAAGAGGCAGGAAAAATCCTTTCCTGGAGCCTCTGGAGGAAACAGCCCTGCCCACACCTCGACTTCAGCCTCCAGAACACTTGTCCTGGGGGTCCTGGACAGACAGCCCAGAACATAAAGAACCAAACCATAGGGAATAGTCAGGCTGTGGGGGAGGATGCAGGGGAGACACAGCTAATGGTGCCCCTCCAGGTTACCCTCTCCCTCACAAGCCTATTGCCTAGCCAGACTTCTGGAAAGAACTAGCTACCTGTGCTGGCTCCACTGCCTCAGTGTCTACTCAATAGTCACCCAACTCCTCGTTCCTACCCCACTCCCTATAACTTTGTCTGCTTCTTCTCTCTGCTGTGACCCTCCTCCAGAGCCTGATGCAGGTTCAGCCCCCTGATCCCTGACTTTGATTAAGGGGATATTTTTTAAAAAGAGCTGAAACTCCAACAGGCAGCCCATCCTCAGGGGTCAACACTGTGCACAGGAGCAGAGGCATAGCCAGGAAAGACCAAGTGTACACTGAGTTCAAGGAACAAGGGGAGGGGAGAGCCATGGCAAACATGAGCTGACAGAGCAAGGACCATGGGTTTCCATGAGCCACAGAGGAATACAGGCTATCCTAAACCCCAGACCCTCCCCTTGGGGACAGGCAGGCACATCACAAACCCCATGGCCAGATCTTCCAGCTGCATGGACACTGCCACCCAGAGCCACTGGCTGTCATGGGGCAGGAAATTGACAAGTTGGGGAATTGCCAGTGCCATGCTGCCTCCAAGGGCTTGGAGGGGACCTGGGCACAGGGACACACTGACTCTAAACAACTTGGTAACTATCTGGCTTCTCTCCTTGAATGTTAGTGCTGTGAGGACGTTCACTTGGTTTTGGTCACTTTTCTGTTACCAGCATTTAAGCGCAGCACATGGCACATCATAGATGCTTCAGTATTTGTTGGATAAATGATGAATGAACAAGTGAAGAAGCCCAACACTCCACAGAGCAGGGAGCAAGGGTGTCCTGGGCAGCCCCTGTAATGGGCCGCTGTTATCAACACATAGTTGGCATGCCCCTTCCTTCTTTGAGGGATGACCTGGGAGCAAGGGGTCTCCTGCTTAAAGTCACGTACCCTGAAACCTGATTTCCACTGACCAAAGTCCAGCCTAGCTCCACACTGCCCCTAGATTTAAATCTCCTCCTCATGGTCAGACTTCTTGGGCTGTCCCTGGAGCAATGGGCCCTGAGTTAATGCTTACCAGGCATGGAAAACCACGTGCAAGGAAACCACTAAATGATAGCCCAGGCCAGCAGTCCAAGGACAGGGGTAGGAGGAAGGCAGCCCCTGCTGAGTCAAGGGAGGGGGAGCTGGGCTAGGAGGGTGGCTGAGTGGGTGAGGAGGAGCTGGGGAAAAGATTGGGAGAGGGATAAGGGAGGTTGTGCTCTCCTCCCTGGCTGGCCATTGCAGCTCCAGCTAACCTGCTGCTCCTCAGATTCATTTCCCCCTGTCCTTGCTTACCAGGAATAGATGGACAGCTGCTGGGGTACAAAGAGTGAATGCTGTCCTGGGCACAGGTGTGGGAGCCACATGGGCTGGGACATGTAGGAGGGTGAATGTCTCAGATCCGTTAGCTAGTCAGGCTAGCCATGGGGTACCGAAGCAGGGGCCTTTCTCACATGTCCATCTAAGGGAAAAATGAGGTCCAAAGAGTAGAAATGCCCTGATCTAGGGGACAGGGTCATGGGGACTCTGTAATTACCAGGTGCTGCTGTCCCCATCACATACTGAGGGTTCAGAGTTCCCATGCCCCAGCCCTTCCTTTCCTGTTGTGGCTGCTAGGAATTGAGCCCTCTGACTTGTATGTACCCTTCCTTACAAAACTGACCTGGGATTTCTTGTCTTCAGGGGGCCCTGGGCCCCGGCCAGAACAACTTGGCCCATGGCAAGTAGCCCTTGGCAAGCCCATGCTTCCAGGAGGAAACCTGTCAATCGGAGGCTTAAGTGAGGTCTGGGACACCCATATGGGGAACATAGGGACACAACTTCTGGGCTCCTTTCCTGAATCACAGGCAGGGAGCTGTCCTCATTACCCAAGACCCTCAGCTGTGGGCCCTGATTCCCCAGATGCTCCTTGCTGGGACACTGGCTGGGCAGGCCCAGGCTTGGGCTCCTGAGTTGTACTGGGGTGAGTGGTGGTTCCCCCAAAGCTGTGCCCACCTCTTCACACCCAGACCCTGTGAATGTGACCTTATGGAAAAGGGATCTTTACAAATGTTGCTAAATTAAGGTTGTAAAGATACAATAAGCTAGATCATCCAGGTGGGCCCTAAGTCCAACATCAGGTGTGCAGGTGTCCTTATGAGACAGAACAGAGAGAGAAGGCTGTGTGAAGGTGGAGGTGGAGATTGGATTGATACAGCCATAAGCCAAGGGATGCCTGAAGCCCCCAAAGCTGCTACAAGAGACAGGAAGAACCCTGCCCTAGAGCTTCCAAAGGGTGCCCACACCTTGGTTTCAGACTCTGACCTCCAGGATGATGAGAGTACAGGCTTGTTATTTTGAGCCACCAGGTTTGTGGTCATTTGCTGTGGCCACCTCAGTACACTCATCCAGGAGGGAACAGGCTGAGCCTGGAGCCCTCCTAGGCCAGCTGAGGGGAGGGCTGGGCCTTTGTACTCACATCATCCAGTAACTGAATGGGGGCTGGGGCAACCTAGGCAAGGCTGCTCCCTTTGGCCTTGGGCAGTTCACAAGGAGTGTGGGTGGCAACCATCATAGAAGTCGGGGTTCCTGAGGGTGCACTCACATTCCTGTGTACTGAGCATGCACATCTGACACAACTGTAGAAATGGGAAGGACTGGGGAGGCCCATGTGCATGGCTGTCTTCAGCCACTTGGGGTTACCTCTTGGCGGAGGAGGAGGCTTTGCTGTGGTCAATCTGCAGAGCATGCGACCCCTGAAGCAAAGTGCAGGGGACACTGACAAGCCCACACTTACATGGACAGATGAATTACATTCTAGAATTTGTTCAATGTTTATTAGGAGGAATTTTTGACACAGGTCTATCTACAGAGAATGAGCATCCAGTGACCCCCCATCAATCAGTACCAATAGTGACCCAGTTGTGGCCATCTTGCTTCATGTCTCCTTATTTATTTTTGGTACCAGGGATTGAACCCAGGGGCACTTAACCACTGAGCCTCAACTTAACCACATCCCCAGCCTTTTTTACATTCTATTTACAGACAGGGTCTCATTGAGTTGCCTATGGCCTCACTAAGTTGCTGCTGAGGCTGGCTTTGAACTTGAAATCATCCTGCCTCAGCCTCCTGAGCCCGGCTCATCTATCCTTTGAGATAGACAGCCTCATACCTGCAAGTGAGAATAGGCCCTCCACAGCACCAAACACAGATTCAGCACCTTGGTCTTTGTGCCAATGAGGGCAAGAGGCTGGCCCACTCAACCTGGGGACTCCACAGGGGTTCCCCAAGCTCCCCAAATCAGGCCCTAGTGTCCAACCTCTGGATCAAGTCAGAACCAGTGTGGACAGGAGGGGTCTGCAAGGGCCACACAAGAAGCAGGATCCAGAAGGTAATTGATCCCGGTATTTGCCCTTGCATGGGATGCAGAGTTAAGGGGAAGCAAGGTTGAAGTTGGAAAAGGTGGAATGTGTGCGACACCATATGAAGGTCAGGTGAGACTGCTGAAGAGAGACACAGCAGCCAAGAGGCCCACAGCACACGGCTGCCACTGAGCCTGGGGTGCCCTCCACAACTGCCTGCCACTCCTCCCTACTCAGCCTGGCTTCTGCCTGTCCACTTCCCATCCGCACACCTCTTCTGGAGTACACACATGGGCCTCCTGCTCAACGCAGTATGCACCAGGCTGCTGTAGGGACCTGGGTAGTTTTGCCCCTTTCTCCTCCAGCAGCTTCCTGAGGGGCTCACTGAGGGTTGACACACACACACACACACTGATACACATTCATATTTCATACACAAATATGCAGACACATGTGCATATACACAAGCACACACATGCACACACACACACTCCTCACACATACTCCACGCACATATTTGCATGCACATACACATGCCCACATACGCCACACTATTATGCACATGGATGCACACACACCAGCCTCTACCTTTTATATACATGTGAAAATCATTGCTCCCCAATGCATATAGGAATGGCAACTGGATCCTGCAGCCCTGAGACTCTGCACAACTGGGTGTTGGCAGAGGACAGCTTCAAGAAGCCTGTCAGCCTCAACTTAGTTGGACTGTACCCTTCCTCTTGCCCAGGGAGATGGCTGGTCCCAGAGGTGAGCTTCCCAGTGAAGACAAGGCAAGCAGGGCCAGCAACAAGTGCTAGGCACTCACAGCCTGGCTATGTATGGGTGGGAGCCTCCCTTTTACAGCAGGCCACTGCCACCTCCTCAGCCTCCCCTCACTCACCCTTGGAGGACAAGGGGCCAAGCAGCAGTATAAGGGGACAAAGAAGGAATAAGCTTGAGGCAGCAAATTCAAACAGGGCCCAGGAGGGAGGGACAGGCCATGAAGGGGATGCCAGCAAGGACCATCACAGCAGCTCTGCACTCAGCCCAGGCCCAGAGCTGTGTGTGTGCATGTGAGTACATGTGTGTGCCAGTATGCATATATGCATGGCGGCAGCAGCACCCAGCAAGGTGGTCTTCCAGCACACACTCTGGGTGCATGAGGGCATGGGGTCATGCAATAGCAGGCAGGAGAGTGCAAGAAGCCGTGTGTGTGCGCACACGCACATGTGTGTATGAGCCAACAAACAAGTACCTTCTTTCCGAGGGACTCCAGGAACCAAGCTGGAAACATTCAAGAAGCATCTTCAAGCCCTGAACAAAAGGGATCCTTCCGCATTTTTGTCCCCTGATTCAGCAGCCATGTGGTAGTATGAGCCCAGGGTCTTTACATCTCCAGCTTCATCTTCACTGCAAATACACACACTCATGCATTCACACACTCATGCACACACATGATTGCAAATACACATAGGCACAGTATACTCCAGGCACATGGACATGCATTCTAGGTCCCTGTGCAGGGGAAATTCTTCTAGGCCTTGACACTCTTGCCCATACCATTCCTCCTGCCTCTTATGTCTTTCTTCCCTGAGTCACCTTATGAACTCCCACCTCAACAGGCAGCTCAGTGACCCACTCTTTTCAGACTTTTCCCTGGTCCTGCCCTACCTGTGAGTTTAGTGAGCTATTTGTTGAGGGTGTTTAACTTCCTCCTGGATCCTCAACTACTATCCCAGTAACTATACCAAGAGCTAGACTTTTGGGCTGGGGATACAGCTCAATGGTAGAGTGCTTGCTTCACACTCTACCAGCCTCAACTTAGTGAGACACTAGGTTCAATCCTCAGCATCACATAAAAATAAATGAATAAATAAAGATATTTTGTCCATCTACAACTAAAAATATTTTAATGCTATTAACTAAGAATAAACTAAGAACTTTGTTTCAATGTCAATTATGAACTGCTGTTATGTTACTTTAACAAAAACTGGATCTGTCTTAGAGGGAGAACAAGCAACTCACCAAAAACCTCTTCATTTTACAAATGTATGTATGTATGTATGTATCTATTTATTTATTCATTTATTTAGGATACTGGGAATTGAACCCAGGGGCACTTAAACACCAAACCATATCCCCGACCCTTTTTCATATTTTATTTAAGGACAAGGTCTAAGTTGCTTAGGGCCTCACTAAGTTGCTGAGGCTAGCTTTGAATTTGTGATTCTCCTGCTTCAGCCTCCTGAGTCACTGGGATTACAGGCATTAACCACCACACCCAGCACAAACTTTTTTTTCTTTTCTTTTTTTTATTGGAACTGGGGATTGAACCCAGGGCTTTGCGAATGTGAGGCAAGTGCTTTGCCACTGAGCTTCATTCCAGCCCCACAAACTTTTTATCCTTCCTTTTCATGAGTCTGGGTTCAGAATAGCAAAAGAAAGCATAATCATCTCCTCTGAATCAAGTTCCTTTTCCCCGCTGAGATCCTTTTCTGTTGCCAGGCCCTGAACATCATGAAAACTATGACTGGTAAGAAAATAATAATCATTTCTATAAAGATGTTAAAAACTTCATTTCAAAAACAATATGTTATCATGAAAAAGGGTCATTCTCCCAAGAGGACAGAGTGATCATAAATGTGTATGCACCCAAAAAACAAAGCTGAAAAACATGCGAAGAAAAATGGAAAAAAGTGAAAGGGAAGAGGAACAAATCCACAATTATAGTTGGAGACTTCAAGATACCTCTCTCAATAATTGACACAATAACTATATAGAAAGTCAGTAAGGATATAAAGAACTCAACAACATTATCAGTAAATTTACAGAATAATCCACCCCATAACAGCATGTTGCCCATTTTTTCTGAGTACCCATGGAACACATCCAATATAAACCATATCTCAGGCAAACCTCAACAAATTTAAAAGAACTGACATTATACAGAGTTTGTTCTCCAATCAGAATAGAATCAAACCAGAAATCAATAACCAAAATAAAAATCTCCACGCACTAAGAAATTTAAAAAACACACTTAAAAAATAATCCACGGGTCAAAGAGGAAGACTGAAGAAAAAAATTTTAACTACATTGAAATGAAAGAACATAATAGCGCAACATTGCAAAATTTATGGAATGTAGCTAAAGCAGTTCTGAGAGGGACATTTATAGCACAGAGAGATTCTTTTTCTCCTTAAAGAGAAGTCAATATCTCAAAGGCAGGATGGCACATGAATTAGGGCTGGAAATTTGCCTGACTCACTGAATCAAAAATATCTCTCAGATCCAAAGTTTGAGTGATGTACACTTTAAAATGACATTAAGGGGCTGGGGTTGTGGCTCAGTGGTAGAGCCCTTGCCTAGCACGCATGAGGCACTGGGTTCAATCCTCAATACCACATAAAAATAAATAGATGAATAAATAAAGGTATTATGTTTATCTGAAACTAAAAAAAAAACTGTAAAAAGAACATTAAAACCTGAATATAAGCTGAGTGTGGTGGCACATGTCTGTAAGCCCAGCAACTTGGGAGGGTGAGGTGGGAGGATTTTAAATTCCAGTCCAGCCTCAACAACTTAGTGAGACCCTGTCTCAAAACAAAAAAAAAATATTTAATGAGCTAGGGATGTGGCTTAGTGGTTAAGCACCCCTGGGTTCAATCCCCAGTACAAAAATTAAAAACTGAATATATCAGGAAGCTGAAGAATTTAGATCTCTTAAATTTCACTGAATCTAAAATCAAAAACCTAATTTGAATTGAGCTCTGGATCTACCTCGGACTGATCAAGTTACTTTGAAGAAGCCATTCAAATGTTCTACATCTCGGTTTCCTCATTTATGAAATACTAAGACATTCTACTTCTTAAGGATATTTTGGAATGAAAGTATATATGAGTTGTATTTCATAAATAGTAAAGCTCTGAATTGGTTTGCTAGAGATGCAATAACCAAATACCACATACAAGGTGGCCTAAAACAACAGGCATTTATTCTCTCTTGATTCTGGAGGCCAAAAGCCCAAGGTCCAGGTATTCAAAAGGCCATGCTGCTTCTGAAGCTTCAAGGGAATGATGTGTTCCTGGGCTCACCCCTGAGTTCTGCTTGTTTGCTGGTGATCTTTGGCATTCTTTGACTGGTAGATCTCTAGTCCGTCTCCATGTGGTGTTGTCCCTGCTTGTGTCTGTGCCCAAATCCCCCACTTTTATAACACCAGTCGTAATGGAGTAGGGGCCCACCCTACTTCAGTGTAATCTCATTCTACTAATCATATCCCCCAAAGAGCTTACTTCCAAATAAAGTCACGTTCACAGGCACTGGAAGTTAGAACTTCGACATGAATTTGGTACAGGGGCATGCAATTAAACTCATAGCAAGCTCCCTGCCAATTTTATGCTAGAGAACTGTAGTCTTTATTATTGTCCTTTTTGTTGGCTCCAGCCATAAAATGTACATATATGTCAACCTTGGCAGCCTCCTTGTCAATTTGCCTTGATGGTTGATGGCATGGAGGTATATTGCTGTCCCTGGGAAGGTGTGTACACACCCACATGTGGACACAGTGTTATTGTCCGGCTCCAGTCTGTGTGCAGCCTTTCTGTCCTGGTCTTCAGTGTAAATGCAAGCCCAGGCCCCCAGACAGGGCCGGCCTCCTCACCACATCCAGCGCCGAACCACCCAGGGATCCTGTGGCTCTCAGTGCACATCTGTAGATCTGTCCAGTGGGATTCTGTGGAGTCACCCAGGCACCCCATCCCTCACAGAGGCGTGCTCTGTTTGTCTCCCTCCTCCCTGACAACAAGCATTCACACGAGGCTTTGGTTTCCTCAGTAACCAAGGCCTGCAGCTGACTGGTCACAGAACCCGCAGCAGAGGTGTCCCAGGGACCACCAAGGATAATATGGCAACTCGTCCTCCTCCTGCCCTTGCCCATCTTTTCTCTTGCAGCACCTGGAGGATAGCCAGCCGAGGGAGACAGGTGAGGCCAGCCAGGCCTTGGAAAGCACACTCCTGGTGCACCAGGAGGCCATGAGAGGTATCCAGGCACCAGCCAAAGAGGGCAGAGGTGAGAGTGCTGAGGCTGGGTGAGAGGGAGGCTGGAGGGGTTTCTGGCAGGTCTGGGGGTACATTCTGCGGAGGAGAATGGCAGAAACAGAGGCTAGGACAGGGAACAGCAACAGGACCCAGCAGGCAGTGTACATGGAAGTGGGAGTGGGGGGGCCTGAGGGTAAATGAGGGGCAGTAGGAGATGATGCTGGGAGAGAACCTGGCAGCAGGGCCACAGAATCTTAGGTGTCAAGACTGCCAGACAGCACCCTCGGGCTTTGGGGTACACTAGAGCACAGGAGGCAGGTATTTGAAGGCAGGTTTCTGGACCCACCTGGGAATTCAGAGTCCTTACCTAGAGGTAAGAAAAGGCCACCAAAAGTGTGGAATGGGGAGCCTCTACACAGGGAGTCCTCCTGAAAATGGTAGCAGCCATAGAAGCCAGTCAGATGACCAGAAAGATGCCAATTGATGCTGGGACAGCAGGATGTGCCATGAGTGCTGCCCATAGGCAGGGGGCTTCTGGAGGCTGACCAAGTGCTCAATTCTCTCTGGGCCCTGGCAGCCTTGCTCAGGGCCAGCTATACACTGGGTGTCATGGAGGTCTATGGGGGGTTACACAGCCACCTCAACTTCACATCCTTCCTGCAGGAGACATTTGTAGCATGCCTGCAGTGCTCAGGCCCAATGCCAGCCACACTGAAGCACAAAGGCATCCGTAGCATCCATGAATCGGTCAGCTGGCCAAATGCAGAAGGAAGCAGACAACGGAAGCCCCAATAACACAGGGAGGAGGGCAGGGTGACACCTGAGGGTCATGCCCAGCGCTGTGAGGCCAAATTGAAGGTGGGGAGAGCACTGCAGATAGGAGATATACTATGTGCCAGGCACTGAGCCACGAAGTGACCTGGCGAGGGAGGGTAAGAACCATGCCTGGTGCAGGCCCAGGGGCTTCCTGAAGGGAGGGGGCTCATGCTGAGTCTCCCCTTCAGCATGCTTCACAGCCCTGTCAACAGTCAATTCCACTCCCCTGAGTTTCTCACCCTCTTGTCTTCATGACAGCTGGGACAGGAAGCAGTGGGCACAGGAAGTCAACTTCAAAACATTCCCCTAGCAGGATGGAGGAACATCATGAGGAGTCGAGGGACCTGGACACCAGAGGGAATTCCAGTATGCTCACCCCAGTGCTGCCTCTCAGAGGTGAGTGAATTCTGCCCTTATCTCCAGTGATTTCCCTATACAGCTGCTTCTTCCTCCACAGAAGGGTGTCAAGGGCACAGGGCATCAGGTAGTGGCCCAAGAGCTCTGATCTTGCCTGGAGTCACCCACCCACCACCATATCTCACCTACAGACAGCCTCACTATGAGCTGCTGAGACAGAGGTCCCCAGACTCTCAGATTCCTTCTTCCTGGGGTCTCCCCACGTTGCTAGAGCCCCTCTTGGAGCCAGATACCAACATCATAGGGGAAGAAAGGATTCGTGGAGCCACTGCAGGCAGGGCTGGGGTTGAAAAAGTGAGCATGCCCCTGCCAGACAGATGTGAAGGGCCACGTGCACAGCAAGGACAGTAGGTGATGATTTGAGGGGGTGTTGAGAAGGGATGAATGTTTTGCACATGAGATGGATGTGAATCTGGGAGGACAACAGGAGGACTGATTAGGCTAAATAGTAGCCCCCAAAATATGTGTCTACCTGGAGCTTCAGAATGCACCTTATTTAGAATAAGACAAAGGGACACCAGTCATCCTGGTACATTCTGGTAATGGCCAGTTAAGAGCTGGGCTTAGAGGAGGTGGATGAGGGAGGCCAGGTGGTGAGTAGGAGCTGGATCATTCAGGATCTGTGAGCTGGACTTTGTCCTCAAGGCCACAAGGGGCCATTGAGGGGCCCTAAGGGGAGGAATAGCTGAGGCATCTGTCTCAGGTCAGTCAAGCTGGCCTTGGTGTGCAGGTGGGGGCAGGGATGGGGGCTGGGCCTGGAAGCAGGACACACCAAGGAGCTGGTACAGTTGTCCAGGCAAAAGAGGACAGGGTCTGGTAAAAAGTATCAGAACCTGGCAATGAGAGGGGGCAATGGGGAAAGAAAATGAGGGTGTCCCAAGCTTGAGGTGTGGAGGGAAGACAGTGAGCTCACTTTTGGATGTACTGTATGTTAAGCACCATGGACTTCCACATGGCAATGGCAGTAAGAGCTGTGAGCAAGGACACTCAGGAGACACTGATGTCACAGTTGTCACCCAGGAGAAGAGCTGAGGTTTTCATCCAGTGGTGGCATGTAGAGGGAGACAAGAAAAAAGCATGGAGCCTGAGAAAGAGACTTGGGATAAATGGCCAGAGAGAGGAAAGGAAAAGCAGGAGCATGAGAAGTTGTAGGAGGTGAGGAAGGGGAATATTACAGAAGGAGGGAGTGGGCCACTGTTGCTGAGGGTTGGAATAAGTGCAAGACTGAAGAAGGCCCTCTGGACTTAGCTGGGGACACCTCAGCAGCTGGGAAAGATCAGCCCTCAAGGCTGCACCTGTAGATAATTTCTTCCAGCTGGGAACCAGCTGAGGCAGCATCCAGGGAGGACTTGGTGAGGACAGGCTGGATGGACATATTTGCACGCCGATGTAAACACGGCAGGGTGGCAGGGGAAAGGAGGAGGCCAGTGTGAATGGGGTGGGGGGCATAAGCGGAAGGCCAATTCAGGACAGGAATAGGACCCCCTGTCCCCTGCATCTGGCTGCTACTGGTGCTCAATAATTCTGGTGGCAAAGTCCAGCTCCAGCCTGGTGCTCCCTGCTCCTTGGACCTCCTGCCCCTTGCCTATCTGAACTATCAGTCATTGCAGGGATCAGCAGCATTGGGGGAAGGAGGCCAGGAATCCAGGGCCAAGGCCTCAGGAGTAGACCTGAAATCCAGGGATAAAAGAGAACACCTTTCAGAACCCTGCACTTTGACCTCAGAGGAACAGGTCACATCTAGAAGCCACCACCTAGGAATCTAAGTCTTTGCTATAGCTTCCGCAGATTCCTTGAGGCTCTGGAATGAGGCTGTGAGGGAGAGGTTCCAAGTGTATTACAAGGATGCTGGCCTGCCAGCCAGCCCCAGAACATCTGGGGAGCTCACCAGGTTCAATATCTTCCATGTTTGACTTCCAAGTATTGTCTTGTATACGTGCAAGCGAAGTGTGTTCCAAGTTCCTGAAGAAACATCCATCACAGCACAATTTAGATGGGGGAGAGGGGCAGAAGAACAGATGAAGGCCAACAGCCCTGTGCCTTGTCCATCCACTCTAGGCTGGCCCAGCACTGAGCGGGGGCCCAGGTTCCTGCGCAGATACCAGGAAACAAGCCCTAATGCTGAGCCATCTGTGACGTCTTCCTCTGGCTGGCCCTCACTGCTCCATCTGACAATTCACACGTCCTCTAGGCTTGTAGCCTTGGAGACCCCATCCCTGGCCCCCCAGTCCCTCTGGAACTTCAAAAACCTGCAGTTCAGGCCTCAGGTGCCATGAGAAAGCCAAGGTTCCTGTGGCTTTGGCCAGCTCTCTGTGTCCCTAGGACAAACAGGACCCTGTGTTGCCTTCATGGTCCCATCCCATATCAACCACAGCAGCTCTCCTCCCTCCCTCCATTGCTAGAATGAGTCTCAGGCCACTTCTGCAGGTGGTAACAGCAGAGTAACCAATAGATGGAGACCCTCCTCCATCCCCCAAGCTACTCCTAGAACCACCATGCTCTCTGTTTCTCTCCATAATGAAATGGCATTTGGGCACAAAGTACACAGGGACAGAAGGGAGGAGTGCTGAAGATAGTTACCTTGTGACCTGCAGGCAGGACAGCAAGGATCCTGGAAGGAGTTCTGTGACTGGAAAGGCCTGTCCCTGAGCAGTGGGCTTCAGCTGTCCCTGCTGAGGGCAGGTCTCTGACCCTTATCTCCCAAGGATGTGACAGATCTCCCTGGTTTCACTGCTACCCTGTCCTGACCTGCCTCTCTCTCCCCACCTTCTCCCTGCCTAGGAGCTGGCCCCAGGGGCAGGCAGGTCATATGGTGGCACATCTGCACTCTCCTCACTCTCCTTGCAGGGTGCTCTCGGGATGCAAATCAGTTAGTGATGTGGGAAGCAGGTACTGAGGGGTAATAGCTGCTCTCTAAATTTAGATGGGAAAAATCCCCACAGAGTTGGCAGAAATATCCTGAGCCTTCCTGTGGAGAGGGGGCAGCAGGGCCCAGGGTAACAGAGGAGTAGGCCTGCTGGGTGGGGGTGCACCTACTCCAGGGGCCAGTCCCTGTCCATCTGCAGCTTTAGCCTGGGGCTCCATCCTGTCGGGGAGACTCAGGCCCCCTCAGGTTCTTCTGTCAATTTGGATTGCATTCACAGCTCTCCAGAGCCCACCTGCAGCCAATGGCAGCCTCCTTCCTTGCTATAGCTGACTGGGTGGGATGCCAGGGGCTTGAGGTCTGGGCCAGAAGCTCCCTTCCTGCCTGGGCCCACATCTGTGGGAAAGAATGGCCTGAGGCTGCAGGCCGTGCCCCAGCTGGTGGAGGCTGTTGCTCTGGTCTCGGCTCATTGCCTGCTAATTGTGGGCCTCTGAGTGCCTCACCTCTGTCTGTGCCTCAGTTTCCTCATCCATAAAGTGCATCAGGAGCTTCCTGGAGGATTCAGTGAAAGCGTAGACACCCTGTGCACCACTAGCCAATGGTCACAGCACCACAAATCAGGAAGCTCTCCTCCATCCCCCAAGCTACCTGCTTCCAGCATTATACAAGGGACCTGCAAAAGAGTCTTCCCAGCATGCAAGGAGGGCTCCTCCTGAAGTTTGTGAGCTTCCAGTTGGAAAGTTTGGAGACAGTAGTGCTTCAAAGGGCAGCTGGGAAGCATGCATAACAATGAGGTGGTATCCCCTCACTCCAAGTCTTCTCCCTGGGGACTCCTGGCACCCGAAGCCCTCCTTCTGACCCCTTTGCCACTGCTCGCTGCAAGGTTTTGGGCAAGTTTCAGGATGGGCAGGACTGGAGCTGGGGGATTCCTTGACCCCAGAGCAGCCAGCCTGAGAGCTCAACCTTGGTCTGGGGACAGAAGACAGTGCTGGGAGGAGAAGGGACAGTGGCAGTGAGACAGCCAGATGAGTCAGTAGGCAGGACATTTGCAGGTGCTCAGCACTGTGACAGAAGGGTTCAGAGGCAAAAGCCCTTGAGGACGGAGATGAGATGACCTCTCCAGGAGCCCCTTCCCCACCCACCCCCATAGACATCACAGCCAGGAAGAGAGCTTGCAGTAAGCTCCTGCCTGGCCCACTCATGGCCGCTTGCTTCATATAATCTTGTTTCCTCAGCTTGACCAGTGAGGCACATTGCTGGCGAGAGTAGGGGGTGGGGGACATGGAGATATGTGGCCAGAGGCCAGCAGGCTACTCACAGAGGCCTACCTCCTGGGCCAGGCAGAGCAATGGGGTATCTCAACAGGGGGATTGGGTACCACGCAGCCCTCAGAGCCCCCAGTCTCTCCAGCCCTGTCCTTCTGCCCCTGGTGGTTCCCCTTTCTCCTGGCCCCATGCAGCCCTCCACTTCTCTTGGATAAGCCAGAAAGTCACTGGCTTCCTTGTCCTCTCCTTCCACCTTGTGTGGCTGCAAGCTCCTCATCTTCCCTCACCTCCCCTTGCCTGTCCAGCCAATGGGCATGGGCGGCTGGCTCTCTCCTGGTAAAAGGATTATATCATCTGTAATGTATATCCAGACACACGTGCTGCGTCTCGGGAGGACAAGACAAGGAGAGGGAGCCGTGCAGCTGGCCAGAGGGGCTTTATAACCAGGTTATTGAACCTGAACCTGAGCCTCCTGGAATGGGGGTGTTAATGGCTCTTGAGGTCCTGGCCCCCAGAAAGCAATCACTGCACAGCCTGGCTCTCTCTGTCCTGCCCTCCCCTCCTTTCTCTCCTCTTGCCTTCCTGCTGTCCCTGCTTGGTGCTTTCACCCTTGGGGCTCAGCTGCCTGGTTGGCCTGCCTTTGACCCCATCTGCAAGTGCGGCTTTGGGAGCTGCCACAGGGCCATTTTGTTTAAAATGTCTAGGTGTGGTCATTTTGCAAGCCACCAGGGGCAGATGGAGTGCTTCTTAACAGGGCTAGAATATGTTCCTGAAGGCATAGCAACTGGTAGCAAGACACATCTAGAAGATTCTAGCTGAAGCACTGCAGACCAGGGAAGGATGCCAAGGGAGGAGTTGAACTGGGCACAATGGTGGAGCAATGGTGGTCAAGAGCAATTGTCAGATTAGCAGATGGATTCAGCTACAGATATTGCTCTCTGTAAGACCCAATGGTTACCCAGAAATAAAGCTTTGGGTGTGTGTGCACCCAAGTGCCAAATTCCCAGATGAGAGCAAGGTTCTACAGAGGAAGCAAGAGGACTGGGCCCAGGGTTCAGATCACAGCACCACCTCGCACTGAGGAAACTTTATTGAACCAGGAGGAGGGTAAATTTGTCCCATAGGGAAATGGAATGGGCAGAGCCCCAAGGGCAGACAGAAGCCTTCATGGCTAACCAACATGGGAAATGTGCCAGGCCCAAGACTTTGGTGGCCACTGCCTTTCTCCAAAGTCTCACTTACCAGAAATGTGGCCTAGAGTTGGGACCTAAAGAAGTGTGCCTTAACAGGTTCAGATGCCTCAGCCAAAGGGCCACCACATCAGAGAGTGTCAGAACTGGGCCAGACACCAGTGACACTGCCAGACTGAAGACCTCTCCACTCCAAGCAAGGCCCACCTTCATGACCCTTCAACTTTCCCAGGGCTGGCAGTTCCTGGGGCTACTTTCAGGGCCTTTGGTGAGTATCTGAGAGATTCAGGAGGGTACGGGGTCAGTAAGAAGTGAGATGGCCCCTTTCCAAAGGCCAACCCCAAGGAAGAGAAGGGAAGGGAGTAACCTACTGATATCCCTGAATTAACACTGAGTGCCTGGGTCTTCAGGGTGGAAAGGGGACCATGGAATGGATTGAGGGGCAGTGTCACAGAAAGGATGAGAGCTGGAGCTGGTGTTGTGGCTCAGTGGTAGAGCTCTTGTCTAGCACATGTGAGGAGCTGGATTTGCTCCTCCACACCACATAAAAATACAGTTATAAAAAGCTGAGTAAAAATATTTTTAAAATAGAAAGGATGAGGACTGGAACTGACCAGCCACCTCACTCTCAGGTTTCTTCCAGGAGCATGCAGGACCCGAGCTGTAGACCTGGTTGCTTCAGAGCTGGGGACCCAGCTAGGCCCTTGATTCAGTGATAGGAACCTACACTCACTCAAGTCTCCTTCAAGTCTCCCAGCCCCCAACAGGGTGAAGGCTTGGGCTTTCTGGCCAAGAAGGTGATGTAGATGAGAAGAGGGGCCCCATTTTCCAAGACTGAGGAGGCCAATGTCTTTCAAGTTCCCAAGTGTCTTCGGACCAGCCCAGCCCTAGACTTTTTTCTCCTCCAACAGTAGTGGCTCTTGTTGCTTGGAGAGCAGAGACACTGTGGGAGGACTGCGGTAGGAGCTTTGCAGGGGTAGGGGATCAGCACTATTCAATCCAAATGCCCCCCCCCCAGCCTTTCTGCCCTGAGTCACTAATGTGCAATATGGGGAGGGGGTAGCCAAACTACCTAGAAACTCCTCTGAGTCAGCTCACCAAGCCTTCATCAGGGCCCAACTGAGTGTCCAGGTCATATACACAGCTGCCATATGTCCTCTGCATATGGGAGGAGCATGGGATGGGGGTTAGCCAGCCCCATCATTTTTGTCTTGGTATATACATATTTATCATATGTCCACAGATAAAAGGGAAGGGTCTCACTGTGGTGGATTTCTTAGAAAAGGTCCCATAACTTTGGAACAACTGGCAGTACAGGCTGTCAAAAGAATACTGGGTCCAGTGGCAGGGAGCCTACATAGACACTTGCCCATGTGATGTCATTTTGGCAGGTGCAAGCCCAAGTCCTGAGCACTTCAGCTGCCTGATGTTGAGGGAGAAGAGTCTGGCAGGCCATATTCCAGAGAGCAGGTCCAAAGGCCTAGGGCTCCAGAGCAGAAAGAAGTTGTAGGGCTTCGGTCCTCTACCTGGGAGGGCGGAGCTGCTGCTGAAGCTGAAGAAGTGAAGAGGGGCAGTCAGGGCACACAGGCAGGGTGGACATGCCAAGCTGGTGGTGGCCAGACTCTGCCTAGACTTGCATATAGTGGCCTGAAACTGGAGCAAAGTCAGGGGGGGCTTTTTGAGATCATGGGATCCCATCTCTCCCCAAATGTACAGACCAGGAAACTGAGGCCCAGAGTTGGAACAGGGACTTGAGCACCAAAGGCAAAGCTGCTGGCTTCCTCTCTTTTCCAGGGGTAATGACTCAGGGGAATTCAGCAGTGCTGCAGACAGGAGCCAGGCAGCCAGGCCTCCCTTGGCTGCCCCTCATCCATGGAGATGCTGGCATCCCAGCCCTTCCTGTCTCACCCTACTCTGCTATCTCCGGGCAGAGAAGCCATCCCTTGATAGCCCCGAGTCACAGACTGGTTCTCAGCATCTCCCCAGCCCAGGCCTGAGCCCCTGCTGACCCACAACTGGCCTGAAAGCCGAGGAAAGACTGGGCTTATGCCCCTGCCTTCTGCTCCCCTACAGCCAGAGCCAAAGGCTTGGAACCCTGTGGGTCTCCTGTACCCACACTGGGGTGAGGCTCTAGGCTTCTGAACTCAGCCTGAGCCCTGTGTGGCTCTGCCATTACATTACTAGACCACAACATGGAACCACTGCCTCAGTTTCCCTAGTGTAGCATGGGAACAGTCTGCTCTGAACTCACAGAACTGACCTAAGGATAAAATGAGGTCCTTGATGAGAATGTTTGTGAACATTGGTGCTGAGAAAAGCAATAGGACCTGGTGCCAAGGACCCCTTCCCCACTAGCTCCCCTCCCCTCCCCCAACGTTCTGGCTCCACCCCTTCCAGGCACTGAGGTTCACATGGTATTCCTATTAGCCAAAATCTGACACATGAGAATAAGAAAAGATACTGCAGGACTTGGGGTGGGGGCACTTGCAGCGCAGTCGGCCAGAACTTACACCCTCTCCACTGTGAAAGCCAGGGGTGGCCCTGGAGACCAACCTATGTCCGGTCTGTCACAGGCCCCTTCACCTCTCCTGCAGGAAGCAGGGATGCCAGTGTAGACTCTGTAGAGCAACCTCCCCTAACCCAGGCCCAGCGTAGGTCAGGGCCACCCCCACCCCACTTTGGTGCCTGAGATCAGGGGGCCCCCGTGCGGCACCGTTGTTGGGGGCTGGGGGCTAGGAGCTGAGGGCCGCTGGGCGCGTCGGGCAGGACGCGCGGAACCAGCAGAGGCTTGCAGGTGGGAGGAAGGCGGATGGGGGCTTGGGAGGCGGAGGGAGACGCTGGGCAGGCCGCGGCCCCTCCCCGATCCCTCCCTGCGCGCCGGCGGCGACATTGCCCCTCCTGGGCAGGGGGCGGAGAAGACCGCGACGGGAGGGGAGGAGGCGGTGGAGGCGGAGGCGGGATTTGGAGTTTCCCTCCGCAGCAGCGGCGGCGGCGGCCCCTAGGCTCCAGGCGAGGCCGCCGCCCGGGGCTCTGGTGGCGTTCAGCAGTGGCAGTGGCGCTTCCCGCCGCCCGAGCTTCGGAAACTTCCCAGCCGCGACGCACGGAGCGGGTGCAGGGATCCGAGCCCAGAGGAGGTGAGCGGAGCACGCGGCACCCCAGGCCCCCCACCCCACCCCCACCCGTCCTGGCTGCCCCCCGACGTGTGTTCCTCCACCCTGCACCCCCAAAGTCCTGTCAGTGCACAGTCCAGCCGGGGCGACGCATTCACCCTTGCAAGACCCATTCGGTTCTGCCACCACATACCCTATACCTTGCCAGTGCACCTCCCATGTCCCCTGCCAGTTCAACCACCAGATGCACAATCACGCGTGCACAAACCACGCACCATGAACCCAAGTCCCTGTAGTGCACACACCAGTAGCCCCTGGCCCACCACTCACCCACTGTCCCCAACTCACGCCAACACCCATCCCAGACCTTGCCACGCCCCAGTACACACCCAGGCGCGCAGACACTGCCAACACATCCCTGCTATATCTGCACGAACACAGCTCCCCCCACCATGCCCTCACCATCTTAAACTCCCCATATGCCCATTACAGACACCCCACCCACGTTCCCAGCCCAGAAACACTGCAATCCACCCACCCGAGAGCGAAGTCCCAACACAAACCCACACCCCAGTGGCTGACACTCCCCACTCCCCAGGCAGGCACTTCCAGCATCCCCAGCAAGCACTCTCATACACCCCAACATGCACGCACACTTGCTTGATTGCATGCTCTCCAGCATCATGCCCCGCCCCCATCGCAAATAGCCCTCAACACTCCCCCACCACATCGCTGAGTTCCTCCCACCACTCCTCCCCAACACCTGGCAGAGGGCTATAGAGGCTGCAGCATTTGGTGGCATCTCTGCCAGGCACCTCTGGCTCTCCTTCAGCAGCGGCTCACCAGCCTAGGCACTCCTCACCCTGCCAGGTGCCTCCCTAAGCAGACCTTGAGACTCCCTAGTGACTGGCACGACCTCTTCCCTAAAAGATAAAGAAGGCACTTGGGGCCCAAGGTATGGTACTTAGATGTGGAGGCGAGGGGCTGCGGGGATGGGGGTGTAGAGAGAGGCAGGCACTGAAATGGAGGAGGCCCAGCTGGGCCCAAAGGAGTGCCAATTGCCCGGCCCGCACGTAGTGGGTTGGTTTCACGAGGGCTGGAGTCCTCGTGCACTGTTTGTGTCCCTGTCTGCGTGTGTGCTGGGGGGAGGGCTGTGTGTGCACGTGTGCTTGTGCGTGTCTGGGAGGAGTGTGTGATTCGGCAGAAGGAAAAAGCAGGAGCAGCACCCTCCTGGGCTCCCCCAGGCAACAATTGGTTTCATTCATTCATGCCTTCTTTGTTAACGAGCATTTCTTCGGTGAGCTCCGGGCGCGTGCCAGGCCCTGCACTGGGGGCTGGGGCCAGCTTGGGGCCGGGCACACACCCGTTCCTGCCTTGGAGGAACTCCCAGTCCCGCGAGGAACCCGACCAGGAAAAGCAGAAAGCCATCCCCAGCGGAAAGTGGATTTGGTGGAAAAGACACTGGATTTGGCAGGAATGCTGTCGCTGGGAGTTGTGCTCCTAGCCATGTGACCGGGCCGCGACAGCCGAAATCCTGCCACTCGGCCCGGCGGGAACGGTGCAATTGGCTGGAGTGGGGGGGGCGGGGGAGGCGGGGCGCTGCTCCTGGGAGGCTACCCGGACCCGAGAGCGCACGCGGCACGCGCTGGGCCTGCGGGCGACGGCGTCCGGGCGGCCTCCAGGGGGCGTTGGCCCAGCCAGGCGAAGGCCAGGGGTACTCAGCGGGGGCGGCGGTGGGCGCAGCGCCCATCCTGCGGCGAGCTGCGAACGCGTCGCCTGGCTCCGCCCGCCAGAGGGGGCTAGGCGAGGCCCGGGCGCGCGGCAGTCTCCCGTATCACAGCCCGCCAGGGGAGCAGTCGCGGGGCGGGGCTAGCGCCCGGAGCAGGCGCTGCAGGGGGCCTGAGTAGGGGCGGGCCGGGCGAGAGTGGGGGGGAAGGGGGCCGGGGCTTGGCTGCACTCAGCCCTGCAGTGCGGAGGTGGCAACAGGTTCCCATTTGTCCTGTTGCTGGCGTTGCGCGCGCTGCAGGCGCCGGGCACAGAGCACTGCACTGACTTTCGTGATTGAGAGCCCCTCACCCCCTTCACTCCCTCCCGTTTCCCCGGTAGGAGGCCTCACCAGCAGGGATCTGGAACAAGGTGTAGGGCAACCACTCTTCAGGTGTTAGGAGACGCAGGATTGTTGGAGTCTAGACTTCCCTTTCCTTCGCCATTGCAGAGGTTGCTTTCCTCCTCGTCCTCATCTCCCTCCTCCTCCAGCTACAGTCACCTCCTCCAGGAAGCCCTCTCCAGACAGCAATGCCTGGGCACCTCAGGAGTACCAATTTCCTTCGGGTTGGCGATTCTCTCTGAGCACACTGAGCCCCCATGACAGGGTGGATGGGGCACGTGCCTCTCCAGACCCCCTTGCTGCTGCTACCCCATCCACAATGTGACTAAACCCCAACCCTGCTTGCCAGGCAGGACATTGCAGAACTTCCGTGGTGCCTTCAACTTCTGTCCATCCCAAGGTCCCACCCACAGCTGCAGTGGGGTCTGGAAGCAGCACATAGGCTGGGTACCCATGGCCAGGTGGCAACTAGTGCCTGCGTCTGTCAGTGGAGCTACAATGTGAGAGATGGAGAAGGTAGAAGGCAGAGTCCCTCTTCCAGGAGTGCACTGTGGGGAAATGGGGAAATGGGAAAATGGGCCATGAAAAGGGGAAATGGGCCATGCCACAGCCTAAACCCATGAGACCAAGGAGCACCAAAAAAGGACCCTACAGGCTGGCCCAAGGAAGGGGGCTGGAGAAAATGCAGAATCTGGGCAGGCAGCCTATATGTAGGAGAGAGGCCTGGGCTGGGACCCCTGCCCATAGGACTAGAGGGGCATGGCCCAGTCATCCAGATCCCCTGCATGCAGGTGTTGGTACTGTAGAGGAAGGGACATGGTGGGTGTGGCCAAAGATGAGCCCACCACTTATGGCCTAGGAGTCTGAAGCTGACAGCCCAGGGAAGGAAGGGAGGGAGAAGGCAGGCCTAGGTCCCATAGAGGTGACCTAGCTTTCCATAGCCTGCTGCTTCCCTTAGCATCCCTTCACATGATGTCTCATCTTACCATGTGGTTCATGAGGGAGGCTTTTCAACACGCATGGGAACGGCCTGCAGTAATTCTAAGTGTTGGGCTTCTCGGTGGCTTTGCGTTTTTTACGTCTTAGAAAAATGTTTTGTGGTACCCATCCTGTGTGAATAGGTCTGCTTGTTTTTATTTAGTTCCTTATGGTAGATTCCCAGAAGTGGCCAAAGGTATGGATTTTTTGTCTAGCTCTTAACGTACATTGCCAGATTAATTTCCAAAAGGACCAAAATCACCCAGCAAGAGAACAGCATGCAGTTTCTCTGCAGCCTTGCCAATGCTGGGTGTTCTCATTTTGAGAACATTCTACTAATGTAGCAAGTGGGAAGTGTTACCTTGTTTTGCTGTTGTTACCTTGTTTTTTGAATTGGCTTTCCTTCCATGACTGAGATTAAATCATCCTCCAAATATTTTTTACCCTATCACATTCCTTCCTTCATGCAGTTTGCAGTCTTTTTAAGTTCCTTATAGATTTATCTACCAGGGTCTTAACCTTTTGATTATTTTGTATGAGCTTTATCTTATCTGTTGTATGTTTTCCTTCAACACTGTTATTTGCTTTTGTTGGGCTTTAAGCAGAGAAAGGACACATAGCCAGATGGGGCATTTTAGAAACCTCTTCCAGCCCTCCTTTCATTGTCTCAGCACTTATCATCCCTGATATTTTGTTCAGTCTCTTAGCTTATCGTTGATCTGTCCTGCTGGTCTGGGAGGGAGCACCAGGCATGCAGGAACCTTGTGTGTCAGGCCTGTTCATCACCTGTGTCCATGGAAAGGATGGAGGCAGACAGCCTTTGTAGAATGAATGGCATTCTGGCACAGGACAAGGCAGGGTGAAGGACAAGTTGATGCAGGACGCAGGGAGACCATTTTGGAATCTATGACAGTGACTTGGCCAAGAGACGGTGAATATGAGCCCACAGCTAGTGGTGCAAACAGAAGGATGTGGGTAGTAAGTACTTCCCTCCAGATGGATCTGTCCAGGAGGTTAAGGAAAGGAGGCAGGTGGAGGAGCCAGGGGTGACTCCTAGGCTTAGTGTGATATGGATGTAGTGCCTCAGTTTAAGGCTGGGTGCTCAGAGCTCCTGGGCATCTTTACTCAGGCCTGGGCAAATGAAGGCGGTATGGGGATAGGGTGCTGAGGAGCTTCCCTGTGCCTGCCTATCCCACCAAGGAGTCTTGGGCAGAGCTTTGGACCCAAGATAGCAGCAGGTTTTCTAGTCCTGCTTCTTCCTCTCCTCCATGAATTCAGAGACAACCCCACAGCGGCCCAAGGTGGTGGCTCTGATGAGCCCATTATACGGATGGGGCCACTGAGGTCCCAGTGGGAAATACGGTGGTCCAGGACCACTGAGTGAGTTGTTGGAAGCAGCTTCTGGAGCAGGAGCATGGGGCTTTTGTCCCCACCCCTCCCCCTGCCTCCAGGGGCCAGGCTGGCGCCGGCCAGGGGAGCTGTAACTGGTTCCCTGCTGGGCCCCTGACCTGCCCTTGGCCTCTGCCCTGACCCTGTCCCGCTTCGGTGGAAGCCCCAGCTCAGCCTGCCACTCGCGAGTCCCACCCGACTCCTTTCTCTTGCACCCGTTGGCTCGTCGACCCCTCTGGGCCCGCCCCGCTGCCCCGCCCCGGCCCGCCCCTCTGAGCTGCTACTCCACGTCCCGAGGCCGAGCCTTCCTAGGTGGAAGCTCAGTCTTGCTGCCAGGAAGCTGCCGGCGCGCGAGCTGCGCGCGAGGCTTGGCTTCCACGTGCGAGCCTGCTCCGCCACCCCGCCTCCTCCTGGCCGCTGGGCCTGGGGACTCCCTGCTCTGGGACGGCGCCCCGCGCCCTGCCATTGCAGTAACCCTGGCCGGGACATCCACGCGCGGCAGCCTGCCGCCAGATCCAGGTCTCTCTCCTTTTGTTCTCTCCTAGGGGGGAGGACTGGGGCCGGAACAGCTACTAGAGGGTTTGCCGAAGCCGGTCACCTCGTCGCCACTTTTCCCTGGGCGCGTCTGGCGGTGGGGGAGATCGAGGCTTTGAACCCCATTCCTTCGCACGCACACACCCCCAAAGTCGTAAGCTCGAACTTGGGGCGTGATAACGGGCAGGCCTAACGAAGGAGCCAGAAAGGAGGTGTGAAGGAGGTGGCTAGGGCTGGGACGCCCCCGGAGGAGCCTGGAAGGGGCTGTTAGACACCCGCTTGTCTTCTGGGAGACCCTCACGCCTCCCCAACCCGGGCAGGGAGCAGCGCGCCGGCGCCCGAGTGGCTGCCGCGGTGCTTTTCTGGGGGCGCCTCTTTCTGTGTTCTCGCTGCGGGTGGGGGCGCGGGGAGAGGAACGGGAGGTGTACGAGTGTCCCTGCGAGATTCGGCGCCCGCCTTCAGGACTTGGGGCTAGCTTTACATCTCAGCCCCGGAGCGGCAGTCCGCGGGGACCCGAGCTCACACCGCGCGCCTTCCCTCTCTCCGCAGCGCCTGCCCGACGTGCAGAGAACCGCGCGCCCATGGAGAGCCTGGGTCGCTCGTGCCTGTGGCTTCGCCGGGAGCTGTCGCCCTCGCGGCCGCGGCTGCTGCTCCTGGACTGCCGCAGCCGCGAGCTGTACGAGTCGGCGCGCATCGGCGGGGCGCTGAGCGTGGCCCTGCCTGCGCTGCTGCTGCGCCGCCTGCGGAGGGGGAGCCTGTCGGTGCGCGCGCTCCTGCCAGGGCCGCCGCTGCAGCCGCCTCCCCCTGCCCCGGTGCTCCTGTACGACCAAGGTGGGGGCAGGCGACGGCGCGAGGGCGAGGCCGAGGCTGAGGAGTGGGAGGCTGAGTCGGTGCTGGGCACCCTGCTCCAGAAGCTGCGGGAGGAAGGCTACCTGGCATACTACCTGCAAGGTAGGTATAGAGTGGACTTGGTGGGCACCTGCCAGGGGAGGACCCCTGCCTAGGGAAGCAAGACCTTGCCTTCCAAGGGGATTCATAATTAATTTGACCTTGGGTAAGCCCCGTCTATTTTGTCTAAAGTGGAGGTGAGACTCCCTCTCCCAACAGCTGCTAGGCTGCTTTCAGGGGAGGGGAGCCTGATCATGACCTTGGGCAGGTCCTTCTTCACCCTTGAGAAGCCCCAGTTCTTAGTCTAGAAAATGGGGAGAACTGGGCTGAACTGACCTAGTTAACAGGATGCTCAAAAACAAAGTCCTACGTTTGGGATCCCTGTGTCTGGCCAACAGCTTCCCCACCTTCCTGGTGCTCCCTACTCCCCTGTACCTCAAAGGAGGCAGAGGCCAGACAGCAGGAGGGAAAATCCCAGGCCCTGAGATGGTGGGGGAAAATCCTGGAGAAGGTGTGCAGGCAGGAGAAGGCATGAGGACAAGGGACCAGCCTCCCCTGTAGTCAGGGCAGGGCCCTGGATGTACAAAGTGGAGGCAAGTTGATACAGGTCTGTTGGCCCTGTTCAAGCCAGATGCCCCCTCCCCAGAGGCCCAGTGCAGGGGCAAGGTTCCTGTGAAGCTATAGAGGCAGCTGTCCCCACCTCCTGATCAGTTGGTCACCAAGAAAGGTCAATTGGGCTGTAATGAGAATATATAAATATAGAAAGTGTCAGATTTCCAGGTCCCCACCCCCAGCTCAGGGAAATGATCGAATCTGTAGACGAAAGAGTTGCTGGCTTCTCAGGACTTTGGAATCATTCAAATGGAATGTCATACTCTCTCCCAAGCTCCCCATTTCTTGGGGTCCCACTTCATCCCTTAGCGTTCTCCTGACCACACCCGATCAGGAGATGCCCAGGTAGAGAACTGACACCCAAACCTTCTTCTTTAACTGATGATTGCTGTCTTCAGTTGAGCCCTCACATCTGCCTTAGCTCTCAGCCCAGGAGCTCTAAGATCCTCTTGGGTGGCTCTGTCAGGACTCAGCTTCTTGCATCTCCAGTGGCCACAGTGGGCACTTGTCATCCAGTGCTGCATGAGGATTGCTAGGGCGCCCACAGCGTACCACACATGGCCCCCCCTGTGTAAATGAAACACCCCTTGGCTCTTTTGTTCCGTTTGGGGAGATCTGCAAACCCCCTAGGTTGTATAGGGCCAGCTCCCTAACCCCTGCCAGGGGCACTTGGCTGCTCAGGAAGCCAGGTCAGCAGGACCCTTTGCTTCTCCCTCCACAGGTGGCTTCGCCAGATTTCAGGCCGAGTGCCCTCACCTGTGTGAGACCAGCCTCAATGGTGGTGCTGGCTCAAGCATGGCCCCAGTGCCCAGCCCAGTGCCCGTGGTGGGACTGGGTGGCCTGTGCCTGAGCTCCGACTGCTCTGACGCAGAATCTGAGGCTGACCGCGACTCCATGAGCTGTGGCCTGGATTCAGAAGGCACCACGCCTCCCCCAGTGGGGCTGCTGCCATCCTTCCCGGTCCAGATCTTGCCCAACCTCTACCTGGGCAGTGCCCGGGATTCAGCCAACTTAGAGAGCCTGGCCAAATTGGGCATCCGCTATATCCTCAATGTCACCCCCAACCTCCCTAACCTCTTTGAGAAGAATGGTGACTTTCACTACAAGCAGATCCCCATCTCTGACCACTGGAGCCAGAACTTGTCCCAGTTCTTTCCAGAGGCCATTGCATTCATTGGTGAGTCTACCTTGCCCTCTCCTTCCTTCCTCTCCACTGCACCTCACCTCCAGCCTCTCCCATTTCTTCTCCCTCTCCCTTAAGAGAATTCTTCCCAGGCTTACCTGCCATTCCCAGAGCAGGGATAACCCTTCTAGGGTGGGGGTGGACAGGGCTCAAGCCAGCTCCAGAGCCTGCTAGCAAAACCTCCAGGACTCTGAGGGCGAGGGGTGGGCTGCAAGGGCCCCTCTGGAAGGCCACCTGGCTATGGTCTCACACTGGTCCTTGGGTCACCGTGACTCTGCACTCCCCCACCTAGACGAGGCCTTGTCCCAGAACTGCGGGGTGCTCGTCCACTGCCTGGCAGGGGTCAGCCGCTCTGTCACCGTCACCGTGGCCTACCTCATGCAGAAGCTCCACCTCTCACTCAACGATGCCTACGACCTGGTCAAGAGGAAGAAGTCTAACATCTCGCCCAACTTCAACTTCATGGGGCAGCTGTTGGACTTTGAGCGCAGTCTGCGCTTGGAGGAGAGGCGCTCCCAGGGGCAGGGCAGTGGGGGCCAGGAGTCTGCCACCTCTGACCCCCCCTCCTTTTTTACCACCCCCACCAGCGATGGGGTCTTTGAGCTGGACCCCACATAAGACCACGTGGGGCTGGCAGGGCTGGTCCCCACCCATGACCCCACACCCAGTGGGTGCTCTAACCACCCATATAGTAGGGGAGAAGGGGGGAGGGGACTCAGCCATAAGCAGGGGGGTGGGGGGTGCAGGGGGAGGGAAAGCTCAATACCTCACTCGGGGGCGGTGGAGCAAGGCAGGGGCCAGAGCAAAGACCTGCCCTACCCACTCTCAGCCTATTAAACGTGCCTAAGGGCCGGCCCCAGGGCCATCGGCCTTACCTGTGCGCTTTCGGGTGGGACCACGCTCCAGAATCTGCCTCTTTTGCGACTGTTACTTTACTCTTTTGGGGGTGGGGTGGGGTTCCCTATCTGAAGAACCATTGCAGGTGGCTGCCTGTTCCCTGGGGCCCTGGGTGCTCGCCAGCTCTGCTAGGCCCTGGGCCTCCCTGCTATTTCCCCCTTCAGGAAAATTGTGTGCCACTTCCTTTGCCACAGGAACCTGCTCCCAGGCCCTTCCCTGTCCCAAATGGCCACTTGTGAGGAGAGAGTCACCACCACCACCACCAGGGTAGTCATCTCCCTGCTTGTCTGTCAAGGGCTTGGGTCTCTTAGGGCTGAGAGCCTCCCAGGAGATGTGGACCCAGAGATGCAACAACTGCCCGGCCTCCACAGGGACAGTCTCTCTGGGTGGCTTCTTACTGCGCCTGGGAGCCACTGGGCGGGTTCCCGGCCACACATCTGGCACCCTGACTGTTTCCTTCCTCCTCCCCCAGATGTCTTGACAGGATCACTAGGGCTCTTTGTGACTGAGGGTGGTCAAACTGCCACCGGAGGAGATGGGGTCTCAGAGCAAGAGCTGGGAGGGGAGGGAGGGAAGGATGAAGGCCTTGATTTTGCTGCTGCGGGTCCCACAGCCGCTGTTGGGGGGGGAGAAGGGGCCAAGCTGCAGACACACACGGTCATTCATTGCAGGCCACACCCCTTGTAGGAAGTGTACGTGTGCGCGCACGTGCACATCCAAGTTCACACATGCACACTAGCCTCCACTTACACGCTCGCCTGGGGCTGGCAGTCCCATCGCCCCCTCAAATCTGGAAGAGGGGCTATGCTTGTTTGTTTTTGTAATCCACATCATGATTGCTTTCTTTAATTGTTCCTCCTGAATAAACAGTTTATTTAAGATACTGAACAGAGAGGAAAGCTTCTTCATGAGCTCCTTAGAGGGTCTGGGGGAAGGTGGGGAAGGACCTTTTTGCCTGCTCCTAGGAGGGCATGCTGTGCTGGCCAGGGACTCAAGTGCCACTTCACATCCTCCATGTCATTTCCCAATCTCTGAGCCCCCATCCCCTCACCACACATCTGAGCTCCCACCCTGCCACACCTGCTAAAGACCAGGACCCATCAGCAAGCCAAACAGAAGAGGTTGGCTGCTTAGAGCTGCCTGGAGGGGAAGACTGGACTCAGTGTGAGTGAGTCACACAGTATGTATCCATTGCCTCAGAAAGCAGGGAAGAGAGCACCCAGATTCAGCCATGAAGTTTGGCAACCAATCCCCAAAACACAATGTGAATCAGACCCAAACCCTGCCTCAAGGCAAGCTCCCAGCAGCCCTGGTTAGACACCATCATGAGGTTGACGGGAGCTGTCGGGTGGCCCAAGCAGTGGGAGGACGGGCACTCTCGCTGACATAATGTGGAATTTGGACTTCGAAGGCCTAGACAGGGGGCAGAGAGGGCCCTGGGGGGAGTCTTTGGGCTATCTGAAGTGACAGATGGGGCCTGCCTCTCCATTCGGAACACTGACAGTGCCTTCTCCACAGCAGGCTGGAGGCGCTGGTAATACTGCAATTCTGCACCACAGAGATGGCAGAGCGGAAGGGCAGCTGGAGGGTGGGTGGGGAACAAGTGTAGCTTGAGAAAACAGCTTTGTGTCACTACAACAAATACCTGGGCTAATCAACTCTGGAGAGAGAGGGGTTATTTTGGCTCCCAGTTTCTGAGACTCCAGTCTGGGATCACTTGGTGCTGTTGCTTTACACTCATGGTGAGGCCACACATCACAGTGAGAGAATGTGTCAGAGCAAAACTGCTCACTCCATGGCCAGGAAGGAAAAGAGCATGTCCCCAATGGACCTAGGGACTGCCTACCAAGCGCCACCTCCCAGAGTTCCCACGACTTCCAAATAGCACCACTCTGGGCCAAGCTGTTTGGAGACATTCAGGGTCCCAACCACAGCCAAAGACTTGTGAGTAACATGGAACAGAAATGCGGGCAGTCCTTCTGCTCCACAGGCCCTGGAATTGGGATGAAATCTAAAACCATGTGACTGTATGGCTGAGCTGATGAGAAAATAAGAGAAAGGCTCTCAGGTAAGGAACAGTGAGGATCCTGGAGTCCAGTAAAGGGGCTGCTCCAGGGGACAACAGGGCATCTCCTAGCCCAGGAGCCAGAAGCCTTCACAAGGAACACAGCCTTGCTGACCTCCAGAACTGTTAGAGGATAAAATTTTTGTTTGATAAAACTTAAGCTACTACCTTGTGGTAACTTGTGACAGCAGCAATAGAAAACAAACACAATAGATGACCTTGAAAAAATACCCCCACAAAAAGAGGTGAGGATGTGTGTTTATCTTGACCTTGGATTTGGGTGAAAGTAGAATAAAAGAAAAATGACACTCCTGAAAACTCATTGCCACAAGTGGAAATTCTCAATTAGAGGGGCCTATTCAGAATAATGGATGTTCCAGAATGTGTCTTGGAGAGACACAGTGATAGAGTCAGTGGGAAGCTGCAGGATTGGTCTTCAAACTGCATTTAACTCTCTTACACCCAGATTTCACTTAGATTGTGATAGCTTAATAAAAATAGAAAAGCTTAAAACATTAATAAAATACACTATTTAGTAATCCCAGCAGCTCAGGAGGCTGAAGCAGGAGGATGGCAAGTTAAAAGGTAGCCTCAGCAACTCAGTGAGACCTTGTCTCAAAATAAAATATAAAAAGGGCTGGGGATGTGGCTCCGTGGTTAAGTGCCCCTGGGTTCAATCCACGGTACCCGAAATAAAATAAAATAGATTGGAAGTTCTAGATGAAATGGTCCAGAGGTAGAATGGCTGCAGACTGCCTCTTTGAAGGGATGACCTTTAACCACAGGCCACAAAGAATTCCTATAGGAATTTTATTTTTTATTTTTTTTTTAGAAAGAGAAAGAGAGAGAGAATTTTTAATATTTATTTTTTAGTTCTCGGCAGACACAACATCTTTGTTGGTATGTGGTGCTGAGGATCCAACCCAGGCCACACTCATGCCAGGCGAGCGTGCTACCGCTTGAGCCACATCCTCAGCCCCAGGAATTTTAAATATATATAATGAAAAAATGTGTAAGGAATCAAGCTACCATGAGTGACAGAAACATACAAATATAAAAACTTAACTATCAATTCTAAGATAACAGATTTAAAACTTGTATGTCACAGTATATGATTAATATGTTTAAAGAAATAAAAATCCAGAGGTAGTGGTATATCAGCCACTTGGGAGGCTGAGACAAGAGGATCCCAAATTTGAGGCCAGACTGGTGAACTTAGTGAGAGCCTATCTCAAAATAAAATGAAAAGGGCTGGGGATGCATCCCAGTAGTAGACTGCCCCTGGGTTTAATCCCCAGTATGAGAGAGAGAGAGAGAGAGAGAGAGAGAGAGAGAGAGAGAGAGAGAGAGAGAGAGAGAGAGAGAGAGAAGGAATGACAAGAAAAAAAAGGTGAAAAAGAAGTCAAAGGAAGTATTTAAGGTGTGACAAAGGAAAAATAACTATAAAATGACCAGGTACTCTTAAAAAAGACCAAATAGAATTTCTAGAAATTGAAGATACAACTATTGATCAGTAAAGGACAGAATAGAGAGAATATTTTTTTTTCTTTTAAAAGATGGAATTTTCCAAAAATGGTAAAGGATTGGTTTTGGAAAAGATGCTAGAAGAGATGCTTAGTGTGCCCCAATCTCCATCTTCTCCTTCTCCCTTTTGGAAATTTTATTTCTAAATAAAATCACTGCTAATGGTGACTCTGTTCTTGCACATCGTCTGCTTTTTCCACTAGTACTCTTAGCATTTTAATCACAGTCACTTTAAACTCCCGGCCTGACAATTCAACATTCCTATCATATCTAACTCTGGTTCTGGCGCTTTGTCTCTTCAAACTGTTTTTTGCCATTGAAGTTTGTTGTAGTTTTTGAGAGCTGGATCTGGGTGAAAGGAACTGCTGTAAATGGGGTCTTTAGAGATGTGGTGGTGACGGGATGGTGAGGGGACGCAGTGTCCAACTCAATGACTAAGTCTCCATCTTGGGTAAGCCTGTGTCCCTGACCCATGACCTTCACCAATGCTTCTCAGACTCTGCCCCTGGTACGTAGGATAGGATGGCTATGGCAGGCTGGAGCTGAGCTTGCCCATTCCCCCAGCTCGGTGAGCCTTCAGTAAAAGCCTAGAAGGACAGGTTCCTATTAACTAGTTTCTCTTGAGAACAGGCCTTGTTAAGAAGAGAATGCTCAGAACATATTTCAAAATGGTTTATTTCTCCCCTTCTCCTGACAGAAGCATGAGATCCTTCCCTGTGAGAATCTGATGGCACTTCTGGAGAGAAAACTCCCTAAAGCATGGGATGCCCTGAGACTACCCTCCCACAGCAGAACTCTGACTTGTCCTTACTGAGTCTCCAGCAACGCAGCAATTACAGTGCAGGTTTCTGTGCCCTGGCATTGGTTTGTGCTTGTGGGTTTCTGCTCTGGGTAGCTGGCATCTCTGTGTGCACCTGTGTCACTCCACCTGAGAGGCAGCAGTTTGCTCTGTGACCTCAATTATCTGATGGAACTAAGAGGAGTAGTTCATTTTCAGTTTGTTCAGCTTCTCTTTTGTTTAGGACGGTGTGAGGACTTGTCAGCTTCTTCCACACCAGACTGGAAACCCAAACTTTTATAGGTTGACTTTTCTTCCCATTATGGGTCACATTTGTTGCTGCTTCTACCTGGGCCAGAAAGCCTGGCTGGGAGAGCTCACCTAGTTTGGTTTCACTCCCTTGCAGACCATAGGCCTTTACTGACTGCTATTCATTAGCTGAAAACTATTGTTGTTGTTATTATTGTTGTTGTTGTTATTGTTGTTATTATTATTATTTTGATACCAGGAATTGAACTTTAACAAAGCTTAAAGTTATTCAATATCAATATGACCATGAGGGAGTAACAGGGTCCAGATTACATCCTCTACCATAAACAACTAGAAAACTGGCAAAACATGAATCAATAGTTTTCAGCCCAGTGTGGTGCTACATGACTGTAATCTCAATGGCTCAGGAGGCTGACACAGGAGGATCATGAGTTCAAAGCCAGCCTCAGCAATTTATTGAGGTCCTAAGCAACTCAGTGAGACCCTGTCTCTAAAAAAATATTAAAAAGGGCTGAGAGGGCTGGGGCTGTAGCTCAGTGGTGAAACACTTGCCTCACATGTACAAGTCACTAGGTTCAATCCTCAGCACCACATAAAAAAATAAATAGGGGCTGGGGATGTGGCTCAAGCGGTAGCGCACTCACCTGGCATGCGTGCGGCCCGGGTTCTATCCTCAGCACCACATACAAAAAAAAAAAAAAAAAGATGTTGTGTCTGCCGAAAACTAAAAAATAAATATTAAAAAATAAATAAATAAATAAAATAAAGGCATTGTGTCCATTTACATCTAAAAAATATATTTAGATAGATAGATAGATAGATAGATAGATAGATAGATAGATAGATAGATAGATGGATAAAAAGGGCTTGGGATATGACTCAATGGTTGACTAACCCTGAGTTCAATCCCTGGTACACCTTCTGCCAAAAAAAAAAGAGTCATCCACAGAATGTGTCAAATGAAGGTTTAAAGGGAGGATTCCAGCTGTGGGCAAATGAGTGTATTAGCAAATAATCTCCCCCAAAAGCAACTATAAAGTTATAGGGAATTTACAAAAACAACGTTTTGGATCTGGCATTCAATGAAAGAGTGCATCTGGGAGCAAGTAGGTGATTACATATCATACCAAGAACAGAGAGAAAGAGAAGGGCCAGGCTTTCCCCCTTATAACAACCCTCTCAAAAGTTCTTGGGTCACTGAAGAACTCCCTTCCAAGAGCATATCCCAGTGACCTATGAACCCCTCAGTTCTATGAAGCCCTACCTTCTCCTGAGGCCAGAAGGCAGTGGGATAATGTATTCCAAACCAAAAGGAAAACATGCTACCAAACAAAAATTCTATATGTAGCAAAACTATGCTTTAAAAGTTTAAAGCTAAAAAAATCATTCCCAGATAAACAAAGTCTGAGAGAATATTCACTATTAGCATGACTCTTCACAAGAACTACATAAGGAGGATCTTCGGGCTGAAAGGAAATGACATCAGCTAGCAACTTGAATTCAAAGTAAGAAATGAAGACCAGGATAAGTGGTTAACATATGAGTTCATATAAAAGTCTCTCTTGAACTGGGATGTAGCTCAGTGGGAGAGTGCTTGCCTGGTATGCATGAAGTCCTAGGCTCCATCTCAAGCATTGTACAAAAAAAATCTTTTATTACATTATTTCTTCACTTCTTGTATTAATTTCTTTTAAAAAACACAAGATTGCATAAAGCAATAGCTATAACACTGTATTATCTGACTTATAACCTATAAAAATGTAGTATATATGACAATGTTAGCACAGAGTAGAAGGGAAAAATGGTAGCATATATTGTAACAATGGCTGTGTATTTTACCAAAATTAAGTAAATATTAACCTGAACTACATTGTGATTAGTTAAGATTCATAACATAAACACTAGGGAAAACACTAGGAAAATAACCCTAAAATACAGAACCAACAAAGAAAATAAAATAGTGTAGTAAAAATTTTTAATAAAAAGAAGGTGGTCAAAAACCAAGACAAGAGCAAAGAGACAAGGAAAATAAATAGCAAAATGTCGAATGTAAATCCAACCATATCAGTCATTACAATAAGTGTGAGTGATCTAAATCCTCCAACAAAAAATCAAAGATTCAAAAAAGGAAGATTCAACTAACTGCATACTACAGATTGTTTCCAAGGGTCAGATCTCATGTTCAAAGGAAAAAAAATCAGAAAAAATCTGGGTGTGCTGGTACATGCCTGTAATACCGGCTACTCAAGAGGCTGAGGCCAGTCTCAACAGCTTTTCGAGACCCTATCTCAAAACATGAAAAAAAAAAAAAAAAGGAATTGAGAATGTAGCTCAGTGGTAAAGCACCCTGGGTTTAATCCCCAGTACCACACACAAGCACACAAAAAAAGAAAAAAAGAAAAAGAAATGCCTTGCAAACTGTAACCATCAAGCTGGAGTAGCTATATAATTAAAGAAAAAATTCATTTCCTAATGATAAAAGGTCATTTCTTCAGAAAGATATAAACATATATGTCTCTAACAACACAACCCAAAAATACATAATACCTGAAGCAAGAACACATGAAACTGAAGGAAGAAAGAGAAAATTCAACTATAGTAGTTGAATATTTCAATGCTCATTTTCAATAGTCAATAGAACTACACAGAAAACTAGCAAGGATGTAGAATATTTGAACAAAATTATCAACAAAATTGACCAAACTGATACCTATAGAACATACCATTCAACAACCACAGAATACATATTATTTTCAAATACATATGGAACATCCTCCAGGATAAAAAATAACTTAGGTCATAAAATAAGTCTCAATACATTTAAAGAGACTGAATAATACAAAATATCCTCACTCACCACAACAGAAATAAAGTAGAAGTCAAAAAAGGGAGGAAACTAGAAAACTACAAAAATTTTGAAAAGTAAACAACATACTTTTAAATAACTTACAGGTTTAAAAAAACAAGGAAAATTAGAAAAGGCTTTTAACAGAATGGAAATAAAAACATGATTTATCAAAATTTATGGAGCACAGCTAAGGTAGGTCTTAGAAGAAAATGTATAACAAGGAAAGGTCTCAAATCAATAACCTAAGTATCTACCTTAAACGAAAAAAAAAATGAGCAGACTGAATCCAAAGAAACAGAAGAAAAAATTAATATTAGCAAAGAAAGAAATGAAACCCAAACCAGGAAACAATAGAGAAAATCAATTTTGAAAAAGTTGGTTCTTTGTAAAAATCAACAAAGTTGATCTTAGCTAGACTAACCAAGAAAAAAGAGAATCAAATTTCCAAGATCTAGAAAGAAAACAGAACACCACTACTGATCTATAGAAATTAAAAGGATTATGAGAGGATGTTTTGAAGAATTTTATGCCAAAAAATTGGATAAACTCAGATAAAATGGACAATTTCCTGAGTGTCTCAGGAATAAGTGCCCCTGGGGTCAATGCCTAGTGCCCCCTCCCCCACACACACACAAAGGCAGTGTGGTACTGCCATAAGGATAGATATTCAGATAAATGGAACAAAATTGAAAGTGCAGAAAATAAAAACTTAGATTGATGTTCAATCGATTTTCAACAAGGGAGTCAAGATAAATCCACAGGAAAACAATGGGCTTCTCAAATGATTTTGGACAACCATGAAAACAAGAATGAAGTGGGACCCTAACCTCACACCACATACAAAATTCAACTTGAAATGGATCAAAAAGTTAAACGAAAGAGTTCAACAATTTAGAAGAAAATAGAGATGTAAATCTTTGTAGTCAGGATTAAACAATTGTTTTTTTTGTTTGTTTGTTTGTTTTTTATTTTTTTTTGTTTGGCTACAACAGTAAAAGCAGCCAAAGAAACTTATTGCATTTCACAGTTTTAAGACTTTTGTGCAGTGGGGATGAAAAGGATGGTGCAAAGAGACAGACACTATCACCCTATATACATGATCACACTACTGGAGTGACTGCCTGACGTACAGCCAGAGGAAGGAGAAGTTACGCTCCATTTGTGTACAATGTGTCAAAATGTATTCTACTGTTATATATAACTAATTAGAGCAAATTTTCTTAAAAAAAAAAAAAAAAACTTTGCCCAGCAGAGTGGTGCATGCCTATAATCCCAGCAGCTTGGGAGGCTGAGGCAGGAGGGTCACAAGTTCAAAGCTAGCCTCAGAAACTTAGCTAGGCCCTAAGCAACTCAGGGAGACCCTGTCTCTAAATAGGAATAAAAAGGGCTGTGGATGAAGTTTGGCGATAAAGCAACCAACCCTGGATTTAATCCTTAGTACAAAGACAAAAAAAAATATCTAGTGCATCAAAGGACTCTATGAAAGAACAAAAAGACAACCTGATAAGGACCTAGTAACCAAAATATATAAAAAACTTTAATAGCTAAACAATAAAAAATTAACCAATTAAAACATGAACAAGGACTATGGATGAAGCTCAGTGGTAGGGCACTTGCCCAGCATACATAAGGCCCTAGATTTAATCCTCAACACTACAAAAAAAGTTTTGTACATATGTCTCTCCAAAGAAAATGTGCAAATATCTAAAATAACTATGTGAAAAGATGCTTAATATCATTGGTCATTGGAGCAATGCCAATCAAAACCACAGAATACCCTAGAATGGCTATAAACAAAAATCTGCTAGGTGAGGTGGCATGCCTGTAATCCCAGCAGCTCAGGATACTGAGACAGGAGAATCACAAGTTCAAAGCCAGCCTCAGCAACTCGGTGAAACCCGAAGCAACTCAGTGAGACCCTGTCTCTAAATAAAATACAAAGTAGAGCTGAGGATGAGGTCAGTGGTCAAGTGCCCCTGAGTTCAATCCCTGGTACCACCCCCACACAAAAAAAAGACAATAACAAGTGTTATCAAGGGCTGGGGATGTGGCTCAAGCGGTAGCGCGCTCGCCTGGCATGTGTGCGGCCCAGGTTCGATCCTCAGCACCACATACAAACAAAGATGTTGTGTCTGCCAAGAACTGAAAAATAAATATTAAAAAATTCTCTCTCTCTCTCTCTCTCTCTCTCTCTCTCTCTCTCTCTCTCTCTTTAAAAAAAAAAAAACAAGTGTTATCAAGGGGGAATGTAGCTGAGCTGTAGAGCACTTGCCTAGCATGTATGAGGCCCTGAGTCCCAACTTCAGTACTGCAAAAGAAATGTGTTAACAAGGATGTAGTGAAATAGGAACCCTGTGCAATGCAAAATGGTTTAGTTGCTTTGGAAAACAGCAACTAAATCATTGAAATTTCCTTCAAAAAGTAAACATGGAGTTACAATAGGATCCAGCAATTCCTCTTCTAGGTATATACTCAAGAAAACTGAAAATATATATCCATACAAAAATTTCACAGCACTATTATTTAGGATAGCTAAAAGGTGGAAGCAATTCAAATGTCCATAAATGGATAGATAATATGTAGCCTATCAATACCATGGAATACTATTCATCTGCAAAAAGGAATAATTGGTACATTTACCATAGATGCTACAATGTGATGAACCCTAAAAACATAAGCTAAGGGTAAGAGGTCAAACACAAAAGTTCCCATATGGTATGATTACATTTATTTGAAATATTAGAATAAACAAATCCACAAAGACAGAAAATAGATTAGTGGTTGTCAGAGGCTGAGGGAAGAGTTATGGGGTAATGGGATTTCCATTTGGGATAATGAAAAGTTTCTGGAATTATATCATAGGGTTGGTTATGAAACTTTTTAAATATACTAAAATTCATTAAATTATATATTTTAAAGGGTGAAATTTGTAGTATATGAATTATATATTAATAAGAAAACAAATTTTAGGGCTGGGTTGTAGCTCAGTGGTAGAGCACTTGCCTAGCATGTGTGAGAATCTGGGTTTGATTCTCACCACCATATATAAATAGATAGATAGATAGATAGATAAAAATCCATTGACAACTAAAAAATATTTTTTAAAAAGAAGACAAATTTTAAGCTTGAAAAGTAAAGGATTAAAAAAGACATAGCAGGCTAATATAAATAAAAAGGTATAGCTGCTATATTAATATCAGATAAAGTAAATTATAACAAAGGCAAAAAGCAATGCTGAAACTAATACACGTGTTAGCTTGTATTCTTCATTAACTTACTTGAAATATATAGCAAATGTGAATTCATATGCACTTAATAACATAACTTCAAAAATTCAGTAAGCAATAAATGAAACAACTACAAGGAGAAATTGGCATAAAGAAGTTGGGACCTACTCAGAGCATCATGTGAGGCAAGACTTGGCTCCCTGGGGCTCGAAGATCTATCAAATCTCAGTGAGGTGTGAGGGGAAAGAACTGGAGGAATGGACGTAAGGTTTTCATGATTATCAAGAAGGACCAGATAGGATTGGAAAATGTTGGGAAAACATCTTTAAGACAAAACTCGCATCTTGTCACTGTCCTGCTTAAACCTTCAGTGGCTCCCTAGTGTCCTCTTCAGAAAGTTCACTTCCCAAGCTGTTCCCTAGCCACTTCCTCTCACAAGTCTCCTCAATCAACCAAATTAGTTTGTTATTTCTTGAACACCCAGTACTTTTTATCTTGCCCACCTGTGGTTAGGGATGGAGACAGGAATGCCTGGAGGAAGCTGGGGTTGGGTGGAGAATGATTGTCATGCACCTAAACAGTGTCTGGCCGGAAGGAATGCACAGTTTATGGAGCCAAGTCAGTCAGCACCTGACATGGCTTGGCCCCTTTGTCTTCAGCCTCTCTCCTGTGTTCTCCTTCACAAACCACCGGGCCTGCCCGTGGTCAACCCACTTCAACTGAGCTCCATCCTTCCAGTGTCAGTCCCACTTCAGCTGCTTTGGCAAAGGCCCTCTACATCTCTTGCCTTGTTTCTTTCACAGACCCAGATGTGTCTCCTAGTCACCAACCCTGCTCCACTTCTGGTCCACACCCCATACTGAACTCCAAAGAGAACTTCAGACGGCCCAGATCCCACATCCCATCCCTGCCACTGCGGGGAAAACCTGCCTGGTTGCCATCAAGTGAGATCTGCAACTGAGGCACAGAGAACAGTAAAGACAACACTAGCCACCTGCAAGGACCAAAATGAAATCCACAGTGGGTTTTCCCATCCCAGAGTTCTCTCTTCCTTAGCACACTCTTAGCATTCACGAAAAGATGGGTGGAAAGAAGTGCTCTTGCTTACCTCAATTCCCCATCATTAAGACCCAAGCAAGACATCACTTACATGGAGGCAAGTAGGAAGACGTAGTAAGAGAGTGTGAGTTCAATGCTCACTGTTACAAGTGACATAGCTTTGGCTCAGTTACTTGGCCTCAGTTTCCCCAAATGGAAAGTAGGGGAGATGATAACAATGTCAGCTACCTCATTCACATGTGAGATTCGAGTCAATATATGTGAAGGTCTCCAGAACAGTCTCTGGCACAGACTAAGTGTGCAATCAAGAGTCAGCATTAGCATCCTTTTTATTAGAAAGAAGAAAGATTCCGAGGGGCTGGGGATATAGCTGAGTTGGTAGAGTGCTTGCCTTGCACGCACAAAGCCCTAGGTTCAATCCCCAACACTACCAAAAAAAAAAAAAGTAAACAATTAGAAAGAAGAAACCTTCATTAATAATAAGTATAGGGGTTGGGGGTTGTGGCTCAGTGGTAGAGCACTCACCTAGCATGTGCAAGTCCCTGGGTTTGATCCTCACCACCACATAAAAATAAACAAAATAAAATAAATGCATTGTGTCCAACTACAACTAAGAAATAAATATTTCTTAAAAATAGTAAGTATAAAGCTAGACACATATTTGCAAAGAGAAGTATGAGGAATAAGTCAATTTTTCTCTACTTTTATGTCCCTCAGGCCCCTCAAACTCACCATATCCCAATCCAATGTCATTATGTCTCCCCCAAAGGCACCCCAGTTGAACCCTTCTTTATGAATGGTTCCATGTCCACCTAGAGACACATAGGCTATTCACCCTACCTCCTTCATTCCCCACCCCAAATCCACCATCAATTCCTAAAGAACTTCTAGGATAACCTCTGGGTCTCCCTGTCCCCAATGACACTGTACAGGTTGAGCCTCCTTGAAACCTCTGCCACCCACACGTTTTCTCCAAGACACAGCATGTCATCTATCCTGTTTGGCCCAGATCTGGGGAGACAGTTTCTTCTTGTATCCTCCACAAGGGTTCCCCTGCTCAATTCTGCTCAGATCTGCTGACACCCGGGAAGATCAACCTGCTCTGAGGGGCTGCACTCCCCCAGCTTCACAGCACCTGAGCTTTACAGCCAGTTCAAGCTTCTCCCAAACTGGACAAAGGCATGCTTTGGTCCAAACCCCTTCAATAGCTCCCCATGCTCATAGACTAAGGCCTGAACCCCTTACCTTGCCAGGATTGCTAGGGCCCTTTCCTCCAGACACAAGCTGGAATGTTCCCCAGTACCCCCACCCAGCTCCCTCTCCACCTACCTCACACCACCCTTTGCCTTCTAGTAAAGGAGCCCTTCCTCTCTCCTTCTGCCCAAGTGACCCAAAACTTTCCTCTCCAGAACTGGACTCAGATGAGAAAGTCTGGGAGAGATGAAGTAGGGGTGCCACTCTACCTAACTTAGGAGTCTCCCCTCTCACCCCGCCCCCAGATTGACAGGACCTCTTTGTTGAATGAGGACTTCTCCAGGGCAGGATTTTGGGAGATGTGGAGGGGAATACAGATTTGAGCCACTGCTCCAGGTACTGAAGGAACCAGAGGTGGCTAATGGATGTCTAAAGACGTAACCGTGGCGCCCCCTGCTGTCAGGAGGCCAAATTGCACCATATGACAGGGCTGCTGGGCTGGGTCCCAACTCTGCAGAAGGGATCTGGCGCCACGCCTGACTTGGAAGAGCTGGCCACTCTGAAAGAGCGTTTATTCTTTCTGGAAAGTTGGCTCTACTACTCATGCTCAGGGCTCCTGGAGCGGCAAGCATGGTGCTTTCCCCACACAGATCATTCTTAGCATCCCAGTAAAACTATCCCCTGCACTAGTCTGAGGAGCCCACCGCATTTCCAGCATCTGGCATACAGTACAGGCCCAACCAATACTTTGCAAGCCAAAGGAGAACAAATAAGTGTCCTGTATGAGTGAGTGATAAGATGGGAAACACAGCAAGCCAGCCAGCAAGATGCTGGTAAAGATGTCCAAATAATGACAAGGCCCCAGGTAGGGGCAGAGGGGTGGCAGGAGAGGCCTTTGGAGGAAAGGAGGCCAAGGTGCTGAGACCTGGCTGTGATACTGGTTAGCTGAGGTTCCCCCTCTGAGTTGTGTGACTCAAAGCCTGAAGTGTAGGATGGCAGGTGGGTAGATGTGAGGAGGGAGGAGCTGCCCACCAGCTTCCAGAATTCCCCCTGGTCTTGGGAGAGGATGGCAGAATGTTGGGACAGAAGAGCAGCTGTCTGCACTACCGTATACCCAGAGCACAGGTGCCATGACTGCTCTCCTTCCTGGAAACAACGCCAAACCCCATCATATCCAAGACCAGTCCAGCCTCGGATTGGGCCTCATGGCCTCCTTTTGATCCCAAACTTTGAAAAGGAGAGGAATCTTCTTTAACTTGCACCCTGGCCATTTAGCTCATCCCCTGGGGGCTCAGGGGAAGGATTTTCCGAGGGGAAGGGGTGGCCTGCTAGCCTGGAATTCTGGCTGAGGCCAAGGAGTAGCCCTGGGGGTCTTCCCTGATGGAACCAGCAAGGCCAGCCATTGAAGCCCTGATCCATCATAGGTGGCGATGGAAGACCTGGGAGCTGCTACACCAGAACAAAGACCACAGTTCTTCATGCCATCCGTCACAGCTCCTTGTGTTCCAGCTGCTAGCCTGGGTCCGCTCGGGCGTGATGCCCATAGTTCCAAAGCCCCAGCACAGTACAGGGGGTAGAGGCCCCTGTGGTACCCTCTCCTGGTTGAGGGGCTCCTTTTCATCCTCTGACACTGAGGTTCCTAGGATTTCACACAAGCTGCCCACTGGAAGGGGAAGGAGGTAGGAAGAGGTGGGAGAAGGCCCGGCATATGCAGGGCATGGACACTGCAGCCCTGCACTAGAGGCCCAGAGACAGTGCTGTTCTTTGCATTGGGGATAGGGATTTGGCTTCCCGCCATTGCCCCCTGCTGGCAGCCCAGCGTGCCTCTGCTGCTGCCCAGAGACCGAGGGTCCCAGGCAGTCAGATCTGTAGGGTAGCAGAGCTGGCTGCCAGGTGGCCTCTTGCTGGTACTTAGAGGGTAGGAACAGGAAATTCTTGGGTGATTGGGACCTTGTCTGCCATGATCCCAGAGAGCAGGGATTCAGGCAGCAATGGGGTCCATTCTTCCTTCTTCATTCCCTTCCCCCAGGTGATCCCCAACCCCACACATGTCCGCCCCCAGCTCACCACTGGCCCATTGCTCTGTCTGTCTTTATTGGTTTGGAGAAAACAAGGGGGCTGGAGGGCCACAACACAAGCAGAACCACCCACAGTCAGCAAAGCACAGAACAGTGCAGGAAGGACGGCCCCTGGAGCCCACCTGCCAACACCTCCCAGGCTTCTGGAGGCAGTGACAAGGAGTGCCCCATCCCTGCCCCAGCCATGCGCCACGTGCACGACTCACACACTCCAGCAGAGACCAGCCAGGGGCATAAGGGGTGGGGGAAGGGGACTGAAAGGACTCAAAGGAAGGAAATCAGGGTCTGTCCACTTGGCCTCAGCATCTGCCTGGAATGGAAGGGAGGAGAGAGAGGCAGAGGAAGGGGGCAGTCAGGAGCCAGACTGGCCTCCCTGTGCCCCTACCCATCTCCTCCTCTTGCACTGTGTGCCCTCAGCCCTCAGGGGCCAAGGAGTGGTCCTGGGGGTCTTTCCCTGATGAATCCAGGAGGAAGGCTGAGAGGGACCAGGAGAGACTGGGGACCAGTGAGGCAGGACCGTGGAGCCCTAGGCCATGCAGAATGGGGACAGGAAGGGCCAGGCAAACTCTATAGGGCCCACCCCCTTAGCTCTTGGCCAAATAGAACACCACCAGCCTATAAGCTCTGGGGATGAAAGGCACACACACCTGGGCATCACCACTGGGGGGGCTGGCCAGTTGGGAGGCCTGGGTGGCTGTGTCGGGCCATACTCTGCCTGGAGGCCTCCTCCCCCTCTGGACTCTGCCCCAGCTTCCGGATATGGCGCAGGAAGGAGGTAGCATTGAAAGCTCTCTGTGGGAAGAAGTGTGGGTGGTGTGTGTCAGGCCATGCCTGGGCCCCAGCCCCAAGACTGCAAGGACTATAGTGACCTGTAGGCAGTGGAGGCTATGCCCTGAAGCAGGAAAATAGTGCTGACCTTCCAGTGGGTTCGGGCAAAATTCTTTTGAATCTGCTCACTGACTGAGCCCAGGATATCCTTGTCCAAAGCCGCATCCCCAGAGATCCTGAAGGAAGCCTGAGGTCAGTGATGTATGGAAGATTGTCTCTCTGGCCTGGGACAACTTGCCAGGGGTCCCACTCACCAAAGATGCTGTAAGGCCTGCTGGCAGGTGAACCTCTTCTGGGGATCTCGCTCCAGAAGGTGCCGGATGAAGTCTTTGGCTGGAGCAGGGGGGACCAGGTCAGCCTGCCCAGTCCCTACTACCCCTGGTCAGTACCAAGCAGAAGGTCAGCATCAAGCTCACCTGATTCCGAGATGTCATCCCAAAAGGGAGAGTCAAACTCGTAGCTGGCTCTCAGTATCTGGCTGAAGAGTTCAGGGTCGCTCTCGTCGTAGAAGGGCGGGTACCCACACAGCCTGGCACCCACAGATGAATCACCCAGCTGTTTTCCCCTCCCCAACCCAGCAGGGGGCAGGCAGGCAGGAGTTGAGGCTTCCCACTGGTCACTCACAAGATGTAGGAGATGACACCCAGGGCCCACACATCTACAGCTTTCCCATACGGTTTCTGCTCCAAAAGCTCTGGAGCTGGAGGTCACAAACAGACACATTCTAGTGTGCATGCACACAACATGCATGTGTGATTCAGCCCCAGGAATAACCCAGCTGCAGCAACAGTCACCCCAGATCCTAGCACCTTGGCTCCCCCAGGGTCCCCGCCCCCTCCTACCAGCCAGCGAGGCCCAGAGTTTCCCCCCTCTTACCAACATATCCCGGGGTTCCACAAGCAGTGCCTAACATGTTGCCAGCCTGGATTTTGGAGAGGCCAAAGTCAGAGACCATGATCTTGGAGTCCTCAAAGGGCGTGGCATAGAGGAGGTTTTCAGGCTGTGACACATGGGGGCCAGGTCAGGCTCGGCATGGCACCGGCACTGGAACAGGGTGGGCCTCAGCACTCTCAAATTCCCCAGACCCTCAGTGGAGAGGGATGCTGGGAAAGGCCCCAGTCATGCGCCTGGGGAAACACACGAAGGGCCAGGTGGGCAAGGTGTGAGGGCTCCCAGCCAGGCACCTTGAGGTCCCGGTGCACAATGCCCAGGCTGTGCAGGTAGGAAACAGCGCCGAGGACCTGAGCCACCAGGTGGCTGGCATCCTTCTCCGTGTAGGAGCCTCGCTCCATGATGCGGTCAAACAACTCGCCACCCGTCACCCTGAGGGGAGTCCGGAGTTCAGCCAACCCAGGCCCCTGAGCCCAAGCTTCAGCCCCCATGCCTATCCAGCCCCCACTGGCCCTCCTCACAGCTCCATAGCGAGATACAGGTGGGAAGGGCTCTCGTGGACATCCTCCAGCGCCACAATGTTGGGGTGGCTGACCCTGGAACAGGAAAAAGTAGCCCTTGTAGGAAAGCACAAGTCCAGGCTGCAGCAGCCTCCTTGGGGAGCACAGCAGGGTCTGGGAGAGCTTTGTCCTGAGCCACCTTCTTCCTCTCTTGCTCCCGCATGGACTCCCCATTCCTAACCACCGACCACCCTGGCCTACCTCAGCCCAGGCCTTCCTAGGATACACAATTCTAAATCCTGTCTGAAAAGCACAGATCAATATTGACCCTTTCTTTTTGGGGACATTCAGGCCCAGGCAGGGAAAGAGAACTGCCCCAGGCCCTCCAGCAGGTTAGCAACAAAGGTCAGGCTAGACCGGCAGGGGTCCCAGACCAAGGGACTCTGACCATCCCCACTAACTTCTAGGTCCCAGGCCAGGCATGGGCGCACCTGCGGAGTACCGCAATCTCATTCTCCACCAGGGCTTCCTTGCCCCGCAGCGCCTTCTTGGGGATGCACTTGAGGGCCACAAGGTGTGCAGAGCCCCGCTCCTGGGCCAGCACTACCTCGGAGAAGGCACCCCTGCCACAGAGCCAGACAGTGGGAGACCAATGAGGGGGAAGGGAGGGGAAGGAGAGGGCTGAGGGAGATGGGGAGGCCCTTACCCCCCTCCCCGGCACTTATGCACACACGCACACATATTCACACACTCAGATGTGCAAACGCGTCACAATTTACCCACACAGTCACACACATCTATTCCGTATCACATGCTTACATGTCCCCACATACTCCTCCCCACACTCACATGTTCGCGCACACATGCACACGCATGTCCACACACATATTCACACTGCATCACACTCACGAGCCAAGCTTCTCCCGGATGTCATAGACGCTGCTGATGTCCTCCGTCTGTTTCTTGAGCAGCAGCATGTCTGCAGTGGGAGGTGGAGAAGGACCCTGGGCATGGCAGCTCCCTCCTCCCGCCATCGGTGTCCTCGGAGATAGCCACCTTCATCCCACTGCCAATCCATCATCGCCCCCCCTCGGCCCCCACCTCCGTCAGGGCCACCCCACAGCCGAGGTACATCTTGCCCCTCCCCCCGCCTACTCCCACATGGACAATTCCCCATCCCGGGTCCGCTGCTGACATCCAGTGCTTCCCCACCTCAACCTCCCCAGGCAACCAACACCTGGGCATCCCCTCTCTGCTTCCACGTATTGGAACCTACATGAGCAGCCGCTTTCTAGAAGGCTCTGTGCACCCCTACTCTGGCCCCTCTAGCCCACCTCCATCTACAGGGCCCAGACCCCTCCCCCACCAGACCTACCACCAAGACACAGCGCCCACATGCACGCGCCACCCAGACCACCCACCCACCCACCCGAATGCATCTGCGACCCCGCTCACAACCACCTGTCACGACCACGGCCACCCACGCGGCCGCGTTGCTACAACTCAGCCCTTGGTGCCACGGAGTAAGGGGACTCCGCAGCGTGGGCCCTCAGAGTTCCGAGCTGCGTGGGCCGCGTGTGCGGGCAGGGGGCGCGCCGGGCGTGACAGGTGTGTGCGAGGGTTTTTAGAGTCTTCAGCGGCTGCGGGCCTGGACCCTGTGTGCCCCTGGCCCGAACGGACCTGGCAGGTGCGGACCTGGAGCGGATGCAGCAGCGTCACCTCGCGCAGTGGCCGCCGCGCCGAGCCCCCCGCCCGCGCCCCGCCGGCCCCGCCCCCTCTGCGCGCCCCCGCGGGCCGCTGCCAGCCAAGCACTCGGTGGATGAGTACAGCCGGCTGCAACGCGGCAGGGCGCCTTGTAAGGCAATCCCCTGGGTTCCACTGCTGCCACTGCCCTGATCCTTGTTCCTCAGTTATGCTCTCCAGTATCCTGAGGCTCTGGTCTGAATAGGTGGCCACAGGGCCTTTGCACCACCGGTGTCTTCTGTCCAGAAATTTCTTCACCCACATAGTGGCATGGCTCTCTGCTTTGCGGTCTCTGCTTTTGTGGCCTCTCCTCAGACAGGCCCTCCAGGCCATTTGGTCTATAACGAGCTTCTTCCCTACTGACCTGCCACCACCACTCTGCTGCCCTGGCCTGAAGCCCCATCAGCACTCATTGGGTTCTTTCTACCTCCACCCTTAACCTTTCACCCTCCTTCTTTTCTTAACCAGCAGCCTGAGCATTCTCTTCTTTAAGATCATGTCACCCTGGTGCTGGAAATTCTCCAGGCCCCGGCATGTCACTGCTAGTCAAAGAATGAGCCCTTGAATGGCCTGAGGTCTGCTCTGGAGGTTCTTCCTTTGCCTCCTAAAAAGGCCTCCCCTCCCCCAACCCTGCCAGAACTGGAACAGAACTCTGCGGGCTCTTTAGAAAATCTATCACTGCAAAAATCATCTTCTTTGTCTACTCTTCCTCACCAAAAGGTGGGGGGTCCACCCTTCATCAGTAGATTACCACCACACCTCCCCATCCTCACCCCAATCCCAGTGTTACCACTGTTTACCGGAGAAGCACGCAAGACAAGTGTAGAGTGGAAGGTGGAAGCTTTATTAAAGGACAGCAGAAAAGACTTCTCCCCGGAGGAAGAAGGGGACCCTAAAGGCAGAATCCATGGAAGGGTGAGGTCTTCCCTTTTTTACAGCTAAGGTCTTCTTTTAGTTTTCCCACATTTGTGTCTTTTGTTTCCCTTTATCTTCAGTGATAGAATGCAGACGGGAAGCCCCAAAAGGTGGGGGATACATGGGCTGATGAGGCAGGTTGGAGTAATCTGGGGAGGAAGGGCCTGGGGTGGTTTTTGATTAGCACCTCCCTGTTTACTGGGAGCTACTTCCTTAACAGTTCCTTAGGATGGGTTCTGGGCCTTGGGGACAGTAACATTTCAATTTCCCCAAGTGCAGCCCTGGTTTCCTGGACTCCATTCTCAATCATGGTCTCCATTTTCTTTACTCAATATTAGACCCGATTCACCTAACTACACTAACTACCTATCTGTAAATCCGGCTTCACTGGGATCTGTGCCCCACCAGGAATGGGGGATGGGTGCCCTGGTTGTATCAAGAGCACATGTACAGTGGCCTGTGTCACAAGGACCCTGCCAAGTCACAGGGGCCAGGAGTGGTTTACTTAATCCAGTCTTAAGAGCAGTCCATGGGTTTAGAGCATAACACGAAGACTTCAACAGTGTCCTCAGAGCCGGAAAAGTTTTTTAAAACATCATCTTTCCAAACTTCACCTCCCAAATGTATTTTGTAGAAAAAAATGAGAAATCTAGCTGGTGTGGGGGCATACACCTGTAATTCCAGTGACTTGGGATGCTGAGGCAGGAAGATCTGAGTTCAAAGCAAGACACTAAGCACCTCAGTGAGGTCTCTAAATGCAAAAGGGCTGGGGGTGTGGCTCAGGGGTTAAGTGCCTCTGGGTTCAATCCCTGGTACAAAAAAAAGAGGAAAGAAAGAGAGACAGAAAGGGCTGCGGTGTAGCTCAGATCAAGCCTCTGGGTTCAATCCCCAGTATAAGAAAGGAAGGGAGGGAGGGAGGGAGGGAGGAAGGAAGAAAAGAAAAGAAACAAACAAACTGGGAAGGAGATAAAGAAAGAGGGAGAGAGGAAGGGAGGGGGGAGGGAGGGAAAAGCAAAGGCAAGATAAGACAAGACAGTCAGGGGAGTGTAACTCAGTGATGGAGCACTTTCTGGTTCAATCCCAGTACAGAAAAAGAAATCTGAGAAGCTCCTACCAGCTTCTGACCCTGACCTTTCCCAATTACTCAACTATGCCAATGGAGTCTTCAGGTTTACACCCTGTATAAAAAATGATATCACAAGCCAGGTACAGTTGTGTACACCTGTCATCCCAGTAACTCAGGAGGCTGACACAGGGGGATCATGAGTTTGAGGCCAGCCTCAGCAACTTAGGGAGACCCTGTCTCCAAACAAAATTTAAAAAGGACTGGAGATGTAGCTCAGTGTTTCAGCACCCCTGGGTTCCATCCCTAGTATCAGACACACACAGAAAATGATTCCACATGCAAGGTGAGGTGACGTGCACCTGTAATCCCAGTCAGTGGGGAGGATGAGGCAGGAGGATCACTTGAGCCCAGGGGTCTGAGGCCAGCTGGCCAGCATAACAAGCATCCATCTAAAAAAAAAAAAGTTTGTTTTACATCAGTATTCATGATGGAACAGAAAGTACACTATTTGCAACTGTTTACACAATTGTTGAAATACTATAAATGTCAATTTCAACATGCATGTGTGTGATGGATAAACAGCTTTTCAAAATGCTTTCAGGAGGTTTAGACAAAACTTAACTCAAAAATGGGTCATAAACCCAAATGTAAGATGCCAAACTATAAACTTCTACAAGAAAACATAGAAGACAATCTAGGTTACTTCAGGTTTGTCGATGATTCCTTAAGTACAATTTGAAAAACATGACCCATGAAAGAAAAAGGATAAATCCCATTGTAACAAAACTAAACACATGTATCCAAATTATAGGCTGGGGAAAAAATCTTTGCAATGTGATTATCTGACAAAAGACTGGTTATCCAAAATGTACAAAGAACTCTTTGAACTCAACAATAAGAAAACAAACAACCGGATTTTAAATATGAGCAAAGGATCTGAAAGATACCTCATGAAAGAAGAAAATACAAAACGCAAATAAACATATGGAAAGATACTTTGTGGGCTGGGGCTGGGGCTCAGTGGTGGAGCACTTGCCTAGCATGTGTGAGGCACTGGGTTCAATCCTCAGCACCACATAAAAATAAATAAATAAAGGTCCATCAACACCAAAAAAAAAAAAAAAAAAAGAAGAAGATACTTAGCATCAAAGTTTACCCAAGTGATGCATGACTCAGCAAGCAGGCCCGCACAAGGCCAGGTGCTTGGTGCATTCCTGTAATCCCAGCAATTCTGGAGGCTAAGGCAGGGAGATCATAAGTTCAAAGCCAGCCTCAGCAACTTAATGAGACCCTGTCTCCAAACATAAAAAGGACTAGGGATGTGGAAGAGTACCTCCGGCTTCAGTTCCCTGTACTGCAAAATAATAGTTCAGCCATAAATGTATGCAATTGCTGTCATAGAAACTTTTATGGGGCTGAGGTTGGGGCTCAGTAGTAGAGCACTCGCCTCACATGTGGAAGGCACTGGGTTGGATCCTCAGCACCACATAAAAGTAAAAGAAAGATATTGTGTCCATTTACCTCAGGCCCAGAAAGAATAGAACCAGCCAACCATGGGCTAAAACCTCTGAATCCATGAGTCCAAATCAGTCTTTTCTCCTCTAGGTTGATTTTCTGAACTATTTTGTCACAGCAATGAAAAACCAACACATACCTGATTAGGAAATTGCAAACTGTAACTACAACAATATACTACTATGTACCTGCCCTATTAAAATGACTGAAATTTAAAAACCGGACGATACCTAATGCCAGCAAGAATGTGAAGCAACAGGAACACTTATTCATTACTGATGGGAATACAAAATGGTGTAGCCCCTGGGGAAGACAGTTGGCAGTTCCTAATGAAGCTAAACATATTCTTACCACATGATGCAGCAGTGATAGTCTGGCATTTACCATACAGATTTGAAAACTTATGCGCACACAAAAACCAGCACGGGCTGGGGATGTGGCTCAAGCGGTAGCGCACTCGCCTGGCATGCGTGCGGCCCAGGTTCGATCCTCAGCACCACATACCAACAAAGATGTTGTGTCTGCCGAGAACTAAAAAATAAATATTAAAAATTCTCTCTCTCTCTCTCTCTCTCTTAAAAAAATTAAAAAAAAACAGCATGGAAATATTTACAGCAGCTTTACTAATAATTGGCAAAAACTGGAAGTGACCAAGGATGTCCTTCTGTGGCTGGCAGATAAAGTGGCACATCCAGATGAGGAATACTACTTGGTGGTAAAGAGGACAGAGCTAAGAAAGTGCAGAGAAATGGATGAACCTTCCACTCATGATGCTAAGTTAAATAAGCCAATCTGAAAAGTTACATATTTTATGATTGCATGTATGTGACATTCCAGAATGAAACCATAGAAACAGTATACAGATCAGTTGTCACCAGAGAAGATGGTGTTCAACTTAGGGACCACAAAAACATTTGAGGGTATTGAAACTATTCTGACATTGTGATGGCAGACGCCTGCCACTTGGGTATGCTATAGAAGGTCACAGAAGAAGAGTGAAAGGATACATAAAGATTTAAAGATAATTGTTAAGGAATTGGTGGACATTACAACAATGCAAATGGTGGCTGATGGTGGGAGCCCAGTTTCCTTTACAAAGAAGCAAAGGGAGGAGGCTAGAGTGATCCCTGTGTTGGTGCAGACATTAGTGTTATCCACACATCAATGCATCTTTGTGTTCATACACAAGTATCTACACAGGTGAGTGCATACATCAATTTCCTTGTTCTGTCAGCTAAGAGTGTTGTTGAAAGCTTGGTCTTTGTCCCAGATGCCAATCGAATAACGAGGACATGTTTTGAGACAAAGGAAAAAGAAGGTTTATTGCTTTGCTAGCAAAGGAGAAACACAGGGGACTCCTGTCCCAAAGGCTGTCATTCTGCCCAACTGCAGGAAAAGGGGGCTTTCATAGAGGTGATTCAGAGAAAATGAGATTAGGGAGGCGGGATCAGGAAGGAGAAGATCCAGGAAAAAGAGATCAGAGAGAAGTTTAGGGGGGAAAAGACGGGGGAAAAAGAAAAAAAAACATGTAAGTTTCAAATCAAAGCCACAAAGGATATAGTCAAAGCATCAAGTGAACCCCTGTTACAACTGGGCCTGGAAACAACAATGCTATACTATTCTCAAATAAATGGCTCCTTGAAGAAATGGCTGATTCTAGGACTAGAGTATGAGACACATAAGCCAAACCTGGAGCCAGAAGGTCAAGAAGTGTACACCCCCCCACCACACACACACACACACACACACACACACACACACACAGTGGTGGGAGGTGTCAAGGGAACACAGGAGCTGGCTCAGTAGCTCAGTGGTAGTATGTGCCTAACATGTGCAAGGCCCTGTGTTGTATCCCTAGTATTGATTTTTTTTTTTTTAAGAAAAGGAACACAGGAGCCAACTGAAAGAGTTCCCAATGGTTAGATAAAGAAAATTCGAACAAAATAATAGTATTACATTGTAACCAAAAGTATAAAGGAAATATCTATGAGTCCATAAATGACTAATAAATCAATAAATGTAGAAGAATAAACTCCTGTGCAGAAAAATTTCAAATAAATTATGTGGCTGTCCCCCCATGGTTTGTATGCTAGGTGACCCCCAAAGACCCATGTATTAGAGGTTTATTCTCCAGCCTGTGGCACTATTAGGAGGTGATAGAACCTTCAAGCAGTGGGGTCTGATGGAAGGAAGTTAAATCATTGGGGGCTTCCCTTGAAGAGGATCTTGAGACCCCCAGCACCTTCGACTTTTTTGCTTCCCAATTCCCCCTCCTCCACCTGTGGCCGAGCTGACCTGTCTCCAGGGATTGTTAATGAATGAATGTCTCCTGAGCCACTCCCTTCCTTTCCAGCCCAGGATCACTCCACCTTTGGCCCACCTTTTGGTCACGAGTCACTTTGGTCACTTTGGTCACGAGTCAGAGTCACATCACAAGTCAAAGTCACATCACGTAGGCAGGATGGGGGAGGAGAGAACATGAGAACTTAAGGAAACTTAAGAAGTATAAAAGGGGCAGGATACCCCCACTTCCTCTGCCATCCTGCTCTGGGGCTCCTTTTCTGCACAGAAGTCTGTCTCTGTTCTATCCCTTAAATAAAACTTGCTTTCTATGCTTGTTTCAAAACAGAACTCGGCACTGATTGACTTTCATTATCAGTATCAACTGGGGGCAGCCCTTTAAGAGGATCCGGGGACCCCCAACCCCTTCCTTTCTTTTTGTTTCCCAGTCACAATAAAGTGAGAGGTGTTCTGCCTTGCCACAGGCCCAAAGATAACAGGGCCAAGTGACTATAGACTGAAACTTCTGAAATTGCAAGCCAAAATAAACCTTTCCTTCTTATAAACTGATTATTCCAGATATTTGTTACAATAACAGTTGCCTAACACATCCTCAAAGGTGGGACATCACCCGTACCTCTTAACTGTGGGCTGCTCATAGTGACTTCCTTCCAAAGAGTACAGTATGGAAAGTGAAACAAAGAGTCAGTTTACAGTAGAGAGACACCTGAAACACACACCTCAGCCAGGTGATCAAGGTCAACATCAATAGTCATCAGTCACGTGGACAGCACAGACCCCCTGATAGGACTGATAAGCATGGTAGTTTACTTCAGTGATCTTTTTCTGAATAAGCCTAGTCTAATCATAAGGGAAATCAGTATTCCCAGCAGAGAGGCATTCTACACAAGATCAGCTCTCCTCAAAACAGCCAGGGTCGCTGGACATGGTGGTGCACACCTTTAAGTCCAGTAATTTGGGAGGCTAAGGCAGGAAAATTGAAAATTGGAGGCCAGCTTCAGCAATTTAGCCAGACCCTGTCTCAAAATTTTAAAAAAAAATAATAAAATAATAAAAAGGGTTGGGGATATAGCTCAGAGGTCAAATGCCCCTCAGGCTCAATCCCCAGTACAAAAAAAAAAGTCAGTGTTTTGGTCATCAAGAACAAACAATAGTTGGGCATGGTGGCACACACCTGTAATCTGAGAAACAGTCACAGTCAAGAGATATGACAAGGAAGTGCAATGTGGGATTCCTGGATGGGATCCTGGGACAGCCAGGCTTTACTTAATAATAATGGACCACGATTGATTCATTAACTGCAACAAACCACTATGCTTGTGTTAAGAGATCAATAACAGGGAAGTTGACTGTGGGTGCTGTGGGAACTCTTGCTGCGATCTCTGCGATTTTTCTGTACATCCAAAGTAATCGAATATGAAACATTTACATAAAACATTTAAAAAATCCTTTCAGAAGGTTTCCATGAATCATTACAGCTTGTGAACAGAGGATGTTGTGCTGGAGAGGGGCCAGGCCTCTCAGGTTGCACCCTCAACCCCAGGGCCCAAGACCCCAGCCCCATTGGTCTCCCTCACCCGCTGGGCTCAGGAACTGGAAGTATAAAGCCCCACCAGGTGGATCCCAGCTTCTTCTTTGTTCCCAGCTCATTGTAATTCCAAAGCTCATCTGGCCACTGCCTCCAGAAGAGAAGGCGCCCCTATCCAGTCTCCAGCTGCCAAGATCCTGCCTCTGGGATAAACAGTTACCCCGGGACAGGATTGCCTCAACCCAGCTCACTCCCAGTCCAAGGCTGCCCTAGGCCTGGGTGGGCACTGAATCCAACTTCCAGCCCCACTTCTCAGGCTTTCCCATAGGTCCTTCCTCCACCTCACCCCTCTGGGCCCCTCCCCATCATCAGCTCCTACCCTACCTCCAGCCCTAGCTGGGGTCTAAACAGGGCCCAGTTCCCTGCAACACTACAGGGGGAGGACATAGCTGTCCCTCTATCACTTCTGTTCTGGGGTAGAGTTGGCTCCTTCTCCTAGGAGCTGCAGCAGGGGCTCTGGGCTGGGCATAGGTTGCAGGTCCCTGCAACCCATTCTGTGCATGCTCAGGACCCCTTTGGTGAGTAACACCTGGCAGCACAGGGGGAGGCTTGGACAGGGCTGACCATCAGCTGGAATCCTGGAGAGTCCACCCTGCTCCTTCCTGGCAAAGCCCTGAAAGCACCTTGGAGACAATCCACCCACGGCTTGAAATCCCTGTGCCTTTGTTCCTCAGGCAGTCAGCACCTCAGGGAGCGGTACTCTCCCCACCCCTCCAAGGTACACTCACACACCCCCACCCCAGACTGCTCACGTCGGAGCACCACCTTGGCTCCTCTTGGGAAATTGCCTAGCCAGTCCCCTGGGAGGGAGGAGGCAGAGCTCGGTATAGGAAGCTCACAGGTGGCTGATGGGAGTGGGGGAGGGCTCCCAAGTCCTCCAGGAGCCCAATCTTGAGCATCAGCAGGAGGTCAGCAAAGAAAGACAATTGGGAGCTGGGGACTGAGGCCCAGCCTGGAGGGAAGCTTAAGTGCTCCTCTGCCACTGACCGCAGACTGGGGAAGCCATGGTTTGGTTCATACTTGATCTTGAATGCCTTGGAGAATAATTTAGTTGTTTGTGTATTTTTTCCAATGTTTTCAATATTTTTTAGTTGTTGATAGACCTTTATTTTATTTATTTATATGTGGTGCTGAGGATCCAACCCAGTGCCTCACATGTGCTAGGCAAGTGCTCTACCACTGACCAACAACTCCAGCCCAAATTTAGTTCTTTTGTGTGTGCATTTGGTTGGCTTTTGGGGAGCATGTTTGTTTTGTTTTTGCTTTGCAGTACTGGGAATGGAACCCAGGACCTTGCCCAGGCTAGGCAAACACACCACTGAGCTACACCCCCAGTCTGGAATTTAGTTTTATTTCCAGAAAAGCCCAGAGAAGGAGATCAGACTGAGGAGGGACTGGTTGGATTCATTCTTCCACAGGGTCCTTCTGGCTGCTGAGAGAAGAATGTAGTGTGGGGTTGTACTAGGCCATGTGGAGGGGGGCCACTGCAGGGTTCCAGAGAGCCATGGGGCTCCTATTCATTGGCTGCCAGTGGGGTCCACAGAAGTGACTGGAATGCAGAAGGGTTTGGAGAGGGCTCTGCAGGCCCTATTGACAATGGGGGGTTGGCGATGAATGTGAGAGGGGCTGGCTATAGCAGGCCCACAAAGAGGCCTGGGTGTCTCTTAGGTTGGTAGAGAGCTGGAAGGGTGTGTCCCTGTTGAGTCAGGTCTGGGGGGCCTGTTGGACATGCCACCCCCATGAAGGTGGAAGTCTCAGGGGTCACAAAAATCATTCTGTTTCCAGAAACCTTCAGCCAGTGCCCCCACAGAGACAATGGCAGTCCCAAGTGGCAGCTCCCTCATGTTCCTGCCACTGGCCTTAGCACATGCCTCCCCAGGCAGCTGGCTGTCATAGGGCAGAGGAATGTGCCCACCTTTGGCTCCTGGCCTTGCTCTCTTCACCTTCTGCCCTCCCTACAGCAGTGGTCATTTCCCAAAAGTGTCACCAGCTCACCATGTTCTCTCCCTCCCACCCCTGCTCTCTGGACAAGCAGTTTTTGAGAGTTGCACACACCCCTCCAGTTCTCACTTCTTCACCTGGTTCTCCTGGCACTGCCCACAGTGCTTCCTTCAAGCAGCTTCACCCAGGTCACTGCTGCAGCCACTGTCCTCTTTTGTGGACATCACACCCCCACTCTGTCCTCTTGCTGTCTACTTCATGGGATCCTCTTCTTGTGTCTCTGAAACATTCTCTGTCCTGGATCTCTGGATGGCCTCAGCTCTTTTTTTTTTTTTTTTTTTTTTTTTTTTTTTTTTTTAGGGGGATACCAGGGATTGAACTCAGGGGCACTCGGCCACTGAGCCACATCCCCAGCCCATTCTGTATTTTTTTTTAAGAGACTGGGTCTTACTAAGTTGCTTAGTGCCTCATTTTTACTGAGACTGGCTTTAAACTCGTGATCCTCTTGCCTCAGCCTCCCAAGTCGCTGGGATTACAGGCAAGTGTCACCATACCCAGCTGGCCACAACTCTTTCATCCCATCTGTGGGTCACTTCCTTAAAATCTTTTTGTCTCCAGACAGGATTTAGTTCCAGGCTGAGCCAAAAAAGACCCAAGTTAGAGTCCTCTGATGAGCAATGTGACCCTGCTATCTCTACCCTCCCCCTAGCCTAAGCACAAGGGACAAGGCACACCTCTTGAGGCTCCTCCTGCTAGAGGGGTGGAGATGCTGCCCCTCCCTCACCTACAGGCACAATCTGGCTCAGGCCAGAATTGCTTTTCTTCCTAAAGCTGACCGGATGACTGCAGGCTTAGCTTAACCGGATGAGCCATCTGGTGACTCCAGTGTCTGAGATCACATCAGGGAGCCTGGGATTGAGCATGGCACACCTGATTTTCCCAGACAGGACAATAACCACTCCTTCCTTCCCCACCCACTCTCAGTGTAGTCTTGGCCCTAGGAAAATTCACAACAACCTTGCCTTTACTGGGGAGGCCTGCAGGTCCCTGTGGACAGGAGCACAGGCATGGGGAGCTGGGTCCTCCAAGCAGAGGCCTTTGGGGGAGGGTCTGTGCATGGGCCAGGCACCAGGGGGCAGCCTTATCCTATTCCTGCCCCAATCTGGCAGGTCACACGCCCTTAGCGGCCCACTCCAGGGAGGGGTGGGGTGGCAGGGATCATCATGCAGTCCACCTATCTTGGAGACAAAGTGTACCTTTACTTGTCAAACAGGTTCCTCTTTGCCCACCTTGGAGACTCACAAAAATAGGTTAGCCCAAGTTCAGATCCCACGTCCAGCTTCCAGGGCTATACCTTTGGGGAGGACTGACCGCCCAGCAGCTCACGTGGATGTAGATACACCTCCAGCCCTATCCCTCCAGGCCAGCTGGGAGCCCAGCCCTTCGGAAGTTCAAAGCACCCTAGACCCCTTTTCGGGCAGGGAGTTGGCGAGCTTTAGACTTGGGTATCCAACGCTGTCCAATTCCCAGCTGGGAGCCAGAAAAGGGCTGGAGATGGGGCGATCAGGACCGATCTCCAGCAGGAGGAAAAGACTCCAGTCTGGAAGGAACATAGAGAGGGAAGAGGGAGAGCCAAGGATGGCTGGAAGCGGGCCAGGGGAGCAGTCTTCCCAGAGCTGGGAAGGGCCAGTAAGAAGACAGAGGGGAGAAGTGGGCCGGGCCGGGGCCAGGTGAGCCCAGGGAGAGGGGCGGTTCAGCCCCAGGGAAGGGCGGTGCTGGACGGCACCCCAGGTAGCAGCCATCCTGCCCGTGGTTGGAGCCGCGTCTTCTCCTCGGGAGGAGGGCGGGAGGAGGTGGGCGGAGTGACGGGGAGGGCGGGAGCCAGGGATGGAGGGGGGAGGGGGACCAGCCCGGTCGTGGGGGTGGGGCGACAGTGACATCACCCGGGAGTCGGTTCTTAAGCTGCGGCCGGTCGCATCGGGGAAGAGAGGGACGGTGGGAGTGCGGTGGCGAGTCGCTGAGCCCGCCGCGGCCCCGAGAGCGGCTTGAGCCGCTGCCGGGAAGGAGGGGGCGAGGCGCGCCCGGGCCGCTGGAGCCGCCGGAGCCGCCAGAGCCGCGAGAGCCGCGGACGACGAGTGCAGCCGCTGCCGGCCAGGGCCGGGGCGGGGGGCGCGGGCCACAGGCCCCTGCTCCGGCCGCCACTTGCAAACAGTGGGCGCCCGATGCCGCCCGCGCCCCGCTAGGCTGAGCCTCACGCCGGGCGAGCAGCCGCCGCCGCCGCCGCCGCCGGAGCCGCGGGCAGGAGCCTCGGGAGCCGCCGCCGCCGCCCGGCCGAGCCCCGCCGCCGCCCGCGCGCCCCCGGGCCCCCGACACACATGAGATTCTTCAGGCTCACTTTCAAGTGCTTCGTGGACTGCTTCTGACTGCGCCGCCCCCGCCGTCCCGCACCCCGCCCGCCCGCCCGCCGCCCCGTCCCCCGGCCCGGCCGCTCCCGAGGCCCCCGGGCGGGCCCGCGCCTTCGGGGCCCTTCCCCCGGGTGCCGCCGGCGCCCCTTGCCCGCCCGCCCCCGCGAGGCGCCGCGACCCCCGGCCCGGCCGCGCGGCCCTTCTGGGCCATGGCGAAGAAGAGTGCCGAGAACGGCATCTACAGCGTGTCCGGCGACGAGAAGAAGGGCCCCCTCATCGCGCCCGGGCCCGACGGGGCCCCGGCCAAGGGCGATGGCCCCGCCGGCCTGGGGGCGCCTGGCGGCCGCCTGGCTGTACCACCACGAGAGACTTGGACGCGCCAGATGGACTTCATCATGTCGTGCGTGGGCTTCGCCGTGGGCCTGGGCAACGTGTGGCGCTTCCCCTACCTGTGCTACAAGAACGGCGGAGGTAAGCGCCCCCGCCCCGCTGCATCCCCGCTCCTGGCCGTGGCCCCTCCCCCAGCCTGCCGCCGGCCCATCGGAGCGGAGGGGCGAAGTCCAGGGGGTGGGGAGGCCCCCCAGGGTGCACGGAGGCCGAGGTGCCCCTCGCCGGCTGGGCCGCTGGGTGGCACAGCTCGGTGGCCTCCACCCCCCTCACCAGTCATGTGCCTGGCACTGTGGGGGGAGGCGGCCGGCAAGCCTCCTGCCGAACTGAGGAGCTGCCCCCCAGACTCCCAGCTGAGGCCCAGAGCGATTGGTCACTGAGATGGGAAGGGGAAGCCTGCCCACTAGAGGGGCTCCAAGAGGTGAGGAGTCCTGGCTGCCCCCACGGATCAGACACAAATGGCACATTGTGTGGGCCCCCCACGTGTGCACACACGAACACACACACACACAATGGGCTACTCTGTCCCTCCCCCATGTCCTCCCCTCCCCTCCCTTCTCTTCTCTTCCATTCCCTCCCCTCTCCTCTGGCCTGGGCCTGGAACACTGGGTGCCTGAGCCAGGCTTGGGAAGCCTGCGGCCTGGCCCGCCTGGCGCCGCCGCTGGACACACGGCATGCACACCCCATGCCCATCCGCCGAAGCCCAGCTTAGCAACAGTGATGGACACGCGTGTGTCCTGTGACTGCAAAGCAGCACTGGGTCGCTGGGAAGTAGAGCAACTATGTGATGGGTGGGAAACTGAGGCCCAGAGGGAAGGCCTTTGCCCAAGGTCACACACAAGAAGGATGCTGGGACTAGGAGCCTGGCAGGCTGTAGTTAACTTGGCCAGTGAATACTGGAGAAAGCTGAGCCAGGGGCAAGTGTAGTAGAGAGAAGTAGGGGGGAGTGGACAGGGACTGCTGGTACCCAGCTCCCCTTCTGCCACCTACCCAGCCTACTGATAGCCTATCTCCGACTATATCCTGCCTGCCTCCTCCAGAGCCTGGCTCACTGGAGCTTGCTGTGCTTAACTTGGTCCCTTTCCTCCACCTGTCCTCCTCTGTCCTTGTACACAGACACCCCCCAACAGCAAAGGACCGCCACCCACTCACCCCCTCCTTGTCTTTTGACAAGCCCCCAGGCCTGACCATGTGTCTTCGCCATTCCTCCAGCTGCTGCCCGGCAAGCAAAACTGGCACAAGGGATGGCCTGCATGCATGAGTGCATGTCCTCCGTGCCCATTAGGTCACTCTAGGTGTCCAGGGGGATGGAACCTCCATGGGCATGGCCCACACAGGGGCTGGGCTGTAATGGCCAGGGGAAGCTATAGTCCCTCCTATCAACAGATCCAGAACCCACCCCCAAAGACTGTTCACCTTGGGCTTCTGAGTCAGCGACCATCCGTGCACTGATTCACCCAGTGGGAAGTTATGGGACCAGAGTAGAGGCCAGAGCTGGGGCTCCACCTAGATCTCCTAGGGCTTCTGAAGTCTGGGTTAGCCAGCTGGGCCTGGACAGGCTGGCTGACAAATTTTGATCTGCTTCTGGCTTGGGGCTACCCTGTGCCAGTGCCCATGGTCTTAGTGGGGTACTGAGAGGTGTTGTTGTGGTCTTTCTTCTGAACCCCCTCCCATGGCTCTTTCCCCAGGTGTGTTCCTTATTCCCTATGTCCTCATTGCCCTGGTCGGAGGAATCCCCATTTTCTTCCTGGAGATCTCACTGGGCCAGTTCATGAAGGCCGGCAGCATCAACGTCTGGAACATCTGTCCTTTATTCAAAGGTGAGCAGCCCTGGGCCAGTTCCTATCCTCCCCCCAGGGACTACTCCCCTTTCCCACTTGAGATCTTGTTCTGTCCTGGCCTGGGGACAGGTGATGGCCCCCAGTCTCAAGGGACAATATGAAGGATGTGCAGACCATATAGCAAACTTGGGGAGACTGGGGATAGGACCTGCTGTACATGCTTGGCTTATTAGGGAGGTCTTACTATTGTTATTGAGGAAGCAGGGCATGGAGAGGGAAAGTAACTTGCCCGGTTGTCCACTGAGGGAGGATGACTATCTCCCATGTTGCCTCAGGTTACTAAAAATCTCCCCCAGCTGCTGTGTACTGGAGGCTGCTGGAGGGCCAGGTGGAGGCTTGCCTCCAGTGACCACAGTGGTGGCAGTGGGACCTAGGAGAGGGGCCAGGTACCCGAAGCTGGAGAATTGACAGACTAGTGACCAGATGGGGCAGGAGGGGAGGGTTCCACCTTGGCTCTGGAGTGGATGGAGGAGATGGAAGAACAGAAGGTGGACAAGGAGCAGGGGGAGTGTTGATGGGGGACAGACTGGGAAGGTGGCACACTGTTGGGACACACAGGGGTGCTCTGCGTGCTCGGAGAAGTCTATGGAGCACAATAGCACAGGCCCTGGGAGGATAAGGGAGGGGGAGGATGTGGGCACAGGGAGCGGTTCTTAGGGGCTCAGCAGCCCTGGAAGGGGAGCAGAGCGAATGGGGGTGCCAGGAGGTAGCCAGAAAAGTACCCACATGTAAAGGAAGCCCTGGCTCACCCTCAGGCCTGGGCTATGCCTCCATGGTGATCGTCTTCTACTGCAACACCTACTACATCATGGTGCTGGCCTGGGGCTTCTATTACCTGGTAAAGTCCTTCACCACCACTCTGCCCTGGGCCACGTGTGGCCATACCTGGAACACTCCTGACTGTGTGGAGATATTTCGCCACGAAGACTGTGCCAATGCCAGCCTGGCCAATCTCACATGTGACCAGCTTGCTGATCGTCGGTCCCCTGTCATCGAGTTCTGGGAGTGAGTCTGGTGCCCCATCCCATCCCTACAGTCCCCCACAGGTAGTCTAGTCCTGGGGAAACATAGCCAGGGATGCAGGAACAGCCACTCCAGGCCCTGCCTCTCCCTGTTCTAGAGGAGTATCCAGGCCTGCTACTGGGGGTAGTGGGGCTTGCTTCTTCAGTGACACTTGTCACTGTTCTTCCACCAGAACCACTTGGTGAGGGAGCTGGGATTGCGTGTATGCAGGGGGTGTGGGTGGGGTCAGCTGGCAGCACACAAGCCGGGGCCTGCCAAGCTCCAGGCACATTATAAGACCTGGACCAGGGTCTGTAGGTGGGACAGAGGAACCACCATTCCTGGGGGCATATCCCATCCACTATGCCCTCTGCTGGCAGGGCCCACACGTGTCCTCCTTCTCTCCCCCTAGGAACAAAGTCTTGAGGCTCTCTGCAGGGCTGGAGGTGCCAGGGGCCCTCAACTGGGAGGTGACCCTATGTCTGCTGGCCTGCTGGGTCCTGGTGTACTTCTGTGTGTGGAAGGGAGTCAAGTCAACAGGAAAGGTACAGCTGGATGTGGGCAGGGTGGGGCCAGCATTGCCCTGGGAGAGGTGTGTCCCTGCAAGGACATTACAAAATGGGGTGTCCAGCCAGGCACAGTGGTGCATGCCTGTAATCCCAGTGGCTCAGGAGGCTGAGACAGGAGGGTCGTGAGTTCACAGGCAGCCTCCCTCAGCAACTTAAAAGGCACTAAGTAACTCAGTAAGACGCTGTCTCGAAATAAAATACAATACAAAATAGGGCTGGGGGTGTGGCTCAGTGGTTGAGTGCCCGAGTTCAATTCCCAGTACCAAAAAAAAAAAGGGGGGTGTCCAGACTGGAACTAAGGACTAAGGAATGGAGAGGTCCTTAAATCCAGACCACTTTATCACACCCCATCACAGGATATTCCATCCTACCCTCCCAATCCAGGGAGCAGCAGCCTTCACTCCAGAGGGGAAAGACCCATGCAGTAGCTGCTCCTTCCTTCCCTGTGCCCATCCTCTGTCCCCACCCTCACACTTTTTCCCTCTTTAATTCCTTTATTCCTTCCTCACTGCCTCAGCCTGTTTCTATGGTCTGGGTGGACCTGGTCTATGGTTTCCAGTGCTGAGGGCCCGGAGGGAAATCTTCACACACTTCCTCCTTCAGGGGTTGTCAGGTCATGGAGACCAATGCATGAACAGATACATAATAAGACAGTGTGTCACTGTGGGAAATGGCCAGGTCAGTCCCTGGAGGGTAGGACTAGATGCATTCACAGTAGGGTCCCCAGAGCTTGGATACTGGGCAAGGAAGCAGAGGCCTTTGCTGTCCCTTTCTCTAAAAAGTACAGGGGGTGAAACCCAGGTTCTTTATATTTAATAGGCAAGTGCTTTACCTCTGAGCCACACCTTTTCCCCTTTCCCTTTCCTTTCTGTGTGGCCCAGTTAGAATCCTCAACTAGTAAGGACCCTACCTCTGTACAGATGATGACCTGGAGTTTGAGGCCCCACAGGGCTCTGAGAGGGACATGGCTTGTCACTCCATGCTACACTGCCAGCATTAGACTCCTTGCTCATTCATCCCCACACCCCAACACCTTCCCAATCTTGCATGGACAAACCCCAGAAGCTGCCTCAATTCTGATCCTCAGGACTGAGTTCACATGGGCTCACTCACTCCCTGTGAGCGCCCTTCCCTGCAAGACATTAGATGTGCCTAGGGATCCTCCTCTGTAAGAGCCACGGTCTAGTCTCTCCCCTCCCTCTGCAGCTGGCCTGTGCTTGCTGTAGAGCTGCCCAGGCCTCTATCTTCCCTCAGGGGAGCCCTAGCTCTGAGAAGAATGGGGCACCAGTGCTCGCCCTCCCTCTGAGCACAAGGTCACACCATGGCTCCCCTGGTCAGATGCCAGGCTCAGGGGGAGGTAGGGGCACAGGCCCTTCTGAACATCCCACCCCTTCAGATCGTGTACTTCACTGCTACATTCCCCTATGTGGTCCTCGTCGTGCTGCTGGTGCGTGGAGTGCTACTGCCTGGGGCCTTGGATGGCATCATCTATTATCTCAAGCCTGACTGGTCAAAGCTGGGGTCACCTCAGGTGAGGGGAGGACCTGTGAAGCAATAGGAGTGGGAGATGGTGCTACTGGGCTGGGGCCGCCCTCATGCCCATTCTTTCCTGACCCATCTCCAGGTATGGATAGATGCTGGGACCCAGATTTTCTTCTCTTACGCCATCGGCCTGGGGGCCCTCACAGCCCTGGGCAGCTACAACCGCTTCAACAACAACTGTTACAAGTAAGCACCACAGCCCAGGCCCACCTCTGTCCTCCCTTGCTTGGGAGCACCAGATCTAACCAATCTACTCCGTCCCCCTCTCCACCACCCAGGGATGCCATCATCCTGGCACTCATCAACAGCGGGACCAGCTTCTTTGCTGGCTTTGTGGTCTTCTCCATCCTGGGCTTTATGGCCACAGAGCAGGGCGTGCATATCTCCAAAGTGGCTGAATCAGGTAAAGCCTCAGCTTCTGCCCTCCGCCAGAGCGGCAACACTGTCCTGATGTATGACATGCAAACACATGCAAACCAGTTCTGAAAAGTGACAGACAAGTTCAGCTGAGCTTATCCGATTGCTCTGTGCCAGAGGGCAGCAGGCAGAGCCACTGTGAGGCACAGCTGTTTTGGCTGCTCAAGGAACCCCCTTCCACCCTTCAAAAAGGGCCACAGGGTGTGTCTTTGTAGTTGTCCCAGAGCTTCAGGAGGGAAAAAGGGTCTCCTGCAGCCCTGCTGGTTCACATAGGGGAACCAGAGACCTGTGACAGTGATGGCTGCTGGAACCCAGGGAAAAGCCTGAGCCAGATGCCCCACTTACATGGTGGTGGGGTCCTGCTGAGCCTTCAGACAGTGTGAGGTGCCTGCAGGGGCCTGAGTGTGCCTGGCCATGCCTAGAAACAAATGGAATTGGAGGGTGTAGCTCTTGGCCCCTAGGTGCCCAGGCTTTGCCTGTGCCTCTGGTGTCTCTGAAGGCCATTTAAGCAAGGTTCAGGGTATGCACAGCTCAGGGGGGTGCCAGCTCACCCTGCACCTTTACTCCTCAGGGCCAGGCCTGGCCTTCATCGCCTACCCCCGGGCTGTCACGCTGATGCCTGTGGCCCCACTCTGGGCTGCTCTGTTCTTCTTCATGCTGCTGCTGCTCGGCCTGGACAGCCAGGTTTGCGGGGTGCTCCAGGACAGGAGCTGGGGCTGGTGGGCAGGGGCCTGGCAAACTGGGCAAGAAGTGCTGGTAGGGAGAGGGCTGGGCCTGAGCTGCCCTGGCCACAGTTTGTAGGTGTGGAGGGCTTCATCACCGGCCTCCTCGACCTCCTCCCGGCTTCCTACTACTTCCGTTTCCAAAGGGAGATCTCCGTGGCTCTCTGCTGTGCCCTCTGCTTTGTCATCGACCTCTCCATGGTGACAGATGTGAGTGGGGGCCAGGTGGGGCTGCCAGTAGTCTTCAGCCAATGGCCACCATCTTCCCTAACCTGTCTCCATCCCCCAGGGTGGGATGTATGTCTTCCAGCTGTTTGACTACTACTCAGCCAGTGGCACCACCCTGCTCTGGCAGGCCTTCTGGGAGTGTGTGGTGGTAGCCTGGGTGTATGGTAAGTCTGGGCCAAGGGCCGGGCTGGGATATGAGATAAGGTGGGGGCAGGTGGTCTCCAGCTCTGGGCCCTGTTGCTTTGCCCAACCCTAGGAGCTGATCGCTTCATGGATGACATTGCCTGTATGATTGGGTACCGACCTTGCCCCTGGATGAAATGGTGCTGGTCCTTCTTTACCCCGCTGGTCTGCATGGTAAGGGCTGGAAAAGGCTGGGCAGGCAAGGCAGTGTGGAGAGCCACTCTGACTGCAGGTGTCCATGTCCACAGGGTATCTTCATCTTCAATGTTGTGTACTATGAGCCGCTGGTCTACAACAATACCTACGTGTACCCGTGGTGGGGCGAGGCCATGGGCTGGGCCTTTGCACTCTCCTCCATGCTGTGTGTGCCCCTCTATCTGCTGGGCTGCCTCCTCAGGGCCAAGGGAACCATGGCAGAGGTAAGACCCATTCCAACCCTCCCTCCAGGTGATCAACCTGAAGACTGGCCACTTTGGGCTAGGGGTGGTGGCAGGGGAACAGGGCCTACATCTAGCTTCCTTCCCTCTGAGGAAAATACCCACCCATCCTGTTTTCTAGTGCAGGGGCTGAAGCTTTGAAGGGTACCCTTGAAGGAGCATTTAGTGGCAGATGGTAGAAATTGGAGAGAGGCAGAAACCATTGCCATGGGGAGTAGTGACCCTTGGGGGTGCTCAATATGTCTTCTTCTCTGCAGCGCTGGCAGCACCTGACCCAGCCTATCTGGGGCCTCCACCATTTGGAGTACAGAGCTCAGGATGCAGATGTCAGGGGCCTGACCACCCTGACTCCAGTGTCCGAGAGCAGCAAAGTTGTGGTGGTGGAGAGTGTCATGTGACGGGCAACCCCAGCTCACATCACCAGCTCATCCTCTGGTAGCCATAGCAGCCCCTGCTTTAGCCCCCACCCCACCCCTCCAGGGGGCTTGCCTTTCCCTGACAAGTTTTGGGGTCTGCCTGGGGGGAGGGGAGGAAGCACCTTGAGTGCTAAAATAACTTTTTTCCATTTTTAATAAAACGCCAAAAATATCACAACCCACCAAAAATAGATGCCTCTCCCCCCAACCTCTGGGCCCTAGCCAAGCTGGTCCATGCGTTGCTCCCAGGCCCTGCCTCCCAACTCTCCTCTCCAGGACCCATCTCCTACCCCTGCTAGGCCCATCCTGCCCCCATCCCTAGGCTCTGCTCTGTTAAACATCCTTGGGTGGCCCCTCACCCCCAGAAGCAGCAGTGGTAGCTTGGGGAACAGGAGGGAAGGGGGAGGCAGGATGGGGGGAGAGGGATGTGCAGGGGATCCTAGGTGAATGTTTAAGCTGGACTGCACCCCTCTTCCCACCCCTATCCCTGTTCTAGAAGCTTAGAGAGCCAGCCAGCAACGGAACCTTCTGGTTCCTGCGCCAATTGCCACCAATATCAATTGTGTGAGCTTGGGTCTGAGTGCACGTGTGAGTGTAGAGGATGTGTAGATCTCTCCTAGAGAAGGCGAATACCAGATGTTAACTGTGCCTCTGGGCAACGGAGGCTTGTATTTTGCACATTTTATAAAAACTTGAGGAGTGAGATTTCTGCTTGTATATTTCTAAAAAGAGAGCCCTAACCGTCCCCTCTCCTTACCACTCCCTTCCCTCTCAGCCCATCCTTCCTCTTGCCCCTAGCCAAGGAGTGTGAATTTATAGATCTAATTTTCATAGGCAAAACAAAAGCTTCAAGCTGTTTGAGCGTGTGAGTCTGTTGAGTGGATGTGCGTGTGTGGCCCCCAGCCCCACACTGGGGTGGGAAAGTGCATGGTGGGGGCCTCAAAGGTGTCCCCACACTGCTCCTTTGTCCCCAAGTCTGTGGGAGGGGGAGGCTGCAGCACCCTGTCCCAGGATCTGGGGCTGCTCACCTGGCATGCTCAGGCTTGCCCACACCCTGCTCCCTGGGCTGGGCTCCATTGCAGGGATCATCCATGGGCACAGCCCAGGGAAGGGATCCCGGGCACAGCTCCCACCTCCAAGCTTAAGGCTGATGCACTTTCCACATCTTGAGTCTTCCGTGTAGCAGCTTTAACCCACCTCTGTGTCCCGTCAAGCCCAAAATGGCTTAGTGGCCCCTAGAAAGGCTTACCCCACCCAGAGACCTAGGCTGGAGGAGTGGGGCTGAGTGAGGGCACAGGGCTGCAGGGACGTTCTTACTGTGCTAAAAAGCCACTGCAAACATAGCAATAAAAACACGTCATTTTCCAAAACTGGCTTCTGCTTCTGCTCTGCTTCTCTGAAAAGGGGTCTGACTTGGGATGCAAGAGGTATAGGGGGTTTCCCTCCAGCTCTAGCTGCTGCCTTCCGCAAGGACCTGTTCTGAAGGTTTTGCACCCAGCACCATTCCAGGAGCTGGGAATAGAGCAAGAAAGGAAGCTGCAGAAAGCCTCAGCCCCCTGGATCCAATGTACACAAGGGAAGAGGGTAATGGTCATCTCAGGAGCATATCCAGTAGAGGATGGGTGTGTAACCATGCCACTAGAATTTTGAATTCAAGAGGTTGCCCAAGAATGTGTCAGAGAAGGTGACCTAAGATCTGAAGAAAGTGAGGGGTGGTACTTGAACCCAAGTGGTAGTAATCATGGAAGGGTATAACATCTTCAGATTAGGGTCTACTTTGAGGGCAGGGCTGGCAATTCTGGGATGCAGAATTGAATAGTCAAGGAGGACACCAGATATTCTGAGCCACAGGAAGACTGGCATTGCCAGGTCCTGCAATGGGGATGATTGGGAGTTGGCTTTGGGTATGTCATCCAGGAAGTGTCATCCAAGTGGAGATGTCTAGTTGGCAGCTGGACACCAGAATGTGCAGTTATGGAAAGTCTGGCCTGGAGCTAGAACTTTGGAAGTTCTTACCACACATGGTGCTGAAAGCCCTGCCTCAGTATCCATGGGTTCACAGTAGGGAGTAAGGTGGATAGGTATAGAGGGAGACAGGGCCCAAGCACAGGGTCCTAGGCCACCCTGCAAGGGTCATAGAGGAGAAAATGGCCTGCTCTGCTGGCTACTGCTCCTGGTCAAGGAATACAGTGCTAAAGCATTTGCTGGTTCTGGCAGTGAGATCATGGAGACTTGGACAAGAGGTTTGGGGGAGGAACCTGACTGCAGTGGGATTAACAAGGGGGTGGAAGGAACCAAAGTGTCCGGAGACATGAATGGATAAAGTTTGGCATGTCCATAAAATAGAATATTATTTCACCTCAAAGAGTAAGAAAATTCTGGCTGGGTGTATGGTATGCACCTGTAAGCTCGGTAGCTCAGGAGGCTGAGGCAGGAGGATCCTGAGTTCAAAGCCAGCCTCAGCAATGGTGAGGCGCTAAGCTACTCAGTGAGACCCTGTCTCTAAATAAAATATAAAATAGGGTTGGGGATGTGGCTCAGAGGTCGAGTGCCTCTGAGTTCACTCCCCAGTACCCACCCCCCTACCCCCCAAACATGCTTCAACATGGATGACCCTTGAGAACATGATGCTTGGTGAAATGAGCCAGTCACAAAAGGACAAACACTGCATGATTCCTCTCACAGGAGGTCCCTACAGCAGCCAAATCCATAGACAGAGTAGAATGGTAGGTGCCAGAGGCTGGGGAGAGGGTAATGTTAGTGTCTAACAGGGACAATGTTTCAATGCAGGAAGATGAGCAATTCTGGAGACAGATGGTGGCAATAGAAGTAGAATGTGGATGTGTTTAATACCACTGGACTATGTGTACAATTAAAAATGGAGATGATAGTGGAACCAACCTAGATGCCCTTCAATAGATGAATGGATAAAAATGTGGCATTTATACACAATGGAGTATTACTCAGCACTAAAAAATGACAAAATCATGGCATTTGCAGGGAAATGGATGGCATCAGAGCAGATTATGCTAAGTGAAGCTAGCCAATCCCTAAAAAACAAATGCCAAATGTCTTCTTTGATATAAGGAAGGCAACTAAGAACAGAGCAGGGAGGAAGAGCATAAGAAGATTACCATTAAACAGGGAAGAGAAGTGGGAGGGAAAGGGAGAGAGAAGTGAAATTGCATGGAAATGGAAGGAGACCCTCATTGTTATACAAAATTACATATAAGAAGAAGTGAGGGGAAAGGGGAAAAAACAAGAGAGAGAAATGAATTACAGTAGATGGGGTAGAGAGAGAAGAGGGGAGGGGGGATAGTAGAGGATAGGAAGGGCAACAGAATACAACACACACTAGTATGGCAGTATGTAAAAAAGTGGATGTGGAACCGATGTGATTCTGCAATCTGTATTTGGGGTAAAAATGGGAGTTCATAATCCACTTGAATCAAATGTATGAAATATGATATGTCAAGAGCTTTGTAATGTTTTGAACAACAATAAAAAACAAAACAAAAAAATGGAGATGATGATGTTTTCTGTTATATATGAATAACATTCCACTGTGCTCAGTGGCACACACCTATAATCCTAGTGACTCAGGAGGCTGAGGCAGGAGAATCACAAGTTCAGGGGACAGCCTGGGCAACTTGGTGACTCTGTATCAAAAATAAAATTTAAAAATGGATAGGGGTGTAGCTCAGTGGCACAGTGCTTTCCTAGTATGCATGAGGCTGTGGGTTTACTCTCCAGTACAATGCCCCCCCCAAAAAAGCAAAGGGAGGCAGAGAATAATCAGTTCAGACAGGTCCTCAGAGGGATGGGACATTCAACACATGCAGAAGGCAGCCTTCAATGAGAGTGTGGCACCATGGGCAGGAGGGAAGCCAGGAAGCCCCAGTTTTGTCGTGCAGAATGGGAAGCACAGTCTTCAGGTAGGCAAGTGGGAGCCTGCACAGCCTCCCTGCCATCTTTCTCTTCAGCAGTTTCCCAGTTTCCCTCTCCACAGAACCCCTGACTGCTCACTGCTCCCCAATTGCCACCTTTTCTTCCACAGCTGCAAAGGCCCTAAGTGTGCGTTAGATCTCTCCCAGGGTGTCCTAGGCCCTATATACTGTGCCTAACCAACTCCACCCAACAGAAGGAGCCAACAGCCAGTGTCACCCTCAGGGCCCCACCCAACCCCTGCCAGGCTTACATCAACTTCTGAACAGCTCTCAGCCAGGTTTTTTGCCTGGGTAAGAATCCTGGTCTGCTGTTCTTGCCTTCAGGCCAAATGCCCTCCAAGCCACATGCCACAATGCCAAAGACACAGAAAACAGTGACATCACAAAAAGGCAATTTCACAGAGGTATGCCATTTAAACTGGATTTCTGCAGTAGCAGACAGGTGCCATTTACTCAGGAATCTGCTCCCTCCCTAGGGGTCAGGACATGGAAATCAACAAGAACTCTTAGTTCTCAAGTCTCTTGAAGTATGGTGGGAGACATGGGTGGGAAAATGGAGTGCTACAGCACCTTCTGTCCCATTAGATGACATGCCTCAGAAGCTAGGGCAGAGAGGGGCTGTGCCAGGGCCAGGGTGGAACAGCAGGAGAAGCTGTCTGGACTTCAGCCTGTTGAAACATAGACAGGCAAGCTTGGGGAGGCCCAAAGGAGTCCAGGAACACTTCCTGGAAAAGTGGACTAGCCCTAACTAAGCCTTGGCATATCAATCAGAGGGTGTCACTTGAATGCCCCTTCTTCCCATGGCTACCACCTCTTAGACTGCTGAGAAAGGGCTGGGGCTCTTCCCAAGGCAGCCACGCTCTGAGCATAGGGAAGGGTGAGAGGGTGAGGGAAAAGGTAGCCGCTGGCCTGGGCCACAAACTGGGCAGACAGGAGTGGGAACACACAGCTGGCCATCAGCCATCCTGCCAGTGTCAACATCTATAGGGATCACCCTGATTCCAAGATACATACCTCTAACCTGCACATCGACCCCTCCACCCAATCCTCACAGATATCAGGCATGGCAGGCACCCTGCAAAGGAGGGAGGTTGGGGACAGAGGACAAGCACCTCATTGGACATAGGCTCTTTCTTGTGCCCTCCTGGAGAGAAGTTCAGCTGCAGGCTGACCCTGCACTAGGGTCTGCTCTGGGAAAGCCATGGGGGAACCACCAGCAAGCCAATACACAGTGTCAAGCCTGTGCCCAGCGTGTCCTCAAGGCTGGGGTCAGCACAGAGGCCCCAACCCATTCACAGCCCATCTCTACTGCCTCACTCTGCCCTGGGCCAGCTCTAGGTCACTACCAAGGACAAGTCTCCTCTCCCAGTCTGCATTAGTCAGAGGTCACGCTGCAAACCTTCAGGAGGGGGTAGGGCAGGGAGTGACTGGTGGCATTCTGCCATGTTGTATCTGTCCCAACTGTGATGAACAGGAACCCAGAGAAGGCAGGCAAGTTTGCCATCAGGAAGTCCTGCCGGTTTACTGAGCTTCCCAAGCTCCTAGGATGGCTGCCAACCCCCAGGGAGACTGGCAGGACAGACACTCCCCAAGAGCCATAAAGTGAGGCCTGTCTAGGCCTGGGGGAGAAGGGGGAAGGGCAGAGAGGGCAGGACCTTTAAGGGCAAGTGTGAGCCTGGCCTTCGGGGCTGGAAGCAACTGAAGGAAATGAAGGGTGCTGCACAGAGACCATAACATGCCTTTCTGGCTGCTCTGGAGTGGCAAGAGGAGGTAGCAGTCCTCCCAGCAGACCCAGTTACACACAAGTACCACACACACATGATAATAACCTTTATTGCCTCAGGAGAACTAGATGGCCTGCTTCACAGAACTCCTGCAGGACTATAGAGCACACAAACATGGCAAAACAAAAGGGGCTCAACTTGGGCTGGACACAAGTGCCCTCTACACTCCTAAGAGTGGAAACAGCCCAGCAGGGCAGGACAACAGGAAACTCAATCTTGAATGAGCGACAATCAAGGCCCCTGTGGTATGCTGGCAAGGTGAAAGGGGCCTAAATGAGCTATTGGTTGTGGAAGGCAATGAGGCAAGCAGAGGAGAGAACCGAAGTACCAGAGGAGAGGCTGGGCTCCCAGGAAGCAGCACACAGGCCAGGTGGAAGCCAGCTGCAGGCAGAGAAGGAGGCAGGCCCTCACTCCTCCTTCTTATCCGTGGGACCATCTACTGAGGCCTGAAAAGAAACAGAAACCCCAAAGCAGTAGGTTGGCAGTGCCCATTCCTCCCCTTCAGCCTCTAGCCCTACATATGCCCAGAGGCTCAGCCTGGTTCCCTTCTCCCATAAATGACAGGTATCCAGGCAAGCAAGGTGCCCCACCCTTGACAGCACCCAAAGGCTTGCCAGGGTGGAGGACTGCCAGGACTACTGAGGTTCTCCAGCTGGGGGAGCAGCTGGAGGCCTCCATTATGGTTTTTACAGCAGCTGGATCAGAACCAGGATCTCCTCTCTGTCAGACAAACAGCAAGCTGTTTGTTTCAAGTCCTGATTCAGGCTGTTCCCAACTCTGCATACCTTCCATAGATCTTCTCAAAACCCAAGTCCTTCCCAGAAAGCCTGTCCTACACTGAGGGTATGGATCCCCGCTATGGAGCTGAGCCCCCTTTCCTTGCCCACTGTGGTGCCTAAGCTTGGACTGCCAAGCACCAAGGCAAGCTGTTTGAACACTAGGGTGTTTACCTGGCCCTATAGCCCAACTTCCAAACCATCTAAGATCCAGCTGCACCTGGAGTTCCCAAGCTAGCCTGAGGACTTAGGCAGGCCTGCAGTGGCAGGCAATGGCAGCAACTAGTACTTAATTAGTGGCCTTCAAGACTTTCTCCCCAACCTCAAGGGAAAGGTAGCCAGCAGTAGGTCCCACTGTTTGACCTGCATTATCTATTCTTGAGGGGGCCCCATATCATGGGCTGGGGTGGTCTGAAAGGTAAGGAGTAGCCCCTCTTGAGAGCCCTGAGGTTGGGCGCAAGAGGAAGGCCCAGAGCAGAGAGCCAACCTACCACAGAGGGCCACCTCAGCAGGCATCCACCATTCACTGCCCGGCCACACCCCACCATGAAGGGTTCTAGCTGCTGGGTCTGCTCTGGGCCCAGACTTAGCAGTAAAGGAAGCAGGAAGAGGAAGTATACCACTGGCTGGTCCCCTAGACTCCTCGCAGGACCCTTTGGGCAGAGGCACAGACACTGACCTGCAGCTTGGCATGCTCCTCCAGCAGGCGGTCATACTCCTTGGTAAGGCCCTCAGACTGCTTGCGCATGGCCAGAGCCTCATTTTCAGCTTTCTCTAGTTCTGAAAATGATAGAAATGAGGAAGACAGAAAGAAATTAAGGACTGGGACCAGAGAGGAAAAACCTACTTGCTGAAGACAGAGGACACTGTCTCTTGGGCAATTACTTCTGTTTCTAAATAAAACCCCTCTCTCTGCCTTTACAGCCCCCAGAGCATAGATGAAGAAAACAGCTAGATGAAGGGAAAAAAAAATACAAAGAAACTCCTTGGTTCTTTTAAAGAAGAGAACCCCAGAGCCTCTCAGCAGGAGTGATCTTCAGGGATACCTGAGAGTGAGAAAAATCCTAGACTCAAAGAAAGAACCCCTAATGATGATGACACCTCATTATGAAGACACAGCCAAAGCATGTGAAGTACAGGCACTCTGGACTGAGTTGGAGGGTATGAAGGGGGACATGCCAGTTAAGAGCTGACTTAGTCTAAATCATGTACAACCACAAGAATGAGATCTAAATTAGAATCAGTTATACTCCATGTATGCATAATACATCAAAATACACTCTACCGTCAAGCATATCTAAAAAGAATAAAGAAAAAAAGCCAGTTTAGATTATTAAAAAAAAAAAAAAAAAAAAACACCATGAATTCCTGTCTATTCCCTGACATTCCTTTCGTTCTCAGCTCCAAAACAACTTTGGGTTCCCCCTGCCTACCTTTCTTGATGGGAAAACCCCCAGCAGACACTGCTATGGCATGTGGGGCAGCTGCCAGAGCTTCTCCAGGGCCAGCTCAAATCACTGAGCCCCACCTAGCTGGGGGCCAAGCTCGGCTGCATTTGGTTTGGCAGACATAAGGGTGCTATGTGTGTTTCCACCCAGATCTTGAGGTTGCATGTGAGGTTTGTTATGAATACTTTGGTATAAAACAGGCAGCAGCGAACAACACAGCTTCCAGGCCTCTAAGGGGTAGAGAACACAGAAGACAACCCTCACTTTGCTTGGTGCTGGCCAACTCATCCTTTAGCTTCTTCAGGTCAGCCTTCAGGTTCTTGTTTTCTTCCTTTAGCTTTGCCTCAGCATCCTCAAGATCCAACTTGCCTACATCCATAGCAGCTCCCTGGAAAAAGTATGGAGGGCCCAGGTTACTTGGGAGGAAGGGAGGGTGAGGTTCCAGCTCGATCCTCCCCACCAAGCCACAGTTCCTCAAGCTGCCCTGGGCACTTGTCCCTTCAGAAATGTCAACACAGAACTGGGCCACCACTTGCTCCCAGCTTCCAGGCAAAGGCCAGGGTGTGGCTGGCTGCCGAGGAACAGAGAAGGGTCAGTGGAGCCACCTGCTACAGGCTCACAGGCCACATGCCCTGCCTGCCCTGGCCCCTGGCCCCGCTTCCTTCCTCACCAGCAAGACTCAGCAGCTTCACGGGGTTAACTGGTCCCTCCAATGTCTCAACTTGCTTTCATCTGGAGCTCTCTGCTAGTCACCCCCAACTAACCACTTATCATCCCTTCCTTTCTCCAGGCTCTAGCAGCTCACTGTAGCCAATGACCCCAAATTCACCCCTGCCCATCCAGCTGCATCCCACTGGTGACTCCTGAGCTTGGCTCACACCTCACCTCCTAACAAGCCTTCGAGGACTTGGCCAACAACTCTGTCCCTGCCTCTTCCCTAGCACTGAAGAATGTTATTGGCCCCTGAGTTCCTGAAGGGTCATGGCTGATAGCCATCTTCTGGAGAATGGAAAGGAGACAGTGGCAGCAATGCCTCATTCTCTACCTCATCCCTGGGAGCTAGAGGAGGATGTCAGAGTCACCCCGGGTCCTTCTAGCAGGCACACCCTCCCCACTGACAACTTCTCCTTTGCACTTCTGCCCAACTCTTCAGCTTCTCAGGTAGCAGCAGTCTCACAGAATTCTCAGCCTACTAACAGTGGGAATGTGGCCATGACTCCAGGCATCCGACAGTGGGTGGCAAAGGCAGAACTCACCTTTTTGAGCTGGTCATTTTCTTCCATATACTTCTTTGCTGCCTCACTTGCACTCTCTGCCTGTTTTTTAAAGGCTTCATTGGAGGCCAGCAGTGTGGCCTGCTGGGAGATGAGTGTCACCAAGCGCCTAAGCAGGCTGCAATTGTTTACAAAAAGGGAGAAGTGAGAAAAAATAAGAGAGCAAATTGGCTGGCAAGAATTCCTCTTGGCTGCCCGCCACCCCAGCCTGCTTCCAGGCTAGACCTGGCTGGCCTCTTATAGGTGTCTCAGAGAGGTTCAAAGTAGGAGCCTGGGGACATCCAGGGCACAGCCTATCTACAGCACAAGGTCCCAGGTCAGGGCTTGGACATGCTAGACAAGCCTCAGCATAGTTCTCTTCCCCACAAGGCCGGGCTTGCCTCTGTAAAAGAACAAGAGGCAACACACCACACCCAATCCTCTATCTACCTTATAAGGTAGTTACTACGACTGTTCCTACTTTACAGAAGAGGAAACTGAGGTACAGCAGAGTAATGTGCACAGGGTCAAGAGTGAGAAATGGACATGGCTGGAATTTCAGCTTACATCTGTGTTACTCCAAAGCCTGCAATCGAAACCACCATACTTTCTTTACTCTTGGGTCCTGACATGAGGCAGAAAGGACTTTTCTCCCCTCAACCCCTTTTGCAAACCCACCATCCAGGCATCTGTTACATAAAAGATGGGCACAGGTGCCCACTGCCTATCTAAAGCAGAGAGGAAAACAGGTGGCAACTGGAGGCAGACCCCTTTCCAAGTAGTAGGAATGGGCTGCCAGGGAAAGGAAGAAAAAAGATGGGGGCAGGGGTGTTTTCCCCATGTCATGCAAAGGGGCCAAGTCCAGACACAGGCAAGGCGCATAGAGGCCCAGGGTAAAAGGAAGAAAAGTTGCTTCCCTCAGGGCACTCCAAAAAAACGCTCTTGCTCAAAACCTCAGCAGTCTGCTCCTACACTGTCCTCTCTGGCCCTGCCAGGTCTTGGCATGCTCTGTCAATCCCCACCTGCAGCACAGGTGGGCAAAAACAGGAAAGCAGAGGTGAGCTCTCTCTCTGGCCTGACCCAGGGTTCTCCAGGGCCCTGGCAGAGCCCCTTTCAGGAATGCACAAATGGGATGGGAAGGCCCATGGTTCCTGGTTTGGGGAGAGGCTCCCAGGGGCCCCTGGCAGCACAGGGAGAGCCAGGCCATTGATTCCTGGCAGGAGAGGAGAGTTTCCAGTGACATGTGCTCTCTAAAATTAGCATCTGGACCTCGTGGCCTAGGGCTCAGGTTTCCCTGCCTCAGCCCCCAGCTGCCCACCAGCCTGCCCCCCACTGGGTTGGAGCCCTGAAGGTGGAGGGAGCTACAGAGTGCACCGGGAGCCAGGGAGAAGCCACACATCTGACTCACAGCAGCATGGCCAGAAGTCATGGAGAGGCCAGAAAGAAAGGCAAGTGTGACTAGCCCCAACCCCCAGCACAGACCTCCCTGGCTCCTGAGCAGGTCCCTGTGCTAATGAGGAAGAGGCCCCTCCTCCCAGCTGGAAATGGGGGGAGGGGGCATGTGTGCCACCTGGTGGTAGAGATGGAGCCTGTGGGGACCCAGCATAGACAGGCAGGCAGGACTACGGGTTACCTCCCCAACCCCCACTCAGGCAGTGCAGGTGGCCACTGGGAATGCCCACGGCTGTTGCCTCAGTTACCCAGGGAAGCCAGCAGACTGAGATGACAGTGGCAGTGCAGCAGAGGCCCAGGCTCTTCTCTGTGCTGTCTCAGGCCTTCTCTAGCTATTGAGAAAGTTTCCTAGTTGGGCTACAGCACCCACAGAATCCAGCACAAGACCTGTGCAGTATTCACTCATAATCCCAGCTCTACTGAGCCCCAACAAGGCCTTCGGCTTGCAGCAGTAAACAGTGAATGTTCCCACCACAGGCCCTGGTTCCCTTTCCTCTGGGAGACTATCACAGACGCTCCCCACATGCTGAGCACCCTGGTTCACCTCAGGGCAGATACCCCCATTGTCCACTCCAGCCAGGATAGTCCTCTTCCGTAACATCCATTGATTCAACTGTGATTCTGGATAATTCTCCCTGCTGTGATCTGTCTTCCCCCTGGGAATCTACCCCTCAATCTCCTTCCTGCAGTTATCAAGCTCAAGCCCATCCCTTCCTTCTCTCCCACCAGTCCCCACTCCAGTCAAGGCTACCAGCAGGGCCACCAGTGTTCCCCTAACTGCCAGATCCTGTGTCTACCCTGAAGACCTCACAGCACTCACATTCTGCAGCATAGAGCACTGTTGACAAGTCACCCTCATGATGTCCCCCCCAATTTCCATAGCTCGTCTCCTACCACCTAGTACTCTGCTCCTTGGGGGTCTGCTCTGTACCTCGAACTTCCTTCTGACCAATCTTATACCTGAAAGGTTTTATATACCACTCAGACTCATATTCAGCTGCCCATTAAACATCAGCTCTTGGATGTCCCTAGAGACCTCCAAACTCAGTCTTTCCAAAACAATCCTTTCCTTACCTAATCTGAGCCAATCATTTCACGAATCCATGCCATGGTGGTGGACACATAAGCCATCTTAGGATCCACCCTCCTTGCTCCTCAGCCCAGGCCACCATCCAGGGCCTTCCCTGTCAACTCTTAGGTCACCTACCAGTCATCCCTACCACCAGTACTATCTCCCTATCAACAGCAGTCCAGCATTCCCATCTACCCCAGATCACCCACTACTCCTCCTGTCAAGCCATTGCTTGAGTAATATGGAGCCTTCACCACCCCCAGAACACATCTGGTTCTGCATGTGAGTCCTCCAGGCTGCAGTGTCTCCTACCCAGCTCAACTAGAGAAGGCCTTTCTCAGCCCACTGCCTGCCCTTTAGGTGTTCCCACAGTGGCCCCCTACATATCCACAGGGCTGAATGGTTCTTTCTCAATCTTCTGCATCCTTCTCACTTCATGTGGCTGCCTTACCAGGCTATGAACACCTTCGAGCCAGCACTGTTCCTTTCATCTCTATGCTCCTGTAGCTGGCACAATGAAAAGGGGCCTTCCAGGTGACCTTACCTCACTCCTGTAATAGGAAACACTCCCTGATGAGTGAGGGGACATGTTTGAGGCTGCTCATCAGGCCTAAGCCTGCCCTTTCACCTTGCTACATCCATGTCCACCTACAGGCCTGGCACTAAGGAAGACACAGAGAGTGCTCACCAATCTGTCCCACAACAGAAGAGACAGTAGTGGGAAAGTATCAGCTCAGACCCTGTTGGTGAGCAAATCAGGCTTGGAGCCTCGGTGGCAGCAGAGAAAGCACATAAGACAAGCAATTTGCCATAGCTGGGGCAGACCTGAGCTCTGGCTTCTGTCCCTAGTCTGTTCCCTTGAGGACTCAGCAAGGCATGTCAGGCCCTTCCCAGCGGGCTCATCAGCATTTGCCAGCTTGGGAGTCGGCCTTCTAGAACATTTTGCTGCTCCTTCACCCACTGGGTCATTCATCCAGATCCCACTCAACAGTCCCCTCAATGACCCTCCACCTCCCACATCCTCACCCTGGCACTCCTCCACACTGTTCTCTGAGATTTGCCAGGGCCCTGGGACTAAGTACAGCACAGTGAGCAGGGGTAACCTTCAGAATTTCCAGGCTTCAAAGGCCCCAAGACACACCAGCCTGCTGACCACCATACTGCCTCTCTCTCCTGCCATGTTCTCTTCCAGCTCTCTACTTTATCTCCTGAGAGCTGTCACCCAGATAGCTGTTCTTCGCTATTCATTTAAGGAGAATAGATGAGAACCTGAGAGCCAAAGAAATTTCCTAAAGGAATAGAGTAGTCACCGACAAAACAACCCAGGATCCAGATTAACTGCATCTAATGACAGTAGGAAAAGCCAGTGAACTTAATAGAATCCAGATGTGTCCTTGGCAAACAAATGTCAACCCCAAATACCTGAACTCGGCTTGGCTTTCTTGGTAAAATGTTCTTGGATGCTGAGCAGGGCTATCATGCTTTTATAAAAGGTTGAGTAAACAAGAGAAGGCAGGAGAAATACAATCTCTCTCTGGACTCTACAGAAACAGGGCCAAGCATATCAAGTGGGGAGAGACATGGCTCATAGGCACTTTTCACAAATCCTGTCTCCCCTGTGAACAAACAGGAGGAGGAAGATAGGGGCTTAACAGGAAGTGGGAAAGGAGCAAGCCTCCATGAAAGGTCCTTCAGTGAGGCCCCAGGGGTGTCAGGTGAGATAACACCCCTACAGGCATAGGTTATGCACACAAGCTCTGCTCTGCTCCCCACAAGTGTGGCCCCAGTGTCACAGCGCCACCTGCTGACTCCACGCTGTCATAGTCCATTAGAGACTGGCAGTGTGGCCAGAAGACATTGGGTGAAACATACCTTAGCTGTTATTAAGAAAAAAATGAGGCAGCCTCCCTGGCAAGGAACCAAAACCAGGTGACGCCCAGGAAAGGCTTCGGTGCAGCAGTGATAATACCAGGGCTTCTGCTGCTCCAGGACTCACTCTCTCAAGAGCCTGCAGTCTTGAAACTAAGGAAGCTTCAAACAGGAGGGTCAATTAAGACTAGGAAAGTTTTGCTATCCCAGCTACTTGGGAGGCCGAGGCAGGAGGATGGCAAGTTTGAGGCTAGCATGAGAAACTTCATGAGACTGTCTCAAAATAAAAACTAAATAAAAGGGCTGGGGGTGGGTGTAGCTCAGAGGTAGAACATCCCTGGGTTCAATTCACCAGTACCAAAAAAAGAAAAAGAATTTCCCTAGGAAAGATCCAAGGAAGGTCACTACAAAGGGCTGCCAAGACCCTTCTGGCCTCAGCTACTTAGTGAGGCCATGTCCCAAAATTAAAAACAGGGGCTGGGGACATGGCTCAGTGGGTAGAGTGCTTACCTCACATGCACAAGGCCCTGGGTTCAATCCCCCAGCACCACCAAAAAAAAAAAAACAAAAACAAACAAACAAACAAAAAAACACAGGCTGAGGATGTGGCTCAGTACTTAACTGCCCCCAAGTTAAAAACCCATTATATGGGCTGGGGATGTGGCTCAAGCGGTAGCGCGCTTGCCTGGCATACGAGCGGCCCAGGTTCGATCCTCAGTACCACATACAAAGATGTGTCCACCGAAAACTAAAAAATAAATATTAAAATTCTTAAAAAAAAAACCCATTATAAAAAAAAAAGGTAAAGAGAACAAATGATGTGAATGAGCTACTTCAGACGTTTTCTCATGTTTCTTTCTTGAAACCAGTTGAGGACTTTGGGGTGACATGGGAGGAGGCAGAAAGCAACAGGAGGCCAGACAACTTTGATAAAGACATTCTGTAATTAGTTCACTCAAACTAAAAGATGCTGGTGGCCTGCCTTGTTTCTGGAGAAGTAATCTCCATGATGGTGTGAGTCAGGAAGTTGTCACCCCCCAGATGTGCCTGGCACTGGTGCCTGTCACAGCTAAGGGCCTCCAGTAGGTTGAAGATGGTGCTCAGAGCCCAGGGAGAACCACCACAGTGGACAAGTATGAGCTCGACTGTATGGTACTCTTGTTGAAACGCTCTGTACACAAGGGACACACGAAGCTCAAGTTTCCTGCCAATGAGGAGCAGTGAACCACACATGTGTCTACAGACACTGCTGAAAGGAACCCTGAGTCTTGTCCTCCCCCCACACACCCTGCTTATGTGACCACCAGACCACAGAGGTACTCAAAGGGGATCTCCTAGGAAAATAAATTTCCAAGGACCTTCAAACAGAGAAGGGCCCCTGCTTGTTCAGCATCCTGCCCCAAAGGAGTTCATTCACAATTTTTTGGTGGGAGGGAATACTGGGGATTGAACTTGGGAACTCAACCACTGAGCCACTTCCCCAGCCCTATTCTGTATTTTATTTCGAGACAGGGTCTCACTGAGTTGCTTAGCACCTTGCTTTTTGCTAAAGCTGGTTTTTAACTCATGATCCTCCTGCCTTAGCCTCCCAACACTGGGATTATAGGCATGTGCCATGGCACCTGGTTCCACCCTTTAAAAAAATTTTTTTTTAGCTGCAGATGGACCTTTATCTTACTTATTTTTATGTAATGTTGAGAATTAAATCCAGTGCCTCACACACACTAGGCTAGCACTCTACCACTGAGCCACCACCCCATTCCCACCATTTGCTTTTAAGAGTGTGTGAGAGAAAGACTACTTTGGCCTAAATTTAAGAGACTAAACAGTATTTATTATTTTGAAAGCAGGTGGTGGTTGTTCAGTTGGATGCTTGTCAAGCAGTCCCTTCCAGGCCACTCATAGGGAACCTCTTTGTAAGAATCCCCAAGACCCAGCACCAAAGGACACAGCACAGTTAGATGATTTTGACTTGAGGGGAGGCACTAGGAATCAAGGGGTTCTCAAAAAGGCTCTTCCATATTATATAGGGAAATGCTATTCCAGTGTTTGTACTCTTAACCCATTTTGTCCCATCATTCCTGATGTGGAACACCTATAAAAACTTAAACTGAGCAAGAAATACACCACTTATGCTAACTTAAAATATTTGAATACTAACTATGTTCACAAAATTGAAAACTTAGAAGTTAGTGGGTTAAGAAAAGGTGGCAACCAGTGGATGGATTGATGGAGGGAGGGACAGATGGACAAAGGGAGAGAGAGAGAGAGAACATCAAGTGGAACTTAAGTTAAAAAAATTCCTCTGCTGGCCTTCAATAGCAGTGGCCCTCAGTTCTGGCTGCATGGCAGAAGTCATCAATTTAATCACCATCTTAGGGTGGGCCCAGCACCTGTATTTTTTTTTTTAAATTCCTAGTTACTTTATCTAGATATGGATTTAGATACCCAAATTGTAAAGACAATCAAGGGAATGTGGATAGACACTAAAGACTTTATGTAAAAAAACTATTACAAACATCTTGTACATAAGGTGTCAGCAACATATTGTCTGGGATTTGCTTCAAAATAATCCAGAGTGGGGAATCATTTGGAAGATGTGAGATGCCCAGTGCTAAAAGTGGACCTGTGCTTACTACTATGATTATATACACACCTGCTTTCCCAAGTCAATAAAGTGGAGCTCACCCTGCGTGGTTCTAATGTGACCAGGACATTACCCATCTAGATGTCTGGAGCTCCCTGAAGATACGTAGACTGGTTCATCTTCAACTTCTGTTTAGACTACTGCAAGGAGGTCCTTTCCCTAAACCTCTGCTCTTTGAGTAGGCAGAACAACATTAGCCCTTGCTTTGGCTACAGTACCCGTCTTAATGGTTCTGCTGCACTCTGCCTCCTACTGAAGGTCAAGAATGAACTTTCTCGGGCTGGGGTTGTGGCTCAGTGGTAGAGCATTCGCCTAGCATGTGTGAGGCCCTGGGTTCAATCCTCAGCACTACATAAAAATAAATAAAATAAAGGTATGGTGTCCAACTACAAATAAAAAATAAATATTAAAAAAAAATGAATGGGGCTGGGGATGTGGCTCAAGCGGTAGCGCACTCGCCTGGCATGTGTGCGGCCCAGGTTCGATCCTCAGCACCACATACAAACAAAGATGTTGTGTCTGCCGAGAACTGAAAAATGAATATTAAAAATTATCTCTCTCCTCCTCTCTCACTCTCTCTTGAAAAATAAATAAATATTAAAAAAAAAGGAATGAACTTTCTCTTTAACTCTCTCTGGACCTGCCAATCTACCAATCACGAGGAAAAACACCCCACCAAACTCTATCACCAGCAGGAATGAGACTGATAACAGCTATCAGGCATCAAACACCTCCTACCTGCAGGCATAGCTGAGAATGTTAACATAAATCACCTATATCCTCATCTCTGCTTTAGGGTTTAGGAAAAAGGCTCAGGGAGGGGAAGTAACTGGCCTGAAATCATACAGCTAACCAGTAACAACCAGAATTCAAACCCAGATATGATTTTAAGCTCTACTCTCATCATGTCAACCTGCCTAACAGAGCCACCAGGGGCCACTATGGTCCCTGGGCAAACAGGAAGTACCCCATGGCCAAGGCACATCAGCAGCAAAGGCCAGAATGAATATTGGCCTTCTACCCTCGTGGCTGGCACATGCTGTGCCAGCTTACATGGCAGCTCTACCTCCTCTCACCACTGAGCACAAGCCCTGGTAATCATAGGAGTGCTAACTATCTGCATGGACAAAATGCTATTGATGAGCAGGACTGACCCAAAGGAAAGCAGAGCAGCTCACTCAAGGATCTGAGTCAACTACATCCTGTGGGTTAAAAAGGCTCCACTGCCTTCTAACAAATAACCCAGGCCCCCACAGGGGAACTCTTCAGCCTCACAGTTAAGAAGAAGAGATTTAAGCCCAGTGCCATGGCATATGCCTGAGGCAAGAGGATCACAACTTTGAGGTAATCCTGAGCAGTTTGGCAAGACCCTGTCCTCTCTAAAATTAAAAGGGCTGGAGATGTAGCTTAGTGGTACAGTACTTGCCTAGCATACACAAGCCCTGGATTCAATCACCAGTAGCCCCCCCTCCTCCCCCGCCTCTGACACACAGGAGGAGTTTAGCTCTGACCCCAACCTGCCTATAAGCCACCAAACAATCCTAGAGCTTTGGACCTGATCCATAGCTCCAGCTGGAGCTGCTGAGAGGAGCCTGCAAATAAGTGTGCCAGTTCCATCCCAGGTGAATTCTTTCTCAGATTCAGACCACTCAGCCTGAGCCCCTCCCTCAACAGCCACATTCACTCCCTAGTTCCTGGAGCTGGCAGGGGCTATAGTCCCGCCTGGATCAGATGCCAGTGACAAGCTGTGAGAGACGATGAAGGATTGTCATCTCCTGTGAGAGGAAGCAGCCAAAGACAGACAGACTTAGGAATAGCCAATAGCTTTGATACTCCCTGCACTGACACCCCATGTCCCACACTGAGGACGAGGTCCAGTTCCATCCTATCCTACAACTCAGGCATGGCTCAGCACATCAATATGTGCCAAGCCAATGCTTAGTAAATGCCTGTTACTTGCCTGATGGGGGCAAGGGCTTAAGGAGTTTCCTGAGGCATTCTGGGCCCCCTTGTCTTGTGAACAATCCCAGTTCCTGGCCTCTGCTGGAGGTCTGCTAAGTCACAGGGCAGGTACTAGATGGTTAAGCATAGGAATTTTCAACTTTGGCACTATTGACATCTGGAGACAGAATATTCTTTGCTCTGGGAACTGTCCTGTGTATTAGTTTGTTTAGCAACATCTCTCTGTCTACTAGATGCCAATACACCCCCTTTCAATTGTGACAACCAAAAAATGTCCCCAGATACAAATGTCCCTTATGGGAGCAAAACCACCCCTGAGAACCACTGGTTTAGACCTGCACTGTTCAATACATTAGTCAATAGATGCATGTGGCGAAACTGAAACTAAGATTAAAAAGTCTTGTTTCTTGATCAAATAGTCACATTTCAAGTGCTCAAACAATCACTTGTAGCTCTAGGAGTCTGGAGCAAGGTTTAAGAGGAAAAGCTTGCATTGGCTGGGAATCAAACCCAGGCCTCCTGCATGGTGATGAAAATTCTACCACTGAACCACTAATGCCTATGACACTGCAGCTCTAGGAGTTTTCCATCATCAAAGTTCTATTGGCAGTACTGTTCTATTTCTATGAAACAGATCTGTTTCACAGGAAAGCACAAAAATTGGAATAAATCACATCCTCTCGCAAAAAAGGACCCCTGGCACCTGTGTTCCCAAGGTACCAAAGCAGGCAGCAAGGTAACAGGAACAATGATATAAAAGACAGAACCTGGGGCTGGGGATACAGCTCAGTTGGTAGAGTGCTTGCCTTGCATGCACAAGGTCCTGGGTTCAATCCCCAGCACCACCACCCCCCCCCAAAAAAAAAAGACCGAATCTATAGCCAGTGGGATCCCCCAGTGTGGTCCCCTGGAGGGGCCCAGATGTGCACATCTTCACACAGTCATCACTCCTAAGACATGAAAGACTGGGCTTCAAATTGAAAATGCTTGGCCTGGCAGCCTGACAAGTTCAAATCAGACATGCACCTACAGCTGTTACCATCAACCCATGACAACCCAGTCAGTCAACAATGTTCTGGCTGCTCCTCTTGGGTGCCAGGCCCTTGGCACAAGCTAACCAGTACAAAGTCTAGGTTCCCTGTGTGGGACCAATGTGCCAAGTACTACTCCCACAGCCCAATGTGTCAGCTACCCTGGGACCTGAGGACAGTTCTACAGGCCAGCAAGCATGGGCGGGCCTCAGAGTAGCCTCCAGAGGGAAACCTCAAAGCATCCTGAACTGATGGCACTGGCTGTGCAAGCGCTCACAGAGCATGTGCAAGGCAAATGCGTCAGAAATGCTCAGAGAAAGGTGTGTATCACTCAAGGTTCTCCAAGTACACCCATGTTGCTGGCTCCAAACAGGAAAAAGCCTCTAAAGCAGAGAATGTTAGGGTCACATCACCAAGGATCTGTGTGTTGAGCCTTGAGGCCACTAGAAGGAAGGTCACTTGGCTGGGGCACGGTGGACAGGTTAGACAGAACAAGGCTGGTAGCAGGAAGCCTAGTATGGAGGGTCCTATTGGGATCTACAAAAAGTACTGGTGGTCCTGCTATGGCGATGGTTCTGAGGGTACAGAGGAAGAGAAGCTTGGGCAAGGCAAGAACCATAAGCTATGTAACAGATACAAAGTTTTGGTTTTGCAGGAGAAGAGTTCTGGAGGCCACTGCACAGGAATAGAAGGTCTGTAATGCTGCTGAACTGTACCCTAAGAGATGGTGACCATGAGAAGTCTTTGGTTGTGTATTTCCCATTAAAAACCCTCACAGGACCAGGGGGTAATGTGGGACAGGGAGATGGGGCAGAGCACTCCTAGTTCCTGAGTCAAGGGATAGGGCTGAAGCAGTGGTTCTCAAACTTTGTGGCAGGAAAAGGAACCCAAGAACTTAAGAGGTAACAAGGTACTTTCCCCAAGCCTCATGTAAACAGGCAGCTGAGCCAGGTAAAATTTCAGAATACCTTGGTTCTGAAGTCCGAACTTCCCACTCCCCCCCTACCCCAGCAATAGCAGCAACTGTGACAAGGACAGGAATACAGGATAATCCCCACGTGTCCTGACCCTGGCCTGCTAGGAGCCAGTGGCCACCCAGGCTTTCTCCTCTACCTGGTTCTCTCCCCTACCATGGGCACTCCAACTTGCATCTTTCTTCTCCATTTCCCTTGTGTGACTCCTGGTCCTTTCACCCATTCCTCAACATACCCTTTCCTATTGATCTATTTGACCTGCCTGTGTTCAACCTTTCTTTCCCTGTTCTTCCCAGCATGTCCTCTTAGTGGGTTCTGCTGGCCTCCTTCCCTTGACATCTCTGGGTCTGTGGGCAGCTCCCTCTCAGTGGTTTCATCTCACCATGTACTTATGAAGCTATCAGTGGAGAATTCCCTTTCCAGAAGGTGACAGATCTTTCACATTCAAGGTGCTGAGAAAAGAACCTCCTAGCCACCAGTGCCCCTTAGACCTGTTCCCTCCTTCCCTCTAGCTACGAATGGAGTGCCCTGACTGAGGACAACAGAATCTTTTGTAATGACCTCCTGTTCCATTCTATCCCACACATCCTTACAAATTTTAATCCAGGACACTGACCAGGCCACATCACTAGTGGAAAACCCACTTTTCTCTCTACCACCCATAGAAGTTTCAAACAAATTCACTCTGAAACCCTCTGCCCTGTCCCCCACCTCTTCTGACCCATCTACCCTGCTCTACAGGCTGGGGCCTACATATGTTCAAATCCTGAGCCAGCTATTCCTAGTGAGGTGGCACACAAAGAAAGAATAGAGATAAACTGGACAGGATGCCCAAAGAAAGTGGGACTAGCCAAAGTGCAGGAAAAATGACAATTGACGGTTGTTTTCAACTGTTTGTATGTTGGGGGAAAAAAACCCCATTGAGCAACAGGCTCAATGTCCACCAATGAGGAATTGGGAGGCAGCAAACAAGAATGCTAGAGACAGATCAGTAGTCCAGGAAAAAAATATTCATGCTAAACTCAGTGGCAAATGCAAGTCACTACATGTGACAGTTAAACCTTGATCTTGTGTTTAAGAAGCATGTGGATTCTATAGGGAAAAATCCAGGTGCTCAGGTCAGAGCACTGAAACCTCAGCTTTGCTGATGATTAACTCCAGGAACTCAGAGAAGTTTCTGAACTTCTCTGATACCGAGTTTCTTTGTAGCAGAATTATATAAATTTAATATATGCTTGGTAAATATAATGCTTTAAAAGTACTAGCTGCTATTATGTGTACAAAGGTCTGGAAAGGTACATAGCAAAGGTATATATCCAGAGCAGTTATAGTTGCAACTTAGAAGAACTTACTTTCCTATTTTTGCTTATTTAGAGCCTCATGTAGACTGGGGATGTAGTCTAGTGGTAGAGCACTTGTTTAGATATTCAAAATCCTAGGATCTGGGCTGGGGTTGTGGCACAGCAGTAGAGCACTCGCCTAGCACATGTGGGGCCCAGGGTTCGATCCTCAGCACCACATAAAAATAAACAAGTGAAATAAAGGTATTGTGTCCTACAACAACAAACAAATAAATAAATAAATAAATAAAAATCATGGGTTCTACCCTTAGCACAACAAAAAAAGAAAAAAAAAATTTAAGTCTCGTGTTTCTCCAACGAATAGGTACTACCAGATGACCTCCTGATCATCTAACATACGAAAGGCACTGCGGTCATTAACATTCTTAAAACAAAGACTAAAAAGGAAGACATTCAGAGAGGTCAAATTTAGCACACAGATTGTGCAGACAGACATCTCCCTACCAAAAGTCAGGCCAGGAAAAAGAGCAGCCCACTATGTGATCTAGCCAGAAGTAAGCTGAAAACACCCATTCAGAACTAAAGCATCCACCAATGCAAAGAACCTGGCATCTGAACCCTGGCTGAGATCCAGTCTTGGGAACAATGTTTGACCATCTCTCCTGGATGCCCTCCTCTGTTCACAAAGTCCCATCTAGCCAGGTGTGGTGACTCACATCTATAATCCCAGTGACTCAGGAAGCTGAGGCAGGAAGATCAAGTTCAAGGCTAGCCTCAGCAACTTAGATACTTTCTTAAAACAAAGAATAAAAACTACAAGAGCTAGGGACGTGGCTGGTGGTAGAAGGCCTCTGGTTTCAATCAAAACACACACGGGCTGGGCACAGTGGCACACATCTATAATCCCAGTGGCTCAGGAGGCTGAGGCAGGAAGATTGTGAGTTCAAAGCAAACTTCAGCAAAATCAAGGCACTAAGCAACTCAGTGAGAGCCTGTCTCCAAATAAAATACAAAACAGGGCTGGGGATGTGGCTCAGTAGTCTTGAGTGCCCCTGAGTTCAATCCCCAGTACCACACACACACACACACACACACACACACAGGGCACAGTGACATATGCCTATAATCCCAGCAACTCAGGAGGCTGAAGCAAGAGAATCACAAGTTCAAAACCAGCCTCAACAATTTAGTAAGTCCCTAAGTAACTTAGGGAGGCCCTGTCTCAAAATATAAAAAGGCCTAGAGATGTGGTTTAATGGTTAAGCACCCTTGGGTTCAATCCCTAGTATAAAACAAACAAAAATACACACACAATCCCACCTAATACAAAGGGTTATTAAAGTCCTCCTAATTAGTTTCAACCAGACCCAAAACATACCATGTAAGAGCTCACACACATGGTGAAGCCTTGTGGTAGACCAGTGCTAGAAAGCCCTTGTTTTTGAGGAGTAAGTTGCTTATCTAAGGCCACACAGCTGCTGAAGGGGTACCATTTATACAGGAACACAAGTTTCCTGACTTCTGATTCCCAAGCCAATGACCTACCAAGTGCACACACCTGGACAGTATGAAGTGTGTGCTATCCAGCTGTACTCTCAAAGCAGCTGTGTATCCCTCTGCCTTGACTCCAACACAATGTGCTAAAAGCTAATCAAGTGCTGGTCTCCTAACTATACTACCTTACCCACCTTTCTGTGAGAACCAGCCATATCTTACATATCTTATACATTATAATGCTCCAAGGTTTGCTCCCCAAACAATTCTCATAATACAACCAAACTAGCCCCAACAAAGACAGAGATCACTCTCCATCTTCCACATGGGCACACAGATGGCCAACAGTGGGTCATTTTTTTTTTTTTGGATCAGGAATTGAACCCAGAGGCACTGAATCACTGAGTCACATCCCTAGCCTTGTTTTGTATTTTATTTAGAGACAGGGTCATTGAGTTGTTTAGCAACTTGCTGTTGCTGAGGCTGGCTTTGAACTCGTGATCCTCCTGCCTCAGCCTGGGACTTCAGGTGTGTGCCACTACACCCAGCTAACAGTGGATCATTTTTAAAAGAGTGAGTATAAAATCTGGAGAGGCACACACATGCGCGCGCGCGCGCGCGCGCACACACACACACACACACACACACACACACACACACACGGACACAAAACAAAAACAAAGGATTAGCCTATAAGAGGGATTAGCCTATTTATTTACTATTTACCCAGGGCTGACAGCATGTGTTGACAGATGTGCGAGGCATGCTTCAAACACATAAACAGTAGCCAGTAACTGGGTTTCTGAAAGGAGCAGCCCAGGTGTGTGAGGAGGTAAGTACTGTGATGAATCTGAAGGAGTCCAGGCCTAGATAAAGTATACCTCAGACAGTGAAACTTCATAATGCAGCCAGGAAGCTCTGAGGTGGCCTACCAGTCACAGACATACAAGGTACAGGACAGCACCATACAAGCTGTGAAGTGCTCTGGTTAACCAGGAAACTCATCCACTCATAGGTGCTCACCAGCAGGCTCAAGATGCTGCACTCCCAGCAAGTTCAGGTCCTCCCAAGGCTACTGGGCTCCATGCCACACTTACAGTAGCAAGGTGATAAGGCACCAAGTGGCAGTGGCCCATTTCCAATGATTAGAAAAAAAGGAAAGTGGGAACCCAACATGCAGAGGGTAAGCTGGAAACCACAGAATGGAATGCTGGATTTTCAGTAGTAAAAATGTTGGCAGGATACAGTGGCACACACCTGTAGTCCTAGCTACTTGGCCACAACTTTGTTGTTGTTTGCAGTACTGGGGTTCGAACCCAGGGCCTCATGCATGCCAGGAAAACACTTTACTACTATGCTACATCCCCAGCCCTAGTCCCAACTACTCAGAAAGATAAAGCTTAGGATACTTGAGCCCAGAAGTTCAACGAGACCAGTCTGGACAACATCATGACACTGCATGTGAATTTTTTTTCTCCTAAATTTCAAGCTAGCTCACATATCTAAGCAGAGAATTCATTAAACCAATGATGCTCCTCTCACAAACAACACTACACAGCTGTCAAGAATGAGGGAGGTCTGTGTGAGTCATCTGGAAAAACCGCTAAGAGACATGAGTTAAAAAACATGGCACTTATAAGGAAAGTGTTGCACATGTGTAAAAATGATTTAAAAGTCCAGAAACATCACTATTACTACCTATAGTTTTAAAGTTTTGCATTATTTGTAGTATATTTGAGGAGAGCTTCATTTATTTATACCTGTTTATGACCAGGTACAGTGTTTGTAATTGGAACAAAATAATAGAGGATGGCTTTGTATCTTTAGGTGTTTCCTGCAAGTCACATATAGGTTGCAGAGATATATAAGATGTGGACCCTTTTTATTTTAAGACAGAGTTTCACCAAGTTGCTTAGGGCCTTACTAAGTTGCTAAGGCTGGTCTTGAACTTGTGATCCTCCTGCCTCAGCCTCCAGAGTCACTGGGATTACAGGCATGTGCTACCATGTCCAGCTTTTTAAAAAAGAATTAAAAATTAAAAACGAATTCCTTATGCACGATAGCCATCTTCATAGGCTCTGACCCTTAGACTAGGGAGTATGTATTTCTGGAAAAATTCTAGAAATGACTAAATAGATCATTTGTGTGCAACTGATGAACCCACAATGATTCCTGAGATCACTGTGCCTTTTTCTAAGTAGATGTCCCACAAGACCCACCTTGTGACTGGATGGAGCCACAGAAGGGTGCTGCAGGAACAACAAGATAGCTGACATGAGTTTCCACAGCTAAGATAGAGAAGGGCTGGGGTTGTGGCTCAGTGGTAGAGCGCTTGCCTAGCATGTGTGAGGCACTGGGTTTGATTCTCAGCACCACATATAAATAATTAAAGCCCATTGACAACTAAAAAATATTTAAAAAAAAAAAAAGATGGAGAGGTGAGATGTGTGGCTGCTTGAACAAGCTGAACAAGAAGGGAAATCAGCTATTTATCTTATCTGACACATTTAAAAGGAAATTAGGTAAAGCCTTAGATGCTTGTCAATGGAAGAGATGACAGTAAAGTGGAGTAGGTTGCCAACACAACAGAGAAAGGATTAGGACCATAAGAACAGACTGTGAACAGCACAATCAAACTGAACTCCATTCTTCCACCCCCATGCATCACTTTGGGAATATTTTATGGGGGAAAATGCGGGCTGCCTTATTTGAAGCATTTAAGTTAGAAAGAAAATCTCAAACTGTTCTGCATCATGATTGTGATGGACAAATGCATATTTGTCCAAAAGCTTTCAGGGCTCAGGATATAGCTCTATGGTACAGTGTTTGCCTGGCATAAGCAAGGCTCAAGGATGGATACCCAACATGGCAAATAAATAAATAAATAAGTAAAACCTAAAACCTCATAGAACTGTATGTCAAAAATGGCAAATTTTGCTACACAGTCATGTGCCATATAATGACATTTCAGGCAACAATGGACCACATGTATTGAAAAGGCTGCCTATAGTGAACGCATAGCAAAAGACAAAAGAAAAGCAAACTGTAGGAGAAGAAAACTCCCTAAGAAAATTCACAGTGAAGCATTTAGCAGAAGCTTTTGTAGACCTCAACAAGCTCCTTAAAAGTTTGAAAACATGGGGCTGGGGTTGTAGCTCAGTGGTAGAACACTTACCTACCATGTGCAAGACCCTGGGTTCCATCTCCAACACTATATTTTTTTTAAAAAAAGTTTGAAGATATGGATCACAATCCCTAAGAGTTTTCATTAAGAGAGTGGAATTTTCACACATAATCTGCTTACAAGCAAATCTATGATTAAAAAAAAAAAATCAAGCAAACCACCATGGACATATTTCTAAAAGGAGTAACACATCCTCAAAGAGAGCCTTAGGCTATGTCATTCTGGAGATGCAGAAGGTGGCATTGTCATCAAAGGAGGTGACAGCACTATGCATGTTATTGCCCCTGAAGACCTAATGGTAGGACAAGATGTGGAGGTAGAAGAGTGATCCTGAAGATCCTGACCTTGTATAGGCCTAGGCTGATTGTGTTTGTCATTATTTATAACATTTGAAAAGTAATAATAAAAATTTTAAGAGGAAAGAGATAGGAATAAGAACATAAAAAAAGAAAATACTTTAGTATAGTTATACTGTACAATAGGTTTTTGGTTTATCCCATGTATTACAAGAGCTAAAATTAAAAAGTTTAAAATTTACATTAAGCTAAAACTTGTTTATTATTAAAGAAAAACATATTATGAATTCACAGTGTAGCCCACATGTACAGTGTTTATAAAGTCTACAGCAGTATACAGTAATGTCCTAAGCCTTCACATCCACTCACTACTCATTAGCCAATTAACCCAGAGCAGCTGTTCCATTTATGGGATGTGCCCCACAGAGGTATACGAACATTCATCTTTTTGTATCTTTTCTAATCAACATTGTTTTGGGGGTTTTGTTTATTTGCAGTGCTGAGGACTGAACCAAAGGCCTTGTACTAGGTGAGCACTCTACCACTGATCTACATTCCAAGCCCTATACCTTTTCTAAGTTTAGATGCACAAATACTTCCTATTGTGCTACAACTACATACAGTACTCATGAAAGTAGCATGCTGTACAGGATTTAGCTTAAAAGAAACATGCTAGAACACACAGTCTAGGTGCATAAGCTATATCTCTAGGCTTATGTGCTCTGCGTTACCACAATGAAATTGCCTACTGGGGGCTGGGGATGTGGCTCACAGATAGAGTGTTTGTCTGGCAGGTGTGAGGCCCTGGTTTTGATTCCCAGCACCCTTTGAAAAAAAGAAATTGTCTAACAATACATTTCTCAGAACATGTCCTGTTATTACATGGCACATAAGTGTAAACTGAATATCCTGGCCCAATAGTAATGCACAAAGAGGACTACACTGGGTACATATTCTTCTGGTAGCCTGGCCACCCAAAGGTGCAGAAGAGAGGTGACCACTATGCCCTGGCATGGTCAGACAATACCTATGGCACCTGAGCTGGATGTGTCCTTCCAGAAGCAAAACAGAGTCATAAGAGAAAAGAAGCTAGAAAGATGGGAAGCACTGACATGCCACTAGCCGACCTGCTATTCCTTCTACCATTCCACTTGTCTTCACATCTGCCCATCATGCCTTCAAGCAGATAAACATGGAATAGGCCAGAAGAAGGCAGCAGACCTCCTGAGGCGTCTAATTGGTTTGTATGGATCCACACAGCAGCCACTCATGTGAGTTATGACCACGCCTAAGTACAATGTTAGGCTGGCGCCCTGCCCACACCTCAGCATTTGGTCTATGAGAACAGATTTGGAGCTTAGTGAACACTGAGCATAGTGAACACTCCATCTATGCTTGATCTACAACAGGCAGGGCTAAGGTTGATGAACTTCTCCAGGAATTCATAGCAGTTGCCAATAATCCCTATCTTTTCTAAAAGCACATAAGCTTTTCTTTCTAGAGTACAGCTTGAGATCAATCAAACCCTCCCATTTTGGTCATTTCCTCACCCACCTCCTTCCTTTGAAAATTGGGAGGCTGGCCTATCTACAGCCCTTCAGCATCTCTTCCAACCTATAATTCCTTAAGGATCAGCAGCAATTCCACCTGCAGCAATAGTTTCTGTACATAATTCCACCAAGTCTAAGAAATTACACCATCTGGAGAAGCTAGGCAATCTAGCAGAACTTTGTCCACCAGGGATTTCAATTCTCTTACCATGTTTCCTTCTGTCCCCCATCTCTTTACTTGGCAATCATGTAAAGCAACCTGCTATCCCCCCAGTTCTTCCTGTTTCCCCATTCAGAGCTCATGGCAGGATTTTGCCCTTCCCATTCCTTTCCACTAGCAAGTGCTGAAGATGGAACCCACAGACTTTTGCGTATCAGGCAAGTACTCTACCACTATCTAAAGCTACACCCCCAACCCCCCAAAGACCTAGGTGCTGCTGGCAGGCATCCTCCCTCAGCTTCCTCTCTGGTCTCTTTCCTTCCTCATTTAGATCACAGTCATACTCAGAACCTTGTTTGTGAGCCTCAGTCCTCTGAGTATGCTTCCCTTTCATTCTCAGACCACAACATCATACTTTTTTGGACCTTCCTAAAACTTTGGAGTATGTGTCTGACTCCTCCTGGCCTTCTCATTTCCTGACTTTCCTAAGTCTGAGGAATTGCAGATTATATCTGCAATCAAATATATCACCTTAAAAAGATGTCAGAACTGAGCGTATAGCTCAATGGGAGCGTATGTGTTTAGCAGTCACAAGGCCCTGGGTTCAATCCTTAGCCCCCCCCCCCACGATTCAGCACATTAAAAGACTAAATAGAGAGAGCTAGGGTTGTAGCTTAATGGTACAGTGTTTGCCTCGCACATGTGAGGCACTAGGTTTGATTCCCAGCACCACATTAAAAATAAAGATTTTTTTAAAAAGCCACATATTAAAAAAAAAATAATTCCTATTGTGGTAGAATTAAGAGGTGGTGCCTATTTGGAAGTGACTGACTCTTGAAAGCCCTGTCCTCATAAATGGATTAGTGCCTTTTAAAGGCCTGGAGGTTAGCAACTTGGGAGGCTGAGGCAGGAAGATTCCAAGTTCAAGATAAGCCTCAGCAACTTAGCAATACCTTGTCTCAAAAAAGGGGTGGGGGGCAGGCTGGGTGTGTAGCTCAGTGGTAGAGTACCCCTGGGTTCAATCTCCAGTAGTGAAAAGACCTGGAGGGAACCAGCTTAGGCTTTCTTTAGCCATGTTGTCACATGAGGACAGTATTCCTCCTTTCCAAAGGATGAAGCAATAAGGCGCCATCTTAGAAGTAGAAAATAATCCTCACCAGACATCAAACATGCCAGTGTCTTGGATCTTAAGATTCCCAGCTTCTAGAACTGTAAGAAATAATTTTTCTGTTATAACTTACCAGTCTCAGGTATTCTGTTACAGCAGCACAGATGGAATAAGATACTTGGCTTTTTTAGCCCTGAATCACATAGCAGCAAATCTTTCTAATATCTTTATTCACCCTTAATCTGAGCTTCTATATACTTCCCTGCCAGGCCCCATTGATCAGAACCCATGTATGAAACAGGAGGCAGCAAACAGGGCCCAAGACTCTAATTGGCACTTCCTACTAGTCCAGTCTTGCCTAATTAGCCACCCCAGACCCTGACCAAGACTCTTGGCATTGTCCAAAACAAAACAAACAAAACACCAAAAATACTCAGGGCATCATGGAATACAACATGCAGCCAATACAGACTTACACCTGGAAAGGCTTTAGGGAAAGGGTCACTTTTGTGTACTCTTCTCAAGCACCCCATACAGAAAAGGCCCTTGGTCAGTCAGTCCCTTATGAGATGGGCTCCACATGTCTTCTTCCAGAGGAGGGAAATGAGGGAAGGGCTTTGTCATTTACTTTGATCTACATGCAAAGAGACTGTAAGACGGTAATACATTTTTTTTCCCAGAGACCAGAGAGTGAGTCAGGGTCTTTTGACATTCAGTCAATCCCTTCCCATGCTCCATGCTGCCTCTGGAGATGAGGAGTCAACTTTGTGGCTCCATAAACACAAACAGGGTCGCTGGGTCCAGGCCACAGCCTGAGGAATAGTTGAAGCCAGAGGAGGCTGAGCCCACACAGCTCCATGTCGCCGACTAGGCTAGGGTTCACTTCATAGCCCCTGGCCTCTCCCCACTCACAAGGACAGCAGCAACGAAAAGCCAGCAATGTAGAGATTCCTCTGGGCACGGAAAAGCTTCATGTGGAAATGTTCCATGGCCCCAGGATTGTTCTGGAGGTTCACCTTTTCTGTCACATCATCATACTTCCGAATTTCACGTACGGCATCTATGGTGAAGCAGAGAGAAGACAGAAATATTTAGCTGTCACTTGGGCAAGGGAAACAGGTACTATAAAATGGGCTGGACTCACTTCCCTCATATCCATCTCCCTAATTACTTCTACTTCCACACACACCCATGGGAGGCTTTATCAAAAGCTTCCTCCCTCAGGCCTCCTCTCTGCTCTGGCTTTTTGCACATCAATACCTGCTCCATTCTATCCAGACCACAAACTTGCTCTATACTTCAAGACACTAACCCAGGTTAGGTATTGCTAGCAACAGTGGCAGCATCCCTTTCCTATTGTGCCCCCAATCTCAGCTTGTTCTCCTTCTTTTAAGTCAGGCTGCCAACTACCCCACTGGCAAGCCAGGTATCCTTTTTATGGAAATGCCTGCTTAAGAAGCATGGAGATGCCTTGGAATCAAGGGTTTCTGTTTTTAAGTTTTATAATAGGCTTTATTATTTATGTCTTATTTTGAATAGAAAAGGAACTTATGCTCATTAAAAGTTCAAACATGCTGGGCCCAGTGGCACATGTCTGTAATCCCAGAGGCTCAGGAGTCTGAGGCAGGAGGATCACAAGTTCGAAGCTAGCTTCAGCAAAAGCAAGGTGCTAAGCAACTCAGTGAGACCCTGTCTCCAAATAAAACACAAAATAGGGCTGGGGATGAGGCTCAGTGGCCGACTGTCCCTGAGTTCAATCCCCAGGACCCCCTCCCCCAACAACAAAAAAAGTTCAACACGGTGGTACACTCTTGTAATCCCAACTACTTGGGAGGCCAAGGCAGGAGGATTTCGAGCTTAGGGCCAGCCTGGGCAATTTAGCAAGACCCTGTCTCAAAATAAGAACTGGCTGTAGTTCAGTGATAGAGCACCCCTGGGTTCAACATCTAGTACCAGGAAAAAATGAAAAGATACATATATAAGTATGTGGTCCCCTCATATAAAGTCACTATCAGTCACATCACCCTATTATCTGCTTTATAATACAAATCTGACTCTGAAATTATCTTAGAACATGTTTCTTGTCTGTCTTCCCCAAAGTAGACTTTATTTATGAAAGCAGAGCCTTTTCCACCATTTCCCCCAAGAGCTAGCATACCTCTGGGTACAGAGTGAGTATTCAAAAAGAATAATTTTTGAAATTATTCAAAATAATTATTGAATAACTCTGCCTCCAAAAGAGCTACTGTCAGATGCACAATTCTATGGTTCCATTCAGATGTACATGGAACTAGAGCACACCTACTACTTTTCCCCACTTATCATGAGATAGCTTTTTAAGTACATAAAATCTACCTGAAGAATACTCTTAATAGACCCCCATGTAAGAGGGCAAGAGATCACTATCTGGTACTGAGGATTTGGCTCAGTGGTACAGTGCTTGCCTTGCATGTTCAAGTCCATGGATACCATCCCCAGTATGACCCCCCGCCCCAAAAAGGTGGGGAGTTTTAATGTCTAGGTATTGTTTGGTTTATAATTTTTGGTTTGGACAGGTTGGTTTTCACGTTGATCTTGCATTACAAAAACCTACCTGCCCTTCCTGGTGTCTGTGTGTTAAATCTGTGTCATGATGTAAGCACTCTCAAACACTGCCAGTAGGAGTTTAAGCTGGTACAACAACATATCCATTAAGAAATGTAAAATGTTCATACCCTCAGGTTCAGCAACTCTACCTTTATGAATTTATCCCACAGAAGCATGTACAATACAAGGATGCCTATAAGGGAATTAAACTATAGCACAATCATATGAATATGCAATCTTTTATCTAACTTTTTTTTTTGGGGGGGCAGTACTGAGGATTGAACTCAGGGGCACTTCACCACCGAGCTACATCCCCAACCCAACTGATTGACTCATGCTGGGGATGAACTGGGGGTGCTTAACTGCTAAGCCACACCCCCGGCACCACCACCCCCCTTGAGACAGGATCTGGCCAAGTTGCTAAGGGCCTCCCTAAGTTGTTGAGGCTGGTCTCCAACTTGGGATCCTCCTGCCTCAGCCTTCAATGTGCCAAGATTTCAGGCATGCAATAACACACCTGGCACTATGCAATCTTTAAAAACAATGAGATTGCTATAAAAGATTCCTAAGGTAAACAAAAAAAGCACAACCCAAAACAATGTGCATATGACCCAAGCATTTCAATGCACCACAAAATATTCATAATGGTTACCTATGGGACATGCGATCATGGGGGACTTCAACTTCCCTATCTTTAATTTCTCCACCTTTTTTTTTGGGGGGGGGCATACTTGAGATTTAACCCAGGAGCAATTTACCACTGAGCTACATTCATAGTCCTTTTCATTTATTCTGAGACAGGTTCTCTCCAAGTTGTTTAGGGCCTCCCTAAGTTGCTAAGCCTGGCCCTGAACTTGCAATCCTCCTGAGTCATTGTGCTTATAGGCAAGTGCCACCATACCCAGCAATTTCTGCATCCTTAATAATAACTTTATACTATTTTGTAATCAGAAAAACAAGATTAAAAATATCAATTCTCACATTGTTGTTGCAATCCAAGAATGCCATCATCCTAAAGACCACATTGACTAACAGCCGAGAGGAGACTGGAGTTGGGGGGAGGTTGAGTACTACAACCCAAGGCCCACAGCAGAACCCAGCCCCCACCCCCAGGTTGGGTCCCAGCCCAGGTAGATGGACCCTACCTCATCACCTCTACTCTCCCAATCACATCTGATATAGACTACTCCTGGTGAATAGTGCTGGCCAGCGCTGTAGCTCATGCTAGTTATACCTATAACCTTTCAGTAGTTCTACTATTAACACTTATACCTGCAGAAGATCTGCAGGTGTCTCTAAATTATGTCTCTAAATCATAGTCATATGTCTCTCTAGAACTCACAGCAGACCCATGATCCCCAAAAAGAATGCTTTGCCAACTACCAAAAGGTCTCTCTGGTAAGCTAGCTTTTCTAGTGGTAAGCTGCACTAGAAAACAGACACTATGGCTCTGGTTTGGGGAAGGGGCAAGACCCTGAGGAAATAAGCCCAACATGGTCCATCCTTCCTCCAGTTCTTGCCCTCTCCCCAAACTAAAAGCAAGCATAGACACTCAATTCAAAAACTCTGTAGTTTGGCTTTGCAGCTCAGAACCAAGATTGACACAAATATTCCCTACCGACTCCTGGCTCAGAGGCTGCTCAGGGAGAGAACCCTGATTGAAAAGAGCTGCTTCTAGAGAGCTTGCCAAGTATTTCAAGAACAGTGAGGTATGTGGGCAGCTGGCACCTACCCTATATGCCTGGGAACTGGCAGGCCACACCTGGCCTGTTCAGAAACAGTCTTGCCTGAACAAATCCCACGGGCCCCAAGACCTCAGGAAAGAGAAATACCCAATAATGTAGCTAGTGAGTGGGACTCTGTACAGTCCTCTGACCTATGTCCCTTACACTAAGGTAGAAATGCTGGGCACCAAGGGACAGAAGTACTCAGTACCTAAGCAAGTGTCACAGCTCTCAAATGGGACTGCTATCTGCAGCAGAGCCAAGCAAATGATCAGGGCACTTATATCAGTCTCTGTCTCTGAGAAGCCAAAGCTGTTCTCTATATGTCCAAAGTGGCACAGGGTTTTGCAGCAGAGGCCATGGCACAAGGCGTGTGACAGGCAGTTGCCCCTAGACCCAGCTCACTCACCAATAACCAGAAGCACAAGGATGACAATGAGAACTACGAAGAAGGTGTTGCCATAGGTCACTACTAACTCCACCAAACGAGACTTGAAAATCTTCTGCCATCTGTAAAGGAAATAAAAAGCATAGGAATTAAAATCTCACACACACACACACACACACACACACACACACACACACACACACACGAGATGTAGGCCCTAAGCAGAACAGAAAACCAGCTGTTCTCCTGTGGCCAAACAGCCCATACTAAGTCAACCTCAGCTGCCTGTAATTCTCCAATTAATGATGTCCCTTCAAGAGTGTTTAATAAGCCAGGAGTGGTGCTGCATGCCTGTAATCCCAGGGGCTCGGGAGGCTCAGGCAGGAGGATCCCAAGTTCAAAGCCAGCCCCAGCAACTTAATGAGACCCTGTTTCAAAGTAAAACATAGAAAAGTTCTAGGGATGTGGCTCAGTGGTTAAGTGCCCCTGCGTTCAATCCTTGGTACAAAAAAAAAAAAAAAAAGAGGAGGGTGTTAATAAAAAGATGTCTGCCCACATACCAAAAAAAATCTAAAACACAAGTCTTAAAACACAGGCCTTCTCTAGTGAGGAGAAACAATTTTCATCATATCCTGTTTCACAGTATTTAAGTGTTTGCCCTATACAACTGATATTTCTTTTTTTTTAAATTTCAATATTTATTTTTCAGTTTTCGGCGGACACAACATCTTTGTTTGTATGTGGTGCTGAGGATCGAACCCGGGCCGCACGCATGCCAGGCGAGCGCGCTACTGCTTGAGCCATATCCCCAGCCTCACAACTGGTATTTCTTTAAATTTTCTATGTGATAAATTTTGGTTTGTCTAGTTCTTCCCACTCTGATTATAAAAACACTCCAGAGCTGCCACCATGTCCATCCACGAATATTGTGGGATGTGGAGAATTATCTTCAGAAATGTTTACATATTGTTAAAATTAGAAAGGCACCCTCATTATCAGAGGCAGCGTTTGAAAGCCCAATTGTTTTAACAGTTGCTTTGTTACAATCAGGAGCCAACAAGGTTCTGACTTGGCATCTGGTAAGTCTGTCTTACTCTGCAAGTTCCACCCATCCACCGTCCTTTTGTTTCTGATATGAGATTAAAGTCAGGGCCTCCTCTATGCAAAGCAGAGCCCTACCTTTGAGCTATACCCCATCTCTTCTTATTTTGAAAAGGGGTCTTAAGTTGCCAGGCTAACCTGGAACTTGTAATCCTCCTGCCTCAGGCATTTGCCATCACCACTGCGTAGGAAGGAAGAAGTTTGCCCTAGGAAGCTTCCCAGATTACAGCTTCAAGGGGGTCTACATTTCCTGCTAATCTGTGCACAGATTTGGTTTGTAGCAAACAAAAGCATTCCTTAGGTGATATTGCATTTTTCTTCAGGCCCTTACATCAGGACTCTTATTTTTCATTTAAAAAAATAATAAAAAAGATATCTGTGGCTACTTAGCGTTAGTTGTTAACATTCAAGTTTAGACAAGGAGGGCTGGGGTTGTGGCTCAGTGGTAGAGCATTTGCCTAGCATGTGTGAGGCACTGGGTTCAATTCTCAGCACCACATACCAATAAATAGATAAAATTTAAAAATTCATCAACAACTAATAAAAATATTTAAAAAAAGTTTAGACAAGGATAATGTGTTTGTGTTCTGTGTGTAATTAAAATTAATTTCAAGGGCTGGGGATGTGGCTCAAGCGGTAGCGCGCTTGCCTGGCATGCATGCGGCCCGGGTTCGATCCTCAGCACCACATACCAACAAAGATGTTATGTCCGCCAAAAACTGAAAAATAAACATCAAAAGTTCTCTCTCTCTCTCTCTCTCTCCTAAAAAAAAAAAAAAAAGTGATTGTGTGTATACATATACATGCACACAATTGCATTAAAAAAAATTAACTTCAAATTAACTTTTAACAGTTCCTTTGCTCATTAAAAGGGAATATGGCTTCATCCTTCACAGGCTGAGTAATGCTCATGAGGCTACTATGCAATGCCAGTGAAGCTAGTTAGGACAAAAGTCAGCAAATCAGCAACAATGTGACCCAGTGGTGCAAGTGTTCTGGATCCCACACACAGCCAACCTCCTCCGCAACCTGGGGCCCAAGGGTACGCAGTAGGAGTTTGTTTCTAAAACTTGAGATAAATCCTCCTTTTGGAGCATTGTGAACACCAGAAGATAGGGTGCGTAAGAAAGGAATTCAACAAAATGTGACAAAGCACAATGGTAAAAAACATACCCATGCCACCTCCAACCCAGACAGGTTCTACCTATTTTCATCTGGCCCCAATTCCAGGGTCCACCAATGCTGCACATGCACAAGCCACAGGGCTCAGTGGCAGGCACCCTCCAGCTTACTCCACAGGCCATACCTTTTGGGAGAAATGAAGGGAATGCAGAGAAGCAACACAGCAAAGACCTCTGCATAGAGGAAGGTGGCAACTGCAGTCCACTGCAGACTCATCCTGTGGTTAGCAGGTTTCCAACAGAGATGTGAGCTTGTTTCCTAGCAGGGAACAGAAGGAACAGAAGCTATGAGAACTGGGCAACCACTGACCTTGAGTTTAGGTATTTGAAGAGGCTAAGGTTGCCACTCATCACCCTGGACCCCAGCACTCTGCTTCAGAGCCCTTAAATCACCTGCTAAATCGGGATTCAACGGACAGTAACTACTTGGCCAATGGCGCCCAACCGCCTGACAAACTTCCGCTTACAGGGACAGTTACTTGCCGCCCTCCAGCATGTGTGTTAACACGTCCAGAGCCACCTTTGTTGACGACTCCTTTCCCCGGGGAGTCCCAGAGACTCCTTGGGCCTGTTTAACTAAGAAAACGTATTCCATAAACAACAGTACATGAGCAGGAGGAAATCCTCAGCACCCACTGGGTTCCCTTCCCAGGCAAGCTGCACCGTGCTGCAGAGGCTGGGCATTTTTCAAAACCCTACTACAGCCAGCCCCGGGACCACAGTATTTTAATAACTGCACCCTGCGGCCACCACCTACTCCCCCACAGAAACAGGGAGTCCCTTCGGTCCCCAACCCTTCCGACCCATAGATAAAAACACAGCGCCTCCTTCTGGAACCATTTTCAGGAGCTAAAAAAGCCTTTCGACTATTCCTGCCTTCCATGGGGCGGGAGGCCTCGAGGTGCCTTGAAAAGGCCCAAGACAGCGACTCCTAGAGGGCAGGAGTCAGGGCCAAGAGCAAACTCAGGTCTCGACTGAGCATCCCAAGCCCTCATCCAAAGAAAGTTCCAGAAGAAGCGAGTCTCCTCGAAGCCCTAGTGGGTCACAACGCCACCCAGCTCACGAGCCGCCCACGCAGCATCAGGCGGCCTGGGAGTAGCCCTGGCCCGGCACTCTCCCCAAAGACTCTCCCAGAGCTCCTACGAGTGGGGTTCGCCACCGTCCCCTGGCCCTCAATCCCTGAAAGCCCCGCTCCAACCGTCGCCGCGGGCCCATTTCTCTCAGCCCAGCCCTCTCCCACACTCCCTTGTCGGCCCCAGATCCCTAGATTCCGCAGACCCCACGGTGTCTCCACGCTGCTGGTCCCTCTCCCTCGCCGAGGGGATGGGGTAGCCTTCGCAACCCCGGAGCCCAGCCAGACGCATGGACCCCACTCACCGAGTTCCTCACAATCCACGCACACCCTGCCGCAACCACCAAAATCTCTCACCACAGTCCCAGCCCCGCCCCTTTCCCGCGGCCGGAAACCGGAACTGCCTACAGGGCCACGCCCACCAGCCCTCGCGAGGCCCCGGCGGCTCCGCCCACGGCTTCTTCCCGCCTCGCTCGCCAGCTTAGGGCCTGTCTCCAAGGGCTTGAGAGGAAGCGGCGCCTCGCAGCGGGCGGCTGTCCGCGGTGCCTTGGGCACTCCGGATGCACAGGGGGCGGGGTGGGGCGGAGCCTTGGCGGGAAAACAAGGGCAACTGCTCTAGCCGGCCGGGTCGTCCCTCGTCTCTGTGGTGGGGGGCGGGACCGGCGTGCAGCGAGAACGGGGTGGAGCGCCCCGCGCCTGGACTCCGCCTCTCGCCCCTCCTCCGCCTCCTCTCCTTCCCCTGGCTCGCCCCAGGGGAGGGCTGGATGGGTGGGGATTCTGGGCCGGTGGCGGAGTCACTGTCGCTTCAGCCAGGCTGCGAAGCGGACGGACGCACCCCGTGCCCCGGGAAGGGGCGCCACCAGGGGAGGAGGAGGAGGGGAAGAGATACCCTCTGCCAGAGATCTCTCGAGGCTCTCATCTTAGGGGCTAGGGGATTGACAGGAGAGGGAAGCCAAGTTCCTCTATCTGGTCTGCCTGAAGAGGCCGCGACCCTGGAGGGCCCTGAGCCCACCCACATCAGGGGCCCTAGGACCACCCCGAGGGCCTAAAGCGACAGTCTTAGGGACCACTGCAAGGTTACCAGTTGCCTAGACAACGAACCTAGGGGTCAGCAACAGCCCTTTCCAGCACCTGCCTCAGGCATCACTCCCAGCCCCAAGCGTGCCTGCCAGTCCAGGTGACATGCCGGTGCTCTCCACCCCACGGCCCTCGCGGGTGACCATGCTGAGGCGCACAGCTGTGGTCCTGGCCCTCACAGCCTACGGAGTCCACAAAATCTACCCTCTGGTGCGCCAGTGCCTGGCTTCGTCCAGGGGCCCTCAGGTGCCGACTGGAGACCCCACGCAAGAGGCCCTGGAGGCCACAGCGGCCAAGGCTGGCATGAACCGAGTATTTCTGCAGCGGCTCCTGGTGCTTCTGCGGCTGCTGTTCCCTCGAGTCCTGTGCCGGGAGACGGCGCTGCTGGCACTGCACTCTGCTGCCCTGGTGAGCCGGACTTTCCTGTCGGTGTATGTGGCCCGCCTGGATGGTCGGCTGGCCCGCTGCATCGTGCGCAAGGACCCACGGGCCTTCAGCTGGCAGCTGCTACAGTGGCTCCTCATCGCTCTCCCTGCCACCTTCATCAACAGCGCCATCCGCTACCTGGAGGGTCAGCTGGCCCTGTCTTTCCGCAGCCGTCTGGTGGCCCACGCCTATAGCCTCTACTTCTCCCAGCAGACCTACTATAGAGTGAGCAACATGGACGGGCGGCTGCGCAATCCTGACCAGTCTCTGACAGAGGATGTGGTGGCCTTTGCTGCCTCTGTGGCCCACCTCTATTCTAACCTGACCAAGCCACTCCTGGACGTGGCTGTGACCTCCTACACGCTGCTTCGTGCAGCCCGCTCGCGTGGAGCTGGTACTGCTTGGCCCTCGGCCATTGCTGGCCTCGTGGTGTTCCTCACGGCAAACGTGCTACGGGCCTTCTCACCCAAGTTTGGAGAGTTGGTGGCAGAGGAGGCACGTCGGAAGGGGGAGCTGCGCTACATGCACTCTCGTGTAGTGGCCAACTCAGAAGAAATCGCCTTCTATGGGGGCCATGAGGTGGGGCAGTTTGGGGCACTGGGCATGTAATAGAGCATGCAGCTGGGAGGCCCAGGGCAGGCAGCTGGGCATGGTGGGGAAAGCCCAGGGCTGATTGGGGCTGATGCTAAAGGTGCAGTGGGCCATGGAAAGGGGCCTGGGGATGGGTGAGGCCTTGGATGGCTGTGGTCTTAGGTGCAGAAAAGGAAAAGCAGGACAACCAGGTAGGAGCAGGCCTGTGCCGGCTGCCTGTGCAACTCTGATCCACTTCTGCTTCTTTGCTTTGCTACCTTGGCGAGCTTGCCCTGGACTTGGAGCTGCAGATCCTAGCGGTTTGAGACGCTAGCATTCTGGCTCACCCCAATGCTGCAGCCAGCCAGGAGGAGACTCCTGCCATCTGGGAGCAGAGACTGTAGGACGCAGCCTGCTGCCCAGCCTCTCCCTGGGCCCTTTGAAGGCTGGCGTCCACCAGAGCTGGCCGGCATTATGGGCATGACTCAGCCCAAGCCGAGGTTAACGAGCATCGCCCAGCTCAGCGGCCACTTGGTGGGGGCGGTGGCAGCAGTCAGGGTCAAGGCCCAAGGCCGTGGGTCTGCCGAGTTACAGACCAACCTAGCCTCCTCCCCGCTGCCCTGGGCTGTGTATGCCTAGCCCCAGCCGCCACCGCGGCAGGACACACTTCCTGCCCACCCGGCAGCAGCCCTGCCCCCAGCGTGGCCGCCCTTCCGCCTAGGTCTCAGGCTCAAGGCTCCCTGGTGGGCCTACGCCGATGGGCAGGCACTGGGAAAGGTTACTCCAGGCCAATGCTCCCTTTATCATTGCAGCCCCTCCCCTTCCTCGTGCCTGGGGTTGCAGCTGCCTCAGGTCTTATTCTCTGCAACTCCATTTTCGGTTCCTGAATGCCTTGGGGGGAGGGGCGCGGTAACATCCAACTCCTAAAGGCCAGTGTGTATTCCTTAGGTCAGGTGGCCTCTTGCCCCTGGACCCTGCCTCATTGGTTGCACATCAAGTAGAGAAGCAGGGTTGCATCTGTTTTTTTTTGTTTTTTTTTTTGTTGTTTTTTTTTTAAGAGGGCTTGTCCCTAAACTCTGAACTTTAGAGACATTCCAGGTGGGATCAGGTTTCAGATTAGGAGAAAAGTGCCTGGCCTTCTTCGGTATCCCCTCTCCCGCTTCCCTCTTCTCCTGCATGCCAGGCTGTAGGGCCTTGGCAGGCAGCCGTGGCCTTGGGTGAGGTGCTTGGCACATCACCTGCAGCTACATCGTCAGCCTTGGCTGGCACTCCTGCCAACTCCCAGCACAAGCCTGGATCATCAGGGTGCTCAGAGGAGACACAGTCACTTCAGGAACAGGAAATTGGGCCTGAGAAAAGTTTAGCTATGGGAGCAGCACCAGGTGCTAGGGGCAGGTTCTTTGAAGGACTTCCTCTGGTCCTGGCTTCAGGAAGTCATTCATTTGCCAGGGTGGAGGGCCCTGTGTGCATTCTTGGCCAGTCTGGATAGGCCTCAGCTGGAAAGCTATGTGGGTGACAGGCCCCCATAGGTGGGTTGATTGCCCTTGCTGTTCAGGCATGTGGCTCACTCAAGTCCCACTGGCTAATGTCCCCATGGACAAGGGCCTGGGTTCAGATCAACAGGTTAGGACAGAAGTGACGGACTGGGAAAGGTTACTCCAATGGCCAAACAGCAGAGTATTCTCCCTTTTACTAAGGTTTCAATGAAGCCGCTCATTTAAATACACACACATGCACACAACCTCTTGCTCGAGAACAAAGTAAACCTTTCTTAACAAGTCAAAGCACCATTTATAAGAATCTGGTTCTCCTAACAGCCCTGCCGGTGTGTTCCACATTCCTGTACTGCCTGCTTCCTTCAGGCAATGTGAGCTTGGGCAGAGCACTTTGTCTCTCTGGGCCTCAGTGTCCTACAGTGGACATGAGAATACACGTGCTGTGATATGGGTGTAAATCAAATAGATGTGAAAGCACTTGGCAAATGGTGCCAGGCTGGGCATCCTTCATCAGTTAAGCATGGAAGTCAGGGCCAAGGCATGTGTACCTGTACTGAACCAGAAAATATAGGACCCAGTAGCCACCTTGCCAGGGGCACTTTCCAACACCTCTGTCCTCCCCTACCTATCTGACTGCACTCAGTTCCCTGCAGAGGCACCTACCCAATCCTGACCTAGCAGGAAGTAGTAGCCAATGCACAAGGGCCTACTCATTGCTGAGGGAGGGAGAGCCAGGCTGGGATGCAGACCGCTGGGGAACATACCCTCCTGGTTTTGGTGGGAAAAAGCAGTGCAAGTTTCTCATGGAGAGGAACCCTGGAAAGTAGCCGGAGGTTGTCAAAGCCAAGAACACTACCTTTTGCTCTCGTGTACTGCTCTTTGCTTAGTTTAGGGTAGAAAAGTTAGAGCTAGCCTGTGCGGTGTCACATACCTGTAATCCCAGTGGCTCAGGAGGCTGAGGCAGGAAGATTTCAAGTTCAAAGCCAGCCTCAGCAACTTAGGTAGGCTGTAAGCAACTCAGTGAGACTCTGTCTCTAAATAATGTATCAAAAAGGGCTAGGGATGTGGCTCAGTGGTTAAGTGCTCCTGAGTTTAATCCCCAGTACCAAAAAAAGAAAGAAAAATTAGAACTGATGGGGGTGGTGCTGAGGGAGTCCAGAGCCCCTCATGCAGAGGCCACCCAGGGTACAGAGAGGGGAGTGGTGAGTATCCTAGCTAGAAAGATAGTGGGAAGAGGGGACAGGTACTACTCTATGACTTCAAGCAGTCCCTTCTCATCACCACTACCCACATTGGGACATGGCCTCACCCCAATTGTAACCCCCAGCTCTTAGCCTGGTCATGGCCATTAAATGGTGAAGTATGTGTGAGCAATACTTGGAGATTCTCACCATCACCCCCACAGGAGTTGCCACAGGGCCTCTTGGTATGTGTCATCCTGGCAGGTGGAGCTGGCACAGCTGCAGCACTCCTACCAGAACCTGGCTTCACAGATCAACCTCATCCTTTTGGAACGTCTGTGGTACGTCATGCTGGAGCAATTCCTCATGAAGTATGTGTGGAGTGCCTCGGGCCTGCTCATGGTGGCCGTCCCCATTATCACTGCGACTGGCTACTCAGAGTCAGGTGAGAGCCGGGGCTCTGGGAAAATGAGACAGGGTCCCTGTTTTTTCCTGTAGTACTAGTGCTAGGTTTGCAAGGACCCAGTGCTCAGCTGGCCGCCTCCCCATTTGACTGGGGATGTTGAGCCCCTGATGGCATCATAAGATTACCAGAAGTCAAGCTCTTTTCATAGCTCCTTGTTGCCGTTCACCCAGCACATTCCTTGTACTGCCCAACCAAGCCTGGGACCACAACCCAGGAACACTGCATGCCACTCCACCATGCACGTGCACCCTTGCCCACCTGTCCTCAGCCCAACTGTAACTTGGAAGTGGGAGGATTTGGAGAGTGCCTTGAGTGAGCCCCTTCATGGGCCCAGCCTTGGTTTTCCCACCTCTAAAGTAGTTCTTGCAGGTTTCAGAGGATAGAGATCTCTCTTCCCTGAAGCCTTTTGGGGGAGCAGTAAGCCCATCCTGTTATTGGTCAGGTTGTCTTTGTTTCCATTTTGTTCCTTTACTGATTTGCAGCTCATTCATTTTAATTTCAGACTTTCAGCAGTTACTCTTGAGAAGTTTCTAAGTCTCAGGTTAATCAATATCTCCCTTCTTCCTAGACTTTAGAACATAGGACCTTGGAGAACCAATCCCCATTGCACAGCCCAGCATGAAGTTTGGTTTCACATGGTTTCTGTTCTTAGCTATGCTTTAGCTGCCACCAACTAAATGGAAAATGAAGCAAAGTCCCTTGGGTGTGTAGACTTACCTGCTTGGCATTCAGTCATTATACCTCAGTCTGTCTCTCCATGTTCCATTTCCTTCTTCCAGGTAGACATTTTTAAAAAGTTCTTTCAGGATGCATTTCAACCTGGGACATTCTCAATTATTTTGTTGTCTGCAATTGTCTTTATTCCTGAGCTAAGTTTAGGTTGGGTACAGAAATCTAGGTGGACAGTTAATTTCTCTCAGCCCTTTGTCGGTATTCCATTGTCGACTCACTTCCGTTACTGTTGGAAAAAAAAAAATCTGTGATTGGTTTAATTGTTAGTAACCTGCATTTTCTCTCTGGATGCCTTTATAATTTTCTCTTTCCCTGTAGCATTCTGCGTTTAGGTGTAGGTTTCTGTTTCTCCTGCTGGAGACTTCTGTATCCTTCGAAAATTCAGGGTTTTCAGTGTTCTTTCTGCTCATTAATTCTCCAGCTCACCAGTTTTTAATCACATCTAAGTTGATTTTTTTTTTACTTCTCATTGACTATTTTCTATAAGTTCTATTTGATTCTACTTCAGATATAAATTTGAAAATGGAACTTTTCAGATTGAAATTTTAAACTGTTTTTGTATCTTATTTGCTCCTCTTTTGTCTGCTCCTTTTATGCTGCATATCATATTAGTCATGCTTATTTCACAGTATCTATCCAAAGACTTCATGATCTGAAGTTCTTGGGAGTCTAATCCACCATCATCTTCCCTGCTGGTCCTCACTCATGGTGGATCATTCCCTTGTGGGAATAGCTGTGGCATCCATGGAGGGTGTAATTCCTGTGTGCCTCTCTTCTTTTCTTTTGGGCACGTGCACCAGGGGTAATTAACTAGTTGTAGGTATGTTCATGTTAAGCTCTCAGCTTGGGCAGGAAGAGGGTGGTTCCAGGGCTTGGAGGCAATGTTCATTTGAAGCCCAGACATATAATTACCAATTCTTAGAGAAGATCTTTTGCTCAGGGCACCTAGAACCCAGGCAAGGTTGGTGAGACTCCCTGTCTTCTTCCCATCTGCTTTCTTTCAAGCACAGTTCTACTTTAAAAGGTGTTCTAGTTTAGCTAGTTTGATAAGAGGGTTTTCAGTTATACATATATGTATCTAAGCCTGACTTGTTTTAGAAACCGAAGTCTCTCTTATTTTTTTTCCCTCTTTTTTTTTTTCATTTTGGGGCTTGCATACCTTCAGCTCTGTATCCCTCTCTGAGTGACACCACCCCCAACCCTCCCTTCCAGAAAAGAAATCTAACTCTGTCTACATGCAAAGGGACACTTTGATTCAGTCATGGGTGCCTGGCACAGCCAGCATACCTGGCCCATGGCACATGGAGCCAGCCATGAGGAAACCAACTAGGCTTGTAGGAGATTCAAAGACGGGCAAGCTACTGCCAGGCGTGGTGGCACACATCTATAATCATAGCAACTCAGGAGTTGGAGGCAGGAGGATGGAAAGTTTAAGGACAGCCTCAGTAGTTTAGCAAGACCCTGTCTTCAAATAAAAATAAAAGGGGCCAGGCGCAGTAGCACACATGTAATCCCAGTGGCTCAGGAGGCTGAGGAAGGAGAACCGCAAGTTCAAAGCCAGCCTTAGTAATGGTGAGGTGATAAGCAACTCAGTGAGACTTTGTCTCTAAATAAAATACAAATTAGGGGGCTGGGATTGTGGCTCAGCAGTAGAGTGCTCGCCTTGCACATGCGAGATCCTGGGTTTGATCCTCAGCACCACATAAAAATAAATAAGTGAAATAAAGGTATTGTGTCCAAATACAACTAAAAAATAAATATTTTAAAAAAATTTTTAAAAATAGGGCTAGGGATGTAGCTCAGTGGCCAAATGATCCTGAGTTCAATCCCTGGCACCAAAGTAAGTAAGTAAGTAAGTAAGTAAGTAAATAAAGTGGTAAATCACCCCTGGGATCAAGCCTCAGTATCAAAAAAAAAAAGAATGAGCTCCTGCCCCTGCCACCTGGCCCTCATAGCTAGTAACCTTTAGAAAATATACAAAGAATGTTCCCATCCTCCTTGCTGGCCCCACTTATGTCTTAGGGGCCTCCTTGTTATTTTCCTAAATACCACGCATTCATGGACTCAGGGTCCTTGCGCCTGCTGTGTGCCCTGCCAGGAATGTTCTTTCCTCTGCTGCCCCCAAGGCTCTGTCCCTTTCTCTGCCAGAGCTTTGCTCTCAGGTATCAGGTAAGCAAGGCCTGCCTTGACCACCATCCCTCTCTCCTTCCTTTCCCCTCTCCCAAATAGCATGTGTCACTTCTTTGTGGAATTCCTCCCTTTCTCCCCGCCTTCCACTGAGAGCTGTATAAGGGTAGAGATGTTTGTCTGTTTTATCCCTGCAGTACCCCTAGTACCCGGAGGCAAGTGAGGGCTCCAGGTGCTTCAAAGAGAGCCAGTGGGAGAAGACAGGCACTTAACTACTAGGGAAGATTTAGATAAGCCTATGTGACAGGCCTGGAGGACCCAGGAAAGGAACACAACCTATCACCCACTCCAGCCCAAAGGTCTGGCCTGCTCTGCTGCAGCCAGGCCTTCAGCTTCCTAAGGTACTAAAAGGGACCTGCAGGGGGCAATTAGTTGTGTGAGTTCTGTCTCCAGGAAGGTGCCAGACTTGTAGACCCCTTCCCTTTGTCCACTCTATCAGGACCTTAAGGAAGAGGACTTGTATTCCTACCCTTCCTAGAGGGCACTGTGGGAAGAAAGGCTCAGGACTTTAGATTTGGAGGATTGATATTTACCCCACACCCAGTTTATATACCTGGTTTTCTGGGCCAGGCCCCAGTAGGCAATGTGAGGTGCTCTATCCATCTATTTTTTCCCCTTGCACTATCCCTTTTCCTCCCCTCCCTGTCATTGATCTCTGAGGCTGTCACTTCAGGATCACATATGTCCTTGGATAGTGTTCCTTCCCAGTTCAGTCCCAGGGGCCCTGGGCCCTGGAGCTTCTCTGGTAATTGCTCACTACTCACCCACCCACACTCCTCACTGCCAGATTTCTAGATTCCTTGTGTAAAAACCCTGCTCCTCTGGAGACTCCCAAGGTCAAGCATGGTTGAAGGGCATACAATGGGATCTAGACAGACAGAAAAGCAGGTTCAGACTGGAGCAGTTCTTAGGAGCAAACAAGATAGCCATTGCCACAGAGGTCAGAGATCATATAGCTCAAAGGACCATGAGGGAGAATGGGCCCCAGGGAGGTCAGGAAGTGAGATATTCATGTTTCAAAGACAGCTCTGGGCATAGATGAGGAAATCCAGAGGCTGATATGGTACAGTACAGAGGGGCTGGGACAGTCCAGGTGAGAGGAGCTGGTTGTATCAAGAAACAAAGTCATGTTCCTGTAACTTATTTTCTTAAAGTTATTGAGATGTGATTAACAGACCATGTAATTTAGCCTTTTGTTGGTTGTTGTTGTTGTTGGTTTTTTTTTTTTTTTTGTGGTACTGGAGAAATGAACCCAGGGGTGCTCTACCACTGACCTAATCCACAGCCATTTCTATTTGTTGTTTTGAGACAGGGTCTCACTAAGTTGCCCAGGTGGCCTCCAACTTGTGATCCTTTTGCCTTGCTCTCCTGTATATCTGGGATTACAGGCATGCACCACTGCACTGGGATCAATCAGCCTTTAAAAATGGACAATTTTTTTTTTTAATATATCCACAGAGTTGTGCAACTGTCACCATTATCTACATACAGAACATTTTTATACCCTAAAAAGAAACTGCAGACCCATTATCTATCAGTCATTCCTTAATCCTTCCCTGCCCAGCCCCTGGCACCCACTAATTTACATTCAATCCATGGATTTGCTCATTCTGGACATTTCATAGAAATAGAATCATATGATATGTGACCTTTTGTGACTGGCTTCTTTCACTGAGCATAATTATTTCAAGGTTCATCTATGTGATGAGATGAATCAGTACACCATTCCTTTTTATAGCCAAATAATATTCCATTGTGTGTGTGTATGTTTTTCTTTGCAGTACTGGGGATTGAACCCAGGAGCATTCTACTGCTAAGCTACATCCCCAGCCCTTTTTAAATTTTATTTTATTATGAAACAGTGTCTCACTAAGTTGTTGAGGCTGGCCTCAAACTTGGAATCCTCCTGCTTCAGCCTCCTGAGTTGCTGGGATTACTGACATGTGCACCATTGCCAGCTTGTACCACAATTTCTTTATCCATTCATCCACCAATAGACATCTGGATTGTTTACACCTTTTGGCTATACTGGATAGTTCTGCTGTGAGCATTTTTATGTGGGCATACAGTTTTGTTTCTCGTAGATATATAGCTAGGAATGAAATTCCTGGGTGGGTCCTCTGGTAATTCTAGTTTTAACTTGTGAGGAAGTGCCATACTGTTTTCTAGAGCAGCTGCACCATTTTATCTCCTATGTGCAGTGGATGAGGGTCCAGCCTCTCATCCTGGCAAGTGCTTATTATTTCCCTACTTTATAGCCACACTTGTGGGGATGAGGTGCTATCTCTGGGTAGTATTCGTTTGCAACATCAACTAATGATGTTGAACATTTTTTTTCATGAGCTTAATGGCCATTGGCATACATTCTCTGGACAAATATCTATTCAGATCTTTTGCTGGTTGTTTGATTGGGTTGTCTATCTTTGGTTGAGTTGTGGAAGTTCTTTATATATTCTGCATACTACACCTTTACCAGATATAAGGCTTACAAATGTTTTCTCCCAGTGCTATGTTATCTTCTTTCTTTCTTTCTTTCTTTTTTTTTTTTTTCCTGGCAGTACTGAGAATTGAACCCAGGGTGCTCTACCACCAAGCTGCATCCCCAGTCCTTTTTGGGGGAAGGGAGTTGGGGACCAGGGATTGAACCCAGGGGCACTTAACCACTGAGACACAACCCCAGCCCTTTTAAAACTTGTTTTGTTTTGTTTTGAGTCAGGGTCTCACTAATTCTTTGGGGTGTCACTAAGTTGTTGAGGTTGCTCTCAAACTTACAATCCTCTTGCCTCAGCCTCTTGAGTCACTGGGATTACAGGCATTCACCACCATACTGGCCCTTTTCACTTTCTTGACGATGTTCTTTGGTGTCCAGAAGTGTTGGATTTTGGTGCTGTTCAATTAATCTGTTTTTCTTTAGTTACTTGTGCTTTTAATGTCATAGTTAAGGAACTTTTGCCATATCCAAAGACATGAAGTTTTATCTTTGTTTTCTTCTGATTTTGTAGATTTAGCTCTTATACACATCAATCTCTGATCCCCTTGAAGTTAGTTTTGGTATTTGGTGTGAGGTAGGGATCACTCTTATGTGCATGTATGTATCCAGCTTTCTTTCCCCTGGTGGCTCATTTTGACTTTCCACTGTCTCTCCTCCTCCACCTCTTCCACTGGTGGGCAGACTCGGAAGACATGAAGAAGGCAGCCTTGGAGAAGGAAGAACTTGTGAGTGAGCGCACAGAAGCCTTCACTATTGCCCGCAACCTCCTCACAGCTGCTGCAGATGCCACTGAGCGGATCATGTCATCCTACAAGGAGGTAACCACAGCACAGCCCCCACCCCTGCAAACAGCTGGCCAGGGCTAAGTCCATGCTGCTCTTCTTCCAGGTGACAGAGCTAGCTGGCTACACAGCACGGGTTCATGAGATGTTCCAGGTATTTGAAGATGTCCAGCACTGTCGTTTCAAGAGACCAGGCGAGACAGAGGACAGTCAGGCATGGTGTGGGACCATGGTACGATCTGGTGTTCGTGTGGAAGGGCCCTTGAAGATCCAAGGTATGGTGGTCTCCCCCACACAGAGCACCCCCTCTCATCCCTGCCTCACTACTTGCTGCCTGGGCTTTGTTCCCATCCTGACACTCAGGGATTATCCAGTCTATCCAGGAGAGAGGGCTTCCCAGCAGGGTCATTGAAAACTTTCACCAGGTTTAGTGGGGTCCCTAGGGAGGGTTTCTCCAGGAGAGGTGCTGGTTCAGCAACGTGCCTTCTTAGAGTCGTTGCTGCCAGCCATACTGCTAATGTAGCCTCCTGAGTGCCCTGGATTAATTTTATGGTTAAGAAAGGGGGGACAAGGGGGTGTAGCCAGGCATGGTGGCATATGCCCATAATCCAGGTACTCAGGAGGCTGATTCAGGGGAGGATTGCAAGTTCCAGGACAGCCTTAGAAACTCAGAGAGATTCTATTTCAAAAATAAAAATTTAAATGGCTAGGGATATGACTAGTGGTAGAGCACCCGTGGATTCAATCTCCAATATCAAAGAAAGGAAGGAAGTGAGGAAGGAAAGAAGAAGAAGGGGAGGAGGAGGAAGAAGAAGAGAAGAGAGGAGAGAAAGGCAGGTAGTCCTTGAGTGTAGGAGATCATGCATCCATGAAGGGCAGCCAGAGAAAACTCAAGGCAGTGTGCAAGCATGGAGCGACAGTTTAGCCAGCTGTCAGATTATAATAATACAATAGGAAGAGGGACCTGAACATTAGAGTTGGCTTTGACATGGTGCCAGGAGGGTAGGGCCACAGAGCAGGAGTAGACACTCAATGCTACTGGTTCCAAGAAGACCACAGGGTGGCAGCCCACACACAGAACTAGACACTGGGAAAGGGGAGATCTGCCTGTCAGAAGGCCTGGCTGTTTTACCAAAGGACCTAGTACTGCACCATGCTAATTGAATATATACTGGTTTGCTACTGGGGAAGCAAGGGAGGGCAACCAGGGGCACACAGAACCCACCAAAACACTGCTGCCTGTCCTTCCTCCTTGCACTCTCTCTGCAGGCAAAGTAGTAGACGTGGAGCAGGGGATTATCTGCGAGAACATCCCCATCATCACGCCCACAGGAGAGGTCGTAGTGGCCAGCCTCAACATCAGGGTAGGTCAGTGGGCTGGGAAGGTGATAGAGTACTTGCCTGGCTTATGCGAGGCCCTGGGTTCCATCTCCAGCACAAATAAATAAGTAAATAAATAAATAAAAATCACAGGTTGAGCAGGGAAAGTGTGCCTGATGAGGAAGTGCTTATCACGTAGACTTAGTTGACAGGTCCAGGATACATGGCTTTGGGTCCTGGCCATCTGCCATCTGCAAGCCCAAGCCATTGCCTTCCCATCTGACTGTGCTGGCAGTAGCCATTGTCCCCAGATGTACATGGCAGATGGGTCAAGGTCAAGATGAGAGACCAACGTGCCTCTGTGTACTGAGGCAATAGAGTCAGAGCTGATAAAAGAAACTATCACCAAGATTGGCCAACAGTTACACAAGTGTTTCTGGTCTGATTGTTGCCAGCTTCCAAACATCCTGAAAGAGCCAAGATTTGGGGGCTCTCATTCCACTCCAGCTGCAGGGGAGGAGATTGCTGCTCTCTCCATCTGGGGCCCTCTGCTCTCCAGGCTAGGTACCTGTCCCATCTGCTTTGAGAAGCTCCCTATACAGGGTCTATATGGTGGGCACAGAGCTATTCACTGAGGAGTGCTCCCAGGCCCTGGAGAGGTTGTGGAATGGAATTTCTGGGAGCTAAACCATCTACTGATCACCTTTGTGCCCAATCAGGGCTTTCGGTAAGGGCAAGAAGCAATGGAGTAAGAGGAAGAATGAGCAGGGGAACGGGGAGGAAGTAAGAGGGATTCATTCCTTTCTTCATTCATTTGACCAATGTTCCCTGAACTCTGGGCTGAGTACTGGAAACCAGAGATAAATTAGGAGGCCCATGCCCTCAAGGTGTCCTCACTCTGGGGGGCACTACAGTGTTACAAAGGACCCCAGTTAGACAGCTGTCCAGAGTATATCATGGACTGAAAAAATAATGGTCACATCCTAGGGGTGAGTGGAGGTCCAGTGAAGCTTCACTTAGGAGTCACAGACAGGAGGATGGGTAGGCATGACTAGAACAAAGGACTGAGGGAGGAGGCACCAGGGCCTGCCATGTTCCTGCAGGGAAGGGCAAGAGGAGGGGGGAGTGCCTAGGCCTGGAGGGGACGAAGATGGGAGAAGGCCCCTGAGAGCCAGATGGAGGCAGGCATGTGTCACTACCCAACATAGCACAACACAGTGATGTGATCCACTTTACCCCTAGTATTGGTCACTCTAGGGGCTGGGGAGCAGCCAGTTGCTAGTGGATCCAAGATGAGTGGTTTCCAGGCTAACCTGGAAGAAGCCCAAGGAGGCAAAGATCCTAGGTGAAAAGGGACACAGCTGGTCAGAAAACAAGGCCAGGGGAGAAGGGGAAGTGGTGGGTGGAAGAGCAGGGCAGAGTCCTGAGTGATCCTGTAGCCCTTTTGTCTCCTCTTGCCCTCTGGAGTTAAAGAGTCACATGATGGTGTGAATGTTCTGGGGCTGGCCTACAAAGTTACCACAGACTGGGTAGTTTTAACACCAGAAATGGACTCTTCCCAGTTCTGGAGGCCAGATGTGTACATCAAGGTGCTGAGGTGCTGGTAGAATGGGTTCCCTCTGGGGGCTGTGTGGGAGAATCTGGCATGGGCCCCTCCCAGCTTCTGGTTTGCAGCAAATCCTAGGCATTCCTTTGCTTCTGCTGCACCACCCCGACCTGTCTTCACATGACGTCTTCCCTCTGCATGTGTCTGTGTGCAAATCTCCCCTTCTGGTAAGGACACCAGCCTTGTTGGATTAGAGACAACTCCAGTAGGACTGCCTGTTAATTTAACCAGTTGTATCTGCAACAACCCAATCTCCAAATAAGGTCACACTCGGAGGTAGTGGGGGTGAGGATTCCAACACATGAATTTGGGGGACAAAATTTGACTCATTACACTGCCCAAAGTAAACCAAATGCTAGAACCTTAAATCTTCCCAGGAGCCCTGTGCATGGTGTTGTTATCTGTGGCTTTCACAGCTAAGGAAACACACACTGAGAGAGGGAAGATACAATGTGTGACCATGCTGGTGGTGGCCAGGGAATCTTTGCTCCACGGTGCCTAACTCCATGCCCTGGGCTCTCTCTAACACCTGCCAGCACCGGTGCTCACTGTGAATCTGGCAGGCTGGGACAGAGCCTCGTTGCACTCTGACCCCTCCTTCCTATGCACAGGGTGTGGCAAAGGAGGCCCATGCCTAGGTGTCACAGTCTGCTGCCTCACTGCCTCTGCAGGTAGAAGAAGGCATGCACCTGCTCATCACGGGCCCCAATGGCTGTGGCAAGAGCTCTCTTTTCCGGATCTTGGGCGGGCTCTGGCCCACGTACGGTGGTGTACTCTATAAGCCCCCACCCCAGCGTATGTTCTACATCCCACAAAGGTAAGGAGGCCAGCCACAGGAGAGGCCTCCCCAGCAGGCTGCTGGAGATGGAGCCCTGTTCCCAGATATCTGTGCCCCACCTTTTCCCACCTGTGTACTTGGAGGCTTACAACAGAGGTCCAGGGAAATGTTAGAATCTGCCCCTTAGGAAAAGATATAAGACATTATCTCTGAGCTGATCAGGGGCTATGAGGCCTGTGCCCTCCCTTCCCACCCCCATCCACTCTGTCCATTTAAGATCTGGGTGGGAGGGTTGGTGCACGGGTACCCACAGATGTTGGGGGGTGCACACACACACTGTATTCCTGCACATGTTAATGTATGTGTAGTGCGCATGTTAGTGTGGGTGGGTGTATGGGCATGGTGGGCATGTACCACCTGGAAGGCTCTGTATTCAGCCAGGGCCACCATAGAGCCCACTCAAGCACAGACACCCTCACAGAAACAGGGCCACGCTGCCCTCAGTGAACACTCAGCTTTCCCACAGGCCCTACATGTCCGTGGGCTCCTTGCGTGACCAGGTGATCTACCCGGACTCAGTGGAGGACATGCGGAGGAAGGGCTACTCCGAGCAGCAGCTGGAAGCCATCCTGGACATCGTGCACCTCCACCATATCCTGCAGCGGGAAGGAGGTAGGGGTGGGGCTGCTATCCAGTTTATCATCCACTGCAGGTAGCAATCAATTGCCCTTTGTTCCAAGATTCTGATGGGGAACCTGTTGCCACCCCCAGCCCCAGGGGATGAGGATTATCTCAGCAACTAACAGTCCAAAGTGCTTGCTGTAAGCCCCACCTACCAGGAAGGACAGGCAGTAAACAGGTAACCCCAAGGGGACTTTCAACAAGGCTCTCTATAGGAGCCCAGGACACCCTTTCTCAGAGAAGAGAGGCCTGAGCCAAGAACTGTGGAACATTAAGAAGTCACCCAACCTGGGAACCAAGGGACAGCAGGGCAGAGTATAGCATAGGCTCTGTGGCAGGGAGATGCTGGCTAACAGTGGGCCATGGAAGCCTGGACTTGCCCTGAGAGGCATCAAAAGCCCTTAGAAGGGTATAGTCAGAGAAAGTGACAGGTTAATTTTGCATTTCAACAAGATGGCCCTCCTCCAGGCCATAGGCAAGTGCCCTGGCCAGGCTGTGTATGCAGAGGCTTGAAATGTGGATGGGGAGAGCAGAGTCAGAGGGGACTCTTGGAAGAGTCCTTAGGAGGGAGGGACAGCTGGCAAAAGAAGTTGTTTCAGAAAAGAAAAGGCTTATGGATGGACAGTGCTTGTCTGCAATGTCCACTGTGCCCAGGGGAAGAAAGAGGGCTACCCAACTACAAGCACAGAATGGAGGCCATCGCTGAGTTTCTTAATGAAGTCTAAGCATCTGGGTTCTGTTTCCTGCTTCCCCCACTTAGATAGAAGATGCCCTTGCACAAAGACCTCACTTCTCTGACTCTTCACCTGCAGCATTAAATGCAATAACTCCTTTGAGGAGCACTAGTGCATTTTCAAAAAATGGCAGGGGGTATGAGGATTCAGGAAGATTTTCCCCAGGTATTGTCACCTGCCCATACAGAAAAGGGGAACAAGAGGTGAGGTCACTGCAGCTCTGCTCACTTCGGAGCTTCATCCCCATATTTCCCCTGCCCTGGCCTTACTTCTTTTGTTCCTGCCACCTTCAACCTGGATGGACATCCCTGCTCCTGCCCTCTATGGTACCCCTGAAGGCCTAGGACCTGTGGCCAGTCATCACAACCTATTAGGATTGAGTTTAGCTGTAACAGAATTATGCTGTCCCATAGTGATTCAAAAGTTTAGCCTACTGTGCTGAGTCCCCAAAAAAGTAGGCCACAGTTGGAGGGGGTGGCCCCTCTCTGTGCAGGCTCTGGGAATCCAGGCTATTCTATTATGTATGGCCTCCATTCCCAAAGTCACTTCATGATCCAAGACAGCTGGGGCAGCCATCACATACATGTCCCCTGCTATGAGATAAAGGAAGTAGAGGGGAGAGGCTTGCCTTCTGTCTTTCAAAGAAGGTTCCATCAGCTGCCACATGTGTGACACTCACATTCCTATCCCATTGTACAGAATTTAGTCACACAGTAATACCTCACTACAGGGCAAGCTAGAAAGTACTCTTTTGGGGGACGCAGGAGTACTGGGCATTGAACTCAGGGCACTCGGCCACTGAGCCACATCCTCAGCCCTATTTTTTATTTTATTTAGAGACAGGGTCTCACTAAGTTGCTTAGCATCTTGGTTTTGCTAAGGCTGGCTTTGAACTTGTGATCTTCCTGCCTTAGCCTCCCAAGGCTCTGGGATTACAGGCATATGCCACCATACTCGGTGGAAAATAGAATCTTGATGTTTTGATTCTGAGCTGCCACGTGCCCTGGCAAAACTTCTAGTCCTGTGGGAAGGCAGATGGATGATAGGAGAGGAGGCACCCCTTCTGCACAACCATCCTGACAAATCACCCTACTCATCTGCCTGCTCAGACAACCTGGAAGCCCTGCCAAGGCACTGGCACCAGATCATGCTATGTAGCTCAGTCCTTCCAGCAAGGAGCTCCATTCAGGGGAGACCACTCTGTCCATCCCTGGGGCTCTCTGCCATGGGCATCTGCTGCCCACTGAAGGAAGTATTGGCAAGCTCTTTGTTGGCACCCCACTGGGGCTACATATAGGGAGCCTCAACAACAGAAGTGCATCTTCTCCCAGTTCAGGAGGCTGGACATCCAAGTTCAAGGAGTTGGCAGGGCTGATTCCTTCTGAGGCAGTGAGGGAAGAATCTGCTCCAAACCTCTCTTCTTGGCTAATGGAAGCCATCTTCTCCATTTCTCTTCATACTGTCTTCCACCTCTGCTTGTCTCTGTGTCCAAACTTCCCCTTTTCATAAACACACCAGTCCTATTGGATTAGAACCACCCTAATGGTCTCATATTAACTAATTACACCTGCACTAACCCTATTTCTGAATAAGGTTGCATTCTCAGAAATAGGACTTTTTGGGGAGGAAGAATTCTGGTCCCAACTCTTTCAGTTATTAAAGTATCACAGACAGACAAGGACACAGCAGAAGTAGGCAACTGGACAAGCTCCTTTGGAGTTCACATGTGCCCTGTCTTTCCATCATCCTTGTTACCCTAGCTCTCCCTGCATAAGCCCCAGCACCCCTGCCCCTCACACACATGCACTGGGTCCTATTGAATTGAGTGGAGCTCCTTGCCCTCTGGCCAGGTTGGGAGGCCATATGTGACTGGAAGGATGTCCTGTCAGGGGGTGAGAAGCAAAGAATCGGCATGGCCCGCATGTTCTACCACAGGTAAGCCTCTGGTGGTCGGGCCATCTGGGGTGGTCCAAGCCAGCAACAGAGAGAAATTGGTGCTCCCTAGGGCCTTCCTCAAGACAAAGGCACCTTCCAGGAGGAGCCTTGATTCTACCCTGAACGTAGCTGGGTGGGGTTGGAACCTGGTCAGGGGTTGGCAATGGAGGGTCACAATCTCCCTGTCGGCCGTCTTCCACCAAGGCCCAAGTATGCCCTCTTGGACGAGTGCACCAGTGCTGTAAGCATAGACGTGGAAGGCAAGATCTTCCAGGCGGCCAAGGATGCAGGCATCGCGCTGCTCTCCATTACCCACCGGCCCTCCCTGTGGTAGGTGCCTCAGAGAGGTCCACTCTTGGAGGAGGGGGATGGGGCTGCCACCCAAGGAGGGGAGGGCAGCTACCAGCAAACATCCCTGTCCTTCTCCCGGCCAGGAAGTACCACACACATTTGCTGCAGTTTGATGGGGAGGGGGGCTGGAAGTTCGAGAAGCTGGATTCAGCTGCCCGCCTGAGCCTGACCGAGGAGAAACAGCGTCTGGAGCAGCAGCTGGCTGGCATTCCCAAGATGCAGCGGCGCCTCCAGGAGCTCCGCCAAATCCTGGGAGAGGCCATGGCACCACAGCAGCCACCAGCAGCCAGCCTCCCAGGCCCTGGTGTCCCCACTTGATGAGGACCCAGTCCCTTGTCCCTCCCCCTCCCCAGGCTCTCTGATCACATGAAGGAAACTGCAGCTCCCACCCTATCCTCACAGTCCCTGCATGCCTTTACCTCTTCCTGGCCTCCTTGCTGTGGGTCTGCCCTTTGTAGAAGACCCCAGGGAACCTATCCTCTTCCCCATACCACCACCCCCAGGCAAGTAGGAATGGAGGGTGGCACCCTACTTCCTGCCCCCAACTGTCTATCATTCTGGGGGCTGCTCCACAGTAACTGTCCTGTTCAGGGCAGCAAGTCCTTTACTTTTCTCTGGGGGGGGGGTGAGCCCACAGTCCTGACCCTGCACCTATGTATGGTTGAGCCATACACAGGAAGCAATCAGGGACCCCTCAGGCCCCTGCTCACTGCCACCAGCCAGAGACTGGCAAGCCTGGTGACTGTGTGTCATCTGCCTCCTGAAATTCAAGTTCCTGTTATTACCTCTTCAATACCTTGCAGACCCCCTGGTCCTTCCTTCTATTGCCACCTTCCAGGGTAGCCAGCCAAGGCCCCTGTTCCGGGAAGCATCTTTTCTGCCATAGAAGCAACCATATGGGGCCCAGGGCCAGCCAGTCCCATGTGTGCATCTTCTCCCCCATGGTGGTCGCAGAGAGCCCTGGGGAGAAAGAATGGCTCAGCATTCCTTCCAGCCACAAGAATGTAGCCTGGCTGGTTCACTCCCTTGCTTTTCCTCCTTCTACAGCCTAATTTATTGGATTCCCTGTTTGTAGCCATCTAAATTGCCAATGTGAGCGCCCTGCCAGCAGGGGAGGCCACCAGGCGCAGTCCCTCCAGCTGCCCATCCTCTGAGGCCACAGGCCCTGTTCCCACGGGTGCCAAGCCTGGCCCCCCCCCCACCAGCCTATACTGCCAGCCGCCACTGGGGGGCGTGCTCTGCCTGCCAGGGGGAGTAAGGGCACAGTGTTTCCTGCTCAGTGCCAAAGAGGGGTCCTAGGGGGCGCTGTCTCTACCAAGCCAGCCCTCGCCAAGAGAGACCCCACCACCGCTGTGTGCCTTTCCTGGGCCCTCAGCCCGTGGGCGGGGGCACCCCCCTTAGTCCCCTCAGTAAAAATATCCTACAGAAAATGCAGTCTCACCTCCCTGCCTGTGTCCTGTTGTGGGGGAGGAGGGCAAGAGGTTGGCTGTGGAACAATTTGGGAAAGGAGTGTACCTAGCTTCCCAAGCCCCTCAGGGAGAAATCACCTTAGCCACCACCTGTATCCAACCTGAAGACAGGTTCAGTGCTTTCTCTGAATGGAAATGTTCTTGGGTTACATTCACATGGTGTTGGGGCAGGGGAACTGACAATGACATTTCACAAAAATATTGACTGAGCCAAAGCAGGACTTAGCCTGGTGCTGGAGAGAGGGGATTACCCCCAGTCACTCAGGAGGAGCTGTGGAGAGGAATGCTGTGGAAAGCCAGCAAGCTGCCAAGAAGCAGGAGGGCTCAACCCTGGCCAGCCCTGAGCAGCAGAGAAGGCTGAGTCACAAGGCAGGGGTGCTGTGCTTCTAAACCTTCTAGGAAGAGGGAACCACCTCTTGTGCAAAGGCCCAGCAGTAGTGAATGGGGGCAAAATACAGGATATGATGGCCTGTGGGGGGAAGGAGGAGCTGACTGGTAGGTCTTCCTAAGGAGCCTGGAGTTTGCCTGGAGGCAGCAAGAAGCCACCAAAGAGTTCTCTCCAAGGTGGAACGAGCATGGGGTTCTGCCTAAAGCAGGCCATAAGACTTCATCTGGAGGGTCAGTGAAAGACCAGAACACACTGTTGCTGGGAATGGAAGGGGTGGTAGGAGAACAGTGTGGCCAGCCTGGGGAAGCTGAGCAGAGTTCCTGCTGGCCCAGCACTCCCACCCTGGCTTTGCACCAAAGAGAATCGAGAACAGCCATGCAGGCAAACCTGAATATCCATAGCAGACCAAGTGTCCATTGACAGATGGGTGGACAAAATGTGGCATATCCACAATGCAATATCATTCAGCCATAAAAGGGAAGGAAATGCTAGTGCGCTCCTGCAAGCATGAATCTTGAAGACGTGATGCTTCCTAAGACAACCAAAGGCTGCGTGTTATATAATTCCACTTAAATGAAATATTCACAATAGGCAAATCCATGGAGACACAAAGCAGATCAGTAATTGCTAGAACTGGGGGGATAGGAAGGAAATGGGTCAAAGGTGTACCATTTGGGGAGGGGTACAGGGGATTGAACCAAAAGGCACTTAACCACTCGGGCACATCCGTAGCTTGCTTGCTTGCTTGCTTATTTATTTATTTATTTATTTAGGTCCTGAGGATTGAACTCAGGGATGCTTTCCCACTGAGTCATATTTTCAGCCTTTTTAAAATTTTTTATCTAGAGACGGGATCTTGCTAGGTTGCTCAGGGTCTCACTAAGTTGCTGAGGCTGGCTTTGAACTAATGATCCTCCTGCTGCAGCCTCCCAAGCTGCTGGGATTACAGGCGTATGCCATTGCGCCCAGCTTTATTTTTTATTTTGAGACAAGGTCTTCCTAAGTTGCTGAGGGCCTGGCTAAGTTGCTGAGGCTGTTTATGAACTTGCAATCTTGCCTCAGCCTTCTGAGCCACTGGGATTACAGATGTACACCACCATGTCCATCTCAAATAGTGCACTTTAAAGAAATTAATTTTATGTCATGTGAATTTCACCTCAAAAACATATGATAGGGAATTACAGTGGATAGATATATACATGCATATGTCAACTTGTGGATTTATGAGAAGGTGATAGATTGATAGATGATACAAAATAAATGATTAATTGATAAATAGATGATAGAGAGGGAAGATAAATGATAGAGCCTGGCACAGTGTACACAGTTGCAATCCCATCTACTCAGGAGACTGAAGCAGTGGCATCCCAGGTTTGAGGCCAGCCTCAACAACTTAGTGAGACTCTGTCTCAAAATATAAAATAAGAAAAGGACTAGGGTCAGGTATCGTGGCATATCCCTGTAATCCTAGTCTTGGGAGACTGAGGCAGGAGGATCACAAGGTCAAGACAAGTCTCAGCAATTGAGCAAGCCCTAAGCAACTTAGACCCTATCTCAAAATAAATAAAAAGGGTTAAGTGCCCCTCAATTCAATTCCCAGTACCAAAACTAACAACAAAAAATGATGTAGGATTATATGTGGATATACACATACACACATCAATTGATTGAGTAATGATGGTTTGATGAAAAGATAACAGATTCATAGTGAGGCCCTAAACAACTTAGTGAGATCCTGTCTCAAAATAAAAAATAAAAAGGGCTGAGCATGTAGCTCAGTGGTAAAAATGCCCTTGGGTTCAATCCCCAGTACCCTCCCAAAAATCAGAAAGAAAAGATAATAGATTGATAGATGATTCAGAAAATCATTGATTGATAAATGGTAGAGGAAAGGTAGATAGAGCTTGGCACAGAAGGCACAGCTGCAAAATTCCAGCTATTTGGGAGACTGAGGCAAGAGGATCACCAGAGTCCAAGAATTCAAGACTAACATGGAAGACATAGCAAGGCCCTGTCAAAAATTATAATAAAACCAGCTGGGCTTGGTGGTGCATGTCTTTAATCCCAGTGACTCACGAAGTTGAGGCAGGAGGAACACAAGTTCAAAGCCAGCCTCAGCAATTTAGCAAGACCCTGTCTCAAAATTTAAAAATAAAAGGGCTGTGGATGTAGGTCAGTGGTAAAGTACCCAGTACCAAAAAGAAAAAAAAACAGAAAGAAAGGGGGTAGGGGATGGCACTCAGTGGTAGAAAACTGGCCTAGTACACATGGGGCCCTGGGTTCAATCCCTAGCATGAAGGAGAAGGAGAAGAAAGAACTCAAATGAACTAACATATCTATGGAACTAGAAAAAGAATAACAAAGACCAGAGCAGAAGTAAATGAAATAGAGAGTGGATCAATAAAATTTAAAAAGTTTTCTTAAGATAAACACAATCGGGCTGGGGATGTGGCTCAAGAGGTAGCGCACTCGCCTGGCATGCATGCGGCCCGGGTTCGATCCTCAGCACCACATACAAACAAAGATGTTGTGTCCGCCGAGAACTAAAACAAAAATAAATATTAAAAATACCCTCCAAAAGATAAACACAGTCAGCAAAACCTTTAGCTAGACTAAGAAAAGATGCATAGCAGCCAGGCACAGTGGCACATGCCTATAATCTCAGCCACTTGGGAGGCTGAGGCAGGAGGATGGCAAATTCAAAGCTAGCCTCAGCAACTTAGCAAGACCCTATCTCAAAATAAAAAAAATAAAAGGGGCTAGGAATGTGGTTCAGTGGTTAAGTGCCCCTGGGTTCAATCTCCCCACCCCCCACAGAAAAAAATTAAAGCAAGGTGGAAATAAAAGGGGAGACAGCACAACTGATACCACAGAAATATAATGATCACAAGAGACTACAATGAACAATTATACCCCCACAAATTGAATAACCTAGACAAAATGGATAAATTCCCACCCAGACTGAACAGACCAATAATGAGAAAGGGGATTGAACCAAAACTTCCTAGCAAAAAAAAAAAAAAAGTCCATGACTTGGCCAGACATTTAAAACTGAAGAGGAGGGAACATTTCCAAACTCATTTTATTAGACCAGCATTACCCAAAGCCAGATAGGACACAACAAGGAAAGAAAACTACATGTTGCAACACACGACTAAACCAGTCAAGGTCACTCCAAGTGAATCTGGGGACTAAATAAAGACACAGACACAGGAAGTACCTTTCCTTTGGGTTCAGTGACTGCTCCTCAGCCACAGCTCCCACAAGGGGGGCAAGGCAGGCAAGAAAGAGAAGGAGCACGCCTTGAACCTGGGTTTTAATGGGAAGAAGCCATTCAAATTAGGCAAGGGGTAGGGTTATAACAAGCAAATGGGTGTAATCCAACCCCATCGTGTGATGCCCACTCCTGGAGCTGCACCTCTTTATGCAAGCGGAGGCAAAGTCCAAATTGTATTGCAGAATGCAATACCTGTTCAGTACCTCTTTACTCAGGACTTAAAGGTATGTACATAGCTCTCGTTCAGAGCAGCTCCCAACAATTACAGGCCAACATCCCTGAGGAACATAGGTGCAAAAATCCACCACAAAATTCTAACAAAACAGATTCAACAGCACACTGAAAGTTGAATTTATCCTTGGGATTGTAAGAATGATTCAACATATGTGAATCAACAAATGTGATAGGTCAAATTAGCAGAAGGAAGGGCCAAAATCATATGATATCTCTATAAATGCAGAAGAGACTTTTGATAAAATTTGACATCCTTTCATGATAAAAATTTAAAATCTCAATAAATCGGATATAGAAAGAATATACCTCAACATATTATGGCATCATATGCTAGTATCATACTCAATGGGGAAAATAGTGACCTCCAAGGTCAGGAACAAGGCAAGGACATCCACCCTTGCCAGGTCTATTGAACATAATTCTGGAAATTCTACCTAGAGGAATTAAGCAAGAAAAAGAAATACAACTGTTTCCACTTGAGATAACATGATCCTATGTAGATTATGAGGCATTATTTGCAACAGCCAAGATATAGAATCAACCTAAGTGTTCATTAACACATGAATGGATAGAGGAATGTAGCATATATACACAATGGAATACTAGTTAGCCTTAAAAGGGGGGAAACCCTGCCATTTGCAAGAACATGGATGACATTAACTGAATGAAATAAGCCAGGCACAGAAAGACAATACCACACATTCTCACTTACATGTGGAACTGAAAAAAAAGGCAAACTCCTAGAAGTAGAGTAGAATGGTGGTTACTAGGGGCATGGCTTGGAGTGGGTTGGGGAATAAAAAGATAAAGATAAAAGGGGGCAAGTTGAATAAATTCTAGAGATCTATTGGACAGCATGGTGAATACAGTTAATAATAATTTTTAAAGTTGATCTCAGTGCCTCACCCACGCTAGCAAACACCCTACCATTGAGCTACATTCCCAGTCCTTTTTTTATTTTTTATTTTGAGACAGAGTATCACTAAGTTGTTGGAGCTGTCCTCAACTTGCTATACTGTTCTCTCAGCCTCCTTAATCGTTTGGATTACAGATGTGTACCACCACTCCCAGAATGTCAAACATCTTTTCACATGCTTGTCTGCCACTTGCATATCATCTTTGGATATCTACCCAAGTCCCTTACCTGTTCTTTAATCAAATTATTTGAGTTTTTGAGGTTGAGTTGTAGGAGTTCTTTATATATTTAAGATGTTAACCTCTTCTTGGATATATGAGCTGCAAATATCTTATTCTGTACATTACCTTTTCGCTCTCATGTGTCCTTTGACACAGAAAACTTCTTAAATGTGATGTAGCCCCACATATCTGTTTTTGCTTTGGTTAACAATGATTTTGGTACCACATCCAAGAAAGTATTACCAAGTCCAACGTTACAAAGTGTCCCCCTGTTTTCTTCAAGGAATTTCACAGTTTTAGGTCTTACATTTAGGTATTTTATTTTATTTTATCTTTGGTACCAGGAATTGAATCCAGAAATGCTCTACCACTGAGCCGCATTCCCAGTCCCTTTGTGTGCATGTGTATGTATGTATGTATGTATGTATTTTGAGACAGGGTCTCACTAAATTACTGAGAGCCTTGCTAAGTTGCTGAGGCTGACCTTGAATTTGCAATCCTCCTGCCTCAGCCTCCTGAGCCGCTGAGATTAGAGGGGTGCACCACCATACCCAACTCTTCTATTCATTTTTTGGGGGGGTTCATTCACTTTATTATTATTTTTGTATAAAAACCCTATGTCATAGCCACAGCTGGAGCCTGGGTCCTCTGTACAGAGACTCTGGTATGGGTTTTCACAAGATGGTCAGTGAATTCCTGATAAGGAGACTTGGTGAACACAGTCTCTTTCCAGAGATCAGGGGTCAAATAGCTGTATGTCTTGGAGATGGCATCAAAGGTGGCCTTGGCAAAATTGCCCAAGGTGGCAGTGCAGCCCCTGGCAGAAGTGTAGCAGTCATCAATACCAGCCATCATGAGTAGCTTCTTGGGTACAGGAGCTGAGACGATGCCAGTACCTCTGGGGGCAGGGATGAGCCGTACCAGCACAGAACCACAACGTCCTGTCACCTTGCAAGGGACAGTGTGAGGCTTGCCAATCTTGTTCCCCCAATAGCCTCTCCGCACAGGAACGATGGAGAGCTTGGCCAGGATGATGGCCCCTCGGATAGTAGTTGGTACTTCCTTGGAGCATTTTACTCCCGTTCCAATATGACCATTGTAGTCCCCAATAGCTACAAATGCCTTGAATCTGGTCCGCTGGCCAGCACGAGTCTGTTTCTGTACAGGCATGATCTTCAAAACCTCATCCTTGAGTGATGCTCCCAAGAAAAAGTCAATGATCTCAGACTCCTTGATGGGCATAGAGAAGAGATAGATCTCCTCCAGGGACTTGATCTTCATGTCCTTGACCAGGCGGCCCAGCTTGGTGACAGGGATCCACTCCTTGTCTTCGGCCTTGCCTCCACGAGCCCCGCGGCCACAGCCCCGGCCCCCTCCACGGCCTCGACCACGGCCTCGGAGAACTCTGCCGAAGCCTCCGCGGAAGCCGAGGCCACCCATTCCAGGGACCCCGGGACCCTAGGACCTCCCGCTGCACCAGCGTCATCCGCCATTTGGTGTTTTTCCAGAGAAGAGGCTCTTCTATTCATTTTGAGTTAAGTTTTGTCTATAGTGTGAGGTAAGGGTCCAACTTCAGTCTTTTAGATGGAACTATCCAGTTTTTCCAATATCACTTGTAAAAAAAAAAAAAACTGTCTTTTCCCTAATTTGTAGTTGTAAAAATACAGCGAATAATAAGTATTGGGGAGGATGGGGAGAAATTGAAACCTGCATGCCATTGGTGGGTTTGGAAAGTAGTGCAACTGCTATGGAAAACAGTATGGAGCTTCCTCAAAATATCAAAACTAGAACTAGCATATGGTCCAGCAACCCCACTGCTGGGTGCATATCCAAAACAATCAAAAGCAGGAATATTTGCACATCCACGAACATAGCAGCATTATGGTGGAAGGCACTTAAATGTCGGCAGATGATGGATGACAAAATGTGGTCCATAGGTACAACTGAATGTTATCCTTCCTTAAATATACTGTCACATGTTATGACATGGTTGGAACTTGAGGACTTTATACTAAGGGAAAGAAGTCAGACAGAAATTGACAAATATTGTGTGGTTTCACATACATGAAGCACATATAATCATGCGATTCATAAAGACAGAAAGGAAAATAGTGAGGGGAAGGGAAACATGGGAATTATTTAGTAGGTATAGAGTTACATATTTACTGATGAAAAGTCCTGGAGATCTGTTTCACAGCAATGTGAGTTGACTTATTACTGAACCACACAATTCAAAGTGGTGAAGATGGTAATTGTTATGTTATGTGGGTTTTACCACATTAAAAATTTTGACTTGATAAAGAATAGAAAACCTGAACTATCCTATCCCATAATTATTAAAGTAAATTACATCAGGCTGGGTGTGGTGCCGCACACCAGTGATCCCAGCTACTTTGGAAGTTCCAACAGGAGGACTGCAAGTTCAAGGCCAGCCTCAGCAATTTTGCAAGGCCCTTAGCAATTTAATGAGTCCCTAATTCAAATACATAAATAAATAAATAAATAGAAGCAATGCAGATATGGCTCAGTGGTTTAGTGCCCTTGGGTTCAATCCCCAGTATGACAGAAAGAAAAGAAGGAGAAGGAGAAGGAGAAGAAGAGGAGGAAGAAAGAAACTAGATCAGTAGTTTAAAATCTATGGTAGGAAAAATAAAATATTCCTTTTTCATCTCTAATTTTGTTCATTTAAGCCTTCTGTCTCTTTTGGTCTAGTTTGGCTAAAGATTTATCAATTTATCAATCTTTTTATCTTTTTAAAGATGGTTCTTTATTGCATTGATCCTTTGTATTGCTTTTTTATCCTCAATTTTATTAATTCAGCTCTGATTTCTTGTCTTCTACAGGTTTTGGAATTAGCTTGTTTTTGCTTTTTTAGAGCTTTGAGGTATAACAGATTATGTAGATACTCAGTGCTATAAACTTTCCTCAGCCAGATGTGGTGCTGCACACCTGTAATCCCAGCCACTAGAAAGACTGAGGCAGGAAGATCTCAAGTTCAAAGCCAGCCTCAGCCACTTAGCAATACCCTAAGAACTTAGTGAGACCCTGTCACAAAATTAATAAGTAGTTTTTAATTTGGGGAATTAATTAAGCACCCCTGGGTTCAATCCCCAGTGCCAAAAAATGGAAAATTAATTATTATAATTTATCATGTTAACAGATAAGAGGGTGGAAGAGTTTCATAAAGATATCTACCAAAACCCCTGCAAACATCATACTTTTTAAAAAATTCTTTTTTAACTTTATTTTATTTATTTATATGTGGTGCCGAGGATGGAACCCAGGGCCTCGCACATGCTAGGTGAGTGCTTTTACCGCTGAGCCACAACCCCAGCCCTCATCATACTGAATAATAAAACATTGACAATAATTTTTTTGCTTCTATTCAACATTGTATTATATGAGGAAGTAAGACAAGAAAAAGAAATGAAAAGGACTGGAGGAAAAGAAGGAAAATAGTCATTACTCGCAGATGATATGATATGCAAGCAGAAAACCAAGAAGAATCCACAAAGGGAATCCAGACAATTCTTAGAGTTAATAATAGGTTTATAAGGCTATATAATACGAAATAAATATATAATAGTTGCTACTATACAATAGCTGGTATATGGCAACATACAGTCAGAATGTGGATTAAAAGCAGACTGGGCACAGTGGTGCACACCTGTAATTCCAGCTACTTGGGAGGTTGAGTCAGGAGGATGGCAAGTTTGAGGCCAGCTTCGCCAACTTAATGGTGGCCTGTCTTGAAATGAAAGTAAATAAAAAGACTGGGGATGTAGCTCAGTGATAGAACACTCTGGGTTTGATCCCCAGTACGAAAACAAAACAAAACCAAAAATTGAAACAAAAACATTCTAAAAAGCCTAGAATAAGCAAGATGATTTTGAGAGATGAGGAAGGGCAACAAAAGGAGAGAGAACAAGCAAGGAGGAGGAAAGGGAGAAGAAAAAGAAGTGACTCCAAAGTGGGACAATTGTCCCTTTGAGAAAAGATCAAGCTACATGCCTACCTCTCACCATGTACAAACATATTCCTTCTAAATGAATTAAAGCCTGTAATCTCGGTAGCTCAGGAGGCTGAAGCAGGACATACAGCTCAAGGATTGGTATCTAGAATATGGGAAGAATGTCCACAAATTAAGAAGGAAAGCCAGGTATGGTGGCTGAAGTTTGTAATCCCAAGAACTCAGGAGGCTGAAGCAGAAAGATCACAAGTTCAAGGCAGCCTGGGCAATTTAGCAAGACCCTATCTTAGCAAGACCTAAGTTTAAAGATAAAAATTCAAAAAAGGGCTGAGGATGTGACTCAGTAGGAGAGCACCCCTGTTTCTCACCTGCTCCAGCCTGGTGCCTGCAGCAGGCCCCTTCTCTGCACCTGTGGAGGCCAGCAAAGGGTAGCAGTGCCCTGCCCTGTGCCATCAGGCAAAGGGGCGGGCAGGGAGAGGCTGGGCTGCCTGGCAGGGCCCGCCAGGACGAGTTATGCTGGGTGTGATTGCATTGTGGGGAGGGAGGCTGGGACTCTGCTAGGACACACTCCTGGTGCTGCCAGCTGCTCCTCAGTCTGCCGGTGGCTTATACAGGTAGGGAAGAATGTGGCTGGTGTGGGTGGGTGTGGGGTACAGAGGGCTCTGGGCTGAGGGACACCACCTTGAGATATGCTAAGGCTGGGAGAAGCCAGAGTGTGTAGGGCTGGCTAGCTGGGGTCAGACAAAGGCCTTTAAGCAGTAGCCCAGCCAGCAAAGACGCCTCCTGATGCCTGAGGACATGGAGGGTGCTGGAGCTAGGAGGTGGGGGACCAAGGCTGTTGACCCCAAGTGGGAAAGCTGGCGCCAACCCAGGGCACAGCGCAGGGTAAGAAAGGTGCCTTCCTGGCTCCCTGCCCCCACAGCCACCCAACCGGTTCAGCCAGGTGGCAGCAAGCTGCTGCCACTTACTGTGCTGCGCCTTATGAAGGAGGCAGGGACCCCAGTCAAAGCGCACCTGCCCTGCACCATGGGCAGTGAGACTAATGGCCCTGGAGTGCCATTCTGGAGTGACAGGGGAGCCAGCTGTCCCTCCCTTCCCCACCCCATGCATAGAGGATGATTCCCTGGAGGGGAGTGAGCAGTCAGTAGCCAGCTGCCTGTCTGAAGGTCAGGGTTCTCCCTGTGGCAGAGGGCCTCAGCCCCCTCCTGTGGGTCCTTTTTGCGTCAGCCTCCTCTTATGCAGCATCCTCTGCTGGCACTCCCCACCATGCTGTACCTGGCACGACTTTGCCAGGCCTCTGGGGCAGGGCTGAGTGGGGGAGGGGGAGAAGGTCCTCTGCATGGGATGCCTTTGTCAGCGTCTCCTCTGCCCCCAGCCTGAACAAAGGCAGGCATTGAGGACCCAGACTGGCACTTCAGCCAGGCACCAAGGCTACTGAGGCCAAGACTGGCATTTACAGGGGTTCAGTGCCTCTGACTCTGTCATGAGGGCTCTGAAGTCCACCTCATGCCCTTCACAGGGATCCAGGGGAACTCAAGGTGGGGCACCCTGGGCTGGCAGAAAAGTTGTGGGTCAGCTGGGAAGGACTGGCTGGAGGAAACCCTGTCCCTTTGTCCCCAGATTCAAGGGGGTGTCTCCCTGGAGGCGGGGAGTGGTAGGGAGCCCCCTGGCCAGAACAGCCCGGGTGGGGGTAAAAGCACCAGATAGTGGGTCCCTGGCCTGGCCCTCTGGACAGAGGGGGCATTGTTGGGGTGGAGGCAGGGCTGCCTTAGCTCGGCCACTATTGACAAAGCTGCCAGCTGTGGTGGAGCCCGGTCGCCAGGCCCTTGGTCCCCCCCATCCCCCGCCTCTTTCCTTCCCCAGGGCCGGCATGAATGGGGCTGAGCCTCAACTGTCTCCCTCCCACTCAGGACAATGCCCTCCACATCCATCTTGTGCCCATCATCAATGCCTCAGGGCAGCTGAACTGAAGAGATGTGGCACGCTGCTCAGGAGACCCCACTGCTTCGCTCCTTGCTGGTGGTAAGTACCTGGGCCCCACATCCCCAAAGATGTCCCTGAAGGCACAGGGTGAGATAAAATAGCCCAGGTCAGGGCTCAGGACACAGGGAAGCTTCGGCCTGGGGCTCGAATGTCCTGTGTCTCCTCCACACGCCAGACGTTACCGCAGATACACCCAGGATCTAAAGGAAATGTCTGTCCCTTTCCGCCTGTATTCCTGAGATAAGGGACTCCAGGGCCTTCCTGAGGCTTGACCCTGGGCCTGAGTGGCATTGGGTGGCTCCTGGCTGGCATGTGCCCACATGTCCAGCCATGCAGACCCCAGTTCAATTCAGGGTCTACTGGCAGCTCCTGGCCCCTTCCCAGGGGTCTGCTTGGCGTGGCTAGTCTGCTGGAGGCTGCTGGGCACTGGCTGCTGCCAAAAGCTCGTGGGCATGAGCTTCACTCGGTGCCTCCTTTGGAGGATTGGGGCACCACCCTTGCCCTCAGGGGCTCAGACTCAGGGTCCCTTCCAGGCAAACTGTGAGGTACCTTGGGTAAGGCTCCCCTCCCTCTCCCTCCACCCCTTCAGTCCAGCTGTCTTTCTGCCTCGCCTTCTCACTGGGGCTGTCTTCCTCATCGACACTCCCACACTGAGGACCCTTCTGCTGTCAGGCCGCAAAGACCCTGACTGCAGGGGCAGGCCTCCGTCCAGCCCTCCATCCTGTGTTGCCTCTTCCTGACTCTGGTGACCCTGCACCTTCCTGGATGGCTTGAAGCTTTCCTCTACCCCTGCTCTGACTGCCCTGAGGTGGTCTAACGTCCTCTGTGGTACAGCTCTGCATGGGGCAGGTGGGCCGTGTCTGGCCATGTTTTAGCAGGTGGCTGCCTGGCTTCCTCCATCTTTCCTGGCTCGCTCTCTCCCAGCTAATGAGGGACTCCCTATTCCTTGTACCATGGGTATCTCCCTTGGTCATGTGGTGACACTGCTCTTGTCCCTGTGCCAACTCTCTTGTCTGGATGGCTGGTGCAGGGTCACCCTGCTATGTGGCTTCCACCCGTCTTCCTTCTCTCATGCTCCTCCCCTCTTTTCCCCTCCACCCTCTGTCACTCAGAGTCCCTCTGGTCATGCTCTTGTGGCTTCTCAGGATGTGCCCCCAGTCTACAGTGTAGATGAATATAAAGTAGAAGACGAAAGAATTCTTCCCTTGCCTGTGCGCATGTGCACGTGCATGCATGTGCCCCCGCCCCCGCCCCAGTCTTTTTCTCCAGCTCTTGGACACTTCCTTTGTCCCTCTTTCTGTCCTCTCTCTGGCTCCTTTCTCTGTGCCCCCTCTGTCTGTCTTTCTTTCTCCTCTCCCTTCTCTACCTTTCTATCTCTGTTGTCCCTTTCTGCCTCCTGGCTGCTCCCAGGCTTGTGAACCTCTCTCTAGTTTCCACCCTGCCTTCCTCTCTGGTCCCATCTCTGCCTCATCTCCTCCTTCCCCTTCTGCCCTGGCTTTTGCCTGTTGTGGAGTGGGGTATCAGGGACTCCCTCCCACCAGCTCTCATATTGCCTTGCTCTCCCCCAGGTTCCTGGAATGGCTGCCTGGCCTTCCTACTACCTCCATCTCCTGCTGCTGCTACTGTCCCCAACACCACGGCCCTTGACAGGGGCCCATCACTTCTCTGCACCCAACACCACCTTCAACCACCTGGCACTGGCACCTGGCCAGGGCTCGCTCTATGTGGGCGCAGTGAACCGCCTCTTCCAGCTCAGCCTAGAACTGCAGCTTGAGGCTGTGGCTGTCACAGGCCCTGTCATCGACAGTCCTGACTGCGTGCCTTTCCGTGACCCAGCTGAGTGTCCGCAGGCCCGGCTTACTGATAATGCCAACCAGCTCTTGTTGGTGAGCAGCAGGGCCCAGGAGTTGGTGGCCTGTGGGCAGGTGAGGCAGGGTGTATGTGAGAAGCGGCGCCTTGGGGATGTAACCGAGGTGCTGTACCAGGCTGAGGACCCCGGTGATGGGCAATTTGTGGCTGCCAATACTCCAGGAGTGGCCACAGTGGGCCTGGTGGTGCCCTTGCCAGGCCGGGACCTTCTGCTGGTGGCTAGAGGCCTGGCAGGCAAACTGTCGGCCGGGGTGCCACCTTTGACAGTACGCCAGCTGGCTGGGCCACAGCCCTTCTCCAGTGAGGGCCTGGGCCGCCTGGTGGTGGGTGACTTTTCTGACTACAACAACAGCTACGTGGGGGCCTTTGCTGACACCCACTCTGCCTACTTCATCTTCCGCCGCCGTGGGGCCCGAGCCCAGGCCGAGTACCGCTCCTATGTGGCCCGCATCTGCCTGGGGGATGCCAACCTTTACTCCTACGTGGAAGTGCCCCTTGCATGCCGGGGCCAGGGCCTCATTCAGGCTGCCTTCCTCGCCCCGGACACCTTGTTAGGGGCATTTGCCACAGGCTCAAGGGGGGCCCAGGCGGCCTTGTGTGCCTTTCCCCTGGCTGAGCTGGATGGGAGCATGGAGCAGGCCCGGCGACTTTGCTATACGGCAAGTGGTCAAGGACCCAGCGGCATGGAGGAAGCCACCGTGGAGTATGGTGTCACATCTCGCTGTGTCACCCTGCCTGCTGTGAGTGGCCAGGGCCTGGCCCCAAATTCTGACAGAATGTCCTGCCTTCTTCCTCTGCACCTTGCTTGCTTGTCTACCAGGCAGCCCTCCTTCCATGACATGGGGCCGGGTGTCTCCAGTGAGAAGCAGCTGGCTGACCTCTTGGCAAGGGGATGTCAACAGAGGGAGGGGTGTGGCTCTGTGGGGCAAGCTTGTCATGTCATTGGGCTTGGTGACTCAGCCTTCCAGCCCCCCAGCCCTGGTCACTCTGTCCCCAGGTCTCTCCCAGCTCCCCTCACTGGCTGCCTGGGCATCGTATGCTGACTGTCTTTCTGGGCCTCTCCTTGGAGCTGATTTCCACTCCTTACTTGTCTAGGACTCCCCTGAGTCATACCCCTGTGGCGATGAGCACACCCCCAGCCCCATTGCTGGCCGCCAGCCCCTGGAGGCGCAACCTCTGCTACAGCTCGGACATCCCATCAGCGCTATAGCAGCCCTCCAGGCAGATGGGCATATGATAGCCTTCCTGGGGGACACCCAAGGCCAGCTACATAAGGTGAGAGCCTGACCAAGGGGGTGCCCTAGTGCAGCCCACACACTGCCAGGCTGGGTCCAGCCTTGTGGCCTGTCTGGGAGCCTCTTCTGCCAATGGCTCAGGGAAACCTCCAGAACCCTCCACCTCTGAGTCTTTATGTTCCTGAAATGGAGTCCCTGCTGGGAGGAGAGCATGTACCCCGAACAGTGAACATATGGCCATCTGGAGAGCTGATGGCCCAGCCCTGTCTTTGTGCCCCTGCCCAGGTCTTTCTCAACAGCTCCCAAGGCCAGGTGTATCACTCCCAGCAAGTGGGGCCTCCTGGCTCACCCATCAGTCCAGACCTGCTGGTGGACAGCAATGGTGGCCACCTCTATGTCCTGACCGCCCAACAGGTGAGGGCTGTCGCAAGATCTGGGGCCAGGTCCACATGGCCCATGTCTCCACAACCACCATTTTTCTCCCTCACTGCTCATCTAGGTTAACAAGGTACCCGTGGCAGCCTGCCCTCAGTTCCCCAATTGCACCAGCTGCCTCCAGGCCCGGGACCCTCTATGTGGCTGGTGCATTCTACAGGGCAGGTGAGTGTGGTCATGTGCCCTGGCTTGTACCAACATGTACAAGCAGAGTAGCTCTAGGTGTGCCAAGAGTCCAGCCCTACTTGCTCAAGTACCAACCCTGGCTGTTGCTGAGTTCCTCAATTCTGCCCCATCCCACCAAGCTATGAATCTCCATGGCATTGGCTGCCTGACATTGCCTAACCTATCCACTTCTCACTTCTAGCAGCCCCACCCTGGGTCCAGGCATCTGCCACCACTCCCAGGACCCCTGCCCAGCTGATGGTGTCCCCTGACCCACTTCAAGTCCCCCCCCAGCCCAAGTTCACACAGCAACCCAGCAGCAGGTCCCTCTCTCACAGTCAAGAGCCAAAGCTTGACAGGTGTGGTGGTGCACATGCCTCTAATCCCAGCCGCTCAGGAGGCTGAGGCAGGAAGATTGTGAGCTCAAAGCCTGCCTCAGCAAAAGTAAGGCACAAAGCAACTCAGTGAGACCCTGTATCTAAATTTAAAAAAAGTGGGGGATGTGGCTCAGTGGTTAAGCGCCCCTGAGTTCAATCCCCACCCCACCCCCAAAAAAGCTAAAGCCCGCGCCTTGGCTGTGAAACCTCCAAGGCTGGCCCAGTCCTCTCAGCACTGTCCCCTCACTACCCCTGCTCACAATGCTCCAGCTGGGCCAGCCTCCCAATCCCCCAGGGAGCCTGAAACCCACACAACGAGATGATGGGCCCCTGCCCGGCAGGTGCACCCGGAAAAGCCAGTGCAGGAGGGCAGCCCAGCCGAACCAGTGGCTATGGAGCTACGAGGAGGACAGCCACTGCCTCCACATCCAGAGCCTGCTGCCAGCCCACCACCCACGCCAGGAGCAGGGCCAGGTAAAGCTCTCACCAACTGCCACTGCCTGTGTGTAGGGGGTGCCCCTGGCTGCCTCCCAGCAGCCTCTGTTCCTGCCCTCAAGAGCATATCTTACCTGCTTACCACTCTCCCCTTGCCAGCTGCATTGCCCCGTTTCCCTCTCATGTGTTCCAGGTCACATTGTCTGTCCCCCGGCTGCCCATGCTGGCTGTGGATGAATATTTCCATTGTGCTTTTGGGGACTATGATAGCTTGGCTCATGTGGAAGGGCCCCATGTGGCCTGTGTCACCCCTCCCCAAGACCAGGTGCCTCTTAACCCTCCAGGCACAGGTAAGGGGGCCCCTGGGTAGGGGACCAGTGGGAACTGAAGGGGACAGGAGCCGTGTGCCCTGCTCTACCACCACTATCCCTCTAGACCACATCACCTTGCCCTTGGCCCTGATGTTTGAAGATGTGGCCGTGGCTGCCACCAACTTCTCCTTCTACGACTGCAGTGCTGTCCAGGCCTTGGAGGTGGCTGCCCCGTGAGTTCCTTGGCCTGGCTCCTGCTGGGTAGGGGTGGCACCCTGAGATGGAACCCAGCCTGAGCAGACCCCTGTCCCTGCAGGTGTCATGCCTGTGTGAGCAGCCTTTGGCGGTGCCACTGGTGCCCCCAGAGCAGCCACTGTGTACACGGGGAACAGTGCCCAGAGGGTGAGAGGACAGTCTACAGTGCCCAGGAGGTGGGTGTACCCAACCAGGGCTCCCTTCACATATTCAGCTCCCTATGACCACCCCTGCGGGCACTGCAAACAGAGGCAGAGCTGCCCAGGGGTGGGCTCCTGCAGCTCTGAAGGACTGAGGGTTCTCCTTTCCCCAGATGGACATCCAGGGGCATGGACCGGAGGCTTGCCCCCAGGTGGTAGGGCTGGCAGGTCCCCACTTGGTACCTGTGGGCTGGGAGAGCCATTTGGCCCTGCACGTGCAGAACCTTCAGTATTTCCGAGTAAGTTGTCAGGTGGGCAGGGGCTGGAGACTATGGGGGGTTATGACACTGTCCAGGGGGCTGACAGCATGCCCCCCAGGGCCTATCTGCCACCTACCACTGCTGGCTGGAGCTGCCTGGAACACTGCAGAGGCTGCCGGCCTCCCTGGAGGAGACAGCTGCAGACACTGGCCTCATTCACTGCCAGGCCCAGCAGGTGGGTGGCTCCCCCCAGCCTCACCTATTGCTGGGCACCTTCTGCAGCCCTCTTGCCCACCCCCCGGTTTCCCAAGTCCTTCTTCATCCTGTTGTCACTCAAAACAGTCTGTTCTGTGCCAGACCCTGAGCATGTGGCAGGAACATAGTGCTTGTAGTCTGTCCCTGAGCACCCTGATGGGAAAGGCAGGGAACAGGCTCACCCATTCTAGGGAGTACCCTAGGGGAGGTGGGAGGTAGGGTTGCCCCAAGTGGGGGTCAACTCTGACCCTGCACTCCACCCACAGTTCCACCCCTCCATGTCCCAGCGGGAGCTCCCAGTGCCCATCTACGTCACTAGGGGCGAGGTCCAGCGGCTGGACAATGCCCATGCTCTTCATGGTGAGCTCGGGGGTACCAGGGCAGGAGGGGGCGGGGGATGCAGCACAACAGTGCTACCTCAGCGCATGCCTGGCCTTTCCTAGTGATCCTGTATGACTGTGCTGTGGGCCACCCTGACTGTAGCCACTGCCAGGCAGCCAATGGGAGCCTGGGCTGCCTGTGGTGTGGTGATGGTCAGCCTACTTGTCGTTATGGGCCCCTGTGCCCACCAGGAGCTGTGGAGCTACTGTGTCCCATGCCTAGCATTTATATGGTGAGCCACTCTCCATCAGGGCCCTTGCTCACCACCCTCCTCCATGACCCAGTCTCCCACTTCTCCCCTGCCCCTCACTGTCCTACCTCCCCTCAGTTCAGATTGACTGCCTCAGGCCCCCAATCCCTAACAGCCGGGCCTAGCCACAGTCCAGCTGGTTGGCTGGGCACCCGTGCTGCAGAGTGAGCTGTGAGATTGGAGTGCCCCATCTGCCATCCTTCCCTGATATAGATTGAGCCTCTGACTGGCCCCACAGAGGGTGGCTTGGCCCTCACCATTCTGGGCTCCAACCTGGGTCGGGCCTTTGCTGATGTGCAAGATGCTGTGAGTGTGGCCGGCCAGCCCTGCAGCCCCGACCCCGCTCTCTACCGTACCTCTACCCGGTGAGGCGCCTGGCAGGCAGAAGTGGGTGGGGAGGCCGCCCAGGGTAGGCCCTCAGAAACCAGCCACCCAGAGAGAAGGGAGGCTTGCCATCAAGAAATGGGGGTCCTGGGTATGTGTGCAAAAGGAAAGCAAGTGGGTGAGGGAGAGTGGGCAGGAGGGGGCTCCAGGAGGTGGCTGGCAGTTGCCCAAGGCTCTGCAGGGGGCACTGAGGCACTACTGGACCTTGCTCATCAGGATTGTGTGTGTGACATCTCCTGCCCCTAATGGCACCACTGGGCCGGTCCAAGTGGCCATTAAGAGTCGGTCACCAGGCATCTCAATCCAGCACTTCACCTACCAGGTCAGTGTCTACCTCAGAGTGGTGTAATGTAGGAGACAGTGGGAAGGGCGACCAGACAGCTAGGTGGGGACATCAAACTGGATTCAAGGGTCGCAAGAAGCACTGCTGTGTGTTCAGAAGGGAAAGTACATGATCTCAGTGGAGAGGAAGCTGGGGACAGTGGCAAGAGAGCAAGGACATAGCCATTGGCAGCTGTCCAGGAGGGCACTGGGCTTTTGGAGCAAGTGTGGTGGACAGCTGGGCCAGAGTTGACATAGAGCTATCAGAACTTGTGGGCCTGGCTCCCTGCAGGAGCACAGGACAGAGGACTGTGGGGACACCTTCAGGTGCTAGCCTGAACTCTGGGCATCTAGGAGGGCATTTCTGGGTCAGGTATCCCAGAATGCTAACAGTAGGAGGCAGGGGTGGGTAAGGACCAGGAGTTATGCTTGGCACACAAAGCACCTCGAGAAGGCAATTGGATCTTGAGGTTTAACTCAGGATGCAAGTTAGTCCCAAGGGGAAATACTGATGGTGAAGAGAGACTTGGGGCAGCAGCAGATTGAAGGAAAGCTGGAAAATGAGGAGCTACAGAAGCTAGAACTGTGCTTATGAAAGGAGGGCATGGTTAGCTGTAGCCCCTGACACTTGAGAAACCAAGAATTGGGCCTGTACCACAAAGCCCTAGGACCTCAGGGATGGGCACCAGGAAAGGAAGCACCAGGCCAGACTGCCATGCCTACTGCAGTCTTCTCTGTTCCCCAGGATCCTGTCCTGCTGAGCCTGAGTCCGCGGTGGGGCCCTCAAGCAGGGGGCACCCAGCTCACCATCCATGGGCAGCACCTCCAGACAGGAGGCAACATCACCGCCTTTGTGGGTGGCCAACCCTGTCCTATGTAAGTATCTACCCTGCTGCCCACCAGGTCTAGAGGTTGCTTGCCTCCTGGCCCAGGTCTGGCTGCTGCCAAGTGGGGATATGCCCTGTGGGTGTCCCCTCCTATATAGTGGGGGCAGTGGATTCAAGGCCACCATCAAATTCTAAGAGAAGTAGTACTATTTTTGCCTCGGTGGTCTCTGAAAAGTGGGCCTATCACTGGGAGCTGGGGCAGGGCTGGGGATGAAAGGTAACAGTGAGAGCCCAAGATAACAATTCCTCCTGCACTCCCTGCAGCCAGGAGCCAGTGTGTCCTAAGACCATTGTGTGCCGCACCATGCCCCAGGCCACACCAGGAGAAGCAATGGTCCTTGTGGTCTTTGGCCATGCTGAGCGCAAACTACTCAGCAGCCCCTTCCGCTACACTGCCAACCCCCAGCTTGTGGCAGCAGAGCCCAGTGTCAGCTTCCGGGGGTGAGGAGCCTGGCTAGCCCATGGAGCAGCTGTGGACTGAGCCACAGGGGAGCTGGGGAGCTGGGGCTGTGCAGGGCTACCCACCAACCTCCCACTCCTCTGACTTCCATCTTGGCCCAGGGGCGGGCGGCTGATCCATGTCCGGGGCACAGGCCTGGATGTGGTGTGGCAGCCCCTGCTGTCCGTGTGGCTGGAGGCCGAAGCAGAGGTAAAGGCTTTGGGGGCTCAGCCCCAGGACCTGAACCCAAGGAGGAGCTGTGAAGCCCCTGCTGCAGAACCCCAGACTTGTATCCAGCTTGGGGGAGGCTTGCTACAGGTGAGCCCCTCCACACCAGCTGGTGACAGGGCTGTCCCCAGGCCTGCTTGGGGGCTGCGGGGGCAGGGCCAAACAGTATGTCTATAGGAATGAAAAAGGGAACCCTAACTGACCCTCCTGTGTTCCCGGTCCTAACTGCCGCGCAGTGTTCCACCATCTGCTCTGTCAACTCGTCCGGCCTCCTCCTGTGCCGTAGCCCTGCTGTACCAGATGGGGCCCACCCAAAGCGGGTATTCTTCACCCTGGACAATGTGCAGGTGGACTTTGCTAGTGCCAGTGGGGGCCAGAGCTTTCTGTACCAGCCCAACCCCCGCCTGGCCCCACTCAGCCGTGAGGGACTCGCCCGCCCCTATCGCCTCAAGCCGGGTCACATCCTGGATGTGGAGGTGAGCGTCTCCCAGCTGTGCATTCCCAGGGCGCTCAGGGCCCCCAGTACAAGCAGCCAGCTCAAGTTCCTGGCATGTGTCCCAGGGCGAGGGCCTCAACCTGGGAATCAGCAAAGAGGAGGTACGTGTGCACATTGGCGATGGTGAGTGCCTGGTGAAGACGCTCACGCTCACCCACCTGTACTGTGAGCCACCCCCACACGCCCCTCAGCCCACCAACAGCTCCAGTGCCCTGCCGCAGTTTGTGGTGAGTATGCGCCCCAGGCAGGTGGGCTGCAGGCTGCAGACCCATGCTCAGGAGCCCTGCCCCCACACCCTCAGGTACAGATGGGCAACGTGCGCCTGGCCCTGGGCCCCGTCCAGTATGAAGCGGAGCCCACCATGTCTACCTTCCCTGTGGAGGCCCAGGTGGGCCTGGGCATGGGTGCTGCCGTGCTGATTGCCGCTGTGCTCCTCCTCACCCTCATGTACAGGTGAGGAGGGCTCTCCCCCTGTACAAACCTGCACAAACTTCCCTCTTCATTGCTGGCAAGGATGCCCTGTGGCAGGACCTGGGTAGATGGCTATCCTGGCCTAGGGCAGTGGTTGACACATGGCCCTTGGCTGCAGGCACAAGAGCAAGCAGGCCCTGCGGGACTACCAGAAGGTGCTGGTACAGCTGGAGAACCTGGAGACAGGTGTGGGTGACCAGTGCCGCAAGGAGTTCACAGGTGTGTGGGGGCAGGGAAGGGGGGCAGAGGGCCCACTGGGCCTGAGCCCACATCTTGGTGGCTTCTGGCCTACAGACCTGATGACTGAGATGACAGACCTCAGCAGCGACCTTGAGGCCAGCGGGATCCCCTTCCTGGACTACCACACATTCGCTGAGCGCGCCTTCTTTCCTGGCCATGGTGGCTGCCCACTGCTTCCAGAACTCGAGGGGCTTGAGGAAGAAGGCCGCCGTGCCACTGTTCGCCAGGGCCTCACGCAGCTCTCCAACCTTCTCAACAGCAAACTCTTCCTCCTCACAGTGAGGGCCTCGTGGGTGCTTGGGGGCAGGCAGGGAAGAAGGCCTCTATGGGCAAAGAGGTGGGGCTGGGGACAGGCCAGGCCAGGCTGGGAGAGGGGTGTGAGCACAGAAGTGGAGGAATGCATGGGGCTTCCCAGAGTGAACACCAGCTTCCTGTGTAGCTCATCCGCACCCTGGAGGAGCAGCCTGGCTTCTCCCAGAGGGATCGCTGCCACGTAGCTTCGCTCCTGTCCCTGGTGCTGCATGGCAAGCTTGAATACTTGACCGACATCATGAGGACTCTGCTTGGTGACCTGGCGGCTCATTATGTACACAAGAATCCCAAGCTCATGCTACGCAGGTGGGTCTTGACCTGGGCATAGTGGCAGGGACAGGAGCTCACTAGTGATCTGTCCCTACCCTGGGCAGGCTCTGCCCTGGGGTGGTGGAGCCGGGAGGAGTTGAGGGACATTCTCATAGGAGTCCTGGGGCTTTCTCCCCACAGGACAGAGACCATGGTGGAGAAGCTGCTCACCAACTGGCTGTCCATCTGTCTCTATGCCTTCCTGAGGGTGAGGGTCACTGTGCAACCTGCCCCCAGCCCGATGGCACTCTCCTGCCCCCCAGCTCTTGGGGATGCTGCCTGCCTATAGCCTCTCTGACCAGTGCCCAACTTTCCCCAGGGGCCTTGTGCAGGACTCAGGATGGGCCATCAAATGAGGGTCATGAGAGCTATCTCCCTGTCCTGTGGGCCTACTGTGAGGCCCAGCCAGAGGGAGTTCTGGAAAGGGGAAGACTCAAACCCCTTCCAGGGCCAGATTAGAGGCAGAGGCGAAAAGGGCTCGGGTCCCCAGTGCAGCGACCTGTCCATCTATCCTTGTTCTGGGGTGCTGATGACCCCTTTTATTCCTGCTATGTCCTCTGCTGGGCATCACTGAGCATCCTGGTCCTGTGGCCAATGCTGGTCCACCTTGATGGTTGCAGGAAGTGGCTGGTGAGCCACTGTACATGCTCTTCCGCGCTATCCAGTACCAGGTGGACAAGGGCCCTGTGGATGCTGTGACAGGCAAGGCGAAACGGACCCTGAATGACAGCCACCTGTTGCGGGAGGATGTGGAATTCCGGCCCTTGACACTGATGGTGCTTGTGGGCCCTGGGGCTGGCGCGGCAGTAGGGAGCAGCGAGATGCAGCGTTTGCCAGCCCGGGTGCTTGACACAGACACCATCACCCAAGTCAAGGAGAAGGTGTTGGACCAAGTCTACAAAGGCACCCCCTTTTCCCAGAGGCCCTCAGTGCATGCCCTAGACCTTGGTGAGAGAGACAGCCCCACCTCCCCCATCCCTACTGCCTCCACCACATGTAGCCACTCAGCTCTGCCTTACTACAGATGGGAAACATGTTGTGGCTGATGGGCTTCCCTGGGTCTCCCCAGAGTGGCGCTCAGGCCTGGCTGGTCACCTAACCCTGTCAGACGAGGACTTGACCTCAGTGACTCAGAACCACTGGAAGAGACTCAATACTCTTCAGCATTACAAGGTGCTGGGTGGGCAGGGGCAGGGCAAGTTGGTTGGGAGTAGGGGACAGGTCCCTGCCTTAGGAATCAGATGGCAGTAAAGGGACCGAACTCTGCTTCCCTGTTCCCCACCAGGTCCCAGATGGAGCAACAGTGGGGCTCATCCCTCAGCTGCACAATGGTGGCGCTGTTTCCCAGAGCCTGGCTCAGAATTGCCCCTCAGGAGAAAGTGAGTTCCTCAGGCCCAGACACACCTATCTGCCCCAGAAGCACCAGGGGACTGGAGTCCACACTAGGTTCACAGAGCCCAAAGCTGGGCAGGAAGGAGTCCTGGTCATGTCAGCTCCCTTGCAGGCAAGCCAAAGCTCGAGGTTGAGCCAAGGCCTGGAGGTTCTAGAGCCATAAGGTGTCAGGCTGAGCACGGGGCACCTCCCAGGCCACTGTGCAGGATGGGGGAAGGGGCATGGGACTGAGGCCAGGTTCCCATGCCCTTAGACATTCCCATGCTGGAGGATGGTGACGATGGCGGGGTGCGCCTCTGGCACCTAGTGAAGGCCACCGAGGAGCCAGAAGGGGCCAAGGCACGGCGTAGCAGCCTCCGAGAACGGGAACGGGAACGGGCCCGGGCCAAGGCCATCCCAGAAATCTACCTCACCCGCCTGCTGTCCATGAAGGTTAGTGTAGCCAGGGGAGCCAGGCCATAGGGGAAGCTTAGGAGCAGGAATGGTCCTAGAAAGGCAGAAGGGCCCTCTTGTCCTGCTTACAGGGTACACTGCAGAAGTTTGTGGATGACACCTTCCAAGCCATTCTCAGCGTGAACCGGCCTGTGCCCATTGCTGTCAAGTACCTGTTTGACTTCCTGGATGAGCTGGCAGAAAAGCATGGCATTGAGGACCCAGAGACCCTGCACATCTGGAAGACAAACAGGTGCCTTTCCTGTCGACCCCCTACTTATTGCTACTGATCCATTGAATCCCAGAGGAACAAGGACATTCCCAGAACAGGACAGCAGGTTCAAGACAGGAACCCAGCCAGATTTTAAACAACCCCTCACCCCCCAGCATGGACTCACAGGAAGGTCACCTGGGCCATGAGGACAGCTCCTAGAGAAGAGCAAGGCTGGGGTCCCTGGTTGCCTGCATGGATGGCTCCAGTGACATCTGCATGGAAAGGGTGGGCTGTAGTGCATGGAGGAGGAGGCCACAGTGACCCGGTCTCATCCCCACACCTGGCCTGTGTCTCCAGCCTCCTGCTGCGGTTCTGGGTGAATGCCTTGAAGAACCCACAACTGCTCTTTGACGTGCGGGTGTCGGACAACGTGGATGCCATCCTGGCCGTCATTGCACAGACTTTCATCGACTCCTGTACCCTCTCGGAGCATAAAGTGGGCCGGGTGAGGTTGCAGTAGCCAGCGCCAGCTGGCAGGGACTGCAGAGGAAAACCCTTTGGGGGAAGCCACGGTGCCCTGTGCAGAGCCTGAGCCGGGTGGAATGGAGCAGTGAGCCCTGTCCAGAGGCAGGGGTGCTGTTGGGTCCCCAAGCCTGCTCACTCCTAGCCCTTCCTCTGTCTTGAAAAGGATTCCCCAGTGAACAAACTGCTCTATGCCCGGGAGATCCCTCGCTATAAGCAGATGGTGGAGAAGTAAGTGTCGAAGCCGTTACAGCTGGGGGGAGGCACAGGAAGGTGCCCGTCCCTAACTCTGTGCGCTTCTTCAGATACTATGCAGACATTCGCCAGAGCCCTCCGGTGAGCTACCAGGAGATGAACTCTGCTCTGGCTGAGCTTTCTGGGGTGAGGCATGGCCCAGGGGCACTGCCCTCCATATCTTGGGGGATTCATTGGCAGAGCAAGGGGAGAGCCTTGGGGCTTGAGACCAGGGCTGAGGCCTTACTGCCCGCTACATGCTGTCCCCAGAACTACACCTCCGTTTCCCACTGTCTCGAGGCTCTACAGGAACTCTACAACCACATCCACAGGTATTATGACCAGGTGAGGCCCAGAACACTATGGAGGGGAGGAGGCAAGTACCTGGAATGAAGTGAAACCAAGACAGAGGCTCACAGAATGCCCCTGGGGGTGGCTTAATCCAGGCAGAGGGAAGGAAGGGGTGCCAGCCTTGGCTGGAAGGGCCCAGGTTGAGTCATGGGCTTGACTTGCCTCTGGATTTCCCGGGAGGCCCCAGCAGTGTTTCCTGAACTTCTAGGCAGCCCCGGGGTCAATGATCACAGGGGTGGGGCCTCAGGTGGATACCCTCCTCTGCCCTGGCAGATCATCAGTGCCCTGGAGGAGGACCCGGTGGGCCAGAAGATGCAGCTAGCCTGCCGCCTGCAGCAGGTTGCTGCCCTGGTGGAAAACAAAGTGACTGACCTGTGAGCTTAGAGAACACATCACCACAGTACCTTATGGTCCCTGAACCGAGCCATTGACTGAGGAGGGCCTGCAGAACTTAGGTGGTGTTGAGTGCCCACTGCCTCACCACAGGGCTTATTTCTAATTTATAGCAATCCCTACCCCTTCTCCAACTGTATTTATTTGCTTACTGGAGAATCTGGAAATAAAACAGAAATACGTCTTTAAAAAAAAAAAAAAAGTCTAATCCCCAGCAGTGGCTGCAAGAGTCAACTTCATGCTCCTTGGGCTGGTACCCCCATGGCCCCATAGCTGTGAGTGCTACCCAAGGGGAAAGAAGTTATTAGGCCTTCCGGCTCTGCCCTCCCCATTCCCTTCCTAACCTCCCCAGGGCCCACAAGAAAGCTGCCCCCTCCATCTATGCCTGTCTTGCCCATATCAGTTCTTTCCTGACAGGACACTGGACCAAGTGTCTCTCATCTCAGAATAAGCACTGTCACTGCCCAGCCCCCTCCACTTCATTTGCGGACAGCCCCAGCAGTCCCAAACTTGCCTCCTATCTCCAGTCTAGCCCTTCTATTCTTTTCTAGAAGCATCCAGTGCGTTTTCTAAAAGCAAAAGTGCTTGTCAGCCTCACTGGAACCCTTCACTGGCACCCACATATTCCAGGCAGGGCCCCTCAGCCACCAAAGCCTCTTATCCCCCCAGCTCCTAGCCATGCTAAAGCATGGCCAGCATGTGGAGGTCTCCAGCACATTCTGTCTGCAGGCCTCAGCCATAGATGTGCTCTGTACTGCCCTGGATACTTCTGGGGACCAAATTCCTCTTGGTCTCTCAGGATGCAGCCTTAAGGCCACAGGCTCCTTCTGTTGCCTTCCAGTCCTTGGGCAGTGGCTGTGGGCTGTTTGTTCCCCAAGGTAGACAGGTCAGTGCTGTCCCACAGTGGGCATCTGACAAATGTTGGCAGAAACAGGAAAGCCAGGTAGCCAGCCCTGGAGCTGGAAGGGAGGTCATGCAGTCCACAGTGGTACAATTCTGGAGGAGAAATGAGTCACTCTCAGGTCCCGCCCCTGACTCCCTCGGTCAGGGGGACCCCAGAGACACAACACTCAGGGGAGATCTGGGCTCCCACTGTATTAGGGACCTATAAAAACCTGGAAACAGGACTAGGAGTGGGCAGAGAATGGGTTCCCAGTAGGATTGGGAGAGGTCACCTCCAGGACTCCCAGAATGCTCCAAAACTTCCAAAAGCACTGCTGGTGGCCTGCAGTATGAAGGGGTGGAGCTCAGCCTGAGGACCTGGTCACCATGTCAACTACATCCTTTCATGGGAGGCCCCCAGTAGCCAGCCCTGGAGTGCAGGCACCTTGGCCTGGGCTCTGGATTGCTTTGTCTTCATGTAAAGGCCCCCCTCAGCTGGTCCTGGGGCATGGGGACTCAGCTTAGGGACTGAGTCTCTAGGTGTACCCAGCACAGCGGCCCCCTTTTCCCCTGGGGTGTGGGTGAAGCAGGGGGCCTCAAGCCTGGGGACCGGGCTCTCCAGGCCACCGTCAGCCGGGCCGCCCCCTCCCTGCACCACATACCTTGCCCACAGCTGAGCAGCTGGGAGGCTATTTATAAAGGCGACTGAGATCAGCAGCCGAGGTTATAAATGCACGGGCCAGAGCCAGGCCCCACAGGAGCAGCCGCCCAGGGCACCGGAGCCGCGGGCCACAAGGCCGGGATGAGCGCCAGTGCGGGCGGCAGTGGCGGCGGAGGCGACAGTGGCGGCAGCAGCAGCAGGTATGACTTAGCCCGGCCGTCCAGGGTCCCTGGCTCCTCAAGCACTCACTGCCCGCCCATTCCACCCACAGCTCACAAGCCTCCTGTGGGCCCGAGTCCTCAGGCTCTGAACTAGCCCCAGCTACACCAGCACCTCCAATGCTTCAGGGGCTCCTGGGCTCTGATGACGAGGAACAGGAAGACCCCAAGGACTATTGCAAGGGTGAGGCCAATCTTGGGTACATGTGGCCAGATTGCCAATGCAGGAGCTCAGGTCAACCTGGAAGGAAAAGGGTGCCTGAAGGCTGGGCCCACGTGTGCTGGGTGGCTGGTAGGGATGGCTGTCCTGGGGATCAGGAAGGGAGACACCCCCACGATGATCTACTGGCTCTCTTCGGCAGGTGGCTACTACCCAGTGAAGATTGGTGACCTGTTCAATGGGCGGTACCACGTGGTGCGAAAACTGGGCTGGGGCCACTTCTCTACCGTCTGGCTCTGCTGGGACATCCAGTGAGTGGCCCCTCCGTCCCCAGGACCCGGTGCTTGCTGGGATCCCGTTTTGGGCTTGGTTGAGGCCACCACTATGGCCGGCAGCTGACAAGGGTCTTGGTATTGCAGGCGCAAGCGCTTTGTAGCCCTGAAAGTAGTGAAGAGTGCTGGGCACTACACTGAGACAGCTGTGGATGAGATCAAGCTCCTGAAATGTGTGAGGCACCTCCCTACCGCTCTGGCTTCCTGGGAACTGCCTTGGGCCTGGCAATATGGGTGCAAGGCCTGCTGGGGCTCTGCTGAGTGGGACAGGACAACAAGAGGCACGGGCTCCAGCTGGCTCTGCAGTAGGAGAACCTTGAAGATCACACGGGGTGGAGAGGTTGTCTTTTCTTCCTTCCAGTGGGACCCAGCTAGGGCATAAAGTGGGGCCAGACACTATCCCTGTACTTCCAACCAGGGACTGCCAAGGGGAGCAGCTGGTGAGGGGTGGGTTGAAGGCATCTATGGCCCCTTGGCTTTTGTTCCAGGTCCGGGACAGTGACCCCAGTGACCCCAAAAGAGAAACCATCGTTCAGCTCATTGATGACTTCAGGATCTCAGGGGTGAATGGAGTCCGTATCCTTTGTAGGATGAGCAGAGCAGCAAAGGGCCAGCTTCTGCCTTCCTAACTAGCAGGGCCTCAGTTGCTGATCTGCACCAAAGGGCTTTATTTCTCCCAGGAACACTACAAAATAGCCCCACCCCTTTGGGTATTTGTGTTGCTATGGGGGGGCACGAGAGTGGGTAACCAGCTTGCTGATGATCTGTGAATGTTGAATTACCCCCAAACAGCTGGGGTTACCCAAAAAGGCCTAACTCTGCATAGGAGTAGGGTTAGCCTGAGGACTGCATATCTGCTCCTCCAGTGCCATCTCTAGGATGACCATAAAACATACCATCCCACTGGCACACTTCTGATGGTGACAGGGACACTATAAATAATAACACCAAGACAGGGGTGGCCACCAAGACTGCTCATGGCAAGCTCTGCCTCCTCCACCTCTGTGGAGCCTGAGCTTTGTTGCTCTCCCCTCTCAGCTGAGGGTGGGCAAGGCGTGTGCCCCAGCTGTGTGCTCGCTGGCCACCCTTCACTCCAGTACCCAGATGTGTGCATGGTGCTGGAGGTCCTGGGCCACCAGCTCCTCAAATGGATCATCAAGTCCAACTACCAGGGTCTGCCTGTTCCCTGTGTGAAGAGCATTGTGAGGCAGGTGAGTGCTATCCCCCCAGCTGGCTGGCCTAGCCTGAGAGGGGATGCTGGAGTTCAGATGTGGCTCTTCCCAGGTGCTGCATGGCTTAGACTACCTCCACACCAAATGTAAGATCATCCACACGGACATCAAGCCTGAAAACATCCTGCTGTGTGTGGGTGATGCCTACATCAGGCGCCTGGCAGCAGAGGCCACAGAGTGGCAGCAGTCAGGGGCCCCACCCCCATCCCGCTCCACAGGTATCACAAGCATGTGCAGGGCCGGGTCCAGGCCTCTAGGCACTCAGTCCCTGACTGAATCTCCACTTATTTTTCTCCTTCCACCCCACCTGCATCCCCAGTCAGCACTGCCCCCCAGGAGGTCTTGGTAAGTTGGGGCACTCCTCTCTACCTGTGCCCTCTCCCCTCCATGTCAGGGGAGGCCAACTCCTCAGAGCCAGCCAAAAACATTGGGTGGCCCAGGTACCAGTGATACACAGGGTGGGTCATGTACTCCAAACTTTCTTTTGTGGCCACTGGGCCCAACACTGCCTCAGTGGAAAGATGCTGCATCTTCTTCTGTTGGCTACTTCAGGCCACCCTTGCTGGGCCTGGAAGGGGAGAGAGAATAGTCTAGAGGCAGGCCCATGATGTCCACTCCAACCTACAGAGCTTTAGGGAATAAGTGCAGGGACAGGAGGGGAGGTAAGGAGATGGGTGAGGGGTGAGGTCAAGGGGTGAGTAGAGGGTAGTGGCACCATATTCTGCCATCCAGGGGACTCCTGGGTTCTGGGCTAGACAGGGAAGCTTCCACTGTCAGACTGGCTGGGGGATGGGAACCCTGGGGGTGACCCTGACTCTGGCGGCAGACTGGTAAGCTGTCCAAAAATAAGAGGAAGAAGATGAGGCGCAAGCGGAAACAGCAGAAGCGGCTGCTGGAGGAGCGGCTGCGAGACCTGCAGAGGCTAGAGGCCATGGAGGCTGCAGCCCAGGCTGAGGGTGAGTGGCCTGGAGAGGGCACTGGATTGCCAAGTGTGTGCACAGGCCATGGGCTGTCTGCTCATGAGGACTTCTGCCCCATCTCCCCAGATTCTGGATCGAGACTAGAGGGGGGCAGCGGCTCTACCTCCTCCTCAGGCTGCCATCCTGGGGGCACCAGGGCTGGCCCCTCCCCAGCCTCCACCTCCCCTGCCCCTGGGGGTGACCGCAGTCTCAGCCCCAGCTCGCAGACCTCTGGCTTCTCAGGCTCCCTGTTCTCGCCGGCCTCCTGCTCCATCCTTTCAGGCTCGTCCAATCAGCGTGAAACAGGGGGACTCCTGTCACCCAGCAGTAAGTGTGGGGAACAGGAGACAGTGGGCAGGCAGGGACAGGAGCTGAGCCATTCAACTTCTCTCTCCCTTTTCATTCCCAGCACCATTTGGTGCCTCAAACCTCCTGGTGAACCCCCTGGAGCCCCAAAATGCAGACAAGATCAAGATCAAGATTGCAGATCTGGGCAATGCCTGCTGGGTGGTATGAGCACCTTGGGGAGGCAGGCTGTTCTTGGGGAGCCCTAACTGGGCCTGTGGGGCACAGGGCCCATTGGTATAGCCATGGGCTCACATAGCAGTACCCTCAAACAGAGCTGAGTGCTGCTTCCTGCTGTTGGCCCCAACCAGCAGGGTCCTGCGCAGTCAGCAGTACTGGGCCCATGGCAAGAGGTCACTGGGAAGGGATCCAGCCTCAGCCCACCAGGAGGGGATGAAAATATAGATGTGTGTGTGTGTGTGTGTGTGTGTGTGTGTGTGTGTGTGCACGCGCGCGCACACATATATATACATATTCCGGCATACCTGGGGACCCTAAGGATCAGAGTAGGCTCCACAGAATTCCTGGGTGCATGAACCAGAGGCAGGACTGGGGGTTATGGGGCAGGCCATCCTGGGCCCCAGCTCCTGTCCCCAGGGATCCCCTTGCCTCCAGCACAAGCACTTCACTGAGGACATCCAAACTCGGCAGTACCGGGCTGTGGAGGTACTGATCGGTGCTGAGTATGGGCCCCCGGCAGACATCTGGAGCACAGCATGCATGGTACGCTGACTGGGCTGCCCTCATGCCCAGGGCCAGTCTACCTGCCAGCAGCTTCACCTTTCCCATTCATTCCAGGCCTTCGAGCTGGCCACTGGCGACTACCTGTTTGAGCCTCACTCAGGAGAAGACTACAGTCGTGATGAGGGTAGGGGAGGCAGGCTGAGGGCTCAGCCTTGGGGCCTTGGGGCCTCCTGGCCACCTGCCTACTAGCCAACTTCCTCTCTGCCCACAGACCACATTGCTCATATCGTGGAGCTTCTGGGTGACATCCCCCCAGCCTTTGCTCTGTCAGGCCGTTACTCTCGAGAGTTCTTCAACCGAAGAGGTGGGGACCAGTGGGCTCAGGCCACCTGGCTGGGGAAAGGGTGGGACATGGACCCTGGGTTCTTACATAGAAGGAACACTGGTTCCCAGAAAGCCAGAGACTTTCCTAGCAGAGTCCAAGTGCCAGCTGGCCTGGGGATGCAGCCTAATGCTGCCTGGCCCCCCAGGAGAGCTGCGGCACATCCACAATCTCAAGCACTGGGGTCTGTATGAGGTGCTCATGGAGAAGTATGAATGGCCCCTGGAACAGGCAACACAGTTCAGCGCCTTCCTGCTGCCCATGATGGAGTACATCCCTGAAAAGCGGGCCAGCGCCGCCGACTGCCTCCAGCATCCCTGGCTCAACCCCTAGGTCCTACTGTAGCTGTAGGCAGTAGGGGGTTGGGCCTGGCTCTGTCCCTAGCTCTCAGTGCCTTAAGGGAAAGTGGGGTGACTCTCACCACCCTGTAGGAGCTACCCTCTCCTACCCTGCTGAATGCCAGCTTTTTTACCCACCCATGGCAGGAGAGAGAAATGCTGGGGCCAGGCCCATGTCTCAGAACTTCTCTGCCCACAATTCTCCTGGAAGATCCTCTGGTGGGAAAGTATGTGTTTCTTTCTTAATAAAGCGTGAACAGAAATACCAGTATCCTGGAGTAAGGGAGTCACATGGCTGAGTTCTGGGGCAGAAGTGGGTTTATTTTGGGGTCTGCCTACCAAGCCTACTGGGGGTGCTGGAGTGAGAAGGCGGATCTAGGAATGGGCTGACAGCCCCAGGGAGAGCCTAGGCCTCCACAGCCCGGCCGTTGATGATGCGGATACGGCGGATGATGTCCTGGATGGCTTGGGAGGTAGTGCCCTGGCCCCCGATGTCTGGGGTGTGCATCTGTAGAAGATGGGAAGTTTAGGTACATCAGGCATGTCAACACCTGCCCCCACCTCAGGGTGAATTAGGGTTGCCCACTGTCTCCTGTAGCTTGCAGGGCCTGGAAATGCCACCAGGAGGGTAGGGGTACCAGCTAAGGCCCAGAAGCCTACCTGGTACCACCCTCCCCTTGGGAAACACAGTCAATGCTGGTCACTGACTTCAGCCTCTCCGGCTGGTCACAGCAGCTCAACATGGGTTAGAGGAAGGAAGGTCACAGCATGGGGCCAGGAAGGGACAAGAGGAGCCTTACATTTTCGTTGTCCATAGATGCTAAGACAGCTTTGCGGATGGAGGTGGCATAAGAATGAAGCCTAGGAGAGGGAAGAGCCAGACTTTGGTTGTCATGGCCTAGAGGGCTGGCCAGGAGGCTCATGGCTGGGTACTGGGACATTACTTACTTGAGGTGGTCTAGCATCATGCAACTTGCTAGCAGTGTGGCTGTGGGGTTGGCAATATTCTTATTGGCAATACTCTTGCCTGTGTTCCTTGTAGCCTGGAAAAGGAAGGACAAAGTAGAGTGGATGGAAAACATCAAGGGCATAGGGGCAGATGATTATACTCATGTGACATGCCTAGCAGAGGCATAACTCTAGATAGAAAGCAAATGAAGGGATGCCAGGGGCTGGGGAGAGGAAATGAGGAGAGCCTGCTCATGGATGAAGTGTTTTCTTTTGGGGTGCTGGAAATATTTGGGATTTAGATAGTGCTCATGTTTACACACCATTATGAGGGGTGTGAATTAACAATCCAACAAGGCTGCTGTAAGAGAAAGATGGTGGCATCCAGGCACTCACCGTCTCAAATACAGCATACACATGGCCATAGTTGGCCCCAGCCACCAGGCCTGGGCCTCCAACCAGCCCTGCGCAGACATTGTTAACAATGTTGCCGTAGAGATTGGGCATCACCATAACGTCGAACTGCTGGGGCCGGGACACTAGCTGTGGAGCAAGGAGAGAGCTAAGTGTGAGAAGCCCAGGGTGCCCAGGGCAGGAAGTTGTGGAGTTAGGTGGGTCCCTACCTGCATGGTGGTGTTGTCCACAATCATGTTCTCAAAGGTGATCTGGGGGTAGCGGGCAGCCACCTCCCTGCAGCACTGGAGGAAGAGCCCATCACCCAGTTTCCTAGAGGGAGATGAGGAGGGACAAAGGACACCAGCTTGATCCATCATCACAGGCAGAGGAACAGGGCATACAGAGGGCCTGAAGGTTAAATTCTAACCTACCCCTCCATTTGCAAAATGTGCATAATTTTGTCCCACTAAGTGTGTTCTGTAGTGAAGCCAAAGACTTCAGGGACAGTAGGATACACTCTTGGGTGTGGACCCTTGGAGGGTAGACATTGTCCTAGATCCCGAGTCCCTGAAAACAGGCCACTCCAACTGCCTGAAGGATGACTAAAGAGTGGGTAGGAGGATCAGTTTACATACATGATGTTGGCCTTGTGCACAGCTGTCACCTTCTTGCGCCCACTCTCATGGGCTAGCTTGAAGGCATATTCGGCAATGCGTAGGGACTTGGCCTTGGTGATAATCTTCAGGCTCTCCACCACTCCTGCCACGCTCTGAGAAGGGGCCAGGAGATTAGTGAACAGCACAATGGGGGGTGCTATGGGACATAGCCCTATTGCTGAGTACTTCTGGCTTCTCCCTTAGGTACAACCCTTGTCCTTTGGGGACCACCTCTTCCTGGTTCCTTAAGGTCTCTCTTCAACACTGACCCTGGCTGAGCATATCCCCAGATTTCCATAATCCAACAGGGTCACCTGTTTTTTGTTTTGCTTTTATATTTTTTTTTAGCTGTAGTTGGACACAATATCCTATTTATTTATTTATTTGTTTGTTTATTTATTTTTTTATTTTTATGTGGTGCTGAGGATTGAACCCAGTGCTCACACATGCTAGGCAAGTGCTCTACCACTGAGCTACAGCCCCAGCCACAGTCACTTGGTTTTGCGCACCTCATGCTCCAGGCTGCTGTACTCGCCCTCTGTATTTTCCCGCACAATGAGAATGTCTATGTCCTTGTGACGGGTCACCACACCTGGCAGGCTCTTACAGTGAATGACGTTAGCGTAGAGGTCCAGGCTTGTGCTACAAGGGGGACAGAGAAAGAGGCAGGCTAGGCCTGAATGGCAGCTGGCTGGAGGTATGACTCTGCTGGCACAGCCGACCCTGGGCTTTGTTGAGCCACCACCCCATGTACTTGGCTCTCACCGAAGGATGTTGTTTCGGGATTTGTGAGATGGTGGCAGGTTATGGTTTGTTTCGATGTTACCTACAGAACGAAAATAAGACAGGCAAGTTGGAGAGGGGCTCCTGGCCCCAAATCCCTTTGCTTGGCCCAGGGGATGTGAACTGAAGGCTGCTCAACTGGAGGAAAAGATGGCTTTCACATCAGAATACTTCACAGAACACTAGGATGCAACTTCCAATGAGGGTAGATGCGTGTGTGGTTTTTTACCAATGGATTCTGAGGACCCAGAAAAGCATTTGGCTCATAGCAGGCATTCAGTAAATATTTACTAAATGAATGAATAAATCCAATTGGCAGCTGGCAAGGAGACCCTACCACTCCCTGCCCAGGATCTGCCCTGATAGAAAGTGACCATTCCTGCTTATCAGCAGGCTGGCTGGCCAAGCCAGAACCATCAAAGTGACTTTAAATGGGACTACTCCTAGGCTCAGGGACAGTCAGGGTCTGCCTGGAAAACGCCAGGCTCTGTCACGTGGCCCAGGCACCGAGAATGGAAGCAGGGGCCCAGTGAGTCCCAGAGGCCAGCAGCCACTAAGAGAAGGTAGATAGAGGTTAACCAGCAGAAAAGCCTTTTTGACAGCCCAAGAGGAACACCTGCTTCTCTGAGCTGCCCCTACCCAGACTTCCTTCACCCAGAGTGCCTAGGGCACTCTGTAGCTGCCATGTATACTCTTCAACTTGACTACCAGCACCTACGGCTCCACCTGGTTCATCACTGCTCACAATCTCCTTACAGAGCAGATGAGCTGAAGAACGCAGAGGACCTGAGCCCAACCAAGACAAACTCAGGAGGGGCTACCAGAATCCTCATGGGAGTCACAGCATCAGCAGGCATACAGAAGTTTCTATTCAGACTCTAAGCACAAGGGCCCTCTCTAGACAGAAAAATCCCAAAATTGGAGCCATGGGTCCCCACAAGAGTCACCTTGGGCTGGGCATGGTGGTGCAGGCCGGTAATCCCAGTGACTCGAGAGACTGAGGCAGGAGGATCACAAATTTGAGGCCAGCCTCAGCAAATTAGCAAGGCCTGGTCTCAAAATAAAAAATAAAAAGGGTTGGGGATGTGGCTTAGTGGTTAAGTGCCTCTGGGTTCAATCCCTGGTACACCCCCCACCCCCAAAAAAGGTTTGGACATAAAAGAACTCAGTGCAGAACCCTACCTGGCCCTTGAGCTTACCCTTCAGGGCCACACGGTTCCGACGGATGGCCATGATGGCATTGCGAATGTCCTCCTCATCGGCATTGGAGCTTACATGCACTTCTTCAAAGTCCACGGGCACACATGCATGCCTGGGGCAGAGCTGGGTCAGGGTGGCTGGCTCAGGGCCTCCCATACCTCCTCCAGGAAACATGCCCAGGCTCTAGCTGAGAGGGGACTAGGCCCACCCACGCCAAATGATAAGGACATGTTTGAGCTCTACAATGCAGTGAGCAGGACTGCCACCCTCCCATATAAAGCCAGCCTGGTGGGAATGGAAGCTTTCCTGTCACCACCTTGCTAAATGCTCAGGAAAAGTCCTGGCTAGTGGCTTCTGGGCTCACTGCCCTTACTGGGACAAAGTTCTCAGGGCCCTCTGTTGGAGCTAGGGCATGACCTTCCCTAGGGGTCAAGGCAAGAAAAAGTGGCCTGAGGTCTCCATACCTGAACACAGACTTAACATGCAACATGAGCTCTGGCCCAATGCCGTCTCCTGGAATCATAGTCACTGTGTGTCGTCCACCATACTTAGCCGATGGAGGCTGGAAAGATGGAGAGGGTAAAGACGGGCCTTTGGATATTTCCACATGCTCACTGGCTCAGCAACCCAGGGGCTCAAGCTAGTTCCTTTCTTCCCACCAGCAATGATTCCATACATTGGCCAACCGTGTGGTTCTAGCTTGGTGTATCCCCATCCCAAACAGGACTGATCATCTGAGTCCCTGGTCAGCAGCAGCCCCCAGGCCCACCCAAAGCAACTAAAACACCCCCCCAGATCTAACTCAGAGGAAAAGAAGAATACTCACAATTGTTTGTTGCTAGAAGGAAGACAGAAAGGAAGAAGACATGGATCAGCCAAGGTTGGAAGAACAAGGCTGTGACGGAGAAACCGGGGTCTTTTCCCTGGGGACAATGTCTAGCACAACTTAGGGAAGGGTGAGGTATGAGTAACCTCTGGAGACTGTGCCTCAGAGGGAAGGACACGAAGGCAGGGAGCAAAGAGGCATGGGCACTTGTGCATGCATATGTGTATACACACACTGCATGTGCACACAATTGCACACACAAACTTGTGCACCCCCCAACATATGGACAATTATACTCACACTTAGGCACACACGCCCCTGGGAGGCAGGTACTTACTGAGGAGATACTCCTCCGAGGGACCTCATGGGTACCCAGAACCTGCCAAAGAGAACCCAAATCAAAGTGTTGGTTGTCCATCCCTGAGAGTCAAGTTGGCCAAGGTCTCTTGACAGGGAGAAAGGATTAGCCCCACATGCCCAAACAAACCCCACCTGTGCATCACCAGCACACAATGTGCCCAGGAAGGTTGGCTCTAAAGCCCATTGCCAGTGACTGGCCCTTGGAGCACCACTCGAAATTGTTCCAATGCTTCACGCCTCCTTTGGCTCTTGGGTCAGTTTATTAAAAAGCTTTGTGTCCCAGGCTGGGATTATGGCTCAGCAGTAGAGCACTCATGTAGCACATGTGAGGCCCTGGGTTTGATCCTTAGCACCACATAAAAATAAATAAATAAACGTATTGTGTCCAACTACAATTAAAAATAAATATTAAAAAAAAAAAGCTTTGTGGGCTGAGGATGTGGCTCAAGCAGTACCGTGCTCGCCTGGCATGCATGTGGCCCGGGTTCGATCCTCAGTACCACATGCAAACAAAGATGTGTGTCCACCGAAAACTAAAAAATAAATATTAAAATTCTCTCTCTCTCTCAAAAAAAAAAAAAGCTTTGTGTCTCCCTGCCCCCCCTTTTTTTGCTTTTGATTCTTTTTTGGCCAATTATTGCTGTCCAGTGATGTCTACAACAAGGAAAAATTGGCAAAGTAAATGTGGTGCAAAACAGAAATCATTACAACAAATCACAGGGCCATAACAATAATGTTATCATATATTTTGTCATTTTTCCTTTTTTTTTAGAAGAGAGAGAGAGAGAGAGAGAGAGAGAGAGAGAATTTTTTAAATATTTATTTTTTTGTTCTCCGTGGACACAACATCTTTGTTGGTATGTGGTGCTGAGGATCGAACCCGGGCCGCACGCATGCCAGGCGAGCGCGCTACCACTTGAGCCACATCCCCAGCCCTTGTCATTTTTCCTTATTACACAGTCACTACAGTAAAAACAGAACCGGGAGATAAGGAGAAGACAGCAACCAGCTGCTCTGTGACAAGGACTATCACTCCCTAGGGAATGGCCCTTCAGAAGAAAACTTAAACATGAATGTGTAGGGAAATGCAGCCATTTCTGGAAGACTCATGACAGAAACCAATTTCTAGGAAGGCTTTTGTAAAGGACTGCAAGCTGCTTCATGGCCTGGATGATGAATGTCCCCAACCCCCTAAGTAGGAAACAGCTGTCTGGCCATGCCAGAGCCACATCTGACAAGTTCAGAGTAAAAGCTGCCTAGGCCAAACAGGCCAGGTGCTGAGAAGTGACTCACTGTCTTCAAGGGAGAAGCCTGTGTCCCAGACCCTGCTGCAGGAGAACTTTCCTCCCTTCCCTGATGTGCTCCACCTGGGAACACACCCAAGGAGATAGTACAGAGCCAAGGTACTCTTTGTTATTTGGGGAAGTCCTGCCACTTGCCCACTAGGCAGCAGCAGAGTGTTGTAGCCATTGGCAGAGGCACTGTGGCCATCTTCTAAAGAGCTGTGCCTTTCTACTAGAAGTCCCGAAGGCTCACATAGAATCTAATCATTCTCCATCTGGGTCCACCTGACTTGCATTAACAAGGGATCCACTTGCCCAAATGCTAGCAATGCAGTATGCCAGTCACTGGCCCAAGCTAGGAGGGGGTGACCAACTGAGACCACAGTCCCAAGGGCACCTCGTTATCTGTGTGGCACATGAATTTGCAGCCATAGACACACTTGAGACTTTGTTTTCTTTCTAGCACTTGTCAACATCTGGATTCATCTTATTTGTAGTCTCTCAATACAAGCTTGGAGAAGGCAGTTTATGGCCTACCCCCAGAGAGTTTTCCCTGATGTCCAAAAGCTGCCAAGCTGGGCTCCCAAAGCTTTACCTATTCCCTTCCAACCACCATTAAGGAACACCTCCCTAGTTTACTGAAGTATTGCTCTCTTCCCATCCTCTAAGAGCAGAGGTCATACCTCTCTTGTCTCCCACTGTCACTCTTCTCACTCTAAGTGCTTGATCCAGAGTTGTCACACAAGGGACATTTCCTTACTGAACAAGCACATCAGAAAATGAAGAGATAGATGGCAACCAGGCAGATCTCAGTCCAAATCCACCATCTGCTACTCTCAAGATGGCTTCATAGCCCCATCTGAAATCCCTATTTCATGTGACTGCTGGAAAGCAGGTATGTGAGCTGTTCACAGGTCCCAATAGGGCAGCAGGGGTTGTGCTAAGGGACAACTGCCCCATTCACCCTATCAGACCCTCAGATCAGACAGAGTTCAAAGCTATTGTTGTTGGAGAATATAGGGTTTACCCCTGCACCTCCCAGCAATTAATTCCTCCTGGGCCCTGTTTAGCTGTAGCAATGAGCCAGTATCCTGAAGGCCTACAGGTCTGGCTTGAAGTCTATGCAGTCCTGCCTATGTATGCCACCAGGGCTGAACCTCTCCCACACTTGCTTCTTATGCCAGATGTTTCACTGGGCTCTGGCCAAAGTCCCAGAGAACTCTTCAGAGAGAGACTTCCCTGACCTTGCTCAATATAGATGCAGGCATCTTCCTTCAGGAGGTTACAAAGGTTCTGCCTCATACCTAGCTTGCCCCATGAAGCTACCAAAGGAGCCCAGTATGAGGCAGGCTGGGATGTACACAGGCATGTATCATCCATCATCTTTTGATAGTTCCACAGAAACAAGGGTCCAGGATGCAGCATGCTCCTGCTGAAGGGCTCCCACATGCCACATCTTACTATATAGCTTCTCTTTGGCACTTTTCTGTTGGATCAAGTGCCAATAGTGGCTGCATGTTTTCCAAGGAGGTCCCAACAAGTGGGACCCTAAATCTGGAGTTCCTTTATAAGGTTTGCCCAGGACAACCAGTCTCAGGGCAAGGCTCCATCTGCCTATGAACTGTTCGCTGTTCCTTACTACCACCCCAAGGGCATCCACAAGCACCTACACATGGGGGGGGGGTCAGGGAGGAGAGAAATGTCTTCACCAAGAGCCTGCAGGTACCATCGAGGACTCTAGAAATCCTTTACATGTTGCTGTTCTTTCATTAGTGATGTGGAAGAAGTCAGCATTTTAAAGAGAATTTCATAATGCATAAGCAGTCTCCCCCAGAGGACAGAGGGGAGAGCCTTGGCAAATGGAAGCATCCACAGGAAGTGTTTACAAAATCATGGAGTTCTAGAAGGTCAAAATTTGCAGGATCCTTTGAGAATAAGAAGTCATCTCCCTTCACTGGACAGAAGGGAAATTGGAACCCAAAGGAGGAGGAGGAGCCTGGCCTAAGGCCAAGCAGTGGGTCAGTGGGGGAGCAAGGCTCGGAGGTCATACCTCTTATACCCCAGGGCCAATATTTGCTTGTAGCCGCTATGTAGTGCTAACCAGGACCTAAGCTATCCTCATCTCAAACATGTTTGAGAAGGGAAGAATCGGACCAGAATAAACAAGATACCAAATGCAGAACTGAGGAAGCAAAGACCCTGCAGTCTCTAGCACCCCCCAACCCCTGCCGCAGCTTCGGAAACCCTGACTTCTCATTACTAGCGCTTGGGGAGAGAGGAGTCTGGGAATGTAAGAATGTGGGAGGGATCAGGGGTGACTGGCTAAGTCCAATTATGCACTAGGGCAGGCGGCAAAGCGGTCCACTTGGGAAACCCGAGGAGGAATTGAGTATAGAACGGGATACCCAAGGCGGCATGAACAAGGCGGGGCCGGGACACGTGACCACCTCAGGAGGGCTCCCACAAGCACACCAAGAAGGTGACACTCAGCCGCCGCGGCCCACCCACAGCCCCCGCCACGAAATACAGACCCCTGGCGGAGCCAGACCAGGGCCAACTTTGGCCAATCCCGTCACTGACAGCAGAGGTGGCCAATGAACCCCGGCGCACAGCGCTCTTCCCCGCCCCTCTCGAGATCCGCAGCCAATCGAACTCCATTCTGCTCAAAGAGCGGCTGTCCCTGTCCCGGCTCCAATGGGGTGCAAGGACCCCAGCAAGTGCTGCAGCTGTCCGGTGTCCCGTTCCCCACTCACCTCCCAAGGACGACAAAGGAGGGCTGGCCTGAGCACTGTCTTCGCAGCGCCACCGGCGGCCGTCGCCACCTTCAGCGCCATGACAGAAAGTGAGAGCCGCAGCAGGTTCCAACGTTAAGACACTGTTCTCGCGAGAGATCTGCAGGGCGAGAATCCTGAGGGCACCGGTCCAGCATTGCGCACGCGCGAGGCCGCGCCGGTTCCCACGCCCCCTTCCGGTGCCCTCAGTACCGCTGCCGCCATCTTGAGTGGGGGGCGCGGCCGGCTGGGCCTCTGGCTCGGGGAGGGGACACGTCAGTGCCGCCAGCGACGTCACGAGGCCCGACCCGGCCTGCTTGGCCGCGATTGGCTGTCGCAGCCGCTTACGCGTCGCTCTTCCTCGTCTGCCCCGCGTGTTAGGGGAGCTCGCTCTCTTTTTCTCTCGGCAGAGAAGAGGCGATGGCGGCGATGGCATCTCTCGGCGCCCTGGCGCTACTCCTGCTGTCCGGGCTCTCTTGCTGCTCAGGTAGCGGCCTGGCCGGAGCTTGTTTCTGGCGAGCCTGTCCCACGGCAGGTGGTGCTGGGGGGTGAAGGGGTACGGGAGAAGCAGGGGTCTGGCCCTTCCCGAGGCTTATGGCTACCGGCCGGGCCTTCCTCTGAGAGGCAGGTGGCCTCGGGGTGCAGGGACCAACGTACCACACACACGTTTACCTAGCAGCCGGGCTGCTGGAAGAAACAGACATCCTTCTCGTCTGCTTATGGGAGAATCCCAATGCCAGCATCGTTCTCTTGGCCACCAGTTCCAACAGGGAAGGTGACACAAGTCCCTGCTCCTGCTCCCTGTCTCAGAGGGTAGTGGGACGGGAGCAAGGCTATACAGCACGGAGCAATAACGGTGAGAAACAGGGCTGGCAGAGAGGAACCACCTGAGCCTGTGCGGTGCAAGCCAGGCTTCCCCAGGAAAGTGAGAGCTAAGTGAGAAGGAGCAAGGACAGTCCAGACAAGGGACAGCAGGAGCACCAGGCAAGTTAGGGAGCTGTTGACTTTCCCTGACACTCTTGGTGTGTTCATCCTAGGGTTCTCAGCTAAGTTGAGCCACAGTCTCACTGATTTACATCCGTGAGTGACTCTTAACACCTCAGTGGGGGGGATGAGTCCAGTGTATTTATGAGGTTGTTGGCAGTAGCTGCATCAGGTGTGGGGGCCTAGACTGGGCAGGAACTGCCTTTTGACCATACAGTTTCCTGAATACTTCAAGGCCAGCATCAGCCTAACTGGCCTCCCTGCCCATACATTTCCCACCCACCCCTCAGGAATTCCTCAAGGCCATAGCCAGGAATTTTTTAAAAGGATAAACCTGACTATAAAACCTTTCAGAGGCTTCACAGTGTGCACACAGAACACTATGGTATCTGGCCCCTGAGAACCATCCTTCACTACCATTTGTAGGCATTTTCCTTCTGCTGTCCAGACCCAAAGTCTTTTCTTGACTTCCTTAACTTAAGCCATTATTTTGCCAGGTCATCACATTCAGAGAGCAGTTGGTTGAGAACTTTTCCCGCTTAGGGTAGTGTTTGCTTCATGCCCTCTGACATAGGTAGCACTCTTCTTTTCCTGTGGCTGTCTGTGGGTATGGAGATGGCTACAGTTGGCTCCTTTTTCTCTGGGCTGCTGAATTTACAGGAACAAGTTCTGTGCCTAAATCCAGAGCCCCTCCCATTTGCTGACCCTGGGAACCACTGAGGCTATTCTTGGCCTTCTGTCAACCAGCTGGGAACCTAGACCCTTTTCCTTATCTTGAAAGCTCCTGTACCTTGCCACCACTCTGCTTGGTGTCTCTGCTGAGGATGCTTTCAGTAAGTTGTCTGGGCAGTTCATGGCTCTACATTGAGGCTAGCCTGGCTCCCTGAGCTGCTGGGGTGTACCGTACCCAGGTAGGTTAGTTATATGGCTTCCCCTTCATAGGTCCAGGCACTAACATGCGTGGTGCAGTGAATCCAGCCTGTTCATGCTCCTCAAATACATGCACTTTCTCTTCCCTTGCCATTGCATTGAGGTCCACCTCTTTACCTGGCTGACCAGGAAGGTTTTCTTGCCCCACTGTTTCCTGCCTTCATAGCCATCAGACTCCCCTTTTTCACTGTACTTACTGTACTTATGCATGAGCACTGGGATTGGTCCCCCAGTCCACACCTGACGGGGGCAGAAGGACCTGTGTGTCCTCAGCTGACTGGACCTGGGAGGCAGAGCTGGGGCAGACCAGCCTAGCACACATAAGCCAGCTTTGTCTTCTCCCTACAGCAGAGGCCTGTGTGGAGCCCCAGATCACCCCTTCCTACTATACCACTTCAGATGCCGTCATTTCCACGGAGACTGTCTTCATCGTGGAGATCTCCCTGACATGCAAGAACAGGGTTCAGGTGAGACAATGGGGCTTCAGTCAGGAGGGTGTGGAGTGGGAATGATTCTTCTCATTGGCAATTGACAAAATCTGACCCAAGGGCCATGTTGACAGGGAGAATAAGGATTCCAATTCTTGGGGGTGCAGGAGAGATAAGGGCACAGCAAGGACAGATCTTAGCGAGTATTTAAGAGCATTTCCTAACTTGCTCATGTTTGCTTTCCCTCCATGCAGTAACCTTACAGAGATACCCATGTTTCAAACATGAATGTCTGGAACATGAGAAAGGGCTGGGTTCAGGCCCCTCCCTCTCTTTTCTGGTTGTTGTTTGCAAGAGTGTGTCCTTGTGGGTGTTTTGTTAAATTATAACACTCCTTGAGTTAAATTCCTCTTAGGCACTCCTTGACCCTAGCATCTTCGTTTTAGGTGCTGAGAAATAACAAGGACGTTTTCATCATGGGTCTTCTGTTCACAGTTAACAGACTTATGGGGGATTTTCCCCCAGGAAGAGACAGAAAAGACAGTGACAGGGCAGTGGTTGGGTTCCTAATACAGCTCCAGGTTATGGTAGGCCTGTCCTTATGGTTCTTACATGGTGGCCCCTACCAAGCACACTGCAACCCCCAGATAGGCCTGGCCTCCCTGCCTACATTCCTGACACTGCTGTAGGTAACACGATGGGGTCTCTGCCTGCATCCACAGAAGATGATGATGACTCTCTCTTTGTCTCCTCATCCAGAACATGGCTCTTTATGCTGATGTCAGTGGAAAACAGTTCCCTGTCACCAGGGGCCAGGATGTGGGCCGTTATCAGGTAAGGGATGCTGAGCCAAGGGTCAGGGAAGGCTACCTGCTCGTGAGCATGACTTGAAGGCTGCTTGTATTGATACTATGTCAGCATTGGTAGGGTGGCCCCTCAGGTGTCCACTGTGCCCACCCCCTACCAAACACACTCAACCAGGTGTCCTGGAGCTTAGACCATAAGAGCGCCCATGCAGGCACCTATGAGGTCAGATTCTTCGATGAGGAGTCTTACAGCCTCCTAAGGAAGGTAAGTATTGCTTGGAGGCCCCAGTGAGGGAGGGCAAGCCCTGCCCTCCTGCAGCTTCAGCCCTCTAGGGAGCTCACTCATGTGGAGCAGGATGGGCTGGGTGGGTGTCTTCCTGTGCTCCTACTCCACTCGTCCCACCTGTTACTTCCTCCTTTCTCTCCTTTGTTCTTCTGTGTTCCTGCCTTTCCTGCCCCTCTCCACCCCACCTAGACAACCCATTAAGTGTTCCCTGACCCCAGTACCTCCCTTGCAGGCTCAGAGAAATAATGAGGACATTTCAATCATCCCACCCCTGTTCACAGTCAGCGTGGACCATAGGGTGAGTGTCCTACTCCCAGGGGAACACTTAATATGTGGCACACCTCTTTTTAAGAGGGTTGGGGGTTGAGGGAAAGTTCTCTTCCTTTGCAGCCCCAGCTCTACCTGTTGGGCCATCATTAACCAGTGTGCCTTGTGTGCCCTGAGGGCGGGTGACTGGATCTACTCCCCTGAGCTAAGCTTTTGGTCTTTTTTCTTTCAGGGTGCCTGGAATGGGCCCTGGGTCTCCACCGAGGTACTGGCTGCAGTAATTGGCCTAGTGATCTACTACCTGGCCTTCAGTGCGAAGAGCCACATCCAGGCCTAAGGGTGGCACCCCCAGCTTTGCTTCTTTCAATAAACAGTCACTGGTTGTCATGAGTACATTTGGAACACAGGGCTCCTGGCTGACATTGCCATGCCTTCCTCACACTAGGAGAGCTGGGCACCCAGTGTGCCCTTTGCCCTCCTCAACAGCAGAGGTCAAACCTTCCCCATAGTGTCCTATGTCCACCTTCTCTGTGTCTGTCCTGGTTGCTGGCATGTTGGGCATGGATCCATCCCTTTCCTTCCCAGCACCTGACCCCCTCAGTGAAGACTGCTTTGTTCTCTCCTGTTCTCACCTGGTCCCCTGTGGCAGAGCTGTCAGCCCTCTATCTGGCCTCTTAATGGGGCCTCTTCCCATGGTTGGCCTGGGACAAGTCCCTATGACCTCTGATCCTGCCTCCGGCTGGGAAGCATGGGGTGCTACTCTGCTGCACCTGTGCCTTTAGGAATGGCATGTACTCTAGCCTGGCCAGAGAAGGCAGAGACTTTTCTAGTTTACCCATAATCCTTTAGTGTGTGCCATGGACACTTGTCATCTTCACAATGGCTTCTATTTGGAGCCTGGGGCATGAGTCACATACAGGTACTTTGCAGTGCTTTGCTGAGCAGTGAGGTCCCATCTTGCAGATGGAGTTAAATCTGGTATGTGCCTCAACACCCCACAGCTGTCCAGGCAGAAGCTGCCTCCAAACTCAACACCTTGGCCACTTTCTTATTTATTTATTTAATATATATACATATTTTTTTTTTTTTTAGTTTTTAGGTGGACACAATATCTTTATTTTACATTTATGTGGTGCTGAGGATCAAACCCAGTGCCTCATACATGGTAGGCAAGCGCTCTACCACTGAGCCACAATCCCATCCCCTAGCATGGGTATTTAGAAAACAGACTCCCCTATCTTGGAAAGCCCACTACTCCCTCCTAGTGATCCCTCATGAATACCCAGTGCCTTCAGCACATCAGGCAGGAATCCATGCATGTGCGTGTGGACAATGCTCCAGCTCACCCTTCCAGCTACTTGCATGGTCAGTGGCAATAAGTAAGCACCCTGGGGTCCAAAGGGGCTGGGTGCAAATTCTGTGAACCCTTTCCAGCTGCATGACTGCCTACTACAGGGTGTCAGGGAATTCTTGAGACTAGTCGGTAATGTCCTGGTACCTGAGAACACAGTCACCATTGGCCGTTACAGAGGAAATGGTATAGCCATTCCAGAAAAAGGAGGCAAGGCCCCGAGCCTGCTGGGAGGACAGTATCCAGGCTCCCTCCCCTGCCTAGGCTCTGCCACAGGCCTAGGAGGGCTGGAAGGAGTAGGAGGGTGTGAGGGTGGGCTTGTCCACCTACCCAGGTCTGCTAAGGGGCCTCCTCTAGACTATAGGAAAGTGGGTTGAGGTGGGCACAACTAAAGAGTTGGGCCCAAGGGGATCAGAACATACTAGCTCAGGCAGCAGATGAGCTTTCTGGAGTCCAGGGATAAAACCCAGTGCTGGGAGCAGTAGCTGCTCCCCTGGCTGCTAAGGAATGACTATTCTTTATGTTCTGCCAGCAGCCTAGCCTATGCAGGAAGACGGCAGCCCAGTTGCTTTTCTTGGTTCTGGCTCAACCAGGCAGTCTGATGGTAGTAGGACCCAAATGTGAAGACACTGTTCCAGGGCATCAGTAGCCAAGTGCTACCAGCCCTCCTGGCGCCACTTCTCCTTGAGATGGCCAAAGGACTCCAGGCTCTGGGCCCATCTTGGCCCATATCCTGTGAATACCCCATAAGAATAATGGGGAAGTGAGTCCCCAGAGGAAGGAACAGTTGGCCTTGGTTTCCACATATTCCCTCCCAGGGGCAGGAGGCTGATTTTGGTGTACCACACCCTTGGCTGTGGAATGGGAGAACTAGTCTTCCCTATTCCCACCTCCACTGCTTCAATGAGCCTGTCATCCACTCCCCTGCTCATTGTTGCTCCTAGGCAGGACTGCCATGTGACATGCTGGGCCTTCCCTCCCAGAGCCATTCAGTGTGGCAGACAGATGAGGCTGCACCCCTATGTCCCTGCCTTCCTGGCAGGAGGATGTGGATTCTGGAAATGGGCCCTTGGATTTTCCGCTCACCCATCAGAGCATCATATCCATCACCAAATTGCTGCCTGCATCTCTGCATTTAGAATTTAACCAACTGCTATCTCTTTCTCCAGGATAAATAGCATGATGAGAATGAACACAGGGAGGCCATGATTCAACCAAGTAGAAAGGCAGCTTGCTTTATTCTTGAGATGCAGGTGGGGGCAGGGTGGGACAGCCTGCCTGCCTCCAATCTGGGGCTCTCCAAACCTGAGGGGCACCACTTGCAAACTCCAACACCTGGAAGTGGGTGAAGGCCAGATGTGCATCTCTCCTGATCAGCCCACCTGCCTGTCACTAGGTCCAGGCTTCTGGTTGCCACCAAGTCCTCTCCAGGCCAGACGGCCTGAGGTCTTCCACTTGTTGTTCATGGGGCTTGGTTTCAAAAATCCCCTTGATATCTAAGCACCCTCCTCAGACCATTCAGAAAGAGTGGCCCTGCTCCAGATGGCATCAGGCACAAATGCGGGCTCAAGTTAATTCTTCTTGGATGGACACTGCCCACTCAGTCCCTGCAGTCTCATTCTCCTCCAGTCACTGGGGAAGGATGCAGCCCCCAGGAGTGAGCCTCAAAAGCCATAGCAGAGGCTCCCCTTCCCCACCACAGAGTGGAGGCCACTGGGACAGCTGCTTCCCATTCCTCCCACCATTCCCTCCCCTCCCTTCCCACCCCAGCCCTCCCTCTCTTCCTCCCCCCACCTCCTTCCCAACCAACACTGGGTGGGGTTCCACCTTGGTCAGGCTGCCTCAAGGAGCTGCCAGCGCCCAGAGCAGGTCCACAAAACAGAAAAACAACTATTGGCAAGCACAGAAAGGGAGAAAAACCACAAAAATCAGGGTTGCCTCTGTCTACAAATAACTGCAGCTCCCAGGGGTCGAGAGAGGCTGCGCTCAGCGGCGAAGCTGGACATTCTCTTGTGCTTAGGACAGTCTACCTCACTTCTCTTTGCACCAACTTCCCTGTCTCCAAATATACATGTCAAGAGTACTGCATATATGTCATGCACACAAAGGGGTGCCCATTACAGGTATGCTCCCAATGCCAGCTGTTGACATGGTCTTTTGGGGAGAGGGAAGTAGGTGATAGAAAAGAAGTGTCCCTTCTCCTTGGGGCTTCTCTGTCAACAAAGTCTTGTGCACACACAAAGACAGGAGTATGTACGTGCACAGTGTGCACACGCACACAGACACACACTAGATTCTAAGGGAGGGTGAGGGCCAGGCCTGGGAGGCTCCCTGGGCCTGGGCTGGGCTCCTGCCCGGGCGGTTCAGACAGTGGTGACGGAGAGCAGAGGGTTGTAGATTCGCTTGCCGTCAGCTGAGCGTGCGCCATGGGCCAGCATCTCCTGGATAGTGATCCAGTTATCCAGGATCTTCTTGTTCCGCTTCTTCATGGTTTTGCGATGGCTCAGGGCGATGATGTTGAGCTCGGGCTTGCTATCGCCATTCTGCTGCTCCCTCAAGCACTCCAGCCGGCTCTGCATCATGAACTCGCGCCGCTTCCTCTGCTCCCGTGCACGGATCAGGTGCTGCTTCCGCTCCTCCTTGCTCCAGTAGCGGCCCATCTTCATCTCACTCACTGCGTCGTCATCAGTAGTCATGCCGCTGCGCTCCTCCCGAATCTTCAGGGCCCGGGCCTTCAGCAGCCGATCTCGCACAGGCCGCTTGGCCACGTAGCGTGTCCCGTCGCTGCGAACCTTCACCTTCCACTCCATGCGGGGTGCTTCAGCGGCCGCAGCCACCACCCCACCCACCCGAGGGCCCCCAGCCAAACTCAAGGGGCTGTGGCCCAGCTCCTCCAGGCCACGGGTCGGGGCCAGCTGCACACAGCTATGGTAGTGCTCGCTCTCCTGGCCTTGGCTACGGTGGCGCCTAGAGAGGTAAGGACTGCCTTCAGGGCCCACACGCTCCAGGGTCACCCCCGTCTTGGGGCTGCGTCTGACTCGTTCCTCTGCATGCTGTCTCCGGCCCACCTCAGGATCCCGGGAGAGGGATCGGAACTTGGCGGGGCTCCCAGGCAGAGGAGCAGCCTTGGAGGGGATGGCGACAGGGGGACCAGGCGGGGTCCGGTTCAAGTTGGAGTTGCCAGCAGTGGCCCGCTTCAGAGGGCTCTCAGGAAGGGGCTCCACGAGCAGTGGGGTGCTGCGGCAGCTCTCCCCGGTGTTGTAGGCGCTGGTGCTATCCTTGTCAGACTTCTCTGGCAGCTCAGAGATGTCAGACAGCTCATGCTTCTTGGGCTCACTGGCCGCCAGGTCATAGAGACTCTCCTCCTCCAGCAGCCAGGCCTTCATGCAGCGCTCGCGCAGTTGTTGCATCTTCTGCGCCCGCAGGATGTTGCGACACTTGAACTCCAGGTGGCGAAGCTCCTCCTCCAGCATGGCCATCTCGTGGCCCAGGCTTTCATTGCGGTTGACATCCAGAGCACTGTTGCTACCAGAGGCCCGGGAGAAGACAATGCCCAGCTGGTTGCCATTCTCCAGGTGGCACTTGATCTCCAGTAACTCCCGGTAGCGCTCATACTCTTCATCTGTGAGGCCAGGCACATCGCCACCTCCAAGCCCTGCCCCCTCTGCCAGCAGTGAGTCCATGCTGAAGTGGAAGTCCCGGCTCTGCAGAGAATCCCCTTGCAGGCCAAACTTGCGCAGGCTCCCAGGGGTGTTGGTGGTACTGGGGGGCTCATCCCCCAGCAGGTCATGCTCAGAACTCTCTTCATTACGGGTACTCTCATCAGTCCGGCCCACCCCACTGTCCAGCTCCTGGCTGTTGCTCAGGCCTGGGCCCCCATCAGGAGCCCCCTTCTCCTCTTCATTCCCAGGCTAGAGTAAAAAAGACAAGCACACTCAGGGCCCCAAAGGCCTGAAGGGGCTTCAGGGTTGTTTCTTCTCCTGGCCCAGGCTAGAAGACCCTGCACACTCCCAGTCCCTTCCCCCTTCTCTCCCTCTTGCTCTCCCCAGTAATAGCTCTTCCTTACCTGTTGGGCAGGGGGTGACTTAAGCTTCCGAGCACGCAGGTCCCCCTCATTCTCAGAGCCAAAATCATCCAGGAAGTCATCCCGGTCACTGTCCTTCCACCGCTTTGCTAGCTGCAGAGACAGGCTCGAGCTAGTCCCATTGCTTCAAGGTTCTCCCCAGATGCCCATCAGGTCCCTTCTAGGTCAAATAACCCAAGAAATGGCGTAGTCTCAGCCTATTCAGCTATTAGAGGCTGGAAGGGGAAACAAGATCTGGGACAGCTCTATCCACCCACCCTCCAGCTCCAGACTGTTAAATGTCTGTGCACTTGTCACAGATCAGCAGCTTCCAAGGAAGCCAGCCCAATGTTGAGAGTCCCAGGTCACCTGAATATGGGTACACACACCTGGCTCTCAGGCCGAGCAACCAGCAGGGAGATGTTGGTGTTCTCCTCCTGGCTCAGTATAGCCACTGCCTCTTCTCTGTTCTGGACATCCATGCCGTTTATCTGGCAGGCCAGGGGACAATCAACAAGGATGCTAAGGCTGGCTTTGGGGCTAAGACACGTACTTGAGTTCTGGGAGGGTATAAATAAGCAGAAGGTGCCAGGGAGAGAATGGTCTGGCCCATGCAAGAGGACATGTGTGTTCCAAGGACAAGACAGTGAGAATGTAGGGAAAGGAGGCTGGGGAGCTGTCTGCAGATGCCATGGCATTTGGAAGGGAGGTTGAGCAGAGGAGAGGAGGCACAGCCCAGGTTTTGAACACAGTAGGCTGCCTGGCCTCAGTCTTGGCTCTCAGTGAGAGCTGGGTATGGGCTAAAGAAAGGGAGCAGGGCCATCACTGGGTGCAGCAGGGCCTCCGGTCAGACCTGGAAGCCTGCAAATGCTCACCTGGATGATGCGGTCTCCCTCACGGATCCGGCCATCTTTGGCTGCAATGCTGTTGGGATTTACCTGCAGGACACGTGCATCTTGGGGACTCAGTGCCTAAAGTGCCCTTTTCAGTGAGAAGGGGCAGCCTCACCTTGGAGGTCCCCAAAGCAAAGTGAAGCTCCAATTTCAGCTCAGAGCAGCAGCTTCCAAGCTCCAGGCAGCAGAGGCAGAGGCAGAGGCAGTGGGCCCCAAGTTAGTCACTTCCCCAGCCTGGGAGAGCATACACTGACCAGAAGCTCCCTAGCTTCTGCCCAGTACTCCCACACCCTTGCCTGTGCCCCAGCACTCTGTGCTCCTTTTCATGGAAGCCTGTTATTTTATTTACCAAGAGCTGGGCAAAGCAAAGCAGCTGGTTACTCTCAGAATGAAAAAAAAAATCCACTCTGAGGCTCCATGGCCAGTGGAAACTTTTCCATCCAGAAGACTAGCTTTATTATGATACTGCTAACAGAGGGTAGCTGAGGAGCCATGTTCCCTCTGGTGGACACACAGAAACTTGGCAAAGGGAGGGAGGGAGGTGGTCCTCTGTCAAGTCCTAGGGAGTTGGCCCCACAATGTGGGAGAACAAAGCCTGGGCACCGGTCTCCTGCAGAGGACTGCTTCACTGGCCCAGTGAAGCTATCAACTGCCTTGTCCTCACCACCCAGCAGCATACTGAGATGCCCAGGGAACAGTGTTTGAGCCCTGGGTGGGATGTGTGGAGAGGCCACAGGGATCATGTGGCATCAGAGCCCTCCCTATGCCAGAACTTCCTTGGCACCCGCCTCCATACCTCTCCAACGTAGATGCCCAGGTCTTCCTCGTCATCCGTGCGGTAGCACACCATCAAGCCCAGCTTGTCCCGGTGGCTGCTTTTGTACAGCTCCACCTCCTGCCATAAGGGTACGGGAGGAAGCAAAAGTAGAAAGACCCAGACAGTGTGAGCAAGGAAGCCTGCAGCCAGTGACAGCCTCAGCCCAGACTGTCTCCCCCAGCACCCCTGGCCTTCCCCTCCAGTCACCTAAACCGAGCGTCCAGCCCCTGGCTTTGAGGGCTTCCTTCTCTTACCATCCCAAATGGTGCACATATTCAGTGGTCTCCCTACCAGGAAATGCCCAAGACAGACAGGATGCACAGGACGCACGGGACACACACATGCGTGGAACATGGACTCACCAACACAGACGTAATGCACTACTACCTCACCCGGGCCCTCCCTGACTCAGCCAGATGCGCACCAGGAAGGACACACCAGGGAGGGCTCAGTGGGAAGAGCCAGGAGGCCCAGCCGCCTGGGGGCAGCAGGAGCCAGGTCTGAGCAGGGCTGCAGCCAGCCATCCTGTGCCGCCTCCTGAGGCTGGCTGCGGGCCCTGGCCCGGCTCACCTCATACTCCAGCTCGTCCATACGGTCTGGCTCCTGTGGGCCGCCCTCCATGAACTCCGCAGGGTCATAATACTCATGGCTGATGGGGGGGCTGCCCAGGAGAAGGTGGGGGTCAGGCAGGCCATCTGTTCCTCTGGCACCCTAACCCCAGCTCCTAGCTGGCCAGCAGGGAGCCCTGTGCTGGGTACACTCTCCATGGCAGGTAGCCCAACAGCTTCCTCCAGAACCCCTCCTTATAACTGTATGCATCCATGGAAACATCAGAATGCTTCTCAACTGTGAGTGAGCAGGGATCAATGCTGAGGACCCAGGCATGCCTAGCTCTCCCTGCCTTTTCTCCCAGAACAGGGACAAACTTCTCCAAAGCTCCAGGTGCCCCATTTGTCTCCCAGTACTGGCCACACTCATGCAGCACCCCCAGGAGTTAGCCAGGAGGCCTGCAGAGCAGATGGGCATCCCCTCTGCCACTAAGGGCTGCCCTCCTTGCCCCAAAGCTAAGGTTGGCTGCTCATAGCCCTATGGCCTACCTCTCTGCAGAGGAGGGATCCCAGGACCACCTCCCTGCAGCCTGGGCCAAGATTAGCAGAATGAGTCAGCGCTCACATGGTCATGGGCCACCAGGCCTGGATGAAAGGCCCTTCTTCTGAGCGGGCCAAAGAAAGAAGCCGAAGAGATGGAGGAAATTCAGAGCAGGTAGAAGGATGGGACAGACAAGGGATGCAGGAAGATTCAAGGAGTGATGCTGTGAAGAGCAGAGACAATGGGGCGGCAGAGGAGGAGAGGGGATGGAGGAGCAGCGAGGTCCAGGCAGGTCAGCCCCCTTCACCAGCTGCTGCTGAGCCCAAAGCTAGAGGCCTGGAGGTTTCTGAGCCCTCAGGTGCCATAGTCGGCTCTGGAAGCCAAGGAGCCTGCTTCCTGCCTGAGAGGCAGGCGGAGGTGGGGGTCTCCCTGCCACTGTCAGAGCTGCATCAATGACGCCTTTGGACATCATGGGGACAGTTGCCCCAGGTGGTATGTCCTCTCTGGAGGCAGGGCCCAGGGCCCTCCTAAGGGCAACTCACAGCTCAGAGAGGACGTACGGCTCCAGGATGCCCATAGGTGGGGTGGGCGGGCGCAGCTTGCCCAGCGCCATGATATGTTCGAAGGTGATGTCGGTCTGAGTGCCACTGTCCACCAGTTGAAGGTCGTGGCAGGAGCTGTCCCCCCGCAGGCGGGGGCTGCGTCTCAGCACCTGGATCACCAGGGGCTCCTTGGAGGCTCTCAGGGCCTCCAGGGTTTGCTCCTGAGACAGCTTGGAGAGCTCCTTCCCGTTTACCTGCAGCAGAGACACGTCTCCATGAGAACCCTCGAGGGCTGGCTCCTCCCCTCTAGGGGTGAAGACCAGCAGGACCCTGAGCACCCCAATATGCTCAACTGAGGAATGCGCTCTGCATGCATGGTCCTGGTTACCCTTGATGCCCTCATTCTCAGGCAAACCCCACTCCTCAACCTCTACCCCACGAGTGATGTCTGGGGATTTCTGGGCCATGCTGAGAGCCAGAGTGACCTAGAGTCTGTGCACTAGTTCTGTAGACTGTCCTCACCCCAGAATCTCCTTCAGTCTCTCCTTGATAAGGAGCCATCCACAACTCTCCTGTCCTCCCACCCACTAGGACGGGACCTACTTTTCCTTCAGGCAACACTGAAGCCAGAACTAGCACCTAGAAGACCCCCAGAGAGCTCCTTAACAACAGAAGCACTGCACCAGCCAACCCTAATGAACAGCTACACTGTTCACCTCAGCCATCAAGGCAGGAGGACAACCCTGGCAATAGGTGGGATTTATCAACAGATGCCTACTTGCTAAGGCTGGGCGGGGTCTGCTGGGAGAGGAGTTGGAAGATGTTAGAACTTGATCTATGTCCTCATGGTGGTGACTGACTTGCTGACTAGAAAAGTCTTTGAAACTAGAAGTCTCCTGGAATAGCAAGGTGGCCTAAGAGAGCTGCCAAGAAAGTGGTCCTGACAAAGTCACCACCAGGTTTTTAGGCACCTGCTACATGCCAGGTTCTGGGCAGGGTCCTTGATGTGATCCCCCCCACCTAGTCTTGACCCCTAAGTGTTACTGCCTCCATTCTGCAGATAGGAAACTGAGGCTCAGCCAGGTGAAGGGACTTGTATGAACGTCAGTAGCCAGAATGAGGTATAGGGGAGGATGGGGCCATGCCAGGCCAAGGCCTGGGGCCCAAGACAGAAGTAGAACCGGGAACAGCTTAGTAGGAAGAACAGGGCAATCTGGGGTAGAAGGTGGTGCACTGGGAAGCAGAGCCAGAAAGGGAGAAAAGCCATTAGGAGGGCAGGCATCCCAGCTGAACAGAGAGTGAGGAGTGCCTGCAAAGCACCATGGGCAGAAGGCTGGCCACAGCCCAGCCAGCTTCTGCAGAACCCTGCGTACTGGGTCCTGAGGTGGTATGCTGCAACTTTTATATGCAAGAACCCTTCTATCCTTTCTCAAAGAGATGCCTACCCAGAGTGCACACCCATGCTAGTAGCTGCAACATCACAGCCCTAGCCTGGAAGGTAGCCTGTCTAGTGGAAGCCCAGGTATCCCAGGGACTCCTCCTAGCCTCAGTGATGGCTCCTGACTTCTGAGCCAATGTAACCCAAACAATTATCTTTCTGCTATTTCATTATGTCCTTGTAGATAATTTGTTTTCTAGGTCTCCCTTCTCCCCCCAATATTCATGTTCTGAAAAGTGTTCAATCCTCAGTACCACATAAAAGTAAATTTAAAATATAAAGATATTTTAAAAATAAGAAAACCATAATGAAGAAAACCAAAGTTGCCCATCATCTCAGGAATGTAAATGCTGTGGCCCTGTGGACATACTTCTTTCTAGTCTTTTCTTTATGTCTACCATTAGATAGGTGCAGGTTCTCAAAGCTCCTACACACCAGCCCTACTGGCTTGGTCCGTACTTTACATCACTAGGATTATTATTATTATTATTATTTTTAGTTTTGCTATAAAGTATTTAGCAAAGTTGGGCACTGTGGTCTACACCTATAATTCCATTGATTAGAGAGGCTTAGGCAGGAAGATTATAAATTGGAGGAAAGCCTCAGCAAATTAGCAAGACTGTCTCAAAATAAAAAATGAAAAGGGCTGGGGATGTAGCTTAGTGGTTAAGTGCCCCTGGGTTCAATCCCCAAAACCAAAGAGAAAGAAAAAAGAAGAGTTGTATTACTGAATTGAAGACTGTGAAGGAAAGAAACAGAGCTTTCCAGCCAAGAAGGTATTTGTTGGGAAAGTGTCAGAAAGTCAGGTGGGACAGAACATGATGTTCCTGCGGGAAGACCTACAGTAGACAGGCAGGCTGGAGAAGGGGCTACGTGCAGGACAGTGAGCCTTTGACAGGGATGTAGGAATGACCTTGAAGCCCTCCAGCAGTGGCTGGTGCCAGTTGTTAAAGAGAGCCATTAGCAACATTTCGACTGTAGAAATGTACCACTAAATGAATGGTATTAAAAACAAAGGCACTAAAGACTGAGAACTCCTGGCTTTCTAATTTCTAATTACTTGACTGCTCTTACTGTCATCTCTGCTCTCTGCATTATTTCCATCCAGTGTGTCTGGAAGTGAATGTTAAATGATGGCATGTGTACGGCTGCACACCTCTTACTCCTGCTAAGTGACATCATGGTGATGGCTTGAAATTGGCTACAATGGAGCATTTACACCATGGAAATCGGCCAGTGGCCTAACTGGGTACTTTATTTTTGTTTTGGAACATTTGCTAGCTTACCACTGCCCTTGAGTGAAAGCAAACATGGTGGCAGAAGGGCTCAAAGCTGTTCTCAGGGTTTTCGCGGGGGAGGCTTCTCCCTGAAATTCCCAGGGCAGGGCAACAAACATACTGTGGGATGCTCAGGTGACACAGAACCGCAGGAATGTGGTTTCTCCCTGGAATCATTACCCAGCAGCAGTGTTGCTATGGAAACTGGACCCAGGCACTGGGAACAGCATGTAGGGCGGGCTGGAGGGGGCTGAGCACATACAGTCTCAGCACCTCAGATCAGGCGCCATCAGAGAGAATTGCTTGTGACAGCCCAACAGGCTTTTCTTAGCCCAGGTGGGCTCTAAGCATAGGCAGATCTGGGGTGGCAGCCTGAAGCCTCCTCTCTCTCTTCCTCCTCAGGTTATGGTGGGCCTCAAGAGCTAATGAGGGTGGGTAGGGCGGAGACAAGCTGTAACAGTGAAGAGATAAACCCCCCTGGGGAAGAGAAGGGCTACCAACCAGATGGGACTATGCACCACACCAACCAAGGACACATGGGTCCAGTAGCAGTGAGGGCCACAGTGTGTTCCTTCACTTGCTGATGGTAGCAGGTATTGTTATCCTGTATGGATCCAACTGTTGTGAGGCCATGCTCTGAAATGTTCCTGCTCTTCAGACTGCCTGCTGGACCACTCTGGTCTCTAAAAGGTGTCCAAGGCCATGAGTGGAGCTCAGAGGTAGAGTGTCCAGCAGTAAAAAAGAAAAAGGTGTCCAGACCCAGGCCTGCTTACCGCAGACATTCCTGCCACCCCACAGGCTAATGTCCAAGCATTCTGGACACCACCCCTGCTGCTATCTGGGCAGGACCCGCCTAGCAATTTCGAATGGATCAAAGACTTTCATGGACAAGGCCAAGACATCTGTCTTGGAGACAGTGAATAGTGTTAGGCTAGATATGAAAAGAAACTCCAAGGATGAAAATAAACAATAATGGAGGAGTTGTTAAGACTTTGGGACAAGAAGAGACACCTGAAACACAGGCTCGGAGCATAGAATTGATGACAGATTATGGAGAATTCATCAGAGTTCCTACAAAACATTAATAAAACACAACTTGATAGGAACCTTGGCCAAGGACGCCAACAGGCATTCAGTGAAAGGCATCCCAAATCAGTCATGCTCTACAGTGCTGCAGTGAGATGGGATACGCCTTTCAGGATCCTTGGGTACTAGCCACATGGCTAAAACAATGTGTGTTCCGCTGTCACAGCAAATGATGCAGCAGCCCAAAGGCTGCTCAATAGTACAGTGGTAAAACATGCCAGCAAAGTTGTACATGCAGTTTAGAGAAACCACATGCACTATTAAGGTAATAGCATAAAGAGAAGAAAATCTGAATTGGGAGTAACCATGTGGCATCCCCCTAGGAGAGGAGGGAGGAACAGCAGGGATAGTGTAACAAAGGGCTTCAGGTCCACCTTGAACACCTTCTTCAAAGAACAGTGAGGAGGCCAGCAGGGTCCAAAACAAGTCTGGAGGTCAATGCTTGCAGAAGCAAGTCCAGGAGGCCTCAGGACACCCATACTGGAGTTGTCTTCTCTGTCAGGAGGGGTCTCACAGATGAGCCACATGAAGACACAGAATCTCAGGCTACCAGAGGCCAACTGGGGAAGCCCCCTCCTCACTGTAGTGAGGGCTGTGGACAAGTGGGAGGAGGATATCCCCATGGGTTGTGGAGCTCTGGGACTAAGAATAGGTGGTAGGACTGTGAGTGGGGGTGGGGAGTGAGGTCTAGGTATAAATGGGCCATGTGACAGTGTGAGTCTGTACAGCAGTGAGGGTGGCTATTCTCCTTCCAGGATGTCACCTCTTCCCCTAGCTTCCAGGCTAAGACCATCAACAGCCTGTGTCATTTTCCTATCTTCTCCGTCCATGCTGTGCCTGGTGCCCAGTGTACCTCACCATGGGTACCTTCTGTCCCTCTGGAAGTGGCCTACAGGGCCAAATCCAAATCAATTCATGCCACACTAGGCTTTTTTTTTTTTTTTTTTTTGGCACCAGCGATTGAACCCAGGGGCATACAATCGCTGAGCCATATCCCCAGCCCATTTTATTTTGAGACAGGGCCTCACTAAGTTGCTGAGGCTAGCCTTTAACTTGCCATCCTCTTGCCTCAGCCTCCTAGACAACTGGGTTTACAGGTATATGCCACCACAACTGGCTTTTTTTGGCATAGCCAGAGGTTTATTTAAATAGATACACATTCAAGGGAGAGTGGGGGCAATCTCAAAAGAGAGGCACCTTTGGGGTAAAAGCAAGGAATAGGTATTCAAGACCGAATGTGAGCCCTCTCTAGAGGGATAGACAGCCCACACTACTCTTCCTGACCTGTGAGTATCCAAACTAAGTCAAAGTAAACATCCAAGGGCTTGGTATGGGCATGGAGAGCACCAGGCCTCCTATGACAAAGTCCCAAGGAGTCCTTGTCACAAGACCAAGGTTCCCTGAGGGCAATAGCCTGGCTATTTTCATATGCAGAAAGAATCACATAGCTTTCCCTGGGGCACATCTACTGTGGAGAGAGTGGCTCATGTCTATAAACTCTAAGGATCCCCTTCATCAAGTGCAAAACTACCTCCTTTGGAACAACACAGAAGGAATCCACTTTTTTCTATCACAGAGAGAGTGGGACTTGCTGATCAAGGATATTGTCAATAAAAAAAAAAAACTATTAAAGAAATGTTTCCGGGGCTGGAGATGTGGCTCAAGCGGTAGTGTGCTCGCGTGGCATGCGTGCGGCCCGGGTTCAATCCTTAGCACCACATACAAAGATGTTGTGTCCGCCAAGAACTAAAATATATATATATATATATATATATATATATATATATATATATATAGAAAAGAAATGTTTCCAAAGACTCATGGATGGGGCTGGGGTTCTCAGCGGTAGAGCGCTTACACTTGCCTAGCATGTGTGAGGCACTGGGTTCCATTCCTAGGGCTGCAAATAACAATAATAATAACAAGCCAGGTACAGTGATGCACCCCTTATAACCCAGTGACTTGAGAGGCTGAGGTAGAAGGAGGATCCCAAGTTTAAGAATAGCCTGGGGGGGTACTGAAGTTGTGGCTCAGCGGTAGAGCACTCGCCTAGCACGTGAAAGGTGCTGGGTTTGATCCTCACCACCACATAAAAATAAAAACAATAAACAAAATTTAAAAAATAAAGGTATTGTGTCCACCTACAACTAAAAAAAATAATATTTTAAAAAATCAAAAAGGAAAAGCCTGGGCAACTTAGTGAGACCATCTTAAAATTAAAAGGGGGGGCTTGTGGTGGAGCTCTATGGGAGAGTAGCACCCGTGCTATCAGTCTCCAGTATTGAAAAATAATAATACTCAAAACACCACACTAAGGACATAGAGGAGCACAAAGATCAAGTCCCTGGCAATTACCATGCAGAGACAGTGAGGCCACCTGTTAGCATACCGCCATCCTGCCTGGGAACTTTATGTCTCCCCTGGGTGATTGATTCTTCAGCATCCAGGTCTGTTTCCTTCCTGGTTTGCTGCCCAGATGGGTCCAGTTCAGTTCAGAGTCCTTGGTTATCACCTTGGAAACTGCCCTGAACAGGTACTTGATCCTCAGCAGAGATCCTCTGCAGGAATCAGGGCCCAAATGATATTCATACTCTGCTTAGGGACAGACAGCTGCCTCCTGTTTGCACTCTGGGAGCCCTTATTGCCCTGGGTCTTCTGCAAGCTCAGTCTCCACAGGTCAACAGAAGTGGTCACCTACAGATACTACGGCACTTAGTGTTCTTCAGCCCAGCCCATCACCCTTTCTCAGCACACTATCAGTCAGAATCTTACACCAGAAACTAAAATCTTACCCCAGAAAGTCAACTTTCTGGAGAGTAATCCGTCAGTAACTATAAAGGCCCTCAAACATGCTCATCAAGCCTGACAACTTGGAGAGACGCTGTCTCAAAATAAAAAAATAAAACAAGATGGGTATGTAGCTTACTGGTAGAATGCCCCAGGGTTCAATTCCTAGTACCAAAAGAAAAAAAAAGTCCCATTGTATGGACAGATCTCTCTGTTTATGCACTCATCAGATGATAGGACATTTGGGTTGTTTCCATCTGCTGCTCTGAACATTCTTGTATGAGGTTTCGTAGCTCAGTGGGAGCGCACTTGTCTAGCATCTAAGAGGACATGGGTTCATTCCCAGCACTGTGTGTGCAAGTGCACATGTGTATAGACAGAAGCTGGGAGCAGATATATTAAATCAATGTGTAAGGGGAATAAAAACGTTGGAGATTTTTTCTATTTTCCAAATATTATATAAACATGGCCACATTATTTTTGAAAATATGTAAGCCAGGCACTGTGGCAGATGCCTATAATCTCAGGGGCTGGGGAGACTGAGGCAAGAGGATGGCAAGTTCAAAAACTTGCCAGCCTCAGCAACTTAGCGAGACCCTGTTTCAAAAGAAAAAAAATTAAAAGGGTTACAGATGTGGCTCAGTGGTTAGGTGTCCCTGGGTTCAATCCCCAGTACCAAAAAGAAAAAAGAAAGGAAAATATAAATGTTTACAAACTAAAAAAAAAAAAAAAGCATCCAGGAAAATTCTATTCTCATGATAACAATGATAATATTAAGCAAAGAGCTGTCTTAGGTCCATGTGATCCCAATTTGGGGAATAGGTATGGGAGGTAGGTGGGGGATAGAGGCCCCAAGGGCTGTAGGTGTAGAAAAGGAAAACAAAAAAGTTCTCACTCTATCCCAGAAGAGGCATCAAGCCCCATGCCTTCCCCAGAGAAGGCTGGGAAGCTCATTCTTTCTGGAAGGCTGGAGGAGGGCCTGAACACGGAGCAGGTCTGAGCCACTCCTGCCCCCCTCTACTCATCACCCCCACTGTCCCTGTAAGATTTGCAGAAAGGGTACTGTGGGTAGCCCCTGGCTTCCCTCAGCCCATTGTGGGGCATAAGGGGACAGGAGGCCCCCAGGGGCGGAGGGGTGGGGCCCTAGGCCCCTATAGCTGGAGTTGGGTACCTGCTAGGAATCCCATGCTCTGAGAGTACAATCCATATCCTCAGGGAGTCAAGGACAAGTGATTTCTGGACAAAACCTGTCCCCACTCCACCCCTAATAGGAAAAGAATTGAAAGCAGCTAAAGGAAGGAGACAGATGCTTCTGGCTGGGGGCAGGGAACTTGGGGGGGGGGATGGAGGTGGCAGGACATGGTCAAAGTCAGTTTGTCTTTTAAAAGCAGAGTGTTGCCAGGCACAGTGGTGTACCCCTGTAATCCCAGGGCCTCAGGAGGCTGAGACAGGAAGATCACGAGTTCAAAGCCAGCCTCAGCAACAGTGAGGCATGAAGCAACTGAGTGAGACCCTTCTCTAAATAAAATACAAAATAGGGCTGGGGATGTGGCTCAGTGGTCAAGTGCCTCTGAGTTCAATCTCTGGTATCAAAAAAAGCAGACTGTTGCTAGCTAGGGGCAAGGGACAGAGAGGACTAGAAAATGACTCCAAACAAGCACAGGAAAAAATGCTCCCATTATTCATCATTGAGGAAATGCAAATCCAAACCCAAATGAGACCACTTTACACCCACTAGCATGGTTAGATGAACAAAAGGAAAACAACAAGCACTGAGGGGATGTGGAGACACTGGAGCCCGCACACATTGCTGGTGGGAGGGTAAAATGGTGCCACCCGCTGTGGAATATGGTCTGGCAGTTCCTTAAAAGGTTAAACAGAGTGTATATGAGATCCAGCAATCCTTGAAGAACTGAAAACAGGCATTCACATGAAAATTGTACACAAATGTTCAAAGCAGCAATATTCACAATAGCCAAGGCTTGTGAGCAACACAAATGTCCACCAACAGATGAATGCATAAACACAATGTGGTCCATACATACAGTGGAATACCAGCCAGCCACTAGAGGGGATGAAGTTCTGATGCAAGCTACAAATGGTGGACCTTGCAAACCATCTATGCAAGTGAAAGAAGGTGGACACAAAGGGCCATATACTGTATGATCCCACTTAAATGAAATGTTCAGTACAAGCAAGTCCACAGGGACAGAAAGCAGGATGAGGGTTTCCAGGGGTTGGAGAAGGGGGAGCAGGCAGTGACTGCTTAATGGGTCTGGGTTCCCTTTTCTAGTGATGAATGTGTCCTGGAAGGAGACAGTAGTGGTTGTACAACATTGTGAATGTATGAAATGTCACCAATAAAATTCATTATGCATGTTTTACCACAATAAAATAAAGTAAAATAAACTTTTTGGATGTGGTGGTACATGCCTATCATGCCAGCAGCTCCAGAGGCTGAGGCAAGACAATTGCAAATTGCCTGGCCACTTGAGAGAGATCCAGGGCTAGGGATGGGATGTAGCTCAGCAACAGAGGCCCCTGGGTTCCATCCCCGGTACCAGCAAAATGACAAAAAAAAAAAAAAAATCCTGCTGCCCAGGTCCACAGGTACCAGGGGTGTTGTTACAGGACAGAAGAAGTTTGAGAAAGGGAAAACATCAGAATTGGGTCAGAAGTTTCTGTCTTAATTGGGAAATGGGCATATTTTATTCATTGCAAATTTTTATGTCCAGGTTAAAGTTCTCAAGACCCGTAGACATGTGCAGTGCTCCAGTCCACCTACCTAAGCCACTAATCCAGTATCCTGTGTCCACTGTTGTGAAATTCAACTAGGATTTTTTTCAGTATGGGGAATCAAACCCAGGGGCCCTCTACTACTGAGCTATGTTCATAGCCTTATTTTGTATTATTTATTTATTGTTTGTTATTATTTATTTATTTCTTGGCAGGGTCTCATTAAGTTGCTGCAGCTGGCCTGGAACTTGCACCTCTCCTGTCTCAGCCTCCTTGAGTTGGTGGGATTATAGGCAGCGCCATTGCTCCCTGCTAAGAATTGTTCTTGACTTGAAATCATGAGATTACCCAGAGAAGGTGTGTTGGCAAAAGCAGAGGTTCGTGGAGGATCCTGGGGCCCCCTGAGGATGGGAAGACCACAGCCTGAAGTCAGTAAGAAAGAGAGTCTGCATGGGGTGTGGTGGTGCAAGATGTTGGAGAATGGACCTCTGGATGTGTTGGGGGTGTTGCCTGGGATGGGGAATGAAAGCAGGTGGGAAAGACCTGGAGGGGCTCAGCCTTTCGGAGCTTTTGGACGCTTGTGCATAGAATGGAGTGGGGACAGCTCAGAGATATGGTGTCCAAATGCTGATGGGATCAGTAGAGAGGGGAAAAAATCCCTAAAGTCAAAGACAGCCAGGGAAAAGTGTAGGCACCAAGACTTTGAGAAGGTGAAGAGAACATGGGGGCAGGTAAGAGACCATCTGGGTCAGGAGAGATGAGGGCTAGATGGGCCCTGGCTGCAGATGGGTGCGGCGGAGTCACGACTGTCTGAGGATCAGGGGCTCTGTGGGGCACACCCCCAATGGGGTGCGGCACCACTACGCTGTGAGAAACGGAAGGCGGGACCCCAGGCGCGCTGGCCCCGCCTCCTGGGCCCTGAGCCGCAAACAAAGAGCGCGCGGCGGCAGCAGCAGCGATGGCGCTAAAGCAGCGGTAGCCCGGAAAGGCTACCACATTGGTCCCCCCCCCCCCCCCCCCCCCCGTACTGTCTGGTTAGACAGGTGGCGGAAGAGTGCCATCCTACCTGACCCCAGCACCACCCCAGCCCCGTTGCTGGGTTCCATTCCAGGGCCAGCTCCAGGGACCGTCCTGCGGTCCTGGATACACTGAGTGCTGTAGGGCAGGATTGGTCCTGAGCCTCTGGAACATAAGAGGAGAGGAGAGGCCAAGAAAAAATAAGAGTCCTGCTCTGAGGTACCTGCAGCGCATGTGATTCCCTGTGTGGCCTGAAGAACCGTCTCTTTCATTCTCATTGGTAACAGGATAACATGTGAAGCTACATCATTTCTAGGGGGCCTCCTAGTGCCACAGTTCCACTCTCCTTACCCCACTCTGCAGATTAGGAGACTGAGGCTGGAGAATAAAGAAACCGAATCTACACTCTGCAGCGGGTGGGGAGCCATGAACTCCAATAGAGCTGCTGGCTCTCAGCTCTGCGCAGGGAGTGTCGTGGAAGCAGCTGTGACTCTAGGCTTCCTGAGCCCAGACAGCTGTTATGGGAATCTCCAAATCGGCCAAACATCAGAAGGAAAAGTCCAGGCAAGAGCAGCCTGTGCAAACGGCAACCTCTGGCACTCGCTTTCAGTGGCGCCCAGTAGAAGTCCCCATTCATGTTTTCCCATCTCTGCATTTTGAAAACTGTCAACCCACAGAAATGTTAGAACATCTGCATGCAGATGTCTCCAGAGTGCACATTCTCGCAGGCCCTTTCTAGGGCTTTCTACTCACACATTTGCAGAAGCATTTGAAATTAAGACGCCATTCCTCCCCCTCTCCATGAGGCACAGCACCATTATCATGCTAATTAGCAGATACAGCCACTTCAAAATCTCTCCAAGTATACCACTAACACCTTATAACTTTTCTATTGATCCAGGACCCAATCAAGGAGCATACATATTCCATTTGGTCAGGTCTGTTCTCCCCACCTCACATCTAATGGTTTTACCTTCAGCAATGATACTTGTCTGAATGAATCATTCCATTGGTGGCTGCAAAATGCCTTCATTTCTAAGAATTTTAGCAGGAACACAGCTGTACACTCCACCCACATCTGACAGCCCAGAGAAAGGTGTAGCTGCTCCCCCTCCCCAATCACGAATTACAGCTGCCTGGACAAGCCACATCATCACCCTCCTCCCTATCCATCTCTGTTCTCACCCTTTCTGCCTAGGACCAGAGGAGAGAGAAGGATGGTGGGGCTATACCTGCAAGGCCTGTTTAGTTATTTGGGATAGGGTACCCAAAAGAGCTCCTGTGTGTTGCTAGGAGTGTGGGTGGTAGGAAAAGAGGGACAGTTAGTTGCACATGGTACAGAAGAATGAGTCATGTCCCTTGAAGCCCCACTTAGGCAATGTCCTCTGGAAGTCCTGAATTCCTGATTCAAAAGGTCTCTTGTGAGGCCTTGCCCCTTATTTGTTAAAAATTCACTTTTCTGGGCTAGGGATATAGCTCAGTTGGTAGAGTGCTTGTCTCCCATGCACAAGGTTCTGGGTTCAATCCCCAGCACTACACACACAAAAATTCACTTTCCCAGTGATATTGATATAATTTGGGATTCCACTCATTTACCCAAAGTTCCTATCCCAGGTCTGGGATCAGCAGCCATCAACATGCACCTCACTCCACTTGAGACCTTATGAGATACGTGGACTCCAGCCCCTGCCCCCCACCCCCACACCAGCTGAATCAGAATGTGTCTCAGGGTAGAGGGTGGAACCTGGTCCTGAGAGCACCCTGGAGGAGCCTAGGTACATGCGTACTTGCACACCCACAGCAGCTCAGAAACCAGTCAGGTGCTCCCAAGCATCTCTCCTCCCTCTCTGCTTCCCAAAGTGCTGAGTGTATGGTGGTGGCCCAGGGGTCAGCTGAGATCCCCCTTCCCTGGAATCAGCTGGCTCTTTATACTCCACAGTCTTGCCTCAGTAGCATAGAGGAAGGAAGAATGTCCCACGAGGTACGCGTCTACAAGGCCAACCAAGCCGGAAGCTATCATTGAGATCAATCTTTGGTGGCAGAGTGCTTGCCCAGCATGTGCAAGGACTTGGGTCCAATCCTCAGCACCTGGAGGCAAGGCAGGGGCACCTCAGGTGTTCTAGACATGTGGCTCAGTCACTGACAATACCACCTCAAACTAACCTGAGCGGCCTGTGTGACAATAATCAGAATGATATCATCTACAAAGTACTAAGGAACAGACAGTGCACCAGGAAAGGGAAGACATCTTGGCAAGCCTCAGAGCTGGAGACTTCTCATCCTATCCTCCTGTACTGCAAGGAGGATAGCGCCTCACAGTCACACTTGTCTCTTTCCCAACTTGTACATTACACTTCACAACTTGGAAGCTTTTTCCTGTATTACTTCTCCCTTTTCTTTCATATTGGACAACCTCTCAGAATAATATTGGATATTCTTCTGTCACTGGACAATTAACTGTGACACGTTTATACATAATTCCCAATCCTTAATGGCCAACTGCATGTGCTGGTGCCAGCAACTCTACCCTCTACTCATTGGGATCCAGGGGGACCCAGATCAGAGTAGTAGGTGTTGCCAGGCAAATGCCATCCACTTCCCTCCTCACAACCACCCCAAGCAAATGCTCCCTTCATGCTCATTTAACAGGGGAGGAAACTGGGGCACCAAGCCAGTGGGCCATTCATTGGCTTGCTTCTGATCCCACAGCTCAGCCAGGGGCAGAGCCACAGTTTGGCCCTAGGGTGTCTCCTCCATTCCTATCACCACACTGCACTGAAGTAGAAGGAAAGTGAGAACAAAGACCACCTAGGCCACCCTCAGGCCCTAGTGCTGAGCTGAGCTCATACACCAGTCTCCTTTGGGGGTATGCACGCGTGAACATGCAGTTCATGGTTTTAACACTTCAATGCAGTGTAAGTATCCTATTTTGCACATATTTGGAGTGCAAAATTGGAAGTGTTTCATGTATGTTTGTCTATACACCTGTGAAACCACCACCACCAAGACAGTGGTCATTGCCATCACTCCCAAAGGTGTCCATATGCCTTCTATCTGTCCCGAAACCACTGATGTGCTTCTTGTCACCACAGAATTTTATTTCAATGAATAAGACAGTCCTCAGAACTCCAAAGTAAGGAAAGGGGCATTTTTAAATCTTGAGTCATTGGTACAAAGCAGGGTGACCCTGTCCAGAAGATGGCCGTCAAAATTCACTGATCCTTCTCCATTCCCCTCCTCAGTGACTACACTTCCTCAGGGAAGGATACAGCAGTGCACAGAAAAATCCAAATATCTGTGCTGGGAGTGGGGGCAATGTGTCCCCTGTCAGATCCCCAGTACCAGGGATGGTGGCTGCCAGAGCAAGAGCTCAGCAAGTAGGCGCTGAAGAAAAACAATGCTTGTCTTGAGGTGGAAAGAGGGGAGAAGACAGGTGGCCTGGTTCAGCCCACCCGAGGCTCTGTTGGTCAGTTACCATGAGGAATGAGTGCAATGTGCTGCAGAATGGTTCCACTCATCAGGATTTATTTCATGAGTATCTTCACATGCCTGAAGTCGTGGAGTCAGGGGGTTACCAAGTTTATGAAGACTGAACTGACAGGGACAACAAAGAGGCAGAGAGACAAGGTCAGCAGAGTGTGGGACATGATTAGATTCACAACAAGACAGGTTGTCAGATCCACTGAGGGAGAGGAAAGACAGGGTGGCAAGCAGTGGCACAGGAAAGGCTCTGGGAAGGGCTTTATTGCTTGGTGCCTGGTGTACCCCATTTTCCACCTTTCCACCCTGGGCAACCCAACAACTTCCTCTTCCTAAATCAACATGCACTCATCCTCCTTTTCAGAAGTGGTTCTGCCTCCATTGAGTAAATGTGCTAAGATAATGACTGGAGTAACAGAAACGGCCTTTAAGTTCTGAAACAAAACATTATGGCCGGCAACAGTCTTATTGGAACAAACCTATGCAATCATCTCAATAGACAGAGGAAAAGCATCTGACAAAATCAAACAGCATTCACAATAAAAACACTTAACAGGGAACAGGAGGAAACTTCCTCAGCCTGAAAAAAAGGGCATTTATGAAAAACCCACAGCTGCCAGTCACAGTGGCACATACCTATCATCTCAGTGACTTGGAACACTGAGGCAAGGGGATCCCAAGAATGAGGCCAGCCTCACGAACTTGACAAGAATATGTCTCAAAATCAAAGATAAAGAATAAAAAGGACTGGGGTGTAGTTCAGGGATACAGCCCCCTGGGTTCAATTTCCAGGGACATTTTTCCCCTTTTAGATCAGGAAAAAGCAAGGATACCTGTCTGTTCTGGCCACTTCTCTTCAACACTATACTGGAGGTTCTTGCCAGAACAACAACAACAACAAAAGACTGGGAACACAGTTCAGTGAATTCAATGTAGCCTCTGAGTTCAATTCCTAGTACCAAGAAAAAAAAAGAAAGAAAATGCTCCCAGATGGGAAAGGAAAAACTAAAAACTATTTCTATTTGCCAAGGATGTGATTCTAATATATAGAAAATTCTACGAAAAACAACAAAAACTATTATGATTAATAAATGAGTTAAGATTGCAGAATACAGGATCAGTGTACAAAAATCAACTGTAGGACCAGGCCATGGTGGCATATGCCTGTAATCCCAAAGACTTGGGAGACTGGGACAGGAGGATCACAAGTTCAAGGCCAGCCTCAACAACTTAGGGAAATACTGTCTCAAAAGTTAAAAAAAAAAAAAAATAGAAAGGACTGGGGATGTAGCTTAGTCATACAGCATCTCTGGATTCAATTCCCAGCAACAAGGGGGAAAAATAAACTGTAGGGGCTATGTATGTACCATAGTGGTAGAGCATTTGTCCAGCATGAACAAGGTCCTGAGTTCTATTCCCAGCACCAAAAAAAGAATAGAATAACTTGAATAAATTTAACATAGGAAGTACAAGGCACCATTGAAAGAAATTAAAGACCCAAATAAATAGACACCCCATGTTCATATGAGCAACACCTTCCAAATTGATTGCATTCAATATAACCTCCACCAAAATCTCAGGCTTATTTTCAGAAATTGACAAAATTATTCCAAAATTCACATGAAAACTCAAGGAACCCACCATAATCAATCTTAAAAAAGAAGTATAAAGTTAAACTACTCACACTTCCTAATTTCAAAACTTCCCACAAGCCTCCACTAACCAGAGTAATGTGGCAATGATATAAGGACAGATCTTTCTCCAAAGCAATAATCACAAGAAAAGATGTTCCACATTATTTTGCCAACCAAAAATGTAAATCAAAGCCACAATTCGAGCTGGGGATGTAGCTCAGGGAGAGCACTCAAGGGGCAGATCCTGAGTTCTATCCCCAGCACAATAAAAACCAGACTGCAAAACAAAAAATCCACAATGAGATGCCGCTTCACACACAGTAGGATAGCTACAAGAGACAACCAGAAAATCACAAGGGCTGGCAAGCACGGGAGAAATCAGAACCCTCGTGCACTGCTGATAGTAATGGAAAATGGTATAGCCACTGTGGAAAACAGTGACAAAGAATTACCATAAGATCCAGCAATTCCATTTTTAGGTATATAAAAGAATTGAGGGCTGGGGATGTGGCTCAAGCGGTAACGTGCTCGCTGGCATGCACAGGGCGTTGGGTTCGATCCTTAGCACCATATAAAAATAAAATAAAGATGTTGTGTCCACTGAAAACTAAAAAATAAATATTAAAAAAAGAATTGAAAGCAAGGATACAGATACTTGTGCACCAACAATCACAGGAGAATTATTCAAAATAGCTGAAAGTCACCAGCTATGGTGGTATACTTCCTATATTCCCAGTGACTTGAGAGGCTGAGGAAGGAGGATAACAAGTCTGAGGACAGCAACAGCAACTTAGTGAGATCTTGTCTCAAAATAAAAAATAAAAAAGGGGGGCTGGAGTTGTGGCTCAGTGGTAGAGTGCTTGCCTAACGTAGCATGTATGAAGCACTGAGTTTGATCTTCAGCACCACACAAAAATAAATAAATAAAACAAAGGTATTGTGTCCATCTACAACTAAAAAAAATTTAAAAATAAATGTCTGGGGTTGTAGCTCAGTGGCAGAGCATTTGCCTAGCATGTGAGAAGCACTAGGTTTAATCCTCAGCATAAATAAATAAATAAATAAAGGTATTGTATCTATCTATAACCAAAAAAATATTTTTAATTATAAATAAATAAATACAAAGGACTGGGGATATAGCTCTGTGGTAAAACACCCCTGGATTCAATCCCCAGGACCAAAAGCAAAAAACATCCAAAAGGTTTAAACAACCCAAATACTGATCAGTTGATAAAGAGGTAAATATTATTATGCTGCATACTCTACAATGAAATATTTGGCAATAAAAAGAAATTTAGCACTGCTCTGTGATATAACATGTACCAGCTTTGAACACATTATAAATGAAAGTAGCCAGACACAAAAAGTGTGTGTGTGTGTGTATGTATATATGTGTGTGTGTGTGTATGGTTTTTTTTTCTGGCGGGGGGGGGGTACCAGGGATTGAATCCAGGTGCACTAGACCACTGAGCCACATCCCCAGCCCTATTTTGTATTTTATTTAGAGACAGGGTCTCACTGAGTTGCTTAGCACCTCGTGGTTGCTGAGGCTGGCTTTGAACTTGTGATCTTCCTGTCTCAGTCTCCCAAATCGCTGGGATTACAGGCATGTGCCACCGCACCTGGCCAAAAGGTCATATATTATGTGGTTTCATTTATATAAAATGCCCAGAATAGTCAAATCCACAGGAAGAGAAAGAGATGAATAGTTGCCAGGGGCTGGGAGGTTTGGGGAAGAAATGGGACAGTGACTGCTAATGGGTACAACATTTCTTTATAAGGTGATAAAAATGTTCTAGAATTAAGCCAGGGTTGTGGCACATGCCTGTCTATAATCCCAGCAGCTCGGGAAGCTAAGGCAGGAGGATTGCAAGTTCAAAGCCAGCCTCAGCAATTTAGCAAGGTGCTAAGCAATTCAGTGAGACCCTGTCTCTAAATAAAATACAAAAATAGGGCTGGGGATGTGGCTCAGTGGTTGAGTGCCCCTGAGTTTAATCCCCTGTACCACCCCCCCCCCAAAAAAGTTCTGGAATTAGATAGCAGTGACAGTTTCACAGCTATGTGAATGTACTAAAACACACTGAATTACACATTTCTAAAGGATGCATTTGTGGTATGTGAATTGTATATCAATAAAGTTGCAATTTTTTTTTTTGCAGTGCTGGGGATGCCACTGAGCTACATCCCAGGCCAAAGCTGTAAATTTTGGGGGAGAGGGGGGAGGGGGTACTGAACCCAAGGGTGCTTTATCACTGAGCTACATCCCCAGCCCTTTCTATTTTTTATTTTGAGACAGGCAGGATCTCACTAAGTTGCTTAGGGTCTTGCTAAATTGATGAGGCTGGTCTTGAACTTGTGATCCTCCTATCTCAGCCTCCTGAATTGCTGGGATTATAGGCATGTGCCATCACACTCCCAGCTCCTACAGTTGCTTTTTGTACACTGATCCTGTATTCTGAAACCTTGCTGAACTCATTAGTTTTAATATTTTTAGTGGATTTCTTAGAATTTTCTGTATATTAGGATCATATCATTGGTGAATTGATTACTTTTTCCTTTATATTTTAAAAAATTATAAATAAATAAATAAAAGGAGTGGGAATGTAGCCCTGTGGTAAAACACTCCTGGATTCAATCCTCAGGACCAAAAACAAAAAACATCCAAAAGGTGAAAGCAACCCAAATGCCCATCAATTGATAAATATTGTGCTGCCTGGGGTTACATGAGACCAGTCTTACATCAAATGCTTCACCAAAATTTCTCCAAAAAAGTCAAGACAGATGGGCTAAAATGGCTTGCCATTTAACGGAGGGATTCCAGAAAACGAAGCAATAAGGAGAGAATCCCAAGTCCCCATCAACCGACCAGCCAGGCCCACCTCCCATCTGGAGTCCGGGAATACAAGATTCTGCAGAATGTCCTCTTGGTCCCAATCTGGGTCATTGCAGACCCCTATCCCACCGGGGAAATGGCAATGGCCTGGCAAGGGTTCCAAACTGGAAACAAGAGAAGAGTAACAGCAGAGGGGGGAGTGTAGCAGAGGGAAGAAGGTGGAAAGCAGCAATTGGGAGAAGCAAGGGCCCCATGCACGTTCCACGGAAGAGCCAAGGAGAGGGGACCAGAAGCTCCACCAGGCTGGGGCAAAGCTTGCAAGCCACCCCTACTTCCACCCTCCCCCGCCTCCTATTCTTGGAGGCCAAAGGAACTAAGTAAGCTCCCAACACAAATGCTGAGCTCCCTGCAGCCACCTCCATACATTGATCCGTTCCAAATCTCCCCCTACGCTCCCACCAGGATTCTGCCCATGTCTACTGGGGTTCCCCCTTATTCGTCTAGGAACCTCCTGGTTCTCTCTAGTCAAACCGTCTCCTGCATGCACTAGCTCCCCAGTGTGACAAATAAACCCACAAGTTCAGGTCAGAGCTACTAAATGCATACCTGTCTGCGCTTGCATCTGTTCCTGGTTCCCGACTCCCTATGACCTTGACCTCCCTGAACTTAGCCCTAGAGAGTCTCTGTCCACACCATCAGGGATACATTTCTCTAAACACCCGGCGGGGTGCACACAGAAAGTACACAAACGCGGGGCCTGGGAACCTCCGCGCACACACAGACGGGGCACAGGCACACACTCACGTAGTCACGCCACGCACAGGCAAAGAAGCCCCACTCGGGGCTGCGGGGCTGTGTGAGCACGCGGCCGGGTGTTTCCAGCTCCGCGCAGCTCACCACCAGGTTCATAGCCTGCATGGCTCAGGAGGCCAGAGCCGGGGCCGACGTGCTGAGCGTCGGCCAGGCACAGCCAACCTGGAGGCGCCCACTCACCCGAGAAGCCCAAGGCCCAGGAGCCCACAATTCTGACAGGGCCAAACCCAGGAATAGCTCAGGAGTGGCCTTCCAGACACCAGGCCGGACAGCGACGGGCGTGGGCGCCTTAGGGCTTCTGCGTCCCTGGCCCGTCGGGACCGAATTCGGCAGCCCCAGGCACGGTAGGCGCCCGGCCTCTACCTTGGCTCTGGGTCCAGCTGGGAGAGCTTGTGCCAGGAATCCAGCCCGTTGCTATGCAACCTCCATCCCGCGCCGGCCAAGCCGTGCCTCCCGGCTACAAGTCCCGGGACGAAAGCGTACCCTACCCCGGGCAAACCCAACTTCTCATCTCGGGCTGATCTGGACGCAGGGCTCGTGTTCCAATCTTCTTCAGGCACCCAAGTCTTGCGCCTCACACCCCCACCCCCATCCAGCTCCCCCATCCGTGGCTGGTTCCCACGGAGCGCCAACACCCAGCAACCCCAGAATCTGAGGGTGAGGTTGGCTCCCTACCTTTTCCTCTTCGATGCCTACTGCCCTCCCACGCCCGCCTCCCCGACTCCACCTGTCCTTCCCTACGGGGTCTGTTCAATCGCTTGGCGGGGCTTTGCCCCTCACCCCTGAGGCCCAGCCGCCCTACCTGAAGCATCACTTTGTACTGCTCCTCCGGTTTCTGAACCACGCACATATTACATCCCATGGTGCTGGCAGGCGAGGGAAGGAAGAGAGCGGGAACGGGAACACACCTTTCACTGGCCCATGCGCGGGACCTCTGGTCCCGGGCCGGGGCCGGGGTCCATATCCTAGCGCGGGGGGCGGGCCACCTAGCGGGGGAGGGGGGCACGCCCCCAAGGAGGGGGCAGCTCCACGCCCCTCTGCTTAACTCTTCGCTGCCAGAGGCTAGGCGCCGGCATGCTCCTTCGCACCCGGCCAGGAAAAAAAGGGCAGCGGGGGATGGGCGGGCGCGCCGGGCGTTGCCTGGCTACGGCCCCCCAGGAGGCGCGGGGGCGCGCCGGGCCGCCGGGGGCCGTTAGGGGCCGTGGGCCGAGTGCCTCCCCGCCCGCGGGGCCCGCCACTGCCGCTGCCGCTGCCGCCTCCGGCTCCTGCCCATGGCCGACGGCCCGGGGAGCCGGCCTTCGCGCTCGGCGCCGCGGCCCGGCCCGCCGACAGGGGGGCGGCGGCACGAGGTGACCCCCGCCCGCGGCCAGGCCCGCGCCCCCGCTCCTGCCTCGCCCTGCCGCGCTCTCCGCGCTCCCAGAGCCCTCTCTCTGGCCCGCAACCGGCCGGCTGACTCTGGCTCCCGCCTGGGACGACGGGCACGCGCGCGCGCCCGCAGCAGCAGCGGGGGATGTGTGCGGGGACCCGGCGCACGCGCGCGGGGAGGGGAGCGGTGCTGGGTGGGGGCGGGAGCGGCTGGGGGCCGCGGAGTCGGTGCGGGAAGCCGGGGGCGGGGCCTTGGTGGAGGCAGCCCGAGCACCCTAGCACCTGGTGACCCCCGTGTCGGTCCCGCAACGCTTAGCGGACCTGTAGCCTTTGCTGTGCCGCTCCGGGAGAGAAGGGGTCCTGTTTGGAGGACACGCCTCTCAGATCCCTTAGGGAGAGTTATGGGCCTTGGAAGGGGCACGCAATTTCAGCTCCTTTCCCAGGTCCTGGACTCAGCAGCCCGAATGCCTCTACTCCTCCCTCTGTCTTCGCCTTAACAACTGCTTTCCTCTTTCAACTCAGCCGTTCCCTTGCTGTCTTTGAAATGGACACCTTTGTTTAGAGAAAAGAAAAGCATGGAGCGCGGTAGGAGGTGGAGACAGCCATCCGAGAAACGTCTGATGCCTTCGAACTACGGCATGCACAGGACTGGCGAGCCTGGGGCTGTTGCCTACCTGCTTCTCGGGCCCGCCCCCTTTAACAATCCCTTCATTTCTTCTCCCCCACAGCCTGACCCCTCCTCTTGAACAAGCCTGGAGGGAGAGGGCCTTTGCAAAGCAGCAGCACATTGAGGGCTGGGTCTCACAGGTGTATAGACATATATGTCTGATTGATAGAGGAAGACACTGTGGTCCTATCTATTTGCATCCCTTACTTGTGCCCCTGGGGCCCCAGACTAGAAGAGCTGTCTGAGCCCATGGCCCCTGGCTGCAGAAGAGTCCTTCATTGAATTGCTACAGCTTTATTTCCTTTATCTCTGGGCTTTGACACTAGGGTGTTTAATTAGCACTTGGGGGAGGCTTCCTGAAGGCCCTTTCTTTCCACCCAGACTCCTGGTTTAGAAAGGAATCAGGAAGAACAGATGTGAGCGGCTTATCAGGAGTTTCCCAGAGAGCAGAACTTGAGAAAAGAGCTGGTATGCAGTGTGCAACCTGCTACCAAATGTCCTGCTGGTCTCTTAGAGGAATGTCTCTCACTGAGAGTTCTGCACTGGTCCCTATAGCTGGTGTCTGGGACTTGGAGTAGCTGCAGTACCTAGAACAGCCATGGGGAGAGGAAGCCCCTGCTGCTGGGCCCAGGCAGAGCCCCAGGCTTTCCACAATGGCCATTGCTGACAGACATTCCCTCTGCCATCGGTTTCCTGTGCTCTCCTGCAGCGCATGCTCCCTGATAGCCTGGGCATAAGACCCATCTTATACATACACTTCAAGAGCACCCCATCAGGTACCCCTCTTCTCCAAACCTTGTCACTTGCCTTCCAGTCGTATCAGTCAGGGTCCTGACCAGTCAGCCAAGTCATTTGCCACTTCCCAGGACTTCATGGACCCCTTATCCCAGGCTAGCTGTGCCACATAAGGTGTAGTGCTGCTTCAGGACTTCAGGACTCTGCATTGACCCCCTTTTCTTGAGGCTTTACAGTGCACTTCACACAGCACCTTTCAAATCATGAACAAATCCTATTGGTATTTTAGGTTGGCCTGGTCCTCTGGCTCTTAGCTGCAGAGCAGCTCATACTGCAGCCCACACCTTCTGCGAGGCCCATTTTTGCTCTGGTCCTCAGTGATTGCCCCTGTACATCCTTCAGTCCTGCTTAATCAGACATTAATCAATTCTGTGATCTACCCAATCCCCTTTCTTGCTAAAATCAGAGTCAGTTTCTTCCTGCAATCAGAAAATCCTAATAAATATAAAGCCCTAGGAGACTGTGGGGGAAGGAGGACATCAGGGATAGTCAGCTGACCAAGCCCATCAATGAGGACGATGGTACAGGGACATTCCTGCATGTCCACACTGGAGCACAGCATTGTGTTCAAAAGATACACATGGCCATGCCAGGCAAGACCGCACACACCTGTAATCCCAGTGACTCGGGAGGATGAGGCACAAGGATCACAAGTTGGAAGCCAGCCTGGGTCACTTAGCAAGATCCTGTCTCAAAATAAAAGATTCTTTTACATGGTTACAGATGTGACCCAGTGGTAGAGAGCCCCCAAGTTCAGTCCCCACTAGAAAGGAAGCAAGCAAGGAAAGAAGGAAGATAAACTACATTGATTTTTTTTAGTTTTCAGCAGTACTGGGGATTGCTCTACTGCTGATCAGTCCAGGGATGTTCTCCCACTGATCTACCTCCCTGCCCCCACCCACTTTAAATTTCATTTTGAGACAGGGGCTATCTAAATTGCCCAGACTGGTCTAGAATTTGTAATCCTGCTTCAGGCTCCCGAGTAGCTGAGATTACAGGTGAGTTGCTGGATTTACAGGCATGCATCACAGTGCCAGATTGATTTTTGACCAGTGTAAGGATTCATCTTGACATGACTGAAGCCATCTTAAGTTGTAACAATCATGATTACCCCAGAGTAACCCTAGTCAATTTTTCCTGCATAGTTTCCCAGAAAACTATAAATAGATCAAATCATTAGCTTGATATGTGGAGATTTACAACTGACCTTGGTGGCAGGAATATATCTGACTCTGATACTAGCTTAAGATAAACTACGTACATTCTGTCACTCTATCCTAGCCAGGATATACACCATTTCTTCCCACCCAAATTGTGGGGATCCATTTAGTCTTGCTGCTGCCCAAGATAATGCTTTTGTAAGTCCTCAACAAATTGCATACTGTGCAATCTTAAATCTGTCTCACAGCACCTTGAGGGTCCAGTCCTCATACATGGGGCCATGTTTCTGGGACAAGCAAGGAACAAAGACAATTCAGTGAAGAAAGGTGTAGCTCAGTAGAAGGTGCTTCACATGAGCACCAAAAAAAAAAAAATGCTCTAGAATGCTGCCTTGATTCTCTGACTTTTCCACCATAATGAGGCTCCATGAGACGACAGTATCAATGGAACAGGCCCTCAACAGACAGAATATGCTGACACCATGACTTTGGACTTTCCAGCTCCCAGAACTGTGAGAAATAAGTTTGCTGTTGTTTATAAATTACCCATTAAAACATTTTTGCCTAAACAGACTGAGATACAGTCCTTAAACCCTTCACAAACATTAACTCACAGACCTCAATGTAAAACACAAAACTATAAAATGTTGGATGATAACACAGGGGAATCTAAGTGACCTTGGATTTGGCAATGACTTCTCATATTAAAATAACTGACAGCATGATCCATGAAAAACAGAAAAGCAAACACAGTTTATGACTGAGTAAAGAAGGGGAAGCCTTTAATTAGAAAAAATTTTAAAAATAAAATTTTAAAAAAGAGAGACTTGGTAGAACAAAACAAGGATACTTGGGCTAGGGTTGTGGCTCAGCAGTAGAGCACTCACCTAGCATGTGTGTGGTGCTAGGTTCCATTCTCAGCACCACATAAAAATAAAAAAAAAAAACAAAATAAAGATATTAAAAAATAAAAGTATTGTGTCCAACTACAACTAAAAAATAAACAAACAAAAAAGGATACTTAACCAATAAAGTCTATGCAAATATTCCAAAATCTCAAAAACCTATGAAGTCTGAAACACTTCTGGTCCCAAGTGGGACCTATCTTCTTGGCATATGGGATACTCTGCCTATAGTATAAAACTGTACTACTAATTTCTGCTCTGAAGACCTTATAAAACTGGGGACAACATTTGAGTATTGCTGTTTTCTATATTATCTTGCTATAGTGTCTAGGGCTAGATACCTGCTGCCTATCTGTAAAAAACAAGGATGTCTGTTGAAGGTAACCCTTCATTATTATTTTAGAGAATAAATGATGACATTTCCAAAGAAGATGATGAAGAAGAGGAAGCCCTGTCCCTATAGGGTCCAGACTCCCTGGAAAAGGAAGTTGGACAGAATTTCTGGGTGGTGGTATAGCCTCAGCTTTCCTGAGAGTTCCTTTCAAGGGAGGCTAGTGGGCAAGGTCACCAACTATTCCTGGGAAACAGAGGTCCCCAGTCATGTATCTGACAGAGCTGGTGTGGGGACTAGGACTAGGGACTGTATATCCAGTGGAAAAAACTGTAAGAATGGGCTATTCTGTGTATCCTGCTCCTAAGTAAACCATGGCTTCTTCGCCAAGGTCAGAGCAAAATCCTTCTATGGGGTGTCATGCTATTCTTATTCCAAGCTTCAGGGTATGGAGAATAGGAACTTCATCAGCACAGAATCAAGATGAGACACTTCAGGTAAAAATCAGGGCCTTCTGGCTCCACTGGCAGTGGGGATCATGGAGGTGACATGATCTGTCATGACATTGCCATCTCTCTTCTTTTTCTTTTTCCTTTTCCTTTTCATGGTACTTGGGATTGAACCCAGAAGCACTGTACAATTGAGCCACATCCCCAAGGCCTTTTAAATTTTTTTCTAATTTTCAAAAGGGGGTCTTGCTAAGTTGCTCAGGCTAGCCTCCAAGTTGTGATTTTCCTGCTTCAGCCTGCTGAGTAGCTGGGATTATAATCCTGGGCTACTCTGCCTGGACATGCCTATATGTCTTTTGTTTTATTTTACTCTATTTATTTATTTATTTACTTACTTACTGGGAACCAGGGATTGAACCTAGGGACCCTTAACCACTGAGCCACATCCTCCACCATTTATATTTTTATTTTGAGACAGGGTCTGGCTAAGTTACTTAGGGCCTCACGAAATTGCTGAGGCTGATCCCCAAGTTGTGATCATCGTGCTTCAGCCTCCCAAGTGTCTGGAAGTAGAGGCATGCTCTGCCATGCCGGGTATAGCCATATTTATCTTTTGAACACAATGCTGTGCTCCAGGGTGGCCATGCAGGGATGTCCCTGTACCATCCTTCTCATTGCTGGGCTTGGTCAGCTGACTATCCCTGATGTTCTCCTTCCCCCACACTCTCCTAGGATTTTGTATTTATTAGGTTTTTCTGATTGCAGGAAGAAACTGACTCTGCTTGTAACAAGAAAAGGAATTTACTTGTCATAGTGCTGGGGAGATCACCAAACTGATGAATGACTGATCAAGCAAGATACCTGACTCTATCACTCAGTGGTAGAAGCCTCTGGGCTCAATCTGCAGTACAAAAGATGCTGGGAAGAGGAAGCAAGAGAGGAAGGGAGGAAGAGAAAGATGGCATTTACAGATAGAGCCCACACAGAAGACAGATATAATGTCACCAGATTCACTGTAGGAGGTAACTTCTCTCCAGTCCAACATGGGTAGTTAGACAAAGATTTTTTGTTATTCATGAAGGTTTAATTAGCTGTTGTAATAATATAACTATTAATTTGGGATGATGTAATAAAGAGTAGCCTGTGGGGTAGATTTATTTTCAAGATTAAAACTGAATATAGCTGGGTGCACACATGAAATCCCAACTGCTTAGGAGGATTTCAAGTTCTAGGCCAGCCTGGGCAATTTAGCAAGACCATGTCTCAAAATAAAAAATGCAAAGGGCTACGAATATAGCTCAGTGGTAAAACACCCCTGAACTCAGTCTGTAGTATGGGGGCAGATGTGTTAGCCAACTTCTTGTGGCTGTGACCAAAAGACCTGACAAGAACAATTTAACCAGGTGTGGCGGCACATGCCTGTAATTCCAGTGGCTTGGGAGGCTGAGACAAGAGGATCATGAGTTCAAAGCCAGCCTCAGCAATTTAGCAAGGTGCTAAGCAACTCAGTGAGACCCTGTCTCTAAATAAAATACTAAATAGGAGTGGGGATGTGGCTCAGTGGTTGAGTGCCCCTGAGTTCAATCCCTGGTTGCTCCCCCCCTCAAAAAAAAGAACAATTTAGAGGAAGAAAAGTTTATTTTAAACTCATAGTTTCAGAGGTTTAGCCCATGGACAGCCAACTCCATGGTCTGGGACCATAGTGAAGCAGAATATTATGGTGGGAGAGTATGGCAGAGGAAATCTGCTCAGCTCTTTGCTGCCAGGAGGGAGAGGGAAAGACTGTGGGAGAGAAAGAGGAACCAGGGACAAGATATAGTCCAAGGCCATTCCCCCAGTGACCTACCTGTCTACAGTTCCACCCAGTTGTCCAATCAAATTATTAACCCATCAAGTATATTAATCCACTAGTGAGGGTACAGCTCTCATAATCTACTCATTTCACTTCTGAACATTCCTGCATTGCCTAAGATGAGGTCTTTGAGAAATGCCTCATAACGAAACCATAAATTTGGAATAGAGCCAGGAATGCTTAACATTGGAAGTTCAGTCTATACTCTTGAATCACAGATTTCCCTACTAGATAATGGCCATGTATGTGTAAGATTAACATTTACTTTTCTATCAAAGTTAAGCCTGTAATGCATCACAAATGTGTACTGTAACTTAAATTTTACATGTATAATGGAGCCACCTTAAGTTAGGAACAATGTGGTCAGAATGGAGCCACTTTTAAATTCCCTTACAGGTATCCAATCACAACTGTAGCCCTTTTCCATGCCTTCCACAATTTTAAATTAGCTAATTGAGGACCAGAAATCTTCCTATCAGAGCAAGGGACAGTGCTTCCCTAGGGATAAAAGCAGATGGACTGCCAGCCCAGGTGTGCTTGCTCTGCTGATTCCCTGTGGGGGTATACCCTTCTGTAAAAGAGTTGTTTTTCTGTTTTTTTTTTGTTTGTTTGTTTTGTTTTTGTCTTGCCTAGCCACTTCCCATTTTCTTTTTTTAAAAAAAATTTTTATTTTTTTTTAAACTAGGAATTGAACACAGGGGTGCTTAATCTATCTATCTGTCTGTCTATATACATATATATATATAAGTTGAGAGTGTCATAAGAGCAAATGCAAATTAAAAAGCAGAGGCTTAATTCTCTCTGTTGAAGAGAAAGCCAAGGCTCTCCTCACTCTTCCCTTTTTGTTTGGAATTCCTTTCTCTGTCCTTGTCAAGTCTATGTAAATCTTTTTAATGGCCAAAGCAGCTCACAACTCAGGAATGTTTCCGGTCCTCTGGGATCTTGAACTAGCTCCTTGAAATGTAATAAAGAACCATCCAGAAAGATAAGGTGTCTAAGCTCTAGGGGCTGGGCCTCACTTCAGCTGCTACCTGACTCCAAATTGCCAAGTGTATCAAATGTGCCTTCATGTGGCCATTTAGAGTGTGGAAGTCCCTCTGGTGGCACTGCTTTCTGGATTGATGCTTGTTCAATAATGAAACTGTTTTCTTTCTCTTCTATTTTAGTGGAGAGGTTTTCCAGGTTGGGGGGACATTTCTTTGTTAATTGTATTTCCCTAGCATACTTCGTAGCAATGGAAAAAGGACAATTTTTCAATACATGAAGCTATATCAATTGAATATCTATGTGGAGAAAAAAGTCTTTTAAGTAGAAGTTTACTTAAGTATATCAGAAAGGGAAAACACAAATCATGAAGGTACAAGGTATTGTTAGTCCAGGACGCAAGAAAAGACCACTGACTCCCAATTAAAATCAAATTAAAGCAAGCTTATTATTATTTCAACCGGCCGGGCTGTCTCTCCCACCCAAAACCTCGGGAACAAAACAGCAGCTGCAGTTTTCCTGAAGCCCAGCTTTATAGCCCAGAAAGTTACACAAAGGGGGTTACAGATAACAGAACTCTGAGGAGCATCACACTAATGGTAGTTTACATTTTTGCTGGCCCCAAAATCAGAATTTATGAGGATCATTAGAGCCTCAGAGAGGATCGTTATCTGGCCAGGGAAGGTCAAAATTTGTGAGGTGTCACTAAAGTTTCAAAGAGAGCTGCTGTCTGGTCAGAGAACCAGGCATGGGTGAGTTCAAGGCATGGGCAGGCATTTCAAGCAAATTCAGAATTTGCAGTAATTTATAGTAAAGCCGAAATAAGCTTTTCATGGCTTTGTGGTGAGAGGGCTCCCAATTTTAAGAAAAGATCAGGTTGGGTCTATCAGTATTTGGCAGGTGGGAGTGTTGGGGATGCAACCCAGGGCCGGGAACACACTAAGCCAGTTCTACCACAGAGCTACATCCCAGCCCTCATACAAGTGAATGTATCCACACAGTCAAGAAACAGAAATGAAGAAACAGAAGACGACTTGTTCCCCTGAAGCTCAGGTGCATTTGCCAATGCTCTGTGCAGCTGCAGCAAAGATGGCTGGAGAGGGGGAAATTGAAGAGGGTCTGAAAGTTGCTAAAGAAGATGGATGCCAGGAAAAGGAGGAAGATTAAGATTGAGCAAGGGACAAAATCAGCAATGCCCTTCCCCCACCCACACTGGGCTCTTGTTCTCATTTATGAGCCACCTTTGAGGGTTGTCAATGGCTCCCTTACAATTTATAAGCCACAAGTTCCAATACATAAAAGCACACTCAGAAGGACTTGCATCTGAATATGCTGTTTCTTTAAAAGGAAACAAGTACTTTGGGCAACTTCCTGACATTGTTTTGAAACAACAAGGCCCAACATGGACCAAGTAATAAGACCCTACTTATTCTTCCTTAGTACCTTCAACCTGGAAGACTATTTTGTTTTAGGGGGGGAAATCTTGACAACTACCAGACACGATGCATAACAATCAATTCCAGGCATAATGTAAACCTTAAAGGAAAAGGCAGGTGACACAATAAAGCTCAAAGAAGGCACCTGGAGAGTCTTCATGGATTGGGGGCTGAGAAAAACTTCTTAAATCGGACCAAAAAATGCTCACTAGCCTTTTCTGAGCTCCGACACCGCCCTGGCCAATTTGCTCTTCTTTGTGTCTTCAAGTCACCTCCCCCCACCCTGCCCCAGTGTGGCTTCTGCTCTGTCTCCATTCACTTGACCCCAGACATCAAGCTCCTGATTTATGCAAGGCATGCATGATTAGCACTTCAGAGTGAGCCCTCACCTATCCAAGTAGACTTTGCTTCTGGTGTTTTCTGAGATTTGCTGTCCCTCAGTTACTCTGCTATGCTTTTAGAATTTCAATTGCATGGATCTCCTAGCCTGCTTCTGTTCCATCTCTTCCTGGGGTTCCCGGGGTCCTATTGCCCTTAATTGCATGCAAAACCTACTCCTCAGATACAGAGGACAGACACAGGTGTATCAGGGAGAGGCAGTTTGGGGCTGCTTTCTGTTTATTTTTAGGGTGTGTGCTTTGTGCCGGGTGGAACTTGCAACATGCTGAAGAGGGAAAGGGTCATCCCAGCTTTACCTTCTCATCTTCTCTCCAAATGTACTTTCAAGGAATGCTTGGTGGCTGATATAGTAACAAGGACTTAGACTCTTCACTTTTGACTATAAATGTCCAGTGGGTGGCTAAAAGAAAGATTAAGAATTTGACATCTCTGCTTCCATTTTGCATTCCTCTTCTTTGCTCCTAGTCATCTTGGATTCCAGGAACAAGGTCTGATCCTATAAACATCTCATGATGAGTGGAAGCTACCCCCAGGCAACAGCCACTTTCTTAGCTGGGGGGACGGGGGTACGGTCCTGCCTGATCAAATCTGAGATGATGGTGGACTCACCACCTGATCAAGACCACCTGCTTTAGCAGGTACACAATCTCCCTGTGGCTATGTGGACCTCCATCATTGCTCCCATTCCCCTTTCTCTAAAACATCAAATCATTGTCAGCCCCAGGGCTGAGGAGGACAAGGATCCCTCTGTCTTCCCAGTGTAGCTACTGTGATTAAAGTTTCTTTCATGTTTTTCATCATTACCTTTTCTGTTTGGTTTTGGGGGTGAGTGGCTGGACCTGAATTGTTGGATCCCCAGAGTCAGGACTCTAGCTTAGAACTCATGTAGCAGTATTACACTTAACCTGCTAATATGAACATACAAGTTTCCCCCCTTCAATTGCTGAGTAATGAATTCTGTGGAAAGACTTCCTAATGTTGAATCACTCTGATATTTCTGAAAGAGATGCTTCTTGGTCTGATGTCATATTTTACTCTTTTGCTATATTGCTGTAATCCATTTGCTTATCTTTTATTTAGGATGTTTGCATTTATATTCAAAAATGAGAGTTGTCAACAGGTTTCCTTTTGTACTTTGTTTTTGTAGCACTGGGGATTAAACTCAATGCCTTGCACATGCTACTCAAGTGCTCTATCACTGAGCTATATCCCCAGTCCTTTTTATTTTGAGATAGGCTCTCCCTAAGTTGTTGAGGCTGGCCTGGAACTCAGGCGGGAAATAGAAAGTTTGGTGGTTCATTTTCAGAATATAGTATTTAGCCTTAATTGGATCCAATTGTAGCCATTTAATTATAGCCCTTCCCTTTGCCCACCCCAATTTTTTTTAAAGAGAGAGAGAGGAGAGAGAGAGAGAGAGAGAGAGAGAGAGAGAGAGAGAGAGAGAGAGAGAGAGAGAATTTTTAATATTTATTTTTTAGTTCTTGGCGGACACAACATCTTTGTTGGTATGTGGTGCTGAGGATCGAACCCGGGCCGCACGCATGCCAGGCGAGCATGCTACCACTTGAGCCACATCCCCAGCCCTGCCCACCCCAATTTTAAAGTTATGCAGATTGTAACCATTGTAATCATGTCGATTATAACCCTGAGCTCCTCCTATCAGGGCAAAGGGCATCGCTGCATTAGAAATAAGAGCAGGTGGACTACCTGCCCAGGTGTGCTTGATAGCCGTGGTTGGTAGCACACACTTCTGGAAGAAGTAAGGTTTGCCTTGTCATCCTACTTCTGATCATGTGTTTGATTTCTTCCAGCACCTCCATATTTCTAACAAGGTTGATGCCCAGCATGGAGTTCCATATGTCACATAGGGTTTCTGGGGCCTCCCTCCTTAGAGGAGACATGTCCCACTGCTTTGTTGTGGGGGCCTTGGAGCAGGGGAGGAAGCTGTGATCCTTGAGGTCAGCAATGGACCCGAAATCAAAAGTAGATTGATTATGTGGGAAAGGACCCAAGCAAGCACTGCAGCGACCAAGTAACTCTGAACACAAACCAAGGCTGGAAAATTTATTCTCAAGCTCTTGAGAGTGGTACTTCCTTGATAGTCAGGACATCCTGGAGGTTGTGTGAATGTGACTGAGACTATTGAAAAACACGAGATCATATCCAGGAAAGCAGGATTGGGGGGCCCTGGGGTGTACAGGAAACCTCCAAAAAGGGAGAGTTGAGTTCACAGGGGAAATTTAATTACAGAAACCTACAAGAAAAAATGGGGAATAAAATTTCTAGGCCCAGGGTCAGGGAAGAACAGTGGAAAGATCCCATATGTACAAGTCTTCTTTGTTTTCCTTTGAAGAGTCTAAGTAGGGAAAATAAACTGGTGATGGTGGGAGTCAATCTGCTCCCGTGGAGGACGCGTAGCCATCTGGACCTTTGATTTCAACATCCACCATGGCTGACAGATTATTCCTAATGTTCCAAACCACACAGGCCCTTTTCACGTCTGGGTTATACTGTAAAAATCTGTGACAGCCTCTATTTTAATCTGTGTATTGTATGGATGTCTATGTATGTGCTGGGTCTATATCATGTACGTGGTACCAAAATTTAGATAAATGAATAACCATGATTTAAATAAAACTTTAACAAAAAGAGTCAATCTAAATTGTTAAGAATGGGCTGGGGATGTGGCTCAAGCGGTAGCGTGCTCGCCTGGCATGCGTGCGGCCCGGGTTCGATCCTCAGCACCACATACCAACAAAGATGTTGTGTCCGCCGAAAACTAAAAAATAAATATTAAAATTCTCTCTTTCTCACTCTCTCTTTAAAAATAAATAAATAAATAAAATAAATTGGTAAGAATAAAGATGCCTTTGAAATTATTAACCCACACGTTTTTTCTAGGTAGCTAACCAATCAGAGTGTTGGTTTTTATAAAATGTTTAAAATACAATGTCCAAGCTGAACGCTGTGCTGCACAACTTTGTGATTCTGGGAGACTGAGGCAAGAAGATCACAAGTTCAAAGCCAGCCTCAGCAACTTAGCTAGGTCCTAAACAACTCAGTGACACCCTGTCTCTAATAAAATATAAAAAGAGGCTGGGGATGTGACTCAATGGTTAAGCGCCCCTGGGTTCAATTCCTGGTATCAAAAAAAAAAAAAGTTCATTGCTTCTAAGGAAGGAATAACTGACTTAAAGTATTAGCTACACTTGTGTGATACTTTGGTTTTTATGGGTAATGTAAGTTAGAATTGGGAAAATTGGTTGTTTTTTTTTTTTTGGTACTAGGGATTGAACTCAGGGGTACTCAACCACTGAGCCTCATCCCCAGTCCTGTTTTCTATTTTATTTAGAGACAGGGTCTCACTGATTGCTTATCACCTCACCATTGCTGAGGCTGGCTTTGAACTTCCAATTCTCCTGCCTCAGCCTCCCAAGCTGCTAGGATTACAGGTGTGTGCCACTGCACCCAGGAGTAAATTAGTTTTAACATAAATAGGATTAATCTTCAGAAATGTTTTTGTTAGAGGAGTCATTAATTTTCAAAATTAAAATACTAAAATATCAACTAAGTATAAATTTAAGTATTCTTGGCATTTTAAATTCCATAAGGTAACATATTTGGGTCTATTAAATGTGGGTTTGTTTTGTTTTGTTTTGTTTTGTGGTGCTGGGTATTGAACCTAGGGCCTTGTGCATGCAAGGCAAGCACTCTACCAACTGAGCTGTATCCCCAGCTCAATGTATTTTTTTAATTGTCAATGTACTTTTATTTTATTTATTTATATGTGCTGCTGAGAATCAAACCCAGTGACTCACACTTGCTAGACAAGCACTCTACCACTGAGTCACAACCCCAGCCCCTAAATGTGTTTTTATAAACTGATAAATTAAAAAGGGTTTAAGATTGCTCATTTCTGGGTCTTAACCTAAAAGCAAGATTACTAAGAGTTAAAATTCTAATATGTGTAATTCTATATGTACAAAAAGTTTCAGCTGCATTTTAATTAAAGTTACTAACTGTAGCAAGAGTAAAGTGTTTCATCTTATTAAAAAGGGGTGAGATTTGTTTGAGTGAAAGAAGACGGAGCTCCTGTGATACAAGGGGATCCTAACAGAGATTTTGTGGCTTCTAGATAAAGGCATTGATCAGAGACCCCAATGAACAGATATTTTTAAAAATAAGGTTGAGGCTAATAGTTGGAATCTGTTGTACAGACATTGTGGTGGGGGGGTGCCAAGGTTATTGGCTTGGCCCATGAAATTCTGGCTATGCCCGGTTAGTCCTTGAGTCTGAATTTTTCTGTAACTTCCATTTGGGTCTGCCCCCACTTCCATCCACCCCATCCCACCCCCTCTGGAACAAAGGAGTTGACTGAAATGTTTAACTTCAAGGGGGTGGCCTTTACATTTGCAAAAAAGCTGGATTAACTATTCTATCTTGTTCAGGGGGTGGCTGCTGGCTACTAAGGACATGGCAGTAGGTTCCAGCATTGTTAGTTTATAATCTGGAGACAGGAATATTCTTCCTTTTAAGATCTGACAAAACATCCCATTTGGCTAGGAAATATCCATCACAGGACAAAATTCTTGCTGTAATAGTATCCCATCAAACTAAATGCCCTAGGGATACTGGAAGGATAAACAACTACACCCAGAAAAGAACAATACAGAAACTAAAACCAACCTGTGTTTTGTTGGCAGCCTCAGCAAAGGGATCTTCAAGGAAGCCTAAAGAAAAGGTTGGAAAGAGCCTCCTCCGGTGCATATCAATATGTCTATTGTAAGAAAAAGGCCCAAAAGGAGCCTCTGGGATCAATTGACAGTGGGGAACTCACTTAAAGTAGATGGCACTGTGATAAAGATAAGGGAGACAGATCAGACTCAGTAACAGCCTGTGCTCCAACCCCTTGAATGAAACCTGGGAGAAAAAAAGATGAAGGCAAAGTTTTTGTAAATGCTGTCCAATCCCCTCCTGGGATGAAATTTGTTGTGTAAATTAAATACACAGAGTATATTCATAAGGATTGTTTCAGAATATAAATTAAGAAAGCATTGTGGGCTGGGGATATAGCTCAGTTGGTAGAGTGCTTCCCTCAAGTGCATAAGGCCCTGGGTTCAATCCCTGGCATCACAAAAAAAAAGACAAAAGAAAGTTGTATATGGAAATACATTTTATAATGGAAAATTATAAGATGTTTCTAACAATTTGAATCCTCCTGCCTTATTTATTTATTTATTTATTTATTTATTTATTTATTGCAGGACTAGGAATTAAACCCGGGGCCTCATACATGCTAGGCAAGTGCTATACCATTGAATTACCTCCCTATCCCAGAACTCTTAATTTCTAAGTAATATTAAGATACTTTTATCATCTTTTTATTTTGTGTATCTAAATCTCATATTTTTGTTTTGTATATTATTCTGATTATAATCAGAGAACATCCCCTACAAAATTTATGATAGTTTAGGGGTTTCTTGTTTTTTTTTTTTCTTTCTTATTATTGTTTTGCATTAGAGGATTGAACCAAGGATTCAACCCAGAGCCTCAAGATTGGATCCCCAGCACTGCAAAACACAACAACAATGAAAGATTTTCTTTCTGACCAAAGAAAAATGCAGATATTAGCACAAATAGCCCTGCCCAGAGTTTCTAGGCAGCTTGGAGGCTGCTTCTTCCTGGATCAATCCACCCTTTCTCCTGCCATTTGGTATTGGGCAGGTCTGAAAGGGCAGTCCCTGCTCTCCACTTTCTGCATAAGGGAAGCTCTTCCTTGCAGCTGGATTGGCCCCATGCTGGCTCTAGGATCACACTTTTTTGATCTTGTCGGTAGTATCTTTTCCATAGCCCCCCCAGGGATCACAGCAGGAGGACAAAACAGACATTGCCCTGGGACTTCTACTGCTTTGGCTTATCCACCCAGGCTAGCTCTTCTTTTCAAATCAAGCCTGAAATTTAAAGAAGGGATGGGGCTGGGGATGTGGCTCAAGCGGTAGCGCACTCACCTGGCATGAGAGCGGCTCAGGTTCGATCCTCAGCACCACATACAAACAAAGATGTTGTGTCAAAAATAAATCAATAAATATTAAAGTTCTCTCTCTCTAAAAAAAAAGGGAAAAACTTATTGAGTTTATTTTTCATATATTTGGATTTTAAAAGAGTGAATTACATAAAAATATAGAAACTGTACATTTATAGTTTAAGGAATAAAAACAAACTATCAACTAGTGACAATAAGTGTGAAACAGTTGGGCACAGTGGTGCAAGCCTCAGCAATTGAGCGATGCCCTAAGCAATTTAGCAAGACCCTGTCTCCAAATAAATAAAGAAAACAGACAAAATGGAAATATTCCCATGCAATTATTTTTTCAGGAGGAGGCACTAGGGATTGAGCTCAGATTTGCTCTACCACTGAACCACATCTCCTACCTTCTTTTAATGTATTTTTTAAAATTTATTTTGAGAGGCTGGCATCCTATTTGCAATCCTCTTGCCTTGGCCTCTCTGGTTGATGGATTACACAATTACATCACAGCACTTGCTTCCCATGCAATTTTGTTGTTTTGAGGTGCTGGAGGAACTACACCCCAGCCTTCCTATGAAAATCATTATTTATTAAAACTGACTTAATACTTTTTTTTTTTTGCAACATTGGGGATTGAACCCAGGTCTTCATGCATGCTAGGCAAGGTCTCTACCAGTGTGCTATATCCCAGTCCAAAACTGATTGAAAAAAGAAAGTCCTAGTAGTCCTAAAACAGGTTGAAGCAATGATTTAAAAGTCTTCCCATGGCCAAGAGCTGTGGTGTACATTTGTAATTTCAGCAGCTCAGGAGGCTAAAGCAGGAGGATCACAAGTTCGAAGCCTCAGCAACTTAGTGAGGCCCTAAACAACTCAGCAAGACCCTGTCTCTAAATAAAATACAAAATATTATTTTGGGGATGTGGCTCAGTGGTCCAGTACCCCTGACTTCAATCCCTGACATCCCCCCCCAAAAAGAACTTATAGATAAAACACCAGGCCTGCATGATTTTATAGACAAACGCTAGCAACTCTACTCATTTCCAGAAAATTGAAAAGGACTATTATCCTATTTATTCTATAAGGCTAACAAAACCATAATATTAACTAGACAAAGACAGAAAAAGAAAGGAAAATTGTAGAACCATTTCAGTCTTAAATACAGAGAAAAAAAATCTTGAATAAAAATTGTAACAAACCAAATACAAAGTGTATAAAGGAAAATAACCAATAATGACCGAGTTTAGCAAATGTCAGTAATGCAAGGGTGACATAATACTGGGATATCTATTAATGTCTTTGAACACAGATTAAAGAGTGACACAATAGTTATCTCATTATGTGCAGAAAAAGCATTTAATAAAACTGCAACACATATTCATAACAAAAACACTTAATAAGCCAGGAATAAAAGGAACTTTCTGAACTTGATATATTAACAGGGAAATGTTATAAACATTTTCTTTAAATTAAGAACAAGAGCCAGGCACAGTGGCACATGCCTGTAATGCCAGCAGCCCAGGATGCTGAGGCAGGAGGATCATGAGTTCAAAGCCAGCCTCAGCAACTTAGCAAGGTCCTAAGCAACTCAGGGAGACCCCATCTCTAAATAAATTACAAAATAGGGATGAGGACCTGGGCTCAGGGGTTGAGTGTTCCTGAGTTTAATCCCCAGTATCAAATAAAATAAAATAAAATAAAAGGGAGTGTGTGAGAAATAAACTCATCTGCCCAAAGTCAAAAGAGTGGACTGGGAGACTCGGGTGCAGTGGTGATGTTGCCAGATCTGATGTCTGGTGGTCAGGCACAGAGCAGTTACAATCAGTATTTTATCCCCTAGTGTGCAAGATCCCTCCCCAGGTTTGTCATTGGCTGAGTACTATGGGGTGTACAATCTTCTGGAGGTCACAGAGTTTTTACTGTCTCCTATTCAGTAATTTAAAGAAAGCTACCTTTCATTGTCTCGACTTGCCTCTGTTCCCTTGTGGCTGGAAGGCCTTCTTCGGGTGAGTGCACTTTGGCATGTACAGTTTCTACTTCTTTACCTAAGTTTTGGACCCACCACTTCCCGTACCTCCTGTTTGTCAAGGGGTTCAATCCCCAGCAGTTAACTCACACAATAACCTGCAGAAATGGCAGATTTGAGGTCTGTGCACCTGAGTAGCCCCTGTGAGTGTTTTTCTTTTATCCTCACTAATTTTACATTTAAGGCTAAACACTGCATTGTGAAAATGGACTGCTGGACTTTCTATTTCTCACAGGGTATAGCTCAGTGGAAGAGCACCCTTAGATTCAATCCTCAGTATCAAAAAACTATATATATCAGATTTTACTCTCAAGCATATTATTTGTTGTTGTTTTCTTTGTTTTGGAACTGGAGATTGAACCTGTTGCTCTACCATTGAGCAATATCCCCAGCCCTTTTCATTTTGAGACAGGGTCTTACTAAGTTGCCTGGGCTGTCCTTGAACTTGCCACCTCCTGCCTCAACCTCCCAAATTGCTGGGATTATAGACATGTGCCATTGTACCCCACTTAAAATGTGATTCTTACAGTAATTCAAATAACACTATAAAAAGGGCAGAGTCATATGGGGTCATAAGTTCACTACAATCCCTTCTCTCTCCATTGACTTCAGTTGTAATGTCAGCTACTCTGGGATAGACTGTGAGATTCACAGTCTATTTTTCCCCAAGGGACTGGCTTCACCTGGGAAGCATGGATCCAGCTGGGTCTGTCTATTGATGGCCCTGTGGCAGTCAACTGTGGGAGACCAACCTTACACATGACTGGGTCACACTCCCCGCCTGGGTGCTGACGCGCTCAGTCACAGAAATGTAGTGGGTGTCTCGTGCATGGGTGTGTCTTGCTACAGCCCCATGGGTGAAGCTATGCTCACCTGTTCCTTTGTAATATCACCCCTTGCCCTGTTTAGGATAGAATCTTCCATGGAAGTGCCTTGTGTGTGTCCCCTCCTCTTATTGTGCCCTTGGGTGTGGCCTACCCAGGTGTCAGTCAACCTGCTGACAGTGGCCATCAAGAAGATAGATTCAGCCCCCTGAAACCTGACCCCTTGCCTCATTTGAATAGCTTCTCCTCAATAAAAGGGGTCAGCACGTGCTCTCGCTCTCTCTCTTTCTATGGACCCTTAAGGTCAGAGGAGCCGTCACAGCGACCCCAAAGAAAAAGGTATTTGTGTCTCTTGTGGGGTTATTTTGTGCAGCCCAGTTAGCCCAGTTTAGTTGCGAGAACAGAAACCTGGAAGTCAACTGAGATGACTAGCATCATTGCAGGAATCTTTCCAGATCCTTCTGACTTTAAGTCTCATGGTTTCTAGGGAAGACAGAAGCCCTGTTAATTATTGAGTATGTTTATAGAATGATTCAGTTAATCCAGGAACAGGATTTGGCCTCATACCTAAATTACATTGAAACTCCCAGACATAAGTTCACAAAGAGCTAGACTATGCCTGCTTCTCAGGGTCCCTTTTATCTGTAACAGGCCTAGTGATAAAGTTGTAGGCTATCTTAACATAGTAGGTTGCAGAGTCTTAGCCAATGTGTTTGATTTGTTATTTATTTATTTATATTGATACTGGGGATTGAACCAGGAATGCTCTACCACTGGACCACATGCTGAGTCCTTTTGATTTTCCATTTTATTTATTTATTTATTTATTTTAAAAATATTTTTAATATTTATTTTCTAGTTCTCAACGGACACAACATCTTTGTTGGTATGTGGTGCTGAGGGTCGAACCCGGGCCGCACGCATGCCAGGCGAGCACGCTACCGCTTGAGTCACATCCCCAGCCCCATTTTATTTATTTTTGATACTATGGATTGAACCCAGGGATGCTCTCTCACTGAGATATACCTCCAGCCCTTTTTTGAAAAATTTGAGGCAGGGTCTTGCTAACTTGCTGAGGCTGACCTGGAAATTGTGATCCTCCTGCCTCAGCCTCCTGAGTTGCTGGGATTATAGGTGTGTACCAGCATGCCTGGTATAATGCATGTTTCTTTTAGGTTCCTTTTCAATTCATTTTCCCATTTTCTCTTGAGAAGCTTTTCTTTTTTCTTTGCAGTACTGGGGAAGGAACCCAGGCCCTTGGGAATGGTAGGAAAGTGCTCTGCCATTGAGCTGTATCCCAGCTGAAGAGCATCTTACTCTAGAAGCCTCTAGAAACTTCTGCCTCGTTTATGCTCTAGAGTAAGTTGTGACATGTGAGCAGGGTGCTAGAGAATTTCCCCATTAGATAATTTAGTTTCCATGGAGTTCAACAATTTTTCCAAAGTTTTCCTGTGCTATGACAGACACCAAACAAAGTTATCAATAGCATGTATATTCGTGTTAGATCTGGAACCAAGAGTTATAGCTCTAGTAACCCAACTGCTTGTACAGACTCAACTCCATACAAATGCAAGCTTCCGGTGATTCATGATAACTCTGCACAGCACAGGGAACCTTAGGTGGGCTACTTTCATCTAAGCATACCACTATGGGTAAACAGTATCAAATACGCAATGTGGCCAATTGTGATGGCTCATGCCTATAATCTCGGAGACTCAGGAGGCTGAAGCAGAAGGATGGCAAGTTTAAAGCCTCAGTACCTTAGCAAAGCCCTGTCTGAGAATAAAAAATAACAAGGGCTGAAAGTGTAGCTCAGTGAAAGAGCACCCCTGGGTTCAATTCTCAGTACTGGGAGGGAGGGAAAAGCAATAGGAACAGGAATATCAGAAAATTCAATTTGAGATTTTCAAGATTTGGAATTCCCAAGACTGAAGAAATGGCTACAGGCACTTTCAGTTGTTCCAAAGCCTCTTCATGGCACTGGGGATGTATCTCAGTGGTTGAGCTTTTGCCTAGCATTCAGGAGGCCGGGTATGATACCCAGTACCAGAAAACAAACAAACAAACAAAAACATCCATTTACATTGAGACTGGGTCTCCCTAAGTTGCTGGCCTCCAATTTGCAATTCTCCTGCCTCAGCCTCCCAAGTCACTGGGATTATAGGCATGTGCCACAGTATCAGGATGTCACTATAGTCCTAAGATTGATTCTACCCGGCAAAACTGGGGCTAACCTGCACTAATCCAGCACTAATCCCAAACTAGCCACAGTATGTTTTTTCCTAATATAGGCTGTTTGCAAAAGGGGCTGACTTCTAGATTGTAACACTCTGTGGCCTACAGCAGACAACAGATGGCTTAACATTCCACCTCAGTTTAGCAGTATTGCAATTTGCCTAGTGAAACCTTATGTCCCAGCCAAGTAAGAAATTGCAAGAAAGCCAAAGCATCAGTTTTGTGTTGCTATTTAGTTTCAGTGGTTAGCTACTAGCAAATCATCTGTCTGTGGAATAATCAGATTCTCCTGGTGGAACAAATTTCTCCACGTTTTCCTGTAAATGACTAGAGAAAATAATAGGAGAGTCTGTTATATTTTGTATGTGAGGTGTCCCCCAAAAGCTCACATGTGAGATAATGCAAAGTTTAGAGGAGAAATGATTGGGTTATGGCCTTAACCTAATCATTGAATTAATCCCTGATGGATTAACTGAGTGGCAATTAACTGAGGCAGGTGGGGTGTAGTGAGAGGAGGTCATTATTGGGGGCATGCCTTTGGGGTATATATTCTGTATCTGGTAAGTGGAGTCTCTCTGCTTCCTGATCATGTGAGCTGCCTCCCTCTGCCACACTCTCCTGCCATGATGTTCTGCCTCACCTTGAGCCCTGAGGAATGGAGCCTACTGTCTGTGGACTGAGACCTCTGAAACTGTGAGCCCCCAAATAAACTTTTCCTCCCCTACAATTGTTCTGGTTGGTCATTTAGTCACAGTAGCAAAAAAGCTGAATGTTTTAGTCCAAAACACTTGAGGACATTGTCACAAGGAAGAGCAAAGACAAACTTTGACTCATGTATTAGAGGAGAAGAAAGAAAGGTAAAGGAGGGTGGGTGAGCAGAAAAATCAGTTATAGAGAATGACTTTGCAGACAGCACTCCTGTATTTGGAATGGTCGCAGAGGTTAACAGAACAATTTTATTTTTTTAAAATCTTGTACAAATCGATACAGTGGTTAACCATATTTGTCAAATTTTTCTTCTATTTTGGAAGTGTGGGAGTATTGCAAGGAGGGTGCCTTTTAAAATCATGCCTTGCTTTTCTGATTCTTTTTAAAAAATATTTATTCTTAAGTTTTAGGTGGACACAATATCTTTATTTTACATTTACATGGTGCTGAGGATTGAACCCAGTGCCTCATGCATGCTAGGCAAGCACTCTATCACTGAGCCACAACCCCAGCCCTTTTCTGATTCTTTTTTTGATTGGGTTTCATTCCTTCATATTAAGTACTCAACAGAGAACATTGTTTTACAGGTAGCTATGGCTTATCCTTTTGGTAAACTTTCTTTTCCCCCCTTGTAGAGATGGGGACTGAAACCAGGGCCTCCTGTATTCGCAAGCACTCCACCACCAAGCTATACCTGCAGCCCAATTTTTTTTTTTTTTTTTTTTTGGTGGTGTTGGGGATTGAACCTAGGTCCTCGCAGCATGCTATGCAAGTACTCTGACACTGAGCTACGTCCCCAGCCCCTTGGTAAACCATTTTTTATTAGTTCTATGTTTTTAATTAAGCCTGCATCTTTATTATCTGGGGCTCAAAATAATGCCCAATTTGATTCAGCTTGGGAACAGAGCCTTTTCAAGCAGGATGTTAAGTAAATTTACCTCTAATAACTGTTATTCTTTTGTTTCATTTTTTGTGGTACTGACGATTGAACCTATGGCCTCGATGTGCTAGACAAGCATTCTACCACTGAGCTACCACCTGAGCCCTTTTTATTTTTACATTGAGACCGGGTCTCCCTAAGTTGCTGGCCTCCAATTTGCAATTCTCCCGCCTCAGCCTCCCAAGTCACTGGGATTATAGGCATGTACCACAGTATCAGGATGCCACTATAGTCCTAAGATTGATTCTTGAAAAAAAAAAAAAAGAGTTTACAATCTCTACCTAGGACTGACAGCTTGTCAAATCTGTTGTTATTCAAAAAAATAGTGATGGGAAGAAGAGGGCACAGATTTTCTACAAAACTCTAGAGCTCTGCACAGTGATTCCCCTACTAGTATGTGCCAGAGGCTCCATGTATCCCCATTTCCTGTAGACACTTTGAGTATTATTGTTGTTGTTATTTGGTACCAGGGATTGAACCCAGAGGTGCCTAACCACTGATCCAAATCCTCAATCCCTTTTTAAAAATTGTTTGAGAAAATATCTCCCTAAATTGCTGAGGCTGGCTTTGAACTTGCCATCCTCTTGCCTTAGCTCAGATTTCAGGAGTACACCTAGCCACTTTGAGACTTATTAAATCTGCTGGATCATAAGGTTTAATTGTATAATTGCAGGGTTTTTTTTGTAGTTGTTGTTTGTTTTTGTTTCAGTGCTGGGAATAGAACCCATAATACCCAATTAGAAACCCCATAAAGCCCAATCTGGGGTTGCTGCAGAGCTGTCTCTTGCTCTGGTCCCTATGCAAGACTGGCAGCCTTGTCAATTACACATTAAATGGGCCAAAATAGCCCTTGGGTGTGATACATATTCCAAAATCCAAAAAGTCCACCAAGGATTGTTTTTAGAGGCGAGTGGTGCCAGGTGAAGCACTGTTCCATCTTGAGAAGATATCTTCACTTCTTTGTTTTGTTTATTATTTTGTGATGCTAGATGTTGCAGATGCTATGCAAATGCTCTACCACTGAGCTACATCCCCAGTATTCTTAAAATTTTTTATTTTGAGCCAGGTGCAATGGTGCAGGCACGTAATCCCAGTGGCTTGGGAGGCTGAGACAAGAGAATCACAAGTTCAAAGCCAGCCTCAGCTATTTAGTGAGGCTCTAAGCAACTAGTGAGACCCTGTCTCTAATAAAATACAAAAAAGCGCCAGAGATGTGGCTCAGTGGTCAAGTACCCCTGAGTTCAATTCCCAGTGTCAAAAAAAAAAAAAAGTTTTTATTTTGCGATTTTGAGATAGGGTCTCACTAAATTTCCGAGGCTGACTGCCACACCTGGTCTTTACATGCTTTTTTTTTTTGTGGTGCTGGGGGTTAAACCTAGGGGTACTTAATAACCATGGAGCTATATCCCCAGTCCTTTTGATGTTTTGAGATGGAGCCTTGCTAAATTGCTGAGACTGGCCTTGAACTTGTGATCCTCCTGCCTCAGTCTCCTGAGTGCTGGGATTATAGGCATGTACCACCATGTCCAGCACAAAGATAACTAAAGTGCTTTTTGCTTCTTGTTTATCAGATCCAATCAAGATGATGTTGTCAATATAGTGAACCAGTGTGATGTGAAGAATGTCAAGACACAGTTTCTAAGTACCATATCATGTCACAGTGGAGGAGACATATTGGAGTTCTTAGGCTCTGTTGTAATGGTGGCCCAGCCAGATCAAAAACAAACAAACAAAAAAAGCAAAAGCAAAGGCAAGCACAATGGGTCACACCTATAATCCCAGCTATTCAGTTAGCCCAGACAGCAGGATTGCAAGTTCAAGGTTGGCCTGGGCAACTTGGTGAGATCCTGTCTCAAAATTAAAAAATAGAGTGTTAGGAATGTAGCTCAGTGGTAGAAATCTCCTGGGTGTCAAAACAACAAATTACTCTGGTGGCCTTTGCAAATGGTATGGAATAAAAGTATTTGACAGGGCAGTAGCTGCACACCGGGTGCAGAGGTTGTGATGCTATGTGTCTGGAACAATTATAGTCATCATGTGATTAGATTTAGATTTATCTCCAGTCATGATCTGAGTCATCCACTTTCCATACAGGAACAAATAGACAAATGGGCATAGGAGAGATAGCACAACTGCAATTTTTAAGTTCAAGGCACTAATGTCTCTCATTTCCCTAAGACGTACAACTTCGTGTTCCTTCCTCTATTATCAGGCCAAGGTTGTTCTGTTATTTAAGTATCATTGAAATTAAGCCACAGTTGAGTTCAAGTTTAAATCAACCACTTCTAACTGCATGGACTAACATGAAATACAGAATCTGTGGCAAATGCTCCCAGCTCAATAAATTGTGCCCAACCCAATATTATATTCCATTCTCTTTGGTATAATGTCTTTAGGATGCACCCACACACATATTCTCAAAGGTTTTCACAAATATTTATTAGTAAAACTCTTGTTGTTGTTGTTTGTGTATAAGCTATTTACTCCTGGGTCTTAGTGTGCCTGTCCCACTGGAGCATGCTGAAATCAAACACTAATAGTGTGCCAAATGACAATGGGGGTAATTGAGGTGGGCCTTGAGACCATGGTACAGGTACAGTCTTCAACATTTTTTTTTTTACTCTTTGTACTTGCAGGGCTGATAATGCCAAAATCAAACCCAAAGTTTAAGTTGTGTTACAGATTATAGAATCACAATGTGAGTTGAATCTGTATCTTTTTTTTTTTAAAGTGAGAGAGGAGAGAGAGAGAGAGAGAATTTTTTTAATATTTATTTTTTAGTTCTCGGTGGACACAACATCTTTGTTGGTATGTGGTGCTGAGGATCGAACCTGGGCCGCACGCATGCCAGGCGAGCGCGCTGCCGCTTGAGCCACATCCCCAGCCCTTGAATCTGTATCTTGATAGATGGAGTTTGGGGCTTGCTTTGTTGATCTCTTTCTGAAAGCACTAGTAAGTTTCAGGGTCCTACTCCTCCTAACCACTGCCCAACCTTCCACATAGACTCATGGCAAGGCTGCAAATTCAACTGTCATTTTGCTGCTAGTGCAGGTAGCACTTTGTCAGTCTGAAGCCAACCAGGAAGTACAGACAATGACACAGCTCCCCTAGTGAGTGCTGGGGGAACATGCTGGGGGAATGGGGCCCTGTTGACATATTTTTGTTTGCGGGGGTGCAGGGTTTCGGTGCAGGGAATAGAGCCCAGGGCCTGTGCATGTTAAGCACACACTCCAATACTGAGTGGCACCCCCAGCCCTCTTCTGCTAACATTATGATCTAGGACTTGGGGCCACTCAGTTTGTGGTGCTTTCTTATGACAGTTCTAGGAAACTAATCTAGACCTAAGGCTGGGGATCAAGGGGAAAAAGCTGGAACTCCTCAAATTTAGAAACTTAGAGGAAGAGCCCCAGAGCTAGTGCTGAGTCTCTGAGTCTGACGTGGGGGAGGTGCCTACCTAGAGCTGGGTTCACTTGGCTCAGAAAAGAGACCCTTGGGGCTGGGACCCAGATCTCTGAGGAGGAGGGGCCTGCTGGTGGCACTGGGGTTTGTGAGTTCAAAGAGCCATCTAGTGCTCAGAGTTCTAAACAAGGGCACTGGGGGATATCGCTGTCATAGAGGCAGGAGATAATGATGCTGGTTTTACAAGTATTAGAAAATATGAAAATTGGATTCATCTGGTGCCATGGAAATGCACTGCTTGTTGCTCAAGTGAAGAAGCCTTGCTAGGGTAATCCTGGCAGACAGGAGCAAGTCCCTTCTTCCTTCAGCCTTGTAGCCTCCTGAGAACACTCCCTGCTAGCAGAGCCTAAGACGAAGCCAGAAGACAAAAGATCCCTGGTCTCGTATTACCACAGAGGACAGGAAAGTGAGTTGGCATGGCCACAGTACAACCCAGCCACTCCCCTTCTGGAGCATAGATCCCTGAGAAAGGATTGCCTATGTCCACTGTATCCTGATGGAGCATGGCTGAGGAAGTGGGGCTGCATCCATACAATGGCCTCTGGTCAGCAGTGTCAAAGTGGGAAAAATGGACACAGAAAGCAATGATGAGTCTTACAGACATAGCAAGAGAAAGAAGGTGGCATGAGTTCCATCCATAACCAGACATAGCAGAGCACAGTTAATTTGTAGCAGGGTGTTGGCTGGACAGAGGCACAAGGAGCTTTCAAAAGTTCTATAATTTAGCTAGGCATGGTGGCACATGCATGTAATCCTAGTGGCTTGGGAGACTGAGGCAGGAGGATTGTGAGTTCAAAGTCAGTCTCAGCAACTTAGTGAGTCCTAAGCAACTTAGTAGGACTCTGTCTCAAAATTTAAAAAAAATTATATATATATATATATAAAGGGCTGGGGAATGTGGCTCAGTGGTTAAGTGCCCCTGGGTTCAATCCCCAGTACCCTGCACCCAAAGAAATAAATCCTATACTTTGGTGATTTCATGGGGAGATACAGAGATAAAAAATATCAGGCATGTATGGTTCTTTTTCTTTCTTTCTTTCTTTCTTTTTCTTTTTTTGGTACTGAGGATTGAACCCAGGGGTGATCTACCACTGAACCACATCCCCAGCCCTTTTAATTTTTTATTTTGAGACAGGATCTTGCTAAGTTGCTGAGGTCAGCCTGCAAGTTGCGATACTCCTGCCTCAGCTTCTTTTCATCATTGGGGTAACCGGCTTGCACTACTGTGCCCTGCAGGTGTGTACTTTATTTGATGCATGTTAGCCCTCGATAAAGACATCCTTAGTGGATTTTCAGGACAGTGAAACTACTGTGTATGGTACTGTAATGGCAGATTCATGCCATGCATTTGTTCAAACCCATAAAACACACACCCAAGAGAACCCTAACGTCAGCTGTGGACTTCAGTTAACAATGGTGTCACTATCGGCTCATCAGTTATGACAAACGCAAGGTGTTTATGACTAAACCATTGAGGGTAGAGTGAGGGGGTGTGTAAACCATGAAACTGTTCTAAAAAAATAGAGTGTGTTGGGCTCAGATAGCTTACCTGGGTTCCATCTCCAGGGCAGAGGGAAAAAAAAAGTGTTTAAAAGATCCAGAGAGGCAAACCAGAGACAATATGGCAGCTCCAGATCATCAGGCCCAGAGGGTCCCTGGTGATGGGCTCGGCCATCCTCAATGTCCAATTTCTGTTTGGTGCTCCCAGCAGCTTCTCTTTGCCCATCCTCACATTTCTGTCCCACTTCTGTAAGGGCAGAGCCCAGTGATTGCACACATGTTCACATTCCACACTCCACCCACCTGAACTTCATAGCATAATTCCACTGAGGCACAGAGAAGTCTGGGAAAAGAGGCTGAGCCACCATGTTCCCAAGCTAAAAGACTATTATAAAAAAGCAAGCAGTTATTGGGCTATTATGCATGGAGATCAAGTGGGGAAAAAAAGAGTAGCCAAGTCTAAGGGGTTTTGCTGTCAATAGGAGCGGAGAAGGGGCAAGAGTTGGGGGGTTTAAAGGACAGTCAGTGTTGGGAGGGGGTGTTTGAACCTGTTTCAACAGCTTTTTCGGCTAATAGGAGTGATGCAGCGGGGATGGAAAATCAGATACAGATGGAGAGAATGCTCAAGTGGGTCATGGCGGTTGGAGGGGTGCCCAGTGGGAGGGGCCTGGGGCTGGGGCAGACAGATTGGGCAGTAGGGAACAAGATGGAAAACATTTTCTTCTGATGCTTTCCACCTGCTCAGTTAAAGATAAGAAAAAGTCCTCATCTGAGAGCAGGGACTAGAGTTGTTGTGAATGGTGTGACACCTTGGAGAGCCAGGGACAAAATGGACTCCCCAAAATCCCAGGGAAGGCTGTGTCTCCCTGTAGGCTCATTAAAAGTGCTTCAGGGAGGTCACTCCACCAGGGCACATCATGCTGCTTCCCTGAACCAGGGAATCAGGTTGATACTTCTAGGTGGCCTTGGTAGCTGTGTCATGTTGAATAGCAAAGAGAGACTGACTGGCCAATAAGCTGCAGGTCAAGGGACCAGAATTTTGGGACTCTGCTCCTGTGTCTACCAGCTTTGGGAATGGGGGCCCAACCATGATAAGAACCAAAGCTTGTCTCTGGGGCCCCAAGGGGTGGATAGCAAGGCCTGTCAGCCTAGGTGCACTTCCATCTCTGGAAGGTGCAGGGTCACATGCCTGAGCCACACGGGCCAGCTGGCAGGAGATCTGAACTGATTGCTGGGGCCTCCAAAGTGTGGGACACAGACAGACATAGGAAAGGAAGTGCTCAGTAAAATGACAAAAAGTTCTCTGCATTTCCAGGTTTTATTTGCCTGTTATAATTCTGATGTTTATGTACATATATATATATACTTTGTTTTTTTGAAGAGGGCTCATCAACAGACCAAGCAAGGCATACAGGGAGGCTGTAGCTGCTGGGCAGGGGCACAGCAGTGCTAGGAGAACCAATCTTTCCTTTTTTTTTTTCTTTTTTGTCTGTTTTTATTTTTTCTGGGGTGGGATCATCAAAGCTAATTGCTATAAAACCTAGAAACCACCTAGAGACTCAGACATCTGCCTACACACTAGTGGCATATGGGGAGAGGGCAAGGGTACAAACTTTCAAAGTCACGGTGTATGTACATTCCCAAGGTGGAGGGTGGGAGGAGGCTGAGGAAGAGAACTGGGGGTGGGCAGGGCTGCTAGGGGTAGAAGCTGGGCCGGTGGGCAGTGGGAGGAGGTGTGCCCGCCCCGGCAGTGACAGAGGCCACTTGGATGTTGTCTGGTGGGTACCGAAGGCAGCATGTGTATGGAGCTCCTGAAAGCCGGCCATGGCAGGAGGAGGGCATGTGGACCCAGTGTGCTATTGGGGGGCGGGGACTCCGGGCTCTCCAGATGGCCTCCCCTGCACCCATGGCCAGCTTGCCCAGTTCCTGTCCCAGTTGGAGCAAAGATGGCAAAGAAAAGGGAACAGATGGTGGGGACACCGAGTTCTGTCCCCAGTCAAGTGGCCAGGGAATGGCTGGAGGAGGGGGAGGTGCCAACCCTGCTCTAGAGAAGTCCCCACCACACCTGCCCCCAATCAGGGAGCAACAAGGATGGCTTCTCAGAGACCTTTCCAAGGCCATCCCTTCTTCCTCTCCCAAAAACCATGGCCTCTCTGCCCAAACAGGCTGGCAGGGGAGCACCCAAAGGTCCCTGACATGTGGGTGATCTGCCCCCAAGCTGGAGCAAAGCAGCGTGTGTCCAGGAAGGGGTGCAGCTGAGTTTTGGCAATAAAGTGGGGACCAGGCGGTAAGAAGGGGATTAGAGGCAGCGAGTTCCTCAACCCCAACTCAAGCTTCCCACAGGCCTATAGAAAGGAAGGGGCCTCGATCCCAATGTCAGTGGCACAGCACAGGTATTGGGCTGGGTGTCTTGGCCACTGGCTTTCCTGCACCTCTGGCCCACCTTGCCTCACTATTCTAGGGCCACAGCAGGGTTGATGGGGGAGGTGGCCCCTGAGCTGTCATTGCCTCCTGCTGCTTCCTTCTCTTTCTTGCCACTGTACTGGCCAATGAAGGAGCCATCCTCATTGAACTGGACGTCCACACTGCCCCCATAATCAGCCAGGCTGTCGTCACTGCCCAGGGGCTTGATGTCTCCGTTGAGAGAGGGCTGGCTGCTGCCAAAAGCCTTCTCCTCATTGTCACTGCAAGGTAGCGGGGAGGGTGCAAGTGAGAGTGCTGGGGAGGCCCTGACCCGGCAGGCAGCTCCAGGAGCTCATGCTGGACACACTCCCAGGAGGGCATGTTGCATACATGATACCAGGGGCCAGGCTTGGGTACTCCTAGGATCCTGGAGGCTGAAGGAGCCACTGGACACAGTCTGGTGGGGGATTCCCAGGGCCTGGTTCCTCACTTGTATGTACCCACTGCCAGGGACTCCCTTGAGGAGAGGGGCAGGTGGGAAGGTGACAGCCAGGCCTAGCAGCTGGGATGTTAGCTTGAGGTGGAACACCTGGGCATTCTGGCCTCACCCTGAAATGGGAACTGCTACGCCAGAGGGCTGGGGAATCAGAAGCTACCAGGGGACAATGGCACTCCTAGGCATGCACTGTCCATGGAAGGGGTCCCCTGTTGTTCCAGTGTGATAGTCCACCCTCACCACCCCACCTTACCTCTCCAGGGACCTGAAGTCACCCAGCAGCAGAGAAGAGAGAGAGAGAAGATCAGATACAAAAGGCAGATGGAGTTGGTGCCAGCCCCAGTCCTGCCCCTGGCTCACCTGTATTCGCCAAAGGTCTCATCTTTCATCGGCCGGGCCTCAGAGTCCACCTGGGTGTCCTCCTTGTCCTTTACTGAAGACACACAGAGAGGGGCCAGCTTTCTCTCCCACTCCAGACTGACCCTGGACTCTATGCCCCTCTGTGCCAAGTGCCTTCAGGGTGATCCTCTCAGCCCCAACCTGTGAGGAAGGTCACCCTGACCTGCTCCCACCATGCCCTGCTGACCTGACAGAAGCGGAGGGACACAGGGACTCGGGGAGGGCTTGTAGAAAGTACAAAGGGGCGAGGTGGGCCAAGACTCCTCTCACTGCCCCCACCCTCAACCTGTGTGGTTCAGGATTACCTGAGTATTTGCCGCCCTTGCTGCGCTTGATGAAACAGAGGATGAGCAAAATGAGGAGCAGGAGGATGATGGCACAGACGAAGCCGATGAACCAGCCCTCCATGGCAAAGTTATTGGAGGAGAATCTCACGGGGTCTGAGACAACAGAGCCCAGGCCTGGGGTGAGCTGGAGGTTCCAGGAAGCCAGTACAGCCCCTGGGCCCAAGCCAAGCCTCCAAGCCAGGGCCTTGTGCTCAGGCCCACTGGAGTTTCAGGAGGCCATCTAGGGCCAGGAGATGGGACAGGAAGCAGGCAGGAAGGCAGGAGGGCCCTCACTGAAGAGAGTACTAACAAGGGCATGGACCCAAGGGTACCCGGATTCTGGGAAGAGGGAAGGGAACCACGGAGTGGGGCCCAGCTGGTAGAGGGTAAATGTAGCCAACTGGGCAGCAGCACCGGCGACTCCCTGGCAGGCAGTGGTGGGTACCCGGTGCCTTACTGGTGCCATTGGTCTTCACAGCCATCTGGCGCAGGAGCACCTCCTCCTTCAGCAGGTGGATCTCATACTTGGTGTCAGGCTGCAAGTCCCACTGAGTGTAGGAGCTCTGGTTGTAGCTGACATATTGCCGTGGGGGATCAATGATAGCCTTTCCTTCTGTACAGACAGAGACCGTTCCATCAGGGGAAGCAGCAGAGCTGGGTGACCCCTCTGGGCCCTGAGCCCTGTCCCCTGCCCCTGCCCCAAGGGTCCTTGTGTTTACCTCTCAATGCTTTGAACTGGATGTGGAATCTGAAGTTGCACTGGCCTTCTTTGGGAACCCAGGAGATGACACTGTAGTTTTCACCTGCTGTGGCCGAGATGTTACCAAAATCTGGTACCCCTGTGGGGTGCAAAAGTGAGAAGAGAGTGGGGAGCCTGCCAGGTAGCCTAAAGGTCCACCCTTCTGGGCTCAGCTTCCAGCCAGGGCCTCATCAGACCCCTCTGCTGCCATGAAGACCAGCACCCAGCAGGCCCTGCCTCTGGCTCACCAGACAAGGTCATGGTGCCTCCTTCCCGCTCGATGGCCTCGCCAGGGCCTTCCTTCGTGGTTGCCTGAAGCTGGAAGTGGTACCGCAGGCCGGGGCTGAGGTTGGTCAGGTTGTGTGTCCGAAGCTCAGGGTCCGGAAGGTCAAAGGACAGCTGCTCCTTGTCTCCTGCATTCACTGCAGGGACGAATTAGGGTTGGATTTGCTGCCAGATATGCCCCCTCCCATGTCCCCTCAGCCTCCCTTCTGGATACAGTGCACGTACGGGGGTGGTACGAGAGCACATAGCCAGTGAGCACGCCATTGTGGCTGAGCGGGGGTTGCCAGTGCAGCAGCAGGCTGGTGTCTGACTGGCACTCCAGGTTCAATGCCTCAGGGTGGCCAGGTACTATAGGGCAGAGAAGAGTGGCAGATCCTCACCCATATCCAGGGAGAAGAGGCAGAGGATGGGAGTCTGAGGAGCCGGACTCACCTCCCTCTGGGGTACTGAAGGTCATCTCACTGGCAGGCCCCAATCCCCTCCCGTTAAAGGCCTGCACCTCTAGATGGTAGGAGCTGTAGGGCCTCAGGCCACTGAGGATGGCACTGGTGGTGTTAGCGGGTACTACCACATGGCTTTTGTGGACATGCCTCTTGCTGTGTTTCCTCTGGCTGCCCTCCCACCAGTATGTCACCTGCACAGGTGGAAGGAGACGTCATAGGGCAGAAGGCACCTGGCAGGCAGGGACTGCCAGTGCATGCCCCCTACCACCTCCATCAGGATCCTCTCCTCCCAACCCAAGGACTTTCAGGAGAGCTGCTGGCAGATGGCAGAACCCCACCCTCAATCCCGTCACTTCATCCTGGGGGATCTCCCTGTGTCCGTGCCTGGAACTCTTACATTGTATCCCCGGAGGTGACCCTTGACCTGGGCCAAGTCCACAGGCCACCATCTGACCAGCACAGTGCTTGAGTTGAGGATCTTGATGCCTTCCAGCTCAGGGCTTACCTGGGGGTCTGAAAACAGAGACTTGGAGAAGGCCACAGGCCCTCACCCAGGCTCTGAGGCCAGCCTAGAGCCCTTCCCCCACTGGGCAGATGGATTTGGATGCTATGTGAGGGGCAGTTCAATGAGGAGCAGTGTTTGCATGGTCTCAAGGTTGCTCCAAGGAGAAAATAGTTTAGTTACACAGAAAAACTCAAGAAAGGATTGACCAGGTGATCAAAGTTCAATTCTGCTCAAGTTCCAGATTCAAGGGAACATAAGAGGCAAGACAACTTGTACGTGAAATGCTGGGACCAGAAGTGTTGTGCATTTCATATCCTTTCAGAGTCTGGAGTATCTGTATATAGCTCATGGGATAACTTTGAGACGAGCTCTCTTGTGGTGCTGGGAAAGGAATCCGAGGTCTTAGTGCATGTTAGATGAGCACTCCACCACTGAGCTGCCTTATACACATAGAATGAAGGCAATTTTATACTATGATACTTTTAGTGAGTCTGTTTTGAGTAATCCATCACATGAGGTCACTTTTCCTCTTATGGAATTCAAAAAAAATCTTTTTTTCCTTGCTTAGGATCAGGCATTGAACCCATGGGTGCTTAAGCACTGAGTCACATCCTCAACCCTTTTTACCTTGAGACACAGTCTCGCTAAGTTGCTTAGGGCCTTGCTAAGTTGCTGAGGCTGGCTTTGAACTTGAGATTCTCCTGCCTCAGCCTCCTACATCACTGGAATTATAGGCTTGTGCCACCAAATCCAGCTAAAAACTTTTGAGTGATTTTGAAGCATTTCAGGTTTGGGGCTTTTGAATTTTTGGATTAGGAATGCTTGGCCTAAAATAGATCCCCGCACCAGAGGAAGGAATGCTATAAAATGCTATGACGGTTGATACAATTAGAATACTGACTGCCAACTACAGAAATGCATTGTATCAACATGAAATGTCTGGAATTTTATAACATCACTCTGCTTATGTAAAAGAATGTCCTTATTTGTAGGAATTCTGGACTTGAGAAGTGACAGGTAGGGGCTGGCACTGTGGGTGGGGAGTGAGCAGTGTATGTCCACACACTGAGATGCACAGAGGCTTGACACTGGGTGTTGGTGGGGCCCCACCAATACTCACAGTCCTCCCCGGAATAGCCAATGGTGACCTGGGGTTCAGGGCCCTTGCCCTGGCTGTTGACGGCCTGGACTTTGATCTCATAGGGCACAAAGGTGGATGTGTTGGACACCACCAAGAAGGGGTCGCTCACGGTCTGCTCCTGCCAGATCCCCCGTGTGTCCTGAGGACGCCATTGCACACGGTACTGGACCTGAGGGGCGTTCCAGTCCATCCATCGGAGTGGCTGGAGGGGGCCAGCAGAAAAGGAGCTGGTTGGTCAAGAGCTCCTGCCTTCTGTGCCCTGTCCTTTACCCATATAAACCTAGATGTCTCCAATCATTGGCTTCCTCCTTAATACAGTCCAGGGGCAGCAAATGCCTGGGTCCAAGCCTCATGTCCAGGGGTGAGTCAGTCCAGGGACCCTCACCTTCCATGTGATAACCATGTTGTTGGTCTCGTTTCCTTCCCCTTTCACATCCACAGGGTTCTTCTCTGGGGCTGGAAAATATTGTGATAACATATTAATGCTTCAGCTTCCTGCCGCAGACTATGAAGGCTAAGGCTGGGGACCAAGGACAAATGACCCATTCTTGTCCCCGAAGCAATGAGCCAGTGGCCTCAAGGTAGCACTCCCTCACTTCCCCTGGAAATTTGGAACCAGAAGAGCATGGGCATAACACCTGTCCAGGCCCTCCCTCCAGAATCTGGGACCGTAGCTCTTGATATCCCTTTTAGGGGGCCCAGAAGAGAGGGTGCTGCCTGAGCTCACCTGCCTCAGGTGTGACCACAGTCTCAGAAGTTGGGCTGGGTTCTCCAGGGCCATATTTATTGATGGCAGTTACCCTAAAGGTGTAGTGGACGTAGGGCGATAGCTTGAGGGTAGTAGAGGTCTGGTTTCCTGGCACCTTACCCAGACTATACCATTTCTCAGGTGCCATTTCCTTGTCCTCAAATTCAATGTCATACTCTGCAAAGAAGCGAACCAGCAATGATGTGTTCAGCATGTCACTTAGCAGAGAGTGTAGCGGAGGGGGTGCCCTGGATGGAGCCACAGCCCTAGGAAGAGGGGGGGACCCAAGCAATAGGGAGGGTTGGCAGGGGTGAAGGTGGGGGATCTCTTACTCTCAATGGGGGCATTGTGGTCTTCCGCGGGGCTCCAAGATAGGTGCACCTGGCTCTGCTTCAGCAAGTGACGATCAGACAGCTCCAGATGAGGCACAGGCCCAGGGCTCCCTGAAGGCAATAGAGGGTGAATTCTTTGGCCCCCTCAAGAGCCATGTACCATACTTTGAAAGGGCCAGCAACATGAGCCTGGGCCTCCTGGGCCTGGAGGCTGCACCCTCCAGTTCCCCCAGGCAACATACTTAGTACCATCCTAGGACTTACCGACCACCAAGAGCTGTGCCCTGCTCTCCACCTCATCCAGCTCTGTGCTTGCCACACAGCTATAGTTGCCCTGGTCACTGTAGTCCAGGCTGTGGATGATCAGGCGCCTATCATCTATGAAGTACCTGGGGAGGCAGCCGTGTTTGTCCTTGGTGCCCAGCAGTCACATCACTTCCCTGCCATCTGGGCCCCTCTCTTCACCCCTGCCTCCTTTTCCTTCTCCTGCCAGAACCTCTCCTTCTAAGCAGGAGGCTCACTGCACAGAGAGGGTCAGGAGTTCTGGAGTTGCTACTTTTCTCACTCTGCCCCCTTCCACCCAGTCCAGGTTGGGGTTGGACTCTCACTTGTCACTGTCCCCAAGTTCCTGAAGGTCTCGCCCATCCCCTCGCCAGGTGATGCTGGGCTGTAAGGAGGGGTCAAAGGTAGCCTGGCATGTGAATGTCACCCTTGAGCCTTTCTTCTCAATTGCACTCCGGGGCCCTTGCGTGATCTGCGTTGCTTCTGAGGGTGATAAAGTGGAGAGAGGGTCACTCTGATGTCCTTCAGAAACCGTGACCCTCCCTTCCTCTCAGAGTGCTGCCTTGTGGGAGCAACAGCAGACCTTTAACCTGCAGGTTAGCCACAATGGTCACATTGTTTTGGTCATTGGCAGCCTGGCAGAAGTAGCGTCCAGTGTCATTGGCCTGGAGGTCTCGGATGCCCAGGGTCCCATTGGCATAAGGGAAGAAGCGTTCATCCTGAAGCACGGTCGTGCCTTCCTCATCCAGCCTAGAGCAAGCGGGTGGGCCTGGCTTGTACCAACTGGCAGGGGCTCCCTGCCTGCCTGGGCTCCCGGGACAAGATAATGGCTTTAAAGGCTCCCCCTGGGATGAGGCACTTACCACTGGATACTGGGCACAGGAGCTCCAAAGGCCTTGCACAGCAGGTATGCAGTGCTGCCCTCCACCGCCATGTATGTCTGATTGTCTCCTGTCAGGATCTTGACTGGCAGCTCTGGGGGAGGAATAGCGTCAGGAGGTGGAGCAGGACCCGGCCACAGGCGTGATAGAAGCCATATCTCTCCACCCAGCATCCTCAGGCCCCCAGGAGCCCTGCACACTGGGCTTCCCTGCTCCGGGCTACCTCTCTGTACCTTCAGAAGCATTGTCCCCTCTGCCTCCATGGGCTCCATTCCAGCCATGCAAGTTTTACCAATTATTCGAGGCCCAGCTAGCAGTCTGCCTTTTCCTGAAACCCTTCCCAACCCATCCTCAAGTCTTTCCTCTTCAGACTGGTTGGAGTCACATTTTGCCCTGGGTGAATGCTCGGTTGTGGGGAAAAAACCCTGCCTTGCTATACTTTCCCCACAGCTGTTGCGAGGATGGAGAAGATAAGCCAGGGACACATCAGCTTCACACTGAGTCATTTTGGTGGGCTGCAGGGACAGACTGGGGGTTACAAGGCAAGGAAGTGAAGGTGGGTGGGTAGACTACATAGTTGGCTGGCACTCACGGACAACATAGATGTAGGCATTGGTTTGGAGGAGCCCATGCCGGTTGCGGGCCTCACACTGGGTCACCATTGTGTCACTGGGCTGCACGTTGCTCAGGATCAGGGCACCCTGCTCAATCCGGTATTTCTGGTCCATGGCCAACTCTGTGTGCAACCGATGGGGCCCCATGGGGCCAGGGTAAAGCACTGAGCTGCGCGGAGGTCCCCTTCCCCTTCCTTTTCCTCCCAACAGTCCCCAGGACTCACCCACCTCTCCCCTTCCCAAGGTCCTGCTCACCTTCTATAGGGATTCCATTGATTCTCCAAGTGACCTCTGGTTGAGGCCTGCCCTGGACTTGGCAGTCTAGGCGGGCAGTCTCTCCTGGCCCGTATAGACGGCTCTGGGGCTTATGCAGCCAGTATGGAGCAGCTTAAGAAGAAGGAGAGAAGTACCCTGAGCCCATAGCCTGCTGTTGTCCCTGGTGCACATCCTGCCTTCCCTAGTGACAGTGCATTGCCTGCCATCCTTGGAGGCCATTCTAGGGAGCCTATGGCAACTTGGGGATAGTATGCCTGGCAGAAGCCCGTACCCTCCACGGTGACATAGTAGGCGTGCCGGGCACTTCCTAGAGAATTCTCAGCCAAGCAGCGATACTCGCCGTCATCTTCCTCGCCCACATTCAGCAGTTGCAGGGTCTTGTTGTGGTTCTGGTAGCTGACACGGTCTGCTGGCATGGGGCTACTAGGGCGTAGCCACTTGATGGAAGGTGTGGGGCTGCCCAGGGCCATAGTGCAGAGAGGCCACAGGAGAAGAGAGGGGAGAGAGCACAAGGCCACTCAGCCCAGAGGTCCAAGCCCCTGCTGGGGCTGCCCAATCCCATCCCTCCTCTACCCCAGGCACCCAGACTCACAAGCCCTCAGCGATGCACTCCAGGACCAAGGGCTGCCCCTGCAAGGCCACCAGGTGGCTGCTGGAGTTGGTGGGAAAAAGGAGGCGTGGCTTCCTATCAATCATGCTGTTGGCTGCCAGGAGAAAGGGAGTAAGTGACCTGGAGTCACAAAGCTGGGGGACTCTGGATACCCCAGTGAGCCCCTGGACCTTGATTTCCTCCTCTGTTAAAAAGAATGTCCCATCTCTGCTCTTGCCACCTGGGAAGGGATCTGGGAAAGGTGGAGGCAGGAGCCAAATTGTCCTTGGGCAAGAATAGGGTTGTCAGATCCATCTATGGTGGAACATGTCAGGCCTGAAGGAGAGAGAGGAGTGGGGGGGGGGTCAGAGACTTTGAGACTCACTGGCCTTGACCCGGAGGTCAATGGGCTCCTTTTGAATGATGGTTCGGGTACCCGGGAAGTGGGCGTTGCAGATGTAGTCTGAGTGGTTGTCTGAGGTGAGCACATTGGCAAAGTAGAGGTTGCCATTCTGGCCCATGGTCACTCGTTCATCCTGTTTGATGTGCAAGATTTCTGTGGAGACGGCAAGGAAGTAGAGGTCAGGATTCTTGTCCAGGGGAAGATCCCTGACCAACACTCCAGCCCCAGGTCACAGCCCCTTGCTGGCACCCACTGCTGTTCATCCAGTAGATCCGCAGTGGCGCTGCACTGGGTGGGGGATTGCAGGGCAGAACAACTGACTCCCCTTCCTCCACCTCCACGGGCTTCACTGTCTCCTTTGGCCACTTGGGGGCACCTAGAAGGGATAGAGAGGCTGGCACTCTCCTCCTGGTCAAGATAATACAGGACAGGAGAAAGGATGGAGGGTTATCCTGGGGGCAGACATGGGGATGAGAGGGCCAGGCTGGGAGGAAGTTCACATAAAGGGAAGCAGAGACTTTGCGTCCTTTTTGGGCTCATGGTGGAGACCGGCACCCCATGGGGAGAAGAAATGAGCAGGAGGCTGGGTGACCATGAAGGGTTAACCCTCCACAATTCCTAGTTCTCCCTGCCCACCCAGAGGAAAGGACGAGGATGAGTGGGGGGAGGCTGAGTGCAATAATGGGGGAGGGGAGCCGTGGATGGATGCAGGAGTCACAGACCCTTCCATCATCCTGACATGGAAACCATGGCAACGGTTCCCAAGGTAACTGAAGGGGAGGAAAGGAGAGTGCTCAGGAGGCAGAAAACTCAGGGAGGATGGAATGTGAAGGAGAAACCTGAGGGAAGGGTGGCACAGATAAAGGCAGAGCATGGGATCAGGAAGGAGAGAGAGAGAGAGAGAAGCCAAGTCAGGGGTGCAGTGATGGACTCTAAGAGACCAAGTGGGAAAGCTGAGAGAGGAGGCACTAGATAAGTGGCAGAGATGGACAGGGATGACCTGAGAATGGTGGAGGAGGAAACGAGGACAAGTCCCTAAGCTTAAGTCAGGGAGTGACTCAGACAAGGCTGGCCACAGTGGGAAAAGGCAGGCACCAGGGCAATCACACTTCCCAACCCCCAGCCCACTGGCAGCCTGTGCTAGGTTGCACTGAGAAAGACTGAGAGAAGGAAGGGGACACAAGAGGAGCAGAAGTTCAGCAGATAAAGAAGGACAGGGTGAGGATGGTGGAGACTGCTAGAGAAAAAAGGAAGAGGCAATGGGACTTTCTGGGGCCACTCCTGTGCTAACCAACCAGCTGAGGGACAGTGACAGTGAGGGACAGAGCCCCATACCAGCTTGAAACCTGTCTGAAGATGCCTCTCAGGTACCCTAGCCCCTCCCTGGTCCCCAAAGTGCCTCGCACCCTCAGCCATGAGCTGGATCTCATGGGACATAGCAGTGCCCAGCTTATTGCTGGCAAAGCAGCGATAGACGCCCTGGAATCTCTGGGCAAAGCTGTTGTTGCCCGCGATGGTGAAGGAGCCAGAGTAGGGTGCCTCATGTACAGTCACACCCAGTTCCTCCTTAGGCTTGAAGTGGACTCCATCCTTTGTCCAGCGGAACCTGTGGGCAGAAAAGGGCTCAGAGGCCACAGGTCCTGGCACCAAGGACAGTGTTGGGACAGGCCAGAGGCAAGGGTGTGAATAGCCACAGGACCCCAAGGGATGGGCATGGAAACAAGGACTCAGGACTGTGGGGGAGGTCTCAGTGGCCCAGGGAGGTGTGAGGGCTGGAGGCAGAGACTGGTAGTCAACAACAGAGGCTCAGAGGGCAGGGACCACTCACTCCACTTCAGGTTTGCCTCTGGCCTCACACTTGAGGCTGATGTCATCTGTGGGGAAGACAACAAGGCGCCGTGGAGACTGTTCGGTGATGACAGGAGGCTCCATCACTGGGCACAGAATGAGGAAAGAGCTGGTCAACAAGATGTTGGGCTGGCATCACAGCCTCTGCACCTGCCATATGGTAAGGGAAGCAGGGTCTGGGACCCTTAGGGAGCCCATGGCCATGGAGGGAGAGAGGGGAAGAACCAAAGAGAAGCTTATGGGAAGCAAAAAGAGGGAGACAAGAGACACAAAAATAAATGTAGAAAGAGGAACAGAAAGAAGGTAGCAACAAAAGTTATAAAGAAATACGAGAGAGAGAGAGAGAGAGAGAGAGAGAGAGAGAGAGAGAGAGAGAGAGAGATATGAAAGACAGAGGAAACAAAAACCAAAGGCACAGAAACCAAGGACAACCCCTGTCAGGGAGGAACAGAAACAGCAAGAGGGACAGAAATGTCAGTAGAGGCAGAGACAGCAAACAGCAAGATACCAGTGAGAGGGTGAGGAGGCTGAGAGGAGCCTCTGGATTGAAATAGCAGGAGTGAGGACTGACAAGCCAGAAGAAACCAAGACACCCAGCACAGCACAGGGCACACAGGGAGAGCTGAGCCCAAGGCCCCTCCTCTCTCTGTCCTTGGACACACTCCCAACCCTCCTCCAACTTACCATGGTGTCCTTCATCTAAGAAATCCAAGCAGCAAGGGAGAGAAGGGAGGAGAATGCTGAGAGATAGCTCCAATAGGACCTAAGGCTAAGGAGGTGAGATCCAGCAGACCCCAGGGATGAGGAAGGAGCAGGGAGGAGGCTATGGTGCTGGGATGCAGCAGTGGAAGGGGACAGTCTGAGGCAGAACAATGCCCAGGGAGAGGCTCCTCTGACAGAGACACAGGTATATTGGTACAGGGGGACAGAAATTCTTGCCTTTAAAAATAATAGTTCTTGAAGCCCCCTGGCAAGGCCTTCTACGGCCTGCAGAGTGGATCCCTACCACACCCAGGATGCCTGGAAAGGCTGAGAGACACACAGCCCACAGCTAGGGCACCCTCCCCTGCTCCAGCCCACTTCCCTCCTAATCCAATTAGCACAGCGCAGTGTTTTCAATTACCCAGACCCAGCCTCCAGAGCCCAACAGCCCCTCCCCCTCCAAACCCTCCCAAAGGCCCTAATGCATCTGAGTCTCCATAGCCTGCAGGGCTGGAGCCAACCCTCCTTCTCTCTCCTACCATACTCCCAGCTGGCCACTAAATTCCCTGGGGCAGAGGCCAGAGCAAGTGCCCTAGTCCCAGGACTCAGCAAAGCAGAGGCAGGGAGGGAGGAAGGGAAGGAAGGAATGGGGAGGGCAGTCAGAACAGGGGAATAGTGGATCAGCTCTGAAAGCTTTGTCTTTGCAGAAGACCTCAGTGTAAGGGACCCCAAAAGAGAGGAGGGGGCTCCCCAGGGACACTGCAGAGGGCCCTGAGCTAAGGAGAGGCCAGTGTAGGCAACCTGAGAGCAAGACAACGATGAGGACCACAAGATGGGGGAAATCAGCTCTTTGGAAAAAGAAGGAAAAGAGACAAAGGGGCTGGCATGGCTGGAAAGACAGGTTCTAATAGGGAGGCACCACAGCTGCCCTGTATATAACATCAGGGTCAGTGCCCAGGGCAGCCTTGGACTTGCTGTGATCTTTGGCCTACTTCTCTCTCCCCACTGCCATCTTTCTGTTAAATTCTCCTTTCTGTTAAATTCTCCCGCCCCTGCCACATATAGACACACTCAAGTAAGATGCTCACCCATCAGGTGGAAGGGCAGGCTAATACCCAGGATAAGGCCCTGGCATTTCAGACCTGGAGGCAGGCCTGAAAAGCAACTGAGAAAAGGCAGGGAAGGAAGGAAAACCAGTACATGTGTATGAATGCAAAAGTGGGGTCTGGGCATGTATGTGGATGTCCTGGAATGTGTGTATTGCAGTAGGTTTTTTCCAGTATCCATTTGTGTGTATGTATATGGCTAGGCCTTACCTGAATATGTCTTCAGATCTGCCTATGTGTGGCTGAATTTCAGGGTATAGTGTTGTGTCTATATCCACTGCCATGTCTGTGTAGATGATGCTCCTTTGTGTGTAACAAACCTCACTTGTTTGTGTTTTTGTTGATGTGGTCTCTCAGAGTCCTGCCCCTTTCACACGTCTGCCTGATGGGAACAAGTGTCTGGCTCATCTGACTCATGTGTCCCACGAGCCCCTCTTTATCTCCTCCAAACTCTCCATGGTCCCTGATGCCAGGCACCTCCCAAGCCTATCTCTCTCAGCCCCTGTCCCATTCCTGGCAGACTTTCTTACCCCTGCTCCCCAGCTGGTCTCTCCATGTCCAGGCTAGAGACAAAAGTAGCAAAGTGAGGTAGGGAAGGGATTGGAGCCTGGGAACTCAAGATCCACAGGTGCCCTCACACATGACACTGTGAAATACCCTCCAAATGCTTTTTTATTATTATTATATTTGCTTACACTCAGAAAAAAATCACAGTGGTAACACCCTACATAAAAGTATGTACACACATTCAGCTTCATACATTCACACAATCCACTACAATCAAATGTAACAGTCAAATACCTCCAGACCCTCACAAACCTGACCAATAAAATAACAATTATAGTAACTTCCAAACTTACCCACATAAGAAACCAAAATCACATTCACAAATATTCAATTTAGTCACAACTGCACACACAGATATTTGGTCTGTCCAACTCATAAGCATGCACAAGTACTCACAACTCTACAACCAACCACACTGCAGTACCCACACCCCTACCTGTGACCTCTCCAAACAAATAGTATAATCATACACACTTGCTCCAGCAGCCCCACCCCATGCCCTCCAAATAACTATAAATAAAAAAGGATCCATAAGGTTGTTGGGCAGGGACCTGTTGTATTCAACGTGCCTTTTCCTGTCTCAGTTCAGAGACAGGGCTATCAAATGTCCAAGGAAAGAGCTGGTTGGGAATACCTAGTTTAGAAACAGTAGCAAGACTTGAATGCAGGCCTTGAACAAGCTAGCTGAAAACTCGGGAGTGTCCCATTTTTCTGGTCCCCACACCCCTGGGGTGTGAGGTGGGTGGAAGTAGAAGAGTCAGAGTTGAGTGGGAAGGGGTGGGATAGGCTGAGGGTGAGCGCCAAGGAGGCTGACAGCAGCCCCGTGTCCAGACCGCTATCCGTGGTGCTGAAACCGCAGAAGGCCACCGTGCCTATCCGCGGTGCTCACACCCTCCATGCTTTCTGCCCTTTTTTCCAGAGGTACTCAGTGTCTTGGGCACCTCCTGCTTACACGGCACCCAGGAAAGGAGGGGTGAGGGTCCAGAAGGAAGAGAAGGTAAAGGATAAAGAGGGACCCACCACAGTGGAAGGGAGGGCTGAGGCTCCCTCCAGCTACTCACATTCGTCGGGGATCTGGATGAGCAGGCAGGGGCTACAGAAGAGGAGAGGCCACACGTACCACAGCGCCACGACCATCTTCCCGGTGGCGCTGGCAGCTTGGCGAGGCACAGGCCGGCGGCTCAACTCACGCTCCGGCCAGAGGGAAGGGGGGGCTGGTGGGCGGCTTGAGGCGAGAGCTGCGGGTGGAGGCACTGGGAGAAGGAAGGAGGAAAGGGCACGGTGGGAAAGGAGAGAGCGAGAAGGATGGGATGGACGTTAGTGACTAACATCTGGGCGAGCCCAGGCTCCTGGCCCGCCCCCAGCCCCGCCCCCACCCGTTGGCTTCCCAGTTCTTCTCCCGCACCTTGGAAGGAGAAAGCTGAGACAGCCTTGGCTTGGCCTGCAGGTTGCTTTTCATACCCTTCTTACTCTGCAGTTTCCCTGCCAGCTGCTTCCCCAGAATCAACTTGTTGCCCCAATCAGCTTCCCTGTGCATACCACCTAGCAATTCTGTGCACACCATCCACATGTGTCTCTCGATGTGCCTGTGCACAGGTGTCCATGCAAATATGTGTGGATGCGGATCTGCATGTGGAGAAGACAAATATGCACATCCGTATTTATGTGGCTGCATGTGCACATGCATGAGAACCTGTGTCTTCTCTGGGAGGGGAGTGCACTCATGAACGGCATGTGTTGGCATGTCTATCTGAGGGAATCAACACACAGGTCTGGTGTGTGTGTTGTGTGCCTTCTTGTATGTCTTTATGTATCTGTGGGTGATGAATCACCATGTCTGCTATCTCTGTGTGCACATATAAGCACGTGTGCACATGTGTAGAAAAGAGCTCTTCTGTAGTCCCATTCCTGTGGCTTTCAGAGTCAACTGATCCCTGGGTGCTATTTGTACCTAAAATCTGACAGGGGGGTTGGGAATTGGGATAGACCAAGAGAGCAAATGCACCCAAGATGGCTACATTTCACAGAACAGGCTCAGGAAAAAGAAGAAAAAATGGAGAAGGAAGTCTGCCCCTTGGGGAATCAGTGAAAGAGTGGGGGGGAAGAGGAAAGTACTTCCCTGCTGCTCCAGTTCCCTCAGGGGAAACAGGGGTGTCTATAGCCTCTTCACTTCCAGATGTTCCAGGCCAGGGTCAGGGCAGGGGTCAGGGAAAGCTCTGGGACATTTTTACAAGACAGTGTTTCTGACACCTCTCAAGTGTCTGGCAGTTCTAGCTTCTGGGCCTTTTGCTGAGTCTTCAGACCTCAACTGCTAGATGTATCTACCCTAAGTCCAAGAAACACCAGACACAGCCACATTTCACCTGCATGAAATGGGCCCAAAACTCAGGTCCAGGAGTGGGGGACTCTCTGAAAATGAACAGAAGAGGAAACAGATTCCCAAGAGGACAGGCTATTTTAATTCCACAATAAGAGGAAGGGATATGAAAAGAAACCAGTGTGATTAAAGTGTGGGAGAGGCTGGAACAGAGAGCTGAGAGGCCAGAGCACTGGTCTGGATGCTGTCACCAAAGCCATATTGTAATCTCCCATGTGCCCAGCCAGGACCTTAACCAAACGAAGAACCGAGCCTCATCTAAAACACCAAGAGGAGAATGCCACGCCAAGGTATCTGGATTCTAGCAAGAGGCAACAAGGAGCCACAAATCATTTTTGTGTAACAGGGGGATGACCCAAGAAGAGTGATGACTGTAGTATATTGCTTGCAGACTGGGCAGGGAAGACAGATGGTAGAGTGGCAGTCAGCTTGAAGCTCTCGGACTTCCCCAGCCAGAGCTGGTAAGTGTGGTGGAAAAGCACCAGGATGGTGTAGAGACCAAGAGAATGACGTGGAGTAGGAAGTGGTGCAGGGGTGGCCAATTCTCCACCTGCAAGAGCTGAGCTGGGGCCGGAAGAGAGGAGAACAGTGGATCTGTTCTACTAACACCTCCCCCTACAGAGCCCATGCAATCAGGGCCAGCCCCAAGTGGCCTTGGCCTTGACTTCAAGGCCTGTAGGAAGCAGTAGGAGATACAGATCAGAGAGTAGGCGATCAAACAGCAGCCTTGGGAGCTCTGAGCACTGGTCTTATAAGGGGGAGGGGAGGAAAACTGGAGCAAGGGGAAACTCAAAGAAGGACCCTTTTGCCTGTGAGGAGGCTTTGATGCTGTGTGTGGAACTGATGGTGTTTGCCATTATAGTTCCTCCATTTGTCCTCCAAATCGAGGTTCCCAGAATGATGTTTGGCATGTATACTGGGGTATATGCAGGGCAAGCACAATATCCCCAACCCCATGACCCCTACTCTGCCTCCTCCTGGCCACATCTCAACTCCAGCCTCTTTTCCAGTGTCCTGGTATTTATCACCCCACTTGCTACTGCCCTAGGTACTCAGAAACAGGCAAGAAGGAGCCAGAAGGTTGAGAGGCCCCTGACAGCTGGGAGGGGGCTCCCCCTCCTCCCCTCTCACTGCTGCTGGTTCTCTGATCTCTCACCACTGCTCAGGCAATTACAGAGCAAGCTAAGGTTGTTAGCTCAGCAGGGCCCGACTCCCCATCAGCACCACCACCGAGGGCAAAGGAGCAGAGGAGGGGAGTGGAGTATTCCACAGATGGAGCCAAGGCCCCATTTGCCAAGGGTGACAGACAGAGTGAGAAACAGGCAGGAGGGAGCAGGAGAGGCTGGGAAGTGGGGCCAGGAAGAGGAGACAAAGACAGCCATTGGAAGACCCTAATTAGCAAGAGATGACCAAGATAGAGATATTCAGCTAGAGGCCCAGTTGGTGGGGAAATGGAAAGAAAAGGAAAAAAAGAGTACAAAGGTGAGAGACAGCTGCAGAAAGCACCACTGAGAAATGGCAGAATGAGCAAGAAGAGTGAGAGGTGGGCGTGTGCACGCAAGCGCACACAAGCCCACGTCTGCTCTGCTTGAGCAGGCGAATGGAGCCTCAGCAGCTTCCTTGTCCCCAGGGGGTGTGCCTGGCAAGGGGCAGGGAATAAGGGAAGATGAGCCTGGATGGGTGGAGAGGAACTTCTCTGGCTTGGAGGTCAGGCTGGAGAGACAAGCAGGGCGGAATAGACAGAGAGTGGACCAAGCTGTGCGCTGGAGCCAGAGAGACAAACAAAGCCCCGCAGCGAAAGAGCAGCAAGTCCCTGCCCACTTGTGGCACTGGGGCAAGAGGATAGTTGTTAAGACAAGATGAATGACCCACTGCTTGGACCCGCAAGCACTAGAGAACAGGTGGAGGTTCCTGCAGGGAGGAGGGGTGGAGGAGGGAAAAGCACCCAGAGGATCTCAGTAGATCCTTCCAAGATTGCTGTCTGTGTGTGAAGTAAGCAGCCGCCTGGCTGGGGGAGGTGCATTCACAGGCACAACAGTCAGTGTGTGAGTCTGTGCGTGCATGCACATGCGCTGACTGTGCACCAACCACTGTGCAGGGGGAGTGCAAAACAAAGGTGCAGCTGCTCCTGAGTGGGTCCAGCCTAAAACCTATCCACCCTGCCTCATGTGGGGGTCCTGTTCACAGGCAGAACTGGGTAGGCAGGGAGAAAGGGCGTGGCAGGCATTGAGGGGGACAAGGCCAGGAGATGAGGTTCTGGACCACAAAGCCTAAAGGAAGGTCTGTGGGAAGCCTCACAGGAACCCCAGCCCAGCCCCACTCTGGTCTCACTGTACCCTAGGTCCCTAGGAGGTCCTCTCTACATTGCCAGCCTCAGTCTGAGTTGAAGCCAGTGCCAGGGAGGGACCTGGGAAGTCCTAGAGCCTGGCTGAGACCTGACACAGCTGCTTCCTTCCCTGAATGAGCCAGTGGGTGCTTGTGCACGTGGGCACACACGTGCGCACACACACACCAGGAACCTCCAGGGTGTCTTGTGTGTGCACACAACACACATGCCTGCTAGCATCCTAGTCTTGCTGGGGTGCCTTCTCAAAGAAGCAGCAAGAAGGCCATCAAGAGCAGAGCAAAGAATTTCCAGGCTCTCCTGCCTGATGTCTATCAGGAATGGCAGAGCCTGGTAACCTACTGGGTCAGAGTAGGGCCAGGAATGGTGGCTCAGAGCCTTGAGGGTCAGAGTGTGGGTGGCAGGTCTCTATGCTCAGGCCGGCCAGCACACAAGGGGAGGGACGTGTGGCAGACTTTGTGCCTGTCAGTGTGGACATAAAGATGTAGGTGTCACCTACATCCCATGTACTGTGTCCCTTTAAGACTCCCCCTCACTCTCCCCCCCAGGCTGTGGCTGGTGGGTTTCTATGGTGATGGAGCTGCTAGCAGAGGTGGGAGCCTTGCTGTAAGTAACCTATTGAGTTGTTTAGATAATAAATGGAGGAGGCTGCTCAAGGGAGCCCCCACAGGTACCTGGGGGCCCAGAAATCTTACACTGCTGCTTGGTCCTCTGTGCTCTGCCTTACCCCTCCCTAAGGAAAGAGAGTGTGTCTCAGCCCAACTCAGCTCATCCCACCCCCCACCTTATCCGCGCCTGAGGCTTCCGTCTCCAAGGCAACTACAGCTCACCTGTAAAGGACCATTCTCCTTAAAGGATGAGGAGGGGGCAGAGGGAGGTTAACTCTTTGTGTCTTTGTGGAGAAGGAAGGAAGGATTCTCAACACAAGCTGACTCCACCCTATACCTCTCCCACCTTGATCTCAGTCAGCTCTATTTTCTTAAATAAACTGAGGGATAGCACTGACCACATATGAGGGGTCCTGAGCCAGTATTTTTACACACATCAACTCATTTCATCCTCATTATCTCCCATTTCTACCCATGGAAACTAGGACCCAGAACTGAACTGTGTCCTAGGTTGCAGAGCCATGACTGGTGCTCACCAGGGGTGGTTGCTCAGAGAGGTTGGAGGCTCCTGAATCTAACCAATCTACTCTGGGGTCAGGTGACCTCCCAGGACTATGGCATTCTGATATGTGCCTGTTTGGGTCCCAGGGGACCAGGGACCTGGATACGGAAGAGCTCTAAGCCATCCTGGCCCCTGGGGATGGGCCCATTTGCTAGGCAGATGACAGGCAAATGTCCAGGGAAGGGAGTGAAATCTTAGAAGAGAGGCCATGCAGAAGTAGGATGTGACCAACATCACGTCTCAGCACAGAACAGAAACCTGACCCCAAACAACCTATCCATACCTTGGCTGGGGTCCTCCTCAGCTTGAGGCTCTGTGGGGCTTCACAGGACACCACCCCATTCAAGTACTCAGTCCAAAATAAGGCAAAATCCTTTTCTTATTGGGTTTGGAGACAGGCTGGGTTTCTTTCTTTGTTTTGTTTTGTTTTATTTTATTTTGTTGCAGTAATGGGATTAGATCCAGGGATGCTCTACCACCAAGCCACATCCCAAGCCCATTTTTATTTATTTATTTGTTTATTTATTTTGGTACTGGGAATCAAACCCAGGGATGCTTAACCACTGAGCTACATCCCCAGCCCTTTTAATTTTTTTTATTTTGAGACAGGGTCTCACAAAGTTACTGAGGGCCTTGCTAAGTTGCTGGGGCTGTCTTCAAGCTTATGATCCTCCTGCCTCAGCCTCCCATTGCTGAAATTACAGGCATGCACCACACTTTTGGCCATTTTTATTTCTTATTATGAGACAGGGCCTTGCTAAGTTGCTGAGGCTAACCTTGAACTTGTGATCCTCCTGTGTCAGCTTCCCAAAATGCTGGGATTAAAAGCAATGCACTACTATTCCCAGCCAGGCTGGATTTCTTGATCCCCTCTCCTGCTATCCAGCATCTTGGCCTGCTGTGACCTCTTTCTTGTAACCAAAGGCTCCAGAGTCTCCTCACAAAGAGGTCTCCACTACCTGGAAGACCTCTTTCCAGCCAGAGCTTAGGGACAGCAATGGCTCCATTACTGTGCTGAAGGGGAGACTAAGACCCAGCAGGGGCTAGGGCTTACCCAGCCTCCCAATGAACCAAGGAACAAGGCTGAAGCCTTCCAGAGCACTAGAAGGCAGAACCACAAGGCAACAATTGGTATCAGGGTTCCACTCACTCTGGGCTTCCTAACCTAACATTAGAGGAGCCTTCTAGGGCCACGCCAGAGGAGACCATGTGTATCCAGCTCCTGGGGCTATAACAGGTAGGTAGTACAGAGAAGACATCAAGCAAAGGTGGCAAGCAGAGCAGCAGCCAAGCCTGTGTCACCTGGCTTAAGTATGTTGGGGGAAGGGTGCATGGAATGGCTTAGACACCGCCAGGCCCCACTGGGCCCCTCGGGGCTCCCTACTCCCAAAGGGTTAAAGGGCAGAAGGAACACAGGAAGCCTGGGGGTGGACAATGGAGCCTCTGTCCTCCCCAAGGCCTTGACATTCCTAAGGCATGAACGCAGATAGCTGAGGAGGGGGCCTAAGAGAACATCTCTCTCCACTGAAGCCATAAGCCCAGGCTGGCCACAGACTCTGTCCCTATATGATACAGTGCTGCATGTCAGCCATTGCGGCCACCACCCTTGGCCCCACCCCTTCCCAGCACAGGCCTAAGAGGGACTCTGAGGGGAATCCATGTGGGCACATGAGGATGTATGTGCTCTCTCAACAACAGACACAAATACAAATGTGCACATGTAACCCAACATGTGACCCCAACACAGGCAAACAGGAATGATGCAGTCACACTCAGATACACAGGTGACCAGATACAGGAGCCCCACACATGCAGATAAGAATACTGGAGGGCCTTACACACCCACACACATGTGCATGCACATGCGTGCATGCGTGCACACACACACACACACACACACACACAAGCCCAAAGCCTCCCATGCAAACCTCTGGACTGGGGCTGCCCTCCCCCACCTCTGCCTGGCACTGGGGTCTTTAGACTGGAGTGCTGGGGAGGGAGGGGGCTTCTGGATGCAGTCCCCATCTTCAAGCTCCATCCTCAGACTGATATTGAGATGGACAGGCCCAGAAGTCTCCCTCGGACAAGTGCATAAAGCCCAGGATGATGCCACCCTCCTGCCCCACCCAATCTCTGGCTTATATGTTGCCCCTGCTAGGTTTGGGGCCAGAGACTGGCTGGTGTAAGCTGCCGAGCAGAGAAACAGTGGCTCTGCAGCTCTCTGACCTGGAAGGGCAAGCTCCTGAGGCCTTGGGTGGGGGGCAGTGGACAAAGAAAAGCTTCCAGAAAGCCCAGCAGACCAGATCCTCCCCCTTGCAAAGGAGCTCCCCGCCCTCCCCGGCTCCTCCCTCTCCCTCCAACCACAGCCTTTAGGAAGCCACAAAGACCCTGTTGATATTTGGGGAGCAGGCAGGCTGGGCTGGCTATTCCCCTCAATCCTTATCTGATTGGTAGCCACCAGGTGCCCACATCCACCCTCCAGGTCAGATGAGGCCCCATGGGGGGCCTGGGCCCAATCCAGGGATATGGAGCTGTAGGACATTTGACGGGGCAGCAGAGCAATCAACCCCAGTGCTGGGACTCACAGCTCAATGCCAACCGCAGGGCTATCAAGGGCCCCTGAGAGAGGGAGGGGCTTTAGGGGAGGCAGGTAGCAGAGCAGAGAGTAGAAGAAAAACAAAAAAGGAATCAGAGAGACAGCAATGAGCTGGGAGGGGAAGGGGTGGGGCAGGTGAGGCAGAGGGAGGGGTACAGAGCAAGAAGGGGAAAGGTGAGAGTGTGAGGTGGAACTAAGGGTTCAGGAAAAGCAGAGGAGGGTTCCAAGATGGCCATTAGAACAAGTGGAGATGAAAGTCTGCAGGGCCTGGGGGCTGCTAAGGGCCTGGTCCACATGGCCCCACCCAGACTTCCCAATCACAGGAACAGAGGACAGGGCAGAGACTGCAGCCAGCTTGGGACAATACAGCAGGCAATTAGACCGTCAGCCTTCCCTAATGTCTAAAGCATAGGGTGGGGTCCTCACTTATATCCATCCACATGGGACCCCACCTCTACTCTACATTCTCCCCAGGAAGATGCTGTCCTAGAGCTAGCCCAGTGCTGCTGGCCATGACTGGCTGGACTTAGCCACTACAAGGCCACATCACCCTCAGTTCTCAGAAGACCCACCCAGTTGCAGCCATTTCAAATGGTCCAAGTGCTGGGTGTGGTGATGTACACCCATAATCCGGGTAACTAGGGAGGTTGCGGGAAGAAGATGACAAGTTTGAGGCTAGCCGCAGCAACTTAGGGAGACCCTAAGCAACTTAGGAAGACCTCATCTCAAAATTAAAAAACAAAAAGGGCTGGGGACATAGCTCAGTGGTAAAATTCCCCTGGGTTCAATTCCCGGTTCCAAAAATAAATAAATAAAATAAAAATCAAGTGGTAACAGGAACCATTTCCCTTGAAAGAGACCTTGGAGATGAATGAGTCTGCCTCTCATTTGATAGCCAAAAAGCTGAAGCTCAAAGTGGGTAAGGGATGGGGAAGGGGTGGGGAAGGGGTGGGGAATGGCCAATATGGCACATACTGGGCTGTCATTTTAACACTCCCCAGCCAGTGGTGGCCAGGTGCCTGCCACGCAAAGTGCCTGGCCCTAGAGGGAAGGAGTATAGACTTGGTGGAGCCCAACTGGGGAGCACATCTGGCCACCCTTGTTACCCAGAATAGCCTTCAGACAAGGCCCTCCCTCACTGTGTCTTTTTCCCTTCAAACAATCATAAAGAAAAAAAAGTGAATCACCATCTCATGTGGACAGAACAGTGTTGGTCCAGCCCATTATTGGCTCTTCTGTGGGCAGCCAGGAACCTGGCCCAAGTAGGCTACTTGGCAGTGAGACACTTCCCAGCAAATGACTGCCCACCCATGATTACTCAGTTCTCAGAAAGGAGGTGTCTGTCACCCTGAGAGCAGCCTCACCAGTGGCAACAGGGCATGAGATTCCACCACCTCTGGGTGTTGTATGCCTTCATGATGCTCTGCAGCGGGTTGGGCGCTGGGCATCGGAGGAGGGAGCCCCTTGGGAGTGGGTGAGAGCAAACCAGGGAGGCTGGGGAGTGCCAAACGTGTTTCCCTCTTGATGATCAGATCACCAGCAATTCTTAATTTCTTTTGTTCTTTTCTGTATATTTCAAGTGTACTACAATAAGATGAATTACTTTGGGGGTCACCCTACACACATACACAAACATAAATAAATATGGAGAGAAAGAAACATTGGGATGCAGCAAAGAAAAATGGTCAGGAGCCAGGGAGGTGGGGAGGTTCCAGTCCTAATTCAAGCCCTGGCACCAACTTGCCATGCGGTCACAGACAGGCAAGGGTCCCCAAAGGCTCAGACCCCGTGAGTGAGAACACATAGGTACCCTATGGGTGGTGTGCCAGGAGAGAGGCTGGGCTGGGCCAAGTTCCCCCACCTGCAGCACGGAGCCCATCAGAGGTGAGAAGCCCTGGCTAGGCCCCCTGCCTTAGCCACCCCACAGGGGACCGGAAAAATGGGGCTTGGCAGCAGTTCCCATGGGAAGAAGGGTTGGTAGGGCTTATTCACCATCAGGGCCATGTGAGTCAGCAGAGATAGCACTAGGATGCCAGAAGCCCCTACCCTTAGGGCAGTGTTAACCAGGAGCAGGGCATCTACCTGGAGGGAGTGCCAGGCCCCCACTCTTTGGGGCTGACAGATGGTGGGCTTGCCTCCCGAGACAGGCAGTGATGGGTGGGGGCTCCAGATACCCTGCAAAGGGCAGCAGATTGCACTTGGTGTTCTTTGCAATCTCTGTCAACCAAGACACCCTAAAATTCTGATCTAGGAAGGAGGAAATAGGAATTGCAGACCCCTCCCATAATGGAAGAGAGGGAAGACTTGGAAAGGAGCAAAAGACCTGCAATAGGCAGGGACAGGGCCCAAGCATCTTGCTTTCCAGAAGTCCCTGGCCCTGAACAGTGAGGCCCTCCCTCCCTCACCCCTACCTGATGGACCATCATTCTACACCCTGCACATGGGAGGTACATCATGGAGCGCCCAAACACACCTCACCCAGTGCACCCATTATTGGCCACGGAGACTGTGGAAAAGGCTCCCTACGCGCGCTGCGCCTCCAGGGAGGAGGCGCCTCCAGGGAGGAGACCCTGGTTCTGCGCAAATTTTGAGGGGAATCCCAGCTAGAATTTAGAGAGAACAAAGCCCCCTCCCCACTTTGGGGCGGGGGAGGGGAACGCTGGCACTGCCTAGCCCTGTTCCCTCTCCTCCATTGCAAGAGCAGCTTAATCCAATTTCCCCGACCCTATCGTACTGGAGGCTGGATTTTTGGTCAAACAGGTCGCTAGAAAGGGGATGAGGGATAGCCACGCCCAGAACCACACCCCAAGGCGATCGATGGCGGGGCAGTCGACCCTTTTCTCGCTTCCCTTCCCACACACGCACACACCCAAAGGGACATGCCAACTTCAGCCCCACCATCCCATACAGACCTTGCCTGACCACCGCTTCCCCGTGCCCCTCTTCAGGTGCACATTTTGGGCGCCGCCTAGGTACCCCTCACCTGTCGGGCTCAAGCACCCGGTGTCCTACCCCGCCCTGCTCCAGTCCTCAGTGCCAGGAGCCAGGTGCCCAGCATGGGTGGGGCTCCGGCTGCACAGCCGGTTACAGCGGCCAGGGTGGCACTCCCTCCTCTCTCTCCCGGGCAGGGCCGGGGCTAGACGCAGGGGAGCGCAGGGGGTCGCAGTCGCGGCCGAAGCGCTAGGACAGGCCCGTCCGTCTTACCTGCGCTGCTGCCACCCCTCCGGGTGCCGGTCCAGCCTCCGAACACGCCGGCTTCGGACCCGCCGCCCGAGCGGTCTGCGAAGTCGATGCCGATGCTGCAGCGGCGGCGGCGGCGGCGGGCGGGGGTGGGGCGGGGCGGGCGTGCGCGGAGAGGAGGGGGAGGGGGAGCGCGGGCGGAGGGGGAGGGGGAGTGAGATCACCTCCCTGGCCCACGGCCCCGCCCCGCCGCGCCCTCGCGCGTCTTCCCAGCAGAGTCTGGCCGCAGAGCCCGGCGTGGACTGGGGACCCCCTTGGTGGCCCCTTCCGGGAGATCCGTGGCACCTGCGCCCGCAGCTCTGAGGTCCTCGATTCAAGAGTGTTTCCAGCCCCACCACCAGGGAGCCCCCGCCGCCGTGGCGTCCCGAAGCGGGAGTCTCCAGGCAGGGATGCGCCCAGGGGCCCGGGCTTGGGCGGTGGAGAGAGGACCCCGACAAGGAACACATTGCCCCCACCCCCATCCTGTCCTCGAGGGCGCTGGCCAGAGACCCGCACCCTTACGCAAGGCGGTCTCAGCCGGCCCTGATAGTCAGGCATTTGGACGTCCCCCAACACCCAGGGCAGGATTCCAGTGTCCCTCTACCCGCTCTCCTCTGAGTCCCCTGCTATCCTGAGCACCCAGTCCGGGGCCTTCCGGGAGGGGTGCGTGGGCCTCAGTCCCCAGCCTTCTGAGGAGGCATCTGCTCAAGCGCGTCCCTAAGCCCCAGCGAGACCCGAGCCCAGGGGCGAAAGGTCGCGCAGAGGGCGCCCCTAGGCCTGACACTCCCATTCCCAGATCTTCCTCTACTCCCCACCAGGCCCGGTGTCTTATTTCTTTGTCTTCGGAATTGCCCTCATCCCGACCTTTTCGCACGGCCCCATACTCCCTGCAGCCCTGCGCTGCAGCCCAGTGCGGGGTAGGGGGGAGAGGGGGGAGGAAGGAGCTCCTCCCCAGCGCCCCCTTCTAGGCTAGTTGCCGTGACCTCCCAAGCGAGGAGAGGTGGAGGGGGCTGGAATTCCGGAGCAAGCTGAGCTGGCCGAAGCCTCAGGGCAAGGAAGGCCTAGGGCCCAGATGGCAGATTGCAGCCCTGGTGGCCAAGGTATTTTTATGGGCATACCTGTTGCCCAGTGAAGCATTGGGGGGGGGGCTCAGCTTAGCCTCCCGACACACCCCAAGTGGTGCAGGGTCTTCCCAAGGGCCCACAGGAAAATGGCTCTGGTATCCTGGACTGGATTCCCCACCCCCATTGGACCACCTCCCACCAATCGCTTTTACCCTGAAAGTGAAGGCTTGGGGTGGTCCCACCGGCCCTCTGAGATGGCCCGGATGCCATGTTTCTAGGGGTCTTTAGGAGGAGAATGGACAAAAAATAGTGAAGGTTCTGGGCTTCCAGAGAGAGGGAGAGCCAAGGGGGCTGCCTGCCCCTCCCAGAGCTGCCAGTGGCCCACCACTTGGTTCTAGTGGCCCCAGAGTGGAGCTGTGGGCAAAGCTCTTGAAGTGCCACTGGCCCAACATCTTTAGGAAGAGGGAAGGGAGACTGAGCTGGCCTAGGTCACAAGGCCAGGGAGCCAAGAGCTGGGCAGAGAGGGGGTATTTTGCACGAGGCACTGAGCTATGGTCAGCTTCCTGCCTGCACTGATGTGACCTCTGATAGGCCAGGCAGAAGCTGACTGTGGGCCTCTGCTCTCCAGCTGGTCACTCCACTCATCCCAACTCGCCAGCCTTTCCCCAAGCCCCAACTTCTGCAAATCCTTGACCTAATCTGGGGTTTTATGATGATCACTATGATGACATTGACAAGGGTAAAGTAAGAAGGGAAAGGAATAGGACCTGTTTAGCATGTACCTGCTAATGCATAATGATGGGTGCAGCATTCATTTATTTTATAAATATGAATTATGCTGATTACACTGCATTGGTAAGCAGTACCACAGACCTGCCTTGTTCTAAGCACATTCCATGTATTAGCACATTTATTTTCCACACCAACCTAGTGAGGTCTGACCAAGCATTAGTCCCACATCACAGGTGAAGAGACTGGAACCCAAAGAACTCAAGGGATGCACCCAGGGAGTGCTGCTTAGAAAAGTCTCTTTCTCTCCCTTAGTTCATTGCATTCACACATAGCCTGGTGATGAAGGTCCTATTATTATCCTCATTCTCCAAGTAAGGAACCCAGATCCAGAAAGAAGCAGTTATGCAGCCAAGAGGGGCTCCATAGAGTGTTCATTCCACTTGCATTCTGCACACCCCTCCTCCTCAGCACTGCACTGTGAAGTAGATGCAATCAGTGCCCCCATTTCACAGATGAGGAAACAGGTTTAGAGGATTCAAGTGACTTAATCAAGATTATCCAGAACATAAAAGGCATAACTGGCATTTGAACTCATGTCTGTTTTACTGTAAGGTCCATTTTCTTGCTTCCTATGCCAAAGTGGAGGGGCCAATGGGAGTGAGAGCAGGAGAGAGAGATCACAGGCAGAGCAAGTCACAGAAGCAGCCAGAAGGATTGGCCTTGAATATAAGGTGAGCATTCCCTCCACTGCCTCATACTCACTGTGGAGGTTCATGGGATCACTGGGCAGATGGCTGTGTCTTGCCCACCCATGCACCTTTCAAAGTCAAGTGCACTTCACAGCCTCTGCAGTTTGGTGGTCATGATCTGCCCTCCATGACCCACTCCTCTTAGTCACAGGGACTGGACCTAGGCAGCCCCCCAGAGTCTGGCCAGATCCCCCAGATGATGGGTCAAGTAATAAGGGATGAACATCACAGACAGCAGCCAACAGTGGGGCAGGAAGAGTGGCAGCAGGCAGGCAGAGTGGGCTTGTGAGCTTGCCATAGCTTTCCTTGATCTCCTGGAAGTAGCATTATAGTTGGTTTTGGTTTGATCCATTGTGACAATTCTTATCTTTTAAAAATCAGCTGTATTAGGCCTGGGGATATAGCTTAGTTGGTAGAGTGCCTGTCTCACATGCACAAGACCCTGGGTTCAATCCCCAGCACCACAAAAAAATATCATCTGTATCAAAGTATAATATACACACAGTAAAATTTACCCCTTTGAAATACAGTTTGGTGAATTTTGATAAATGTCATACATTCACCACCAAAATCAAGCTATAAATCATTTCTGCCACTTCCCCAAATTCTCTCCTACTACTTTGCAGTCAACAACTGTCTCCATGCCCTGGCCTCTGCCCCCCACTGATCTGCTTCACTTAGGCAGTCTAATTTTTGAGATTCATCCTGTTTTGTGTTTGTGTGTACCAGTAGTCTATTCCTTTTATTTTCATTTCTTTTTGTGGTTTTGGGGATTAAATCCAGGGCCTTGTGCATGTGAGGCAGGCACTCCACCAACTGAGCTATATCCCCAGCCCAATATGTTCATTTTCATTGATAAGTAGTATTCCTCTCTTTGGATGTATCAGATTGTGGTTAGGCATTCACTCATTGAAGGACATCTGGGTTGTTTCCAGTTTTGGAGTATATGAATAGAACTCCTGTAAATATTCATGTGCAGGCTTTTGTGTGAATGTGCTTTTTTACTTGTCTAAGGTTAACTAGGTTAGTAGCCAAGAACTGGGTTTCTGGGTCATATGGCCAATTTATGTTTATCCATGTTTGTCTTTTTTTTCCAGCACTGGGAATTAAACCCAGGGCCTAGTACATGCTAGGCAAGTGTATCATTGAGCTACATCCCCAGCCCTAAGTTGCTTGGAATCCTCCTGCCTCAGCCTCCTGAGTAGCTTGGATTATAGGCATGTGCCACAATGCCCAGTCCCATCTTTGTCTTTTTAGCAGTAGAGTTTGATTACATTTATGATGATTGCTGTTCTATTTGGATTTATTGGTGCTTATTCTGTGCTTTCTATTTGCCCTGTTTTCCCAGTTCCTCTCCCAGATGCAGAATCCATCTCTGCCACAAGTGCCTCCTAACACCCAAGCCATGGAGGCTGGACACAGGAACCTCCTTGATGCCCAGCAGGAACACAACTGCCTTCCCATAGCGTCTCAAATCTCCCTGAGGGCACCAAATTTGTCTCCCAAAGCCCAGCTGTATGGAAGTCGGAGGTGAGAATGAAGACTGAGAGCAGGTGACAGGCCCATGCACACCCTCTGTTGTAGGCCATCTCTCAGATGGATTGAGTTTGCTTCTCATTTCATTTCCCATCTGTTTATTTAAAAGCACTGTATGAATTTTTTAATAGTTACTTTAGCTATTTTAACATGCATTCTTAACAAAGTCTAAAGTTAATCAATATATCCACTCCAGTGGTTATAATGTAGATCCACAAATTCTTTGATATCCCTCTCCTCAAGAGGTGGTGCCCAATGCCCCTCCCTGTGAGTACTGACTGGACTTGGTGCCTGGCTTCTAATGAATCAGAGAAAGCAGGAGTGACAACTTTGGAGAGCAGGTCATAAAGGCACCACTGCTTCACTTCCTCTCTTGGATTGCTTTTTGGGAAAAGCCTGCTACCACACTGTGAGGCACTCACATAGGATGGAAAGAAAGTGTCCCACCTATAACCATGTTACCATTTTGGAAATGGTTTTCTGGGACTGGGACGTGGCTCAGTGTTAGAACATGTGCTTAGCACATGTGAGGCCCTGGGTTCCATCCCCAGCACCAAAAACAAAAACATCCATGCCTTCCTGTGACTTCAGTGCTGACCAACATCCTGAGTGCAACTGCATGAGACATTTTCAGTTAGAACGATCCAGCTAAGCCACTCCTGAATCCTCACCCACAGAAATTGTGTGATGATAAATAGTTATTGTTTTTTTTTAAACCATTACATATTGGAGCCTAGGAGCTCAAGGCCAGCCTGGGCAACATAGTGAGACTCTCAAAAAAAAAAATATATATATATATATAGCTTTTTTCCCAGGGATTTGCTTTGTTTATGTATGTAAGGAAGGCAGTACAAGTTTCTTTTTTAAAAGTTTTTTTCTTTTTTCATTTTATTTCTAATTTTTTGGTACTGGGGATTGAATGCAGGGGTCTATACCACTGATCCACATCTCCAGCCCTTTTTTTGGGGGGCAGGGGGTACCAGGATTGAACTTAGGGGCACTTGACCCCTGAGCCACATCCCCAGTCCTATTTTGTGTTAAATTAGACACAGAGTCTCACTGAGTTGCTTAGCATTTCGCTTTTGCTGAGGCTGGCTTTGAACTTGCAATCCTTCTGCCTCTGCCTCCTGAGCTGCTGGGATTACAGGCATGGGACACTGCACCTGGCCCTTTTTGTTCTTTATTTTGAGACAGGGTCTAAGTTGCCTAGGTTGGGTTTGAATTTGCATCCTCCTGCCTCAGCCTCCCCAGTCACTAGGATCACAGATATGCACCACAATGACCAACTAATAAGGAAGTCCAAGTTTCTAATTTGTTATTTGGGTACACAACTAGGAGAACATGAAGCCCTGGTTACCACCTCATGTACCCTAGAATTCCCATTTGTACCTCAGAGGTGACAGACTTCTGACCAATCACTCCTTGGGGTTATCCTTGGTCTTGTCCTCTCCACAGTCTTCTGGGCTTCCTTTCTTTAGGCCTGTCTTCCTGCTGACGCCTTCCACTGGAAGCTCTCCACAAAGTTCTCTGTGCACCTTTGTTCCACAGCTAACAAATTCAACTGCCACTCTGTCAAGTGAAGTCTCACCCACTGTCTTAACAGACCCCCCAGGACCAGGGCTCCTACCCTCTGGGTCAGGAGGTGGAATCAGCATCTTCTATGTGTCAGTCAGCCATTTTGTGTTCATCACCAACTCATTTGCCAATGGCCAATGGCTCACTGACTTCTCTTCCTGGACAACATCCCAACCTTTCAATTTCTTGACGTTTTTATCTCTCAAGACCTTGTTGATCTCACCTCAACATCCTCCTTCATGTTAAATCCCAAATGCTAATCCTCTGGGCACAGCCTTCACTCTGTTCCTTCCAGTTCTCCAACTTCCTCCCTGTTATCACTCCTGTGTTTGGACTAGGTACCAAATATATGAGTTCCCACTTGGTTTTTCTCCTCTACATCCTACCTTAGCCCCACCATGTATCTCTTCAATTTGCTTCAGTCTATCTATTTAAAGGAGGGCTCTGGTAGGAAAGAAGAAGGCAGTAATCTCAGCTAATCTGCCTGAGCTCCAGGGAACCTAGAATTAGAGGATTTTAAGCAGGTCAAGGGCCTAAGTTGTCTAATCCACAATGCAACCTCCACCTCTGAGCTACTGTTATGGGGACTCCTGTTACCACCAACCAGTTCCTATTCTGTCTCTTCTGAGGCCATCTTTTCCTCATCTCTTTGCTTCTTCTTAATCCTAGCTTTGCTTCTCCTGGCTTCTACTGCTTTATGACAAGCACACATGGCTTTTCTCCATGTGCCCATTAGCTTTTAATCTCACTGCAGTTCGAGTTCCAAGAGAAGAAAGTTGATTGGCTCAAATACTTGGTATCCTTGTTTTGGCAAACCCTTTATGCCAAGTAACTGCATTGGCAACTGGCCAGTCTATAGAGGTGGCAGTTCTTGGCCAGGCACTGGCTCCTGATCCAAACAGGTAAATCCAAGGTCAGTCCAGGCCAATGGGATACACACTATATATTCTATGTATACTGCTATGGACTGAACGTTGTGCCCCCCACCTAATTCACATCTTGAGGCTCTAACCTCAAGTGTGGTAGTATTTGAAGATGGAGCCTCAAAAGAACTAAGAAATGAGCTCATAAGTAAAAGGCTCGGATTCCCATAGGGTTGAAAGTGTTCAATCCCCTGACCCACCATAGGAGGACACAATGAGCAGGTGGCCATCTGTAAATCAAGAAGAGACCCCTCACCAGGAACTGACCCTGCTGCCCTGCTGCACCTTGATCTTTCTTTTTGTTTTCTTTTTTGTTGTGCTGGGGATTGAACCCAGGGCTTTGTGATTCGAAGCAAGCACTTTACCAATTGAGCTATATCCCCAGCCCCTGATCTGGGATTTCTGACCTCCAGAACAATGAGAAAATAATGTCCATTGTTTGAGCCACCTAATCTGTCTAAGTCATGGACAGCTGCTGCAGGGAACTATCTATGTATTGGCTAGCCTGTCTGGGCATGTCAACATCATCCATTCTTGGGCTAGGGATGTGGCTCAAGAGGTAGCGCACTTGCCTGGCATGCATGCGGCCTGGGTTTGATCCTCAGCACCACATACAGACAAAAGATGTTGTGTCCGCCGAGAACTAAAAAAATAAATTAAAATTAAAAAAAAAAAAACATCATCCATTCTTTTGGTTTTCCTTTATACTCAGGTGATAAAGCCCCAGGGTTTGAACAGGATTGCCCATGACTCTGTCTGGTTGTTAGATCATGATTATTTGGAAAACATGTATGCAGTGTTTAAGAAGGTTAATGTCAGAGAAAGAATAATTGGCTGGCTAGGGGCTGGGGCTGTAGCTCAGTGGCAGTGTGCTTGCCTATCATGCCAAGGCATTGGGTTCAATCCTCAGCACCACATAAAAATAAACAAATAAAATAAAGGTATTCTATCTGACTACAACTAACAAAAAAAATTTTTTTTTAAAGAATCATTGTCTGGTACCACCCAGGCCCTAAACAACTATGTAAGAATGACATTGCCATCAATTAACTCATGAAAACATACTGCCCTAACTCAGTATTGGTCATTATCATGCAAAGCCAGAAAACCTGGGGCTGCCCACAGAAACATGTATTTCAGGCGAAGAAGTTCATGATGATGGAACTCCAACCTTGAAAACATTTGAGCATGTGACTGGGAAAATTGGAGCAGAAGAAGCTAAGGAAGTTGGGGTTGAACACTTATTGTGAAACATCAAGGATGGTACAGTGGGCAGTCTTTCCAAGTGGATCACAAATCAGGGCCATGGTTTGAAGGGACTGAACTCCAAGTTTCTAGATATCGGGAGCTACCTGGAAAAAGTAGCCACAGGCAAGCTGCCCATCAACCACCAGATCATCTACCAGCTGCAGGACGTCTTCAACCTGCTGCCTGATGTCAGCCTGCAGGAGTTTGTCAAGGCCTTTTACCTGAAGACTAATGACCAGATGATGATGGTGTACTTGGCCTCGCTGACCCGCTCCGTAGTTGCCCTGCACAACCTCATTAACAACAAGATTGCCAACCAGGATGTAGAGAAGAAAGAAGGGCAGGAAAAAGAAGAGAGCAAAAGGATAGGAAAGATGACAAAGAGAAAGATAAAGATAAGGAAAAGAGTGATGTGAAGAAAGAAGAGAGAAGGGAGAAAAAGTAAAACATGTAGCTTTTTTTAATTTGTAAATTAAAATCTTATAAACTAAATCAATGTGCCACTAGAGGGTTCTTTTCCACTTTTAGTGCTTATTAAAAGGCTGTCCTGATGAGAGCTCTCTGCCTCCGATCATTCTTGCTGTGGCATTAACTGATGTAAATGACAGAGGGACTGATCTGCAACTCAGACTGCAGCCTCAGCTGCTGTGCATTGGGAATTATGATAGCTCAGGCTTCAGATCGTGTGAGAGAAGTGAAAAGACAACATAATATTTTTGGTACTCTTCATTCTTTATAAACAAGAGTTGAATTTTTCCTTCTTGAGAGATTCTTGGGGGGTCTTTTTCTGATAATTGGCAAAATTGCTAAATGGAATGTGTGGGTCCTGTATGTTCTCTGGCTTGTAAATCTTGAGTTTGACACTTCTGAACTCTTGAGAACCACACTACATTTTGGACCTGCAGTTCTGGCAGTCTCACGACCTGGGGTCCAGCTCCATGTGTTGTTTACCTTCAAAGACACAATTAAATGCTTTTTTATAAAGTGGTGTCTTGATGAGGGAATGCCATGGACAGCTTAGGAGGTGTCATACAGAAAACAGGGAGATTAAATGGAGACTTTTTTTTTTTTACATTTAATCTCATTTTTATTTCTTTTAGGTTTCTCTTTTTCTGGAACTAGACAAAACAGTTCTAAAGTACTCATGGAAAAATAAACAAGCAAGAATTGCCAGGAATATGCAAAGCAACAAGGGGAAACTTAAATGGAGATTTATCTACTAAATGTGGGACACTCTGGGTTTTCTTAGCCCACTCTTTTCCTCAAGTGCTGACAGTCATCCCCAACTATCAGCCTGAAGAGCTTTCTCTGGAGTTAGTTATGGTTTGGATCTGGAATATCTCCCCAAAGAACCATAAGATCAGATCAGATCATAAGTCCTAAGATCAGAGCTTTTGGGAAGTGGCGGAACCTTTAAGACAAGAGCCTAGTGGGAGATCTTCTAGTCATTGAAGGCATGTCTTCAAAATAAATAATGAGGCTCAGCCCCTTCAACTTCCTCCTTTTTTCATCACAGCTATGAGGTGAGCATGGGCCAGGTGATCATGAGCTGAAACTTCGGAAGCCATGAGCCAAAATAACCTTTTCTCTCTGCAAATTGTTCATCTCAGATACTTGTTACAATGACAGACTTCCCCAATAAAACATCCCAACTAGATCCCCATACAGCGAAGCTCACATCAATAAGCTCATCCTTTCCAAGGAGCTCTTTAGTGCCCAGTTTGTAATATGAGAAGACAACCAGGATCACCAGACATCTGAGAAAAGCCTCTAATGTGACAGCAAGAAAGAGAAAAGCAATCTATGAAAAACAACTATGGAGATAAGAAAAAAATTTTTTCCTGGATGGGCACAGTGACACACGCTTGTAATCCCAGTGACTTGGGAGGCTGAGATAGAAGTTCTCAAGTTTGAGACCAGACTCAGCAACTTAGGTAGACCCTATCTCAAAATAAAATAAAATATGGGCATGGTGCACATGCTTGTAATCCCAGAGGCTCAGGAGGCTAAGGCAGGGGGACCATGAGTTCAAAGCAAACCAGCCTCAGCAATTTAGCAAGGCCCTAAGCAACTCAGCAAGACCCTATCTCTAAATAAAATAGAAAAAGGGCTGGGGATGTGACTGATTGGGAAAGTATCCCTGAGTTCAATCCCCAGTACCAAAAAAGTAAAATAAAAATAAGAAGGGCTGAGGGTGTAGCTCAGTAGTAGGGCACCTCTAGGTTCAAGTCCCTCATACCAAAAAAAAAAATAATAATAAAAAAGAAAGAAAATTAATACATTTTCAGGGCTGGGGGTGTTGTTCAGAGCTAGAACACTTGCTTATCACATATAGGGCCCTGGGTTCCATCCCCAGCATTACAAATACACATGCATATGTACAGAGATATTTTTTGTAAAAATCCCTTCAGGAAGTAATAGAATGTAAATATATCTATGAAACAAGAAAAGGATGCTACAAAAAGTAACATGTAGAGAACAAACAAGTGTTTTCTGTGGGAACACAAATTAAAATTTCAGTAGATGAACATTTTGCTTCTGAAAGGAACTAGAAAGTTAAGACAACATCACTCCCACCATAGCTACAAGAAGGAGATGGATAACCTACAAAATCCTATAGGGTACCCATCTATTGTGTGGCTCAGGCTGACCTTGAATTACTGGGCTGTAGCCATCCTCCTCCCTCAGCCTTCCAATTAGCTGGAACTACAGATGCCTGGAAACATCTTATTTTAAGCCCACCAGGAAGCTGAAGTTAGGAAGAAAAAAGAATACAAGTCAAAAAAATCCCTTTCTAGGAAAAAAGATGGCTGCTTTTATCCTTGGCAGGACAGCAGCAGCAGAAAGAGACTGCCATAGAATGTGTAAGAATCTTTTAATAAATGTTAAAAGGTTGGGTGTGGGATGACATGATGGGTAGCCAAATCTCCAGGTCCCTACAACTTGACAGTTTTTATTCTCCCACTTACTCCTTTCCATGGGTCTTCATTAAGAAATTCTGGAGGCAGGTGAGCAGAGAGATCTCTCTAAGGTACAGATGTGCTGAGACTGCCAAAGTGTGAATGCAGGACAGGGGAATGGAGAGAAGCCCCCCTGGTACATCAGGCCTTGCAGTTACATGAAGCAGCAGCAACTAGAACTGCAGAATGGTAGAAGAGCTGAGAAAGACCATTCCCTGGCTGAAGGGTTTGCCAAAGGCTTAAGGCAGGATGGAGAACTAAGAGAAAGCTTAACCCTCTAAATCTCACTCTAAGTACAAAGCAGAAGCCAGTGAAATTGAGACAAAACATGCCTGGAGCAAATGATTGTGGGTCTACTAAAGTCTAAACATGGAGCAGGACAATGAACAAAAATCCTCCAGGCACTTTCATCACAAGTTCTGCTACACAGAGGTTCTGATCCTGCTCTGAAGTAATTTGACATCTGTAGGAAAGTGAATCCATCTGAAGCAACAAGAAATCCAGACACAGCTTAACTATAGACAAGACTGACTCAGTACAATTCTATAAGACACAAAGACACACCCACACCCACCCACACACACACACACACACACACACACACACACACACACTAGTCATCTGGAAGAAGAGTCATTCCCCCCTCTTCTTTTCGGCAGTGCTGAGATCAAACCCAGGGGCCTCACAAATACTAGGCAGTCCTTTTTATAAGATTTGGAGACAGGGCTTCATTAAATGGCTGAGGCTGGCCTCAAACTTGCCATCTTTCTGCCTCATTCTTTTGAGTAGCTAGGATTACACATATATACCACCATGCCTAGCCAAATCATGTCCTTCTTTGGATGAAAATGTTATTATTTTTCTCTCTACTCTTCTATTACATATGATATCTGACACTCATTTAAAATTAAGAGGGCTTAGCTGGGTATGGTGGCACACAACTGTAATCCCAATGATTTAAGAGGCTAAGGCAAGAGGACCGCAAGTTCAAGGCCAACTTGGCAACTTAGTGAGACCCTGTCTCAAAATAAAAAGTAAAAAGGGCTGGGAGTGGTAGTTCAGTGATAGTATACCCTGGGCTCAATCTCCTGGTTAAAAAAAAAAAAAGTATAAATGGGAATGCTAGACATGAAAATTTTTATATCACAGATGAAATATCTAATGAACTTAGTAAAAAACTAGACATGAGGAATGAATCAGTGGACTTGAAGACAGGAAGATAGAAATTATCCAAACTAAAGCACAAAGAGAAACAACAGTGGGAAACCCAATATATCAGAGCATTTGAGATGAGTGGAACAAAATCAGAATATTTAATGTAGGCAGAGAACAGGGCAAGGGAAATACATTTGAAGAGATATGACCAAAAACTTTCCAACATAGAAGAAAAACATCCTCAATCCACAGATCCAAAAGTTTTAGTGAACCCTATGCCAGATAAATGTAAATAAATTCTCTTCTAAATACTTTATATTCAACCTGCTGAAAAATGAAAACAAAAATCTTAAAAGCAATCAGAGAAAGAAAGAACATGCTACTTTGACAAAAAAAAAAAAAGGTAAGAATGACACTCATCTAGCCCTCACCTGAAACAACAGGGGCAGAAGATAGTGAAACATTCTTAAATACTAAAAGAAAAAAAAATGTCAGTCTGGATTTCTAGACCAGGTAAAAAGTCTTACAAAAATTAAAGCAAAATAGTTTTATCCCCATATGAGAATAAAGGACATGCAATGAAATAAAGTGGAAGAGAAATAATCTCCAGATGAAGGCAGGAATGAAAAAGACATTTATTCTTTTATTTTGGGGGGGGGGTACCAGGGATTGAACTCAGGGGCACTTGACTACTAGGCCACATCCCCAGCCCTGTTTTGTATTTTATTCAGAGACAGGGTCTCACTGCTTAGGGCCTCACTAAGTTGCTGAGGCTGGCTTTTGAACTCCTGCCTCAGCCTCCCGAACTTGTGGGATTACAGACATGAGCCACTGCACCTGGCAATACACTGATTCTTTACTGCTTGAAGTTAAAATAATAACAATATAATTTGGAATTGTCCTTTTGTAGCCTAGCATAGTGATGCACAACTGTAATCCCAGTGGCTTGGGAGACTGAGGCAGGAGGATTGCTAGTTCATCAGCCTCAGCAATAGTGAGGCCCTTAGCAACTCAGGGAGACCCTGTCTCTAAAAATATAAAAAGGGCTGGGGAGGGCTGGGGCTATGGCTCAGTGGTAGAGCACTTGCCTAGCACATGTGAGGTACTGGGTTCAATCCTCAGCACCACATAAAAATAAATAAATAAAACATTGGGGCTGGGGATGTGGCTCAAGCGGTAGCGCGCTCGCCTGGCATGCGTGCGGCCCGGGTTGGATCCTCAGCACCACATACAAACAAAGATGTTGTGCCCGCCGAGAACTAAAAAGTGAATATTAAAAAATTCTCTCTCTCTCTCCACCTCTTTGTACCTCTCTCTCTTTGAAAAAAAATAAAATAAAATAAAATAAAAATAAAATAACAAATATCATTCTTTATATTGCTCATAATTTCTGTGAGCCAAGAATATGAGAAACAAGTTCCCCAAATACTTAAATATGACATTTTAATATGATCCAGAAGTACCAATCCTATGTATATCCTGAAAACAAACCAAGGAACAAGAACTCAAACTGATGATTTGCCCATGTTTATTGCAGCATTATTCATAATCATCAAAATGTAGATTCAGGGGCTGGGGCTGTAGCTCAGTGGTAGAGCACTTACCTAGCACATATGAGGCACTGGGTTTGATTCTCAGCACCACATATAAATAATAAAATAAATAAATGTATTGGTGTCCATAAAAAAAAAAGTGGAAACAGTCAGAATGTCCACCAGCAGATGAGTGGCTTAAACAAAACATGTCTATCCATACAGTAGAATATCACCCACCTCAAAAGGAGGGAAAATGGATACATGTGCCAACAACACGGATGAACCTTGAAAATACTGTGCTAAATAAAAGCCAGAGGACAGATATTGTATGACCCCACTTATATGAAAGACCTAGAATAGGCAAATTCATGGAGACAGAACTATTAGAGGCTGCCATGCCAGGGAGGGGCAAATGTAGAGCTTCTGCTTAATGAGTATGGAACTTCTGATTGGGTAGTAAAAATGTTTTGGAAACAGATAGTGATGATAGTTGTTCAATACTGGGAATATAATGAATGATACTCAATTGCACATTTTAAATGGATAAAATGTCAAACTGTGTATATATATATATATATGTGTGTGTGTGTGTGTGTGTGTGTGTGTGTGTGTGTGTGTGTGTGTGTATTTCTCTACCTATATCTACATCAGACACTTAAAGTGATAGATTAAATGACTGAGTCATAGATTGATAGATCACAATTGTCTCAAAGGCATTTGTGAACGGCTCAGACAGTTCTGGTTCAGGGTCCTTCACATGGTCACTGTTAGACAGGGGCTGAGGCTGAAACAGTGTAACACTAGAGCAATTTATTGCTGTTTGGGCCTCTCTCCTTCATGTTGCCTCTGAACCCTTCTGTGTTTTCTCTCCATGGTGGCTGGTTTGGGCTTTCTCATAGATGATGGGGAAGCTGGACTTCTCTGTGGCCTTGACAGCCAGTATCTCTGCTAACAAAGCAGAAGCTGCATTCCTTCTTCTGACCCAGCCTCAGAAATCAAGCAGCACTTTTACCATATTCTCTTAATTATAAGCCAAGTCACAAGCCTGCCCAGATTATACAGGGGAGGGTTAAATTCCACCTCTTGATGGGGAGGTGGCAAGGTTCCAGAAGAGCATGTGGGATGGGAGATAGTGTTGGGGCTACCTTTGAAAAACACAATCTGCCACATACCAGTTAAAAGGCAGAGACTGTCAGGCTAGACAAAATAGCTATATGTTATTTACAAGAAGCACATTTTAAGCATAAAGATACAGACATGTTGAAAGTAAAAGTATGAAAAAGACATACCAAGCAAACACTAGCATAAGACACAGTAGAATTCAAGACAGAGTATTACCAGAGATGAGCAGCTTTTCATAATGAAAGAGACAAAAAAAATCAAGAAAACAATCATTTCAAGCATATAAGCACCTCATAACAAATCTCCCAATGAAATAAAAATTGATAACACTAAAGGGTTCTAGAAATAGATTCAAAGATTTTAATATCACTTTCTCATGTGCATGTATGCATGTGTAACAAACAATCTGACTTTTTCACTTAAATAATGGAATTTTAAATAGTGACATATATAATGGTCATTGCAGGACTAAATATATATATATATATATATATATATATATATATATATTTAATTAGAGCATTATAGTTATTCACAGTAGCTGGATAGATTTTGACAAAATCATACATGCCTGGAATTTTATTTATTTTTTAAAATTTATTTTTTAGTTTTAGGTGGACACAATATCTTTATTTTATTTTATTTATTTTTAAAAAATATTTATTTTTTAGTTGTAGATGGACACAATATCTTTATTTTATTTTTTTATCTTTATGTGGTACAGAGGATTGAACCCAGGGCCTCGCACTTGCTAGGTGAGCGCTCTACCACTGAGCCACAATTTCAGCCCCTCTTTATTTTATTTTTATGTGGTGCTGAGAATTGAACCCAGGGCCTCAAGCATGCTAGGCAAACGCGCTACCACTTGAGCCACATCCCCAGCCCCTTGGAATTTTATTTCAATGCCCATTCCCTCTTTTCCCCTCCCCTCCTTCATCCTTCTTTTTTTCTTCCCCTACTCTATTGATCTTCCTTTGTCTCCTTATTTATTTATTTTAAAATAATTTTAGTTGTCAATAGACGTTTATTTTATTTATTTTTTTATGAGGTGCTGAGAATCAAACCCAGTGCCTCATACATGCTAGGCAAGTGCTCTACCAATGAGCCACAACTTCAGCCCCTATTTATTTATTTATTTATTTATTTATTTTGGTACTGGAGATTGAACTCAGGGGCACTTGACCACTGAACCACATTCCAGCCCTATTTTGTATTTTATTTAGAGACAGGGTCTCAGTTGCTTAAGGCCTTACTTTTGCTGAGGCTGGCTTTGAACTTGCAATCCTTCTGCCTCAGCCTCCTGAGCCACTGGGATAATAGGCATGTGTGTCACCAGCTATTTATTTGTTTTTGATTGGTATTTTCTACATATACATAAAGATGAAATTCCCTCTAGTGTATTTATATATGCATATAACATGATTTTGTTAAATTTATTCTAATTCCAGTATTAAGTACGATTATAATGCATCAGGAAAAAAATCCTTTTCCCAGTAAGTGATAAAACAAATAGGAAAAAAAAAATCAATCATGTAAAGCCCTAGTTTCCCAGCACTAGGAAAAAAAATACAATCATTAGGAATATAAGTTTGTTTGTTTTTCAGAACTCCAGATTGAACCCAGGGATGCCCTCCCATTGAACCACATCCCCAGCCCTTTTTTTAATATTTATATTTTTAGTTGTAGACAAACACAATATCTTTATTTTATTTATTTATTTTTATGTGGTGCTGAGGATCGAACCCAGGGCCTCGAACATGCTAGGCGAGTACTCTACCACTGGGCCACAATCCTAGCCTCATCCCCAGCCCTTTTTTTTGTTTTGTTTTGCTTTGAGAGAGGGCCTCACTGAGTTGCTGAGGCTGGCCTTGAACTTGAAATCCTCTTTTGCCTCAGCCTCCCAAGTCACTGGGATCAAGGCATGCACTACTGAGCTCAGCCAGGATATAAATTTGAATAACACTACCAAACAAATTGACTCCACTCCAAAACAGCAGAGTACACATTCTTCTCAAGTACAGATGGAACATTCTCCAATATAGACAACATTCTGGACAACTAAACAAACCTCAATAAATTACAATAAGGCTGGTTTAAAAATCAACAATAAAAAGATATCCAGGAAATTTCCAAATATTTGGAAATGAAAAAAATATGCTTCAAAATAATTCAAATAATTTCTTCCCCCCCAAAAAATAATAAGTGAAATTAGAAAATATCTTTAACTGAATAGAAACTAAAACAAAATATCAAGTTTTGGAAATCCAACTAAACAAAATAATAAAGTTAAAGATCAGAAATCAATAAAATATAAAGCAAAACAACAAGAGTAAAATAAATATATGAAAACAAAAGCTGGTTCTTTTGAAAGATCAATATAATCAATAAACCTCCAGGCAGACTGATGAGAAGTGAAGATACAAATTACAAATACTGAGAATGAAAGAGGCCATAACTACAGAGCCAACAATCATTAGAAAGATAAGGTGAGGCTGCCAGGTGTGGTGGCACAAGGCCTCTAATCCCAGAGTCTCAGGAAGATTGCAAGTTTGAGGCCAGCCTCAGCAACCTAGAAAGGCCCTAAGCAACTTAGTGAGGCCCTGTCTCAAAATTAAAAAAAGGGTTGGGGATGTGGTCCAGTGGTTAAGTGCCCCTAAGTTTAATCCTTTGTATCAAAAAAAGGGGAGAAAACTATCAAAGGCCATTCAGGAAGGTTTGTTCAGTTGTCCATAGATAACCTGAACAGAACAGCCCTATATCTGTGAAAAGAGTTTAATTTGTAGCTAAACATTTTCTTGAAGAAAACTCTAGACTCATGTGGCTTTACTGATGAATAATATCAATTCTACACAAACTCTTCCAGAAAATAGAAAAGGAGAGAAAAGTTTCTAACTCATTTTACAAGGGTAGCATTCCACTCACTGCAACATCAAAGACATTTAAGAGAAAATTACAGACCAGTTTACCTCATAAGTTTATACCAAAACCAGATAAGGACACATCAAGGAAAGAAACTACAGACTAATATCCCTGATGAACTTAGATGCAGAAATACTTAATAAAATATTAGCAAATTAGTATTGAACAACATACTAAGAAGATAGTACAATAAGACCAAGTTGGTTTTATTCCTGAGATACAAGGATGCTTTAACATATGCAAATCAATAAATTTAATTCATCACATAAATAGAATTAAGGACAAAAATCAGTAATCTCAATAGATGCAGAGAAAGCCTTTGACAAAATTCAGTACCCATTCATGATTAAAAGCAAACACTAAAGAAACTAAAGATAGAAGGAACCTACCTCAACATCATAAAGTTCATATATGAAAAAACCCAAAGCCAACCTCATAATAAATGGGGAAAAACTGAAAGCATTTCCTGTAAAATCTGGGACAAGACAAGGATGTCCACTCTCACCACTCCTATTTAATATAGTGCTAGAAATTCTATTCAGAGCAATTAGGCAAGAGAAGGAAATAAAAGGGATAAATAGGAAAGGAATAATTCAAATTATCACTGTTTACAAATGATATGATCCTATACTTAGAAGATCAAAAAAACTCCACCAAAACACTGCTAGACCTAGTAAACAAATTTGGCAAAGGAGCATCTAACAAAATCAACATACAAAAATCAATATTTTCCTATATACCAACAATGAATCTGCTGAGGAAAAAAATCAGGAAAACAATTCCATTCACAATAGCCTCAAAAACAAACCCTAGGACTAAATCTGACCAAGGAGGTGAAAGACCTCTACAATGAAAACAGAACACTGAAGAAAGAAATTGAAGAAGACCTCAGAAGATGAAAAGACCTCCCATGTTCATGGACAGGCAGAATGAATATTGTTAGAATGGCCGTACTACCAAAAGCAATATACAGATTCAACACAAAGCCTATCCAAGGAACAATGACATTCTTCCGATAACTAGGAAAAAAGCCTCCTAAAATTCATTTGGAAGAATCAAAGACCCAGAATAGCCAAAGCAATACTGAGCTAAGCCAGCCATGCTGGAGGCATCACAATAACTGACTTTAAGTGATACTACAGAGCTATAGTAAGAACACTGCATGGTACTGCCATACAAACAGATACATTGACCAGTGGTACAGAACGGAAGACACAGAGACAAACCCACACAGAAACCGTCATCTGATCCTTGACAAAGGTGCCAAAAACATACACTGGAGAAAAGACAGCCTTTTAACAAATGGTGCTGGGAAAACTGGTTAGCCATATGTTGAAGAATGAGACTAGACACTTACCTCTCACCCTGCATAAAAAAATCAGCTCAAAATGGATCACAGACCTAAGAATTAGACCACAAACTATGCAACTCCTTGAAGAAAATGTAGCGTCCACAGTCCAGCACAGGCAATGGCTTTCTCAACAGAACCCCCTATAACTCAGGAAATTATGCCAACAGTTAATAAATGGGCAACATCAAATTAAAAGCTTCCGCACAGCAAAGGAAACAATTAGGGAAAAGAGAGAACCTACAGAATGGGAGTAAGTCTTTGCTAGCTACTCATCTGACAGCAAATTAATATCCAGAATATATAAAGAACTCAAAAACTTTATACCAAAAGTCAAATAACCTAATCAAATAAATGGAAGAATGAATTAAACAGACACTTCTCAAAAGACAACATACAAATGGTCAATAAATATACGAAAAAATGTTCAACATCATTAGAAATTACAGAAATGTAAACTGAAACTACACTGAGATTTCATCTCACACCAGCCAGAATGGCAGCCGTCGAGGATACAAACAATAATCAATGCTGGAGAGGGGATGCTGGGGGTTGTGGCTCAAGTGGTAGAGCGCTTGCCTAGCACATGTGAGGCAGTGGGTTCTATCCTCAGCACCACATAAAAACAAAATAAAGATATTTTTTAAATGCTGGAGAGGATGTGGAGGAAAAGGAACACTTTCCACACTATTGGTGGGACTGAAAATTAGTACAACCACTATGGAAATCATGGCATCGAACCCCCATATGACCTAGCTATACTACTTCTCAGTATTTATCCTGAAGAATTTGTCATAATACTATAGTGATACGTGCATACCCATGTTTTTATAGGCACAATTCACAATAGTCAAACTATGGTTCCAGCTTAGGTGCCCATCAACAGTTAGATGAATAAACAAAATATGGGGTATATATACACAATGGAGTTTTATTCAGCCATAAAGAAAAATGAAATTATGTCATTTACAGTAAAATGGATGGAATTAGACACCGTTATGTTAAGTGAAATAATTCCAACTCAGAAGGTCAAGAATCTTATTATGTTTTCTCTCATATGCAGAAACTAGAGAGGAAAAAGGAAAAGAAAAGTGGAAGTGGATCTCGTGAAAATCAAAGGGAGATCAGTAGAGGAAAGGGACCAAGGGATAGGTAGTAGGGAGGGAGGGGGAAGTGCTCCCTATAATTGGCCAAATTATATTGTCATATTGTGTGCATGTAAAAATATGTACAACAAATCCCATCATTATGTACAACTATAATGCACCAATAAAATGTGGGAAAAAATAGAAATATGAGAAGTAATCAGACAAAAACTACTCTGAGATTTCATCTCACTCCAGTTAGAATGGCAATAATCAAGAATACAAATAACTAGGCTGGGGATGTAGCTCAGTTGGTAGAGTGCTTGCCTTGCATGCACAAGGCCTTGGGTTCAATCCCCAGAACCACCAAAAAAAAGAAGAATACAAATAACAGTCCCATGCAGTGGTGCACACCCGTAATACCATCAACTAACAAGGGTGAGACAGGAGTATTGCAAGTTTGAGGTTAACCTCAGCAACCTAATGAGGCCTAAGCAACTTAGAGAGAACCTGTCTCAAAAAATAAAAAGGGCTGGGAATGTGACTCAGTAGTTAACCACCCTGGCATTCCATCCTTAGTACCCACCCCCACAAAAATAAAATAAAATTGCTGCCGAGTATGTAGGGGAAAATATTCACTTATATATTGTTGGTAGGGTTGTAAATTAGTACAACCATTCTGGAAAGCAGTATGGATATTCCCCAAAAGACGGGAATGGAACCACCATATGACCCAGCTATCCCACTCCTCGATATTTATCCAAAAGAACTAAAATCAGCATACATAGCAATACATCCCACATCAATGTTTATAGCAGCACAATTCACAATAGGCAAGTTATGGAACCGGCTCAGATGCCCATCAACAAATTAACAGAAAATGTGGTATATATATACAATGGACCCAGTAGCAAGAAGAACAAAATTATGGCATTTGCTGGTAAATGGATGGAACTGGAGGATATCATGCTAAGTGAAATAAGCCAGACTCAGAAAATCAAGAGTTGAATGTTTTCTCTCATATACAGAAGTTAGAGAAAGACAGAGAAACAGGAATTTTAAAAAAGGATCTCACAAAAATAGAAAGGAGACCAATAGATTAGAGGAAGGGGATGGAGAGGGAGGGAGGAGGAAAGGACATGAGGAAGTACAGGGGAATGAAAACTATCAAATTATGCTATGTTCATATAAAAATAGCACACGAATATATATATTCATATATAAATGATAATGCATTAATTAAAATAATAATACTAATAGAAAGGAGATCAATAGAGTATAGCAAGTGGACGGAAGAGGGAGGAGAGGAGGGAGAGAGAAGGTACTGGGAAATTAGATGGATCAAATTGTTATGTGCATATATGAATATGGCATAATAAATCTCATCATAATAATATATAATTATAATGCTTCAATGAAAATTTTTTAAAAATAAGGCTCCGGGTGCAGCTCAGTGGTAGAGCACCTGCCTAGCATGTATAAGACTCTGGTTTCACTCCACAGAAAATAGTTAACAATAACAAAGAAGAGGGGCTGGGGTTGTGGCTCAGTGGTAGAGCCCTTGGCCAGCACATGTGAGGCACTGGGTTCGATCCTCAGCATCACATAGAAATAAATACACAAAATAAAGATATTGTGTCCACCTACAACTAAATATATATAATATATTATATATATAAAAGAAAAAAGTGAAAAAGTAAGAGTTCTCCATAGATTTTTTTGTACTCTATTCTATTTTTTTTAACTGTTTCTAAATTTTTCTTTTTCTTTTCTTTTTTTTTTTTTTTTGGTGATTGAATCCAGCAGTAGTTCTCTACCACTGAGCTACATCCCCAGCCCTTTGTTTATTTTTCAGACAGGGTCTCACTAAATTGCTTAGGGTCTCACTAAGTTGCCCAGGTTGGCATTGAACTTTCGATCTTCCTTCCACAACCTCCCAAGTAGCTGGAATTACAGATATATACCCCACCCACCAGGCTATCTTTATTTTTTTAATCTACTATTTTTAAATTTAAATTTAAATTGATTGATTGATTGATAGCAGTGTTGGGGATTAAACCCAGGGCCTTGTGCATGCTAGGCAAGTAAAGCTGATTTCAAAAGTCATTTCAGAGAAGAAGCTATTGCTGATGTACTTGTAATGAAAGAAAAGGAACATGTGTTGGGAGAAGGCCAAGTGTCCTGACTGAGAAACCCAGAGGGAAGTACTAAAAGAGCTCATTGACAGGAACTGAAATTGGTTGCCTCTGGGTAGGGAAATAGTGAGGGACAGATGGCACTTTTTATTTTTATTTTTTTACTTGTAAATGGGTACCGTGCATTTGTTTTTTTATGTGGTGCTGACAATCGAACCCAGTACCTCCCACATACTAGGCAAGTGCTCTACAACTGAGCCACAACCACAGCCCTAGTGGCACTTTTTGAAAGGAGCCTCACTGAACAATCTGCCTGTTTAAACTACATGTATGTACGACCAACCAAAAAGGAGACTCTTGCCAGGCTGCCTGAGCCTTAGGTGACCTCAAGACTAGCTGAAGGTGCAGGCCTCTATCTGCTTTCCTTTGCCCCAGGACTATATTCATGCCAGCCCAGTGAGAGGGTGCCCTGCTGGGGACCCTGCCTTCTCCCATGCAGGTTAGATAGAACAGGACAATCATCCTCAGACTGTCATCATTGACTGCAGCCATTCAGCATATGCGCACACCCACTTATTTTTTAATATATTTTTTAGTTGTAGTTGGACACAATACCTTTATTTATTTATTTATTTCTATGTGGTGCTGAGGATCAAACCCACTGCCTCATACATGCTAGGCAAGTGTTGTACCACTAAGCCACAACCCCAGACCCACTTGTTTTTATTTGTTTGTACCCACTTAATCCCATCCTCTGATCCATTGCTCCTTCCCCCATAGGCACCTCTCCCAAGTGTTTGAATGACAGGAGTTCTCATTCTGCTCCTCACCAGTCCCTGTGACATCCATTCATCATGGCTATGCGCACAACTCGTTCTTCCCTTCCACTGCCACATGGGATTGGCTACCTGCAATTGCATAGCCCCTGGGCCCAGTTGGGGTGCTTCTTCCTACTTCAGGATGTAGCCTCTCAGCAGCTTTGTGTTCCTCCTTCCCTTGGGCACCTGGGTCTTGGCCCCAGGCTCTCCTGGCTTCCCTGCATCCACTCCTGTCTACACGGTCCCTTCCCTGAGCAGGTCTGGGTCTTTCCACCTCCATGTCCACAGTGGGGCCACTTGCAGTTTGGTGAGTGAAGGAAGGGCTCTGATCTTGGGAAACCAGTGGATAGTGAAGGACAGGCCACACTTCAGTCATTGAATTCATACTTTGGAGAAGGGGAACTGGGGAGCAGGAAGCTGAGTGGTCACGTTGACACAGCTGGGCAGTGGCCTAGCAAGGGTTTGAGCCTTGCTTTCTGTTATTAGGGGATCAAGATCCTGAATCTCTTTGCCAGTTAAGAGGTGTCTATATGATGAGGAGATTTGTCTCCTTGATACTTAATCTCCAGAGGCCACCCAAGGCCAGTACGCGAGGGTGGGGGTGCTGATGGAGAAGTGCACATGAGGAAAGGAAGGAAGTACTTGGAGGTGGGGTGTCAGCATTCTGTAACTGATTTGCCAAGGGTTCCAAAAGACATAAATATGCATGTGGGATATGTGAGTGTGACTGTCATGTGTGTGTGTTCAGTGTGTACTGTGTGCCTTGTGTGGTATGTGGGTATGTGGGTGTGTGCACATGTGAGCTGCGTGGCCTGCGTACACGTTTTGTGAATGTGTGGTGATCTACGGGTGGGGGTGAGTGCATGTGCATCTTTGCCTATTTGCAAAGTGCACACCCCCCACATGTCCTCTATCCGTTGGGGCTGGGGGCGGGGGAGCTGGAACACCACAATAGTCACTAGGCAGGAAGAGGAGGCCTTGGCTGTTGGCAAGGTCCCTGGACCAGGGCCTGGTCCATGTCCATGAGAGGCCAGTTTTGGTCTCCAGCTTTGCAGGTCATTGGAGAGGACAAACAGGAAAAAAGGAGCCTGCCCTGGGCGGGTGGACAGGCTGTGGCCAGGGCTGGGCTGGTAGGCTGACATCTGGAAAGAGTGGGAGCCACGAGCAGAGGGGAAGCTGATGAGCTGCAGGGGCCTGGCTACAGAGGAGGCGGGAAGGAGGGAGGATCCAAAGACCTTGGCATGGAAAGTCCCCTCTCAGACCTCTCCACATCGATGTGGCTGTGGTGTTATGCATAAAAGGGCATATGAATTCATGTGTGTATCTGTCACACACTGTCTGGTGGGTGTGTGGATGTCATATACATGATTGTGTGTGTGTGAGTGTACGTGTGGAAGAGAGGAGAGAGAGAAGAAGCAAGAGGAACACAGGTAACAGCATGGAGGCCCCATTGGAAGACCCCTCCTTCTACAGCAGGTAGCTACAGGAAGTGGGTGGGGTGTCCCTGGCTCCCACAGGCCCCTGGGGAGGAAGCTGGATATTGTAGGGGCACATTAAGCCTGGACTTGGCCCCTACCCCACCCCCTCCCTTCCTGTCCCTCCTCTTGAGCCAGCCCTAATTGACAAGGAGGGGACTGTGTATGCATGGGGGGGCACCCTGAGTGTAGTGGGAATTCCCTTGGCTTTTACCCCTTCCTCACTGGGGCCAAACAGGAACAGGAGCTGGCTTGGGGAAAAGGGGTGAGGACCTGCCATCTCCGATCTCAGTTTACCCATTCAGGAGGTGAGGTGCTACATGGGTGATCCCTCACAGCACTGCCAGACCAGAAGTTCTAGGAAGGGGGGCTCTGTGGGGTGGGAGCAGGTGGGATGAATGGAGGTTGCCACTAGGCCAAGTGGGGGACTGGATGAGGCAGCCTCAGGGCCTTGAGGAGTGGGGGAAGGAGCCCTGGGGATGGGTCTGGGAAGCCTGAGGGCAGGAAGGGAAACTGGAGGCCAGGAACCTACTTCCTGGTGAATGGGAGGAGGGAAGCGGGAGGCATGTGGGGGAGGAAAAGGGGGAGGAAGTCCTCTCCTGGGCAGGTCACTCCCAGAGGCTGGGTCTGGGCGGGGCAGGCGATGGAGAACAGATCTGAGCGCCTGGGCCACCTTCACGCTGCTGCCCAGCTGCCCAGGAGCCCGGGAGCCCAGCCAGGTAAGGGGTTGTGAAGGGGCAGCATACCTAGTCCCTCCTGCCTAGTCTCTAGCCCTCGAATGGTAAACTCTCTAGGCCTCTGCCAGGGCAGGAGGATTTATGAATCTGCTTGGATGCCCACTCCCCAATCCTGGTCTCAGGGGCTGCCGGGGTGTATCCTGGGCTGTTTGTTCTGTGTGACTGCCTCACACGCACGCTCTCTCTCCCTCCCTCTTTCTCTGGGGGGAGTGCTGGGTACTGAACTCAGTGGTGCTCTACTACTGAGCTACATCCCCAGTCCCCAGCCTTTTTAACTTTTTTTTTTTTTTTTAATTTTTGACTCGGGGTCTCACTAAGTTTCTGAGGCTGGCCTGGAATTTGCAATCTTCCTGCTTCAGCCTTCAGAGCCACTGTGATGACAGACATGCGTTTCAACACCTAGCTGACTGCCTCTCTCTTATCTTCCTGCCCAGGAGTGCGCACAGGCCAGACCCCTATCCCGGGCACCAACACACTGACAGGCATCGGCTACCCTGACACCTCTCTAAGAACTTCTGTACAGTTAACCTGGGCATCAGGGCTGGCCCCTCAAGTGGAGGCAGAGTTTGCCCTGTCTCCAAAGACTTAAGACACCTGCGGTGGCCCCACCATGCTGCTGGCCTCCACCACCTCCGGTAAGGCTGGGCCCCTGCACACCCCCACAGGGATGAGTTGGGTGGGTTTGATAAAACCAAGAAGCCCCTCTTTCTAAAGAGCTCCTTTGCTGTCTCTTTGGGGCAGGTGGGAAGAAATGCCTCAGGGGAGGAGGAGCGGGAGAGGAGGGCAGGTCATACATACTCCCTGGGCTGAGGCTGCCCTTCCCTCAGGACCACATGTGTACAACTCCCCACAGATGAGGCTTCCTTGGAGGAGTTCCCTCTGCTGGGAGCCAAAAAGTGGGCAGTAGGGGAGGTCCAGGGTGCCAGCTGCCCAGGCCACCAGCTCTAGCATCTGGTGGAAATTTCCTTGGCCTGAGATCCCTACATGGCACCCTTTCTAACTTGGCCTCTCCTCCCACCCTTGCCCAGCTGTGCCTGGGCCCCTCTCTCCACTTAGCCCGCCAAGCAACGGCAGCCGGGAGGAGTCATTGGACACCAGGGACCCATTGCTGGCCCGGGCAGAACTGGCCCTACTTTCCACAGTCTTTGTGGCTGTGGCCTTGAGCAATGGCTTGGTACTGGGGGCCCTAGTACGACGTGGCCGGCGCGGCCGCTGGGCACCCATGCACGTCTTCATTGGCCACTTGTGCCTAGCAGACCTGGCTGTGGCTCTATTTCAAGTGCTGCCCCAGCTGGCCTGGGATGCCACCGACCGCTTCCGTGGGCCTGATGCCCTGTGTCGGGCCGTCAAGTACCTGCAGATGGTGGGCATGTATGCTTCCTCCTACATGATCCTGGCCATGACGCTAGACCGCCACCGCGCCATCTGCCGCCCCATGCTGGCATACCGCCATGGAGGTGGGGCTCGCTGGAACCGGCCAGTGCTGGTGGCCTGGGCCTTCTCGCTTCTTCTCAGCCTGCCTCAGCTATTCATCTTTGCCCAGCGTGATGTGGGAGATGGCAGCGGGGTCTTCGACTGCTGGGCCCGCTTTGCAGAGCCCTGGGGCCTTCGTGCCTATGTCACCTGGATTGCCCTGATGGTGTTTGTGGCACCTGCCCTGGGTATTGCTGCTTGCCAGGTTCTCATCTTCCGGGAGATTCATGCCAGTCTGGTGCCAGGGCCATCAGAAAGGGCTGGGGGGCGCCACAGAAGGCACCGGACAGGCAGTCCCAGAGAGGGAGCCCGGGTGTCAGCAGCCATGGCCAAGACTGTGAGGATGACACTGGTGATTGTGATCGTCTACGTGTTATGCTGGGCACCCTTCTTCCTTGTGCAGCTGTGGGCAGCATGGGACCCAGAGGCACCTCTGGAAGGTAGGTGTAGCTGTGGCTAGGGCTCTGGGGGCTGCTTGAACTTGGTCCTCTACCCATACCCACACCCGACAGTGGGCCACAAGCATGTGCTTGTGCGCACTGGTAGCCTTTAGCAGGTACACAGGATCCCACCCCTCCCAGACCCCTGAGCCCCAACCTGGACTCTGCCTCCACAGGGCCCCCCTTCGTGCTGCTCATGTTGCTGGCCAGCCTCAACAGCTGTACCAACCCCTGGATCTATGCTTCCTTCAGCAGCAGCGTCTCCTCAGAGCTGCGCAGCTTGCTCTGCTGTGCTCGGGTACAGGCCCCACCCAGCCTGGGGCCCCAAGACGAGTCCTGTGCCACTGCCAGCTCCTCCCTGGCCAAGGATACTTTCTCCTGAGGAGCCAGTGGGCACTTTCCTTCCAAAAGCTCCATGAAGCTCAGCTGCCTCTGGGGCTGGCTCCTCTAGGACTCACTGTATACAAAGAGGCTTTCAGGCTCCAAGACTGTGAGAGTCCCTTACGTTAGCTCCTTGTTCCAGGCATGGGGAGAGACTAGATAGGGCAGAGGATCCCAGGGCCTGGGAGTGGCAGGTGACCTGTGCCCTGGAGAGTGCCCTCCAGGTAACACAGAGGTCCCAAGGAGCCAAAGAGGAAGGAGCAGGGTGGGGCCAGTGTACCTTCCTGTCTGTATCTCTCTAGTCCTTCCCTAATAAAAGTTGGCTATTTTCCACATGGTGAGGGAGTCTTCTTGCATTAGGGTAACAGTGGATGTGGAGGCAGAAACAGACATACAAAGACCCTCAACACATGCATGGGTCTGGAACCCACAATGCAAGCAACCAAGCCTTCATAGGTACAGGTCCTCAAGAGATACAGCCCCCTGAATGGACAGCTCCGTGCCAGGGCACCCACAGCAGAAGCTATTCCTTGCCAGTGGAGGTGCTGGGGCTGGCCTTGTACCAACCTGCCCAGCCCCCAGAGACAGAGAGCTGACTCCATCAAGGTATCAATGCACAGGTCTTTATGAATCACTGCCAACACCTGCCACCCAAAGCCACTGACAAGTCCTCCCAGCAAAGACACAGAGGGGATTGCCCCCAGCCTCCTTCCCTGGCTGCCTCCCTAAGGGCCCTTAGCCAAGGATGAGAAGAAGCAAAGGACCTAGGGAGAATGGTGGACTTGCTGGAAGCCACTTGGAGTAAGGCAGGACCTGCGCTGGTTCCACCAGAGCATGTCAGTGTGGCTTGAGGGCTGAATCTGGGCCCTGGGGATGGGAGGCAGAGGGTGAAGCTGGGGCCCCAGACCCACGGGAGAAACCCTTGTTCCTGCCGAGGCGGCTACAGGCCAGAGGCTTTGGGCTTTGGGGCCCAGGGCTGGTGGAGGCAGGAGCTGCTGGCCCAAGGCCCTGGCGGACAGCAGCCTTCCCCAAGAGCTCCTTAAACACGGAGTCCATGTTCTGTGCCACAGCCTGGCAGAGAGGAAAGGAAGGGAAAGCATCCAGTGAGGGCTCCCCCAGAAAAGGCTCCCCAATTCCCAGCCTGTTCCTGAGCTCCTCCTACCCTGCCACTGGGCCCCTCCCCTCCCAGTGGGGCTCCCTGCCACCCCTCCTTCCCTGGCCTCCACCACTCCACACTGGTTTCCCTTCTAACATTTTGAGTGTCTCTGTCACAGCCTCCTCTGGGGACAGTAATTCCTTGATCTGGCCCTGTGCTCCCTCATCTTCTCACCCCCACTCTTCCTGGATGAGATCACAGGCCCTGTCCATGGCCTCTGGGGCCACTAACATGATGGAAACTCCCAGCTCAGTGTCCTTCCTTGGGACTTCCTAGCTGCTCTGCCCGAGCCAGCCCCTGTCCCTGCCACCAGGCTCCTTATTCTGCAGATCCACCTAGCCTGTCCTGGGTTCCTAAGGCCTAGGAGCTGGGTCACACCTGAGATGCCTGCATATTCCTGTACTGTCTCCTCCTTGGGCTCAGTGACTGTCGCCAGGGCTTCCCTGCCCACAGATGTTCACAGGGCCCATCTTTCAGAACAAGTGAACAGGGGTAGGTGTTCCCAAGGTTGTGCTGCTAGCCAGGACCCTTTCGGCCTCTCTATCCCTTTCATCTTCCGTGGTGTGCCAAACACCTTCCATGTCACTGTTTGTCACCTAGCCTGGCTCTACATGCCGGCCTTGAAGCCTGTCCAAGAACCTCTTGCATATGCCAGCTTAGAGAGCTTATCCCTGCTGCATCCCTGTTCAAGAATGAGCCCCATAACCCAGTCAGGTCCAGGGTCTTCTGCCCCTCTCATCCCTGCCTCTGGGTCTTTGTCCTTCCCATTCCCATCTCCATCCCCTTTGCCCTCCTGCCCCTTTCTGGGCTCTGTCTTAGGCTCTTGTCTGGCCAAAGAAAGCAGAGATGGAGCCTCACCTCAGGAGGGAGGAATTGGGTTCCTAAGGGGAGGCAGTGACCTTGCAGGAGAGGGGCTGCCCCACCTGCCACCTAACTCTCACCTTATCCACCTCCACATGTCGCTCTGGGGAGGTTGGGACCAAACAGTGTCGTTTGTGTCCAGAGGGGTCCACAGCCTCAGGTGGGGTGCCCATCTCTGACCTGCAGGGCAAAGAGAGTAAGCCTAGTGGAGGGCCTGGGAAGTCCCCAAGCCAAGGTGGCAGTTGCTCCTCCCACCCTGGGCTGTGGCCAAGGAAAGGTGTGGGTCCCAGTGCTCCCCAAGCTCCTCTATAGTCTCTCCCTGTCAAAGCCAGCCAGACTTTATTCTGTGCTTCTTAGTGACCCTCATCTGACAACTCCCCTGCTCCCAGGTAGCCAAAACTTGAGCCCAGCCCTGCTGGCCTGGCATGGTGAGGGCAGCCTCTGGCCACCATGTCTGCTGCCTTGGGCAAGCAGGACCCTCAGAAGGGTCTTGCTAAGGGCTGTCTTCTACTTTCTCACCAATGGGTAAACTCCAAGACCAGGAGGCCCTGGACCTACCACCCGCTTCTCAGCCCTGGGCAGGAAAGAGATGGGCCTATATAAGTGCTCCTTCCTAGCTGGGGTCCCAGCCAAAAGTGGGCACAAATGTTCATGGTTAGGCCCAACCCAGATTTACAAAATTTGGCTCAGAGAAGAGAGAAGGCAGCAATCCAGCCTGCCCTAAGTTCCTGAGGCCTAGGATCTGGGTCACGCCTGAGATGCTTGCATATTCCTATACTGTCTCCTTTTTTTTTTTTTTATCTGTTGATGAGCTTTATTGAGCCAAATAAGAAAGTGAGGTATGACTTTCCTCAACATAAATACAAATGTCAAAAAGCATAAAGACATCCGCAGTGTACAAAACATACCTGTACTGTCTCCTTAAGAACAAGTGTCTACTTCCTGAGAAAGCTGGATGGAGAAGGTGTGGATACCCCCAGTTCAGGCCAGGCTGAGAGGGCAACCTTGAGCACCAGGCCCAGGAGGGCCAAGGCTGAAATCATGGGACCCTTCCTGAGGCCGCAGTTCACTCACCCCTCAGGCAGTGTGATGTACTTGTGGGGAATGAGTCCCCGCACGCCAGCATGCTCCCCCCGCCACCAATCACTTGAGGCCCGTGCATGCAGCCGCAGAATATCCCCTCGCTGAAAGGTCAGCTCCTGGGCTGTGCGGCCTGTGTAGGCGAAGCAGGCCACGGCCTCCACAACCCCCTCCAGGTCTGGGGACAAGAGACAGACAGTATGAGTGGGAATGAAGTGGGCGCAAAGAGTGGGGACAGGGTAGGGCCTCACTTCCTCACAGAGTAGAGAAGTGAGCTTCTCCACTCACCATCCTCTTGAGCTGAGGTTCCAGCTTCCAGCTCTGCCTCGTTCTCCCCCACAGGGATCTCCAGCAAGGCATCCCTGAGGTTCAGAGCAGAGCAAGGCAGATGAGGGGGCTGTCCTCCACTGAACCCCCCAGGCAGCACCAAGAGCATACCCCAGGCAGCTGGCCGAAGGTGGCGCCATGCACTTCTCATAGACAGGGCCTGGCAGTGTGGCCAGGGCTGGGAAAACCTGTGCAGGCTGCAGGATGAGTGTCTGCACCAGCTGGTTCACCCGGCCCTGCAAGGCCACTGGGTCCTGTCCAGCAGGCACGGGCAGCAGCGTCGGCCCAAAGCACACAGCCAGGTTGTAGGGGTCCATCATGTTCTCATCGCTGTACTGGGCCAGGCTGGAGGGGACATGCAGGTCACAGGCAGGGAGCTCCATGTTGATGTCCCCTCCACCCCCACCCCCAGCTTGCTCCCCAAAGGCACTCACTGGTTGAGGAAGGTGAAAAGGTAGCGCAGAACCACCAGCACGGAGCCAGGCAGCCGGGCCAGCAGGCGGCTCACAGGCTCCACCCGCTCAGCCACAGCCTCCAGCTCTGTGGTCAAGGCCACCCCCAAGAGAGAGCTGAGTGAGTGGGGCCGCAGCCACTAGCAGGTGGCCCTCCCATCTGGCCACCCTCAGGCCCCGGCCTCACCTGCAGAAGCCAACAGCTCATTGAACAGGTCTGGGGGGAAGAGTGGGGGCTCCAGGCTCCGGAAGTAGAGCTTTAGCACCCCGGCCACTGAGTCCAGGTCATGGGCAGTGCAGCCTTCTACCAGAGGGTCCTCTCCTGAGGAGGGACAGGAAACAGGGCACGGTGAGGAGGCCACCTGCACCTGCTGGGCCCCCTCTGCCCCCCTGGCCTGCCTTCCCCACCTCTCTCGAAGGCATCCCGGATCTCTGAGATCCGGGGCTGGGCACCTGATACTCGGAAGATGCCCTCATGCTGTAGACCTGTGGAGGACAAGGACCTGGTGGGCAGAGTCCCTCCCAGCTTCAGGACTGTCGCCCTGTATGTGAGGTTCCAGGTGCCGGGCGCCAGGCCGCAGGAGGGGCTGGGGTGTGCTTACCATTGAGGTTAATGAAGCGGATACAGCTCTCTACCACCAGGGGAACAGGCCGGCCTGAGCTCTGGGGACAGAGGGTATTACACTCAAGACCCACGTTGGCATTCCACCTTTCTGTCTCTCTCTATTAAGTTTGTTACAGTCACTACTAAGTGTCTGATATTTCTGATGCTATTTTAGGCAGTGCTTTGCATTTTATTTGCAAATTATTTGTTGCTGGAATGTCAAAATGCAATCAAAATCTGGACGTTGACCTTGAATCAAGTAACACTGCACAACTCAAACTGGTTCATTTAAACAGTCTGATTCTTTTGAATTCTCTATGTACATAATCACATCATTGCGAATGATAGTGTTCCTTCTCTTTCTTCTTTTGTTTTTTGTTTTTTCTTTTTCTTCTGTACTAGGGATTGAACCCAAAGATGCTCTATCACTGAGCCCTAACCCCAACTTTTTTTATTTTTTGACACTGGGTCTCACTAAATTTCCCAGCTGGCCTCAAACTTGCCATCCTCCTGCCTGATCCTCCGAAGTCACTAGGATTCTAGTCATGCCCACAAGACTCAGCATGCTCTGTACCCACAAGCTCTTTCTTCTTTTGGGATCTCTCTTGCTTCCTCTATTTCACTATCGAGGACCCCCCCCCCATAGCCAAGGAGCCAACAGTGGGACCTGTGGGCATCCTACACTGATACCAGTCATGGGTGGGGGATCTGTCAACATCTCCTCCTTAAAAGTGCCATAGTCCCAGGTTTCTGTATTCCTATGACTGTTGAGGACATTCACATCAAGCAGTAAAGGCCATGGGTGAGCCCAGCAGAGAGGCCTAGAAAAGGCCCACCCAGAAAGGGACAATTGACTTCCCCCAGGGAAGCTCAGGAATAGGTATGCAGGGATCAAGCAGCTGCTTGGCCACAAAGATGATCCAGAGTTGAAGAAAGACCAGCACAGACAGGCTTCCTTCAATCAGACAGCATATGGGGCAAAGCAAGTACCTGGATAAACTTCTCCATGTCTCCTCCAAAGAGTCTCTGGTTACACTGGGAGATAGGACGGGGGTGGCGGTTCTTCTGGAATTTTCTCTGTGTGTATTGACTCCTGTGGTGAATGGGAGTCGAGTAAGGGGTGCAGGCATGGGGAATAGGATGCTGCAGCCCAGCCCAACCAGACCCTGAAACTCCCAAGTTATTCCAGAAACTACTGAGACATTTAGGCCATAGGGGACTGGGCAACAGAGCTAGACCCCAAGGAGAGAGGCGATGGGAAACCTTAGAAGAAGCCAGCATCTCATGAAGGACTCACCAAGACATCTCCCGCTCCTCCTTGTCACCTGAGGAAAAGAAAATGCTGGTCTGCCTCTCAGACCAGGAAGTCTTGAATGAGCCCCAAAGAAAGGAGGCATGGCCTGAAGCTCAGGTGCTCAAAGGGCCAGGGGTAGGAGAGAGGCCAGGACCCTTGATGGGTTAGCTCCTCTGGGCAGGGAGTAATATGGGCTGGATGGGGGTCCAGACAGGGCAGAGGAGAGCAGGGGTGGCTCCTAGCCCAGGGGTGGGGAAGAACGGGCAGGGGCCTGCACCAGAGCCCACCTCGTTGTAAGGCCTCCTGCAGCTTCTCATGCTTGGCCTGAAGCTTGGCAAGGACGCTCCGTCCACTTAGATATTCCTGGAGCTTCTGGAAGCCCCAAGAAGAGCTCAAAGTTTAAGAACTGTCTCCATAACTGTACCCAGCCCTGCATGCCTCTCCCCTGCCCACCCAGCCCCACCGTCATGTAGAAGGTCTCTGTCTCCTGTTGCTGTCCCCGTCTCCGGCCTGCCTGCCGAGTGCCTGGGTCTGAGCTGGTGGACTTGAGGGACTCGGTGGAAGGACTAGCCTGGAAAGAATCGAGCATGTCCCCATCATCTGATGCTACCACCTCTAGCAGAGCCTGCAGCGTTGCCTTCAATGTCTTGTTCACCTGAGGCGGGGACAGTACCAGGACAGTAAGAAGTCAGGGAGAATAAGCTGAAGGACAGGAAGTCCAAGTTAGCAGGAAGGACAGATGAAGAACACTGACAGTCGGGAGGTTGGTGGCAGAGCAGCTGACCCCACAAGAGGACTCTAGAGTCTCCAGACCCCTGTACCCACCCAGGACTGAGCCACTCATACCTCCTCTGTCTCAATGGTCTGTCGGTCCAGGCGACTCTGGATATTCTGGGCTCTGGGCAGAATCTCGTCCCGCAGCTCCATCTCAACCCGGATCTCAGCCACCTGCAGAGGGCAGTGCCAGAGGCTGAGGGCTGAGCCTGGGGACGAAGCTCAGGAGTAACAGTAGGAACAGGCAGCAGGTGCCAGGATCTCTAGGGCCTAGAAGAACCAGGCACACTTCTGCTGCCTGGTGGCTGACTATGGGACCAGCAGCCCTTGACACTTAAACTGAAGAATGTTGAGGTATCTCCCCCAAGATAAAGGAATGCATCCATCTACACCAAGACTTGTCTACAAAGGTTTGTGGCAACATTGTTCATAATAGTCCAAAGTTGGAAACAATGCAAGCTTCTATCAACTGGCAAATGAAAAAAAGGGGATATCATTCAGCCACAATAAAGAATGAAGCCAGGTGTAGTGGTGCACGCCTGTAATCTCAGTGGCTTGGGAGGCTGAGGCAGGAGGATCGTAAGTTCAAAGCCAGATTCAGCAAAAGCGAGGTGCTAAGCAACTCAGTGAGACCCTGTCTCTAAATAATTTTTTTTAAAGTGCTGGGGATGTGGCTCAGTGGTAAAACACCCCTGGGTTCAATCCCCTGTATCAAAAAAAAAGAAAAAAGAAAGAAAGAATAAAGTATTGATCTGTGCTACAACCATTATCTGAGTGAAAGAAGCCAGACAAAAAGGGCCACATAGGGCTGGGGATGTGGCTCAAGCAGTAGCGCGCTCGCCTGGCATGCACCACATACAAAGATGTTGTGTCCACCGAAAACTTAAAAAAAAAAAAGGGCCACATATTATATAAATATATTTACCTAAAACGTCTGGGCAGGCAAATCCAGAGAGACAAGAAGCACATAGGGGGTGCTGGGGGTGGGGCCCAGGTGGGAAGTGACTGTACAGGTAAGATTTCTGTTTGGGTGATGAAATTGTTGTAGAATTAGATGGTAAAGATAGCTGTGCAGTCTGTGAAGATACACTTTGAATGACTAAATGCTATACCTCAATTAGCTGCGGATTTAAAACTAAGGGTAGTGAGGAGGGCTGGGGCCTGAGACAGAAGGAGAAGGCCCAGCCAGATCTCTCCTGGGGAAAAGAGAGGACAGAAAAATCACTCACTGTAATTGGACAGTATAAGAGCAGCCTGCTTCCTGGGCATGTGGGGGGATAGGAGGAGAAAGCTTTAGGAAGTGAGGAATTCCCTCGAAAGGGAAGTGGAACACATGCTTTGCACACACAAGGCCCTGGGTCCAACCCCCCAAAACCCTTTAGAAACACATAAAATAAACATGTAAGCATCCAGAAAAGTCTGGCGGGGAGGAGAATTGGAACTTGTTTAATGGCACCAAAGTTTTAGTGTGTGAAGATGAACAGGTCTGGAGATGGATGGTGGTGATGATGGTTATACTACACTGTGGATATGCTCATTGCCACTGACCTGTGTACTTAAAGAATGGTTGACATGGTGGTGGAATGAGATGGACATCATTACCCTAAGTATATGTCATATGAAGACATGAATGGTGTGACTCTACTTTGTGTACAACCAGAGACATGAAAAGTTGTGCTCTATATGTATAATATGAATTGTAATGCATTCTGCTGTCATATATAACAGATTAGAATGAAAAATAAAATAAGATAAAGGTAAAATAAAAGGGGCTGGACTTGTGGCTCAGTGGTAGAGCACTTGCCTTGCAAATGTAAGGCACTGGGTTTGATTCTCAGCTCCACATAAATAAATAAATAAATAAATAAATAAATAAATAAATAAATTATTTTTTATTTTTTTTTACAAAAGGTAAAAAAAATGGTTGATATGGTAAAATTTGATCTTGAGGATATTTTACCACAACTTTTTTGTGGTACTAGGGATTGAAACCAGGGGTGCCCTACCACTAAGTTGTACCTTTTACTTTTATTCTCCTAGTACTATGGATTGAACCCAGAGGTGCTTTACCACTGAACTACATCCCCAACACCACCCCTCTTGTTTTTGAGACAGGATCTCACTAAGTTGCCCAGGTTGGCTTCCAACTTGTGATCCTCCTGCCTCAGCAGCCACAATTTTAAAAAAAAAAAAGTCTACTTAGGTCCTAGGAAACATTGACACTGGCTCCTTCCCCAAACCCACACAATTAGCAGAAAACTAGACATTTCCTCTCTGGACTCAGGGACACTAATCACAGCTGATGAGGAAGGATGAAACTGCATCCTGATGACTTAGTGAAGACACAAATAAGCCCACCCTGGAATTCCATGTGGCAAACAAGACAAAAGCAAGGACTTTGTCCATGCCAGAAAATCTCCCTCAGTGCTTGCCGACATAAGTGACTGCTGCTTCCTCACAATAGCAGCCATATCCTCCTTTTACTGCCTCCTTCCTGATAAAATTTATCAAGTCACTAGATCACGTAGTTAGCCCTGCTCTCTGATAGCACTCAATGCACAGCCAAGTGCTGCTTCCTCAGAGGCTTCCCAAGTCCCTTAACGCATGCCCCAATGCCACTGGTCCTTTCCACACCTCTCCCTGAGATGCCTACCCCCTGATTTTCCATGGAGTAAGTCTCCTCACAGCAAGAAGCAAGAAGCCCAAAGTGGCCACTACAGAGATATTCATGGTGGGCTTTGGCTGGGGGCATGCAGCTACATCTGGGTTCCTTCAAGTGAGGTCCCCAGAGCACAGTGGCCAGAAAAGCTCCTGCTCAGGGGAATTGGCCAGCCCAGGAAGAAAAGTCCACAGATCCCCACTACTTAGGGATTTCCCACAACAAAATGAGTCCTTATCCAGTCACCAGAGGGGAACAATCACTATTGAGAAGCTCTGCTCACACATGTGACATATGGGCTCCAGCCCTCAGTGCCTCCTCTCACTATGAACTGACAGTTAAGAATGGCCGGGTATCTGTAGGAAGCTGTAAAATGGAAGACAATGACCAAAGCAAGCTTTTTAAAAAACTTCAAGAAAACAGAGGAAATCCAGGGAACAGAGAATAATGTTGAGAAAACATTAATAACTAGTTTACAGACATTCAAGAAGATAACATATCTACAAAACAAGAATAAAGCATTATTTTACGCTGAGTGCAGTGACACATGCCTGTAATCCCAGTGACTCTGGAGGCTGAGGTAGGAGGATCAAACATTCAAGGTCAGCCTCAATAACTTAGCAAGACTCTGTCTCAAAATAAAAATAAAAAGGACTGGGGATGTGGCTCAAGCGGTAACGCGCTCGATTGGCATGTGTGGGGCGCTGGGTTCGATCCTCAGCACCACATACAAATAAAATAAAAATGTTGTTTCCACCAAAAACTAAAAAATAAATATTAAAAAAATTCAAAAAATAAATAAATAAAAATAAAAAGGGCTGGGAATGTTGCTGGGTTTCATCCCTAGTACCCCCCCAAAAAAATTTTTTTTTTAATTTTTTAAATATTTATTTTTTAGTTTTTGGCAGACACAACATCTTTGTTTGTAGGTGGTGCTGAGGATCGAACCCGGGCCACACACATGCCAGGCGAGCGTGCTACCGCTTGAGCCACATCCCCAGCCCCCTCAAAAAAATTTTATGAAAATTTTTCTACATAGAGAGTACATGGAAAGCTACCTAGCACCCAGTGGCAAAGTTAATATGCCTTTGCCCAAGTGGTGTGCATTGGTTTGTGGGTGCCCCCTGCGTAAAGTGCATGTACCCTGAGGCCATGGAACAAGGAATTGAGCCATCAGGACCAGGTGGTGCTGGGGATTGAACCCAGGGCCTTGTGCATGCAAGGCAAGCACTCTACCAACTGAGCTATATCCCCAGCCCAAGCTTCCATTCTTTGGCAAAGTGAAAATCCTGCAAATCCTGCAACTGGCCTGTTAAAATGAAGACCAGAGAACTCAAAGCCCTTAGCAACCATACTTGGGGCATTAATGGCAGGGTCACATGAGCCTCACCTCATCACCCTCATGTGGCTGGTAGTCAAAACGCTGTGGGAGACAGAAAGCCACTGAGTGCACCTCAAGCACCTTGGCTTTGTCCCCTGAAGGATCCAGGGCCTCCAGAGCTTCTTCCAGGCTGCCCAGGCCCTGCATCTGGGAGGCTTGGGTGCGGCTTTCTGCAGCTGTGTAGCTCCGGAGCACCTGTCCCAGGGCCAAGTGGAAGCCTGTATCACAGCACTGTGGAGAAGCAAGCGGACACTCAGGTGGGCCTAGAGCCATGGCCCTTGAGCCCCAGTGTATGGGACTCCTCCCACCCATGCACCTGCCCAGGACTCACATCCATGAGGTCCAAGACATCATGCAAGTAGTAGTTGCTGACGGCGGCATTGACACTGGCCAGGCTGAGCAGGTACTCATTGCGTGCCTTGGTGCACTTGAGTTTGTGTTCCAAGAATTTGGCCTGACGCTGCTCAAGACAATGGGGTACACAGGGGTGATGCATTCCCCAGCCCACCCCCATCTCTAGGCTTCCATATAGCCCCCTTGACTCACCTCCCATTGTGTCCCACGGGCAAGTCCCTTAGCAAGTTGTCTTTCCCTCCTTACCTTACAACACCTTAACCCTCAGGGATCAGTGCTTGGACCCACCAACCTTGGGGTGCCCAGCTGAGCCTGACTTGACTTCCCAGTTCTTTACCAGCTACTTCTAGTCCATCCCACTAGCCCTCTGTGAATCTGCCTGTCACCTCTATTTAAGCCCTGACCTGCTTCACTGTCATTTCTCACAGCCAAGGGGGAGGACAACACACCAGATATCTAATAAATAAAAGGCCCAGACATCCACCCTCCATAATGGAGGTGGGAGCTAGGGTGGGAGGACCTGGAGGATACACAGGAAATTCCACTTGGACCCAACAGGGGGACTGAAAAGAGGAAAAGGCACATACTGTGTGGAAGGGACTAGACCAGTACATTGGGCTATCCTGGGTCCTGTGACTGTCCTTCCCCCTTTGTGTCTCAGGCCCATGGAGCTTTCTGTATGTGATCCCTATGGCTTTGTCCTGCCACTTCTGCCCCTAGCTTGGGGAACCCTTCAGAACCAGGGACAGGTGACTGGGCCAGAATCCATCCTTTACAGGAGATGAGACTCTTGCTGGAGGCCTGCAGCTCCCCCTCCCCCCAGCAGAACCCAGGAAGAGCCAAAGGCTTGCAGGGATGAAGGCCAGGAACCCTCCAGGCCCACCTTCTCCACCAGCTTTCCCCCCTTCTTGAGGGAGCTCTTGCGGAGTGGCCCTGTCTCAGAGGTGGTGCTGGTGGTGGTGGCAGCAGGGGCACTCCGGCCTGCCCGCTTCTCCTCTTGCCGCTCAGCTTCCCGGAGCTTCGCCTCGGCATTCATGCTGTCTACATGATACACCTGGTACGTCTTCTTGGCCTGCAGGGAGGCCCCAGGCAAGGCAGGCCTGCTGAAGGGCCTGGCCACAGCCAGCTCCTTCCCCATCCCAACCCATCTGGGACTTGGACCTGGGATCTGGGCAGTTCCACATGAGCACTTAGTCTAACCACCCTATCCCCAGAGCTGAGAAGGGGCCTTGCCCACAGTCCCCCAAATTCAAGTCTCCCCTGGGCACCACATTCTCCTTTAGCCTGATTTGGGGAGATGTGACAGCTTGGGGGTGTTCTCGCCTTCAACTGGTGTCTCTCCCTGGGCCACTGGGGTGGGCCTCGCCCCTGCCCCATCCTTTACCGTCTGCAGCTCTGAGACCACTTCCAGCAACTCATCCTGCAGCTGTTGCACCAAGTCTTTGCTCTATAGGTGGAGGGGGGAGTAACCATAGCACCCACCACAGTCCTGGATGAACCACCCCAGCTCAACTGGGCACAAGCCTGGCTTGAGACACAGGTCCCCCTACCCAATACCCACCAGGCCGCCTGTGCTTCCAGCCACAGTGCCACCAGATCAAGCCCCCACAGGCTGCCCCTGCTAGATCCTGATGGCCCCCAAACCTCACATAGCCCAGGGCATGAACCCTACCTTCCTGACAATGCGCCCCACATCCTCTGCGATGTGACTCAGACGCTGAGCCAGAGGCCCGGCCAGCACCTCGCTGAGGGCCGCACTGTCCCGGCTCTGCTGCCGTGTTTGCTGCAGCAACACAGCCCAGCAATGCAAGGAGGACAGTAGGGACGGCTCTTTCCTGGGGGGAGAGAAGCACTCAGACCAGGGTGCCTGGCTCCAGGGTCCTGTTATGGCATCTCGTCCAGTGCAGCACCTACCGGAAGCTTTGCTGCTCCCGGCTGTTGCCCCCCAGGCGGCCTCCACGGCTGGCAAAGCGTTCGGCCAGCTTGTCCAGGCCTCGGGAGTACTCCAGCTCCACCTCGGCGCGCCGTCGCATGAACTCGGCCAGTTCCTGCAGCAGCTCTCTCCGCAGCTCGCCCTGCAGCTCCAGGCAGCGCAGCTGCTCGCTCAGCTGCCAGCGCATTGCTGCAGGGGACCATGGCTCAGGCCTGGCCAGCAAGTGTGGCCACCTCATCTGCCCAGAAACCTACTGCATGCCCGGGCTAGGCTAAGACTAAAGCTGAGAGGAGGGAAGAGGTAGCCCTAAAGAAGCTGAGCTCAAGGAAGCCTCCCGTGGGCAGGGAGCTCTGTGCTAACGTGTGTTCCAGCAAGAGGGGAGAGCCATGCAAAGGCCCAGGGGTGAAGGCAAGCGTGGCAGCTCCAGGAAGGTTGAAGCCATCTATGACTAGCAGAATACAGGGCCACTTCAGCTCCATCTTGCCCCATTGCCAGCCAGGCGCCTTTCAATTTGGCTTCTTATCCCTGTTTGGTTGCTGGAAAGCCCCCAATGGTTTCCCCTGCCACTTCCTTCCCCTCAGGCACCCAGGATTCCAGCACTGCAGCTTCTCTTGAACAGATACACAGATACATGGAGCTGTTCACGGGTGAGACCCCTGTGGCACTCTGTCAAGCCTCCAATGAACTCATGGCCTCAGTGGCCAGGGAGCCCTATCCTTGAGCCCCGGGGGAAAGGGCAGTCTCATAGCAAATGGTTAGCTGATCCAGGCTGATAAGTGATGGGACAGATCCTACTCTGGATCACCCACCCCAGGGCTTCTCCCCACCCCTGCAAAGAGGAGAAACACACCCTGGGGCCCCCTTGCTGGCCTCCTGACAGCTTATCGCTGGCTCAATTGGGCAATGCTGCTTCCCCCACACAGACAGAAAGCTTAAGCAACTCACTGGCTGCACTTCTGCCCCCACGGAATGTACAGGTGGACACTAGGGATCCTGAGCAAAAAAAGTCACTGTCTTGGCTGCCATTGCACCAGTGTCTGTTCGTGCTCTCAGGGGCAGGACACTAATTCATCTCTTCACTCAGCAGAATGTGATTTCCCACCCATTCTGTGGCAGACACATCTTAGATACAATGGTGAAGAGGACTGACTGAGTGCCAGCCCTCCTGGAGCTGGGATTAGAGCAGGGGGACAGAGAGCAAAAGGACACATTCATCCTAGAATGTCCAGGAACAACAGGTGATGAGAAGAAAAGCACACAAGGCAAGGTCAGAGGGCAAGTCTGAGTGAGAAGCAGGAGTGGGGGTGGGGTAAGCAGATTCCCAGAGCCCATGGTCCAGAGAGGATTTCCTGCTGGACCTGAGGGAGAGGGGAGTTTCATTTTTAGGGCCCTCTCTGGCCGCCATGTGGAGCCTAGCTGGTAGCTACTGCACTAGCCCAGGCAAAAAATGGCAGGCCTCAAGTGGCTGTCCAACAAGACTCCACTATTAACAGGTTGGTACAGGTGGGTTTCTGTGCTTCTAGTGACTTCCCAGGGCCTGTGGAGCAAGCGGCCTTGGTGGGTTTCACCTGCCCAGGCATCTTTATCTCCTCCAATTTCCTCTTGCAAAATGTCCCATCCCAGTCCTCAGCCCCCAGGTTTGGGCAGGATCAACCTCTCTCTCCCTGGAGCCCCAGAATCAACTGCATGTGTCACTATCCCTCAGTCCTTCACACCACTCCCACTGGCCTGAATTGGGGAAGGGCCCAGGGGTAATAACCCTGACCATTTATTTCACTGAAATTACTGAGCAGGAGCACTCTCTTTCTACCAAGGGGTCAAGCTGGGCAAGTGGAAGCCTGGAGTGGGGAGGACTTCCCAACAGTGAAGCCAGTACAGAATAGCCCAGAGCTCACAGCATGATGCCATGTAATTTAGTGGCAATGGTTAAGGAACCTCCTGCTTAACCATCTCAGCCAACGTCCATGGCTGATGTGCACTATGTAGGCACTAATGCCATGAGCTCAACCAGGAGAGTTTTCATTTAATCAGGATAACATTTTTGAATAGAAGTAAATTTAATTGCATTCCAAGCAAGGTTTTCAATGACCCAGCTGGCCTCGCCTTCCCTCTAGCACCTGTCCTGCCCTTTGGGAGGACTATGTTCCCTGGGGACCTATCACAACTGAACAGTGCTGAATGGACCAGCCCACCACAGCACTGCATTTATTCTTTGCTGCCACCAGCAAAAACTGATCAGAAAATCACACCCCATCAGGATCCAGACATGCACACTGGCTGGTGTCAAGTAGCCACAAATGGCAAGCCAACTGCATCTAAAGTCCACAAGAGTACAAGGAACTGGTACCTAGCCCCCAGCCTCTAGGCTGTGCTATCAGAGCATGCAGCTTGCAACTCAGAGGACCTTGTCCTGACCTTCCCGTGAGCAAGGTTTGGCCCCATCCCATCCCCTTTTGCTATAGTTATTATCATATTGAAAATAATTGTGCACTGGCTTGTTTACTATTTGTCTCCTCTACTGGACCCATGAAACATGTGCAGGCAGGAACTGGTTCTTTCTTGTACAGCATCATATTCCTAGTGTCTGACTCAAAACAGATGTATACAAAACATCTGGCAAAAGGAGGGACTGAATCCAGAATCACATATGTTTGAAATACAAAGCTGAGCCTGGGCCCCATCAGCACTTCCTGTAAGCAAGGCCTTCGCTCTCACTTCTGCTGACAAGAGAAGTAGAAGAAAAGATGGCCTCCCAAACCACGGTTATGCTGATCTTTCAGAATTTAGGGTGTCAAGACAGGGACCCTGTTTGTCTACCATGGTTGGAAGGACTTGGGGGGGGGAGTCTGGCTCAAAACTCCACTTTTTCAGTGTGAATAACTGACCCATATTGAAGAGTTTTCAAAGTTCTTCAGTTTCATGACATTTTGAGGGAGTAGGATGAGGATTACTGAGAGGTGGTGAAGGCTCACCCACTCAGAAATCATCTCGAGCTGATGCTAGACACCAGGTGGCCTCTCCCAGAGTGGAAGGACTAGGGCACACATTGGTATCTATTGCTTGCATTGAATAATTATACTGGAACCACCACAATCAGGTTGGAAGACGCTTCAAGGGTCATTCAATCTACCTCTTGAGAGCTATTGTGCTGTGTGCCCATGGAAAGTCACAGTACCTCTCAGGGCTGTTACCACAAAAGGTAAACTGGGGTGACAGAGAGTGATATGAGGATCAGGCACTGGAAAGCAGCAGGGAACTGCTGGCCCTTACATGCCGTCTTCTTTCCTTTGCAAGAACTACCATGCCCTGAATTAATAGAAACTGTCCCTGAGAGTTTGCGAAGCTGATTTGCATGTGATTTGCACAGAGTGTTTATCACAAGAGGTTTCATTCGTAAAACCAGCCCTGTTGACTCTCCCAAGCCAAGATTCACAGCACCAGCCTGACCCAGAGGCAGCCGCCCCCACCTGAGCTCACTCGATGCCAAAGGGAGGCAAAAGTGTTGGGACCTGGGATGATGTTAGGGAGACGTGACCACCAACCCAATCAAGCTACTCACGCGACGCTCTTACCCGCAGCACCCTCCAGTAGTCAAGGTGGCCAGAAACACTCTAGCGGGGATGCCACCTTTCCAGTCTCCCCTCCCTCGGGCCACCAGGGATTTCACTGCTCCCTGGGTGAGGCGCAGGGAGACCCATTTCGGGCAGACTGACTGACACAGGCGGGTGCTCAGGGTGAAGGGACCCACTACGCGGGCAGGAGCTCGGGCTCCCTCCGCCTCTCTCCTGAGGACGCTTTGGGCTCCACCATGAACTGGGGGTCTCCGCCCCTCTCACCTTTCACTTGCGACTCGTACTCGGCCTGCAGCCCCCGTTCCCGCCGAAGCTTCCCGTGTGCCGCCATGGCGGCTGGGCGGCCGCGCCGTCGAGCCCGCTGCTCCCACGCGGCGGCAAGCGGCCGGGCGCTGGGACCTGGGGCGCCACAGCCAGCACCCTGCGCCAGCCCCGCCCCGCCCCGCCCCCTGCGCGGTCCCCGGCGGGGCGGGGCGGGGCGCTCCTGGCCGGACTTTGCGCCGGGGGCTCCCTCCTTCTGAGCTCGCGCCCCGCCGCCGCCAAGCAGCTACCAGATGCCAAGCAAACTGGCACCCCCTGCCGTCTCCGCCCCCAAAAGGCAGTCTTTGGTCGCCACTGGCCCTCAACAGCAGTGGACAGTACACCATAGCTGCTCTGGGCTGGGCCTCCCCCTGAGTTGCCTGTTCCCCCAGCCTCCCTGGACATCCCGTGAAGTCCTTCCCCTTCTAAGTCCCAACCCAGAGAGAGGATTAAGGAGCTTGGAAAACTGGAGTGGGAAGTTCTGCAGCCAGCCTTAGGCCTTCCTTCCCTCCAGGCAGGTCCCTTGCTGGGGGAGGGAGCAGGGTTCAACTGTGGTTCCCCTTCTGCTCAACCCCGTAGGGAGGAACAACCCTCATTTCCCCATAGGTGGTTACCACTTCCTGCTGCCGGAAGACACTCTCCTGCCTCCTTTCCCCAGCAGCTTGCACCTGCCCTGACCAAGGCCTGGCGGGTAACCCCCTCAGAGCTAGGTTTTAGCCAGCCTGGAGACACGTCCTGGGGCCTGCGTCATCCAGGGATGATGGAGTTTCCCTCCATTCCTCTGTAACAACTCTGTGCCATAGGGCAGCAGCTTTTCTCCAGTAAATTGGGAAGGCAGGTGGCAGGTAGTGACAAGCCAGACTAGACTACTGTCTCTCTTTAGTGGGAGATAAATCCATGGGGTATGGGCCGTGGGAGAGAGGCAAAGCAGTTAGGCAGTGATTGTCTCCAGACAGGAAGGCCTGCAGGCATAAGAGCAAGGAAGGGGTCCAGACATGTGTGCATGCATGTCAAAATGCAGGTACGGGTCTGGTACAATGATACATCTGCAATCTCAGCTATTGAGGAAGCTGAGGCAAAAAGGACTGCCAGTTCAAGCCCAGTCTAGACAAGCAAGACCCTGCCTCACATTTTCTAAAAAAAAATGACTGGGGGTAGAGTGCTTCTCTTGCACAAGGCCGTGGTTCACTCCCAGTACTAGGGGAAAAAATATACTTGTGGATACATATAACCTTGACCTGCAGATCTGAGGGAAGGAGAGGCCATTCAGGTACTGTCTTTCAGCTTTAAGCAATAAATTCTCTTGCCCAGAACGGAAAAAATACATCCCCTCAGCTGTGACCCCCCAACACACACACCCCTAGTACCAAAGCCTTTCTCTAAGATGCTGCCATGTGCCCACAGGACCTTGAAGAAAGACATGGGAGCTAGCCAGACTCGGGTAGGTCCAGGACCTGAACTTCTAGTAGCTGGTTTCTTTTGTTGTTGTTGTTGTTGTTTTGTTTTTAGTTGTTGACAGGACCTTTATTTATTTATTTATTTATATGTGGTGCTGAGGATCTAACCCAGTGCCTCACACATGCTGGGCAAGTGCTCTACCACTGACCTACAACTCCAGCCCCAGCTGGTCTCTTAAGTGCGAATGTTGGAGTCTTCCAGCAAAGCTGGTGAGCTTGAATCTCTTCCCACCACACACACACATGCACATGCACACCTGAACCTGCTCCTGTGTTAGGAGAGACCCACACACCCCACCATTGCCTCATGCTGAAGGAACCAGGCACCCATTCCCCTCATTAGCTACCCAACACATCTTACCTGGTTTCTATGCCTCTGGGCCCTGATTGGTCACTAAAGGTCCCTCATCCATTCAGCAGAGCCAGGCACAGAACTCAACCACATGGCTGCTAAACTGGCCTCAGCCCTTGCTTTCAAATGCTCTCCTTAGTCCTTTTTGGACTCCAGAAATATCACATTGGTGCCCCTTTCAGTCCCTGCTTCCTCTCCCCTTCTTTCTCTTTCATTGGAGATTGAACCCAGGGACACTTTACCACTGAGGTACAACCCCAGCCCTTTTTATTATTATTTCTTTTAATTTTGAGACAGGATCTTGCTAAGTTGCTGAGGCTGGTCTCCAACTTTTTAAAAATTCTTTTTAGTTATACATGAAAGTAGAATCCATTTTGATATAATTATACAAACATAGAATATATCTTATTCTAGTTAGGACCCCATTCTTATGGATGTACATGATGGATGGTGGGATGGACTATGATATATTTACATATTTACACAAGAAAATTATTTCAGACTGGCCCCGACCTTGTAATCCTCCTATTTCAGCCTCCTGAGCTCTTGGGATTACAGAGGGGCATTACCACTCCTGGCTTCAGCCCCTGCTTTGAATCCTTGAATTGAAAGCAAAAACCAACCAGCCAACCCCTTGAGTCCTGGCTTTTAAGACACTTGTTTGGCATTTAAAGCCCTGAATGAAACTGCACCCTAATGATGGCTCTATCTTTAACTATACTATTCCTCTACAAAGAATCCAAAAGCCAAATTATATCACATAAGGTGAGGGCCAGGACTGCAGGACCTTTCTAAGCCCGTTGCATGTACATTTGGTACTGAGGGGTGATGGCAGAACTGATGTAGTTAGGTAAGATGTGAAGGTGGACCAGAGGGAGATTAAACCAATGGTGAAATTGTCACCATATATCCACATGGAAATGAGAGCATGAATTAGGCAATGAGCCCCCGCTTCCCATTCCTCTGTGTCGGTTTTCCAAAAGTTTAATAATGGGGATTCAGAGGTCAAGGTTGTTCATCTTGAATGTGTATGGGTTCATCTCCTGGAGAAGCTTCCCTGGAGTCCACCCCCAGCCACACAGTGAGGAGGCGGGGGACCTGCTTTCCCACCCAGTCTTCCAGCCTCTACTCATTGGCTTAGAAGCGGCCGCTCCCAGGAGGCAGATACTGCAGAGGCAGGAGAAGTACCGGGCCTCTAGGGCCAAGCGGGCCTGTGGTTTCCGTCCTGTCTTTTTCTCCCCCGCTTGGCAGGTCCCACCTCCGCCCAGGAAACCTAACCGCCTGGGGGCGGAGGGGGCGGCCGCGCGTCTCTGGGCCGCTAGAGACGCAGAGGACCGAGGGCTAAGGCGTAGTGAAAGGAAAGTTCCCCACCGCGCCGTAGGAGCTATTAGCAGCTCCCTCCCTCTAGCGCTGGGGCGCGGCCAAGACAATGCGCATGCTCGCCCTCTAGTTCGTAATTGGGCCGGCGCCGCCGGACCAATCAGAGCCTGGGAACTTAGCCCACCGCCTGCTTGCGAAGAGACTGACTCAGGCACGGTGGGCGGGACCAGGGGTCGCTTCGACCCATACAAAGAGAAGCCTTGAAACTTCAGCCAATTAACGCAGCGTCACCCGAGCCAGCGAGCTAGGGAGTGGCGGCCGCGCGCAGGCGCCCTTCCTGCCTAGGCCCTGCCCAGCTGCACTCTATTCACGGTTTCTGCAGTTGGTCACGCGCCAGGCGCTAGCCAAAGAGGAAGTTCTGGTCTGGGTGGTGAATTATTCAACCTGACGGGGAAGCAGCGTGCCACCGCAATAGCGGGACTATTAAGCATAGTGACAGCTCAGGAGTGCGGAGCTCCTCTGGGATGCTGGTGGCCCAGGCAGAGCCGGCTCAGGGACTAGGAGCATCAAATGCTGGCGTTGCAGCCAGGAGGGGCAGGGAGGAAAGATGTGGGAGCTAAAATTAAGGTTAGAGTGAGGCCATGAATTGGCTCATGACTTGTAACAAATATGCCACCTACTAGAAAATATTAATAGGGAAACAGGGGAAAAGGGGATAGGTACTATCTGATCAGTTTTTCTGTAAAAAACTACAGTGGCACACGTCTGTAATCCCAGCAGCTCCAGCTCAGGAGGCTGGGGCAGGAGGATCCAGAGTTCAAAGCCACCCTTAGGAACTTGACCTTCTCTAATAAAATTAATTTTTTTTTTGGGGGGGGGGGAGGTACTGGGGATTGAACCCAGGGCCTTGTGTATGTGAGGCAAGCACTCTACCAACTGAACTATATCCCCAGCACCTCTAATAAAATATATTTTTTTTAAATTGCTGAGGATGTGGTTCAGTGGTTAAGTGCCCCTAAATTCAATCTCCAATACCCCCCCCCAAAAAAAAACTATACTGAGGTCTCTTAATTGTTTTCAAATGTAAGCTCATGTTAGGGAGTAGATTCAAGAGATCATGGAGGTTGAGTACACAGGGCTTGCTATACTTTCTCATGGCAGGGGAAGAAGTAATTGAAATAGTTGACAAGGCTTGAAACAACTGGATGGCAGGTTGGGACATGACTCAGATAGGATAGGTGTAGATAAGCCCAATGATCAGTTGGACACAGGCAACTGGCATCTACCAGGTATGAATTGGAGCTGAGCTGCAGTAGCTGGAAGGAAATGTGACTCGGGAAAGAAAGGGGTGGCAGAAGTAGTACTGCATACTAAGAATGAGGGGGAGATGCCTTTGAAGCTTAAGGTTGGCTAGTCTAGGCTTGTCCCTCCAAACACTGAATGTGGGAAAACTAGAAAGGCCCTGACAGATCATCTACCTCAGCCCTGGAATGTTAATGAGGACACAGAGGCCTAGCAAGGTAGCAGCAGAGCAGGGCTCCAAAGGCAGAGTGTCTGCTTCCTCAGTGGGGATCCTCCTCCCCTGACCCAAAGCTGCTGAAAGCCATGGATCTTGGGAGTCCCATCTCCACACCCCTGAAGAAACCCTTCCCTTTTACTTGGACTTGGCAGGTTGCTCTAGGTTCAAAGGTTGTAAAGTTTTTATCCCCTGGGCAAAAGCTGGAGAGGCACCCCCCCACCAAACTCTGCAAAACACACCACACACACACAGACACACACACACTTTCCAAGGCTTCAGCAGCACATACACAAACAGGAACAATAGAGTATTAGCATGGGCCTGTGCAAGGATGACACGAAAACTCATGAAGTATGCCACACTCAAGAAACAAATCCCCAAGGACCACAGGCTGAGGTTTATTGTGAAAACCTGTAGGTGAGGATGGGCTGGGGCAGGCTCTAGGAGGCTGAGTCAGAGGCCTCTGAGCTGTCCTTGACATCCGTGCTCTCTGTGGTCTCGCTGACCTCACTGAGGTCTTTGCTGTCCCCGCCACTATCCTCAGCAGCCAGGCCTTTCTCCTCACGACAGACCTCTCCTGAGCTGGGAAGCGAATTGCCTTTGCTCTCCACCTTGTTCTCAATGGCACCCAGGACCACGTGCCTGCCCTTTTCTTTCAGCTCCAGATGCCGCCTCAGCTGCGACCAGGAGCCCAGGGAGAAGCATGTAGAAAGAGAAAAGACATAAGTCTGTAGTCAACAGGGCAAGGGAAGCCAGGTTCAGTTACTATGGGAGGGGCATAATGAGAGGCCAGAGCAGGGCCAGAGCAGGAAGCCCAACTGGTGGGGAAGACCTTGCTTGAGTTCTGACTCTGCCCTTCTCTAGGCCTGTTTTCGCACCCATAAAATGAGAGTGACTGTGCCTCCCTCAAACCAGCCACTGAGAAACCCCCAAGATAACAGTGCCCTTTAAGAGCCCTGTCCTCTAAGGAGGCATGACCAGGACCCCAACTTTCTCCACAGCCCAGTTTGGTTTTACCTCTGAACAGGCAAGTCACAGGTATTCCCTGGTCATCCCATTCCCCCTCTGGAAAGTCTCCCTCTGCACTTCATATCCCTCCTACAGGCTTGTTTCCCAGAAAACAGAATCCTGGATGGATGGCCTCTTCTAGAGCCAGCCAAGGCCAAGGTCCCCACTTGACCACTTAGGAAATGAAGGTAAAAGAGGGGCTCCAACCCCCAGCACTATAGCTGCAAGGACTGGCAACAAAAGTTGGTCTTGCTTCCAGCCTTCTGTTTCAGGCGTCCTGATAAGCCACCTTCCCCCAGCAGGACCCGCCCCCCTTCACCTCCAGGAATGCTGCTGTGGCCAAGGTGGACTCTTACCTCATCAGCCATCTGGGTGAGGTCCCGCTTCATTGCATATGCATCTTCCCCATCTGCATAGTATTTGGGCTCCACTTCGCTGATCCTAGAGATAGTAAGAAAACCCAAACTTGGGGGCAAATTATCTTGGTCTCCTGGTATCATAGGCTAATGGATAGGTGTCATTTCCCCCTGAAGAATCCTTTTGGAAGCAGAAATCCCAGCAGAAAGGAACTCTTTTTCAGTAGCCCCATTTCCAACATGGCCTTCCCTGTGCTGTCTCCAGCAAAGTTCAGAGCAGGCAGCACCCACTGCCTTGACATCATTCACCACAGTCCTGCCACTACCGAGCCCAGTCCAGCTACCAAGATCTGTCTGTGGTTCCTCATGAGGTTAAACCTGGGTTAGCCCTCTCCTTCCCTACCTGCTCTGCTCCCTGTCACTTACTGAGCACATAGCCAATTCCTCTGCCTAGCAAGAACAATGGGAACTGGGGGCGAGGGGTGCTGTGGCCTCTGTGAGTACTCTTCCCACACATTGTGGACCCTGCCCAAGCAGCTTAGGGGGAGTGCCTACATTGGGAGGTGTGTATGCACACTCTGGTGGCCCTGCCACTGGAAAGAAAGTTGCACTCATTGGCCTGACCCCAGTCTCACTTTCAAGTACTTTCTGCCACTGTCTACTGAACACGTCCAGGTTCTCTTGCCCATGTTGGGCACATGAAGATTCCCACAGCCTGAGCCAACCTGCCCTCATCCACCAGGATGCTCACAGCTCTAGGTCTCTTGGTGCTCTAGCTGGTGGCCCTTCCTTCCTGTGTCATCCTTCCTTCTCCTCTCAAAGATGGTTCCTAGTCACTTGGAGTCCTGCTTCTTTGTCTCTGTTCATGCCTGGGGACCATATCTATCTACTCCCAAATTTGAACAAAGAAGCATCACATGTTCTTTGCCACAGTTACCTTCACCAACCTTGGCCAATAGCAAGCTATCCCTCCTCCATCAGCAAGACATGCCAGATCACCACCCCCCATCACAACATGCGGTGAACAGATATGAACAGGCAGGTGCTGTCTCTATATCAGCAGCACAGAGTATGGAGAAGGACTCCTAGCAATGTCTGGAGTCCATAGCTGCCTGCCTCCCCCTCTTGGTCCCTCCCACATTGTGCCTGAAAGGCAGCTAAGCCCACTTCAACCAACTGGATGGGCCAGACCTGGGACCAGCCCCATCCCCTTAGAAAAATCTAGATCTACTTACTGAAAGTTGAGGGTGTTGGAATAGAGGTGCAGGGCGGCCCGGTTACTGCAGGGGAATAAGGCACTGCTGAACTTGGCCAGGCAGGCCATGTCCAGGTACTACCCCTCCCCCTGGCTCCTCCTTCCCACTGATCCTACTTCCCAGATTTCCTCCAAAAGGCAGAGCACCCTAGAACCTGCATCAAAATGTTGTCTCTTCTTCCCCCTCCCCGCATCCCTCAGCTTAGCTTCCACCTCTTCCTGACATGCAGGGAGACGTATTTGGCATTGAAGTTCTCTATCATGGCTCGAGAGGCCTGATCCATCAGCTTCTGAGCCAGGCCAAGGCGCCTGTGGGAACGTTTCACAGCCTGGTGAGAAGAGGGTGGGTGGGGGTGGGATCTTAGTAAGATCTTAATGTAAGGGCTACCCCAACTACCCCCTGCTTCCTTGGTGGGCCCCACTTACCAGTGAGGTGATATGTCCATGAGGCACATCATCTGGGTCCTCTTCCCTAGAGGAAAAAGGAAAGAGCTAGAAAGGAGCCTGGTGCAGGCACAGCCACCCCCAAGCACCTGTGCACAGTGGATGTTCAAACTACTTGAGGCTGGTGTTCTAGCACTCCAAGATCCAGGCTGGGGAAGAGCAGCCAATAGTGCTCCCTCTACCCCACATTGACCAGATATGTGCAGTGTCAATACAATATTGTACCATGATAAAAATATATAAATAAATGGCTGACAAGCCACAAAAAGGACAGGAAGGAACCTTAACTGCATATCATTAAGTGATAAAAACCCAGTCTGAAGAGTCTACAGGCTGTATGATTTCAACTACATGCCATTCTGGAAATGGCAAAACTGTGGAGCTGGTAAAAAGATCAGTGGCTGCCAGGGGTTAGTGGGGCGGGGCAGGGGGGCGTTACAGAGCACAGTAAAACAAGTCCTAGCCGTATGTATAAGGCTGGGAGCTCACTGCACAGAAAGAAAGTCAAGAATGTAAACTTTGGGCACTTAGTTAACAAAGTATCATTGTTGGTTCCTTACTTACAACAAATGTACCTAATGCAACATGTTAATAATAGAGGAAATGGAGAGTAAGGGATCTTATGGGAAATCTGTACTGATCTGCTTAATTCTTCTGTAAATTTACAGTCCTAAAAAGCAGCCTATTTTCTTTTTTGAAACCTACACACATGAGCATCCATGAGACATAGGGACTGTTGGCCTTCCCCTCCAAAGTTTGTCTCCCACAGTCCCAGCACTAGGCTTCTCTTCCTCCTTGGTGACTCACATTTTGGCCAGGACATACCCCACAATCTTCCCATTCTCATCCTCAGCAATGTAAGAGAGCTGGTGACAGAGAGGAAAAGGAAGTCAGTACACAACTTCATGTAGGAGCCCAAAGAACCCACAGCCCATCTCCTGCTATGTGCCTGACAGCTGGAAGTTGCTCAAGTGGTGAGTTCTGTGACAGCTTTTGACCTGTCGGACAGTTTTCACCACACCACAGAGTGTCCTGTCTTTGACCCACAAGAGAAGAGACAGAAGGTAGGAATCCTGTCCCCACCCTGCCCCTATTCTACGCTCCCTTCAGGCACCTCCTTTTTGTCGCCCCTGCCCCCTCCAGCTGAGAACACCCCTACCGACCACAAAGCCCTCGGGGCTCTTATGGCCTTGCCCACTGGGGCTGCAATTTCCTCGGCCTAAGGTGTCTTACTCCCAAATTCAAACTCTTCCCACCTGGGGCCAGGAGAGGCCATGGTAGAAGTAGTATTTCATCTGATAGTTCTCAGGCAGGCAGAGGAGGTTGCAGTGCTGCATGTTCATCAGGTCCTCAGGCTGCAGGGGAGGACAGCGGGACGCGATCAGTTTAGGGCTGGGGTGACTAAGTAGGCCTCCGTCAGGTGAGAATCCAGCTCCCTGTCGGTGTTCTCAGCCTCCCTCCACCGGGGCTGGGAAAGGCTGTGAATATCTGACTGCACAGGGCCTGGTCCACAGCCGCTGGTGCAAAATGCGTCAGTTTCAGGAAAGAGTGAGAGCCTGGAGGTTCCAGGAGCCCACCCTACCGGGTCCTGACATCATGCAAACAGGGGATTCACAGCCCTAAGCCCTGCGTCCCTGACCACCACTGCAGGCTGGTCCAGCTTCACGGTTCCCGCGGCTGCCGGCGCGCAGGGCCACAGGGCCAGGTCCCCCGGGAGCATGCGCACGCGGCCACCCGGTCCGGCGCCCACGCGGCGCGGACAGTCGCCCGCCCCGGCTCCTCACCCTCGCATTGCGGATGTTCATAACGGCGGCGGGGCTCGCGGGTCCCAGCGGGTTGTGAACGCGCAGTCAGCTGCCACCGCGCTCTGAAGCGATGCAGGGGAGGATGAGGATGGGGCCGGGGCCGGGACCGGGGCTGGGGCTGGAGCTGGGGAAGGGCTCGCGGGGGCGGCGGCGGAAGAGGCGGTGCGCTCCCGACCGGCCACCGGCCGGAAGTGCGCGGCTGCTGGACCCGCCCTCCTGGCCGCTAGGCCAATGTGTGGGGTGGTCCAGCGCGCAGGGTGGGCCAGTCCTCGGGGCGGGCTAGTGCGCGCACAAGCCAATGAACTGAACAGACCAAAGCGCAGGGCGGGAGTGTGGGTGGGGCGAGGCGCCAACCCAGCGAGGCGGTACCTGTGGGCTGCTGGACGCTGGCTACACGCAGTGGCCGCCCCCTCCCGCGCACCCATAGATTCGCGCACACAGGCAGGTAGAACAGGCTCAGCTTTATTCCGCGCGTCAGCGGGCGGGGACAGCGGGCAGGGAGCAGGTGGGGGCGGGGGCTGAGGCAAGGCGGCTCAGCAGAGCGCCCAGCATCTCTTCGCACATGGCTAGGCACCGCGGCACGTGGAAGCAGCCTGTGGGGAAAGGCGGGTGGGTTAGGAGGGCAGGGGGAGCCGAGTCCACGAGCCCCAGCGGCCCCGCTGTCCCACACTCACCTTTGAAAGGACCCCCCTTAATGGTGAGGGCGACCTTTCCCTCTCGATTTAGATAGCCAAACCACTCCCCATACTCGGGATCTCGAAACTGGAATAACAATGAGACAATGACAGCTAGAGCCGGCCGAACCTGCCTGGATGCCCCGGTCTGAGTGCTCGGAATGCTCATCGTACCCGCTGCACCGCTGCGGGGGGTGGGGGGATCGGAGCCCCGGTGGACCCCAGGTATCATGCCTCCAAAATTAGTGTTTTTAACCACTACAAGGCGTCCTGGACAAAGATGAAAGCCAGGGAGTGAAAGGCAGCAGGCCGTCTGCCCCTGTGTAACTGGCTAGAGAAGGGTCTGCAGGCGAGGCGCTGAAACTATGAGATGGAATAAGAAGAACCCTACTCTGGAACAACAGTCTACACACCATAGCGTGATTGCAGTGGTGGTTACACAGGTTTATTACATTGTTATAACTCCTTGAACTGAATCCTTAAAGTTGATACATTTTAGTGTATGTGAATTGTACTTCTGGTCAACCCACTTAAAGAAACTTGAGCCGGTGTGGTGATGCACACCCGTCATCCCAATGGCTTGCCAGGCTGAGACAGGAGGATCCCGAGTTCAAACCCAGCCTCAGCAGTGGCAAGGCCCTAAGCAACTCAGGGAAACCCTGTGTCTAAATGAAATACAAAATAGGGCTGGGGATGTGGCTCTGTGGTTGAGTGCCCCTGAGTTCAATCCCCAGTACCAAAAAGGAAAAGAAACTTCATGGAGGCTTGACCTGACAGGAAACTGGTTAACAAGTAATTCCCCTGTTCCCAGATTCACAGGTCTGTGGTCCAGTAGATGACTATGCAATCCTACACAGAGATCAGACTCCTGTCCTTGTATGATGGGTTCCAAATGCATCTCATCCTTTTTCTTCCTCTGCCCCTGTCCAGTACTCCACTACTTTCCATACCGGGAACAGCAGCTCAGCTAGCTAAGCTGACCCATTCCCCCAATCCTGTCCTGCCTGCACCTCATCCAGCATCTGTCTCAAGGAGGTTTGTCAGTTCCTTACATACTCTCCAGGATAGATATACTACGAGGCCCTAGCCTAGGTCCATTTATTTTTCCTGATAAGTGGAGGCCCTTCTCAGAGGATCATAGAGCAAAACAATGACATTAAACTCTACTATCAAAATGTCCCTTTAGGAATTAGAGGGTGTAGCTCAATGCTTGAAGCACTTGACTGGCATGCAGAAGGCTCTGGGTTTGATTTCCATAACTGCAAGAGAAAAGTCCATTTAAATTGTGATCTATGAGTTCATGGCAGCTGGTCAACATGGTGCACACCTGCAATCCCAGCAACTCAGGACAGTGAGGCAAGAGGATCTCAAGTTCAAGGTCAGCCTCAACAACTTGGGAAGACCCTGTGTCAAAAAGAAAAGGCACTGGGGTTGTGGCTCAGCAAGAGAGCACTTGCCTAGCACACGCGAGGCCCTGGGTTCGATCCTCAGCACTACATAAAAATAAATAAATAAAATAAAGGTATAAAAGAAAAAATAAAAGACTGGGGATGTAATTCTGATAGAGTTCAATCCCCAGTACCATGGGAGTTAAAACTAGTTCTTATCTATTCATTATTAACTTTTCAGTTATATTGCTCATGTCCCTATTGTTTTATGACTTGATGTGACACAGGAAGATAATGCCCAGCACCACACACAAATAAACAAAAATCAAAAATGTAAGTAAAAAACCTTCCTATTGTTTTTCTGTCCAGTTTTCCTTTTCCTTGACCATCCAGATTTTTGTTTTCTGTATTATGTTTCTTAGTGCATACTGATTTACATGTTCATTATGACTTTTGTAACTGTTTAATGTCATCTCTATCTTGTTCAAATGTGTCCTATTTCCTTTTATATTTATAACTGGTGGCCTCTCATCCATGCCCTTTATGAATACATTCAGTATTAAGACAAAGTCACATGTCTAATGATTCCTCCTATTTGGAAACTCATAACAAGCATGTGAGATACTTGGAGATGCCTCTAACCACAACATAATATAAATAAATCTGGGATTCCCTTGCCTCCAGTCACAATGACAGCAGTGCGAGATTTCAGTTAGAGATCAGTGCACATAAAATAATTTTTCTCCTAGCTTCCACAGCCCATAGACCCCAGGATAAGAGCCTCTGCTATGGTTCCAGGTTTCTTTGTTTTGTTGCCTCATAGCTCTCAGTATTAAATATCTGTAGCCATGGGCTGGGGATGTGGCTCAAGCGGTAGCGGGATCGCCTGGTATGCATGCAGCCCTCGTTCAATCCTCAGCACCACATACAAAGATGTTGTGTCCGCCGAGAACTAAAAAAAATATTAAAAAATTCTCTCTCTCTCTTTAAAAAGAATAAAAATAAATAAATATCTGTAGCCAGCCCAGACCTCTCCCTCTGAATTACAGACTCAGAAATCCAAACACAGCTCCACCAGCCTCCTTGTCTCAAGGCTGAGCAGGTCGTTCAGGGTCCTGCCAGGCTTCTTATCCAGGTTGAGCCCTGCCTAGACCCTCTTTCTCATACACACCCTGCCCTGCTCTAGTCTCAGATTCCTGCCCCTGGAAACTTAGGCAATCCCCATTCTGCTACCTGCCATCTCTGCCACCTACCAGGGGCTTTCAAGGGACAAGGGGGCAGCACTCACCTGGCGGAAGGTGTACTCAGCCACCTGATAGAAGAGGTGTAGCAAGGCAGGGTCCCCACTGTCACTATAACCCATGAGGAAGGCAATCATGGCCTCACTGTGTGGCCACCAGAGCTTCATATCCCACTCCAGCTAAAAGTAGAGCAGAGGCAGGTGTCTGAGAGGCCTGGTCACCTGCATCCCTCTCAGTAGGGCACTCATCACTCATCCTCTGGTCCCAGCTCAGTTTCTATCTGACACTTGAAGTTTAATTGTGAGATATCTCTGGGAGGCTCAGAATGACCCCTCTGACAGGGACATACCCCAAGAGATCCCTTAAAAGGACAAGTGGAAGGACAGGCTCCCTTTTAGCCCTTGAGTCAAAACCCTGTCCCTCTTGTCTAGCTGTCTTTAAGCCCCTTGGACACTGTTCCCACCCATGGTCAGCACAGCCACCCTCAGCAGTCAGAAGGCCACAGCACAGGGAGCAATTCAAGAAAGCCTTAGAAAGGAGGCTAATCGTGTCCCTGGGAGCACCAACCTGGGTAGGGCAGAGGTTGTCAGCATCCTGGAAGTAGAAGAGGCCTCCATGCTCAGGGTCCCACCCAGAGTGGAAAGACAACAACAGGAACTTCTCTATGACGTGAGCGCGAAGTTCAGGATTGCCTTTCCTGAGGGCATGACGAAGCAGGAACCAGCCAGCTTCCAAAGCATGGCCTGGGGAGGGGTGGAGTCAAGCAGCACCAGACCCTCCTCAGGCGTGGGGAGAGGTCAAGCCCGCCTGGCACTTCCCTTCCTCCCTCCCTAACCCTTAGAGCCTTGTGTTCTGCCCCCAAGGGATAGTCTGCTTTTCAGCCTTTCAGGCCTGCCTGAACCCTGCAACCTGGCAACAAGCTCCCCTGACTTATGCTCCTGCTGTCGCCAATGTCCCAGCACCAGAAGACCACTTCTCTCTCTGCTCCTCTGTAGAGGGTGGCAGAAGGCAACTCCCCTTACCTGAAGCCTCAAGCCTGAGGTGGTCCCTTCCTCAGGCTCAGTCTATTCTGCCCCCTCACCTGGGTTCTGGTGTCTCCCCAAACAACCAGAGAGTTCTTTGCCATCCTCTGACACGTTCTCCAGCACAGCTTGTCCATCCCTCTGCAGGAGAAGGGGCAGGAGAAGCCAACTCTATCATTTAGCTCCCAAATAACCCCTCCCTCCCACCAGCCTAGATTCACCCCCAGAGGCCTCCAGGTTCTAATCCTGGCCACAGGCCTGGGCCTCTTGAAGGGGAAGTGTAAAACATTGAAGGGGACTGACAGGGCAGGCATGGATGCCAGCAGAGGATGGGGTGGGACAAGGCTTAAGTCTGGGTTTCTAGCTCAGGGGCTCTGGCTCCCTCCCTTCAGCCCTTGGCCACACCCAGTTCTCTGCCAAGTGACATGCTTGGGCTCTACCTTCCCAAGGGCTCTGGGCTGCACGTCCCCAAATAAGCCTCCCCAGGTCTGACATTTGAAGTTTAATTGAGATATCTCTGGGAGGCTCAGAATGGCCCCTCTAACTGGGATATACCCCAAGAAACCCCTTAAAAGGACAAATGGAAGGACAGGCTCCCTTTTAGCCCTTCAATCAAAACCCTGTCCCTCTTGTCTAGCTGTCTTTAAGGCAGAAGAATCACCCCAGGTAGTGGGAGAAAGTGTGTCATATTGCCCTTCACACACACACCTGGACATGCTGCAGAATCCTCTGGGCACACCAGTCTCCCAGCTCTGCATATTTGCCTGCCAGCTCCTCATCTGCCTCCCCAAGCTGCTCTACCAGGTTGAGTAGCATCATGGGCACTGCCATGGACTCTGCAGCCGGAGCCCCTGGCAACTGGGGCCGACCAAGCCCCGATGAGTCCTCTCGTACCCAGTGGATGATCTGATCCATCATTTCCACTGCTTCATTCTGCAGGAAATGGAGGTGAGAAAAGGAAGGCCCAGGTGAAGGCTGTATTGCCTCTGACTCAGCTGTCCTGTCCCACAGGAACCTGCAGGGGCCTGAGGATTCAGCCCCCTGGTGGGAAGGTTGTGTTCTCTTCTGCACTCCAAGGACACCTTCTACAGCTCTGCTTTAGTACTAGCCTAGGGGCCTGGGGAGGAGGTGAAGGACCCCTCCCAGCTGCACCCAGGGTATGGATCAAGCCCTCTCTGCCCCAGGGCCCTGTGGTGATACAGGAGGTGGGGCTCAGAGGTGAAGAAGATTTGGGCGGAGAGAAAAACCCTTAGATATGATGAAAATACATGCAATAATACAGGGCTGGGGCAGGCCCAGGGCAGGATAGGATTGTATGGGACACATATAGCAGAGTTCTAGGGCACCTCTTCAAGGTGCACCCTTAGATCCATCCTCCCACAGACCTGGTAACGCTCTTCCCCTGTCACCCTCCACAGCTCATTCATGGCCATGGTGTAGAAACACTCGCTGAAGATGGTCCTCTGCACCTTGACAGGGAGGCCACTCTGAGTCAGCACAAAGGCACACTTCTTGTCAGGAGGTGCCACCCGCGCATAACGCAGCAAAAACTCGCCACCTGGTGGTTAGGGAGTTGGCAGGGGAGGACTCAGATGAGGACCTTCCCTAGAACCTTTACTGCTTGTAGATGGCTCTAGTAATGCCCCCATGAGCCTTATTGAGTAAACATGGATGAGGCCCCTGGGGAGATGGGGATAAGAGGAGGCACCTGCTTTGGCTGAGTCCAGAAGTTCAGAACGGCGGAAGCGCTGGAACTTGCGGTACAAACGACAATACATCCATACCTGTGGGGGAACAGGGCAAGTAGGAAGTGGCTTGGGTGAGGGGGAGGCCTAGGTTTTCCTATTGTGGGAAGAAGACTGTTGAAATGACAGGCCTGTGTGGACTATCAGGAGGGGCCCAGGGGCACAGTGAGAGCCATAAGGCTGGGAACACCCCTACCTGTCTCCCCTGCAGCCAGACATATTTGAGGTTGTCATACACCTGCCCATCTCGGCCCAGGCATGTGAAGAAGCCCCTGTGGGACACAAAGCGTTAGTGAGTGGGGAGGAATCCCACACCTCTACACACAGATGCAGGCCAGGCTGTGGCCATTGGATCTGTGAGTCGCATTTGAGTGAGGTAGAGGCTTGGGAGGGGCAAACACCCTGCTGAGGACACCGGGAGAGCCACGCACCCATGCTCCTGGTCATGGGAATGCTCCATCCAGAAAGCCACTACTCGGTCCAGCTCCTGCCCCACACGCTCCTTCCAGGCTCGCAGAGTCTCCCACTCCTTTTCCATGTCCTGAAGGGGGACTCAGGGGTTGAAGGCACAGCGACCCAGGAGGATTTCCCAATCCCCCTGGGTCTCAGTTTCCTCCGAGGACATCAGTGGACCCCAGAGCTCCCTGACCCGTCCCCCCATAGAAGGCGAAGCTCAGGACACAGCCTCAGAGCTTCCCCACCACTACCTCTGTGCTGAACTTCTGACCCCACCTCCGCTGGGGCCCTCTAGGACAGCACCTCCCCATCAGTCCCACCACTAGCCTGTTGCACTCGGAGACCCCCGCTCATCACCCTCTCCTCCAGGAAGCCAGATGGAGCTGGTAGCAGTCCCGTGACTGTCACTCAGCTGACCCAGCTGCGCCCCACTCTCCCGCCCCTTCTCCACGTTCCGCTGGGCCAGGGGGCGGGGCCTGATGAGGGGCGGGGCCTGAGGGGGGCGGGGAGTAGCTCCGCCCCCCGTGCTCAGCCCTGAACGACTCTTGGGCCTGAGATGGCTTCTGCTGGGCACCCTCTGCTGGAGATCTTCCTGGTGGAAAATGCTGCATGAGTTGGCAGGACAGACTGGGACGATGGGGAGGGCAGGAGTGGGGTGGTGGGACTGCGTCTGAATGGAGTGGTGGTCTTGGCAGGTGTGCGTGGCTAGGGTGCAGCAGTAGAGGGGAAAACTGGAAATGCCTGAATCCAGAGGCTCTTCTTCTTCTTCTTTTTTTTTTAAAGAGAGAGAGAGAGAGAGAGAGAGAGAGAGAGAGAGAGAGAGAGAGAATTTTTTAATATTTATTTTTCAGTTTTCGGCGGACACAACATCTTTGTTTGTATGTGGTGCTGAGGATCGAACCCGGGCCGCACGCGTGCCAGGCGAGCGCGCTTCCGCTTGAGCCGCATCCCCAGCCCCCAGAGGCTCCTCTGACCTGTGACCCCACAAGGAAGACAAGTCCTCTATTGAGTTAGTTCTCTAGCCTTCAGCAGTCAGCAATAGGCAACTATTGGTGCTTATTTCCCTCAAGAAATGCTGCTGGCAGGCTGGACGGTAACTGTGGAACAGAGCACGCATCTGTCCAGCTTCCTGGGCCTGTCTTTCAGCCACCCAGTCTGTTTGCATTGTTCAGTGACCTACCCCATCAGGTGCTCCAAGGAAAGCTGACTAAACTGTTCTTCACTCTCCCTGCCAATTGGCCAGCCTCACTGCTCAGTAGAATTAAGTGGGGAGTGTGTGTGTGTGTATTGGGGGAAGGGGGTTCCAGGAGCCAGAATGTCTGGGTTCCCTGGGCCCCTAGTGTGGTTGAGGGAGCTAGACATTTTCTGGAAGAATGGATTGCAGTCCAGGAGCATACATAGGTCTCTCTGCCTCATTGGTGCAGCTTGGAAGATGGCCAGCATGGAGAGGTTCCAGTCCTTGAGCATGACGCCTTACTGGCCTTTGGTGTCATGATGGTTGTTTCCTTCCAGGCTATAGCTACTTAGCTCCTGACACAGGCTGATTCTCCCAACATCAGTTTCTCTTTGCGGTGCTTGGGAGTAAGCTTGGCCTTGTGGCCAGCAGGTGGCTATCTACTGCAGCTGTTCTATGTTCACATCTCAGCTTTAGATCTTGCTTGGGGAACCCTGGCTTTGTACCCAGAGTCTTGTGTCCACTTGTATCATATCAGTTCATGTCTTGCCTCTCTGTACATACTCTCTTCCTGCTCAGCCAAGGGCAGGCCTTGATATGTGGAGGGTTCTAGATTTCTATGGGTGGTCTTTGCCTTGGCCGCTCCAGAGATGGAGAACTGGAAGAACTTCTGTCCACAGCTCGGGAGCAGGACAAGATGGGGCCATGCTGCCTGTCCCTGCTGTCTCTTCCACAAAGCTGAAGAGTGGTGTGCTCAGACTCAATCTCAGTTTAAGACCAGCACCAAAGACACAACAGGTGTGGCCCTTGCCTTCTGGAGTGCAACGCAAGCTGCCGTGAAGCAGGGCAGGGCAGGTGGAGGATGGGTGACCCCCAAATGTATGGGCTATAGGAGTGGGATAAGAACCCTTGCAACCCTCCCAAGCTAAGCATCCACAAGTCCAACAATTACATAAGCCCCTCCCCCCCCCTTTTTTTTTAAGAGAGAGTGAGAGAGGAGAGAGAGTGTGTGAGAGAGAGAGAATTTTTAATATTGATTTTAGTTCTCGGCGGACACAACATCTTTGTTTGTATGTGGTGCTGAGGATCGAACCCAGGCCGCACGCATGCCAGGCGAGCGCGCTACCGCTGAGCCACATCCCCAGCCCCGCCCCTCTCCTTCTGAGGCCAGCTCCACATAGATCCTTCACCTCAGCTAGCTGGTGCTGTCCCATCCCTGGGCACGGGTCCCACAGTTCTCCATCTGAATTGCTTTCCCACCCCTCTGCCTGGTGAAGCTGCTCTTCTGAGCTCCTCAAGGAGCACATGCTGGGCTCCAGATTCCACCTAAGATAAGGAAGACAGCCATGGCCCCTAATGTCAAGACCAACAGGTTAGGTGGGTAGACATGATGTCCCATGATAGGAGATACTTTAGAACCCAATGGTATGAGCACCAGGGACAGAGCTTCCTGGTGGAGGTCCATTGCATTGGGCCTTCATTTTGTCACCAGCATGCACCAAATGCACATACCTGTGCACACAGGAGTACCACAGGCCAAGAGATAGAGGCAAGTTTTGGTGTCCCACCCAAGGATCTTTTGGTACCAGAGTGGGTGAGAGGAAAGTTGGCAGCAGAGGTGTCAGAGAGAAAGTAGAAAATGCTGAGGAATCATACCCTCCACAGCTCCTTTCCTAAGCACAAGCCCCAGGACCCGGGCCTGCAGCAGGGGCCTGCCCTACCCCAGGCTTTGTCTCCTATTCGATTAGCATTAAGCATCCATTTAGTCCATCTAATGCTAGCTGTACTGCCAAACGCAGATGCCAGACTGTCACTTCTATATTTTCTCCTCTTGCCCTTTGGGGACCTCACTTGTAAGAGGAAGCTGAAGAGGATTCATTCCTGCTTCATAGAGTGCCCACCATGTGCCAGACACATCTGTCCTGTCAGGGCTGGCACTCTAGGAGGCCTTCTGGTGGTCCTAGCCTTCAGTGGGATGCACATAGGAGCTGCAGCTCAGCTCCTGCCCTGCGTCCCACCCAAGGGAGTTGGCTGCTGGTATCATGCTCTGGTGTCATCTTGTTAGGGAGAGAAGGTGATTTGGCCCCCAGACAAAAGGCATGGGTAGCAGTTGGCCTATGGGCCCCTCAGACCTCACCCTGTATGGCAGCTATTATGCAACCTGCTTGTTACACCAACCTAGGATTGTTGTAAAAGGCAGCTCAGGACACAGTGGGAGGTCCTTGCTCTGCAACCTTCCAGTTTGGGAGAACTGAGAAGTGGAATCCCTTATTTACAATGCTCAGGGAACAAGAGGCCCCCAGGTGGCTCAAGTGAGTCTTGGGGAGGTCCCAATTTCCCCCTCTTCCACAGGACACAGGGAAACACCAGATGGTTATTTCAAAAAAAGTCTTTTAATTGTTCAAAATAGCACAAAACGACATCGCACTATGGTAATATTGAGTCACAGGGGTTACTCTACAATAGATGAACGGGTGGTACTGTTCTCAGAAACAAGAAAAATCAAAGGGCATTTGGGAGAAGGAACAGGGGTAAAACAGTGGGACCAGGCGAGTGGGCTCCAAGGTGACTAAACGTGACATTTTCCACAGCGAAATATACTATAATACAACAAACCAGAGGCCCCAGAGGGTGCAGGCCAGAGGTGGGAGGGGCTACCCTTTCCCCTCCCACCACATCTCCAGAGATGGCAGGACTGAAGATTGGCTGTTCATTTTAAATCCTTCCATGACCTGTTTGCAACCTTTGCTCATCACCTAAAGCCTGGGTGTGGGGCAGAAAAATCCAAACAGAGCTCTAACTCCCCAAGTCTGGCCCTTTGCAGGGAGGATTGACCTAGTCTGGGGATAAGGCTACAAAATTCATGGAGCTGATGGCCAGTGTTGTTAGCTTCAGGCTCCCTCTGGGTGACACAATGCACTCTCCTGCACTGGAGAAAGGCTTCTGAGGACACCTCATTCCCATTCTTTCCCTTCAGTTCAGGGTGTCAGTCTCTCAGACAGTAATGCTGGAGGTGGGCCCACTCTCAAGCTCCCTCAAGCCTGACCCTCTAGGTGTGAAGTGCTCACCCATGGGGAGTAAGGTTTGATAGCTCACCCTTCCTTTGACCTAGAGGCTTGGGGACAGGCAAAGAGGCAGAGGGCCGGGGCTAGCAATTGGAAAGTTGGGCTGGGTATTGAACACCAGTCCCATGTAGGAGATTCCACACCTATCCTGCCCCAACTGCCCCCACCTTTTCCTCCCGAAAGATCCCTGCCAAGGATTAGCCAAGGAGAAAAAAAGTTGAAAAAAAAAAAAGATAAACATTCTGTACACAGCTAACAACAAAAAGGGACAAAACCCCACACACTAAGGCTAAAATTACAATAAAAATGTTAACTTCATCAATTTCAACTTAAAAAAAAAAATACAACAAATGCAGCAGTTGGTGATGTGGCCCCAGCCTCAAGCCAGGCAGGGCCAAAGCCAGGCTTGCCAGGGACCACTCCATGCCCCATTGGGAGATTTCAGGATTTCACAGCCGCTGCTCAGGCTACCCAGGGGGTCCTCCTTTCCCCTCCTTCTATTTCCTTATTTTCTCTTTATAAAGGGGAAGGGGAGAAGTGGGAGCATGAAGGCCTCAGGGAAGATCTGTAAGCTTCCTGTGGGCTCGCTGGGCGAGATAGGACTGGCTAAGCCTGAGGAAGGGATGGGAGGTGACTGGAAACACAAGGGTAACAAAATAAAATAGAACCAGACAGATAACCCAATTTGGGATGCCCAGGAAAAGTCTCTGAGGAGGGACCCAGGGATACCTTTCCTTGGCTCCTCTACCCAACCGCCACCCAGAACTTGGCTGCCCCCTCAGGCCAAGGGTGAAGAACCACACATGTGCAGGCTTTGAAGCAAGGGTGATGTCTACCTCCTTTGAGTTTCAATTTCTTTCCCTCAAAGGCCTCTACAGCCTGGGGGCAGGTGCTGGAGGGAAGGGGAAAGGAGGAGCGCTACTCTCCTGCTCCTGGCTCACTTATCACTTGCTGCTCTTTCAATCTGCCTTCTGCTTCCTCCCAACAGCAATGATAAAATGTGCTTTCTTTATTGTAAAAACAGACAGAAAGAGGGAGCATGAATGGTGGCCAGTGGCTGGTGAGGGTGAAGTGCGAATGCCGGGCAGGCGGGGCAGGCAGGGCAGCCCCTGATGGGTGGTTCCTGAAGCAGAGGGGGTCTGGAGAAGAATCCAGGTGCTGGTCAGCTTACTTTCACTGACCATCTGCCTTAGATTTCTTTGGAGCAGATTTCCTTGGAAAATGGAGTGGGGGAGGGGGAGGGAGGGAGGGAGAGAGAGAGAGAGAGAGAGAGAGATAGTTAGGCTCCAAGTTAGAGTCAGCAAGACCAGCAATATGGGACACCTGGTGGATCCAGTCCCAAGCCAACTGATGAGAGGCTGAATCTTACTATTTCCACCCCCCACCTCAGAGTGTTCCTGAAAGGGACCTTCTGCTTACATTTCCGGAGAGGACATAGGCCGCTTGCTGGCCGGCTTGGTGCCTGAGCTGTCTTTACTGGTTTCTAAAAGGAACATGAGATGGTGAGCAGCCTGGCAAAGAGCACGGAATGCATTTGTGATTCACCCCGCCCCCAACAGCCCTGGCCACCTCTGTGCTGCCCCTCAGGGCCCAGAACTGTGTACACTCCCCTCAGATCTCCCCAAGATACAAGTCAGAGGCCCACTGGGCTTCAATCTTGCCTCTCTTGCTGCTTTCCCTGCCCTCAGAGGAGCAGAAATACTGCCCTCTGATGGCTGCCACCCCACCCCACCCTTGCCCCCCACCCACTGGGCTCCAGACTCAGCTTGGGCTCTCTACTTTTGGGAGCATGCTTTTTTTGGACCTAGAAATCTTTGTCCCTCCCTACCATTCTACACCGTTGTGCTCCCATGTTGTAGAACTCCCATGTTGTAGAACTCCCAAGTCTAGCTTGAAGCTGGGGCCCCCTGCCCTACTCACTGCCTACCCCCATGGGAGCACTGTACACAGCATTAGCAGGAACAACTAGGGGAAGACAGGACACACAGGATGAAGAGGGGACAACATCTGAGGAGAATCCTACAGTAGGTCAGTACCAACCTCCTGCTGTACCCAGCTTCCCCATAAGCTGCCCCAAGAGCTCCACAAATGATGCTTACCTTGCAACCACCTCACTTGTGTGGCTGGGCCGTACCCCTTCTCATTGCGGGCAGCAATGCGGAAGATGATGGCGGGCTTGGTGGTGTAGTCAATGTGGGCATTGGAGAGGCTGGAGGACTGCACAAGGCAAGAGGGGCTGGGCCCGCAGTACACTCGCATAAAGGCCAGCTGGGCTGGGGTTGAGCTCTTGGGCTCGCCGCCGGCCTGTGAGCTCTGGATGGCCAGGTACACAGAGTACTCGATGATCTTGCCGGAGGTCACAGAAGGCGGCTCCCAGGTGAGGTGAGCACCGTCTGGACTCTAGAAGCCAGGACAGAAGGTCAAGCTCTGCCTTCTTCAGTCACTGAGGTCTCAGCCTACCCGGCCTATCCCCAGAACAGGGCGCCAAGAAGCCTGCAGTACTGATTGCTCCTACCCCAAGAGCTTTTTTTTTTTCCCCTAACACAATAGAGACATTCCACATCAGAGATCAAAGAACTTTAAAGGAAGAGCAGGCCTGGTGGCACATGCCTATAATACCAGCTACTAAGGAGGCTGAAGCAGGACAAGTTGTAGGCCAGCCTGGGCAACTTAGAGAGACCCTGTCTCAAAATAAAAATAAAAAAGGACTAGGGATGTAGCTCAATGGTAGAGCCCTTGCACAGCATGCACAAGTTCAATCCCCAGTACTATAGGAAAAAATAAAACATGGAGCAGTACAGAGAACTTGACACCATGTGCCTGCTCAAGGACACTAGCTGCCAGGCTACAGAGAAAGAAACTGAGGCTGGGGAATAGAAAGGAACTTTACCTTGTCACCCTGGCAATTGATGACACAGCCAGGACCAGAAGCCAGAGTCTTGGCATTCATTACCCACCAGGCAGCAGTCTCTGTCCACCAAGGGTGGGACCAGCTACCATGCTCACATCTGTGTGCACCCCCATCACCACCACCACCACCTGGGTCCTCTGCATGGATTGGGAGTTCTGTGCTTGTGCACTCAGCCGAAATTTGCTCTGCTCCCAGCAGGCAAGGGACCAATAGTGGGGACAGGCCACCCCACAGGGAGACTCACTTTGCTGATTTTAATGGCACAAGGGGCCCCTGGGAAACCAGGTAGACATGTCTTAAAGGCTGAGATCTCGCTGAAGGGCCCCCGGCCACAAGCGTTGATACCAGCAACACGAAACTTATAGGCTGTGCCTGGCTGTAGCTCCTGCTTCTTCAGTTGGTTATAGTCAGGGACAGTGCCTGAGTCATCCTAGGGAAAGAAAATGTAAAAATGAGATGAAGAAAAGAGAAGAAAGTGGCATGAAGCTCGTTGTCAAGAAGTTGGCCCTGTGGGCTGTGGGTTAAGCTCAATGGCAGAGCATTTGCCTAGTATTCAAGGCCCTGGGTTCCATCCCAGCACCACAAAAATTAAAAAGGCAGCTAGCGGGTCAGCAGAGCAGATGTCCATCTTGGGAACACTGTAGATGCATGAGAACTATGTGGTGAAGAGGAATGAGGTCACCAATGGCTGCCCCTATGTGGCAAGGAGGGATATGATGAGGTTGGCTGAGGCCAGGCACCATCAGGAAAGGACCAAAAGTTTTCACTTTCTTACTGCCTCAGGGGGAAGGGTCTCCACCTGGCCATCCTCAATGTTTACTGATCACTCAAGTTGGAGAGAAGATAGTTTCTTGTGAGCCTCAACTCAGGGCAGCAGAGCCAAATCTGCTTCTAAATACTTGCCCCACGGCCAGGATCCACTCACCCAAGGGTGCCAGCTCTTGGGGACACTTACATCTGATGGGACAGCATCATCAGGTGGCAGGAAATAGTGAGTCACCATCACATTGGTGCCCTTAATGACCCCCACATCAAACCACTGGTTCTCCTTCTTCACAGGGGCTTTGCTGGGTGGTGGTGGCAGGTCTGGCTTCTGGAAAACAAAAAGGGAGATGAGATCAGGTCCTTAGCCCTCAGGGTCTGGAGACAGTGCTGATCCCTGTCCCCCAGGGTCCCATCACACCCAACTCACCACACCCAGGGACTCTATGCCATTGGCCACTTCAGTTAGGGTAGCTGCAGCCTGTAGCTTCGCTGGGCTAGCTACCACAACTGGCTGGGGGGCCACAAAGGTGTTGGACGGAGCCAGGCCTGGGAATAAAGAAGGTATCAACAGCAACGGTTCTGGAAACCTGACTTCTCTGCAGGGCCTGGACCTCCTGAAATGGCACCCTTATGCTACCCTCACCTCCCTGTCTCCCCCTGGCCACCTTCTACCCACGTACTCTAGTACCAATTACCCCCCAAATTTCTTTCCCAAAATAACTAAGCTCCCCAGGGGTAGGGCTCAAAGCCAAGGCAGGGCCCTGCTTACTCTCAGTGGCTGTTGAAGGCAGCAGAGCCACGGTACTGGGGACGGCACCAGCCAGCTCATTGAGGCAGTTGCTTTCAATGGTTGGGTCATTGAGGCTGTCGGCTGGGGCTAGGGCCTCAGTAGGGAGATGGTGCTGCTGCTGGGCCTGGGCCTGGGCCTCCTGCAGCTGCTGCTGTTGCTGCACCAAGGCAGCCAATTCCTGCTGTGTCAGCACAATAGGGATGGTGGTGGCCTGGCCCTCCTGGCCCTCGGCTGAAAGGTGACCCAGTTCTGCTTGTGTCACAGCTGCTGCCGCCTCGGATGTGTCCATGGGCTCCCCGGTGCCTGCTCCAAGGCCAAGAAAAATACTACTCAAAAGGAACGCCAACATGCTTGTCCCTATGGACAGGGATGCTGTCCCTAAGGTAAGAGCTCAGAGACCTGTTTCTCTGATGGCTTTCATCCCACCCATACCCCACTGTGGGTTGTACTCTGGCCACTGGACCCGGCCTCCTTCTCAGTTGTTAGCTCCAGCCTGCCTGGCCAACACAGGTCTCCCCACCACTGGCCTGCCCAGGGTCCACTATACCACTCTTGCAGGAAGTAGGCCTTCTCTCCTCAGCTGACCTACCACCACCTGTCACTCAGCCCTCTATTTAAGGCTATCATTCCTCATGAGGAGTCTATTTTCTCTTGGGACTCCTGGTTAGCACCTACCCATGACAGCCTGCTGTGCGGCCTGGAGCACTGCCTGGATGGCCAGGGCCTGGGCCTCCTCGGTGGCTGCAGCCTGGGCAGCTGCTTCTGCAGCAGCAGTCACTGCAAGCTCCTCAGGGGTGAGCCCTGTTACCATGAGGGTGGTGGTGCCTGCCTGGGCCTCAGCCATCAGCTCTTGGGGAAGTGTTAACTGGTCTACTTCAGACTGTGTGGGCTGGGGTGGCTGGACCACCACAGTGGCCACTACCGCTGAGCTGGCAGGCTCCTGGCCTGAAGATGGGTCCCCTGTGCTGCTCAGATCCACGGCAGTCTGAAGCTCAGGGGTCTGGGAGGCTGACAGGACCTCGGTGGACTCCCCCATCAGGGGTGTGGAGGAAGACTGCAGGAGTTGCCGTGGCGGCAGCTGCTGGCGAGGTCCTGGTGAGACCTGGAGTTCCTCTGGGGGCTGCAGGATGTCAACAGCAGAGAAGGGCATGTCAGAAGTTTCTGTGTTGGCTATGGTCACTGTTATCGTGGCTGGGATGGGGACTTCGGAAGTCAGAGCCCCTGGGGTAGTCTCAGTCAGTGATGAAATCTTCTAGAAAGGGAGAGAAGCTCCCGTCAGAGGTGGGGAGGGAAGCCAGGACCCAGTAGTGGGGCTAAAAAGCAGGATAGCCTTTGCCTTTCCCTTTGGGCCTATAGGGTCACTTGTGATGGGCCATCTTGACCCCATGCTAAATGGGAATGGGGACAGTGGGTCATCAACCAGCACAAAGGGTACAGTGAGAAGGGTAGACCCTTGAGACCCCCAGGTCAAATTGAATTAGTCTTCAGAGGCTTCCCAGTATATAGGCAAAAAAGCACTCAAACCCCCACCATCTCACTTTTATAGGCTACAGTGAAACCACAAGCGACTGGAAACAGCTACGGAGACAAAGCGCCCTGGAATGGCTGAGAACTGTCGGACAGCTGCCTCCTGCCAATCAAGTATGGAGGCTGCCCTTTTACGGTCTGGAAAAGGAACCAGGAACAGCACTGTGCCTGGTACAAGAGCGACATCTGGTGTCTGACTCTGGAACAGCACGGGCCAAAGGGTACAGTGGATGAGGGATCCCTTCTGGCTCTTACCGGCACGGAGGGGCCTGGAACAGGTGTGGACTGTGTCACGGTGGTCACTGCCCGTGGCAGCGTGGAGGACACAGTTGTTGTGATGGCACTGGAGCTGGCGATGTTCACACTGTCACCCTGGGTGCTCTCCACCTCTCCCTGATCACTGGCGGCTGGTGGGGGATCTGTGAAGGCATAGGTAGAATGGTTGGCTTCTGCTGTCCTCAAGGGAGGACCAGAGAATGAGACAGTATCCTGGAGACACCCCAATGTGTAACTTGACACATCAAAGATCTCTCTACCTCACCCCACTTGCAGATCGATTGCCACAGCATATTAGTCTCTGGACCTTTTTTCTCCTCTGAGCCTTGGGGTCTGGGGGATATGAACATAAGGACAAATGCCTTCACTCACCTTGATTTGAGCTCATGTTGGAGGTGACAGTGGTGGCTGTGTGTGTGGTGCCCGTCTCGTGGGTCTCACAGGGGGGGTTAGAGCACACCCTCTGTGTTGGGAAAGGAGCCAGCAATGCAGCACCAGCCTGGGAGGTGACGGTGGGCACTGCTGTTGCCTCCAAGCTGGACTCCAGGGTCCTGTGGGATGGGGCAGCATCAGGGAGCAGGGCACCCATGCTGACTGACATAGTGGTGCCTGTGGAAGTGGTCTGGTGCGTCTCACAGGGTCGGCCAGCAGGGGGCTGCTGCCCACCCTCGGGCTGGCCTGCCCCCCCATTTGAGGTGGCAGTGGTGGCCGTGTGTGTGGTACCCGTCTCATGGGTCTCACAAGGCGGGTTGGAGCACACCCGCTGGGCGCTGCCTGCATTGGAGGTAGTGGCGGTGTTGGTGGTGCCTGTCTCGTGGGTCTCGCATGGCGGGTTGGAGCAGACTTGGGTCATTGTGGATGAGGGGCACAGCATAGCCTCCAGGGCTGTCACAGTTACAGTGGTGCTGGGTGAACTGGTTTGGAGGCTCTCGTATGCAGGTGTGGGGACCACACAAGCTGCACTGGGCTCCCCAGTACCTATGATGGAACGTGCCGTGGTGGGGGTGTTGGTTGTGTGTGTGTGATGCGTCTCCAACTGGCGCCCCAGGAGCACGTCCTTGTTGCTGGGGCCACTTGGCCCGACTTTACCACTCAGAGGGGCCAACTGCACAAAAGCAGGGCTGTGGACCCCAGCTTCCAGGGCCATGCTTGGCCTCAGCAGGGAGCCAGTTGAGCATGGGGCCCCAGTGGCCATCACAGTCATGGTGGTGCTGGTTGCACTGGTCTGGCGGGTTTGGCACTGGGGCTTGACAGAACTTTGGGCTCCCTCCAATGCCCCAGGAACCACACTGATCCGGACCACAGTGGGGGTGGTAGAGGCACGACGGGTATCTCGTTGCTGGCCAGCACCAATGCTGGACATGGCCGTCGTGGCGGTGCTGGTGGTGCCCGTCTCATGGGTCTCACAGGGTGGGTTTGAGCAGCCATGCTGCCCAGCCATGTTGGAGGTGGCTGTGGTGGCAGTGTTGGTGGTTCCTGTCTCATGGGTCTCACAGGGTGGGTTCGAGCAGACGCGGACCACACTACCATTCTGCTGCCCCACAGTTGAGGTCACAAGAGAAGCAGCTGCCTCCTGCCTATCACAGACAAACTGCACTTGGGTGGGCTGGGGGTGTCCCCCAAGGTTGGCCACAACAGTGGTGGTGGCCGTGTTGGTAGTACCCGTCTCGTGGGTCTCACAGGGTGGGTTGGAGCACACCAGTGTCACGGTGCCAGGCTGAACATCACCCTGGCCAGAGTCGGCAATGGTGACTGTGGCTGTGGGCTGCTCTGTAGTAGGTGAGGCCAGAATGGACACAGGAAGGTCGTGCACAGGCTGGGCCTCGACCCCACTAGGCGCTGTAATCAGAGTCACCTGGGTAGGCTGAGAGACAGGCTGGGGGAAATACAAAACCAAAAGAATTAGTATCATGAGTTACATGACTTCTCATCTGTCTGTCTCTCCCATCATCCTACATTATCACCCATACCAAATGGGACCACAAACTCTGCTCCTAACCAGCCCTGGCAAATCTGTCTCCCCTCTGATCCCAAGACACTGACTTGATGAAATACCAGGGAAGAGTCACTGCTTTGCCTCAAGGGCAATTCAAACTAAGGAAGGGGTTGTGAGACAGGGCCAGGACAGGAGAGGAGGCTAGAATAGAGTCCTTCTCAGGGAATATAATCCCTTGATGATGTACAAAGGCTATCAAGAGATTCCTCACTACTTTTAGAAATCCAACTTAAGAAAACATACGGAGAGAAGACCAATACTACAGGCACATGAAGATGAACTCTATATAACATTATAAGAGAGTAAGTATTGGCTCAAACAGGAGGTCTCACCACAACAGACTATGAACAGGACTATACATCAATAAGGAAATCACCCCCCCATGCTGCACAACTTCTGGGAAAGGGCCTAGTCCTCCCATACTTTTCACCTGGGTCACTGCTATGTGTGGTGGCACATCCTTGGGCCCCACCCTACCTGCATGGTGATGGTGGGTGTGGTGAGCCCGCCAGCGGCCGTCAGTGTGGTCTGCGCAGCTGACACGGTAATGGCGGTGGGGTTAATCACCTGGCTCGAGAGGGTGGCGATGGTACCCAATGTGGTGATGGGCGTGGCCAGGGAGGCGCTGGTGCTATGGCCCCCAGCTCCAGCAAGGCTGGTGGAAACAGTGCCCGTCACCGTGCCTAGGGTTGTGACACCTAAAGGAAGGGAAGCAGAGATAAAATGTAGCCTGCTGCTACCACTGCCTTTCCAGTAGCATCTCTCCATGGATGGGGCTAAGGGACCAGGAGCTCTGGAGTGCAGCTACTGAGGACCTGCCATCCTCCCCCAGCTGGACTATGGGGAGGTGGCCACAGGAAGCCTGTAGGGATGGAGCCCAGCCATTGTTGAGGCCCTAGTCTGTGGGCTACACACCTGTGGTACCCTTCACAACCAATGTGGTGACGGCTGGCTTGACGGCAGAGACGGTGACAGGGGTGACCAGGCGAACGCCCCCCATGGGCACGGTGCGGAGGATGGTGCCTGGCTGTCCAGGGGCCCCCTTTAGCACCACCTAGAACACCAGAGCAAAGCGCCACCAACATCACTCCCAGGCTGGCTGGACTGTGTTGCCCTTCCCAGACCTGTCAGGAGGACATGTGTGCCCTGCTGGGGTGGACTACACTAGAGACCAGGGTGAAGAGAGGGTCATGTGTACCTTACCTGTGTCACTCCTTGCTGCCCATGGCCAGTGGCAATCTTGGGGACAGCAGTGATGATTTTAGCAGGTGCTCCAGTTCCTGAAGTCATAACCTTGGTGGTAATAATGGTGATGGGGGACTTGATGCCAGGACTACTAGTCACACCTGAATAGGAGACACGGGGATGGGGGTGAGGTGGGGGGTGGACACGACATGGACATAACATGAGTTCTGTGAAGACATCCCATATCCCATCTTCCCTGGGCCCCCTTTTAATGCAGTCCCCTCTGCAGCCCCAGAGATAAAAGAACTGCCAATCAGAATCAGATGCCTGCCAGCTCCCTACAAATCTCAAAAAACAAAAAAGCAAAAGGATGCAGGAAAGAGGAAACCAAAATCAGGGTCCACAGTGTAACTGCCGCCCCCTTCTTCCTGCTTCTTCCTCATGAAGGTACTTGTCAGCAAGGACCTTCAGGAACCTGTGTCAGGGATGCCCCTACCTGTTGCGCCTGCCTGGGTAATGATGGCAGACATGGGGATGGTCTTGATAATGGTGGTCGTGCCAGGTTTGGTAGTGCTGGGGGAGACACTGCTGATGCCCAGGATGGTGGGCTTGGTCCCTGCTCCACTGGCCTGCGTGGTGGTGATGATGGTGGTAGGTTTTCCATCTGCTGAGGTCACCAGCTTCAGGATTGTCCCTGCTGGCAGGGGTCCTTTGGTCTGAAATGGGAAGCAAGTATGAATGGGTACCACTACAGGGAAAGAACGTTTGCTTTGGCTATTCTCCAATGGCAGTCTAAGTAGTCCAGGAAATGTTCTGCAGGTGATATGACTGAACAGCAGGACTCTATAAGCAACACATGCTCCTGAAATCTTCCATGAGCAGAGACATTGAGTTATCCTCATGGCACAGCACCTGTTCTTGCCTATGAGGCTCTGAGTCTAGGGATCATTTTCAGTAAACACTAAGAGCTCACCTGGATGATCTGAGTTACAGGACCCGTAGATGCCTGGCCTGTGACTGCTGAAGTCTGAACTGGTTTGGTCTGGACCACTGACATCACTTTGCCCAGATTGGAAATCTAAAAAGGAAAGGATGGAGCAGGGAGTGATCCAGAAACCAAATAAGGGCATGGTCTGGACTTGGACTCTATTGGAAGTGGACCAGGGGCAACAAGTCACCCCTGGCAGCCACCTTAGCCTGGCAGCTGTCACATGCAGCCAGGTGGTGCCCGTCACTCACCAAAGCACTGCCTCCTGGGACGGAGATGGGGCTCTTCACAAGGGTGATGGTCTTGGTGACCCCACCTACAACTGTGGTCACCACCTGGGCTTGCTGGGCCACGGTCACGGTCCCTGACTTGTGCACCGTGATAATAGGGCGGGTAGACGTGTTAGCGGCAGAGGAGACAGATGTCCCCACTTGGGCAGCTGCAGTCTTCAGCATACGAGTAGCAGGATTGCTCACCTTGAGGGACAAAGATGTCTGCTGAGCAGGGTAGAGACTGAGCTGCCATTTGGAATGCCCATGGCTCTAGCTCTGATGCTCACCACACTTCATTCCCAGAACAAAATAGACTGGTTTACTTTTCCTTTTAATGATGCTAGGGAGCAGCCTGAATGACCACATGTCTATCCCTAAGGCTGCAATACCCCAAAAAGTAACTGCTTATGACACAGCCCACACCAGTACCAATTATGGACCAATGGCTTCAAGGGTTGGTCAAAAGCCCAGAAGAAGTGATTGCTATTTTATAAGATGACAGTGACCAGAAACGCCTGGCCCTTTGGTTGCTGGCTTATAACCAAGCCCAGAAGACAGATGCTCACCATGACGGGAGAGGAGGCCACCTTCACAGTGGCTGGGAGGGTGGTCGTGCCAGGTGTCACAGCCACAGTCTTGACGATGGTGGTGCCCGCGGGGACACTCAGCACTGTAGGCGCCGAAGAAGGAGGGATTTTCTGGGTGGCAGCAGCAGCAGCTGCCAATGCGGCCATTCCACTCATCTGCGGACTGCTACCAATCACCTGTGGCAGGCACAGGGCACATAAGCCATGTGGCACCACCTGCCTCCCTGGAACCTGCCAAGGGACTCAGCAGCATCCCTTAGCTTTTCCTACTGCTGGCCCCTCTCTCCTAGCCCCAAATAAGAAAGATCGCCACCAAAAAGCAAGCACAGAAACCCCTGTGGCAGGAATTTGCAAGGCACTCAGGATCCTTAAAAAAAAAAAAAAAAAAGACAACAGAGTCAGTGCTACTGCACATGCTAACATGCACAAGGCCCTGGCTAGGTTCAATTGCCTGCAGAGTCAGATACACCTCACTTCTTATGGGCCTGGGTCAGACCCAGCTGGCCACATTCTCCCTCAAGCTATAGGACAAGGAAGTCCACGTTTAAAATGCCCTGAGGATCACAAAACAAGTTAGGTTCTTTTGAAGCATTAACTTATTAATTCTCAATCCTGCCAGAAATCTCACCACCAACATTTTACACACAAGAAAGGCATATGATACATGGTACAGGAGCCAGCTGGGATCCAAACCCATCAGAGCTCTATTTATTCTACTTGGTCACCAGAAAGTCCCGCTCCCATTCCCTTAGCCCTGCCCAGTGACAACTCCTCACCGTCCCCTGGGCACTCTGTGTGGGCACAACCATTCGCACACCGGCAGGCAAGGAGGTCACAGTGACAGGGGCTTTCCCAGCCTGGCTGGCAGGCCGCATTGTGACCAATGGGGTTCCTGTTGTAGCCTGAGGACCAGTCACTTTGAGAACAGCAGGGACACCTGATGAGAGAAGGTGTTGGCCATCAGCAAGTCACCTTCCACACAATGTCCCAGACCCTCTGTATTTCAGTACATAGACCTGAACTACTCCTAGACCGGTCTGTGGTCTGTGGTTTGCTTTGTGTGTGGATCTTCTGTGCCTTCTGGCAAGTTCTCTGCAAGCAGGATAGAGCTTTCTCCTCCCCCTCAACCCCTTGCAATAAGCCCAAAGTCAATGGCTACTGGGCTGTTATTTAACAACCCTCATAAACCAGGGCAGTGGCTCCTACTTATGTCCCTAGGGATATGCCCCTGACCCCGCAGCTTACCTTGAGTCCTGGCTGCAGTGGGCACAGAAATGGAGCTGCCTGGCACTGTCGGCAAGACCTGGATGGTGGTGGTGGTCGGGGGTGCGGCGGCAGCCTGGGGCAGGAGCGTGATGCCTACTTGGGTCAGCGGCTGCACAGCAGGTGCGGCTGCTGCTGGGGCAGGGCTCTTGGGAGGGTTGGCAGGCACAGATGGGACTGGATTGGGTGTGGGGGAGGTGGCAGTAGCAGCCGTGGCAGGAATGTCATATTTCTGGAGCTGCAGAAGGTAACTGTCGGCTGTTGCCACTGCCCCCCAGCTCACCTCCAGGGAGTTGGTGTTGGCTCGTACCAGTTGTACCCGGGCCGGGGGTGGTGGCTTTTCTGTAAGAGAACACAGCTTCTAAGATGAGAGGAGCAGGAAGCTTTAGGAGTGGGATTGGTGCCGACCCGGAAGAATGGTGCCTTACCTGTCTCCAAGTACCAGAGGTCCTTGCAGCAGACCTGGTTGTTCCAGGCCTTCCGGTAGCCATCGCGCCCACTCCAAATATACAGGCGGGTGTTGATGGCAACTGCACAGTGGCCAGCTCGAGCACGAGGAATGTTGTCCTCCAGTGTGTCCATCAGGATGGTCTCCCAGGCCATGGTATCTAGGGGTTGGCAGGTGCCAGAGGTTAACAGGGAGGGTAGAGGAAACCCACCCCTTTCCTAATTCCCAGCTGCCCCTTGTCTTTTTATTGTTAGGGATGGGGAATAAAAACCAGAAAATTGTCAATGCACTAAATTAAGAACAAGCAAACTCCATACACCAAAAGCACCATTAAAAAAATATGATGCTGGGTGCAGTGGTGCACACCTATAATCCTAGTTATTCAGGAGGCCAAGACAGGAAGACATTCCAAATTCAAGGCCAGCCTGGGCAACATAGCAAGACCCTGTCTCAAAAAAATAGAAAGGGCTAGGAATGTAACTCAATGGCAGAGAATATCTGGGTTCAAACTCCAGTAGAGAGAGAGAGAGAGAGAGAGAGAGAGAGAGAGAGAGAATGAATTGTTAGAAAACTATAAGTGAAGGTTTTGCACATCAAATAACACATGTGCCAGAGAGAGACAGAGACAAGGGGGATCATGGTTTATGAGAAAAATTGAACAGAAAGGCCTTAAAACAAAAATGTACCCTTCAGTCAACATAAACCACACAGTACCTGGCAGTTTGAGTTCTGTGCCCACTGCAACTGGGGCTCAGGGTGAACCGATGCCAAGGGGTGGCCAGTGGGGAATTCCTGCCACCCAGCAGGCTGGCAGAGTCTATATGCTGATGGCCAGGTTCCAGGAACTTGAGCACCACTGGGGTTATCTACACTGATATAGCCAGAGTGGTGTGGCAACATCTGATGGCAACTTTACCTCTAGACATTTTTTTTCCTTTGAGATGGGGTCTCACTATGTTGCCCAGGCTCAAGCCACTCTCCTGCCTCAGCTCTGAAGTAGCTGGGACTACAGGCACCACATACGGCTGGCTACCTACCTCTAGGTGTTAATTACTCTTTGAGTGCACTTGCATTTGGGTGAAAATGGTGAAAGGATACTCATAGGAGCAGGATCACAAGTTCTGGCGTCACAACAACAATTCAGAAGAATGCAGCTGCTTACTGTGAGGGGACATGGAATGATCTCCAAAATGAAAAGTGCCAGTGCGGCCCTGTGTACAGCAGGCTACAGACCTACAGTTACTGCCTTTGTGTGTAAAAGAGTCCCTATAGCGGGGGCACAAGAAACCACCCATGTGGCTGCCTGAGATGTGGGGAGGCTCTGCACCAAATACACTTTCAGATGTCAGACCATGTACGAGATGACACTATTGAAATAATGAGAGAAGAGCACTGCTTTGGAGCACTCTACCCAGTGGGTACTTCTGGTGGTTTCTAAAAGGAGCCATGGGCCCAGCCTCACTCCCCGCACACCCCACACAGCTCTCAGGGCTGAGGAGGGTTAGCCTCTCCCAGGCCACTCCGAGCCCGAGGAGGCCATACCCAGGTTGAGACAAGCCAGCGTGTTGGTACACTTCCACTCCTTCTCGTGTGTGGCCACTTTGACATCATCCATGACGAGAGGCACCCAGCCACCAAACACATACATTCTGAGAGGAGGGAGGGAAAAGCAGGAGAGGATTGTAGAGGAGGTGCCAAGCTAGAGGCCACCTCTTCTACTCTGGAAGTTCCAAACATACTCAGTCTTCTAGATCTCCCCAGGAGTCCCCCAGGGCACACAAAGCCTTTAGATAGCCCTCTCCTACCTGGTGGCTCAGTTCTCACAAGAACTGCGTCACCTCTCCAGCAAGAAACCACTGTTTTACTCATCTAAGACTCACCTTAGTTTCCATCGTCCCTAGATTCCCCTTAGGACCTTGGCATTCAAAAAGATAACTACTTGTGGGGAGGATCAGTACCTTTGATGGGATAGAGCCTCACAGGCCCAAGAAGGATCTCAGGCTGAGTTTTGTGGGCAGGACCCTCCATACTGAATTTATCTTCTCTGGATCCCCCAGGGTTGTAAGGGAAAAACGGGGCTACTCAATGCCAACCCAGCCAAGAAGCAGCCTCCTTGGGCCTTAGGGACTGTCACAACAAAACTGACCAGGAACCCTTCAGAGTGAGAACAATTGCAGGCCAGGAAAGAGGAAAGTAGCCACTCACTTGTTTCCTATGGTAGTTGCAGAGTGAAGACTGCGAGGAAGGGGTGCCACCCCACTGAGACTGGGCTTATTCCATGTCAGCGTCTCTGCAAAGATGAAAGAGAAAGGATTACCCAACACTGGACCAGACACAGAGGATATTCCCTGGACTTGGGCATGGCAGGTGTGACCTAGTACAAGAACTGCATCCCTGACCTTACTATAAAGAGCTCGCAGAAGGCCCTCTGATTGTTACCCAAACAGCCAGATTCTAGTATTTTCAGAGTGATTCTGATGATCCCAGCAAGACAATTTCTTTCAAAAAGTATTGAGGACCTCCCACGAGGAAGCAATGCTTCTGGAGCTGGGAAAGGAAGGCTGAACTCCCCCCTTCAGCCACTCTCACTTCCTACCCTTCATGCTCTACAGGCTGTGTTTTGGTCTATGCTGATGATTCTCTCACACTGAACTGTTTGAATGCTGAGTCTGATCTATGGGGCAACACAACCAATACCTACTCTCCCATTGGCAGACCTTCCAGAAATCTGTATTGGCAATCTTTTCCTAATCACCCCTGATGCCACCACCTGGCTACCAGACCAAGTATCCCCCAAAAAGCTTAACAATCTGTGGACATCCAATTTTACCACAACAGCCAGACTAGGCTGTATTAGTCACATGTAGACTAACGACTCCTAAGTCAACAAGCACTAATGCTACCCAAATCAAGAGTAATTCCAATCGAGAAAAACCTAATCTCCTTTCTTATTCTCCTATAAGCTAGCTAAAAAACTCATCAGACTAAGCCTTACCTTCTTAAAAAGAATATCACCAACACAGGACAAAGATACCGGCTCACAAACCTAGAGACTATCAAGTGTCCTACCTTCACCCTGTCATAAGGAGTGGAAAGAGCTAAAAAGGACACCACCTCCCTGTGAGCCCCACCTCCCTGTATGATGATGGCAGCCCAGACCAAGTCTATTACAGCAGCAAGGGCTTCCTTTTTTTTGAGAGAGAGAGAGAATTTTTTAATATTTATTTTTTCGTTTTCGGTGGACACATCTTTTTTTTTTTAATGTGGTACTGAGGATCAAACCCAGCGCGCCCCGTTCATGCCAGGCAAGCATGTTACCGCTTGAGCCACATCCCCAGCCCAGCAAGGGCTTCTTACCAATATCCAGGGTCCAGAGATCTCCGAGCCTGCAGCCACTCATCCCTCCATAGATCACCAATTTGGATTTCTTATTGTCTTTTTCTGTGTAGACCACAGCAGTATGTGACTCTCGAGGTGGAGGCAAGACTCCATAAGTGATGGGGATATCCCAGGCTACCACTCCAGAGCCTGGCCGTAATTCCAGGATATATAAGTCATTCAGGTACCTGATGAAGAAAGATCAGTTAGTGAGCCTCAATTCCACATGCTAGAGGCCTTGCTGGGTACGTATCAGTGAGCAGCAGACTCTTGGGAACATAAAGGGGGCAAAGTCTGTGTGAACTCCAAGTTGTTCTTTTACCCTTGCCCTTGAGGAAGGTGCTGCCAAAAGCTTCTGAAGGCAAGCCTAATTGGAATAGCAGGACAGGGTGTGAGGCCACGTGGTCTCACCGAGTTCAGACCCAGCAGCAGGCCCCTCCAGGCTGCTGAGCTCACAAAGCTGAGCATTATACAAGGGCCTCCTAGAGCAAGAAGGGGGTGTTGGCCTGGGACTACCTCCAGACAGAAAGGCCCTTGGCCACAGGCCTTGGAAAATTCCCATCAGGAAACTTGTAGGCAGTGAAGGATGAGAGGGAAAGCACCAATTCTAAACTGAGTCTGAGGTACAGGGACCAGCCCAAGGCAAAGCAGGCTTCCACCTCCTCCCATGAGGCCTACTCATAGTTTCAGATTTCAGAGTAGCAGAGTTCCTCAGAGAGCACTCAGTGCCAATCTCTCATTTGACAACCCAGCACAGGAAAGACACAATGCTGCAGTGGGCTTAGCTGGCCTATCTGACTTTAGAATTCCAGAGAGCCCTCTATCTAGGCAAGCAGACCCACCCTGGTGGAGTTCTGTAGAAAAAAACAAGTGTTTTTTACCTTGGAATGTTGTTCTTGGGGTCCTCGCTATCGTTGGCCAGACCCCCGAATAGGTAGCATTTGTTGCCCACAAGGGAGAAGCTGTGCCCAAGGCGAGGACATGGAGGGGGCCCGTTTTTGGGCGTTTTTGCTTTGAGTCTCTTCCACTCCCACCGGCTTGCCTGCAAAAACAAGACTTGGAGAATAACTCCTGGGATAAGAGGCCTCAAGTAGGGAATCTGGGGCAATTTATGGTGTAAAGAAGAAAAGATCTCTTCCACTGCCTTGCTCATCGTAAGCCCCCAATCCACCAATGTAAAGGAGCAGTATAGGAGGTCATATGGAGACTAGAAGGCAGTATGAAAACGCAGGTCTGTGAAGAAGGAAGGTCCCAGGGGCTCTACACCGTTACCTGGAGCTCGTAGAGATCGTTGCTGTATTTCCCGTACTCCACCATCCCACCAAACACCAGCAGGCGAGTACCATCACATACGAAGCCATAGGCAGCGCACCCCGGAGGGATGTCCCCTCTCACAGCCGGGATGAACCACTGGTTGGTGGCTGAAGAACAAAAGAAGTAGAAGTCAAAACACCCAGAAGCTTCTAGAATCTGAGCCTGATTCCTCATATCCCCCAAGTCCCCCAACCTTCATATATAGTCAGAGAAAGGAGAGGCTGAGCCAGGATGCTATCCCTTGGATGCTATCTACTTCCAGTCACTCTGGCCAGGCCATCTGCCAGAGCCCAGGACTTCAAATTACTACACAACTGCCTGTGACCATCCTGCTTCCCATCAAGGTCATCTTGGCAAGCAGGAAGTCAATGGCCAAGACAATCCATCAGCTTCTGGGAATCTGGGCACTGACTCTTCCCTATCACTAGCAGGATCATCACAATAAACTTCTGTACTCAAATGTCCTCTCTGAGCCCCACGCTTCTCCTAGAAGCCTACATTTCTCTCCCTGCACCACAGGGTCAAGATAGCCAGAACCCATGGCTGTCTCTTTGCAATAAAACAGCAACTGCTGCAGGCCTATGCCTCCCCTCTGTGCAGGCAGGCGAGGGAGGCCACAAACCAGCCTCAGCTAGCCGGCAGGGGAGAGATGGGGGCAAGAATTGGTCTCTGCTGACCTCCCGGGCCTTGCTGTCTGCTCTGACTTCCCCGCTGTTCTCGTCTCCTAGGTGATGGTCCACAGGCTCAGTGGCAGCGCCAGTACCCCTCCCCCACAACCACGCCTACGCCTATGCTGCTCCAGAACATTCTGAAGCCAGAGGTGGCAACCGCAGCAGAGCGTCTATGACAGAAGCTTCTCAAAAGCCCTTCACACTTCTGGCTGGGGGGGGGGGGAGAGGCTACCAAGAAAGAGGGCAAATCAAATCCCATGCACTGCTTGGAACCCCAGTGCATAACAGAGTCTTGAGTGGAAATGTGCTTTTTCCTAGACTGCCTGGTTTGTCTGGCTCCTCAATTCAGGCTCCCATGTCCCCTACATCTGTGGTGCCAGGATTTCTGAGAAAGTGCTGGGGAGCTGGGCACAGTGGCACATGCCTGTAATCCCAATGACTCAGGAGGCTAGGGCAGGAGGATCACAAATTTGAAGCCAGCCTCAACAATTTAGTAAGACCCTTCTTCAAAATAAAACAAAAGAGCTGGGGATGTAGCTCAGACATTGAGTACCCCTGGGATCAATCCCCAATACTGGGGGCAGGGAGAGAGCAATGGGGGAAATATCCTTCTATATGACTTGTTAACCAAAAGAGGCTGTCCCTCAGAGAATACATCAATCTCTCTCAAACTCCAAACTGAGGAATAGTTCTAAATCTGATTATGCGCCCCAGTCAGTCAGATCTCAGTTCCAGGGAATCACCTGGACAAAGGCTGAGTCAAGACTGTTCCCCTAGGCAGAGTGTGGTGGTGGTGCCTGCCCGTAATACCAGTGAGTTGGGAAGCTGGGGCAGAAGGATCACAAGTTCAAAGCCAGCCTCAACAACTTAGACCCTGTCTGAAAAAAATTAAATTTAAAAAGGCTGGGGATGTGGCTCAGTGGTAAAGCACCCCTGGGTTCAATTCCCAGTACCAAAAAATAAAAAAGGACAGAAAAAAAGAAAAATGGTGGTCTCCATTAAGAGCTGACTTGGAGGGGGGTCAGGTGGGGAGTTGGTCAGGATATTCCTGTGGGGAAAAGTGGGATGCTTCTGAGGTCCAGTCCAGGCTGCTCATTGCTTCTCAGCCTGACCGTTCATATTGAGATACCATAACAGAATAACAAATATACATTTAATGGGGATGAAAAGTGTTGTGAGATTAGGGAAGAGGAGGAACAGTAGTTTTTTCTTTATTCAAATACATTTAAGGAAAGGGGGCTGGCCATGGTCATTTATACAAGTGCCACTACATCCTGGATAACCCACAATGTGCTCCAAGACTCCACAGGCAGCACACCATTGTGCCCTGGGACACGCCTGAGGGAACAGGGCCTCCCCAGACCCCACAAATGCCACAGGTGGATTGGAACAGCTGCCTGCTCCTCGGCTGTTCAGCTGAGTCACTGGGACTCCAGGCTGCTAGCACTATGGTCTCTGTCATCTTCCTAAGACAGGTGCAATGTTTTATCAGCTCTCTGCCTCATTCTCATTTCCAGTGCAAATGCAAACCAAGAAAAGCAGGAGCTTTCAACGCCCAGGCAAATCAATGCTGTACAAATGAGAAGAGACAGCCTCCCAAAATCCAGGCAAGAAGTTCCTTCCATCCAAGTTATCAGGATAAAAGCCAACAGAAGCCTCTGAGGCCACCTCAGTCCATCCACCTCTCTCGGTTGATAAAGGGACAGGGCCCAGAAGAAGTGACTCACCTGAGGTCACAGAGTAAACAGAGAGACAAGAACCTGACTGACTGAATCTGATCTATTTGTGTCCACCTGAGGATCTAATCTAGAGGCAGCCATTGGCTACCCCCCCCCCTCACCAGAACACCCTTGTGCAGAAACAAGTAGGTAGAGAAGCATGGACCAAGGTTTGGGATGAAAGCTAATGGCTAAAAGGACCAGCCCACAGCTTTCCCATCACAGGGTGGTCAGACACAATTGACCAAGTGAGAAGGGCTCTGTGATGCCCCAGGGTCTCTGGATCACCAGCTCCTTCTAAGTGACCCAAGAGGTGATCTTGTTCTAGAACATTCCAGGCAAGGCAGGACCCCTCCCCAACTCCCTTGGAGAGAGTATGTCAGGGAGTGCAGTTCCTGGTAGAGACAGAACACAGGCTTTCCTCATTTAACCCATAAGTCCCATTCCACCCCCTGAAAGAACACAAGCAAGTAAGCTCTTCTCTCCATCTTTTAAACCAGACAGCTGCTCTCAGCCATCCCTCAATCACCTGGGGGTATCATGTAACCCAATCCTTTGGCCCTTCAGTTTGGATATGCCCTGGCATGTCACTGCCCTCCAGGCTCGCTCTCACCAGACAGGGGAATTTGGGGAAAGGAGGCCACCCTCCTGCAGGATCTGATGTGATATGAAACACTCTCCCCTCTTCTCAGCTAAGACTGAAGCCCAGCTTCTATTTGCTCTCCCACCCCTCTTGGTGCGTTTGCCAACTCCATCTGTAGTTGTTGATGCCACCAACTAAAGACTGACACCCGTGCATCAGGGCAGAAAGTGAAGTTAAAGGAATCATCTTCCTTTTTGTTCAATCTGTCACATCAGAGCATTTCCGGTGTGGCAGGCCCTGTGCTAGGAGGCAGAGAGGAACCACATCCTCTATTTCCCATCTTATAGAAGGCTGTGCACCCTCTTCCAGCAATGGGAAGAGCTGAGAAGCAAGCCCAACTCTTGAGAGCAAAGCAAGGGTGATGGAGGGCACAAATGGAAACGAGGGGACATCTGAGCCAGGCCTTGAAGGGTGAACAGGATTTCCCGGCAAATGAAAGTAGCAAGGCCAATCAGGAAGTGACTGCAAGAGCCTGGTAACAAGTGAGGAGGGTCTGGAATGGAAGGGCAACAGATGTGTTACCAGCTGGAATAAGTGACCAATTAGGTACAGGGACAAAAGAAAAGGGGGGCATTCCTAAGATGGTGGCCCATAGTCCATAAATGAAGAGAAAAGTGGCAGAACAGTCAAGAGTGAAGGTCGTGCTCCTGCCCAATTCTGCCACCAGCTGGGGGGTGACCCTGGAGTTGTCACTTCCCCTCTTGGACCCCAATTTCCTCATCTACAGAAACAAGGAAGTCTCATTAGATATTTTTTAAAATATTTTATTTTTAGTTATAGATTGACACGACATCTTTATTTTTTACTTTTGTCTGGTACTGAGGATCGAACCCACTGCCTCATGCATGGCAGGCGAGCGCTCTACCTCTGAGCCACAACCCCAGCCCCTCATTAGATATTTTCTAAAGTTTCTTCGGCTGTACTGTCTACGTCACTAAAGCACTACCGAGGCAAAAGTAGCCTGTGCAAGCACTTGCTATCATATCTCTCATCAGGTACCCCCAACCTGGCAGGCTCTAAATCCTTTGGCTCAGAGCCTCTGGGTAATCTGCTTTGCCTCATGGAAATAAAATCCCCTGAGGAGCACTCCTGTAATCCCAGCAATTTAGGAGGCTGAGGCAGGAGGATCTGAAGTTCAAGGCCAGCCTTAGCAATTCAGGGAGACCTTGTCTCAAAATGAAATTAAAAAATAAAAAGGGCTGGGGATGTGGCTCAGTGGTTAAACACTCTAGGTTCAATTCCTGGTACCAGTCAAAACAAAACAAAACCAAACAAAATCCCAAAGACAAGGACGATAGCTACTTTAAGACTCCCAAAGGCCAGTCAGGTGTCCCTCAGCCACTGTGGTTAACTGCCACCAAAGAACCAAAGAGAAAAGCCACATACTTTCTCTCACATGTACACAGGTACCTACCTTCAAGTGCACACACTCCACCCCATGCCCATCACCCCAGGTCACTGAGCTGACCAAGACACTGGAAACTGACCCAGGCAGTGAAAAGCCCATACACACACCATGAAATGACAAGGATTGATTCCAGACTGGCCTGCTCTCCACAGGAGCAAGTCTGTTTGAGGGCTGATCCTGTGCAGGGAAAAGTGCAGAGGCAGAGGCATATGAATGTGCCTTGACCTCAACTGAAACAAAAGGAAACAAAACCAAGGTGAGCAGGAAAGGGAGTTGTGGGGGCAGATGGGTAGCCAGAACTCTGGGGCACCAAGTGCTAGGTACTGCCCTGGGCCAGCGGCTGAGGAAGAGCACTGGGCCTGCTAGTTGCTCTTGAGAAGTTGCCTATCCAATTGACCCTGAAAGTTTCCAAACTGCTTTCCGGGAGGATTCCAGGACTCTGCTCTAAGCAGCCCTTTGGAAGGCTGACTACATTCTAATAGCCTACCTATTCGTGCAGCTTGATAAGGAATTAATGCCAAAGTGGTCAATTCATTTTAATAAATTAAGGAACTTGCAGAGGCCCCAAGGAAGCCAAGGCAGAGGCCTGCAGTGGACTTTGGAGCTGACTGTAATTAGGCCCCTGCCCTACTTTCTAAAATTGCATTTCCCTGCCAGGGAGCCTACTCCAGGCCTCAGAAGAAAGTCAGTACAAGGAGTCAAGAAGGTGCTGTTCATGGCGAGGGCATCTCTAAAAACAGCTCTACCACCTGAGAAGTTGTATCCCTGCCCTTGGCCTTAGCTTACTGGGCTAATTCCTGCCACCACAGCTGCCCAGACTGGCATAAGCACCACAGACTCCCCCTTCTGCAGAGCCCAAGAGAAAGGCCCTGCTCTCTGGAGGCAACAGGTGCTGAGAAACAAGGAATGCAAAGGATCACCAGCAACCCACCAGCCTTTCAAAGTCAAACTGGTAGGGGCCAATAATGTTAGAGGTGTTGAGGCCTGTCTGTGTTCTCAGTAATGGTGGCCACAGAGGTGGGTGGGGGGATCCCAGCCCCCAGTCAGAAGCCCCATGCCAAGCCTCACTCCCCACGTCACTCCTACACACTGCCAACTTCCTACCCCCAGAGCAAGGAGGTGATGGGCGCCAACCAAAGAAACAGCAGTCTGGCTGTGCCTTGTAGCCCATCCTTGAAGTTGACAGGAAGTTCTGGGACCACCAGAGCCTGGGGAGTATGGATCCCAGTGAAGGGGAGGAGTGGGCAGACTCAGCACTGCAAGATGCACCTCCCGCTGCTGTGGAGGCACTTCCTGAAGGCCACTGCAGCTGCAGGGGCTCTCTCCTCCAGCTCTCATCTGGGACTGCATCCACAAACCTGCAAGACGGCTCACCTTTCCTTCAGGGCAAGACGAGGGCTAGGAGCAGTCAGTGGGCAAGTTGGGCCCACCCTTGTGCTAGGTGTGCCGAAAGGGGCCAAGAGGCTTCCACAGGGGAAAGATGCGACAAAGCTGTGGTGGAAAGCAGCAGGCTTTCCGCCCCAGAGACCAGGCAAGGAAGGCTTCCAGGCAAGGGACAACATGTGGCTCCCACGAGGGAGGGGGCAGAGGCCACCGGTGCATCAGTCATGCCTGCAGATAAAGGCGCCTCTCAACTGACAAGGTTTTGGGGGAGACAGAGAGAGAGGCATAATCACTGCCTCGATCTCACAGAAGAGGGGAGGCACAGGGCTACCTGGTGAGGGAAAATGGATCCACCTCATCAACTGCAGGGCACCAGTTTAGGAAAAAAGGCTATTTGCGGAGAATAAAATACTGCAGAACTAAATGCCAAAAAGGGGAGGTGACACAGCCACGGTTCTATTGGTCCCCAAGGCCCCAGCGGCATTACCCAGGAGGCGGTGTCCAGCATAGCTCGCAACCCCCCCACCCGCGCTGGATTAGGCTCCTGAAACTCTGCCCCTCAAGAGCGCTTCCCTCCGGCTCTCCAGAGACAGAACGGATCCATAATCCAAAAATTGTCATTTCTCCTGAATGGGCATAGACATTAGGGATGAGGAAGAGCGGAGCGAGCGAAAGAGGGGGGAGGACTCTGGCTGCGCCAAGGGGACACCTCCGCCCGCCATCCAGCCGGCGGGGGTAAGGGCGTACGTCTGAAGTCACCATCGGTGGCGACACCACCTCCCCCTCACCAGTTGACTACAGGGTTTCTCCCAAGTAACGAAAAAGCAACCCTCAAACGCAGGAAAGTCCGGGGGTGTAAGAACAGGGGGAAGACGAGGAAAACGAAGAGAAGGCAGGTAGTGCAAAGGAGAGAAGAAAGCACATCAGCGAAGGAGACGGAAAGATGGGACGAATGGAAGAGAGAAGAGGGAAAGGAAGACGGAGGAGGGCAAAAAATGGGGAGGGAGGGAAGAGGATGGTGAGGGAGGAGATGAAAGGAGGGAGGAGATGGAAGGAGGGAGGAAAGAGGAGGGAGAGGAGATGGAGGGAAAGATTCGAAGACCCAGCGGGCTTTGCACTCACCCGTGTTGTACACGTGCAGTTCGTCCACTATCCCTTCGTTGCCGCCACCAAACACCACGATGAGCTCCTTGATGGCCACGGCACGGTGGCCGTGGCGGGGTCGGGGCACCGGACCCGACCAGCCCACCACTCGCTTCCAGCGGGGTTGCAGAAGCACCGCTGGCGAGTTGGCGGGCGACACGGCCGAAGCCATAGTTCCAAGAAAGGTGCGGTGGGAAGAAATCACCAAGCGGGAAGGGAACCCCTCAATTCCTCTCACACACCCCCCCTTTCGCCTAAGGCAGCTCTCACGGAGAAGCGGTTCCTCACACAGCGGTGGACGACTCCATGGAGGCCGCCATCTTAACTACCCTCCTTCCCTTTGGCTCTTCCCCTTCTTCTCGCTCGCCCCGTCTCCCCAAGAGCTTCCCGAAACTGTCAACTACCTAAGCCCGAGAAGCTGGTGGCCGTCGAGTTCCGCCGCCCTGACTATTTGTTCGGGTGCTCCCGCTTACAAGCTCGGGCGGGAGGCCCTGGGAGCCGCCATCTTGAGCCGCCTCTCTCTCCTCCCTTCCTCAGTCGTAGCCCTCCCCCGCCGGAAATGGCGGAGCCCCGGCCCGGTTCCCACACCCCCAAGTCCCCAACACTGGCCGGCTTCCGGGGCGGGTGGAAAGGAGCCACAAGCGCCGCGGTCGTCTCAGCCCCGCCGGCGCTCAGACCACAATTGTGGGAGCCGCCATCTTGAGACTGTCCCGCTTCCCCGCCTAGCACTTAGTACAGCTGCCGCTCCCGAAACACCCCCGACTCTCCTAAGGAATGGAGTCACGCCGGAGGCCAGTGGAACCAGCTTGAACTCTCCGGGGCGGCTCCGAGGCCCGCACCGTACGGCTCGTGAGGTCTCGCACCTCTCTGTTGAGTCCGCCTCCGCTGCTCAGGCTGCGCCTGCCGCCCTGGGAGCCGCCATCTTGAGACTAGCTCCCCCTTCCCCCCTATTCTCTTCCTCCTTGGTCAGTTCTTCTACTGCAGACAAAACGCAAAGCAGCGTCCAATCCTCGCTTCCCTCCTTATGACTCCTTCCCACAGGAGCCGCTCCAAAGAGCCAGAGTTAGGCCCCGAAGTGGCAACTGTACGGCAGGAGGAGCGGTAACGGCAGGGCGCTCATGCCTCCTCCCTGGGAGCCGCCATCTTGTGTAAAGAAGTAACAACTAAACATGGCGGCGGCGGTCGGGCGAGGGGGTGGAGTCTGGCGACGTCACCACTCCCCCGCCTTCACACGGCTTCGCCTCTGGGCTCAAGCCTCTTAAAGGATCCCTGCGCTGCCCTGCGGCGGGAAGTGGGGATTGGTGCCGCTGTGCATTCGGCTAGGGCTCTAGCCTCGTTTGGGTTAGGTGCAGACTCATCCCACCCCACGACTCCCCGTGAGCGTGCCTCCACGCCTCCGCCCTGGGAGCCGCCATCTTGCCACTTCCCTTAGCCCGGCCGTCCCCGGGCGTCAATAGCGACTTTCAGCACAAAACAAAGATGGCGGCGGCATCTGGCGATGCCCGGATGAGAATGGTAACTCCCTCAGACTCGCTGGGCCCCGCCCCTCTTGGGAACTGTCTCCCGGGTCGCAGAAGGGACATGTGCCCGAGGAGTTGCCTTAGACATGCAGGGGGAGGGTCGTGAAGAGAAACCAGTGCAGTGGTGCCTCCAACCGAGGAACAACCATTTTCCCGCCCCGCACTGTCGTAGGAGGCGGCTCGAGACCGGCCACGGAGGGAGCCGACAGGGCGGGGCAAGAGTGGGCGGTTACACGGCTGAGAGCCCGGCGCCCAGGGGCGGAGCCGCCGCCAGCTCCCAGGCTCCCAGGCCCGTCAGCTCCGCCCCCGGGCGCCACCACCTCCTCCCGCGCCCAAGCGAAGAGCCGAGCCGCGCGCCCGGGGACGCCGTGCGTCGGGCCGCCCCCACCGTTCCTACTTTGCCCCGCCAGCCATAGGGTGGGCAAACGGGCTGGCTGCGTCCGAACCCGGCGGGCGGGAGTTGCCTGCGTCATTCGCGTCACCTCACGTCACCCCGCCCCGCCTGCTTCCCAGGGCTCTGAGCCCCGCCCCTTGCGCAGGCGCGCGGCAGCTTTCGGGTCCGCCCTTTTTTGAGATTTGAATTTCCCCCAGCGACGCGAGGGACGCAAAATACCCGGATGGTGTTTGCTGGTCTTTTCGCGCCAATACCGTAAATTCTCACAACAACTTTGAGAGCTGGGTACCGGCATTGCCCGCCTGTTCCAGATTTCCCAGGAGGCTCCCTGGGGGCTTCAGCGTCGTCATACTCATTGCCCCTCGCAGGCTCTAACGCAAGGGTCCTGAACCCTGGTGTCCTGAACTTTAGAGCCAGACTCATGATAATTTCTTCACTTTAGCATATCTTCACTTTATCTTCTTTTTAATATTCTTTTTAAATTTTTTTTTAGTTCGTAGACCTTTATTTTATTTATTTATATGTGGTGCTGAGGATTGAACTGAGTGCCTCACACATGCTAGGCAAGTGCTCTACCACTGAGCCACAGCCCCAGCCCTTCATTTTATCTTTATTTTCACTAACCTGTAGTAGAAATTTGACATTTTCTGAAATTACAGATACAGGCAGCAGTGCAGAGTAGCAGACATATCTGTGACTTGAAGGAAATTGCACATCATTTCAGATCCTATAGCCGTTTTGTAGAGGTCCAGAAGTTAAGTAATTTCAAGATTTATCAACAGGCTAACTCTGAAGTTACTATATTAGCTTCTGGTAGATCTTGTAATTTAATGTGCTAGTAAAGAAGCACCTATATTACCATATCAGACTTTTTCCAAAATATTGTAATGATCCTCTTTTGACAAATAATTTGGCAGTTCTATTATAGTTTATACAGTTGAAAGCACTCATTTAAGAAACTCCAAGATATAATCCATTTATGTATGATGTGTCAATATGCATTCTATTGTCATGTATAACTAATTAGAGCAAATTATATATATATATATAAATGAAAGTCCAAAGATGCCAGGCACAGTGACTCACACCTGTAATCCCAGCAACTCAGGAGATTGAGGCAGGAGGGTTGCAAGTTTAAAACCAGCCTCAGCAATTTAGCCAGGCCCTAAGGAACTCAGCAAGACCGTATCCCAAAATAAAATGCTTTTTTTTTAAAAAAAGGGCTGGAACTGTGACATGACCCTGGATTGATTCACAGTAACCAAAGGGAAAAAAAGTTCGGGGCTGGGGATGTGGCTCAAGCGGTAGCGCGCTCGCCTGGCATGCGTGCGGCCCCGGTTCCATCCTCAGCACCACATACCAACAAAGATGTTGTGTCCGCCAAGAACTAAAAAATAAATATTAAAAATTCTTTCTCTCTCTCTCTCTCCTGTCTCACTCTCTCTTTAAAAAAAATAAATAAATAAAATAAAATCATTAAAAAAAAAAGTTCAAAGAGCCTGGAGCTGTTATGTACCCCTGTAATCCCAGCAACTCTGGAAGCTGAAGAAGGAGGACCACAAGTTTGAGGCCAGCCTCAGCAATTTAGCAAGTCCCTGACTCAAAACAAAAAATAACAAAAGGACTGGGGATGTAGCTCAGTGGTAGAGTATCCTTGGGTTCAATCCCCAGTACTCACCCCCTAACCCCCCCCCCCCGAAAAAAAAAAAGAAAGTCTAAAGAGGCCTATGGCACAGCAAAAGAGAAAAGCCCACACTTAAGTAAGTGACTTTGTTACCAACTGTTCTCTATGACATTGGGCAGTTTGCCTCACCTCTCTGGTTTCAATCCCTTCCCTAGTAAAATAAAGAAGTTTAAGCTGTTAATCCAAGGGCCTTCCCTAAATTCAGCATGTTTCTCTTCCAAATTCAGGAACCACTATAGTTGTTCTGTGCTGCTTAGGCTTACAGGTGCCTCAAGTTGTCCTGCAGGGTGTTTTAGATTATATCCCCTTATCTGCAGAAAGATAGCAAGGAGTGTCTTGGGAGCACAACAAATAGTTTTTGGAAATGCAAGCAAAGAAACAGTAGTGGTTTCTTTATCTTGTTTCTTTGCTTGGAGATGGCATCAGCTGCTGCTTAAGTGCATACAGCCACAGAAGCAGGAGGGTCTATGGATCACATGTTTTATGGAAGAAAACCTTTGGCTGGGAGATTGTCACACTTTGCAGGTATTTCCAAAAGACCCCTGGCCCAGGGCCAGGGATGTAGTTCAGTAGTAGAGTGCTTGCCTGGAATACATGAGGCCCTGGGTTCAAACCTCAGCACCATATACACACAAAAGAAAGATACCAAAAACCTAAGGTCCAAATGCTGTTGAGCCTTCAGCCTTCTTCTGCCAGTTGCCAGGGGAAACTATGATGAGCTGTGTATGGTAGAACAAGGCCATGCGCTTCAGGGTTATACCATAAAGTAACCAGCCTGGTTTTCCTTGGAGCTTGGGCAGTTGGTGTGATTACATGTCACTTTCGGCTTCGACTCAGGTGGACTCCGCCCATATACGAAGAAAGAAGAGTTGCTTTCCACATCCTTCCTGGATTTCCTTCGTTATTAAATTGACAGTATTTGACTCCTGTCCCCAGCCTGCCACCTGGCTTGTTGAAAGACAGGAAAATCTAACTAGTTCATGCATCATGGGGCCCCAGATGGGTGCAGGGAGGGACCCAGAGACACCAGGCAGCTCCTCTGCTAGTGTCCCAAGAGTGGAATGGGGGAAGTGCCAAGGAGGAAATGACAGGTTGAGAGTATAAGCAGGCCAGGAGCATTGGCCAGGTGCAGAGGGCACAGGGCTTCCAGACCTGCAAAGTCTTGTTCTGGCTGGAAGACAGAGCTGGCCCTGAGGGACTTGCAGGACTAGATGCAGATGGCACTTTAAGTCTGGCCTAGAGGTTGGGACATGATTGTGGGGAGCCAGTCACTGAAGGGTATTAAGCAGGGACAGACATGATCCAATCCAGGAGTACTTGAGGATGATGCTATGGCCACTGTGTACAGACCATGTTAGCAGTGGCTTGGGGGTCAGAAGTCCAGAATAGGTGGCCTCCAGACCTGGAGTCTCCTAGGCTGGAGAGAAGGGGACAGGATGAGTCTGGGATACCCCACACTGAGGTGGGAAGCTTGTGTGATGAAAGAGGCGGATTCAATCTAATGGCTTCAGTTCCCTGGTGGGAGTTTGAAAGGGCAGTGGGACATGGGACACCCCATGCTAGACCTGGTAGTCCTCCTTAGCATCAGATCCCCAAGGGAAGAAAGCTCAGCATCCACATGGGCCCCCAGGTCCTATCATAGAAATGAAAGAGCAAATAGGGCTGGTAAGAAAGAGCAAAGCTTTGTACTTTAATATAACTGAATAAAACTGAGCAGGTTTGGGACAGAGGCACCAGAGGAAGAGCAAAGTGTTTGAGCCTTGCCTCACTATTTTGGGTATCCTTGCCTCAACTGCAGGGAGGAAGATGGATATTGTACCTCAAAAATATATGCTACTGCTGGGTGGTGCACACCTGTAATCTCAGCAACTTGGGAGGCTGAGGCAGGAGTATTGCAAATTCAAGGCCATACTCAGCAACTTAGACTCTAATCAACTTAGCAAGACGCTATCTCAAAATAAATAATAATAACAACAACAACAACTGGGGATGTACCTCAGTGGTAAAGTGCCCCTGGGTTCAATCCCCAGTACCAAGCCCTCCCCAAATACATTGTACTAAGTTATCTACAAATACAAGAACTCATTCTGGCACTGGAAGTGTAACCCAATGATAGAGTGCTTACCTAGCATGCACGAGGCCCCAGGTTCCATCCCCAGCCCCAAAACAACACAAAACAAAAACTCACTTCATCTACACAACCACCATGCAGGGAAGGTACTTTCCCACTTCTCCACTTCACAGGTGAGCAAACTGAGACCTAGAGTGGTTCTGACCCAAGGTCACATGGCTAGTGAGTGAAGGTGCCAGGGCTAGAAGGCAGACAGTCTGGTATAGGTACCAGGAACTTGAGGCCCTGTCTTGTCTCTCCTTTGTGTCTGCTTTCCTGGCTCTGAATCATGCTCAGAGCATTGAACCTCTTCTCCCTACAATATTAGTCCATTTCTTTTGACTAGGCTAACTCACACTACAGCTGCTCCAAAGCACTTGCCAGACAGTGACAGTTAAGTTTTTCTGGCTCCATCACTGCAAGGAATTGGAAGATTTTGTCATAGGTGAAGGAAACAAGGTGATTTGCAGTGTAGCATTTCAGGAGGGGCAGGGGGGAAACCCCTCGTCTTCCTCTAGCTCTGTGCCCTAGAGTCTAGAACTTGGACAGCATCTGATGGTCTCTAATTCATCTAGGTGTTTGGTTAACAAGGCTTTTGGGCTGACCTGGAAACTTCCACATTTATAACCCTACTGAGCGGGGAAAGCCTGTCCTGAGTTGTAACAACAGATATAGGAAAGGAAGTCTCCAAATGGGGTGGCTTTAAGGGAACTAGGACATGAGCGGGGATTTTTATAGTATGCAGATGAAAGAAGAGCAGCATAGGAACCAGAAGAGAGAGGCACAAAGCCCTGGGCAATAGGGGCTTCTAGAGGCTGAGGGCAAGGTGAATATAGCATGAGTACTGTTTCACTTTTACTTATTTATTTCTGATGAAAACCATTGGTGGCTCCCGAGGCTGAGAATTGGGAAGACGGAGGCTCTTTTTTTTGGAATTTTTTTTCTACCCACACTCTTTTTGTAACCACAAAGGAAAAAAGGCAGAACAGTCCTCTGCTTTGTGCCAACCAATCAGCAGGACTCCTGCCCTCCTCCAGCCTGCTGCTGCCACTCTGGGGCAAGGTAGCAACATCAGCATCAGAAATCAGGGGGACTTTTTCCTGCTGGCTCAGCTGGGAAGCCAAGTAGTAAACAAGGCCGTTTACTTAGATTTTGAAATGAAGGTGAAAACTGCAGCGTAGGTCACGTTGAAAGTTCTAGAGGAAGCCAGAGTTGGGGCAGGCCCTGTTCCATGAGGCTGTGGCCAGCCACCTGTGCATGGCCACCCACCTGCAGGTATTTCATAGGTGTCTCTTCATGCTGGTGGGCTACAAACACTATGCTAAAGCAGCACTGGGAGCACTTAGTTGTCTTTGCCAGCTTGGCCCTGGTCTACAGCTCTGTTCAGTGGCTGCAGCTCTGGATGCAGACACATCCCATCACAGTCTTGAACAGTGGCTCCCTTCACCCATTTTTGCATGCATGGGGGCTTGGGGCCTTTTCCTAGATAGGGTTTAGAAACTGGTTATTGCTCTGTTCAGTTATGGTCTTGCCCTACTCTGCCTATTGGGGCTTGAGGTGGCACTGCATGCTCACATGGTGGCTGCAGTGGGTCAGGCCCTGCACGCCCACAGGTGTTATGGTAGTGCTTCCTCAGCCACCTGTCAGGGCTTTATGGTCCTCAAGCTGTGTGACCATAAGTTTGTATAGTTGGCGTCCCTTCCAAGCTCATAGGCCACATTTTTTGTGTGTGCTGGGGAGTGAATCCAGGGGTGCTTAACCCCTGAGCCACATCCCCGGCCCTATTTTGTATTTTATTTAGAGACAGGGTCTCACTGAGTTACTTAGAGCCTTGCTTTTGCTGAATCTGGCTTTGAACTCTCGATCCTCCTGCCTCAGCCTCCCAAGCCACTGGGATTTCAGGCTTGTGCCACCACACCTGGCTCAAGGTGTGTGATAATCCAAGGTCCGTGATGTGCTCCAGTTCCAGTTCGCATTTTGTTTCTGACAAGTTTAAACTCTGGCTCAAGGGAGTGCCCTGAGGAAAAGCTCATTAAAAACAATGAGCTCCCAGCACTGAAATAGACTATTTGATGACATTCTCTTATCAGTGTGAAATATCCTGGGTGTGGCAACATGTGAAGGTTTCATAGAGACTGTCCTTCCCTGAAGCTTTGGGCTTCAATAATTAGGAGTGAAGCTAGGCCTGCTAGTTCCATCTGTAATCCCAGCAATTCAGGAGGCTGAGGGAGGAGTATGGCAAGTTTGAGGCCAGTGTGGGAAACTTAGTGAGACCCTGTCTCAAAATAAAAAGTTGAAAAGAAAAACAATGACTGGGGACCTAGCTCAATGGTAAAGTGTCATGAGTTCAATTCCTAGAACCAACTGAACAAACAATTTAGGAGTAGCATGTTATGCTTTCTGCAATTTAAAGAGAAAGTGGAGTTCTGTGTGCATGAAATGTGGGGATTCATCAGACTGTTCTTGTAACTTTTTTGTAGTTTGGAATATTTCATAATAAAATGTCAGGGAGGAAATGACCCAAGAGTTCCACGATGTTGGAGTTTGGAGAGAATGGTTGTCTGCAGCATCTTTGGGGTGTTGGCTATAGATGCAGGCTGGCAACAGCTGGGCCAGCCAATGAGTAGGGCAACCAGCAAGTGTCTCTACACATGACTCGGCTGGCTTACACATACCCTACACATACCCAACAGATTCATGAGAAATCACGTAATTCCCCAAGATTCTTGACTTGGGCCAGGTGCTGTGGCACACACTTGTAATCCCGGTGGCTCAAGAGGCTGAGGCAGAAGGATTATAAATTCAAAGCCAGGGCTGGGGATGTGGCTCAAGCGGTAGCATGCTCGCCTGGCATGCGTGCGGCCTGGGTTCGATCCTCAACACCACATACAAAGATGTTGTATCTGCCGAAAACTAAAAAAAAATAAATATTAAAGAAAATAATAATAAATTCAAAGCCAGCCTCTGCAATTTAGTGAGGCCCTGTTTCTAAATAAAATTAAAAGAATAGCTGGGTATGGTGGGCACGCCTGTAACCCCAGCAGCTCAGGAGGCTGAGGTAGGAGGATCGGGTGTTTAAAGCCAGCCTCAACAACTTAGTGAGGTGCTAACCAACTCAGTGAGACCTTGTCTCTAAATAAAATACAAAACTGGGCTGGGGATGTGACTTAGTGCACGACTGCTCCTGAGTTCAATCCCCAGTACCTGCCCCCCGAAAATTATATTAAACTGAAAGAATAAAAGAGCTGGGAATATAGCTCAGTGGATAAGTGCCCCCTTGGTTCAAACACTGGTATGAAAAAAAATGCCTGACTTGATGTTCATGTTAGTTGTTGGTAGGTCATGTGAAAGCCATGTCACCTCAGATCCTTTGTGGAATAAGGCAGTGCATGCCTAGGTGAAGAAACAGAAGTGTCAAAAGTTGAATTCTCCATAGAGAGGTTTGTCCACAGTGTGTCTTAGTTGTCCTTAGAGAGTAGGGTTACCAAAGATTCATGGGTCTGTCATCATTGGGGAGACTCAGAGTGTGCTGATGATGACAGTTTTTGAACCCAAAGCCAAGGAATCAGATCCTCTGGTTTATAGGCCTAAATCTTGTAGTTTAAGATTTTCTTGTTCACAGGTAGACAATAATGTAGGCTCATCTGAGTGGCCATCCACAAATTAAATAGATAAGTGGTCAGCTACAAAGGCAAGACCGAAGGAGAGATGACACCTTGTTCCATCCAGTGACCTCTGAGGACAGGCTGCCCCTGTACCTTTCAGTACCCTCAAGGCCCTCTCACCAGAGCCTTGTGTGCATATTGTCCTGCAACTGTGGCTTTGATTACTGAGATACTTTTGAAACTTCTCAAGTAGGTGGCAGGCTGATGAGTGTCAATTAAACCTTGCAAAACCCTATGGAAATTCCAGTGCCTCAGGCAACCTTTGTCCCTCTCTCAATGTCTAGGGCAGGTGGTGGGCCCTGGCCCAGGGGTTGTGGCCCAGAGGCAAGATACACCAGTGGTGGATACCAGGGGTAGCATCTGCTTGGGAAACAGCTTTGTTCTGTTTGAAGTTAGGTCTCAAAAGCTCCATCTGCCCTGGAAGAGGAAGAAGTCCGGGTTATCCCCAGAGAGCTGCCCTTACCTCAGCAACTGGTGGGACAGGTGAGAAGTGAGAACCTAGCTCTTAATCAGGGATCCCAGCCACCCCCCATCCACCCCTTCCTTTTGTTGTTTCTTTGTCAATGGTTCATGAATACCATTAAGGTATTCATTCCATACCTTTGAGCTAAAAGCACCAGTAACTATTTTAGTTTTTCTTTTTACCAATACCTATGTAATAACCCTGAGAGACTTCTGGTTTTCATTTTGCTCCTGTGTCAGGCACAGTCCCCACAGGAAACAGATGTCACACTCAAGATTTGGGTGATTCACAGTGGTTTCATGGAGAAATACTTTGAGGGGGGAATCCCAGGGGGCCTTTATTCCTCTGGAACCCTAGGGCAGTGGACTGCATACAAAGTAGGGATGGGCAAGCTGACTCTTCTCCTGTTGAGTCTCCCATTCAGGGTTGTCAGGTTACACCCAGGCTCCATGAATAATGTTTTAGCACAAATGCATCCCAAATGTTGCCCCAGGACCTGTGTAAGGTTGAGCAAAGGGTGAAGAAGGCCTGGAACCTTCTCTTTCCACAGCATTTTCTGATCAGTGTTTCTCAAAGTGGGGACAGGTTTAGTCATGCAGTTTCTTGTGTCCCTTCCTGCCCAGATAAACCCCACTTCTGGGCCTGAGACCTCAGTGCCTCATTCCTGGACTGCAGCTATCAGATGCTCATTACCCCTGAGATGCTAGAGGAAGGGGACTCCTGGCTGGATTTCTTCAGCCTCTGCTCTGCTGTCCTGTGGTATGCAGCACCTCCATGGGGGTTCAGTCTTGTTGCTGGATCTGTTGTCTTTACTCTTTTGTTTTGTTTGGTTTGGGGGAGATACCTCGGATTGAACTCAGGGGCTCTTGACCACTAAGCCTCATCCCTAGCCCTATTTTGTATTTTACTTAGAGACAGGGTCTCACTGAGTTGCTTAGGGCCTCACTGTTGCCGAGGCTGGCTTTGAACTCAGGATCCTCCTGTCTCAGCCTCCCAAACCACTGGGATTACAGGTGTGTACCACTGCACTCGGCATTGGTAGATTTTTTTGGTGGTCATTTTGGGGGAATATATAGTCAACAACCCCAATTTGGAACATGGGGCTCCCTTCTTTTTTGAGGGGGAAGATACCAGGGATTGAACTCAAGGACACAGAACCACTGAGCCACATCTTCAACCCTTTTTAATATTTTATTTAGAGACAGGATCTTGCTGAGTAGCTTAGCACCTCACCATTCTGAGGCTGGCTTTGAACTCGTGGTCCTTCTGCCTCAGTCTCCTGGGCTGCTGCGATTACAGGAGTGCACCAGCATGCATAGCCCATGTATACTTCTATAGCTTTCTGCATCCCAGTTTTCCCTTTGCTCTGTTCTTCATCTTGGTCTTGGTGCTCCATGAGACCCCTGCACAGCTGGGGAGCCAATGGTTGCCAGATGGGGCCTCCCCCAACCTTTGACCTAACGGTTTAGAGCTTCCTAAGCCAGGAGGGATCTCAGAAACCATCTGTGTGGGGCCCCTCACTTCACAGAATAAGAAACTGAAACCAGAGAGGTTCCACTTGGCTGAAAGTCACAACCCTGAGGATCAGAAGCCCAGGCAGCCTGCCTCTAGGGTCAAAGCTCTCTCCTTGAAGAAGTGCTTTCTGGTACCATGACTGGGCATTTTCTCCACAGAAAAAAAATGTTTGTTTTCGCTGTAATTGTGTTGACAATAAAAGCTCATTGGAAGGGAAAGAAAGAAACAACATACAGAAGAATGTAAACGTCACCCACAACAATCTAAGAAGTCTGTCAGGATTGTGGTGGCTCTGGCTTCACAGGTGTCTCTTCACACGCAGCCACAGTGGGTTCAGTAGTACACACGTATACTGCTTGATCTAGCCACATTTACTGTTGTCACCTTCCCTCCTCCCCAACCTGGGTCTTACGTGTACCCTCATGCCCTTCAGTTCATATGGAACATACAGAGGTCAATTATCACCAACCCACAGACACCCATGCAGTTGCTCGCAGGCCCTGCTTTGCCTTAATGACAGGCTGTGGTCCTTGCTTAATGCTGGAGGCTGCATGCTTCTGCCTCTGTGTCCTGAAGCACAGCTTCCTCCATTCAGTTTGGCAGTTTGGGGAGGAGGGATTGCAAAGCTGAAGAGCACTTGTAGTTAGCTGTGTACAGTGGTGCACACCTGTTATCCCAGCAGCTCAGGAGGCTGAGGCAGGAGGATTGAAAGTTGAAGAACAGCCTGAGCAACTTAGCAATGTCCTGTGGTTAAGCACCCTGAGTTCAGTCCCCAGTACCAAAATAATAATAATAATAATAATAATAAGAAGAAGAAGAAGAAGAAGAAGAAGAAGAAGTGAGAAGAGCTGGTAATACAGCTCAGTGGTAGTGCACTTGCCTACAATGTACAAGGACCTGGGTTCCATCCTCAATACCAAAGGAAAAAAAAAAAAAACAAAAGAGTTTGTATTTTTAATCCATGGATCGCTTTTCCCAGTGACAGTCATGATTCACATTTCTACCAGCAACTTCAGAATCTTCCCCAAAGCAAAAGGTTGGCACTCATTTTCATGCTGTGCCAATGTGGCATGGGGAAATCTCATTGTGACTTTAATTCAGCACCTTTCTCTTTTCTCACTCTCACACATACACATGACTAATGTGCATGTGTCTGTTGCAAGTTTGAGTTTGTTCTGTAAATTGCTTGTTTATATCCTTTTCCCATTTGGGGGCTGTCTTTCTCATCAATTTGCAGGAGCTTCTTTTATATTATAGGTATTAAGTCATCATCTGTCATATGGATGACAAATGTATTTTCTTAATGTATTGTTTGTCATTTGACTTTATGGGCATCTGAGAACAAAATGGCTGAACATTTATATATTCATATATGTTTGTCTTTTTCTTTACAGGTTTTGGACTTCTGGTCTTGCTTGAAAACAGTTTTCTGGGTGGCTAGATGATACCTGTGTACACATGAGCTGGCTTTGTTAAATCAACATATCCCATAGCTGCTTCAGATTTTTCACTACAAAATTTTCATTATGAAATTATTCTAAGGGCCATGAGAGTAACTCAGTGGTACAGCATGTGCTTAGTATGCACAAGGCCCTGGGTTTGATGTCGACCACCACACTAAAAAAGTAATCTAAAATAATAATTATTCCAAAATTATTATCAAAGGTCAAATTTGTATTTCTAAAAAAGGCAAGTGCCACTCTCATCTCATGATCATGTTTCATGGAGGAAAGGAAATGCCAGCACTGTGTATGAGATATTTCAATGTAGCCTGGGAGAACAAAGGAGAGGTTGTCTTGGCTTTTAAAATGAGGTAACTGCAGGCAAGCAGGATGGCACACGCCTTCAATCTCAGCAACTCAGGAGGCTGAGACAGGAGGACTGCAAGTTGTAGGCTAGCCTCAGCAACTGAGTGAACCCTATCTCAAAATAAAAAGTAAAAAACTGGGGATGAAGCTCAGTGGTATAGCAACCCTGGGTTCAATCCCCATGACCACAAAACACACACAGAAAGAGGCTTATCCAACAGGTAAACATTTCTTTCCCCCCTTGAAGGCGTGAGGAGCACATCTACACTTTCAGAATGGAAGTTTTGGGTCCTAGGTGTTGTCAGCCTTGTTTTATTTTGGTGCTGACAGAATGCTGTCCTTTGCTAACTGACCAGGTGGCCAGCGAGTACCTTTGTCCAGTGTGTGGCCATCTTTTCCCCAGAGCTGGGTTTCTTTGACACTGGTGGCAGGCCAGGTCCTTTTAACCTTTCTCATGTTTTTCTGGTCATTCTTCCGTTGCCACCTTTCACTTTGATCTTTGCTCTGCTTCTCTTCAGAACACTTGCTCACTGATTTCTGGCAGATTTACTTCTGCCTCTTTTTTCTCTGCCTCGTCTGACTTCTGCCTGGGGCCTCAGCCAGGGTGTCTGCACTGCTACCATGGCAGCCAGCTCAGGTCTCTTTCCTTGAAAGACAGGAAACGTAACAGATTCAGCTGGGGTCCAACCCTGCCCTCCTGCCCCAGAGGCAAACCACCATCCAGCATGTGTGGCTCCTTTCCTTCCTGTGGTATATGCACAAGTAGTGTTGCCACCTTCTCTACATGCAACACACTGTCCAGAGCCTTGTCAAACCCATTAAAGGACTGGATCAATGGCAGATTTTCCCAGTGTCCCAGGGCTGTGGGGTAGTTTCCCATCTGCTATTGCTCACAACAGCTCCGCTTGGGCACATTCCCCTGCATGCCTCTTGGTACTTACATGCTTCCCAATGTGCTGAAATTAGTGCCCCTGAGTTCCTGCTGCACCATAGCCTTACCAGCCTTGGTGTGGTCACAGGGTTTATTTACTATGTGCTGATCTGCTCAGGATAACCTACATTTCCCTTTTGTTCTTGTTTGCCTTTCCCAACTTAAAATTGAGGTTGCCTCAGAAAACTAAAAATACTCACATGCATTGGTCATGCCTGTAATTCCAATGACTCTGGAGGCCAAGGCAGGAGGATTGAAAGTTCAAGGTTAGACTGGGCAACTTAGTGAGTCTCTGTCTCAAAATAGAAAATAAAAAGAGCTGGGAATGTGATAAAATGAACCTGGGTTAAATGCTCAGTACTACACACAAAAAAATATTTTTAAATTCAAATTAGACTTACCATTTGATCCAATAATCCTACTTCTGGGTACATCCACAAAAGACTTGGGAGCAGCTACCACCACAGCAGCATCATTCACTATAGTGAAGAGATAGTCACGGCTCAATGTCTATCAATAGATGAGTAGCTACACAAATTGCAGCCTAGCCACATGATGGAATGTTATTCAGCCTTAAAAAAGAAGAAAATTCTGGGTCCGAATGTAGGTCAGTGGTAAAGTGCTTTTCTTAGCATGTACAGAATCCTGGGTTCCATCCCTAGCAATGCGCGCGCGCGCACACACACACACACACACACACACACAGACACAGGAAATTCTGACACTCAACATGGATGAGCCTTGAGGACATGATGTTTAGAGAAAGAAGCCAGGCACCAAAGGACAATTACTGCATTGTTCCACTCATAGGAGGTTCCTAGAGTAATCACATCCATAGAGACAGAGACTAGAATGCTGGGTGACAGGGGCTAGAAGGAGGAAAGCAAGGACTTAGCATTTAATGGGCACAAAGTTTCATTCAGATTTGCAAGATGAAAAGCTTCTACAGATGGATGGTGGTGACAGTTGCACAACACTGTACATAATGCTGCTGAACTGTACACTTAAAAATGGTTAAGATGGGGCTGGGGATAGAGCTCAATTAGTAGAGCTTGCCTCGCATGCATAAGGTCCTGGATTCAATCCCCAGCACCTCACACACAGAAAAAAAATGGTTAAGATGGCCAGCTACAGTGGCATACACCTGTAATCCCAGCAGTTTGGGAGGCTGAGACACGAGGATTACAAATTCAAAGCCAGCTTCAGTGACCACGAGGCGCTAAGCAACTCAGTGAGATCCTGTCTCTAAATAAAATACAAAATAGGGCTGGGGATGTAGCTCAGTGGTTGAGTGCCCCTGAATTCAATCCTCAGTACCAAAAAAAGAAAAGAAAAAAAAAAGGTTAACATGACTTGTGCCAGCCAAGAGCTATGGTGTACACGTATAATCCCAGCAGCTCAGGAGGCTGAGGCAGGAGGATCATGAGTTCAAAGCCAGCCTCAACAACTTAGTGAGGTCCTAAGCAAGTCGATGAGACCGTGTCTCTAAATAAAATATTAAAAAGGGTTAGGGATCTGGCTCAGATGCCTGGGTTGAATCCCAGGTATCCATTAAAAAAAAAAAAAGACACATGCCTAAAATTCCATTCACTTGGGAGGTTGAGGGATGCCTATTGCAAATTTGAGTCTGGCCTCAGTTACTTAGTGAAGCCCTCAGCAATTTAGCAAGATTCTGTCTCAAAATAAAACATTGAAAAGGTTGGGATATGGCTCAGTGGTTGAGTACCCTTGGGTTCAATCCACCATTGCAACTGATTAATCAACAGATTAAGATGGTGAATTTTCTGTTATGTGTATGTAAGCACAATATTTGGTAGTGCTGAGGATGGAAGTCAGGATCTTGTGCATAATAAGCACATGTTCTACCTCTTGAACTACACCCCCAGCCCCATTAACCACAAGATTTTTTTAAAAAGTTGAGGTTGGTCCCAGCTGTTCACTAACTGTGAGGTCTTGGGTGTCTGTATTTCCTCTCTCATAAGGTGTAGGCTGGTAGTGAGGCCTGGGTAAGAGGCTGAGGCTGGGCAACACTAAGTTTGCCACAGATTCACCCTGCAAGGAAGAGCCATTGCAGTCTCACAGCTGTATTACAGATAAGGGGACATGAGTCTCACTGACATTAGCTGACAGTTACTGAAGGCTTACTGTAGAGGAAAATGAGTTTAGAGAAGCTAAATAACCTTCAAGTTCATAGACCTAGGAAGTGGCCAAAGTGGAGCTTGGGATTTCCTTCTGTTCACTCTTGTCTGTAACTGTATTCCAGGGAGCCCTCGCTGTGAGAACTTTGGATCCAGATTTCATTTTGAAAATGTGTGTGTGTGTGTGTGTGTGTGTGTGTGTGTGTGTGTGTTTTAATGGGATTGAACCCAGGGGTATTCTCCTGCTGAACCACATCCTCAGTCCTTATTTTATTTTGAGAGAGAGTTTTGTTAAGTTGCCCAGGCTGGCCTACAACTTGGGATCATCCTGCTTCAGCTTTCTGTGTAGCTGGGATTGGGGTGTGCATGACCATGTCTGGCTCTATCATCACAATAAACAAACAAACAAACAAACAAACAGTCAATACATTCACAATGTCTGATCTTCCTCACTCTTATCACCAGAACTCCTTTCTTCTTGTAAAACTGAAACTGCATCCATATTAAACCCTAACTTCTCATTTCCCACTCCCTCCAGCCCCTAAATTACTTTAAGATGTATCACAGGTCGAGCATGGATACAGGGACCTGTGGACATGACATAGCAATAGCGTGTCTGCCCAGCATGTGTGAGGTCCTGGGTACCATCCCCAGCACCAATAAATAAACAAATATAAAAATATCTAAGAGTAGGGACACAGGGAAGACTCAGTATCCCTGCATTTCAGCTTTAGCAGGGAATTCCCTACCCTTGACTGGCATGCTGTGCGGAAATAATATTTGCCAATTGAAACTCTTCACCTTGGAAATTCAGATGGGCTTCTTTCCAGATTGTTCCAAACAGAGGAGCTGATTCTGTGGCACTCCTAATGAACAGGAACATGTGGGGATCCTGAGCTGGCTCCACTGGGGGGCTTCTGCCAGGACAGATACAACAAATAACAACAGTAGCTCCTTGAGGAGGTCTGATGGGGAACTGTCAGAGATTAGAGGTTGTCACATTGGATCAAAAGCAACAATCTTCAAGCAAATGCTGTGGAATAGAGACACACCTAAGACATATGCCCTTGGAAAGATTCCATGAGAAAGAATGAGAAAAAAGATCCAACAGTCACCTAGTTACCATAGAAGGCTAGCACAGCTATATTGACACCAGTTAGAACAGAGTATGGTATAAAACAAATCATTTTAGGAATAATGTTAAAATAGATCCCAAATAGTTCAAGCAAAAGTTGACAGACCTTTAGGGAGAAACAGAAAAATCTAGCACCGTAGAGGGAGGTTTCTGTCTACAGGGTTCCCTCCAAGGTAACTGCTCCATGAAGAAACAGAAAATGTGAGCACCACATAACTAAAGGCACACTCCCTGCTTGGGTACAAAACATCCCTCCACATCCATCACCAAATCTGAGCAGTAAGGTGAGACAGACGATATAGCAGACAGAGCACAAAGCAAGTCAGCACACTCTCCAAGTGCTGTGAATGAAAATGAAAACATATTGAGAATTTAAAAAGACTCAGAAGTACATTGATACATTAATAGTACATTAATAATCAAAATAAGTACATGATACAGGTAACTCTAGTGTTTTAAAGAGTGTAAAGAAAACTTTCCAGATGTGTTTTATGAAGCTGGAATGACCTTTCCCCAAAAGAATGTTAAAGCCACAAAGACAGTCTCCTTTATACTGTGTTGGGGGCAGAACCCAGGGCCTCACACTTGCCAAGCCAAGTGCACTCCTGATGTGCCAAACCCCTAGCCGCAAGACAGTCTTGCTCCAGGAGTCCAGAACTGTGTCTGGCACACAGTCAGCAGTCTTAGGTAACTTATAGGATGAATGAATAAATCTGCTTTCCAAACTCAACAAGCATAATACAAACATGCACAAAAACAAAAAGCTATGGAGGACCAGTATCACTTATACACACTGGTGCACACTTTTGAAAAATCAAAACGTCAGCTAATGTAATCTAAAGGGGATTAAGAATTGAATATACTGCCATGAAATGGAGGACAGTTCAAGAATGCAGATATGTAAGCCGGGTGTGGTGGTGCACACCTGTAATCCCAGCAGCTCAGGAGACTGAGGGCAGGAGGATCGTGAGTTCAAAGCCAGCCTTGGCAAAAGCGAAATGCTAAGCAACTCAGTAAGACCCTATCTCTAAAAAAAATACAAAATAATGTTGAGCTGGTTTCATGTGAACAATGGAAATGGGGTTCCCCTAGGTGGAATAAGTTGGCTGAGAAATAAATTCTAGGAAAAATAGAATGACGAAAAATCCACAGGACACAGAAAGTAATCTCACAAGCAGGGGTGGATGGGCAAGCCAATCAGACGGATAGAGCTTCTAGACTGGCAAAATGGAGCCTGCTCTTGCTTTATTTATATTGGGGAACATGAAAGGCTTTCCATAGAATGTTCTTCACCAAGAAAGGTTAAAGGTGAGCTGTCTAGTTCCTAATGGGTTACACTCATCTCCAGAGCTACTATGAGGGATCTTCCTAGCAGAGCAGAGATAAAGGTCATGTGCACTGGGCAATATGTTGCCGCATGAGAGCCACAGATAGTTCACAATGCCAAACCTAAATCTCCCTGGCTTCCATACCGACAGAAGCTCTTCATGTAATTCACAGCCAGCTTTCCGCACGCTGGGGATGTGGCTCAGTGATGGAGTGCCCCTGAGTTCAATCCCTGGTACCAAAAAAAAAAAAAAAAAAAAAAAAGAATGCAGATATGTTGCCATTAGAAAATCACAATAGTAATATCTCAAAGGAGGAAAACATAACATTAGTAGATATCAAAAAGTATTTCAAGCTGGGCAAGGTGGCCCATGCCAGTGATCCCAATCATTCAGGAGGCTGAGACAGGAGGATGGTAAGTTCTAAGGTCACTCTCACCAACTTAGTGAGGCCCTATCTCAAAAATAAAAATAAAAATGGAGGGCTGGGGTTGTGGCTCAGTGGTAGAGTGCTCACGTAGCATGTGGGTGGCTCTGGGTTCGATCTTCACCACAACATAAAAATAAGTAAATAAAGGTATTGTGCCCAACTACAACTAAAAAATAAATATTAAACAACAACAACAAAAAAAAAAGAGCTGAGTATAGTGGCACAAACCGGTAATCCCAGTGGCTCAAGAGGCTAAGGTAGGAGGATCAAAGCCAGCCTCAGCAACAGTGAGGCCCTAAGGAACTCAGTGAGACCCTGTGTCTAAATAAAATACAAAATAGGGCTGGGGATGTGGCTCAGTGGTTCAGTGTCCCTAAGTTCAATCCCCAGTACCGAAAAATAAACAAACAAACAAATAAATAAAAATGGCTGGGAATGGAATTCTATCTCAGAGCATTCTTCCCCTTGTTGTACAGAAGCTAAGTGTGTAAAATGGTAAATTTTACATGTATATTTTAGCACACAAAAAGAATAAGATAAAGAAGAAAAAAAAGTGTTTGATAAATTTTAATTCTCTTTCTCTCTCTCTCTCTCTCTCTCTCTCTCTCTCTCTGGTACTGGGGATTGAACCCAGGGACACTTAAACACTGAGCCACATCCCCAGCCTTTCTTTTTTTCAATGTTCATTTTTTAGTTGTAGTTGGACACAGTATCTTTATTTTTTTTATTCATTTTTATGTGGTGCTGAGGTTCGAACCCAGGGCATTGCACATGGTAGGCAAGCGCTCTACCACTGAGCCACAACCCCAGTCTCCCAGCCCTTCTTTATAGTTTAAAAAAAATTTTTTTGTAGTTGCAGATGGACAGAATACCTTTATTTTACTTGTTCACTTATATGTGGTGCTAAGGATTGAATCCAGTACCTCATGCATGCTAGGCAAGTGCTCTGCCACTGAGCTACAACCCCAGCCCTCAAAAGAATTCTTTTTTTTTTTTTTTTTGTGCTGGGGATTGAACCCAGGGCTTTGCGCATGTGAGACAAGTACTCTCCCAACTGAGCTACATCCCCAGCCCTTCTTTATAGTTTTTATTTAGACATGGGGCCTCAGTAAGTTGCTGAGGCTGGCTTTGAATTTAGGATACTCTCGCCTCAGCCTCCTGAGCCACCGGGATTACAGGCATGCACCACCATCCCTGGCTAAACTTCAATTCTTTTTTCATGGGGGTGGGTACCAGGGATTGAACTCAGGGTCACTCAACCACTAAGCCTCATCCCCAGCCATATTTTGCATTTTATTTATTTATTTATTTATTTAGAGACAAGGTCTCATTAAGTCGCCCAGGCTGGTCTCAAACTTGCCATCCTTCTGCCTCAGCCTCCTGTGTACCTGGGATTGAGACTCAATCCCCCTATATCATCAAGCCCAACTCCATCACATTTCAGGAAACCTGTATTTACTCAGTCTCTTGCTGGTTTCTAAACCCGATGGCATATGTTTTCATATGTTTACCTGGTGTCTTATGCAAAGCACTCCTGCCTGGAAGTCCACCTTCCTCGGGCTCCACTTCTCCCTGGCCCCGCACTCCACCCCAGCTCCTGTTACCTGGGCATCTTAGGCAGAGATTCTATGACTCTCAGCAAGACCTCTGAAGCTCAGCCACCTTAAGGACAAACAGTAGACAGAAGCACCCAAAGCTCAGCAGCTTTCAGATGAGGCAGGAACAGAAGATTCCAGCTTGTCGCCTGGGCAGCAGCATGGGAGCTGGTGCTGTTGGTACAGTCAGGTCTGCTTGATCGCACCTCTGAGCAGTTCCCAAAGAGAGGTAGCTGTCCCCCAAAGAGTTTTTTTCTTTCATTATTGGGCATTCCCAAGGCCTCGTGCATGCTAGGAAAGTGCTCTTCCTCTGAGCCACATCCCAGCCCAAAACAGGGAAGTTTTTGACTTAGAATGTGAGCTACTGGACTCAGAACTGACTTTTACTACTCAACTCATTGTATTAACATGACTACTATTCCAGGAAATTCTTGTCTAGGAAGAGGAAGTTGCAAATAACTATTGTTTATTTTGGGAACTTCCTGACAATCTATTCATCTAAGCATTATTCCACTAGCCTTCATCAGGGTAACAGCTTCCTGCTCCAAACAACAGATTGCTCAGCTGGGCCTGTCAAGTTTACCTGCAAAGGGGCTGGGGATGTGGCTCAAGTGGTAGCGCGCTCGCCTGGCATGTGCAGGGCGCTGGGTTCAATCCTCAGCACCACATAAAAATAAAATAAAGATGCTGTATCCACCGAAAACTGAAAAACAAATATTAAAAAAAAATTATTTCTCTCTCTCTCTCTCTCTCTCTCTCTCTCTCTCTCCTCTAAAAAAAAGAAAAAGAAAAAAAAAGTTTACCTGCAAAGTCCTCACTATGCTGTATCCATTTTTCTTTGGGAAGTTTCCCTTAATCCCATTCAGATTCCCTCACTGAAAGACCCTAAAACCTTATTCAAATCATGCACTCTTTTTTTTTTTAAAGAGAGAAAGAGAGAGAGAGAGAGAGAGAGAGAGAGAGAGAGGAGAGAGAGAGAGAGAGAGAGAGAGAGAGAGAGAGAGAGAATTTTAATATTTATTTTTTTTAGTTTTCAGCAGACACAACATCTTTGTTTGTATGTGGTACTGAGGATCGAGCCCAGGCCACACGCATGTCAGGGGAGCGCACTACCGCTTGAGCCACATCCCCAGTCCCCAAATCATGCACTCTTAACCTCACCCTCTCAGAAGCTTCTAAGGCTCTTGCCAGGTAAAGATCTCCCTGACTGCAGGTGACCAAGATCTTAACTTTGCTGGACCAATAGGTGACCTTGGTGGGAGTCAAAGGTATTCTATTGTTCTCTTCTAGGGATCTTAGTTGTGAAACAGGAATCCAGTATCATTTCCTAGTTCCACAATGCTGGGATCTAACATGCTTTCCTGTCCCCATGATAAACAATTCTGGAACCGGGGACACTTTCCCCTTCCTATGTCAAACAATACTGGGAACTAGCAAAGGTGAATTCACTTGTGGCGCCAGGAAATCCTTGCTCCCGGAAGATAAAACTGTGACCAACCATAAACAGATCTTGCTTTGCAGTCTAGCCACAGTGTCTGCCAATCTAGAGCGATTGTGTCATAAACTCCACTTGACCACATGCTCCCTCCCACCTAGAACCCCACCCCATCCCTAAGGCTTTGGGCATTTCTTTGCCTAGGTTCTTTACTGGCAACAGTGCAGGGAGTCTAATAAACTCAGCTTTGCCTCCTTGGTAGATTTTTTTTTTTTTTTTTTGGTACCAGGGATTGAACCCAGGGGCACTTGACCACTGAGCCACATCCCCAGCCTTATTTTGTATTTTATTTAGAGAAAGTGTCGTCTGTCGGGCTGGGGATGTGGCTCAAGTGGTAGCGCGCTCGCCTGGCATGCGTGCGGCCCGGGTTCCATCCTTAGCACCACATACAAACAAAGATGTTGTGTCCGCTGGAAAAAAAAAAAGTGTCTCACTGAGTTGCTTAGCGCTCTCTGGTTACTGAGGCTGGCTTTGAACTCGAGATCCTCCTGTCTCAGCCTCCTGAGGCCCTGGGATTGCAGGCTTGTGTCTCCATGCTGGGCATCGGTAGATTTTTCTGGTGGTCATTTTGGGAAATCTACAGTCAACAATCACAATTTGGAAAATGGGACTCCCTTCTCCTTTTTGGGGGGTAGGGTACCTAGAAACAGGGTCTCACTGAGTTGTTTAGTGCTTCACTAAGTTGCTGAGGCTGGCTTTGAACTCACAATCTTCCTGCCTTAGCCTCCCAAACTGCTGGGATTATAGGGCTGGGATAGGGCTGGGATTATAGGTGTGTGCCACTATGCGTGGCTTTTCTTTTTCTTTTTTTTTAAAGAGAGAGTGAGAGAGAGAGAATTTTTTTTAAAAGAGAATTTTAATATTTATTTATTTATTTTTAGTTTTTGGTGGGCACAACATCTTTGTTTGTATGTGGTGCTGCGGATCGAATCCGGGCCACACGCATGCCAGGCGAGCGTGCTACCACTTGAGCCACATCCCCAGCCGCGCATGCCTGGCTTTTCTTGGCTAGCTTCAAACCCCTGTGCCCAAGTGACCTTCCTGTATCAGCTTTCTAAGTACCTGGGATTACAGGCATACATTGATGTTCTTTTGCAGAAAATATTTATATTTTTGGTGCTGCGGTGCATGCTAAACACATGCTCTACTATTAAGCTGTAGCACAGTAGAAAATATTTAAACAGTGAAAGATGAACTCATACTAGAAGAAAAATGTGAATGGATTTTTAAATTGTCTTGAAAGCTGGGTGTGGTAGTGTATGTAATCCCAGTGACTTGGGAAGTTGAGGCAGGAGGATGGCAAGTTCAAGGCCATCCTCAGCAAGTTAGAAGATTCTAAGTAATTTAGTGAGATCCTGTCTCTAAATAAAATATAAAAAGGACTGGGTTTCCATCCGCCCAGTTCCCCACCCCCCAAACAAAAACCATGCAAGGACATGGGTTTGTGATAAAAAAAAAAAATCACTAATAAAGAAATTGGAGCCATCTGAACTGATCCTCTGGAGGATAAGTGAAATAATAAAGAACAGTCTTGATTTGTGTCAGTAGACAAATCTGGTAAGGTGCAGAATCACGAGATGTTAAACCAGGAATTGGAAGATGAGAAGAAGAGTTCTCCTTACTTTGAATACTTCTGTATTGTTTGACTTTTTCTCTTAAATGAGTATGTATTTTCAAAAGGAAAGGGGTGTGTGTGTGTGAGTGTGTGTGTGTGTGTGTGATTTTTTAATAGGCTCTAAAAATATTCCAGATTGCATAAAAAAGAATTCAATACAATGACTGGGATGGGAGTCTCTTCTGATATGAGGCTGGCTTCTCTGCTGGCTTGCTGGCTGCCTTGCTCAATGGTTGCCTTAGAAACAGGCTCAGAGAGGGGGAGTCAGTTATTCTGGGCAGCCATTAAGGCAGTGACTCAGCAGAAAACCCAACTCAAGAGGGAGGCCTCCATTCACTGTTTCGCTTGCTGACTTTCATTCTCTCCTAGAAAGACAACAGCAAGACCACATTTCCAATCTGATACTTGCAATCTTGATGAGAGGATAAAAAATGAAGGTGGTATAAAGAAGTCACCTTGTCTTCCAGTTTGTCACCAGAGAGATCATGGGTCCCTTTCCCTCTGCCCGATTGATTGTCCTTTGGCTCTGCTTAATATGCAGCCTCCACTTACGCAGCTTTATTCTAGACCTGCCTGCTGACAGGGTAAAACAAGCTTCCTTTCATGAGGATTTGCTCAATGTTGCTACAGCAACTTGTGGCCTATAGACCACGAGCATGGCTCTTGCAAATTTTTAGAAACCAAACCAAATATCACTAGAGTTGTAGCTGAGTAGGATTCACAAATTCAATTGAGAGAAAAGTGAAGGAACACAAGTTTGATTTGATTTCATTCTTGCATGCTGTGGCCAGATCTGTCTTGGAGGCTAAGCCAAAGGGAAAATTCAACATCTGAGATGAGAAAGACAACACAAAATATTTTTATGAAGTGATCCTTGCTCCATGTTCATGTCAACACACATAGGAGTCTAACACATGCCACCACTGCCTTCCACCAGAGAGACTAGTGCCCAGGGCACTGGCAATGTGGAGAGAGAGGTAAATGGGAAACATAAAATTTGGAAGAAGCCAGGCACACTGTTGCATGCCTGTCATCCCACTGACTCAGGAGGCTGAGGCAGGAGGATCACAAGTTTGAGGGGGTGGGTACAAGGGATTGAACCCAGGAACACTTTATCACTGAACTACATCTCCAGCCATTTTTTTCTTTCTTTCTTCCGTTTTTTTTTTTTCCGTACCCAGGATTGAACCCAGGTCTCTTAACCACTGAGCCACATCCCCAGCCCTTTTTAATATTTTATTTAGAGACAGGGTCTCACTGAGTTGCTTAGCACCTCACTAACTTGCTGAGGCTGGATTTAAAATTGAGATCCTCCTAGCACAGACTCCTGAACCACTCAGATTACAGGTGTGTACCACTACACTCAGGAGGATCACAAGTTTGAGACCAGTCTCAGCAACTTTGTGAGACCCTGTGTCAAAATAAAAAATAAAAAGGGTTGGGGATGTGGCAATGATAAAATGCTCCTGCTTTCAATTCCCAGTACCCCTACCCCCGAAAAAAATGGACAAAGACAAGAGTATTGGTCATTTGGTATTTATTCCATTTCCCCAAGGAAATGGGAAGAATCATAACTTCTATAGACTTGTTTTTTATTTTCTTTTTTGTTGCTGAGGATCAAACTCAGGACCTTGCACATGCTAAGCACATGCTCTATCACTGGGCTACACCCCAGTTTGGAAACTTGTAATTCCAGTCATGATAGACTAGTTTATGTCAGACTAAGTCATTCAAAAGAGCTGGCCAAAAATTTTATATACAAATGTTTGGATCAGGCACTAGAGAGCAGCCAACACAGGCATGCTTATTTCCCCAAAGACAGAGTGAATAGCTTCTTTTTTTCCTACAAATATTTTTGCAAAATTATTGGCTGACAATTTTGAACCTGACAAAAACAAGACAAAACACCATAGCAAACCAGATTCAAGGTTTACAACCATGAAGCTGGATAAATACAAAGAAAGCCACACTTAGTCACATTAAAATTAAACTGCTCAAAATCAAAGACAAAGATTATTATTAAAAACTGCAGTGTCACACACCTGTAACCCTAGCAGCTCAGAGAGGCTAAGGCAGGAGGATTGCGAATTCAAAGCTTCAGCAATTTAGCAAGGTGCTAAGCAACTCAGTGAGACCCTGTCTCCAAAAAAACTAAAAAAAAGAATTGTGGGACTGGGGTGGTAGCTTGGTGGCAGAGCGCTTGCCTAGCATGTGTAAGGCACTGAGTTCGATCCTCAGCACCACATATCAATAAATAAAATAAAGGTCCATTGGCAACTAAAAAAAAAAATTGTGGATGTTCAGTGGTAGAGTGCTCTAGGTTCAACCCCTAGTATGGGGTGGTGGGAAGCAGACAGAGAGTAAAAAAGACTAACTTTTGAATAGAAGTAATGGATGGTGACTGAATGATAACTATGTGCTGCAAAACTGCCAATCTGGAATTCTATATCTAGCAAAATTTTCTTTAAAATGAAGGCAAAATGAATATATTTTTGGATAATGGTTGAGGCAATAGGTTTGCCTGATATAATGCTAGCTTTTCTGTACAATAAGATATATAACAGCTAGTTCTTCAAACCAAAAGAAAATGATACTATATATCATTTAGTATGAAGCGCAAAAGAAGCTCAATGCTGGGAGGATCACTTGAGCCCAGGAATTGGAGACCAGCCTGGGCAACACAATGAGACCCCATCTTAAAAAACAAAAACAAACCAACAAACCAATAACACCCCCCCTACAATAACCCCACACCTACTGGGATGGGTATAATAAAAAAGATGGATAATAACTGCTGCTGAGGACATGGAAAATCAGAACACACTCACTGTTTGTGGAAATGGAAAATGGTGTTGCCACTTGGGAGACAGTTTGAAAGATCCTCAAAATGTTACCTGTGGGATGAGGCTATAGCTTAGTGGTAAAGCACATGCTTAGCATGTGTGAGGTCTTGGGTTCCAGGCCAGCACTACCAAAATATACAAACAAGCTGATGTGGTGGCACACAACTGTAATCCTGGCTATTCAGGAGCCTGAAGTATGAGGATCACAAGTACAAGGCCAGCCTGGGCAATTTAGTGAGGCCCTGTCTCAAAATTTTAAAAAGGGTGTGGTTAGGGGTATGGCTTAGTGGTGGAACAGCAGTGAGGCCCTGGGTGCAATCTCCAGTGGCACAGATATACACACACAGATGACTATTATGTTATGAATATTTTACCAGAATACAAAAATCATACACACAACAATATTGGTAAATACAATAAGATGTAAGTGGATAAACTCACAAACATGGTCAGGCTGGATTGCAGGGGGAAACCAAATCAAAACAAAACAATATGCTGCTACAAAGAGACACATTTTATTTAAAGAAACAGCTTTATTGAGGTATAACTGGCATAAAATCAACTGCATGTATTCAAGTGTACAGCTTGAAAATTTTACCTGACACACCATCACAGTAATCAAGGGATTGCACATGTTCACCTCATGCATCCATCACCCTTTCCTTTGTTCCATCCCCTCCCACCTATCTACTTCCAGGTACCCACTAATCAGCTTTCTGTCACTAAGATAAGGTAGCACTCCTTATAGATATGGAATCTCACACTTGTCTGCCTTATTTCATGCAGCAGTTATCTGAGTTCAATAGTTCATCCCTTGGCTGGGGTTGTAACTCAGTGGTAGAGCACTTGCCTAGCATGTGTGAGGCACTGGGTTCAATCCTCAGCACCACATATAAATAAATAAATAAAATTTATTTATATATGCTGGACTGGAACCCAAGACCTCACACATGCTAAGCATGTCCTTTACCACTAAGCTATAGCCTCATCCCACAGGTAACATTTTAAGGATTTTTCAACAACTAAAAATATTTTTAAAAAACCAGTTCATCTCTGCTAGTTATGGAAGCACATGCCTGGACTCCCAGCAACTCTGGAAGCTGTGGCAAGAGGATGGCAAATTGGAGGCCAGCCTTAGCAACTTAGCGAGACATTGCCTCAAAATTAAAAAAAATAAAAAGGGCTAGAGATGTGGCTCAGTGGTTAAGTGCCTCTTGGTTCAATCCCTGGTTCCAAAGGGAAAAATATCATCCCTTTTTGTTGTATATTCAATTTGTTTATCTATTTACTTGGTCATGTGGGTTGTTTCCACTGTCTGGCCATTGTGAATAAAGCTGCTATGATCATTCAGGTATAAGCCAGTATGTAGATGCAATTCTCTTGGGTGAATATCTAGGAGTGGAATTGTTGCATACCGTGTGTGTCTAATATTTTAAGACACTGCACATTGCATCATTTTACATTTCCCCAACAGCATAAGAGGGTTCCAAATGCTCTCCAATTTCTATGAAAATACAAAGAGCCTAAGACAACCTTGAAGAACAAATCAGAGGCCTCATCATTAATAGAAATCACGACTTACTAGTCAACAGAACAACGAAAGCATGAACAGAAAAGAGGACAAACTGAACTTCATTAAAATTAAGAAGTGTTCATCAAAACTCATTGATGACTGTAAGGAAAAGAGACCCTAATTAAACAACAAGCAAAATATTTATATATTTTACCAGAAAAGCCAAAAAGCAAACACATTGACACTCAACATCATTAGTCATTGGGAAAATGCAAATTGAAACCACAGTGAGTCAAATTAAAACTAACCATACCAAGGGTTTATGAAGATGTGGAGCAACTGGAACTGTCATGTGCTGCTGGAGATGTGTAAATTGGTATAGCAGCTCTGGAAAATGTTGGGCAGGATATACCAAAGTTGGCCCAGCAAATCTATTCCCAGCGATATATGCCTATGTGATTTCTATTTTTATTTAATTTTTTTACTGTATTGGAGATGGAACCCTAGACAAGTGCTCACCATTGAGCTACAACACTACGCCCAGTTTTGTGTATGTGCTGCTGTGCCACATCAAGTCAATCTAGCCAAGCTGAAACTCCATTTTCCAGAATTCCCTTCCCCATGTGGCTCCTGGTTAGGGTTGCCCACAGGTAACATTTTATGCTGTCAAGGCTGGTGGAGGGCCACCTGCAGCTCCCCCAGCTCTCACTGGATCTTGTGTGTCAGATGTCTCGAACTGCTACACCAATAAAGAGAAATAATGAATGTGTGCATCAAGACATGCACAGAAATGCTCACAGCAGCTTTATTTATATGAGCCTCAAACATTCATTCACTGGAATGCTACCCAGGAATGAAAAACCATGAACTACTTGCAACATCAAGGCTGGGTTCAAAACAGTACATGATGAAAGAAGCCAGACGCGACAGTCCAAAATGCATGATCCCATTTATATGGAATTCAAGAAAATGTGAAACTTAAGAGCTGGAAATGAAATGAGGCTCACTGCTACAGCGCCTGCCTAGCATGTGTGAGATGCTGGGTTCCATCCCCAGCACTGCAAAAACAAACAAACAAATGTGAAACTGATATTTTTATTTTTTTGAGGGGGATTATCGGGCATTGGACTCAGGGCCTCACACATGCGAGGCAGGCGCTGTAGTACTGAGCTATAACCCTCAACGCTTTAAAAAAATGATTTTTATTTGTACTAAATTATGGCTCAAATACACAATAATTAAAACATATATTATAATGGAAACTATAACTCACACATTATACATATTGAAACATAAATTGTTATTAATTTTCTTTTTCGTACTTCTCTGCTTATTTGATTTAGAAATGGAAAATTACATATGGGCAGCCACTATGAAGTCAAACAACAACAAGTGCTGGCGAGGATGTGGGGAAAAGGGTACTCTTGTACATTGCTGGTGGGACTGCAAATTGGTGCAGCCAATGTGGAAAGCAGTATGGAGATTCCTGGGAAAGCTGGGAATGGAACCACCATTTGACCCAGCTATTGCCCTTCTCGGACTATTCCCTGAAGACCTTAAAAGAGTGTACTATAGGGATACTGCTACATCGATGTTCACAGCAGCACAATTCACAATAGCTAGACTGTGGAACCAACCTAGATGCCCTTCAATAGATGAATGGATAAAAAAATGAGGCATTTATACACAATGGAGTATTACTCTGCACTAAAAAATGACAAAATCATGGAATTTGCAGGGAAATGGATGGCACTAGAGCAGATTATGCTAAGTGAAGCTAGCCAATCCTTAAAAAACAAATGCCAAATGTCATCTTTGATATAAGGAGAGCAACTAAGAACAGAATAGGGAGGAAGAGCATGAGAAGAAGATCACCATTAAATAGGCATGAGAGGGGGGAGGGAAAGAGAGAGAGAAGGGAAATTGCATGGTAAAGGAAGGAGACCCTCATTGTTATACAAAATTACATATAAGAGGAAGTGAGGGGAAAGGGGAAAAAAACAAGAGAGAGAAATGAATTACAGTAGATGGGGTAGAGAGAGAAGAGGGGAGGGGGGATAGTAGAGGATAGGAAGGGCAACAGAATACAACACACACTAGTATGGCAGTATGTAAAAAAGTGGATGTGGAACCGATGTGATTCTGCAATCTGTATACGGGGTAAAAATGGGAGTTCATAATCCACTTGAATCAAATGTATGAAATATGATATGTCAAGAGCTTTGTAATTTTTGGACAACTAATAATAATAATAAAAAAGAAATGGAAAATTACTCCTTTTCTTCCATACCAAGATGGCTCTGTCTAGTTGTATATTTTACCTTGGCTCAGCATTAAATACTTTAGAGGGGAGTTTTATTTAGTTTAATTTAGAAAACAGCTATTCACAACTATAAGTACATATGGATAGTATAAAATCTTTGCACAGGGCTGGGGATGTGGCTCAAGCGGTAGCGCGCTCGCCTGGCATGCGTGCGGCCCGGGTTTGAGCCTCAGCACCACATACCAACAAAGATGTTGTGTCCGCCAAAAACTAAATAAAATAAATATTAAAAATTCTCTCTCTCTCTCTCTCTCTCTCTCCTCTCTCACTCTCTCTTTAAAAAAAAATATTGTGCAAAGATTTTATTTTTTTTAAATTTTTTTTAAGAGAGAGGAGAGAGAGAGAGAGAGAGAGAGAGAGAGAGAGAGAGAGAATTTTTAATATTTATTTTTTAGTTCTCGGCGGACACAACATCTTTGTTTGTATGTGGTGCTGAGGATCGAACCCGGGCCGCACGCATGCCAGGCGAGCGCGCTACCGCTTGAGCCACATCCCCAGCCCCTTTGCACAATATTTTTATGAGTGTTTTTTAAAAATATTTTTTAGATATTGATGGACCTTTATTTTATTCATTTATTTATATGTGGTACTGAGGATCGAACCCAATGCCTCACACATGCTAAGCAAGTGTTCTACCACTGAGCCATAACTTCAGCCCCTGCACAATATTTTTAACATTAAGAAAACAACTGGGGCTGGGGATGTGGCTCAAGCGGTAACGCGCTCGCCTGGCATGCGTGCGGCCCGGGTTCCATCCTCAGCACCACATACCAACAAAGATGTTGTGTCCGCCGAGAACTAAAAAATAAATGTTAAAAATTCTCTCTCTCTCTCTCTCCCCCCCCCTCACTCTCTCTTAAAAAAAAAAAAAAAAAAGAAAACAACTGCACAGAGATATTTGAAAAATTGTAGCATTCTAGAAATTCCATTTAGTTCTCAACAACACATTGCAGCAATTCAGAAATTTCCATCTGAAGGTGTTTGTTCACATTTAAATTAATTGAGGGCTGCAGTTGTAGCTCAGTGGCAGAGTGCTTGCCTTGCGTGTGCATGTGTCAGGCCCTGGGTTTGATTCTCAGCACCACATAGAAATAAACAAATAAAAATAAAGATATTGTGTCCATCTACAACTAAAAAAATTTAAAAAATGAATTAATTGAGAGAGCTTATTTTACTAAAACTGAATGGCAGCTGGGTATAGTGGCACATGCCTATAAATCCAGTAGCTGAGGAGGCTGAGGCAGGAGGATCTTGAGTTCAAAGCCAGCCTCGGCAATGGCGAGGCGCTAAGCAACTCAGTGAGACCCTGTCTCTAATTAAAATGCAAAACAGGGTTGGGGATGTGGCTCAGTGATCAGGTGCCCCTCAGTTTAGTCCCTAGTACCCAAAAACAAAAACCAAAAAGAAAAAACTTGAATGGCAGCTCATATTTTGGGGGTACCGATGATTGAAACCAGGGGCACTTACTCACTGAGCCACATCCCCAGAGCTTTTGTTTTTTAATTTTTTGAGACAAGTTCTTGCTAAGTTGCTGAGGCTGATCTCAAACTTGCAATCCTCCTGCCTCAGGCTCCCAAATTGCTGGGATTATAGGCATGTGGTACCATACTGGGCCATGGCTCATTTTTTTTTTAAAAAGAGAGGGGGGAGAGAGAGAGAGAGAGAGAGAGAGAGAGAGAGAGAGAGAGAGAGAGAGAGAGAGAGAGAGAGAGAGAGAGAGAATTTTTAATATTTATTTTTTAGTTTTTGGCGGACACAACATCTTTGTTGGTATGTGGTGCTGAGGATCGAACCCGGGCCGCACGCATGCCAGGCAAGCGTGCTACTGCTTGAGCCACATCCCCAGCCCCCATGGCTCATTTTTATAAACCTTAAAATCAGAGAATATTTTCTGGAATTCTGTCTCAACTTCAGTATTTTGGGGAGAGTAGTTCAAGCCTTAATTATTACTTCTAGAAACAATTTCTATCAGGGGAACGTAAAGCAATATTTCTTTGTCAAAGGAGTTTCCCAGGGCTGGGGTTGTGGCTCAGTGGTAGAGCACTTGCCTAGCATGCATGAGGCACTGGGTTCAAACCCCAGCACAACATAAAAATAAAATAAATATTAAAAAAGAGTTTCCCCAAAATATCTTTTTACTTAAAATGGTACATTAAATCATTTGTAACTATTTGAGAATGTCCTCTCACAATATAGAGATGAATTTTAACAACAACCAAAAAGGCCACGACTTAACATCCCTTAAACTCTTTTGAGCTGAAGCAAGGAGTTTTTCCAAGATGGCATAAACAAATCGATTTCTTTCAATCTTTGGTTTTGGTATGTTCGGGCTGAATTACATTGACTCATATTCCATATTTACCCAGTCAGCTGCAAGGGACTAGGGCTTACACACCTGCTGTGGAAGAAGCACTTGGTACTTCAAAATCTGATCCAGTCTCGGCATCAGCTGTTGTAATGGCAGGAAATGCTGCTCCTTTCTGTGCTATAATAAGCTGCTTTCTAATTTCTAGAGTCACATAGCCTGTACCATTAAAAACTGTCACTTATGGTCTTCCAAACACTGGAAGAGAGTCTTTCAGTGGAAGAAATTAAGTACTCTGCTACATTGTTTATCACAAAATATCAGGAAGCCCTGTTACTTTGATCAATTCCAATTCAGTGTTGTGAAACATATCACCCTCCCTCACATTACTCTGGATTATATGAACTTTATTTCTAGTTTGAGAAAAAATGTATTCTGTAGAAGCTCTCAAAACATCAATCTTCCCAGCAAGGACCAAGGGCCAAGACAAGGTCTCACAAAGTTGGAGGCTACCCCTAAACTTGCAATCCTTCTGCCTCAGCATCCCAAGTAGCTAGGATTACAGGTGTGCCCCACAGCGTCAGGCTAATCTATGTGCTTGTAGCAAAGATAATGGTTATCTCACATGAGGGATTATTTTAGTCTGTTTTCTGTTGCTTTAACAGAATACTTGAGAATGGATAATTTCTTTATAAAGAAAAGAAGTTTATTTTGGCTCACAGTTCTGAAGGCTGGAAGTCCACAAGTATGGTGCCAGTATCAGGCAAGGAACTCAAGCTGTTTTATCTCATGGTGGAAAAAGAAAAGGGTCACATGGTGAATGAAAGAGGAAGCAAAAGAGAGCCAAGGAAACCAAATTTGATTTCATAACTTATTCTCATAATAACTAGGCTCTTCTCATGAGAACTAACTCATTCCCTCAAGAATGGAATTAATCCCTTTAAATACTCTTTTTTTTGGAGCTGGGGTTGGGGATCAAACCCAGGTCCTTACATGTGCCAGATAAGAACCCTGCCATTGAGCTCCATCCCCAGTTCTTTGTATTTTTTAAAAAAATATTTATTTCTTAGTTTTAGTTGGACACAATATCTTTATTCCATTCATTTATTTTTATGTGGTGCTGAAGATCAAACCCAGGGCCTCGCACATGCTAGGCGAGCACTTTACTGCTGAGCCACAACCTCAGCATCCCCAGCTCTTTGTATTTCGATGCAGAATCTCACTGTTGCCCTGGCTGGCCTTGAACTTGTCATTTTCCTGCGTCTGCCTCCTGAGTTGCTGTGATCACAGGCATGCACCACCACAGTGCCTGGCTAAAGTTACATTCTGTCATTCAAGTGTATAGTGGCAGTGAGACATCAAAGAGGATTATGTCTAGCATGTCTGGAAACGTGGGCCAAAAGGCCAGAGAACTAACCACTGGAGATTTAATTTGGGAATGATCAATATAGAAATGGTCTTTAGAGGTTTGAGAATGAGTGAGATTACCATAGGAATTAGCATAGGTAGCAAATATAGCCCAAGCACCTGGAGGGACTAGTACTTTATAGAGGTTGGGTAGAGGAGAGCCACCAAAGCACACTGAGAAAGAACAGAAGAGTTCAATGTCAGACATATCACAAGAAGAGAGCAGAGAGGAGATGAACGCTCATGTTGAATGTTGCTGAGATAAGATAGTCAAGCTGGGCACAGTGGTGTACACCTGTGATCCCAGCTACTCGGGAGGCTGAACTAGGAGGTTCTCATGTTTGAGGCCAGCCTGGGCAACTCAGCGAGACGCTGTCTTAAAATTAAAAGTAAAAACTGCTGGGGATATAGCTCAGTGGTAGAGTGCCCCTGGGTTCAATCTCCAGCACTACAAAATACATACATACATGAAGACAGGAAAAGGACAAACTGCATCTGGCGACATGAAGATCATTGGTATCATGGTCAAACATGAATTTGGTAGAGTGGTGAGGGTAGGAGCTATATTAGAAGGAGTAAGAGGGAATGGGAAGAAGTGAGAAAACAAAATTATTTTCAGAAGTTTGGCTATAAAGAGGAACAGAGAATTGGGGTTGTGGTTGGAGGGGCGAGTTTGGTCAAAGGAGTTTTTCTTTCTTCTCCAGGAATGGAAGCTATCATACATGTTAGATGAAAATAGATTCAGGAATGAGGCAGAAACAGATCATACAGGAGGAAGATGCAGTGACCTTAGGAGTGAATAAATTCTCAGGAAAGAGGAGGAACTTACTATTCTGGTCATGACAAAATAATTGATACCAGTTGTAAACAACAATTTTCAGATATCAGACAACAAACAGCACAGGACTATTTTAAGAAGGAAACTGGGTTTCTAGCTAGAGGCACTTTCCAGACCACGGTACAGGAAGGGGGTTCCTGGCAGAACAGGGAGTCTTACTGATTCATTAACACAAACAAGCCAGTAGTGTAGAAAGGAGAAAACCAGAAACACTTGATAAACTGCTAAGTAAGGAACAGAGGAAAGAAGTAACAAGGAATGGATGGGACAAACACAAAATAATAAGTTGAAACACTTTAAGCCCAAATTTTAAATGTAAATGGATTAAACAGACCAATGAAAAGGCAGACATTATTAGACTTTTTTAAGAAGTAAGATTGAGCCAGGCTCAGTAGTGCACACCTATAATCTCAGAGGATCAGGAGGCTGAGGTAGAAGGATCACAATTCAAGGCCAGCTTCAGCAATTTATCAAGGCCCTAAGCAACTTAGCAAGAACTTGTCTCAAAATAAAAAATATAAGGGCTGGGGTTGTGGCTCAGTGGCAGAGCAGTTGCCTAGCATGTGTGAGGCACTGGGTTTCATTCTCAGCACCACATAAAAATAAATAAAATAAACATCCATTGGCATTTAAAAAAAATCTTAAAAAAAATTAAAAAAGGGCTGGGGATGGGGCTCAGTGGTTAAACACCCCTGCATTCAATCCCCAGGACCAAAAACCAAACAAACAACCCCCCCCAAAAAAATAAATAAAAAAAGAAAATGGAAAAAGTTTATACCATGAAAAAAACTAAGCATAAGAAAGCTGAACTATGGGGCTGGGATTGTGGCTCAGCGGTAGAGTACTTCCCTAGCATGTGCGAGGCCCTGGGTTTGATCCTCCACACCACATAAAAAAAAATCAATAAAATAAAGGTGATTGTGTTTTTCTACAACTAAAAAAACATTTAAAAAGAGAAAGCTGAACTACCTTTCTTTATACGTTTATACTGAAGAAAGCAGACTTCAGAAGGCATATTACCAGAAATCAAGAGAGCATTTCATAATAATAAAAGGGTCAATTCATCAAAAACATGTGACAATTACAAATGCTTATACACTCAATAAAAGAATTTCAAAATACATGAAGCAAAATCTGGTAGAACTGAAGGAAGAAAGATGAATACACATATATAGAACATTCTACCTGACTATAGAATATATACTTTTAAAAAATATACATGGACTATTCACCCAATTGAACCACATGCTAGGCCACAAAACAAGTCTCAATAAAATAGAATAAATTCTCTGCCTCAATGGATTAAATTAGCAACAAACAGCAAAATGATAATCTGAAAAATCTCCAAATATAGTTGGCCCTCTGTATCCACGGGTCCAGATCCATGGATTCAACCAACCATGGATGGAAAATATTCAAATAATTGCATCTGTACAGAATGCAGAATGTTTGTCATTATTCCATAAACAATAAGGTATAACTATTTACATAGCATTTACATTGATAAGTTATTATAAGTAATTTAGAGATGATTTCAAGGATGTATATGGATTCCATGCAAATATTGTGCCACTTTATGCAAGGGACTTGGAAACAAGGATCTTGGAAACAACTCCCTGCAGATACCAAGGGACAACTGTATTTGAAAATTAACACATTTCTAAGTAAGTCACTGAGTAAAGGAGAAATTAGAAAACAGTATGAACTGAATGCTTAAAAAAATATGACATCCAAATGTATTGAATGTAGCTAAAGCTGTGCTAAAATGGAAATATATAAGACAGGCATGGTGGTGCACACCTGAAGTCCCAGAGGCTTGGGAGGCAGAGGCAGTAAGATCACAAGTCTGAGCCAGCCTTGGCAATTTAGTGAGGCCCTAAACAACTTAGTGAGACTGTGACTTAAAATAATAAATAAAAAGGGCTGAGGATGTGGCTTAGTGGTAAATTGCTCCCAGGTCCAATCCTCAGCACCCCCACCGCCACCGCCCTATACAAGAGAGAAAGCAAGATATGTGGTGCATGCCTGTGTCCCAGTTACTTCGGAGCTGAGGCAGGAGGATCACTTGAGCCCAGGAGTTTGAGCCCAGCTTGGGCAATATACTAAGAACCCCCTCAACACAAAAGAGGAAGGAAGAAGGAAGAGACTTAAAATCAGTGACTTAAATGCAATACTTTAGGAAGCTGGAAAAAGATGAGCAAATTATATCTAAAATAAGCAAAAGAAAGGAACTGCTCAAGAGTGAAAATCATGGGCTGGGATTATAGCTCAGTTGGTAGAGTGCTTGCCTTGCATGCACAAGGCCCTGGGTTCTATCCTCAGCACTAGAAAGAAACTAAAACAGCCAAAATGACAGCAACAAAAACCTCAAAACAAAACAAAACAAAACAACATTTCCACAACAACAACTTCAGGTGCAACTGGCTTCACTTATGAATCTATCAAACATTTAAAAAATAAATAACATTAAATATGTATAAGAACACAAGAGAATTATCTCAGCTACTCTAGAGGCTGAGGCAGGAGCATCGCAAGTTCAAGGCCAGCCTGGGCTACTTGGTGAGACCCTGTCTCAAAAAATAAAAGCTGGGGGTGTAGCTCAGTGGTAAAGTACTTGCCTAGCATGCATAAGGCCTGGGTTCTATCCCCAGCACACAAAACAAAATGGGAGAGAATGATTTCCAGTGTATTCTATGAGGCCCTGAGAGGAAAATCAGAAAAAAAGATATTACTAGACATGAAGACCAATAGCCTTTATGAACATAGATACAGAAGTTCTCAAGATATTAGCTAATGAATTCAGCAATATATAGAATGATAACATACCGTAACCAAATATAGTACTATTTTTAGGTCTGGTATAACATTTGAAATTCAATGTGATTTATCACATACATGAATAGAATAAAGGAGAAAAATCACATAATCATCGCAATAGCTGCTAAAATATCATTTGAAACATTCAGTAATGCTTCCTCCAGTTCAACAACCATTTATAATAAGAAAATTCTCAAACATCTAGGATAAAATGATAAAATTCATCTATGCCAGTCCTATGGCTACCATCATAATTAGTGGTGAAAAACAACACTTCATCTAAGACTGAGAACAAGACAAGGATGTTCACTTTTACCCTTTGTATTCAACATTTGACTAGAGACTGTAGCCAGTGTACTAAGTCAAGAAAAAGAACTGAGATATATAGATTGTAAAGGAAGAAGTAAAACTGTCTTTACTTGCCGATGAAATGGTTGTACATATAGATTCTCCCAAGGTATTTATCCCCAAAGCACTAGAACTGGTAAGTGAATTTAACTAAAATCGGAATATATGGCCCATATATAAAACTCAACTGTATTTATATATATATTACCAACGAACAACTAGTAAATGAAATGAAGGTACTACTTACAATGAAATAAAAAACCACGAACTACCCAGGCACAGTGGTGCACACCTGCAATTCCTGCGGCTTGGGAGGCTGAGTCAGGAAGATCACTAGGGCAAAGCCAGCCTCAGCAATGGCGAGGCACTAAGCAACTCAGTGAGACCCTGTCTCTAAATAAAATACAAAATAGGGCTGGGGATGTGGCTCAGTGGTCAAGTGCCCCTGAGTTCAATCCTCAGTACCCGCTCAGAAAAACTATGAACTATGTGAGGAAAAACTTAATGATGTTAAAGTATGAAGCTGCAGCACTGTGGACCTATTCCCAGTCTGAGCCTGGCTACCTGGGAGTAGAAACAACAGCCCCCAAAGGATGAGCAGCCTGGAGTTTGGGCTGGAAACTCAAGAACCCTGAGACGTGACGTGCTAGAAAGCTCAAGGCTTTCAGAGCAAGAAATTGTACAAATATAGCCAGATATTGAAAGGTAAGTTTTTATTATGCAAGGACAACTTGGACTTCACCAATGCCTAGCTTCATGGGGGCATGTAGTGTGACTCATGATTGTGAACACAAAATCACTGTAAGCCTGTGCTACAGCCCTGGGCTACTTTTGAAGAGGACATTTAGTTGCACAAAACCTGACTTGCTTTTAAAAATGTGAGTCACATTTTCTTTTTCCCCAAAATATTGCTCTTCCCTTTCTGCCTCATCCCCAACTTCCTGCTTACTTGGGGCCTCTGTCTGGGTGACACAGGGCTTAGCCTTGCCAGACCTTGGGTAGCAGCCTCTCTGCCACGACCAGTGCCTGGGCCTGAGGCTGACACTTTGGTCTCTGGAGTCTGACTGGGCTTGGAGCCCATCTACGGTGCCTAGGGGTGGTCTGGCTAGCGGGTGGTCACATTAGGCTAGCTCCTGGCTCTCCAGGGCAGCCTGCAGACAGGAGCCCAAGGCAGGGGGCACTGCTGGATTCTCTGGGATTTTAGAACTGTCTTGCCTCTACTAGTGGACTGAAGCACAAGATAGCCATACTTTCTTTTCCAAATTACAAGTGACTGTAGAATGGCTGCTTTTCCTCAGTTTTAGGAAAGTCCAGAGATGGGTTAAGGGCTGCTGCAGATGCCCTGCCTAGCTCAAGGGAGCCAGCTCCCACTGCACCAGCAGTCCCACTTGACTCTGGCCACTAGCCTGTTCAGCTGGCAGCCTTTAAATATGCACCAGCCCACCCCTTAGATGATATCTGCTTGCCTCGCCCCCAAGTGATGGACTAAAGGAAGGCTTCCGAGATGTTTTGTCCTATCAGTGGCTTCCAGCAGCCCTCCTGGCTCTGCCTCTGCCCACACCCCCTGAGCTGCAGGGGCCACCACCCACTCTTCCCTGCCACGACAGGTCCCCACCCCTGCTGCCTGTAGGCTGCTGAGAGGGTCATGTGCAATGAGAACTTCCAACCATGAGAACTTTGACTTCTGGGTCTGGGGGATCTACCCAGGTGGATAAATCAGCTCTGAAATTCGTCACTCTCTTCAGGTCCCTGTCTGTTTTCATGTTCCAGGTCCAAGCCTAGGAAGAGGAAAAACCACTTAGCAAACAGGGGCAGGCTCCCTGTCTGCTTGAAGCCCTGGGCCATGCTTCTTTCTCAGCTCCTGGGGAACTCTCTGGAATCAACTGAGGGCTTTTATTTCTAAGCAGCTCTTCAAATAGTCCCTGGAGTGGAAAATTCCTGCTGGGGCTTCATATTTTCTGGGAGCAAGGGGAACTGGCATCCTCAGGTATTGTCTGTCCTCAGGTGGTGGGGGACCTGGGCCACCAACTTCCTATGGGAGACATGGGGGACAGGCTAGGCTGCTAGCCACCATTAGAAGGAGTGGCCTGCCTGGCCAGCCCACACCCTTGGTGAGTGGAGGCCTTGTCCGTGCAGTCAGAACAAATGCTCTGCTGTTCGGAGTTGGCATGGGGAAGTGCTTCTGTGTACCCTGGAGGTTGGTCATCCAGCTGCAACATGTGGGTAGGGTTGGGAGGGGACTCCCCTGGGGGCTGGATCCCTGGGAAGCTGAGTTGGAAGTGTCCCCAGGTACCTGGGACAGAGCTTGATGACAGCAGCTGCAGGCTGTCCAGGACCCCATCCTCATACAGGGCCAGCTTCTGCACCATTTTCTGTCGGGCTGGGTTGATGATGATCTGCGGTGGCTCTGACGACGACGAGGATAAGGCAGAGTTGCCCAGGGGTGATCCTGGGGCAGAGATAGCACCCTCTTAGCTGTCCTTAGCAACTCTTGGTGACACTCTAGCCTCACAAGTCTTCCCAGCACCAAGTCTAGCACCCTGCCTCACCAGCCTCAGGACAGAATTCCTTAGCAAACTCTGAGGCCAGGGCTGAGGGGACCCAGCTCTCAGGATAGGCAAGGAGCCCAAACACAGCCTTCCTTGTTTTGGGCTTGCAGGAGTGGGGCAGAAAGGGACTGTTGGCTTTCTCTCATCCACAGGGCATGAGCAGGGGAGGGAAAGCATGACAGCACCAAACCATTCTCCATGCCCCTGTGGCCTTGAGCTTGCTAAGGACATAGTGAACTGAACTACTTGGCCCCAATTCTTTCCTCTTCTGATGGCCTGGGTGGGGAATATGGGGGATATTGCCAAAGCAGGCATCTGGTCCCTCTTCTGAACACCCCAGCTACCTTCCATGCATGTGGGCCGAAGGCCTGGGCCACTCCCCCAGCTTGACTCTCCAGCGGTGTCCCCCTGAGTACAGCCAGCCTCTTTGAGGGGTGCTGGGCCTGAGGGGCAGCTTGGGGACAAGTGCCAGGAGTGCAGGGCAGCAGAGAGGCCGGATACACTCTCGTCGCTCTCCACAGGCTGGTTGGGGCTTTTCAGGAGCTGCTGGGCAGCCTGGGCTGGGGCTTGTGAGGGCATTGCCAGGGGCTGCCATGGGACACCCCCACTCTGGACACTGCCAGTGGTAGACACATAGGAGTTCTCCTGTGGGGAAGTAGGGCTAGGGTTGGCAGCTTCTGGTTCCCAAGTAGGCCCTGCCACTGCTTCCTGCAGCTTCTCCAGCCTCTTGTACACCTATGTGGAGAGAAAGACTCTTAAGACATGCAGAGCCAACCTCCTTGTCAAAGCACAGGCCTGCCCTAGGTCATCTAGCACCTACTCTGGGGCTTAGATTGCTGTGGCAGGCCACATACAGCTGCTCTGGGAGCTGCAGGAACCACCAACCCAGCACATCCGACAGCTGGAAAAGCTCTGCCCCTTGCTCCTTTGTTCCTGTCACAAGGAGTGCCGAGAGTCATGGCCACCAAAGCCAAGGACTCTTATTCTTCTCTTTTGCAGTATCCCTAAGCTACACCCTCAGCCTGTTTTATTTTGAGATGGGATCTCACCAAGTTGCTGAGGTCAGCCTCAAACTTGGGGTCCTTCTGCCTCTGCCTCCCAAGAACTCTATTTTCAACTGTAACCAGAGGGAAGAGGAGGGAGGACCAAGGAGGGAAGAAAAAAAGGCAGATGCAGTAGCACAGTGTCCCCAGTACAGGACATGGTAAGAGTCCTTTCCTTTTATCACAGACAAGGAATCAAAGCCCCATCCAGCAAAGCAGGTCTGCAGAGTTCTTTGGTTCAGTGGATCACTGCTCCAAGTAGAACCAAAGGACAAGCAAGGGACGTTGGGAGACGTGTCTGTAGAAACAGACCCAGCAGGCACTGTGTTTAGCTTGCTACCCAGTAGGGCTGGCCACCCTCCCCACAGGCAGCTGGATTTCCCAGGGCTACCTGGGTCATGGGGGGTCTCTTCTTGGCCCGCCGGTGCAGGCAGCAGCAAGCTACCTGACCCAGGACCAGGCCCAGCTGGGGCAGGCACGGCCCAGGCCTGGGGTCCAGGTGCTTCTTATAAATCTGGGCAGCGATGGGAGCAGCCCAGGCATCTGTGGCTGCACCTCCTTGGAGAGTGGTCTGGGTGCTTTTCAGGGCTACTCCGGCCTCCTCAGCCTCGTCTTCAATCAGGTCTTTCTGTGGGACAGGTACAGTGAGCATGGCTTCTGGGTGGCCAGAACTTCAGCTGGATTCCCCACACTCGTGCACTCAATAGTGTGGTCTTCTTTCTCCAGATTTATTGAACATGCACTGTGTGTCCAGTGCTGCCCCAGGCTCTAGGGATACAATGACAAACAGAACACCCTGGGCCCTACTACACCAAGCCAATTTCTTGGCAGGGGAAGACAGACACCAACAAACCTACTGGCTTGTTAGCAAAGCCCATGAGGCCTGAGCAAGAGGTAAAGGAAGGAGAGGTCCAATTTGGTTCACAGCTTGGCTGAGCTGAGTCCCTGTTGAGAGCCACAATGGATAGAAAGCCCCTACACAGGAGAAGTTTGTAAAAGGAAAAGAGCAAACAGTGGCCAAACAAGTTCTGGGTCCAGGAACTGTCTGAATGCTGCCTGTATGTTAAGTCTTCTTTGCACACAGGGAAACTGAGGCTCAGCAAGGAGCAGGAATTTGCTTCAAGGCCCGGGTCTCATGTCTCTCAGCCCCGACACAGTACACAGTGGGACAGTCAAGAATGCAGGAGTGCGGGTGGAGCACTGACCTGCAACTTGTCAGGTAGGGCCTAGGGAAAGGCTTCCTAGTCTGCCCAATTCTCTACCACTGCATTTTCCAGGCCCCTGCCTTCTCTGAGTTCCACTACAGCTCTGGTCCTACAGCACCAAGACTGTCCTCATTCCTGTCCCCAGCCCAGTTGGGGTCTGTCAGGGCCCACAGAATCTACAGAAGAGACAGGTTTCTCCTTGCAAAGTAAAGGAAGCTGTTCAGGGCCCTGCCCACTTTTAAAGATGAGTCAGCAGCAGCAGCAGTGGCAGCCTTCTGTTGGACACTGCGTTCTGGATCATTCACCCTCTGGGGCTGCACCTGTTGATTGCCAGGATCAGTACCTCCCTCCCTTTCTGCCTTCCCTCAGGAGGCTCACCAGATACTTGGTCCTGGCTCCATGTGTCCTCACAGCCCTCTGGCCAGCCAGGGTCTCCAGCACTACCTAGAGGGCAGGGTGGAGAGTGTTGCCCCATACCGTGGCAGGGAGGTGCTGTGTGCAGAGGAAGCCTCTGGGGTGGGCATGGATCAGGGTTGACAGGGGTGTGGCCCTGGGGTGGCAGAGGAGGACTGGCTCCTGGCAGGGACGGAGCCAGGTGTTATGGTACCACAGTGTAAGCAATTTGGAGGGCCTGCCTGAGGTAAAAGGATGCAAAATTAAGCCAGGAGTGGTGGTGCACACCTGTATCCCAGCTACTTGGGAGGCTGAGGAAGGAGGATTGCCAATTTGAGGCCAGACTCAGCAACTTAGACCCTGTCTCAAAATAAAATGCAAAGGGCTGGGGCATAGCTCAGCAGTAGAGGGCGTGCCTAGCATGCAGCAGGCCCTGGGTCTAATCCTCAGTACCAGAAAAAACAAAAACAAAAACAAAAAACACAAAGAATACAAAATTACAAACACAAAATCAGGTACAGGGGAAGGAAGGAGACTGCAAGGCAAGGAGTGCTCTGGAGCTGAGGCTTTCTTTGCTCCTTTCCTGGATGACCTTTGGCCTTCACACACAATACTCCAGGCCTTCCTACCTTTAGCTACTGGTGGCTTTTCCTCCCTCCCCACAGACCAGTACACAAGCTAGCAGCTCACCACCCCAAAGCTGAAGGTGTCAGTGTCCACGGCCAGCCGGCCCGTCTTGATGTACTCCTCAGGCAGGTAAGCCAGGGTGCCCCGCACAGTGTGTGTCCGGGCCACAGCACTGCTCTGGCCAGGGTTGGTCCCTGCAAAGCGGCTGAAACGGGCCAGGCCAAAGTCTCCCAGCTTGGGCATCAGTCTCTCATCCAGAAGGACATTAGAACTTGAGGAGGAAAGAGAGGCATCAGCCCAGGCTTGGCCCTGGCCTACTCTGTCCTCCACACCCAAGTGGCCCTGATGAAACTGGACTGGAGGCTGTCAGTCTGCTACCTTGCCCATGTATGGTGGCTAGCACTGCCTTGTGTGTCCCAGTTGCTGCTGAATCCCAGGGTGTCCTTATAACAACTTGCTTCTGCTCATCAGTGGGGCCCATTGGTGTCCTCATTTCCAAACCTGTGCCATGCAGGGATCCTCAATGCCCTGGAACCCCCAGCTGTGAGGTCCCAGGCTGAGCCCATCCCTATATCAGCAGAACTAGGCAAGCTGCCTCTCCCTGGGACACTGGGCAGGGCTCCACAACAAGCAGGGGATACTGCTTCCCTGACCAAAGGTTCAGTCTCTGCAGCTCTCCCAGGGCCCTCCTCACCTCATATTTTTAAATATTTTTTTAGTTGTCGATGGACCTTTATTTTATTTATTTGTTTGCTTATTTACTTATTTATATGTGGTGCTGAGAATTGAACCCAGTGCCTCACACATACTAGGCAAGCGCTCTACCGCTGTGCCACACCCCAGCCCCCTCCTCACCTCTTGATGTCTCCGTGGATTAGGCTGGGGCTGTCCTGATGTAAAAACTGAATGGCCCGGGCTGTGCCCAGAAGGATGTCTAGCCGCTGAGTCCAGGAGAGAGGAGGGCAGGCTTCAGCCTGGGGTGACAAAAGGAGCAAAGATGGGGTCTTGAGGGAGGCTGGGGGCAGTTGTTCCTTGACCCCAACCCTCTACCCACTTGTCACTGTGTGGCCTGGAAGAAGCCAGCTATTCCATTATCTGAGTCTCAGTTTCCCCTTCTGCCTCTGCCTCCCAAGAACTAAATCCATGATTTAGTTCACGAATGGGAGGAGAAGCAGCTCCTCTAAGACTCTCCAAGGCACTGTGAGCTGGGATAGTGGGGATGTTTCTAGGATTCACAACACAATGTGTGGGGCATAGATTTCTGAAGTTTATTCCTTTGTCCTTGGGTGATCAGGAAGGTGTCAAGGACATTCTCCCCACTCACCCCCAACACAGCCTGAGTGAGAAGGCCAGGAACCTCTTGTCTTGTGTGCGCTTGGCTCTTGTGCCTCATGAGCATGTCACTCAGGCAGGGCCAAGCCTCTGGGCAGCCTGTGCCCATGGATCCCCTTTCCTCAAAGGCTATGCTGATAAAATCTTCCAGCTGCTGTGCTTGCATGGAGCAGAAGCTTGAGCCAATAATCCCCCTTTTAGAATAGTAGCCAGGAAGAGGGCACAGGAAAGAGTTCTGCAGAAAGCAGTGATCCACCTTGGGCCAAACCTTGAGCTAGGTGCCATGGAGGTGCTGATAGCCCAGGCCCTGTGCTGGTCCTGTCCAGGTGCAAGAATGTTGTGAGTCCCAGCAAATGCGGTAGGTGAGGTGAGCCTACCTGGAAGTGGAGACGGTCTTCTAGGGAGCCATTGGGTAGGAACCCGTAGACAAGGCAGTAGAAGCCACTCTCAGCACAGTAGCCAGCAAAGTCCACAATATTTGGGTGACGAAACCTGTTTGAAAAGGTAAAGCCTGAGCCCTCTGGTTTTCCAGGCTCCACCACTTCCCATCTGGCCAGACTGGGTGGGCAGCCCTTGTTGTACCCTCACTTTGGCTGGCCCTGGCAGGCCTCAGTAGCTAAGGTAGCCATGTCCTATGGTATGCAGTCCTGGTGCCTGATGGGGCCATGTACAGCTCTCTCCCTCTGCCTTGAGCCAGAGGGACCCCTGAGGCTCACCTTGATAGCTGTTTCACCTCAGTCAGGAAGCTCTGCTTCACCACAGTCCACTCTAGGTCAGCCTCCTGCAGCCCCAGGCATAGTGGGAGAAGGGGCAGGGAAAGTAGACAGTCACTTCCAATGCTACCTAACCCAGGTCCAGGACAAGGGAGGGGGAAGGGTGTGTATGCCCCTTGAACTAGAATCAACACTAGGAGAATTGCTTGGGGGAAGCTTTAGAGTGGGGAGGGACTAGAGCAGTGAGGAGTAGTAGAGGGGAAGGGCTGGAGAAGCAAGGGCCAGAGGACCTTCCAGAGATTTCACCAGGATGCTATACCTACCTCTTTCAGCCTCTTCACGGCATAAGTCGTATTCCTCATCACTGCCTGGTACACACACCCAAAGCCGCCCTCCCCAATCCTGAGCTCCTCAGAGAAGTTGCGAGTTCCCTGGGAAATCTCACAGAGGGGCCAGCAGAATGGGGAGGAGTGGGCCCCCTGCAGTAGGGACACTGTGCTCTTTGGAATTAGCTGTTGGAAGAGACCCTGTGTCAAGTGAAGTCACTGTGTCTTCCCCTCTGCCCAGGCTGCAAGCTGCCCGAACCCCGGCTGCCTTCCAGTTGACTGGACTTGGCCAACTGGGGCTTTGAGGTGCATCAAAGACTGAGTTCCTTCCTCCTTGTGTAGAATTCTTTCCTGGGGGTGGGCAGGGGACACCTACCTTGGTAGAGGAAGGGACTGGAGACAGCAGTGGTGGCTGGACAGTAGAAGGGCTTGGAACAGGGAAGAGCTCAGGACCTGAATGAATCTGGGAGCCTGGAAAAGCTTCATAAAGACACCAGTGAGAGGCAGGCAGAGACCCAGAGACCAGCAGCAAGGTCTACAGCCAGGATCATGGTCTAGGTGGCCCTTTCCTCAGGCCTATCAAACCCCAAACCTAGGTCCTCTTACCTGGGGAGGGGAGGGTGGAGGCTGAGGAATGCAACTTCCGGGGGCTCCCGGCCTCGGCCTTAAAGGGTTCAGAGTTCTTGCTGGGCATCGGGACAGTGGTGCTGGGGGGTGGAAGAGGGGTGGAAGGGTGCCCTGGGATGCCGAGGAGGAAAAGGAAGGTTGAGGCCCAGGTGGGAGTTCTTCTTGTGGTCCCGCCCCCTCGTTGGGCTCCGAGCCTGTGTCCTCCCATGGGTCCCCCATCCCCAGGGTCCCTGGGGGGCTGCGCGCGCTCACAAGACGTGATGATATCCCGTGCGCGCAGCAGCTGCAGGTGCGTGAGGATGTGCACGAGGTCGGCCACGCGCGCGTTGCGGTTGATCCAGGGCCACAGGACGCTGGCGGTGCGCTGCTCAGAGCGCTCGCACAGCCGCAGCTCTGTCTGGTCGCGTACGATCAGGGCCGCTGCGGGGCGGGGGGCGTCAGGCATCGACGCCAGGAGCCCGGGCCCCCCGCTCCGCCCCCCGCCGGCCGCCACCACCCACCGAACTGGCACCAGTCAGCGGGTTCCAGGGCGTCCATCACTTTGTAGAATCGGCACATGACCCAGGGCGGAACCTCATACAAGAAGTGCTGGGCGCCGGGAACCGCGGGCTCCCCCGGGCCTGGCCCCCCAGCCATTGCCACTGCCGCCGCCGGCCCGGGGCCTCTTGGGGCCACGGCGGGCGCAGGCCTGGGCCTGGGCCGGCCAGGTTCGCGGACACTGACTCACTTCCCCTTCAAGCCGGCCTCGTGCAACGCCCGGCGGGGCGGAAGAGGCGGCGCTCGGGTCCGCCGCCATCTTGCGCCCCGCCGCTGCCGCCACTGCCCTTGGCCACACGGGGGCGCCTCGCCGCGCCAGAGTGAAGGGGCCCTGGTAGGAAGCGGTCCCCCCCACCCCGGGGTGGCAAGTGAATTGGAGGCCCACGACCACAGACCTTCACCACGGTGTAGTGGGAAGGGTGGACTTTCAGGAGTAGAGGCCCTCTGAATGGGGCTCTGAAGGATGAACGACTCCCATTTCTGGGGACAGAGGTTATGGCACAGGTACAGGATGTTTCAGAAAGGCGGCTTCTGCCAAGCCTGGTGAACGTCACTGGTAGGCCCAGTTAAGAAGTTTTGGCTTTATTTGGGAGGCAGAGAACATCAGTAGAATTCTAGGCAGGAAGGGGTCAGATGTGCGCCACAGAAAGGCCCCCAGGTTGACTGCTCAGCTGGTGACAGGCTGGATGCAGAGAGAACTGTACACCAAGCTACCTCCTGTGCCCTGGATCTCATCTTTCTCACTCCTTCACGAACCTGCACCAGCAATTGTTAGGTCTTGGAAATATCTGCCACATTTCCTTCTTTGCTGGCTCCTCACTAGCACGTGAACACATTTAATGTTTCTTCACAACAGGATTTTGCTCCACTTCCAGCTTCTGCTGTCCCTCCTCTTTTCTGTCACACTTCTGGTCAGTTTGTACCTTTCCCTGTGGGGAAGGCAGTCCAGAAACTTCTCCTACCCTCTTTTCTAAACCTTACATCAGTCAGTCACCAAGACCTATGTGGCTGAGGTCACAACCTATGACCTCAGCCACCTAAGTCTCTTTTGCTTATTTCCTCATTTTTTAATATTGGATATTGAACCCAGGGGCACTCTACCACAGAGCTACATCCCCAGCCCTTTTCATTTTTACTTTGAGATAAGGTCTTGGTAATTTGCTGAAGCTGGCCTCAAACTTGCCATCCTCCTGCCTCAGACTTCTAACACCAGCCCTTCCACCCCTTGTGTTCTTCACCCATGGATTTCTCTGGCCACATCTCAGCAGCAACTACTTTCCTAAGGTCTCACTGAATTCTGAGCCCCACCCCTTCCCTAGAGGCCCACTGCCCTTGCCATTATTCATTACCTCTTACCTGCATGAATGTGCTACCTTTCTGAAGGGGCTCACTGCTCTGTTGATCTTCCTGGGGTACAATCACACCACAGCATTTTATTGCATAAGACTTTCCCAAGATTCCCAAAGCCCATGGAGTCCCACCTTTTTACGGTGGCCTACAGGGCTGATCGGTGTATCCCCTGCCCACCCAAGAGTATAGACCTCTGCACACATCAGTGGTCTTAAGCCATTCAGAACCCCTGAGGTGTCCTGAAATATATCTAGCATGCTGTCCCTCAAAGCTGTGAGAATGCAAATGCTACTGGCATACCCTTTACCAGAAGGTTGAGCTCAAACAGCTGTGGTGAAAACTTCCCAAGCCTCCCCACTATACCTGTCCTCTTGTGCACATCTTCCTAAACTCCCTGAAGCTCCACACCTCTGTGCTTATCTGACCTTCCCACTGCACAGGAAACCCAAAGGTAGCAATGGGGCCTCTTTTCTCCAGCTGGATGTATCCTTGTAAGGCAATATTCTGATAGTCCCTCTTGCCTTAATCCCAAATGCAAGGAGTTTCCCCTATCCACTAGCTTATCCTCTCAGGAATTTAGAACTGTTTCCAGAAACAAGGTCTTCCCAAGACCCATGAATGGTCCCCACTAGAGCCTCTTCCCTGAAGCTACAGCCACTGTAGCCAGTCTTGAAGATGAGGGCGACCGGGCCCTGGGCCCCAATGGCTTCTCATGGAACAATCTTCACTGTGATATATACCAACTCCAGTATCCCAAATTATTATGCACATATGTGCTGAGCTCTATGGTGCAAAGACTTGGTCCTCCTTGGGCACTGAGGGAAATGAGCTCCAGGAACAGGTCTAGCACACAAGAGATGTTCAATGTATATAGGTTGCATTTTCAATTCTCTCATTTAACATTCAAGGCCAGGACTTAGAGGGGACTTTTTAGTAGCTGTGCCCACATATGCAGGTGAATCTGGACTCTGGGTGACTCCACTGTCCCACTGCTCCATGCCATTGTCCTCTCCTTCAGCCTAGCACCAGCATGAGCACAGCTGTAGCCTGAGTGAGTACCCTTATAGGAAGCCAGTGACAACAGGGCCTCCTTTGCACATGCCCTTTCCAGGTCAGGGAGCCACATTAGCTGTCAGCAGAGGCCATGCAAGGGTCTCAGCTACAATGGACCACAGGAGTCAGAGTTGGGCGGAGGGTATCCGATAGCATCACAGCACATTGGAACTTAGGAGGTGCCCTGCCATATTGGTAAGGAACAGTAAGTTGTGCAGCAGGCAGACTTAGGCCACACCCTTCCTATCATACAGTGGAGCAGTAGGCCTGGAAAGTACTGACTTGGAGCAGGATAAGGAGGATGCCAGGAAGGCCAGCATATGAAGCAGGCTTCCTTTCCCTCCCATGACAGAGCAGTCCTGAGAGTGGCTATTGGTGTTCAGGGACAGCTGGATCAAATGTGCAACATACACCATGCTGTCAGGTGAGCTGGAGGGGACTGCTGACTTACAATGAAAGCCCAGACCTTGAGTCACTTTCACAGAGAGATTTATCGAGAATGCTAACAGCACAGGATACAGTACTTCCCAACAAAAGGTGCAAACGCGTCACTTAGAAAGGCATGCTGAGTATTCTTTGCTTTCACATGTATTAAAAAACTTACAAAAATAAAATAAAACTGCGTGCTGCCCATCTTTTCAAATAGTAAAAGAACCTTATGAAAAAACCACTTGATTTTACAACAAAAGACACAAACGGACATTTTTATGTAAATTTATAAGGCAAACTCTTTATATAATAAATAGGTTACAGGGATTCAGTGGGGGGTGTTTTTGAAACGTATACAGGTACATTCAGACAGGTTTACTGAAATGGTACAAATTTCCTTAATAAATTGCCTTTTGTTTTTAAATATATCAGTGCTTTCAGTCATTTGGCTATACACAAAGAACCTTTTTTGAACACTACAAAAAAGCAATCAATATTTTTGTTTTTAAAACGACCTACTTATTTTCTAAAGTAATTGTCCCAAAACACAAAAACTGAAGGTGAATGCGACAGAGGGCTTTTAGAGACCCCCTCCAGCTAAGTCTGTCCTGGGCCTCTCCCAGTACCCCATGCATCCCCCAACTTCAGGCAGGCTTTCCAGCTGGAGCCAGCTCCCTTTAGTACAGGGTGGCCTGTCACTAGCAGCACTGTCTCACAGATCCATTTGGGAGGGGGCCAACATCCTGCCTTGTTTTTCCAGCTACTAAACTCCATGTGCAAATGGTCACTCAAGGCATCACTGTCCTTGCCTGAAGGCATTAAGGGAGCACCAGTCTGTCCCTGTTCTGAGAGCCCAGAACAATCTCAACCAAGGGTAATGGCTTCTGAGAAGGATCTGTTTGCTATGGAAAGGGAAGGGGGTGTGTCACATCCAAATTTTGCTGGGGATCAGATGAAAGCAGAGAGAGACAGCCAGTACCCTCCACTGTCATAACCCCCAGGATGGTAGGGAATAGAGATATATTAGTGCTGTATCCCTTGGAGGCAGGATAGGGCAGGAAAGAAGTGTTCTGACTGGTAATGCCCCTGGGGCATATCTTGGGAGACAAGAATGCCCCTTGCCCTTCCACCTGGCCTTATCCAGAAACAGCAGCAGTCAGGAGGGGAGTGGCCAATCCATCTGCCAACCCACCCCTAACCTGTGTCCACAGTGGGACATAGGGGCATGGGGAACCAGCTGCATACTCAGGCACAAGACCCTTCCTCCTCCCTCTTTAGCAGGGTCAGCTCTGCTCTCATATCCCCTCCTGGCTCTCCTTGAAGGAACAACAATCTTGTCTTTCCTAAAAATAACAATGATGGTAATAATCTGGGGGATGGGGAGCCAAAAGAATTCACTGGATGGAATAAAAACTGATTTTGCTCTGACTTTGAAAATGGCAACACATCAGCTTATTCGGTCTGTTGGCTTGGAATGGGACTCCAGGGCTCAACCTCTTTGAGTGGTTTCTGGATGATCTGGGCAGGGGTCATCTCTTCAGATTGCCCCTCTTGTCTCAGTCACCATTCCCCTCCTTCCGAATGCTTTTTTTTAAAAAAAGGTATCTAGAAGCATTTGTCTCTGGAACAATTACTTTAAACATGGTTACAATACAGACTTCAGTTCAAACACAGAAGAGATTTACTTAGCAAAGTTCCTTTCACCCACCAAAAATTACACAAATATAAGCCTCAACACCACAGTTAAGAGGACCAGTAGAAAGAACCTCAAGTTTGGAACACAAAAGGAGGGAAAAGAAAAACAAACCAAACCCAAACAGAAAAACCCCAGAAAGACAAGGAAAGGGTGAAGAAGGAAAGGGAAGGAGAGCAAACACAGCACACATTACAGTGTCCAGGTACACGGGGAGCCCAGCACGAGGAAAGGGCTCGGCACACATTGAGTAACAGTCCTGGTGATATTTGGTCATATATTCATCAACTACTGACTCTGGAGCGGCTGTTATTGATTGAAGCAGTGACAAATCAAATGGAAAAGGAGGCCGTGGTAGCAAGGGAAGGAGCAGGCTTCAAGTTCTGTAAGCCTTTTGCACTCCACTGTCCAGCTCCCCAGAAACACTGAACCGGGTGGGCCCTGCTCCATCCGGGCAGGGCTAGAGGTCACCAGGTGAGGCTAACTCAGGCGCTGATTTCACATCAGTCACAAAGCACACACGTAGACACCCACCTGTCAGTGGCCAATCAGCGGCAATGGCCTCTCATCTCCTCTGCCCCCATCCCAGGCTGGCTAGGAAAGAACGTCGCGACCCACTGCTAATACTGAACACATACTGAAACAGGCCCTGGGACATGGGCCCAGAGGCTGCCCAGCTCCAGTCCTCCAAGGGGCCTGAAGGTAGACCGGCCACTCAAAGGGCCTACGACCGTCTCTCTGTTGGATTCTGGCCTCAGAGAAGCAATGATATGGGGAGGGGTAGATTTTGGCCCTAGTGATTATAATGCTCTCTGCTTTGGAAGAACAAGTTTCTGGATTTTGTTTTTTGGTGTTTTTAATTACTTAAAAAATGATCAAAGAGAACTGTTACAGCTAAACTCTCTAGCGGTATTGCTCATTAAGAAATACAAAAGCAAATGCAATTACTCGTGGGAGAGAAGAGAAAGGGACACTTCTGGCATCTCCACTACTTCCTGGAGTGGACCCAGTGGACTGCCCCATGTGGTTCTGGGGTCCCTGACATTCTACCTGGTGTAGCTCATGGGTTCAGAGACAGGATAGGTCTCATCTCCCCTCCAGCCATCAGACCCAGTAAAGTAGGGAGGATGAAATGCTTCGAGCCTTGCTGGTGGGGAGGCCTACCATGGGCTCCCCCAGCCAGGTCACTAGGATGGGGAAGCTGGGCCACCCCTGTGCATCCAGTTCTCCACCACCCCTTGAGGTGGAAAAGACCAGGCTGTGCCAATGACTACATTCTGGACTTCAGCAGGTTGAGGGAATACTCCTGCACCCAGAATCTTAGGATCCCTTTCATAAGCACAAGAGAAACAGTGCAAAATCTGGGTGCTGCCTAGAGCTTCCTTTGCTTGGCATAGGGAAGCCCTTGGAAGAAGTGAGGAGAGACCACAGATCTGCTTGGACCAAAGAAGTGACCAGCAGACAGATTTGTCATTTTTTTTCTTTTTATTTTCCCTTGTCCTATGCTATGGTAATCAGAAATATTGTAATTAAGCAACAGGTATAATTTTAACAGGTCTTTTTTTGTGTGTGTGTGTAGAGCCACAAGCAAAATGAGTTTATAATTGTGCAATATACAGATATATATATATATAAAAATCCAACTGCTTTGTGTGTCTAGTTGGTGCATAAAATAAAAGGGACAGGAAAACTAAAAGCAAAACTAAAAAGCAAAACAAAAGCCCAGGACAGAGGAAACAAAGCAGGCCTATGTGTATAGTCTATAAGTTACTGGATATAATCAGGGTCACCAGGAAGAACAGCTTTACCACTTGACACACAGACACTGTGAGCAGAGGGGCTGCCAGTGGGCAGGAGCCAAACCTCTTGGCCTTTTCACTGCATCTGCTCTCACTGCTGAGCAGGACCTGATAAAAGGTAAGGTAAACAGGGGGGAACTAGGGAGCAAAGGCCATTTGCCAAATGCCCAAAAGTTCTTGAATTCAAAGGCCAGACTTTGTTCCATAAAGGTCTGGTCCCTCCCTCTGCAGACAGGGGCCCTGTCCTCCTCCTTCACTGCTCTCTCTCCCTCTGCCCCAGGGGCTCTGTGCCTCTTCAGAGGGCAGGCAGGGTGATCTGGGGGAGGCAGAGAGGCTCTGGGGTGAGTTCAACAGGGAGTGCTAGGGTGCTTGCCACTCAGCTACTTCATTTGCACTCAACCTCTCCCCGACCAGAAGGGAGCAGAGCAGAAATGCAGAGGGAAGGCCCCCCACCCCGGCAGAGGACCCTCCCAGTTCCCTCCATAGAACTGTTTTCCTGACAAAACAGTGCTTGGACAGGCTGTCAAGATAAGAGTGGAAAATTGGGTGGTGCTGGGACTTCTGGGCCACTGGTAAATGTTCTGCTTCCCACACCAAGAGCTGGCCTCTTGCAGCTTTGGGACCAAGCAGGCTGTTAACCTTCACACCACCCACAAAAGATAGAGTCAGAAGCCATGTCCTCAGGGACAACAACCTAGCATGGTTCTCCACTGACAAAAGGCCCAGAATCTCAAGAGGCCCCTGGTTCTATCTCCTGTCGCAGGAGGCTTCAGATTGGAGTTTCCTTTGCCTATAATGTTCAACAGACATCTTAGGCCAAGCAGTAAGTATTTTTAGATCAGCATTTTTGCAAAAGCTTGCTCTTATTCATCAGAAACATCAAAATGTAATTTTCTGCCAAATGTTTTCTAGGTTTTCCTTCTAAATTGTTGAGAACTGGTTTCAGTGTTCAAATTTTCCCCTTTATATGTAATTTTAGGCCCTGGAGGAGGCAGTATCCTAGCGATTTATAACAATTAGACTAAGCCTTTTTCTAAAGATTGATATAGTATCTAAAAGAGAAAGACATCAAAATGGAGAGAATCAACAAATCCCTTCAGAGTGGAGCTGGTTCACTGATGCAGAGAGCAGGGATGAAGAGTGGGAAGAAGATGTGGAGGGAGCAGAGGGTTTGGCCCAGGCACGGGGCACTACTGCATTTGCCCCTGCCCCACTCCTGTGGCAGGTTTCTCAGGTCCCCTTCGGCAGCAACTTGGGACTTTGCTATGCCATTGTCCACAAGGGGCTCTAGAAACTGCATACTTCCCGAAGTCTAGGCCATTGGTCCTAGAGTTTGCAGGTGTGAACCTGAATCTGGAGACCATAATGGGCAAGGACACGGGCTATGAACTGATGCGCAAAGGTCTTCTCAAAGAACCGGCACCAGTGATCTCCCCACCGTCGTTAGCCCAGACCCTGGCTGGCATGCTCTGTGAAAGGGGCTGTGGCTGGATGGGCACACAGGCTCTGGCTGCTAGGCTCCACTTGTGCTAAACGAAATCTGATTGGTCCCACCTGGTGGATTCAATACATACCCTTTTGCTCTCTCCTGGGCTTGAGCCACTTATCAGAGATCCTACTGGCTAAGGAAACTCCTTTCCCCACCTAACTTGGCAGTTTGTTTCTGGTTATTACTGTCCTTCATGATCACTGTCACATAACATGCTCGGCAGAGAAGTAACATGCTCGGCAGAGAAGCAGGTGACATCTTAGGGCTGCTCTGGTTCCCATTTCCAATGTGTGTGGTTGCTAGTCTGGTATGATGCTACTGATGAATATACTGTTCTCTGCACCCACACTAGGGTGGCAGCTTTCACCATCCGGTGAGCTGAGAAGCTGGGGCTCTTGGCTAGTCTGGCATTGATAGACTGGGGGATGTGGTTTTTCTAGATGTCCCTTCTGCCTTTTGATATGGACATGCAGTGCCAGCAGAAGGGAGCTGTACTAGAGCCTGGCTGTGCTGAGCATCCTCAGCTCACTGCACTGTCAAGGCCAGCAATTCCACTGGTTACCATAGACCCACCAATGGGTAGGGCAGGGCCAGGCTGGGTATACCTGCAAGAAGCTGAAGGATATACAGCATTCTGTCAGGAGAGGAGGTAGTAACTAACAACTAGGACAGGGTAGGGGAGACTGTGGATGTGACCTTAGTGACTTAGCCCAATGGTATCTGAAAGCTGTCGGTCAATTCCTATATTCACATATTCACTGAAAGATGCCCCCCCAATCTTCATAGTGTTCAAGTACAGACAAAACTGAGGTCACACCCCAAAACTGGGCCGGACATAGCTGGTGAGAATCCCATGGCTTAAGGCTTTCCCTCCAACCTCCTACAACTTGACCCCAAGGCAGGGGTGGCCTGGGAGCTGCAGGGCCCATGCCTGCCAGGGTGATAAACTGCCAAAGCTGCCTATTTAGACGCGACTGACTCATGATGCCCTTATTTGGGGAACAAGGAATGGGGAAAAAAGGGGGAAATGGATTAAACCCTAAGGAGCTTTAGACACCACCTGCAGTTTGGAAACCAACTCTAAGGGAAAGCATCTGGGGAGTGAGGAAACTGCAGGTGGGGCCCAACTGAAAGAAAACAACACTTGAAATGCTGTGTTCCCAACCATGAATGACCAATCAACCCAGGTGACAGGGGGGCTTGGTGGCCCCTACACTCCTCTTCCCAAGACCAGGTGGCACCCAGCCCAGGAGCCACATTTAGCTGGACTAAGTATAATGTGCAAAAACCACAACATTCTTCTTGGTGACAACCTGGCCGGGTGTCGTGCTTGCGTGGATAGGTAGGTGTCCTTTGTGGGTGCGAGGAGTGCGAGGCCACTGCAGGGTCAGGGGCCTTTTGTCCTTGGAGGAAGAGGAGTTCCAAAGTACTCGTCCCCTCCTCTGACCCCTCTTCCCTTCCTGGGGAGGAGTCAGAAGTGAGGCTGGGAGGATCAACAGCAGAGCGGGCATAAGGGATTGGATCGGCTGATGGGAGTCTGGTTGCAGGACTTGCTTTTACAGCATAAGGAAATGGATACAAATATGCTAGAAAGTCCAACTATGACTCTACAAACAGAACGGGGCAAATTCCCTTGCTTCTAACCATTCCAGAAGAGACAAACACGGTTTTATCTTAAACTATTGATAGGAACTGTCAACTATGGTTCCTGATCACTAAAGACTGGCAAGGAAGTGCTAGACAGTTTCTATGATGTTTCACTCCTTCATGATTACACCGTATTAAGAAAGAAGCCAGGGGACAATAACTGAAATACACAAGACAACACGCACTTGACAGTTCATGGCAGCAGCTCACATGGGACGTGCCTGTGGGTGTTTCTGGAAGCATAAGACTGCTGTCTCATTTGCTACTTTGATAAAGTACTTCTCAGTTGGACAGATTTAGATATAAGAGACATCTCTGTAAACACAGAAAAGGATATACCAATATGATGAAGATATGCAGCTAGATAAGGACTTCCTGAACAGAGGTGAAAACTTTGGGATCCCAAATGAAGAGTGATCAATTAAAAACCCACAGCAAACCCAAGCTTCTAAACCCCAACACCACACTCACAGACCAGAGATTGAAATGTGTGGTATGTCGGCCCCGCCCAGTCTCTAGCAAGCAAAAGTAAAACAGTTCCACTGGAGGAGGACTGGGTAGGGAAGGGAGGGCAGAGGAGGGACTGGGGACTTAGGTGCGGGTGCCAGCTCAGGTCTTGGGAGGGTTTGCACTTGTCCTGCCATCTGCCCTGCCACACTCTGCTAGACATCAGACTTCTGAGGGGGGCCGAGGGTGATGGGCCTGGAGCCCCTGCTGGGCCACTCAATGACTGGCAGGCCACAGGGGACCTCTGTGCCTTCCTCAGATACCACATGTGGCCTAGCTTCTCTGGCCCACTTCTTTAAAGCAGAAGGGTGGAAAGGCATGTTGTTTAGGGTCTGAAGTCTTTTGCCTTTTTCTTACCAGGGAAGAGGGCCTACCTAGGAGAGCAAAAACTCACTGCTCTTCACAGATGCCAGGGCAGATTCAGCAGAGCCCAGGACTTCCTCAGGGATCAGAAATGATGGGGCTGGTGCTGGTAACAGGGAGGCAAAGGGGAAGGAGAGTTCTAGGGGGTGGAGCCAACTGTGTCAGCTCAGTGTATGGTTGGGCATTGCGGCTGCCTGGAACAGAGGGGATGAATTGGGAGGTAGGAGGAAGGGGAAGAAATGAAAGAATGAAATGAAAGGCAGGCAGAAATGGAAGGACAGAAGAGAAACCAATCAGGAAGTCCTTATAAAATTGCAGCAAACACTTAGAGTTTCGGAGCTTCGTGGGAACCCTATGTGCTGAGACCACTTTAAAACAAGCGCAGGTATATACAGATCCAGGTAGTTCTGAACACCATCATGTCTGGTGGCTTGAGGGACAAAGTGTCACCAATTCAAGCCAGCTTGCTCTCAGAGCATCTGTTTGTTTTGAAGTGGGAACATGAAGACTCAATAGTGCAAATAATCTAAACTGTCCCTAAAGGAGAACTGGAAAGTAATTGGAAGAACATTTTCCCTCTCTTCCCTCCTTGCCCTTTGTCCCATCAATAAGTCCCTAACTACCAGTCACAGACTGCTCTGAGCCACTAGGAATCTCTCTTGCCCTGCTGCACTAGGCCTGGCCTGATCCTGGGCCAGCCTGCCTGTGCCTCCTCTTGGTGCTTCCATAGCTTCTCTCTTTAGCGCCATCCACTGGATGAAGTGCCTCGAAAATGGTTGATGCCACCTCACCCTGGGCCCTCTCCTGTGGCTCAGGCCAGTCTACACTCAGCAGTTCAGGACTCCCTCTTAGCCATGCCAGAGTTGGAGCAGACCAGGTGCCACCTTCCTGTCCTGTGAAATGTCATCAGTTTTGGATTGGGGCTGACGTGGGGCTAGACTTGTGCCACCACGGGTGGGATCACATGGGCCATAGCCACTGGCCATCTCCGTCGTCTTCTCTAAAGAATCCAACGGTCTCTCCTGCCTCATACCTCATTGTCCCACCATGGTTGGGAGTGGGAGAGGTGAGGGAGATAGAGTAGCTGTGGGTGGGGTACCAATGGCACCAAAAACTGGAGTGTCCTCTCAACTGTTCTCTGTCCTTAATGACCACATGAGGAAAAGATTTGGGTGGGAGGGGAGGTGCCTGGTCAACAGCTTGTCTGGTCAGTAGTATCTGCAGCAAGCCTTGTTGAAGGAGCCTAGTTTAGAAAAGTGCAAAGCTACTTCTGGCCCTGGTTAGGTCTTCAACCTGACTGTGCTTGTCGGTAAGAAAAACATCCCCAATGCTCCAACTACTCCCACCCTGAAGCCACGAAACTCTAAGTTTACTGAAAGAAAAAAAAATATTTTTTATTTCAGTTAATCGGGAAGCTTTGTCAGAGCCCTACCCATAAGGAGAAGAGACAACAGCTGCCTTTATTCTTGTTGGTTTGCTTTGCAATCCGCTCTGTGTAAAGTCAGCTAACTCTCTCGGTCACGGGCGTCCGGCTGTCCACAGGCTCCTCTCTGTTTGGCCTTGGCATGGAGGATGAAACAATGTCTTTGCGCTCTCCCTCCCCTCGGTGTTTGTACTTTTCTGCGGCTGTGGCGGCAGTAGCAACGGCGGGCTGAGTCTTAGCTGGCTCCTTGGGACAGCCGTCACTCTCCAGCGAGCCTCCTCGGGGCATCTTCTCCTCTTTGCAGACACTGCTGCTCAAGTCCTGGGGCTCAGGGGGGCTGGTGGGGTCCTCGGAGCTCTCAGGCTCGGGTGGGGGCGGGGGTGGGGGTGGGAGCAGCGGCACAGGGGCCTTTGGGGACTCTGAGTGGTGGTGGTGATGGTGGTGCTCCTTCTTGGGGGGTGAAGAGGCGCTGCTGCTGCGCCCCTTGGGGCTGCTCTCCTTGCTTTTCCGCCCGGGGCTCTTGCAGGTCTTCAGTCCCTTCCCACTCTTCTCACCGAGGGTGGACACCAACAGGGGCTTCACTACTTCCTTGACCTCAATGCTGACTGTCTCACGGGTCTTGCGCTTCTTGATGGGGAGCACGGTCTCCTGCACGGACCGGATGGAAGACTCCTTCACGGCTTTTTTCTTGGCCTCAGCAGCAGCAGCTGCCACCACACTCCCTGGCTTTCTGCCCCGTTTCTTGGGAATAGCCTGGGGATCGGCCTCAGCTTTTCGCTTTCTGCCAGGGCGTTTGATCACCATGACCTGGGCAGATGTGGTGGCCCCACCCCCCTCGGCCTTGCCCCCAGGTGATGCTTGAAAAGGCATTTTGACCAGGAGCTTCCCAGGACTTTTCTCCAGGACCCTTTTCACCTGAACACCTTCGGATACTGCTGCCTTGGGTCTCGTGGTGCCGCTCCCTTTGGGGCGTCCCCGACCTCTGCCAGTTCCTGGAGCTTTGGGAGATTTGGGCTTCTTAGGTGGTTTCTGCTCTCGCCGGGAGGGGCTCCCTCTCCCAGTTACCGTGAAGTCAAAATCATTAGGGTCCAGGGAGGTGTCGCCTACCTTTTCGAAGTACGCAATCAACTCCACTTTAGAGCGAAAGGCTTTTCCTTGGGGACTGTGGGACAAACGAAGAGACACAAAGAAAAATCAGAAGCTTTCCATAGCAATATCAGAGATGAGGCAGAGCAGATGGTGCTGGTTATACTTGATCAAGAGTCACACTGAAAAAACTCAGGATGAGCTAAAGGGGCACAACCAGGTCAGATATATGGGCAGGAATCAGGTCACCAGGGAGTGAGCACCTGTATGGCCTGCTCTGGTGCCAGAACAACCCAGTGCTGGCTGCTCACCAGATGTTGGCTGGAAGCCCTGATGGGGAGCACAGTCTCCTGCACGGAGCAGATGGAAGACTGCTTCACAGCTATAACTATAACTCAAGTGGACCTGACTATAACCCAGGCCACTCCTCTGACCTTCTGTACAATCTAGCAACCAAAGGGGTCAGATTTAGTAAAGTGGGGGCCATCAGGCTGGGGCTAATTCTGCTGGTTGTTGCCCAGGTCTGATCCACCATCAGAACATTCCTATGTCTGAACGTGGGCATGGTGCTCAGTTGCTCTGGAAATCCATTTCAGTGGGATAATGCTTTGCTCATCCTTCTTAGAATTGTGGAATTAAATGAGACTGTTCACAATCATACTTTGAAAACTGCTAGCCTTTCTGGGATCATTTAAGGTGCAGAACTGGGATGTACTTCTTAACTGCTCCTCTAAACCTTTGATCCTGGAAGTTAACTCTGCTTCAACCAAGAACACCCAGCTGTCACTCTAATGCTAGACAAATGCAAAGGAGACAGCTGGAAATGCACATAGAGCCTGTCTGCCTTTTTTCCCAGAAGCCCTTTTAGCACACCTTACCCAATACTGATTTGCAGAGGAAAATAAAATCAGACTAGATACTTCTGCTATTTCATCTCCAGACAAGGACTTGAGGTATGGCAAGGATAAAATGGGCCTGCTACCCCTAGCACTTCCAGGCAGGATAGAGACCTCTGTACAAAGTCATTTTTAAGCATACCTGGTCCTTCTACTCATTATTTTTTTTCGCTCCCCAGGTGGGGTTATCCACACACATTTTTCTGATCAATGAGCAGCAAAGAGCTATAATTCCAATGGATCCCTGTCCCTGACCTCCCCACCCTGGAGAAACAAGACCAGCTCTTACTTACTTGATCAAATAGACATCATACTTCCCAGCGGAGCGGCCAGACTTCCTTTGTTTAAGCTTTCGTGTCCAACCTTCAGGCAGGGTGGGGTCATCATACATGGGTCCCCGGTCACGAATGATGGAGCGGCGCTGTTTGGGGGAAGCAGAAGCTTCTGGCACAGCTGGGGCAGAGCCCGATCCTTCTGATGTCTCTGCTTTGCCTGCCTCTGCTGGCTCGGCAGAATGGTGGGCTGATGGCTGCAGAGGCTCATGTTTGCCTTCTTTGTCTTCTTTCTTATCTTTCTTCACCTTTTTAAACTTCAAGGGTTTGTCCTTGAGGCCCTGGAGATCCTGGTCTTCTGACTTTTCTTCCCTGAAGTGTTAAACAAGTATGTAAGTATCACAGAGAACACACTGGTCTGCAGAAAAGCAAGCAAGGGCAAATTTGGAGCACATGTGAGGCTACTGCATACCCAGATCCTGGTGACTTCCCCAGTGTATTCCTGGGCTAGCCTGGGGCCCAATGCAGGGACTCTGGGCTGCTAGTGATGTTGACCAAGTGCATCTGACCCATAATGTGGCCACCCCAAGTCCCAGTCAGAGCATCTCAAGGGAGTGAGCAACCTGTACGGGTATCTTTCTTTTGAGTACAAGCACTTGGAGCTTCTTAGCAAATCACTTTGGCAGAGGCCAATTTATGAGTCATACCTGAGGGCTCCTGGGCTTGCCGACTGACAAGAGGCCCTCCACTGGAAAGGAGTTGCTCACCCCAATGGGGGTGGGAGTTTCCTCCAGGAAGGCCCAGGTTTGGGTGAGTTTTTGGTTTTCTCAAGTGTGTTAACACACCTATCAAATCTGTGCTCAATAAAAATCAGTGTGTGAGGCACAATATAACTTGATGATAGGAACATGGCCTAGCACAACCCCCAGGGAGATGGTATACAGCAGTGTCATGAAAACACCTTATACAAGGTTTACAGCCAGCCAACCTGTGTTCAAATTCTGGCTTTGCCACTTTCCAAACACAGAACCAGGCAAGTGACTTCAGTATTTCTTGCCTCAGTTTCCTCATCTCAACAATGAGGCCTCCTTACTGTGACTATCATGGAATAAAATTCCTGAAGGTACTATATAAATGCCAGCTATTGCCAACTGCTGCTCAGGGTTCTGGTGTGAGAAGAGATTCTAGGTCATGTTTTTTTTTTTTGGTGTGTGTGTGTGTGTGTGTGTGTGTGTGTGTGTTCCTCAGGATTAAACCAGTGCCTTGTGCACCCAAGGCAAGCACTCTACCAACTGAGCTATATTTCCAGCCCTCACATAGGCCTTTACTGCAAGACACTCCCTTATAAGGAATGGCCTTGGTCTCAGCAGATGTGGAGGGAAAAGGACAAAGGTTTAGTTCAGTGTGTCCCCTTCCTGCTGGCACAGATGAGCACCCAAAAGCACTCTCCCCATTCCTCAGCAGGATGCCTGCCCATTATTTTATGAAGACAGAAGCAGCTCCCTCCCTACACATCAGTTCAGCCTGGTAGGGTCCCTTCCTCATGTATTTTAGGGATCAGTTTGGCTGTAATGCTCTAGTGACCATCTGAGGGAAACAAGAGACTCCAGGACTTCAGAACCTGGCAATGCTGTGGCCTGTACCTCTGAGCTGCAGGCCAGGTCAAGGGAAGCTAATAAAGAAACAGCAGCTACCCCCCAGTTCCTTGGTTAGCAGTTTATTCTGGAAAAGAACATGACCATTCCTTTGTGTTCTCAGCTCTAGAGTTCCCTGTCCTACTTGGTTCATGTTAGTGCTGGTCACCGCCACATGACTGGTGTACCCCAAGCAACTTCCGCTCTTGCCCTCATTGTGGAAACTGCAATAAAGGCACTGTGGTGTGCACCAACATGCACCATCAGGAAACTGGATTTCAAACAATGTGGTAAGTCACTAAAGGCTGGTTAGTTAGCTCCAGGACTCAGAAGCTACATGGACAAAACTTTCCAGAATCATCAGGTCAGGTGTGGGGAGGCAGCAGTGGCTCCCACTGAGTGAGAAGATCCTAGTGAGGGAGCACCCCAGCTCCACTGTTGCTTATTCCTGAATTCCTGCTTATCCTGAATCTTCCTGTAGCAGTTTAGGGTCCATAGTGGGGCTGCTAGTTTCAGAGCCATGCCATATATAGATGCATCTAAGAGCCCATGTGGGGGGCCGTTTCTCACTGAAAAGTATGTGTCCCTAATGTGTTTCAGCACAGAGCTCACTTTTTAAAAAAATTTTTTTAGTTGTAGATGGACACAATACCTTTATTTTATTTAGTTTTATGTGGTGCTGAGGATCAAACTCATTGCCTCATATGTGCAAGGCAAGTACTCTGCCACCGAGCCACAATCCCAGCCCTCACTTTAAAAAAAAAATCTTTTTTTTTTAACTTGTAGATGAACACAATACCTTTATTTATTTATTTTATGTGGTGTGGGGGATGGGGATCAGAACCCAGTGCCTTATGCATGCCAGGCAAATGCTCTACCACCGAGCCACAACCCCCGCCCCCCCCCCCGCCCCACTCACTTTTCATTTCTGTCACTCTTAGGGTTCTCAATGGTAAATGAGGAAAAGCCCTGGGAATGTAGGTATGGCCTGTGGCTTGATTATTCAGCCATTGGGGCTGGACCACTAGGCAGCAACTCTCCATGGAGAGGAGAGAAGGGGAGCTCACTAACAGAGCAGGCAAGAGAAAGGCCAAGGCAGCAGACAGGCATTCTACATAAATCCCCAGGGTCCTGCCTAATGCTAGGGCTGTTCCCTGGAAACTACACAGTGCTGGAGTCTGAGAAAAACACTGGACTAATGGGAAATGTTGGCTTCTTCAGAAATCTCATTTGTATTCTCAAATATCTTAACTACCACAAGGTCAGGTACCAACTATATGACCAAAGAAATGCCTTCCAGAAATCTTCTGAGAAGAAAAGCATGATGATATTCACTACAGCATTATTTTGACTAGCCAAAGACTATAGACCCTTCAGATCCCTGTCATCAGGGGCCTGGTGAATAAACTATGGTACAGCCACATGCTGGACTTTGGAGCTTCATAAGGATGACCTGCTGCAAAGTGAGTTCCAGGATCCATTGTTAAGTGAAAAAGTAAAATGCAGAAGCGTTTATCAAACTACCTGTGGTGCAGGAAAGAGAAACTGAGGAAGGACAGAAGCCATTAGTTGGCCTGGAAGTAGCAGGAACAAGGTGAGAAAGCTTTAGTAGTGTCCTGGGTGGAGCTCAGGGTGGAGTAAATGGAGGATATAGTACCAGCCTGAGGGTAGAGAGAGAGAGTCACTGGTGGACTGATGTGGGGCAGGGGTGAATTAAGGACCAAGTTAAAGTGTGGGGGGACAGTGTGCCACTGATTGAGAAGGGAAAGATGGATGAGGAGAGGCCTTCAAAGGCTTTTTAGCTACAACATATAAAAGGGGAAAGATGAGCTTGGACTTTGACTTGGGCCTAAGTCAACTTTCTTTTTTTTAGGTTCTAGTATAAATTATAGTAAAAACATAATATATAAAGTTTTCCTTGGGCTGAGGTTGTGGCTCAGAGGTAGAGCACTCGCCTAGTATGCGTGAAGCACTGGGTTCGATACTCAGCATCACATAAAAATAAAACAAAGATATTGTGTCCACCTATAACTAAAAAAATAAATATTAAAACATTTTTTTCCTCTTTTTATACTAGGGATGGAGCCCAGGGGTGCTTAACTACTGAGCCACATCCCTAGCCCACTTGAAACAAGATCTCACTAAGTTGCTAAGGCTGGTTTTGAACTTGCAACCCTCCTGCCTCAGTCTTCCAAGCTGCTAGGATTACAGGTGTGTGCCACTGTGCCCAGATTTTTTGATTCAGCTGATCTGGCTAGCTAAGCAAGTGTTCTCTTTCTCTCTTACTGCTCCATGTGCATCACTGCTGAAGCTATGTGCTCAGTTGAGGAGGACAACCACCCCAGATAGAGGAGGACTGTTCTTTGGTCAAGGTATATAAGTAGCTACATTCCCATGCTAGAATCTCTAAACAACTCGTTTTTAATCCTTTCTAAGTGTCCAATAAGTGAACTTTTAATATTACTGAAGATGGGGAATAAAGGGCCTCTAATTCTAGTATTCTAGTTCTGCAGGTGAAATTATTTGAAGTAAATAATAACCATATGATGATTTTCCATTTTGTGCACTGAAAGGCACAGGTGTTTGTTATTGTATTTTCTCAACGTTAATTCATATTTAAAAAGAAATAAGAAAATCCCACAAAGAAACCTGGATTCTGTTTGGCATAGAATAGAGTTAAAATTTATATAAAATAGGCTCTCCAAATGAGTTTATCCTGGTCCACGGGTCTGCTCAGTCCTAGGGTGAATGGGGCACTTGTACATCCCCATTTCCAGGGTGCTAGGCAGCTTCCCAAGGCTGCTCTCCAGGGGGTTTACTAAAATATATTTTTTTGAAGATACCAAACACACATCTTCACCCTTCCTGTAATCAGACCATAAGTAGACACACAATCTTGCGATGAATTATGAAGAGAACTAAGCACCTAGTTTACACATTCATATAGTTGAGAGTTGGATGAATCCTTAGAAAAACTACCTATTCAACACTTGTGTGTTATGAATGAAAAAAAGGAAGTTCAACTACACAAAGAAACATGTCTGAGGTTACTACTGAGTCTATAACCAAGAAAAAATATCTCCTGATGCCTGGCTTTGCTGTAATACACATGTGCACATGTGCTCTTTGATAGCCTTTGTTATTGTGCCTATCCTATCACCATTGTGGTGCCTTTCCCTAGAAGGAAAAGTGACCAATGATGCCTTTCCTGTGTCACCAGAGGCTCTCAGCCTGCTCCTTCCCACATATGTCTCCATTTAGAAATCTTTGTCTTGCAGATTCAGTTAAAAAGGCACTTTGGACAGGCCTCCCAGCTTCTGCCTTTCCTCTCCCAATTCTGTAAGCCAGGCTTCCCCATGAACCACATTGTACTTAAAATACACAAGAGTGGGGGCTGGGGATGTGGCTCAAGCGGTCGGGCGCTTGCCTGGCATGCGTGCGGACCAGGTTCAAGCCTCAGCACCACATACAAACAAGAATGTTGTGTCCGCCAATAACTAAAAAATATTAAAATTCTCTCTTTAAAAAGTGTACCAATCCCCCACTTCTTTATTCGTGTACAGTGTAGGCACAGGAGCAACACTTGTATCTGCTTTGTGTGTGTGAATGTGTGGTATTGAGAATTGAACCCAGAGGTGCCCTACCACTGAGCTATATCCCCAGCCTTTTTAATTTTTATTTTGAGATAGGGTCTTGCTAAGTTGCCCAGGCTGGCCTCCAACTTGTGATCCTTCTGCCTCAGCCTCCTGAGTATCTGGGATTACAGGTATGTGCCCAGTTTACATCTGCATCTTTGGATGGCTGTACCCCTCTCTTCTAGTAAGTGAGGGCTAGCTTAGCAGTAAAATCAGGCTGGCTCTGAACAAGTGAATAAAATTATGAGTTTAGGAACTACCAGTACTCTCTTGGACATCAGCATCACGAGAACAGTGGTATGAAGGATGGTTACACCATGAAGATGGATGAGCTTCCAGCAATGTAGCACACAGTCCTTCTGCTGAAACAACTAAAAATGCTGGACCAAATATATTTAAAAAAACACTAGAGAAGACATTATAAGAATGTTTTAAATGTACCTACACACTAGTAAGTAAGGAATACACAGGGTAAAGAGTTAGGAGACTGAAGCAAAGCAACAAGTGACTGCAACATGTGGCCCTGGACTGGATTTTGGGTTGAAAGATACTAACAAGGGATTTATGGGCTGGGTATGGTGGTATAATCCCAGAGATTTGGGAGGCTGAGGCAGAACTGAAATTCAAGGCCGGCCTGGATAACTTGGTAACACCCTGTCTCAAAATAAAACACAAAAAAATAGAGCATTGCTGGGTTTGATCCATTGTGTGTGTGTGTGTGTGTGTGTGTGTGTGTGTGTGTGTGTGTACACAGCATTTATGGGAAATCTGGGGAAACATGAATAAGGTTCTATTTAGCTCACTGATGGACTTCCTGAGTGTTGTAACTGTACTGTCTGCTCTTAGGAAAACCAGGCTTAAGTGTTGAGGAGTGAAGTGCCATGATGACTACAATTAACTCAAATGTATACAGTGCCAATTTGGTAACATGTTTAAAAAGGGGGAAATGACAGCAACATTTAGAAGCTGTGCTGGTGATGGAACTCAGGGCCTCTTACATGCTAGGCAAGTGCTCTGCCACAGAGCCAAATCTTTAGCCCTAACCATAATATTCTGAGGCAGTAACAGAGAAGCTTCTTAACAAAGAGAACACTTTCATATTACACAAAGACATTACAACAAACAGTTGGAAACATCAAGTAAGAGTCTTCTTTTAGTGGTGAAAGAATCACGATGCTTTCCACAATGTTATCTGCTATATGGTGAAGCACTGAGTGGGAATGAAGACGTAGAAACATTTCTCCCTTGTTTAAGAAAAAAGTACCACCGAAGAAGGACCTTACAGCAGCATGAGGAAGCAATTAAGGTGTAGTTATGATGAAAAGGGATGATGAGGGCTGGGTTGTGGTTCAGCAGTAGAGCGCTTGCTTTGCACATGTGAGACCCTGGGTTCGATCCTCAGCACCACATAAAAATAAATAAGTGAACTAAAGGTATTGTGTCCAACTACAACTAAAAAATATTTTAAAAAAAGGGATGATGCTGCTGTTGGGGGGCATGTGCTAATGGAGACTGCAGTGTGCATGGTGTACTTGGAACAAGAATTAATGGTTTCATTAATAAGCTGTGATTACTAAACCACACAGGTTTGAAGTGGTCTACTAAACCATCCCATTTTTTTCTATATGAACTTAAAAAAATTTTTTTAGTTGTAGGTGGACACCTTTATTTTATTTATTTATATGTGGTGCTGAAGATTGAACCAATGCCTCACAAGTGCTAGGCAAGCACTCTACCACTGAGCTACAACCCCAATTCTCTACATGAATTCATTTTTAAAAGTTTTTGGTAGGGCTGGGGTTGTGGCTCAGTGGTAGAGCACTTGCCTAGTATGTGTGAGATCTTCAGTACCACACAAAAATAAAAATAAATAAAGGTATTGTGTTCATCTACAACTAAAAATATATACCAAAAAATTTTTTGGGGGGTCCTGGGGATTAAACCCAGGGATACTCTACTACTGAGCTACATCCCTATCTCTTTTCATTTATTTCTGTTTGTTTGGTAACAGGATCTCTCTAAGTTACCCAGGCTAGCCTTGCACTTGCAATTCTCCTGCCTTGCCTCCCCAAGTTGCTGGATTATAGGCATGCACCACTGCACTCAGTTGAGAACTTGTATTTTTTTTGCTGTGTTAATCAATTTATTTTACTTTAGAATTCATATTTTTATTGTATGATTTGTGGAACACAAGACTTTTTTTCAGGAATGCATATATCATATTGGAGCAAAAAGGCCTTCACAAATCTTAAATATCTACACAAATCATGAGGTAACACTCCTGTGTGATAAAGCATCATTCACAGATTCTGTTAGTAGAATGCCATCATTATATCAAATCCTTCATTTGATATAGCAAAGGAAAATTAAGAGTTGCAGGAATCTTGGTTTCAGGCCAAATCACCATATCCTAAGGGTTCTGATGGTGAGAACTGACTGGATTTTATAAGGAAAATTACTTACAGTAATCATGTATACAAGAGGCCCTATGGGGTTGGGTTTGTGGTTCAGCGGTCGAGCGCTCACCTAGCACATTAGAGGACCTGGGTTTGATCTTCAGCACCACATAAAAATAAACAAAATGAAACTATTGTGTCCAGCTAAAAAAATAAATATTAAAAAAAAGAGGCCCTGAAGGTGGTCTCAGCAGGCCACCTATGGTGCACTATTTGACACAACACAGGCAACAGGGGCAAGTTAAGCCAGTCAGGCAATTGCAGTTGAGAAAGAACTATTCAATCCCTACAGTTTTCAGGTTAAAAAAAGGTATATGTGGAGACATGGTGGCTCATGCCTATAATCCCTGGGAGGCTGAGGCAGGAGAATTCTAAGTTCCAGGCCAACCTTGGCAACCTGGCGGGACACTGTCTCAAAAATAAGAAATTTTTTAAAGGGCTGGTGATGTAGCTCAGTTTTAAAGCACTTGTCTAGCATGTGCAAGGCCCTGTTTTCCAATTCCAGCAGTGAAAAAAAAAAAAAAAAAAGAGAAAAAAGAAAAAGGAATGAGAAAGCAGCTGCTGAAAATTGTTTTTCACTTGAGTTGGAATCCAGCCCCCTCCCTACCCTTTCCTGAGTGAGCTCCAAGGAAAATTCCAGAACTCCAGCAATATTCTGACCTTTCCTAATTTCACTCATGTGTATATTAGGCCAATTTCAGGAGATGCATTTCTTGGCAGCTTTCATTTCCAGTTATCCTGTGGAGCAGCAGAAAGAGCCAAAGTACCACATGAGGCTGCAAACCTAGGGCAGGATGGTAGCTACTTCCCTAGGTGAACAGTCTAGATCCAGAGGACATTATCTCCTTGCACTGGGGCTGATTCCATCCTATAGTGTCATTCACTCAGTGCCTGAAACACTTTCTACTTTCATAAAAACCTGCAGAATCTCTGAATCAAGGAGGCCTTCTCTTTATGAATTAATATAAAGGGAGCAGCATTTTGAGACACCAGTTTTAGCCCTTTAAACATCTGTGAAATCAAACTAGCACCAGAAGTAGAAGAGTGTCTCCATGGTCTCTGGGGAGTATGGGGAATAGAGGAGGATGGGATTCAGCTAGAAGGCGACAATGGTAAAGCCTGAGGTTCAGTTGCTCCACTCTGAACTCATGGTACATTTTTTTAATGTCCCCCCTTTGAGAAGATGCAAGAAACCACCTATATTTTGAAAAGCTAAATAAAAACACAGTTCCTGTCAAACAAAAACAGATCCCTCCCCAAATACAGGCAACCAATACAATATAGTAAATCTCATCTTTAGAGGTGTATAAAATGAAAGCTTAAACACAAGTTCACCACACAAACCTCATTCCTAATACGGAAATGTCTATCAATTTCAGAAAAATGTTAAATATGGAGTTCCCATATGAACCAGCAATTCCATTCCTAGGTATAGACCCCAAACAGGCACTCAAACAAATACTTGTACACCAACATGATTCACATCAGTCAAGTTGTAGTGGCATTCTTTCCTCCACAGAAAATCTTAATTAAGCTTTTCCAGAAATCTTTACTATAATTAACCTTAGGACTATCAACAAAAGAGTCTCTACAAGAGTTCAATGTAGTTAAACTTCCTATTTCCTATTGCTCTATCTTACTTAGACCACCAACCTGGAAGAGATCAGACTCCACATGCAGAACACCCCTTATTAGTTTTTCACAAACATTTATGGACTATCCAGTATAGTACTTTGTAGAAGTCTGTTTGCAAATGCAAAGTGTGATAAAAAAGACAGATCTTTTAATGAGGCCTCCAGCCTTGAGCTTGAGTTTCACAGAGATATTTACATTTCAAAGAGATGATGTTGATAATTGGGCTCCAAGGTAACAGTTGGCAGGGGGAAGGAAGAAAAGGGAGAGAAGCTCTCCCCTTCTAAGGTAGTTTCCTTGAAGGGTTAACTTGCTCAGAAAGAAAAAAGTTGCTTTTATGTGAACTTCTGCAGACTGTAAACTTCTGACCCCTCTCCTTATATGCTGGGTATAAAGTTCTGAAACTGCCTGAACTAGGGGTTCAGGGGGATTGATTACAGCGAAAACTTTGCCCTCCGATCCTGGCTATAGCCAAATAAACCTGCTTCCTGTTTCATATCCAGTGTCCTGCTTAGTCTGTCTCCTGCAACAAAGTGGTGAAAGCAATCTGTGTGTTCATTGATGAATGAATGAATGGATAAGCAAAATGTAGTCTATTAATACAATGGAATACTATTCAACCTCCAAAACGAAGGATATATATATATATATATATATATATATATATATATATATATATGAAATGTCCAGGATAGGCAAATCCAGAGAGACAGAAAGCAGATTAGTCACTGCCAGGAGCTTTGGGTAATAAGGAATGACTGCAAATGGGTCTAGGGTTTTTTTCGGGGGGGGGGGGTAATGAAAATGTTTTGGAATTACAGAGGTGATTGGCTACACTGTGAAAGTGCTAAATGCTACTGAATGTGGCACTAAGGCCTTGAATATGCCAGGCAAGCACTCTATCACTGTGCTACATCCCCAGCCATCCCCCTACTTTTTTTTGAACTCACTAAGTTTCTGAGGCTAGCTTTGAACTTGTGATCCTCCTGCCTCAGCCTCCAGAGTAGCTGGGATGATAGGCACGTACTACTGAGTTCAGCTAAACTGTATACTTTAAATGAGTGAATTTCATGGTATATGAATTATATGTCAATTTTTAAAGACCCTACTAAAACAGGTAATGTCACCAATTACTCTAAATCATAAAGGCAGATTTTATAATATCTAGGCAGTTCTCACAGCCTACAGTTGTCTCCCATTTAGTCTGTCAGCTGTAGCACAGAACCCCAACAGGGAGAATTGCCATCTCAGAGAAAGTTGCCAGCATGGGGACCTATGGTGATACATGTTAGATGGGATCAAGCCAATGCAAATATCAAACTCTGAAGCCCAGGACATAGTAACCTTGACAGTCAGAAAGGAATTTAGTTCAATAAGTTTAATGACTAGGCCAGGTGTGGTGGCACATGCCTATCATCCCAGCTGCTTGGGAGGCTGAGGCAGGAAGATCATGAGTTCAAAGCCAGCCTCAGCAAAAAGCGAGGCCCTAAGCAACTCAGTGAGACCCTGTCTCTAAATAAAATACAAAATAGGGCCGGGGATGTGGCTCAGTGTCAAGGGCCCCTGAGTTCAATTCCTGGTACTCCCCTAACCCCAAGAAAAAGTTTAATGACTAGGCATTTAGTCAGACCGATATCATTGGCTAAATATTCTGAGGGCATGTGATCATCTATTTTAACTGTAGTAAAATGAACATAACATGAAATTTATCATTAGTGGCATTTAGTAACCATTACCACCATCTAGTTCCAGAACAGTTATAACTCTCAAAGGAAAACCTGTACCCAAGTAAGCACTTACTTCCCATTCTCATTCCTCTGAGCCTCTAACAACGAGTAATCTGTTTCTGTGAATCTGCCCATTATGGACATTTCATCAGTGGAATCATACAGTTTGTGGCCTTTTGTGACTGGCTTCTTTCACTTAGCATAATGTCTTCAAGGTTCATCATGGATCAGAACTTCATTCTTTTTTATGCCTCAATAATATTCCATTTTAGAGAAATACTACACTTCACTTACCTATTCATCCATTGATGGACAGCTGAGATCTTTACACACTTTGGTTATTATGAATAATCATACCAATGACTACATGTTTTGTGTGAATCTATGTTTTTAATCCTCTTGTGTTGAGAGCCACAGCCGAAGGGGCCCCAGAAAACTTCCAGCTGCCAGCTGATGATTGGCTCACAGCAGCCCCAGCAACCTCTAGCTGATTGGCTCTTCTGCGGTGATGCTCATTGGGCTGTTTCCCTGCCCTTTGAGACCATGGAGCTGCTCACTGGGGAACTTCTTTGGCTCTGCCCACGTGACCCAGCCAATTGGCCTCAAGAGCAGGAAGATTGTGGGAGGTGGAGAGGCTTGTGGTTTTGGGGAAAGAGGCTTGTGGGAAGCCGGTGGTGGCAGTTGGGCTCTGAGGGTTTTTCCTGAGGAGCTGTTTTGTTTGGCGTGTGTGGTTCTAAAAATAAAGTTCGTTTCTTTTGACAAGTGGCTCCTGAATTGTGCCCAGCCAGACTGCGGCACTCTTGGGTCTATAAACCTGGAAGTGAAATTGCTGGATCATATGGCAACTCCATATTTAACCTTTGAGGATCTGTGGACTGTTTTCCATGGGGGTTTCCTTTGGGGAAGATAGAAATGTCTAGAACTACACAGGAGTAAAGTTTGATAGCAGAAACTACTTCCATTTTGGAATGCTTAGCAGCAAGCTTTAAATAAGTCATCAAAGCAAGAATGCTGGGAGTAGGTCAGGGTTGTTTCATTTCACTGAACTCACTCATTAGCCAACATTCCTCAAGTGCCTGCTCAGGTCAGGGATGACACAGCCTTAAGACTCTCTCAACCTGGATGAAGCATCTGTTCTGCTCTTTTTTCTGGTGTACTGAGGCAGTCACTAATGAAATAATAGCAACCTTGATGAATGTTGTAAAAGGAGAGATACTGTGAGCTAGGGGAGATTCCTTAAGAAGCCAGGGAAGCACTCCAGAACAGGGACACAATGGCTATGATGTGACCTGTTGGGAGTGGAGGAAGGATGGAGTCTAACTGTCCACATGAAAGTGATCAAATGAGAAAAAGAAGGGAGGAAAAGTAAGACCCATCACTTAATGTGGAGGTTTTTGTTGTTCATTTCTTCCTATGGAAAGCCTGTTCTCTTTTTTTAAAAAATATATTTTTAGTTATACATGAACATAAAACCTTTATTTATTGTTTGTGGTGCTGAGGATCGAACCCAGTGCCTCACACATACTAGGCAAGTGCTCTACCACTGAGCCACAACCCCAGCCCCTGTTCTCTTTTAAGATTAACGTTCCATTCTCTAACAACTTCTCTATTACTTTTTATTGGTCCTTTGCCTCCACGTTCTAATTATATGTGTCAATTGAAAATAAAGCTTAAGAGAAAAATCTGCATAAAGCCAGCTCACTTGGTCTATACATCCTGTAACTACTCTGGAGTAATACTATTATTTTCCTTATATGTCTTCTCACTAATGTAGGTTACTCCACGTCTGCATGTCTGACTATTTTGTCTTCTCCTGAAAATGACATCTGAGACCTCATGTTTACTGCAGTTTAATAGTACTTTTTTTTTTTAAAGAGAGAGTGAGAGAAGGAGAGAGAGAAAGAGAGAGAGAGAATTTTAATATTTCTTTTTTTTTTAGTTATTGGCGGACACAACATCTTTGTTGGTATGTGGTGCTGAGAATCGAACCCGGGATGCACGCATGCCAGGCGAGCGCGCTACCGCTTGAGCCACATCCCCAGCCCAGTTTAATAGTACTTAAAATGACCAAGGAAATGGAATGGATGTAGAGTATTTATGAGTGCTGGCAAGAAGATGAGGACTGCTAGGGTCTGAGAACCTTTGAGAAATTACTGCAGGATGTGGTGCAGCTGGGATCAATGTGAGACGAGCAGTGATCACCCAATTTTACCACACACAATTAAGCATACACACAAAGCAGGAACCCACTGGGATGTATGTGGGTAGAACTCCCCAAGAGAGTCCTAGAAAATCTTCAACATCAGAAAAACCAGACTTGTGAGTCAGCCTGGCTGAAGTGCAGTTTGCTGGTGGGAAATGGAAGGACCTAAGGGAGCCTAATGTGCCCTAGGTGGAAAGGCTAGTGACAGGCTAACCAGGGACAGGGGCACAGAGAGGTTGTGCACATACATGAACAAAACAGAGGGGATCCCTCCTAGATCTGACAGTTGAATTCAAACTTCCTTACACAATTGCTGTCTCCCAGTCTCTAGTATAATGAGAAATAAATAAAGGCAGGGAATGCAAGTGTGAAGGGAAGAATTCATCAAAGGAAAGGGACATGACTGAATGCAGCCTAGGGAAAGACTTCAGAGGACAAAGCAGGAGCAGGATAGAACTCCTGCCTGCTGCCTCTATCCCTAGAAACCATGCTGCAGAATGGACAACATCCTGAGAATTCTCAGCCAGTGAGGTGTAGGAAGGAAATGAATGGGAGTTTTTCCCTTTCTCCTTTTAGGGCCAGGAACTATAGAAACTCCTGCTGGGAGACACAGGAGAAACATCTAAGCAGTCAGCAAGCCAGGTCAACTCCGTGAGAAATGACGTTCTGAGGTACATCCAGGTTTAGGGAACCACCTGGAGCCTGAGGTGTCCCTTTCCCTAAGAGAAAGGTATACACATCGCTTATGCAACTACAGTAAGTATAAGGACAAAGTTCTTTAGCTATGGCTGAAGACTATCTATCCAGCTGCAGCTGGCAGCTCCCCACAGCATGTAAATTCTTGTGGAATACAAGATAACAAGCCTGCACAAGATAGCTCAGAGGGAGAAATAAAGAGGGTGCCAAATGATTAGGAAGAGAAGACCAAGAATTCCCCCACCTCAAAGTAAACAGAATGACTGCACAGAAGCAACCAAGCTGGAGCCAAGATGAAATAAGTGACACAGTAACTCTGCTCACATTATGGCCAAAAAAAGGAGAGAGAGAGCACAAGAGTGCGAGACAGGCCCAGTGTCCCACCAAGAACAGAATATACTGCAAGAAAGGGAGGAAATTCCTCACAAGTTTGTAACACAACATGTTCTCAGTAAGAGTTCACAGAAGTAATGATAAGACAGAATAAAAGACATCCCCAACCTAGAAAAATAAACTGCCGACTAAAACTTTATGGTGAATACATTGAAAAACAGCTAGAAATGAAATACATATAGCCTAAAATCAAATGAGACAAACAGTGCATACAGATGAAAAGACAAAAGCTATGCAATTAGTGCTAAGCTAATACAGTACTGGAAGAGACCAATACAATCCAACATAAGGATAATTTGCGTCCCTAAAGTAGAGAACTCAAGTAATGGGGCAGAAGGTGCCATGAAGGATGTACTGTAAAAGAAATGATCTGACACAAAGATGAAGCATCTTCATTTTGAAGGAACACATCTGGTGCCCAGGGAAATCAGACAAAGAATGCTCCACAACAAGACAGACTTCAGTCTCACAACACAATTTCAAGGATAAACAGAATTCTCCAGGCACCCTGGCAGGAATAAGCAAGTATGTTCCAACGAGGAAACACCAGAGGGCCAAGAATGATGTCTAAAGTTCCAAAGCAGCTCAGAGCAGGGATGGTGGGATGAGGAGTGGTCAGAGGTCAGGTCAGAGACAGGTAGGTGCCAGAGCCAAGGCCCTGTCCAAGAGCAATTTGGCATGTTCCAGGAGAAGCCAGAGTAGCAGGCTGGAGTTTGCAGAGGCATGTCAGGACCAGGTTATATTGTAAAGGAAAAATTTCTAAGCTGATTCTAAGCTGCAAAGCCTGAGTTAAAGTGTAAAAGACCGGGCATTGTAAAGTTTCTAAACTGCAAGGCCTGGGTTAAAAAGTAAAAGACTAGGTATTGCTAAAATTCCTCTGCTACCCCCAGAACCTGTAATCCCTGTAGCTGTTAGGACAATACTGGAACTGCCCAGTAAATATTCCTCCTGATCCTCTGGCTGTTTAATAGCTAAGGGCTCTGAGTAGCTTGGCACGTAGGCATCCAGGCCCTAAAACCAATCAGTTTGAATGTGTATCCCGCTTAGAAGTGACCAATCACCCCTGCCCAGCCTGTTCCCGCCAATGAATGTACTAATCATGTCTCAGAGTTGTTGTTCAATTTTCCCGCGCCTCATGATGATTTGTTCTGATGTATGCAAAGCCCCCTGCCCTCCCCAAAAAGTGTACTTAAGCTCTGCTTGACCTCTGCTCTAGGCTCTGGGCTGCTCTCCCTTCCTGAGTGAGCCTTGAGCCCCAGCATGCTGGTTCAATAAATTCCCTCCTGCCAATTGCATGAAGCCAGTCTCTTGTGTGGTCTCTTTCTCCAACGCTTCGCCGGACCCTTACAATATTTGGCTGTTGAAACAGGCCCAGGCACATCATTTGGGGGGCCTGGTGCAAAATGAAAACATGGGATCTTTCATTCAAAACTTTGAGAATTTTGAGCTGGTGACAGTGAGGCGTTAAACCATGAAATCAGCCTGTTTCCAAACAAAAGGCTTGGGTTTTATTCTAAGAGGGTCTTTCTCAGGGTGTGACCCAATTAGACAAACATTTTCCAAAAGCGTATTCTAACAATGGGAAGATATAGAGTGGGGTGTGGGCAGAAGGATGCAAGGATGCTACAAGGTGGGTCTGCAGAAACCAATAGTGTATCACAGTTTGGGATTCAAGATGTTTATCAGGGACTGACACTCATAAAAGGAGATGGGAAGAAGTCAAAAGTATAATAATGTTTGTTCCACGGGAGCTCTGTACCCCACCTTATTGTCTCCAGGGCACTGTCCTGGAAAAAGGGTGGCCTTGGGTGAGGAGACGGCTCCTGCAGTTGAGGTCAGCCCTAAGGGACAGGCGGCTGGAGGATGCCTGCTAAATGCATTAAATTTTATCTTACATGTATTTTATCACAACAAAAATATTAGGGTTAAAAAAGACTACTGAGCAGTCAGAGGATCACTAGAGGGTTAGAGGAATACATTCAAGTTTAGTTGGCTAGGAACATTACTCCAAATCCTGCTGCCAAGCAGGACTGGGACAGCCAGTACTGTCTCTACCATCCTGCATGGGGACAGCATTGGCCAATGGCATTGTGGGTACTGCAGGCCTAGGAGCTCATCCTTTTGTGCAGCCTCAGGGCTGAGAGGTCTCCTACTCTCCTGCTTCTTTCAGAAGGTGAAGATGACTGACTGGTGGAGTACAGGAAACATAGCAGGAGACAGCCACAGGCAATGCAGGAAGGAAAGGGTGGGGCTGGGTTTCAATCAACTTAATTTGCAAAACAAGCAGTGGGCTGGAGTTGGCCCAAGGGATGTATTTAGGATGTAGTTTACCAACTGCTGCTGTGAATGAAAAGGAAGAGTAGGTAAACAAGCACCTGGTATTTTCAGAAATTACATTCAGAGGTCACTTGGATTTCCATCAAATTCATAAGCTGTGAGAATCCTCCCAAACAAGAAAGGGTGCCAAAGGTGCAAAGTGAGATAGCTAGTGTACAACATCTGAGGAGGGCAAGATCTTAGAAGAGACAAGAGGAAAGGATTTTGAGAAGGAGTGAAAACTATGGCAAGAAAGAAGAGGACATGCCACTGGTCACAGTAACATGGAGGTTCACCGGCAAATGGTGATCCCATTTCATGGGACACAGGGGAGAAAGCTTTCATGGAGTGGGCTGGGGAGGGGAAAAAAGGGGTCAGAGAACAGAGAACTCCAGAGTTTTGCTAAAATGGGAAATGGAGACTGGGCAGGAGCTGGGGAGGGTGTGAGCTGAATCAGGGAGTGCTTAGTTCAAAAAGGAAATTCTAAAACACGTTCATATGGTGACGGGCATGATTCATGAGAGAGAGGACTGACGAAGTCCCAGGGAACATGGAATGGTGGTCAACACCACAAGCTGGCAAGAAGGGAAGTCCTTGTCACAGGCAGAGCTGTCTGATCTTGGCTGAGTCTTGCTTGGTGGCAGATTTCCAATGATGACTATGAAAGTGGGTGGCTGAGGTCACTGGAGTGGAGGTGGTGAAGGAGATGGGGAACTAGATACTAGGAGGGCTAATGGCACACTACAGTTACCCATAGGATAGAAGGGACTGGGGCAGAGAAACAAAGGTTGTGGGTCTGGCTCCAAATCCTCAATAGGTTGAACTCTTTTTAAAAATTTTTTATTTATTTATTTATTTTTAGTCACACATGACAGTAGAATGCATTTTGATATATAATACATACATAGAATGTACATACACCAATCATATTGTTTATTCTATTCTGCTGCCCTTCCTATCCTCCCTACTCCTCCCCTCCTCTCCCATCCTTTCTCTCTATCCAATCTAATGTGACATTACTTTTACTCATTACAACATCATATGTATTCTATATAACAATGAGGTTCTCCTCCCATCTTCAGTGCAACAATGTCAATAGGTTGAACTCTTAACAGAGAGCCCATGAACTTGGACAGCTGAGAGTCACAGTTCATTCTCCTGCCAGTGAGGGACATGGGACATGAGACAAATCAATGAGCTGTTCTCAGAAGAGCTGTGGAGGATTTGGTATGGGGTGTGGGCACTGAGAGGTGGAGACCTAACCCAGATAGGGAGTGGTCAAGAGGCTGGAAAGAAAACCCAGGGTTACATTAAGGGCCTTGATGTCACTTGAAGGCAGGGTTACCATTTGGGTTTAAACAAGAGGATAGTATTTTACTCTAGCGATTATTAGGAAAGCTTGTGAAGTTGTAGGAGTCCTAGAAAAAAATGAACGCTTAGTTCAGGAAAGTGGTAGAAGGGGTGAATAAGGGAGCAGTGAGAGAGTAGGGAGCAGTGGGTGCAGGTTGGCAGCTCTCTGGATGTGGGCAGTGCAGGGGACTCTCAAGTGTCTGTCTTAGGTGACTATAATAAAGACCAGAGCATATGACATTTGGCTATTTGGTCTTGTGATCTAACCAGCTTATTTTGGAGGTGGTGTGGCAGTAGTAGGGGCAGGCAGTGGGTTGAGAAGAATGGGAAGGAGAAAAGAAGACAAAACCTTTCAAATGCCTTGCACAGTAAAATCTGAACAAGATGCACATAAACCCCATGAGCCTTTTTCTCCCATAAAGCAAAACAAAGTTAGTGCTCTCTGTCGCCACCTAATGAGATGTCAGGTGAAACCCAACTTGCCTGTGGACTACCAAAAGAGACTTAAGGCAGGAGCCTGGCCCACTCTCCAGGCAGGGTACCAAAAGAAGCCTGGCTGCTTCATTGGGACCACTTTCTGAAAGACCAGAAATTCCTTGGAGCTAAAAACAAGACAATCATTCTTTAATAATACCTACTTTCATATAAGATCATTTTCAGCAGGTATCTATCTACTTTGACTTCTTTGCTCCCAAGAAAAGGAATAAAATTGAGACACACTACATATGGGAACCTATGTGTGGACATGTTTGAGACTGTTTGGTAACACAAAAATTCTATGGCTGAACCTAGTTGAATTCAGTTTTCGGTTCTAGTGTTTAATGCACCCCTTCTAAATTTATGTGTACTTTTTTTCTTGCATTTGGGAATGCAAAAAAATGTCCCACTGAAAAGTTTGGGCTCTTGGGCAAAGCAAAGAGCCACAACCCTTGTTGCAAACACCTTCCTTCCACGACCCTGATAGGCCCACAAATCTCATCCACCCAGCAAGAAGTATAGCAATCACCAAACCATAGGTGACAAGGGAAGGGAAATGCTGCAATAGGAAACTTCAATGTTGCCTGGAACTCCTTGGAGGGAAGATCAGAGCCCACTTTCCAGAAGAGGGGACAACAAGGATAAGGGCCAAAGAGTACAACCTGGTTTAAATTCCAGTGAAGAGTTTTTGCTAATGAGGAGCTACAAGAAGGACACTGGCATTTTCACGCATATGAGGCTACTAAGATAAATGTTTAAATCTGGTATATTCTCATGTGAAGAGTGTCGGTAAGTATGTCATGGAAACAGAAAAGGCACTCATGAAATTCATTGGAAAAACAATAGGCCCAGAATAGTCGAAGCAATCCTTAGCGAGAAAAGTGAAGTTCCAGAAGGCATCATGCTATCAGACATAAAATTATTCTATAGAGCTATTATAAGAAAACCAGCATGGTATTGGAACCAAAAAAGGCAAGAAGACCAATGGAACAGAGAAAGCTTCCATGGAGTGGACTGGGGAGGGGAGGAAAGGGGTAGAGAACAGAGAACTCTGGAAGAGTTTGGCTAAGATGGGAAATGGAGACTGGGCAGGAAAGACAAACCCACAGAAATACAGTTACCTCATACTAGAGAAAGGCTGCCAATAACACATGTTGGAGAAAACATAGCATCTTCAACAAATGGTGCTGGGAAAACTGGAAATCCAAATGTAATAGAATGAAATTGAACCTCTATCTCTTACCTTGCCAAAAACTCAACTCAAAGTAGATCAAGGACCTAGGTATTAGACCAGAAATCCTGCATCTACTAGAAGAAAAGGTAAGCCCAACATTCCAACATATTAGCTTAGAAAAGGAAATTCTGGGGCTGGGGTTGTGGCTCAGTGGTAGAGCGCTTGTCTAGCACGTGTGGGGCACTAGGTTTAAAACTCAGCACCACATAAATAAATAAATAAATAAATAAATAAAGATATTTTGTCCATCTATAATTAAAAAATATTTTTAAAAAAGAAATTGTCTTTCTTAACATGACTCCTAAAGTGCAAGGGGTAAAATAATAAACGGGATAGCATCTAACTAAAAACCTTCTTCACAGCAAAGGAAACAATCAAGAACCTAAAGAGAGAGCCTACAGAATGGGAGGAAAATCTTTGCCACCTTTACCTCTGATAGAGCATTAATCTCCAGGATATACAAAGAACTCAAAAAACTTAACACCAGAAAAATAAATAACCCATATTAATAAATGGACAAAGGAACTGAACAGGTACTTCACAGAAAAACATCTCTAAAAATTAGAGAAATGCAAATTAAAATTACACTGAGATTCCATCACTCAAGTCAGAATGGCAATTATCAAGAATACAGTAACAATAAGTGTTGGTGAAGATGTGGGGGGGAAAAGTTTACTCATACATTGCTGGTGGGATTACAAACTGGTGCAACCACTCTGGAAAGCAGTATGGAGATTCCTTGGAAAGCTGGGAATGGAACCACCATTTGACCCAGCTATTCCCCTTCTCGGACTATACCCAAAAGACCTAAAAAGAGCATTCTACAGGGACACAGCTACATCAATGTTCATAACAGCACAATTCACAGTAGCTAGACTGTGGAACCAACCTAGATGCCCTTCAATAGATGAATGGGTAAAAAATGTGGCATTTATACACAATGGAATATTACTCAGCACTAAAAAATAATAAGATCATGGCATTTGCAGGGAAATGGATGGCATTAGAGCAGATTATGCTAAGTGAAGTTAGCCAATCCCTAAAAAAACAAATGCCGAATGTCTTCTCTGATATAAGGGGGGTGACTCAAAACAGAGTAGGGAGAAAGAGCATGAGAAGAAGATTACCACTAAATAGGGAAGAGAGGTGGGAGGGAAAGGGAGGGAGAAGGGGAATTGCACAGAAGATGGAAGGAGATGGTGGGAGGGGGAAGAAAAAAAAGAGAGAGAGAGAAATGTGTCTCAGTAGATTGGGTAGAGAGAGGTGATGGGAGGGGAGGGGAGGGAGGGATAGGAAGGGCAGCAGAATAGAACAGATACTAGTATTGTATGTGTATACGTGGCTGTATAACCAATGTGATCCTGCAATCTGTAAAAAAAAGAAAAGAAAAGAAAAAAAAAGAAAAAGAAAAAGAAAAGAAACCACCATTTGACCAAGCTATCCCACTCCTTGGTATATACCCAAAGGACTTAAAAATCAGCATAATAAGGGGCTTGTGTTGTGACACAGAGGCAGAGTGCTTGTCTAGCACATGCGAGGCACTGGGTTTGATCCTCAGCACCACATAAAAATAAAGGTATAAAAAAATCAGAATAAGGTGACACAGCCACATCAATGTTTATAGCAGCTCAATTCACAACAGCAAAGATATGAAACCAATCTGTGCCTTCAATAGATGGATAAATAAAATGTGGTACTATATATACAATGTAATACTATGCATCCATAAAGAAGAATGAAATTACAATATTTTTCAGTAAATGGATAGATCTGGAGACTATCATGTTAAGTGAAATAAGCCTATCCCCCCCAAAACCCAAAGGCTGAATGTTCTAATATGTGAAAGCTAACCTACAATAAAGGGGGGGGGGATGTTGAGGGGAAGAATATAAGTTCATTGGATTAGACAATGGGGAATGGAAGAAGGAAGGGGGAATAAGTAAAGGAAAGACAGTGGACATAATTATGAATTGGACATAATTATTTATGTACATATATGAAAATAACATAGTGAATCCCACCACCATGCATATCCATAAGAATGGAACTCTAATTAGAAGTAGATATATCCACTATACTCTATACTTGTATAAAATGAATTGTGCTGTCATATATAATCAAAAAGAACAAATAAAGAAAAGAAGCCACTTTTTCAGAAAGCTCAGCTCAAATAAGATGTGGTTGTATTCAGAGATAGGGAAAAAGAAACCATTAGAAAACCACAATGAGAAGCATACTACAGGATATAATGGAACATTAGGTAGACTTTAAAAGGATGTTTCCAGTTTTTCATAAACATGGGAGTCTTGCTCTTCTCAGGCTGCCATAACAAAACAGCACAGACTGGGTGGCTTAATCAGTAGAAATTTTTTTATCACAATTCTGGAGGTTAGAAATCCAAGATCAAGGTGCTGGCACATTCAATTCCTGATGAGGGCTCTCTTCCCTGCTTACAGATGGTGGCTTCTTGCTGAGTCCTCAAATAGCAGGAGAGAGAGAATGAGAGCAAGTTCTCTGGTGTGTTTTTATTTTATTTTTTTTTATTTGTAGATGGACAGAATAACTTTGCTTTATTTATTTATTTTTATGTGGTGCAGAAGATCAAACCCAGTGCCTCACACGTGCTAGGCAAGCATTCTACCAAGGATCCACAACCCCAGCCCTCTGGTGCCTTTTTATAAGAACATTAATGCCATCATGAAGTTCCCACCCTCAGGCCTCATCTAACCAATTCACCTCCCAAATGCCCCATCTCCAAATATATCATATGGGGAGTTAGAACTTCAACATATGAATTTTCAGGGACACAAATATTCATTCCAGCACCAGATGTAGTGGCGCACACCTATAATCCCAGCAACTTGGGGAGACTAAAGTAGGAGGATCAAAGTTTGAAGCCAGCCTCAGGAACTTAGTCTCAAAAACTAAGAAGGGTTAGAGGTATAGCTCAGTGATAAAGGCTTAGTCCTCAATACCACCCCAAATATTCACTCCACAAAATGGTGATGTTTATGTTTTAATGCTGAAAGAAAAAGTAAAGAGCAGAGTGGAGGACTGTCATACCAATCAGTCCAATGGATGACAATACAACAATCTGAATTTATTCAATGTTACTGAACTGCACACTTAAAAATGGATAAAATGGTAAATTTTAGGTGATATGTATTTTTCCATATTTTTTAAAAGTTCAAATGTGGCAAGGACAGAAAAAACATGAAAACATCCAAAAATAGAATGCACAAAATGATATAAATTAACCTAAATGTATCGGTAATCAAATAGATGCTAAAGGACAAAACAAAACAGATTTTAAAAAGAAAATTGTCTATTTGCCATTTTCAAGACAAAGACACAGAAAGGAGCAAAAGAAACGCTATGCTACACAGGTGATATAGCGCCATTTCTATCAGACTAAGTAAAATTCAAGGCAAAAGTATCATTAACTATAAAGAGAGTCACTTTATAATGTGAAAGGGTTCAATTCACCGGGAAGATAAAACTTTTTAAAATTGAAAAAGTGGCTTCAAAATAAATAATAAAACAAAAATTCACAAAGGTCTGTTAAGAAACTGATGTGCCACCATCACAGTAGATTTTAACATTCCCAGCAAGTGATAAATCAAGTAGACAAAATGACAGTAAGAAAATACTTCTACAACACAGTGACCAATACTGAGGTAATGAACACATGTAGAATCCTGCATCCATGTCTGGTCGTGGCACATTCTGTCCACTGGTAGTGCAGAAGGTCACAAAGCACTTCTCAACCAAATGCAAAGAGTGGTCTCACACACGCCAAGTTCTCTGACCACAGCACTCTTTATCCACAACTTGATTTTTTAAAAACAATTTAACTAGGAAAAAGAACCCTAAAGCCATGCACTTGGAAATCTAAGAAACACTTCTAAATAATTTATGGGAACAGACAATCATAAAAGCAATTTTAAAATTTTTTGAGGTGACAATATTACACCTCAGAACTTGCTAGGTGCAACTGAGATAGGTCCAGAGGGTCAGCCTAAATGCTTATATTTGAAAACAAGATTGAAAATCAGTTAGCTAAATTTACAACCTAAGAAGTCAGAAAAAGAGAGACTGTACTCCAAGAAGGCAGAAAAAAATAAAAGAACTTAATGAACTAAAACATAGTAATATAGGACAATAATGCCTACAAGTTCACTTTTTAAAGACTAATAAAATTGGCAAATTTCTACGAAGACACACAAAAAAGGTAAAAGGTATAAGTAAATGCAGTAGAGGTGAAAAAAGAGATATAAATACAGATATTGCAAAGGCTTAATAAAAGACAACATGAGTAACTTTTATGCTAGTCAATTTAGTGTCTCAGACAAAAAGGGCAAATTCCTAGGAAAAAAAAACTTCCCACCACACTGACCCAGGCAGGTGCAGAGAAAATAAAAATACAGTTTGATGTGCCAGTACTTCAAAAAACACAGAAAAGACAACAAAAACAGCTGTTCCCTATAGAGGGGCCTGGGTAGCTGGGAAAATAAGGCAGCAGGGACACTCAGATAAAGCATCACTCTGTTTTTACTGAACTGTGATCCATGTACAACCACCACAGTGAATCTGAATGTGCCCCTATCCAGGGAAAGTCCTTACCTGGCGCACACTGGAGGGCTGATCTAATGCAGTACCAGGCAGGCAAAATGCTTCTGAGCTATGGAGCAGGAACAGACCTATCATCTGTGGATACTGGATCTTTTCTTTTTAATCTTCAACAAATTTGGTAAGTGAAAAAAAGACACCCTTTTGTTTTCAGTTGATTGAGGCAGAACTCTTTTCCTATCTCTGTGGGCCACCTGTTTTTCTTCTTTTATGAATATCCTATTCATATCATTTGTTTCAGTTTTCAGTAGTTACTATTGGTAAGTTGGTAGTGAGAATGGTTGCACTCAACTCTAGATTGAAGAGGAAATTTAAAATTTGCCTACATGTACTAGCAATAAATGACTGCTGAATACCCAATATAATCATGCCCGCTGCCCAGAGAAATTAAACCCAGGATGATTCACAGGATGGCAACCTGCAACCAAACTTTTGTTTCCAATCCAAATATTTCAGACTTACCCCTGCTCTTCCTCATTCCCTTTCCAGAAGGGCTCCTTGACATGCCTATCAGTACTCCTAAATCACTACCCCATTATCTAAATGACAGTCAATCAAAAAAAAATTTCCCAAGCTATTTCCTAATACTTCGACAACCATCACTTCACATACAATCTCACTGAAGGCTCAGCAACATGGAAAAGCAGCATTTAATTGAGAGTAACCCTGAGGCTCAAGGAGGGAATATGACTTGACTGTTTAAGTCACCAGTCAGGTGACAGACATGGGATTTAATTCCAAGGCTACAAGAACTAAAAAGCTTTAGGTCATTTACTACACTAGAAGTAAAATCATCAAGGTATGTTTGTACCCTGCATACTGGGTTGCAAGCAACAGAATGAACTCTGGCTAACTTAATTACAAAGGAGATCTTGGGTAGCAGATCTGGTAATGGAGAGAAGATTAAGGAAGAAGGCTCAGAAAAGTGGGAGGAACAGAGAGACTGCACAACTGAAAACACCACCAAGATTATTTTAAAAGGACCATCTGGTTGGGACACCTATCTTGGACACCACTGCCACATCACCACTAGACATTAGCCACTACTGCTGGCTTCCTGATTCAGGGGCCACTACCACAATTAACTGCTTACTGCTCCTTAAGAGTCAAATTCCCCAAAGGCAGATTGGGCTAAGCCAAGCCTCCATGGTACTGCCACTTCCCAGGTTTCAGGGTGTAAGAGAGGGAAATACCCACCAACAATGGCAGGTAATGCCAGCACCCATACCCCTACATACATCTATTTTCTCCGTCTTTCTTATTAACAGGACCCTGTACTCAACTAAGGCAAGATATGTACCAGCTTCCCAGCAGACCATGGAACTACAGTCTGGCCAATGACATGGCAACAGACTACAATGCCTGCTCATCATTTTTTTTCATGCCTGCTGACTGTGGGCAGACCACACCTCCCACCCACTGGCTCTGGGCTTGCTCACGTGTCTGCCTTTCATTGACAGGAAAGAAAAGGTTCTGTGTATCTGTTCACTTCTCTTGGACACCTGACCTCTGCCTATGAAGAGACTGTCCCTAGCAGCTGCTTTTCTCTCCTAGATCCTAGAATGATAGGCTGGGAGGACAGATTTGTGTCCTATCATGCAGCTGACCAATGTCCATAAATGAGAAAAATATTGCTGTTGTAGTCACTGAGCGGCTGGGGCTGTTTGTTCCTTAGCCAAGATGACGGATGTAAAATGGTAATGTAATTTACTAAGTGGATATCCAGGTTGAGCCATCATGTGCATTTTTGCACCTCCCGTTTTCCTTCTTCCTACCCAGGAAGGTGGATAAGATTACTACAGCTGCAATTGCATCTTTGCAACCATGAGGTTGGAACCTTGAGGACAGAAGTCATACACTGAGGGACCATCAACAGCCTACCTCCAGATCTCAAGGCACATGAGAGAAAAGAAAAAACACCAAGCTCCTGACCTTGATGTTAGGCTAAGCAGAAGCTAGGGTCCACCTGTCTTTTACTCAGGATAAGCAAAGTGTGGGATTCTTTGAACACATAACAGTTAAAATGGTCAGAAGCCAACAACAACTAAATGTACCTGATATACATACTACATGTGAAGTTTATTCACTACACAAATCATTATAAATCAAGCCATTATAAATGTTATCACAAATCATTATAAATCAAGCCATTGAATGAGACAAAATAAGTTGAGGCTCACTCTCTTTGTTAGCAAAAAAAAAAAAAAAGCCTTTGAATTATTTGTAAGTGAATTCCAGAGACATAAATAAACCCAGATAATTCAGAATGTACTTAGTATAACACATACTCCTCCTATGTGATAAACTCCCACTATTTATTCAAAGAAAACTTGCTTCATTGCAAAATATAAAAAAACTTTAAAAAGTAATCTCACAACATACCACCTACTACAACACTAGACTCCTGTCCTTCCCAACCTGACCAGAACAAAAACAAAACATTGTTGGAATTGTTGAGGCCAAGAAAATTCAATTATCCAGAGCACAGAAAATGTTCTATCAAATAACAGCAACACTGCGTACAGTGGTACACACCTGTAATCCCAGTGGCTTGGGAGGCTGAGGTAGGAGGATCTTGAGTTTAAAGCCAGCCTCAGCAAAATCGAGGTGCTAAGCAACCCTGTCTCTAAATAAAATACAAAATAGGGCTGAGGATGTGGCTCAGGGGTCGAGTGCCCCTGAGTTCAATCCCCAGTACCAAACAAAGCAAAGCAAAGCAAAACAAACAAACAAAAAAACACAGCTACCCAGCAGTGAAAGGAGCAGAAGAAGCCTCCTGAATGAACTTGGATACCAGGCACAGGTGACAGGCATACTTAGATACAAAAGCCAGGTTCCATAAGAATGAGCCAAAAACCCTGCTCCTTCCTATTCTCTTGGAGATTCAGGAGGGACTCAATTATCAGCTACTGGGTACCTTGATGAACCAGGTGCCATCCTACACAGGGAAGGTCCAGGGGAGTCACCTATGTTTCTGTCCTCAAGAAGTTCATAACCCACTAGGGAAGAGCTATGTGCCAGAAGGGGCTGCAACAGATGCTAGCAGGGGTGGGACAGGGCCCAGAGTAGGAGTGGCTAACTCTCTAGGGCTGGAGAGCTGGGGGTAGTGTCAGCCTCTGCTCAATAATCCGTTCCTAAGGTTCCATCCAGTGAAAGGGAAAACCACAGAAGCCATTCTCATGGGTACTTTAAGTAGTACATCTGTTGGCAAAACACAAATGTTGTTACATAAATATGAAGCCACAGACTGCAAAGGCATCTGACAGCCTTTAACACAAAACAATATTATTTAATTTACAGAGGGTGTATCCAGGGATGGCCACACTGGGAACATGACACTTGAGTAGGCATGAAGGAGATCACAAAGGGAGCTGAGCAACACCTAAGACAGAATGCAGAGAAGTTAACACCTGGGGTAGGGGTGTGCCAAAAAGGAGCAAGGACATCAGTGTGGCCTAGGAGCTGGATGAGTGACAGGGGAGTGGCAATCACATTGGGTCTTAGAGATCACTGCAAAGACTTGGGCTGGGACTGTGAATGAGAGGGAACCCATTGGAGGGTTCTAAAGAGAAGAGCACCCCCCCAGTCTGACCCACATATTGCAGGACTAAACAAAGACTCAGGGAGCAAGTACAGAATGAGGGAGGCAGGATGCTTGGACCAGGACGGAGCAGTGGAAGTAGGGAGAACTCATCAGATTCTGTATCTATCTTGTAGGTAGGATGAAGAGGATTTGTGGATAAATTGGATGGATAACTAGCACAAGGTTTCTAGCCTGAGGATCAAGAGAATGGAGTTGCCTTTACTGGCAGGGGGTGGGGGTGAGTTGGAGTTCAGGTGATCTGGTCAGCCAGTGGTTTACAAATGGGAGGGGAACCAAGTCTGGACAACATCACTTTGGAGAGTGAGAATGAAGAGAGGTGTGACCACAAGGTCCTCCAACATCATGTGTGAAGATAAGACTGAGGAGGGCACCAGGCTCTGTTCTAGGTGTTGTGCTATGTAGTGAATCAAGAGGACAATCCTGCCCTATAGAGCTTCTGTCCAGTGAGGGTGAGTGTTTACCTAAGCACACTCAGTCACATATTGTTAAAAAATACAAACTATGGTTTGAAAGAACAGGTTTATCAGGGTAGGCCCCACAACTTGACTGGTTTTTAACAACACAAAGGTCATCACTGGAGACATCACAGAGCAGCCTGGATGAGCCATGGTAGCAAAGGGTTCAGGACAGGTGTATGGAGAAGTCTTGCTGGTAAAGGAAAACAGTGAAGTTAGAAGGATGGCGGGGTCAAGAACAGCTTTTGTCAAGGTTGGAGAAGTAGGAGAAGGCTTCTAGGGAATTGGGAGGAGAACCTCTGATTCAGAGGAACATAGGAGAAGCCTGGAGACAAGCCTCCGAAGGGAGGTGAAGGGAATCCCTGAGGGCAGAAGGGAGGCAGAGTGAGGGGGCCTGATGCTGGTCTGTTGACATTCTATTCCAATTGCTTCCCTGCTCTCTGGGAACTAAGAACCTGGCTATCAGCTGCAAGGAGGTGTTACAGCTGAATGGGGGTAGGCAAAGACCATGCAGCATGAGGTTCATCTATACTATATTAAAATGGAGGGGGGTGCATATTCAGTTTTGTGTGGAGTAAACCTGGGCTGTTAGATGACTAAATTTTACCAGGGTTGGGGCTGGGAAGGAGATGGGTAAGGATATATGGAAGGAAAGGCCAGAGGAAAAAATGGAATAAAAAATGAATTCTAAGTGCATTTGAGAGAAGGAATATTGAGCTGAGTACTAGAGGTAGTGAGCTAGAAATATAGGAGGATCTCGGCTTTTGCAGATGACAAAATAGGTGAAATTATTAAGGCTAAATTTTTGGCACCAGCACTAGACACTGGGAATGTTTTCTGACTTTGAGAAAGTAAAAAGAAGTGGCTAGGGGTTGGGGTTGTGGCTCAGTGGTAGAGCGCTTGCCAAGTATGTATGAGGCAGTGGGTTCAATCCTGGCCACACATAAAAAAATAAATAAACAAAATAAAGGTATTGTGTCCATCTACAACTAAAAAAAATATTTAAAAAAGAGAGAAGTGGCTAGTCTTCAGAACATAAACATCTTTAAAAGTTGACTTTAAGAGTGTAATTGTTGGCCAGGCATGGTGGCACACGCCTGTAATCCCAGTGGCTCAGGAGGCTGAGGCCCATTAGCAAGATCTTATCTCAAAATAAAAAATAAAGGGTTGGGGTTGTGGCTCAGTGGTAGACACTTGCTTCATAAGTGTGAGGCACTGGGTTTGATCCTCAGCACCACATAAAAATAAATAAAATAAAGGTCTAAAAAAGTATAATTATAAGCACTTTCACTTTTTAAAGTTTTGTTTCCATGTCTAGCCATAGAACAAGGAACAGAGAAGTATGAGTGGACTGAAGTGAATACTTGATTTTTTAATTATTCTAATTAGTTATACATGATAGTAGAATGTATTTTAACATACTATACTTACATAGAATATAATTTCTCATTCTTCTGGTTGTACACAATGTAGAATTACATTGGTCATGTAATCATGTATGTACATATGATAGTAATATCTGATTTTTAACTACACAAACTTTCCAGTGAATAGCAAGAGTTATCCTCTTTACAGCTGTTGAAATATGGCAACCAGAAAAGAGCCCAATATCACCACTGAAAACCAGAAGTTAACCATTTGGGTGTTACAGTGAAGACTATTTATGACAAGTATTTCATTAAGTCTACCATGCTATATGGAGTCAGACTGACTGCCACTGTCTCATGTGCTTACAACCTGGGGTACAGTGAAACAATGGTCCTATGGAGCCTCTGGTCCTTGGGCCCTTCTGTTGTAGAGTCAGATAGCCTTTGAAGTGGCTTCAACGGTGGCCCCCAAAAGGTATGCTCACATATTAAGCCCCAGATGGTGAACAGGACCTTACTTGGAAGAAAGGTCTTTGCTGATCTAATTAACTGAAGTATGCTGAGATGACATCATTTTGGATTTAGGGTGGGTCCTAATGCAGTGACAGGTGTCCAGAGAAGTTGACAAAGACAGCAGGAGAAGGCAACGTGATAAAGCAGACTTGGTGATGTGGCCATAAGCCAACAAAAATCTAGGACTGTCAGGCAACCACCAGAAGCTGAAAGAGGCAAGAAAGGATACCCTGCTAGCACCTTAAGAGGGAGTGGGCCCTGCAGCATCTTGATTTCAGACTGCTGGCCCCCACTACTATGGGAGAATACACTGCTATTGGAGATAAGCCACTCAGTATGGGATTCTTTGTTCTGGATGCCCCTCAATCTCACCAACTTCTACTCAAGCTCTAATTCTCAGTAGACTCCTGAGACCTGTCTTTAACAAAAAGAAGTGTCTACCCCAAGAGCAGCCTCCTCTAAGGCCACTCTGGATGCCACCTCCCCTCTCCATGCCAGGCCTCTGCTTCTCTGCTTCCCCATTTCTTCCTCCTTGTGCTGCATTCTCTGGGGGTCCTTTCCCAAAGGGATGCAAACATGCTTTTACAGCCACTTGAAAAAATACCCTTTGCAATCCCATCTCTCTCTCCACCCCACCCTTATTTCTCTGGTCCTCATCACAACAAAATTTTTATTTAAAAATATTACATGTCTTCTCCAGTACATACTGCCTTAGCTTGTGTTTTACCTAAGTTTCTAAGGTTAGTCTTTGCTAAGGTTTTCTAAAGGAAAGATAAGAGAAAAGGGGGAAAAAACCCTGATCATTAAAATTAAGACCCACAGTAGCAGTTTTCCAGTTCTCTGATTTAGAATTTTAGCACTAGCACTCATGCATTGGTTTATGTTTTATTAAAATAGTAAAACAAAAAACTTTTGTATGCCTCACTGTACACAGGTATCATCCATCTTATCATTACCAATTTTTTAAGTCATTTGCAAAAGTTTTTTTTTTTCCCAGAGTTTTTTGTTTGGTACTGGGGATTGAACTCAGGGGTGCTTTACCACTGAGCTACATGCCCAGCCCTTTTTGTTTTGAGACAGGGTCTCACTAAGTTGCTGAGGCTGGCTTTGAACTTGTGATCCTCCTGCCTCAGCCTCTTGAGCCACTGAGATTACAGGCATGTACCACCAAGCCTCACTTCCAATTAGTTTTTGTATACTAACTTATACCCTGAAACCTGGCTGAATTCATTTTTTTTTTAGTTCTAATAGGTTCTTTCTTTTTTAATAGCCCTTAATAGAGTCACTTACATTCTCTATATTGCCTGCAAATAGAAAGCTTTATTTATTTTCTTTTTAAAATCTCCTTTCAATACTAATGCCTTGTACACCTTCTTCTTGCCTTATGATATTGGTTAGAAACTCCATTACAATGTTGAATAGAAGGGTAAAGTGGACATCTTTGCCTTTTTCCTCATTTTAGGGGTAATAGCCTCAGTATTTCACTATTAACTATGATCTATCTTTATCTTTCATACATGCATTTTACAAGATGAAGAAATTCACGTTTATTCCTGAGAGGTTTTTTTTTTTGATGTTGTTGTTGATTTCTGTGCTTTGTTTTTGAGACAGGATATCACTATACTGTCCTGGCTGGTCTTGAATGTGTGAGCTCAAGAAATCTTCCCATCTTAAACAAGCTGTATATTATTAGCAACCCTTTTTTTTTTTACCCTACTACTGAGCTACAACCTCAGCCCGTCACCCTCTATTTTCTAAAAGTTTATGTTATGTGAGAGTGATGTTAATTTACCAGTGAAATAATCTGGGCCTCTTTTGAGTTTTCTTTGTGGGAAGATTATATACTAAATCTCTACTAGGTAAAATGCTAATATTTTTATTTTTCAGGTTAAGTTTGAGCAAGTCTTAGTAAGACCTATTTTTCAAGGAATTTGTTCATTTCATACAAGTTGTCAACTTCAGTTGTTTATAATATTCCCTTATGATTGTTTTAAAACAGCTTAAGGTCTTTAGTAATATCCTCTTTTATGCTTAAAATTGGTAACTTATGTGCTTCTCTTTCTACCTTAATTAGTAAGCTAGAAAATTGTGGAGACAGTCAAACAATCAATTTTTGCCTTTTTAAAATTTTCTAACTCACTGATTTCTGCTCTTACCTTTATCACTTCCTTCCTTTCCTCTACCTGCTTTGGGTTTCCTTTATTCTTCTTTTCCTAGCTTGTTAAGGCAGAACCTTAAGATCATTTTATAATTCTTTTCTAACAAATGCACCTAAAGCTACAGATTTCCCTCCAAGCAATACTTCAGATGTACAAATCTTATAGTTTTCATTATAATTAATAATCCTTTTAAATCATCTATTTTTTCTTATAATTTCTTCTTTGACTCCTAGGTTATTTAGAAATGTGTTAATTTAAAAATTTACATTTATTTATTTGTTTGTTTGTTTCACCAAGTCACTGTTTTTTGTGGTGCTCAGGATGGAACCCAGGGCCTTGTGCTTGCTAGGCAAGCACTCTATCACCTAGCTACATCCCCAGCCCTAATTTTTAAATATTTGGGGCTTTTTCTACACCATATTGTTATGATTTCTTTTTTTAGTACTGGAGATTGAACTCAGGGGTGCTTAACCATTGAGCCACACCCAAGCCCTTTTTATTTTTTATTTAGAGACAGGGTCTCACTGAGTTGCTTAGGGTCTTGCTAAATTGCTGAGGCTGGCTTTGGACCCAATCCTCCTGCCTTAGCCTCCCGAGCCACTGGGATTACAGGCGTGGACGACCATGCTCGTCCATATTGTTCTGATTTCTAATTCTATTTCATTTTTACCAGAGAACATAATCTGTAGAATTTCAAACTTCTGAAATTTACCAAGACTTTTTTTATGGTCTAGCAAATGATATATTGTTGAACAATACCACTTACCCTTGGAAAGGATGTGTATTCTGTAGATACTGAGTATATTATTCTACATATGCATACTATGTCAAAGGTGTCTGGTAATGTTCTGATCTTTTATGTCCTTATTGATTTATTGGTCCAGTTCTATCAATTACTGAGAAGGGTGTTACAATTGCTAAGTAATATGATTATGGATTTATTTCCCTCTTCAATTTTGCCCATTTTTTCTTCATGTATTTCCAGATTTATAATTAGGCACATATACATTTCTGACTATTAAATCTTCCTAAAGAACTTACCATTTCATTGTTACAAAATGTGTTCATCTCTGGCAAAATCCTTTGTCATGAAGTCTGCATTTTTCCCATATTAGTATTGCCTCTCTAGCTTTTCCATGCTAGCTATTTACATGGTGTATCTTTTCTCATCCTATTATTTTTCTACACAGTAATGCAGTTAATATTACAACACTTATCTTATAGACAACACATAGCTCAGTTTTGCTTTCTAGTCTACAATCTATGCCTCTTAACTGAAATGTTTATTCTGTTTATGCTTTATGTAATTACTGATGTGAACAGATTTAGGACTGATGATTTCTTCTTTCATTAAAAGCACATTTTCTTTTACTTCCTACTAACAGCTACTTTAAAATCCTTCTCTGTGGAGTAAAACATCCAGGTCACCTTGGGTAGGTCTCCCATTAATTATCTCTTCTTTTGAACAGAGGTGGTCAAAGTATGGCCTACAGGGCAAATCTGCATGTTTTGTTAATAAAGTTTAATTTTGAATACAGCTATAATTTCCCTTACATATTGTCTATGGTGGCTTTTGCACTACAACAGCAGAGTTTTGTAGTTGCAACGGAGACCATTATGGCCCACAAAACCTAAAATAGTTACTGGTTATGAAACAAAAATTGCTAACCCCTGCTCTGGTCACATTTTCCTATTTCTTTGAATGGCTAGATATTGTGAGTACTACAATGTCAGACTTTGGATTCAATGAAGTTTTATTAATTTTTATCTTTCTTTGGGGGGGGTAGAGGGATTGAACTCAGGGGCACTTGACCAGTGAGCCTCAACCCCAGCCCTATTTTGTATTTTATTCAGAGAGAGGGTCTCACTGAGTGGCTTAGTGCCTCACTTATGCTGAGGTTGGCTTTGAATTCATGATCCTCCTGTCTCAGCCTTCCAAGTGGCAGGGATTACAGGTGTATGCTACTGTGCCTGTCCTGATTTTTTATCTTACCAGTTAATTTGGGTGAACTCAAACTCCAAACTGTCTTCCCTATGGTAGGCAGCAGTTGAAATCTCTATTCAATTCTTTTGCCTTAGCTGGAATTCAACAGAGTCTATATGAAGAACTTGGGCCCTTTGCCAGTGTTAGATAATGCTTTCCAGGATTCTACCGCACCTCAATTTCTAGCTTGCTGTAGTTGTTCCGAAATCTACTCTATGATTTCTCAACCCTAAAACTGAAGATTTCTAAGTCTTATCCTCCTTGCAGCACTGACTGGACATGTGTCTGGTAAAAAATCACTATAAGGAAATTTGCCCAATGCAGTTCCCTTCTTCCAACTATAAACTTTATCCTACTTTTTGTGTGCCTTTAATCACTTTCTAGTGCCTTTAAGTTGCTGGTTTTTAAAAATTTTTATCCAGAGTTTTAAACTTCCTGACAGAGGGATAATCCAAAATGAGTTACCTCATCACTACCAAAAAAGCAAATCCTCCAGTGACTTTTGGACCTAGTACTCTTGATTTTACATCCTTAATAAGCTATTCCCTAGTGACAGCAATCTTAAACTTCAACATTTTTACTCTCAATATTGTTATAATTTTGGTTTATTTTATAATCATTACAAAATAAAGCAAATAAGTAACCATGTTAATAGTATTAGGAATCAACATTTTTAGTGTTAAAAAAAAAAGATATGTTTTTTTTTTTAAATATATGTTTTGGGCACAGTGGTGCACCCCTGTAATCCCAGTGGCTTTGGGAGTCTGAGGCATGAGGATCGCAAATTCAAAGCCAGCCTCAGCAACTGCAAGGCACTAAGCTATTCAGTGAGACCCTGTCTCTAAATAAAATACAAAATAGGGCTGGGGATGGGGCTCAGTGGTCGAGTGCCCCCGAGTTCAATCCCTAGTACCCCTCCAATCAAGAATGTAAAGATAAAAGTTAAAGAACCCAGTAATGTTAAATTGTCTTTGAAATTATCGCCATGTATTTGTGACTCTTAAAAAGTTTAAAATATTTTCTAGCTCTGTCCACTAAAAGGTCCTAGAAGTGATGCCACCCCATAAGAATCCACATCTTGGGTTATAAATACTATTTCCCACTAAAGGGAATCAGAGTTCTTTGGAATCAATTCTGGCAAAGGAAGCACACACATTGGGATAGAATATTTTGTGCCAAGAAGGCTCAATGAGAATATGCTAAGAAAACACCAGTAGCATCATGAAGGGACTCTTACTGACCAAGTTTGAAATAACTTGATCACAAAAGAATGAATGTATCTGAATTCTAAAATATTTCATAACCAAAACTCCGTAAGTCAACACTAACTTGAGAGAAAAAGCATAAGAACAATATTCTGTTACCATTTGAGGTGATTTTTACACTTAATGCATTCTAAAATTTAGTAATTAACTTAGAAATTAAAGGCAAAGATTAAACATCTATACTCTTTGTAGGGAAAAAATACAGTTCTTCCTTACTTGATAATAAAATTTTTAATTTTTATCTTTTTGTATTATTGGAGGTTGAACCGAGTAGTTGCACATGCTAGGCAAGTAATCTACCACTGAGCTACATCCTCAGCTCTTTTTCAATTTTTCATTTTGATGCAGGGTGTTGCTAAATTGCACAGGCTGGCCTTGAACTTGCCATCCTGCCTTAGTCTCTCAAGTAGCTGGGAATATAGGCATGTGCCATTAGGCCCAACTGCGGAAAGTCTTTACATAGGAATGCCAATAGAGAAATGACAGAACTAGAAAAAGCTACATACCTATAATCCCAGTGACTCAGGAGGCTGGGATAGGGTGATCGAAAATTTGAAGACAGTTTTGGCAATTTAAACAACTTAGTGACACCCTGTCTCAAAATTAAAAAAAATAAAAAGGGATAGGGATGGAGCTCAGTGGTAAAGCATTCCAAGGTTCAATCCCCAGTTACTAAATAAATAAAACACTTCCCTTTATTAAATTTTTTTAAAGAGAGAGAGGGGGAGAGAGAGAGAGAGAGAATTTTTAATATTTATTTTTTAGTTTTCTGCAGGCATAACATCTTTGTTGGTATGTGGTGCTGAGGATTGAACCCGGGCCACACGCATGCCAGGCGAGCGCGCTACCACTTGAGGCACATCCCCAGCCCTCCCTTTATTAAAAAAGAGAAAAGAAAACCTCTAATGAAATAATGGATTCAGGCAGGGATTATTAATGAATGCTAAAATCATTAAGTGAAATAGTTGTTGGGCAATAGCATATTTGTAGACAGCCAAACTATCACATCACAGATTTACTAATTACAACAGGAAAAATCAACACTTAGAATAGAAAGATTTGGCAGTCACCTTCTTTTTAACCAACTGGTAAAACACAGCATCATGAACCACAGGATAACCAGCCATCAGGTCCCTCCTGATCTGATGCAGGATGAAGTACAACAGTGCTGCCTGTGCAATATTCTGGGTCTGGGCCAAAATGTTTAACCTAAACAAGTCTGTGGGTCTGACTTCTCATTCACAATTAACATAAGGAATAAATGATTTAAATTACATCATGAGAGACATCTAACCCCATTTATAATATGGGCCTTCTAAAGGACAACTGGGCCAACTGTTTCAAAAAAGTCAATTCCAAACTACAGAACACTAATGAATTCGAAGAAGATCTTAGAAGATGGAAAGATCTACCTTGCTCTTGAATAGGCAGAATTAATAGTCAAAATGGCCAAAAGCACTATACAGATTTAATGCAATTCCAATCAAAATCCCATTGACATTCCTCATAGAAATAGAAAAAGCAATCATGAAATTCATCTGGAAAAATAAAAGACCCAGAATAGCTCAAGCAATCCTTAGCAGGAAGAGTGAAGCAGGTGGCATCACTATACCAGACCTTAAATTATACTACAGAGCAATAGTAACAAATATGGCACCAAAACAGAAATGAAGACCAATAGAATAGAAGACATAGAGACAAACCTACATAAATACAGTTATCTCACACTAGACAAAGGCACCGTAAATATACATTGGAGAAAAGATAGCCTCTTCAACAAATGGTGGTAGAAAACTAAAAATCCATATGTAGAAAAATGAAATTAGACCCCTTTCTCTCACCCTGTGCAAAACTCAACTCAAAGTGGATCAAGGACCTAGGCATTAGACCAGAGAGACCTTGTACTTATTAGAACAAAATGTAGGCCAAACACTCCATCATGTAGGCTTAGGAACTGACTTCTTCAACAAGACTCCTGAAGTGCAAGAAATAAAATCAAGAATCAATAAATGGGATGGTGTTAAACTAAAAAGCTTCTTCAAAGCAAACAATCAAGAGCCTAAAGAGAGAGCCTACAGAATGGGAGAAAATCTTTGCTATCTGTATCTCTGATAGAGCATTAATCCCCAGGATATACAAAGAACTAAAAAAACTTAGCACCAGAAAAATAAATAACCCAATCAATAAATGGGCAAAGGAACTGAATAGGCTCTTTACAGAAGAACATCTCTAGAAATTAGAGAAATGCAAATTAAAATTACACTGAGATTCCATCACACTCTAGTCAGAATGGCAATTATAAAGAACACAAATAACAATAAATGTTGGTGAAGATGTGGGGAAAAGAGTTCATTCATACACTGCTGGTGGGATTTCAAATTGGTGCAACCACTCTGGAAAGCAGTATGGAGATTCCTCAGAAAACTTGGAATGAAACCACCATTTGACCCAGTTATCCCACTCCTTGGTGGGACTTAAAATCAGCATAATAAGGTGACACAGCCATATCAATGTTATAGTAGCTCAATTCACAACAGCAAAGATGTGAAACCAACCTGTGCCCTTCAACAGATAAATGGATAAATAAAATGTGGTGAATATACACAATGTAATATTACTCAGCCAGAAAGAAGAATGAAATTATAGCATTTGCCAGTAAATGGGTGGAATTTGAGATTATCATGCTAAGTGAAATAAACCAGTCCCAAACAACCAAAGGCTGAATGCTCTCTCTGATATGTGTATGCTAACACACAATAACGGGGAGTGAAGAATAAAAGTCTATTGGATTAGACAAAGAGGAATGAAGGGAAGGGAGGGAGAGTGGGAGTAGGAAAGACAGTAGAATGCATTGGACATAACTTCCCTATGTTCATATATGAATACACCACAGTGAAACTCCACATCATGTACAACCACAAGAATGGGATCCTAATTAGAATAAGTTATACTCCATGTATGCACGATATGTCAAAATACACTCTCTCTATATAAAAAGAACAAATTTTTAAAAAGTCAATTCCACAAGTGAGGTGGGAAGGTTGTTCTTGGTAAAAGACACAAAGGAGGCATACTCAAAGCAATACATAAACCACATTGCTTTGTAGTAGTATCTCCCAAAAAATGGCTAAGAGAGACATTTGGGGGGAATTTGAATTTGGAGTGGGCGTCTGATAAAAACATACCTATCTATACAGACAAGACAAATATGCGAATGTTAACTGTCAAATCTATATAGCAGGCATACAGACTTCAGAGTAAGTTAGAAAACTAGTTTGGCTGAAATAAAGAATTTTATAGAGGGACAGAAGATAAAGAGATCACCCAAAATTCTGAGCAAAGAAACAAAGGAAAATATGACATGATGATTGAGACAGAAGATAAATATATATGGTCCAAAATTTAAAATGAAAGAATAGAATTTAAAAAAAAAGCTGAAAATAGGGCTGGGGTTGTGGCTCAGTGGTAGAGCGCTCGCTGTGCACGTGTGAGGCCCTGGGTTCAATTCTCAGCACCACATATAAACAAATAAAATAAACGTACTGTGTCCACCTACAACTAAAAAATAAATATTAAAAAAAGCTGAAAATAGACAAAGTGTTCTCATTGAATGACCCCACAACAATGAATGAAAAAGACAATTCTAGATATACCCTCATGAAATTTCAGGGCACCAAAGAAAAAGAGAAGCAGGATATGATGGGTACTCCTGTAATCCCAGCAACCTGGGAGGTTCAGGCAGGAGGATTCCAAGTTCAATGCCAGCCTGGGCAATTTAGTGAGATCCTGCCTCAAAATAAAATATAACAAAAGGACTGGGGATGCAGTTCAGTGTTAGATCCCCCTGGGTTCAATCCCCAGTACTTCCAAAAAAAAAAAAAATTAGGGAAGTAAAGGGAAATGAAGGCCCATCTACAAAAGAACCATAATCAGAGTGGCATCAAGCATTTGTTTTATTCATATCTGTGTATGCTAGAAAGAAAAAAGGGAAAATGTTTCCAAAGATAGAAGGGGATGATTTTTGTCTTGGAATTCTATACTCAACCCATCAAGTGTAAGGGGTTCAATTCTCAGCACCACATATAAATAAATAAATAAAGTAAACGTATTGTATTTTAGATACGAAATGACTCAGAAGACCTATCTACTATGAGGTTTTTGGCTGCAAGTAACAGAAAAGCTGACTCAAACTGGCTTATACAATAAGAAATTTTACTCTCTCACAAAACTGCTAGTTTAGAGATAGGCCAGCCTCAGCACAATCAGTAGCTAAACAATGGGAGCAATACTCAGGTTCTTCCTGTTGACTTTCTGCTCCACCATCCTTAGCAAGTAAACATTTTCTTCAAAGTTGGTCCCTCAGTCTGAGGTTATAGAAGAACTACCAGCAGCATGTTATTTGCTCCAGTGAGAGAATGAGAAAGGTCCTCCCTAAATGTTCCATTAAAGCTCTTCCCTTTAGTCTGAATGGACCAATTTAGATTATATGTCCAGCCTTGATGAATAATTACTCTCAAGGGAATTCAATATAATGACTTAAGGAGTGCTTTATGAAGTTGGGAATAAGGCAAAGGTGAATAATATCAGGGATCCATTAGGAATGGGTAAATAGGGAATGGATATGGGATAAATTACAAAAGTGTCTACTACAGTTTACTCCTCAAGCATCCTATCTTAATAAGTTATTTAAGAATGTATGCCAGAAAACAAGGGAGTAAATCAAATAAAATGATATAGGTTCTGGGACACAGGGGCTACAACCTGAGAGCACAATGAAGGTAAGATACAGGAGGCAGGTGTGTGCAACCTTAAAGAGCAAATACTTCAGACTGTAGGAGGAGAACAGAGAATTCTGAGAGGAATGCCTTTGGTGGGGAGCAGAATCATAGGAAATAAACAGCATGACTAAGAGGATTTTACAACAAGATCAAAGAATATTAAAGAAAGAAGACAACAATCAGAAATGGTGGGAAGGGGCTGGGGATGTGGCTCAAGCGGTAGTGCGCTCGCCTGGCATGCGTGCGGCTCGGGTTCGATCCTCAGCACTACATACAAACAAAGATGTTGTGTCTGCCGAGAACTAAAAAAAAAAATAAATATTAAAAGATTCTCTCTCTCTCTCTCTTAAAAACAAAAAAAGAAAAAAGAAATGGTGGGAAAAAAAAAAGCTATGTAAGAAAGCCAAGGTTCGAATGTGAAGCAGATTAAATCCTGGCAAGGATGGGTCTAAGAAAAGAGAATCCATTTGACCTTGATTGGTCGTTCTCCTCTGAGTGGTCCAGACCTATAAAGAAGGAAAGGCAATCCTAGCATTCATTACTTGGCCTTGTCATGAACAATATTCACATACCTGTGATAATGTAAATGATGGTGACTTATTTTTAACTTCAGAATTAACTTTGGCTGTGGCTGCAGAGCAAAATACAAATGTTAAAAATTTTAAAATGGATATGGTGCAGTATAGCTTTTAAAAGGTAGAAGTTGGGGAAGGAAAGTCACAGGAAAAGTTGGGTCATTAACATCCTCACCTTACACTGAGAGGTATTGACCTATGAACTAAACCTGATAGAACAAGAAACACCACCCAAAGTTACAGAATAATGAGAATATGATGTCAATGTGGCAAGGTACTATAAATTAAACCATCCTATTTAACTTCAAGTAGTTAACATGTTCTTTTCCACATGAAAAGCCATCCTCCACTCTGCATCTTTCTCATTTCTGCTCAACCCTTGGTTCCCAGCTTTGGCATTGCCACTTTAGAGATTTCCTCAATCCTCCTAAGGATGAGCTGTTCCCCATTATACAGGATCACAGTGAGCTCTGGCCACAAACTTATCCTTCCAAGCACTGAAATACTGTGTGATTATATAAAGTTTTTCTCTGCTACCAAACTCAAGTTCCAGGAGGAAAGGTACCAAATCTGTCTAAATCACCCCATCCTTTGCCTAAGACAATGCCTGGGGTAACTATAGATACCTCAATCCCTTGTGAAATGAATGAATATATGATAGTTTCATGTACTGCATATCCTTCAAAATGGAGCTAGCATGGAACTCAGCAGCACCTAATTGAATTCTATTGGCTATATGAAAAAGATACTATATGTGTAACAAGTCCATCATTTAGAATTAGTATAACAAACAGATTTATGAAACATGTAATGCCTCATAAGGATGTCAGTGATGAAGCTGTTCAAAATCATCCAAAGTCCTGCTGTATCTGAGAGGTGACTTGTGGCTTGTGGCTTGGACTGAATGAAGTCCTGGTAATAGAAAAGGTGAGAAGAGGATGGTCTCACAGGACTTGTTACTGGATTAAAGGATGAGGAAGGAAAAGAGCAGAATTAAGTATGACTCTTAGAATTTTGGATCAAGTAACTGGGAGGATGTTGATGCTATTTACTAAAATGGAGAAGAGAGGAGGAATAAGTTTGAAGGGGGGAAAATCAAGAACTCTGTCTGGGACTTACTAAATTTAAGATGGCTGTGAGCAACTCCAGTGGATGCTGAAGGGGCCATCAAATGTGGAGCTCAAGAGAGAGGTCTGGGTGTAAACAGAATTGGAACCATAGGCTCACAGACATATATCATTCAGCAATGATTGCAGAAACAACGGAAATGCCCTTTAGGCACAATCATACAATGTGGTGATTAAAAATGATGGTGTAAAAACTTTATCCAGACATTATCTTTCTATAGATGGCAGATTTATTGACTTTTACTTTTCCTCTTTCTGTATTTCCTGGAAAACTTAACTACCAAATTCATGTTATGCATGCAATTAAGTTATCTTCAGTTTAGGGATAAAATTATTACAGAAATACATTTTTACTAGCATGCAGAAATATCTACAACATAATCTTGAGGAAAGAATTAAAGTTACAGAGAAAATATTATATGATCCCACTCACCTAAAACAGTAAGTGCATGTACACAGGTAGAGAAGGAAAACCAGAAGAATATTTAAAATACCAACACCAAGGATAAATTTGGGGCTATTAATCATCAAGCAATTTATGTGGTAGTAAGTAGTCTTTTATACAGTTTTAGTTGTTATACTTTGCAAAACACTATATGTGTTCATAAATGTTGGGTATAATTAAGATGAACTAAACTTTACATGCCACTTTGTCTCCTTTTATTGTAACTGTGCTTTCCCCTATGCAACTCACTAGTTGAGTGATGTTTCATAATTGCACAGTACAATGTACAGAACAAGTGTTCTTAAACTTTTTCTGTCATTAACTCTTTTGCCTTTTGGATCCTGCCTCAGAAAAAGTTTTAAAATGCATAAAATAAAATGATTAGAAACTGATTAATGATTAATTAAGAATGCTACAGCTGGGTGTGGTGGCGCATGCCTGTTAATCCAAGCTACTCAGAGGTTGAGGTAGGAGGATTGTACGTGAAGGCCAGTTTGGACAACTTAGCAACACCCCGTCTCAAATTTTAAAAAAAAAGAATTAATGGTAGAATATATGCTTCTTTAGTAAACTATTAAATAACCAGATGTAGGGTAGCTATTAGGGTTAAAGTTTGAAATAGTAATGACAACATATGCTATTTCAAAATATCTGTAACAACTATAATATAAAAGCACCTTTGATCTCTATTGGTGACAGTCACATGTCCTTTTTTTTTTTTTCTTTTTGATGCTGGGGATTAAATCCTGGGCCTTGTACATGCTAAGCATATGTTCTACCACTGAGCTACATCCCCAGCCCATAGGTAGTCCTAATGCTACCATGGTTTGTTGCCTATAACTGTCAGTGAAAATAAAAATGGAGTCTTTTTTCCAACAAAGGTCACAAACCCTGAATTTGAAACTCCCAGAATCAAAACCCTTGGTCTAGAAATAATTATTTTTGCATTGCTGGGAATCAATCAAACCCAGGACCTCCCACATACTAGGTGTGCCCTCTACCACTGTGTTACTTCCCCAGCCCTAAAAGATATAAACTTTAAAGAGTTTTCTTTGTAGGGCATAATCATCAATGATTATGATCTTTTTTTGTTTTTGTGCCTATATGCACTTCGTTTCCTACAATAATGTTTCACTTGTATAATAAAAATAAAGAGCTTGTGGGCACGGTGGTGCACACCTGTAATCCCAGTGACCCAGGAGGCAGAGGCAGGAGAATGACAAGTTTGAGGTCAGTCTCAGCAACTTAGCAAGACCCTCAGCAACTCAGTGAGACCCTGTCTCAAAAATAAAATAAAAAAGACTAGGACGTAACTCAGATGTAGAGCATCCCTGGGTTCACTCCTCAGTACATAAATAAATAAATATTGTTTCTGTTTATTTGTCTTAACCTGGTAGAATGACTAAGAAATTTTACACAGTTGCTTACAAGCTACATTAACATTTTTAAAAATAGTAATACCACCTTAAAAAATACTTTCAACTTTCCATAGTTATTTTAATCATTACCAAGATCTTCCAAACCTAGAAAAAAAATCACTGCAATTATTTATCCTGGAGTTAAACAGAACAAAAAGACAAACTGTCACAACTGCAGACATTTGTCTATTTTATTGCCAAGTCTAATTTCAAAAACAGCTGAAAATATTAGAGCAAATTAGTACTTAATATGGATTAATACTTTCTGCTGTTTACAAAAACACAAATACCAGAAACACGGAAATTTATTTTTTACAAATAAGTTACTAATTATGTAGAAAATTTTTAAATACACTTTATAAAAGTAATATCAAACTTACATACCTTAAGCAACATATTTTTCCCCTAGTAGTTTGGTATGTTAAATTTATTTATATATAAAAGACACCTACTTCGTTAGTACAAATTAATGAGAAGTTAGGATTATCAAGAATTGAACACAGCTGAGCAACCTCTGCTGACTAGGCAAATAAAGAACATTAGTATATTTGTATGTATTTCTTTTTAATAAATGAAATTTGATTTCAAGGAAAAAAGTTATGTACCAATAGAAGCCCCAGAGAAAACAAAATGTTTTAATGTTTTCCAAAAACAATTCACACGTAGAAAGTAAGCTCATGCTGGAAAGTGTTCATGTTTTAGCAGCAATGTAGAATGTCGCAAAGGAGATAAAGACAAGGGAAATGGACATATCTCAGATGCATGCTTTGCTTTTATTCAAAACTAAAAATAAAACCTTTGCTCTGCCCTATCAGTCTAGAAATAAACACCTTTGTGTGTGTGTGTGTGTGTGTGTGTGTGTGTGTGTGTAAATCTTTCACAAACATAGAGAAATAAAATATGTTCTTCTTGATTTACAGGGCCAAAGGATATAAACATAAACCAATGCCATTCCTTGTTTCTCTACAATTCCCTTCTCCCTTCTCCCTTGGGGCTCTGGATGGGGCTTCTGTTGTAAAAATGTTTCCATAGCACAAGGAGACATGTTAGATGAAGGAACAAATTCTGCTCAGGGCAACACAACTAGTCTCAAAAGCCAAATATCAGAAGAAAAGAGTTGCAGAATGTTTCATACAGAATATCATCCTGTAAATTTGAGAAATACTCTATAATAATAGTCTATATTGTCATGTACAACACAAACCTTGCATGGAGAGTATCCCGATCACCTTTAGGGGATGAGCTACTTAGGGAGGCAGGGCAGTGAGTGCAACCATGGGATGCAATTTAGCTGGAGTTGTCATTTTTGAATTCCATAAAAGAAAGCTGACATGAATATAGCAAACTGCTAACATTTCCTAAGTCTGGGTGGAAAGAAGATCAATAGCTACATGAGCAGAGCTTAGAGGCTGGGGAGGACCTTGGAATGATCTAGGGAGGGTGGAAGACCAGGCAGCACAGAGGAACAGGGAGAAGGCTCCAGAGGTGCTGTCCACAGTAGTTCATCAGGGTAGATCTGGTCCACGACAAGACAGGAGTAAGCTTGCTCACACACAGTTCCTTTACCATGAAAATCTTCTTAAAAACAATAAATAAAATTGACTCAGGGCATACCTCACAGTACAGTACTTGCCTAGAATATTCAAGGCCCTGGGTCCAATCCCCAGCACTACAGGGGGGAAAAAAGGCCAGTGTGGTGATGTATGCTTGTTAGCTGCCAGGAGGCTGAGGCAAGAGGATGACTGGTTTGAGGTCAGCCTAGGCAACTTGGTGAAACCCTGTCTCAAAATGGAAAATAAAAAGGGCCAGGGATGTGGCTCAAAGGTAGAGCCCCACTCTCACTGGGTTCAATCTCCAATATTACAAAAAAAAAAAAAAAATCAGGGAAACTAAGCAATGCATTTAGTACCACAGATGACTCCTGTTCTCCTCACAGCCTGACACTATCAAGCATTAGAGAACAAACTGTGTTGGAGAAGGGGAAGCCCCATCCTCATGGAGCAGAAGTGGAAGGATGGAAGGTTCTGTGAAGATACCTGGAGTGTCCAATGGATGAGGTGGGAAGGTGACAGAAGTTTGCTAAGGGCAGATGGCTTCTAGAAGAGTGCAGGATGGAAAGCGAACAGGATATTTGGGCAGAGTGTGTCACTGCCTTCTGGGGCAAAGGGAACGTCTCAGAGTGTGATCTAGTGTGGAAGGAAAGTGAAGCCTACTTGGCATACCTAGTATATTAGTGCCTGAACATTTGTGGACTACTCTCTAAAAACACAAATGCTCCTCTCTACATGGCCCAGCTTGCTGCTCCTACCTCACCTCCACATTCTGAACTACTTTAATCCAGCTCCACAGATACTCTCCTGTGTGAGCCTCTATATAAGTTGATCTTTCCACAAAACTTCTCTCCCCACTAATGCTTTCTCCTGGATCTAGCTGACAGTTTCTTATTGTTTGGTCTCAGGTCTCATTTTTTCAACGAAGTCTCTTCCCTGGCCCCATTCCCCAAGTCTAGGTGAGATCCCTTCTAATGTTAATGTGCTTTCTCAGTGGCACTGGCCTTCATCACAGAGGTTGGCCCACTGTACAGACCATTTGCTTGTCTGTACCTCCCTCCCATTAGGCCAGATTTCTGGGTTAGAGATAGTCCCCAGGAGCTAGCACAGTAGCTGACAACTAGTACAGGATTGCTAATATAAAGAGTACAACAGTTGCTGGGTGTGGTGGTGCTTGCCTATAATCCCAGTAGCTTGGGAGGCTGAGGCAGGAAGACTGCAAGTTCAAAGTCAGCATCAGCAACTTAGTGAGGCCTAAGCAACTTGGTGAGACCTTGTCTCTAAATATAAAGTATAAAAAAGGGGCTGGGGATGTGGCTCAGTGGTTATGCAACCCTGGGTTCAACCCCTGGCACCACAAAAAGAAAAAGACATCAGTTATAGAGAAATGAAACAACAGTGATCTGGCCCTGAATACTTTTAGGATACTCTTTATACAAACTGTGATAGGAAGGAGGAAGAAGCCCAGCAGCTGAAGGAATCTGGAGTCACACAGAGCTACAACTTAGAATGGCCCCAACATAAAAATAATCCATTTTCTTCAAGATTCACAAACATCTAGCTGAAATTTCTCGTCAAGTGGAAAAAAAAAAAAAAAAAAGTCTTGCCTCAAATCCCCTGCTCATACAAGGTCACATTTGATGAAAAAGAAACTTCCAAAGTTTGGTTTTCTAGTGCTAACTACTGAAAACCACTTCTTCCTAAGCCTAATTATCAGCTCTCTAATCTCTACAAATAATACTATAGTCATAAATTTGTATGTTTATCTTCTTATAAGCAGTTTTTTATTAAAAGTCTACAATTAAGGCCGGGGTTGTGGCTCAGCAGTAGAGCGCTCACCTAGCACATGTGAGGCCCTGGGCTTGATCCTCAGCACCACATAAAAATAAATAAGTAAAATAAAGGTATTGTGTCCAACTACAACTAAAAAATTAAGATTTTTTTTTTAAAAGTCTGCAATTAAAAGGCTACCCTTGGTTTAGCAGTATTTATTTATTTATTTATTTATTTAGAGAGAATTTTTTAATATTTATTTTCTAGTTTTCGGCAGACACAACATCTTTGTTTGTATGTGGTGCTGAGGATCGAACCTGGGCCACAAGCATGCCAGGCGAGCGCGCTACTGCTTGAGCCACATCCCTAGCCCTAGCAGTATTTATTAAAGTTTAAAATGCATATACCCTTTGACTCAGCAAGTTCCACTTTCCCTAACAGTTTTAGCAAGTTCTCTTATAGATACACTTGCCTGTGAGCAAAATGGTATATGTAAGATGGTTCACTACAGCATTAATGAAATTTTAAAATTTAGAAACACAAATACCCATCAATAGAAAACTGGTTAAATAAATTATAATACAAAGCATATAATAAACTATTCAAACCCTAAAGTTAAAAAGAATGACATGGCTCTATATGAATTGACTCCAAACAATCTCCAAGATACACTAGCAAAAAAGAGCAAAATTTGCAAATACATACAATATTTTATAGTTTGCATAAGAGTGCACTCCCACACATCCTTGTTTATGTGCATAAGCACATAATCAACAAACACATATGTAAAAACTTACAATAATGTAAGTTACCTAGAATCATTAAATTTATAGAGACACAAAAAAGAAGTTGCCAGAGGGTTGGGGGAAGAGAGGAGAAATTAAGAGTTAGTATGTAATGGGTATGGGATTTTAATTTTATAAGATAAGAAAAGTTCTGAGGATGATAGTGATGATGGTTGTACAACAATGTGAATGCACTTAATGCAGCTGAAATGAACACTTAAAATGATTACATGGAAATTATATACATATATATTGCCTCAATAAAAATTAAATACAGGGCTGGGGTTGTGGCTCAGCGGTAGAGCGCTTGTCTAGCATGTGTGAGGCCCTGGGTTTGATCCTCAGCATCATATAAAAATAAAATAAATAAAACAAAGGTATTGTGTCCACTACAATTAAAAAATAAATATTAAAAAATTAAATACAGCTGGGTGCAGTGGCACACACCTGTAATCTCAGTGGCTTGGGAGGCTGAGACAGAAGGATTGCAGGTTCAAAGCCAGCCTCAGCAATGGTGAGGCGCTAAGCAACTCAGTGAGACCCTATCTCTAAATAAAATACAAAATATGGCTGGGGATGTGGCTCAATGGTTGAGTGCCCCCGAGTTCAATCCCCAGTACCAAAACATTTAAATACATGTGTGCATACACACACACATATTTTTGGTGCTGGGGATTAAACAAAGGGCCTCACAAATGCTAAGCACATATTCTTCCACTGAGATATCCCCAGCCCACACACAATTTTTAAAGAAAATGGTAATGGTGGCTGCCTCCATGAAGAGAATGAATGTTTGGAAACAGGGTAGCAGGGAGATATTTTACCAATAGAAAAGTTACCATCATCATCATCATCATTCTAAGCAAAAAATCAGTCTGCAATTACACAAGTTGGAAAACAAACCACTTATGTCACAGCCTACCCTTATGCTCTAACTTGTCAGAATTTCACACACACACACACACACACACACCCCTACCTGTGGATTCTTCCCAGTGTATTGAAAACATACTTTTGTGAATATCTACTATTATGCTGAATCTTTTGGAACAAGCAGTATACACCTGCCCCTAGTCAAGAAGAAGGTGCCACATCCAAGGTTTAGTAATGCCCCTAGCTTGAAGCAGGTACCTCAAAAATTTGTGGGCGAATGACCCATTGTCTCCTGACAAGCCTGCCTTCAAGCCTCACAAAGAAAGGAATTCAAAAAGAAAAAAAGCATTTTTATAGAGAAAATAGAAAAAAGCTTAAGAGATACTTTGTTCACCTGAAGAAGCCAACATTTGAAAAAGCAAAGTCGGGTCCAGCAGCAAAGTGCTTGCCTTGCATTTGCAAAGTCCTGGATTTGCTATCTAATTCCAAAAAAGAAAAAAAAAAAGAACCCCACCAAAAAAAAATAAGATTAAAAAAAAGTGAAGAGTGAATGACTGTTACACCCAATGGTTAAGACAAAACTGGTTAAATAGGCTCTAGACAACATCTCATTCCAAAGTTAAATACAAAAATGTATTTTTTTAAAATGGGACAAACACAGCACAATTTACCTATATGATTCTTTTGTGTGTATTAAATATGTATGTGTGAATACAGTACTACTACACCATCATCATCATCGTCATCACCATTTTGGCACCAGGGATTGAATGTAGAGGGGCTTACCTACTGAGTCACATCCCCAGCCCTTTTATTTTGAGATAGAGTCTCACTAAATTGCTTAGGCCCTTGCTAAATTGTTGAGGCTGGCTTTGAACTTGCAACCCTCCTGCTTCAGCCTCCTGAGCCACTGGGATCATAGACAGAACTGCGCCCAGCACAACATTATTTCTTTCCTTTTCTTCTTCTTCTTCTTTTTTTTTTTAGGAAGAAAGAAAATACAAGTTAATATTGACCTGTTCTTAGGGTAGGAAAGGAACTTCTGAGCATAAGAGGAAAAAAAAATCAAACAGAAATTTTGTACATCAGAAAGAAAAGCAGAATCAAGACACATGATAAAGTAGGAAAAATATCTGCATGCTGACAGTTAACATCATTAATACCCTAAGAGTGACTATAAAAAAATCCTTACATATCAATTTAAAAAGAAATATCCTGATAGAATAATGAAAACAGAATATGAACAAGCAATTCACAAAGACCAGATACGAATGGCCAATGATTACTGAGGCTCAGCCTCAGTAATAATCCAAGGAGCACTAATTTAAAAGATAGATAGCCAATTCTTGGAGAATATTTTTTAAATAGCACTTTCTTAGACTGCCTTGGGAGCTGAGATAGCCAATTGGGAAGGTGATGTGGCAGTACCCACCAGCAACTCCAAGTCTTAGCAGTCATTATTCAAAATGAGTGACTTAAGAGGAAGTTCAATCTCACAGTATTTTTTAATAGCAAACTGCTAGGAAAACTAATAGAGGGACAATGAAATGGATGACTGTAAGGTGGCACCAGAATACACTGATATTTAAAAGAAATGAGGCAGAGATAAATATATAAGGTGAAGTATGTAATAATACCATCCCATTTGCTAAAAATACAAAAAATGCATACTTGTATAATCTTAGAAGATTAAGAAGGATCTACATTAAGCTATTAACAGTGGTTACTCTGGGAAGTACGAGCCGAGTAAGGGAGCACTTCTTTTTTTTTTTACTTGATAAACTTTTAGATGGTTTGCTTTTTGTATAAAAGCATATATTAGTTTATACTTTCTTTAAAAAGGAAAATAATAAGATATAAACTTTTTGTCTAACAAGGACAAGTTCTATCCTTTGAGTTCAAATGGCCGTGTCTTTCTCATTCATAATGAATCAGAGATATTTTTTTTAAAATCTCTTCCTTTCTACATTTCTTAGGAGAAACTTATATGTCACCACTGCCTTTTATAAATCCATTCTTAAACCAGAGAAAAAGACTGTTAAAAACAAACCACACCCCAGGCCTAACATCTACCAGAAGAAGCCCATTCACTGCCCATATTTACATTTAGTCCACACAATTTATTAGACAATGCACAAAGTACTAGCCATACAACTCCCACCAGCATAAATATGTGGATTACAAAGAAAGTCCTGTCAGCCAGGTCCAAAACACACCCTGCAGCAGTAAAGGGGAATGACAATTTGAATTACAGATCAGGAGTGGAACCAAATTTGGGACTTGCAGACAGAATGATGCTCTTTACTTCCTTCCAAACCCCTCGTATAATACCTAAATGGCTATTTGTAATGGATATCTACAACAGCTTTTATACCAACATGTCAGAAATCACTAGAGAAACACAACAAAGTGCTACTTGGGGTCTCAGCTGGAATCATAATGCAGCATATGTGAAAACTCATTTTTTGTAGGCAAAGAAATGGAAAAATTCAATTGAAACATTCTGTTTTACCACATAGAATTTTTGAAATCCAGGTGTCAAAATATCAAATGTGGAGTGACCACTGATCAAAAAAGAAAAAGCTTGAGATGTTGAGTCCGATAGTTGAGAAATTAAGGAACAACTCATTTCTACAAAACTACAATCCACACAATGGTACCAAAGTAGTCCAAAGTGCAGCTGATAAAACACGTGTCTTGGTCCCAGCCTTTCAAAAAGCACTCATCCTACTCTAGAGTCCCAAGAGCCAGATGTGTGTCTGGGTGTTCTCCTTAGTTTCCAAGGGAAAAGTGCAGGAAGCACATGCTACTAGCCATGGGCTCTGCTGTTCTGTGACAGCTTTTAGGAGGGCGTCCTTCTATGGAACCATACACCAGTTCCCATGTCTGAAAATGCATTACCACAGCTCACTAACATTGACCAGTAAGACATTTACCCAAAATCAAAGCAAACAGAGAAGCATGCTGAAGACCGCTAGGCAACAGCAGCAGCACAGGTGAAGAGCTCAGGACAAGTGCTCTCAGCTCAGATGACCTGCTTCAAGGTGAACTGAAGTTGCAGATCACCAGTTCCGGCTCTAATCTGACTCCCGCCCCCAGATCACGCTGTAGTTACCAAGTAACTCTACCCAAACTGACCTTTCAGGGCTCAGGGAAGTGACTTTTTTTTATTATATGGCACAGTTTGGCACAGTTATGTCTTTAATCTTTGGGGTACTTTTATACTATCCAAGAGTTGTATATCTTTTTTTCCTTTTTTTTTTTAAAAACAGATGGCCAAACCAGGACATATACTAAAAAAAAAAAAAGGAAGGTTACTTACCTGAGCCCTAACATCCCAGCTACCATGGAATCCTGTTGGAGCTGGTCTACAGAAGCAAGGTGTATTCTGGGGAGTCACATGTCACATCAAAGCAGGAACTGGTGAGTCTGTATTTTTATGGAGCCTAAAACAAAGAAAATCGTAAGTTGAAAGCCCCCATTGAGCTGCATGACGTTTTTCCCAGGGCTATTTGGGACATTCTGAAGATAAACACATAGACAAAGTACTAAATTTCCCGGCTCACCTAGCTAGAAACAAAGGATAAACTGCAAATTACTGGCACATAATGCACAGTGCTAAAATGAAGGAAAGATTCATGCTTGTTAGAATCAACAATACTTCAGATCTTGTAAACCTTGGGGGACACTTTTACACTAAAAAAACATCAGGAGAGGTGATTTCTGGCAAGTATTTCTTCTACCACATTACACAGAAATACTTGGGGTAAAGAATATGTGTTCAAGAGAACATGCAACACCAAAATATCATCCCCAAAAGAACACCCAAAATCCAGAAGCAAACTTTTCCCTTTTTTTCCAAGCAGCTTAAGTTACAAAGAGCTGCTGTATCATCATATGAAGGGGCTTTAACCCTGAGAGGAAAAAAGTACCAAGGGAAACCAAGCACCCCAGGAGATCCAAAGTCATCACCTAAAATATGCAAGTCTATTTCAGAGCAATCACTTTTAAGCCTCTCAGATCAGTAAATCTCTGATGTCCAACAAACTGAGTTAGTAGTTTGATAGTTTCTCTTCTGCTTTTGAACACTTGTTCAATAAGGACTTTTGTAATTTAGGACAATCATCATCTCCTTGTTAAAACCTAAACTGCCCCATATAGGCTAACCTCTGATACCCTGCTGGCCCAAAAGTAGCACTTTTATCTTTAGACTAAAAACAAAAGGTAAGCATATACAATTTAGAAACCACTTGCACAATCACTCATGCAATTGAATCCAGAGAAGGGCAACACCAACCAAGTCTTATGGCTGGGCTGGTTGGCTGGTTAATAATTTTAGGTACGTTATCTTTTGAGGTACAACAAAGTTTCATAATTCACAAAATTCCTTTAAACAAAAAGTCAAGTCTTAGAATGTTTTGAAATCCCAGAAGTTAACAAAATTTCTCAGTTATCTGTATAATAAAAATCAAACCAGTATCCTGGTTAGGAGGCCCTGGAAAAGTCACAACTTCTCTAGACCACAAGTTGTTTTACTTGTAAACTGAGGGAGCTGGCCAAAGGTTCCTTCCAGCTTTGAAAGTTTGAGATCTTTAATTAAAAAGCCAGAAAATGACTCCAGTTAGGTGAAAAGCTAATAAAGCAAGTGTGTGTGAGCGCGCGCATGCACACACACACACACACACACACACACACACACACACACAGTCACTCACATTCTCTTTCTCTTTCTCTCTCTCCCCCCACCCCCCAGTTTTTTGGCAGTGAAGACAAGTACACCCAGGCTTGGTCCTGTCAGTTTCAGGACCAGTAGAGTCCAGACATCTGCAGTAACTATGCACTGTGGTGAGCACACCACACACCAGCAGACCTAACAGAGTGTGCCTTAAATAAGTTAAACAGGCCAAGGCTTTATTCTCTAAAGGAATGGGCATACCACCCTCCTCCACTTGATATGGGAGTGGGTAAGACTGCCTGCCCCCAAATTCCTGCTCCCACTCAGTTACCCCACACAATATATACCTACCATCAAAGTGGTGGAACCAAGTATTTAAGCAATGACGTGCAAATCAAGCTTTCAAAAGGAAAAGGTTCCTGGGAAGAGAAAGGCAAAAGAGAACCAGGGAAAGCAGAAGAGCATATCTAAGGAGGAGGAACCCATTTACACTGGTCCTATCCAAAATGATATAAAGGCACAGCAGTTTGATAAGACAACAGCAATGTGACTAAAAAAGACTCATATGGAAGAAATGCAGACAAAGTTGTCCCGCTGGAGTGGTAATAATGCTCTCTATCCAACAAAAAAAGACTGTGTCTGCCAGCCACATGAGACTGCTCTGTACAAATGTCACCACAACAGAAGACAGGGAAAACAAGCAGCTGTCCCACCACACTCTCTGGACCTCACCAATCAAGGACTGTACTTCACCATCCTGTACTTAAAACACTGGTTACTACAAATATGAAACATTTTCTATGATTCTTTCCTCCCCAGAGATAACTAAGGAAGCCTGGTGACAAACTGTTCTTAGTCAATTAAGACATTTCCACTGATAGTCACCTTTATAAAAGATTATGGGTTCTAGAATACATCAATTATCTTGCAAATAGTCCTGGCAGGTACATGAGAGGAGGAAATCTGGCTCCAGCAAGAATCTAACAAATTTACCTCTGCTGTTCTTTATTCTAGGTTAAAGATACTCTTGTCCCATCTCCATGTGGAGAAAGGTGTGTTCAGTGTGGGCAAGGGTGTATTGGACTTATTCAGTCCGTTTTTTCTTTCAAACTTCACAGTTTGCCTCTCAGCCTGTCTAGATTAGGTCTCACAGAGGTAGGGCAGGCAGGGAAAACCACTCTGGCTGGAGATTACAAACATATAAACACAGAATGCAAAACTATACCATAACCCTCCAAACACACTGTTTTGTGTGTCATGCCCTACACCTACCTCAGGATTCAAACAGCAAAAAAGAGCTGACTGCATGATGTTTTCTTGTAAGACCTGATACTCTAGGTTTAAAGCATTCAAGGCAAAATTTTAATAAGAAACAGAAGGTGTGATAGGCCAGTACTAGCAAGAAAGTTGTACATGGCTTTTTCAAGCTGTAAGATAGGCTGACTTCAGATGCCACCAGGCACTTTACAGAGAAACTAAATTCTGGAAGCTGCCTGCACTGTTCAAAGGGCTAGAGGTTTATAACAAACAGGTAATTGGAGGGGGTACCTGAGGAGGCAAACACATTGCCAACTATGAAAACAAATCAGAGACTTTAAGTTGTCATGTTCTAGACTCAGGTTTACTAATCTCAGAGTCACTGTCAAGTGAGGATTGTGTGTCTGTGTGGAAGTGAATGCACCCCAGTAATCAGCTGCCTAGCTGACATACCACGGATGGGTGATCTAAAGCAACTTATTATAATCAACTGAACTTCTACTAGATTGTGCTTTTTAAGGTTGACATATCCAGGTAAGAAAATAAAAGCAAGTGTTTCCTAGGCTTTAGGACTGGGATTTACAGTAGAAACCCTGAATAGCCCACATATAAGCCTATTTCCCTAAATCTCTGGTGGAAATTCCCAAAAGAACCAAAAAATCCAGACACTGTCTTTTTATAGGGACTAGCATATTTCAAAAGACCCAAAAGGTCAGCTTAATCTTGTTATTAACCGAAATTGCTGAGATTGAGATGAAAATTCCAGCCACAAAACCCCAAAATTCTCCCCTAGAGTAATAATTGCCTATTAGTACAATTTTACTATGCAGGCTAGAAAAATGCTTCATTTTTATAGTAAAACAAAACACCTAAAACTTTTGAGAGTCGTACAACATCTAAGCCACTTAACATCATACAACAGTAGGTTTGGTTCCATGATCACCAACCGCCCTCTGAATTTGATCCTGTCATCTCACAGTTTGGGGTAGTGATACTCAACACTGGAGACAACCTGCGGATGGCTTGGCAGAGCCCATTCGTGTTCCTGGAAAAACAACCAGAAGCACACATCTGCCTGACCATGAGTCAGGAATATCAATTTTGTGGTGGAGCCCATTTCTGCTGTGACCAACCCATACGCGAACACATTCACAAAAGAAGCAACCGCTATAGAGATATTCCCAGCAAGTCTTTCCCCCGGGGGTCCATATTTAGCAATGCCATAAAGGGTCTGCCCTGTGACAGCACTCTTTTTAGGCTCTTCACAACGACCTTAAGTCTTCAGTACAAAACCACAGAAAATATTGCCACTGCCACATCAAAGTCACCCGAGTTTCAGTTTGGGTGATTCAGTCATAACCAAATTAAAAAGAGAATAAACTTTCAGAGACAATCGACAGGAGTCACAGCAATGCAATGAACCTGCCCCATCTGGTACTGGTGATCCTGAGCACTCCAAGGCGTCAGAACCCGTTGCATACTATGTCCCACTCCACTTATGTAACTGGAAGATCGCCGGCGAAGGGGGGGGAGATGGGAGGGCGTTCATATTCTGAAGCCACAGCACCCCAAAAGAACCTCTGAGCACCCTGAGGCACGCTCTCACCAAAAAGCCTTAGATGCTGCCGGACGCACAGTCCCCTACCCACGGTTCTTGATGAGAACTATAACCACCTCTTTATGATGAGTTGTGAGATCCAGGAACACAATGTCTAGTCCTTTTTGTGGGTGGACAATAATTTCCCACCTACTTATTCCTGTTAGATGGGGAAAGGAGCTGGTGGACCGATTCGCTCGCAGTGGGGGCAGAAAGTCATAGAATGGGCGAGAAGGAGGGGGAGGCAAAGCTTGGAGATGGGGGTGAGAGCTCAGGAGCCCTTGTGGCGCACTCTCCCGACGGGAGGTGGACTGCGCACGCGCGCCGGTGGGGGGGCCGAGTAACGGGAGAGGGGGCGCGCGAGGGAGGGAGAGGGGAGAGCGCGATCCAGGGAGAGGCCGGGGCCGCGGGCACGCGACGGCGCCGCGGCCCGAAGCCCCAAGAAGGGCAAGAGCGCGCGTAGCCCCGACAGGCAAAGCCCGGGCGACAGGGGCGCCCGCGGCGCCGGGGGCCGGGATGCACGCAGAGGGCGGAGAAAGGGGGGCGCCAGGCAAAGGTGGCTCCGGGGAGACCGCGACGAGGACGGTCACCCGCGAGCACGGGTGATGGGCCAAGAAGAGAGCCGCCACCGGCGGCAGCGGGAGGGGGAGGGTAGAGAGGAGGGACGCCATCCGCCAGCCGTGTCGCCCGACCCCTCGGGCCCCTCCCGCGCCACGTCCCGCCCCTACCCCCCGCCCCCCGGCAAGGGTCCCCGCCCGCGGCCGCGGCGGTCCCACTCACAGTCTCTCCTCCTCGCCTCCTCCTCCTCCTCCGCTCGGCGCGGCGGCAGCGGCGGCGGCCATTTTCCGGACGGCTTTTACCACAGCCCTCTCTCCGAGAGGAGGGAGCGCGCGCGCCGCCGACGCCGGGACCCCGCACGGACGACGTCGCGCCCCGCCCTCCCGGCCGGCCTGCGCGCTGCTGCACCTGCGTGCTCACGCCCCGCCTCCGGCACCGCCGCAAGCCTGCCCAGTATTGGTTGGGGTGGCCAGTCGGGGGCGGGGCCTCGGCGGCGACACCCTCAATTGGCGGGAATTCTTGTCTGTTTCGGCAAGGGAAAAGTGGGCGGACCCCTGCCCAAATGCTGATTGGTTGTTTTCAGCCGTCATTTGGGGAAAAGTGGCGGCTTGGGCGCGGAGGGGCTGGTTTAGTGGGCGGAATTTAAATGTTATGGATTAATGGGCCCTTGCGGATGCTGGGGCAAAGGAGGGCCTAGGCTCGGGACGCCTGTTTGCGTTTCCCTACAGAGCGGTTGACTCTGTCCACAAAACGCACTGAGTATGTTGCAATAAGCATTTTAGTGCGCTGACATTTTCTTAAAATGATCTTCAGTAAATCAGCAAAGTTGCCTGCCCTACAGCCCAGCGTTGTTCCAAGCCTAGGGACACGGTTTAAGAGGCCTAACCATTGCATTATTTCACTTTAGCCTGCCAGGTGCCACACTCTCTTAGGGGCCGGGAATAAACTGACAACAAATCACGGTCCTAGCCTTCGCGGAACTCTGGCGTGGGAAGAGGGTGCATTCCAAGCCCGCGTGAGACCTGTCATTGTTGGATCAGATGTTTTGGTGAAGGTGTGTCGAAGGGGCAGTGGAAACAGCGCTTAGCTCTGCCTGGAAAACGTAATTTGGGAGCGAGATCCAGCTGTTCATCTTCTTCGAAGAAGTGACTTGGAGTTGACATCCAGCAACTATTTCAGAAAAATATTTTAAAGTATGAGGAAAGTTGTAGCCAATGGGATATTTAGAGCAGGAGTGTTTGTTAAGGCGACCTTACCCTGATACCAATCATCAACCAATCCATCCAATGTTTGTGCTAGTTTTATTCTTAACAAGGAACCTTTGGATTCTGATTTGCCCCCCCCGCCCCCTTCCCCCCATTTATCTATTTAATATCTTCTTTATGCCAGGCACTGTTCCCTACTCTGAATGCACGATACTGAACAAGACAGTGAAGTCACACATTTTTGTGGGGAGAAAATTCATACTAAGCATTAAAATAAGGTATAACTCTACATAGACATAAGGGCTTTGAGATAGATACAGGGTGAAAGGAGTGCTTTTTGGATATCCACTAGCTTTTGCCTTCATTTTATTACCCCAAATGGATATCGGGGAAAGAACATTCCAGTCAAGTTCAAAGGCCTAACCTGGTATATTGGGAATATGGGGACTGATTTGGTTGGAGAGTGCCATGAGAACTGGGAGTTTATTCTGAGATGAGAAACCCTTGATTTGATTGAGTCAGAAGCTGACATCATCAGATCTGTGTTTTAGTTGGAGAGTGGAGAACTGGCCATGGCTGGACAAAACTAGATACAAGATGCCCATCAGGAGACCCTGGGAACAGTTTAGGAGAGAGAAAGGATGGTGGTTTTAACTAGAGAGGTAGCAGTAGTGATTTGAGATTCAAGATATATTTTGAGATTGAGCAGAAAGGACTGGATGTAGAGTATAGAGAAAGAGAAGAAACAAGGATGATGCTTGAGTTTTCGCCTGGAGCACCTGAGTGAATAGCTTTCATCAAGATGAGAGAAAATACAGGAAAAGCACATGTTCAGAAGTCTCTTTGGGTCGTATTAGGCTTAAGGCGCCCCAACTCTAACAATGTGAAAGTAGAGGTGTTGGAGTAGGTGGTTGAGTGTGTGAGCCTGGAGTCTCAAGCTATAGCTGAAGTGGCCAACATGTCAACAAGCTTTAAAGCATCAGCAGATCAAACCTGGAGAAAGTTGATGAAAGAAAAATAAAGACAAACAGAAATTAATGAAATAGAAACAAACAAGAGAGAAGATTGAGGAAATCAAAAGCTGGTTCGTTGAAAAGTTGAACAAAAGCCAACCCTCTAACAAACTGGATAAAAAGAAAAGAAGCAAGTATGTCATATTGGAAATGAAACCATATATAACCATAGAATGACAGAGGTTTTCTTAAAGTTATGACAGTTATTCTGAATAATTGTATATCAGTAAATTTGAAAACAAGCAAAATGAGTAAATTCCACAAAAGTACAACTTACCAAGACTGACTCTAAAAACAGAATACCCAAATGGACTCCAATGACCTCAAATAAATTGACCATATATTGAAAAAACTTACCACCTCATTCACAAATACAGGCCCAGAGAGCTATACAGATGAGTTCTATCAAATTCTTAATGAGTAGGCAATTCCAATCTTGGAAAATAAATTTTTTCCACATTTATTTTTTAAAATAATGTAACTACTATAAAAGAACCAAGGAAAGTATGACACAGGAAATGGAAATAAATGTGAAAATTCTAGATAAATAAATTGAATCCAGCAGGATATGATAATATATCATAATGAAAGCAGGTTTTATTCTAAGAATGCAAGGATTGGAAAATCAAGCTGGACATGGTGGTGTATGCCTGAAATCCCAGTGACTCAGGAGGCTGAGGCAGGAGATTGCAAGCTTGAGACTAGCCTCAGCAACTTAGCAAAACCCTAATCAACTTAGTGTGACCCTGTCTCTAAATAAAAAATAAAAAAGGGCTGGGGATGGAGCTCAGTGGCATACTGCCCCTGGGTTCAATCCCCAGTAACACACACACACACACACACACACACACACACACACACCAAATGCCAAAACCTATCTAAATATTAGATTTTACTGAAATACATAGAAGACCTGAAAAAATACAAACTATCTCATTCCTAGAAGGGAAGAGTCAACATAATAAACATGTCAATTCTAGAAAGACAAGAAAAACAAAACTGGGGCTGGGGATGTGGCTCAAGCGTAGCGCGCTCGCCTGGCATGCGTGCGGCCCAGGTTCGATCCTCAGCACCACATACCAACAAAGATGTTGTGTCCGCCGAGAACTAAGAAATAAATATTAAAAATTCTCTCTCTCTCTCTCTCTCTCTCTCTCTCTCTCTCTCTCTCTCTCCCTCTCTCTCTCCCTCTCCTCTCTCACTCTCTCTTTAAAAAAAAACTTTTTTAAATTAAAAAAATGAAAATGTCATTCATAAATTAATCTGGAAGTTATTTTCCCTGATTAAAATCCAAGAGTTTTGTGGATTATAACAAGTTAATTCTAGTTTGGAAAGAGTTATATACCAAATTAGAAGCCAAGAAATTAAAAAAAATTATTTTTAGATGGACATGATACCTTTACTTATTTATTTTAATATTTATTTTTTAGTTGTAGTTGGACACAATACCTTTATTTTATTTATTTATTTTTATGTGGTGCTGAGGATCAAACCCAGTGTCCTGCACATGCTTGGCAAGTACTCTGCCACTGAACTTCAACCCAATCTCTAAAAGCCAAGAAATTTTTGAAAAGCAATGAAGGAATTATTTAATTCCTTAGATTGAATAAAAGGGACTTAATGCAGTTTCATGCTTAACATTGAAAATTAGAAAATACACAATTATCCAAATTATTTACTTGTAGAATTATAAAATAGGCCATTTTAAACATGGGATTATACCATTTTAAAGTTGATATACTTAAAATAATTCTATTGGAGGTAAAAACTGAGAGTAATATAGTGTAGATGACAATAAAACAACACAACAAAAAAAGAATTTTATCAATATGGCAGATAGAGCACAAACATCTACTCCATTTATCTAAAGATCCCTTAAACTGTTGGAACAAATATTTTAGAACAAACCTAAAATGATAAAGGAAAATGAAAAGGGTAAGACAACCCAAAATTTTGGAACTAACATCCCAGATGATGTCACAAAAAATAGAAATGAAAATTTGCTTCAACCACTTATGGACTCAAGTGTGGTGTTGCATGAATGTAATCCCAGCTTCTTAGAAGGATGTGGCAGGAAGATTACAGCTCAAGGTCAGCCTGGTCAACATAGCAGGACCCCATCTTAAAAAAAAAAATCAAACACTCTGGAACATCTCTAAAGTTGTGTGTGCATTAGTCTCACCAAAAACCAATCTCAGTGATTTCCAAAATATAGAAATCATGTAGATCACAGTCTCTGTAAAAATGGAATAAAATTAAAAATTAGAAACGAAAGGATGGGCAAAAGTAAAACAAAATAAAAACCCAATTTCCACTTGTAAATTTTAAAACAGGTTTTAAAATAACTCTGGTTAAAGAGGAAACAAAAACTAAAATGATTTTCTTCAGAAATAACCAACAATAAGAGTCCTACAGATCAAAACCTAGGAAATGTGGCCAAAGTGGTCTTCTAGACAATTAAAAGTTTAAGTACATTTACAATAGAAAAAAGATAAGCCATGGATTGATTCTGATATATCACACTTACACTCATGAGTGCAAGCACACATACAGAGTTTTATTTCTTTACTCTTAGAAGCTCACTAAAAGAAAAGTATCAAGGAACAGAAAGGAATAAACCCATTAGAGTGAACAGAATTTGGTGAGGATGTGAGGTTGTCATCCATGGACAGATTTCAACAGATTTTTAGAATGCAAATGGAAATTAGTCAATGAATAAAGTAGGCTTGAAAAATCCACCTAAAAATATTTGACAAAGAAACTACAAAGGAGGTACAGGCCGATTTGCCAGATGTAACACCAGAAAGTCAGAATTAGAAGGTGTTGGGAGTTTCCTTGAGAACTCCCCAGGCCTTTCAAACATGGTGGTGGGCAAATTGCCAGTGGGCGGCTAGAACTCCCTAGGCCTTTCAGATAAGAAGCCCCTAACGTAACATGGCGGCGGGCAAGTTGCCAGTGGGCGGACAACAAGTTGTATCCATAAAACAAAACCACTACTATATAAAATTAGCAACTGGAGTACAAGAAGAATTATTATTTTTTTAATATTTATTTTTTAGTTTTTGGTGGACACAACATCTTTATTTGTATGTGGTGCTGAGGATCGAACCTGGGCCACACGCATGCCAGGCGAGCGTGCTACCCCTTGAGCCACATCCCCAGCCCCAAGAAGAATTCTTGGAAATTAAAATATGATTACTGTCTGGGGTTCAGTGGTATATTGCTTGCCTAACATGTGCAAAGCCCCAGGTTGGATCCTCCAATATTGGAAAAAAATTGATTACTGAAGTTCATATTTCAATAGGAATTTTGAAAAACAAAACTGAAGAAGTCTCCCAGAAAATAAAGAAAAACAGCAAAAACAAAAAATCTGAGAAAAAATATAGTTTGAGGAATAATCTAGGAAGTCTAGTAAGCAATTAACAAGTGTTCATGAAAAATAAAACCAAAATCCAGGCTCAGTGGTGCACATCTGTAATATCAGCTATTCTGGAGGCTGAGGCAGAAGGATCCCAGGTTCCAGGTCAGTTGCAGCAATTTAGTGAGTCCTGTCACAAAATTTTTTAAGAATCAGAAGTTCTGTGGGTGTAGCTCAGTGATCAAGTGCCGGTGGGTTCATTCCCTAAAATTGCAAAAAATAAAGATCATAAATAAATAAATAAAGCAGAGGAATAAAAGGAACAGGCATTAGAATAGCACCGGATTTCATAACAACACTGGATGATGAGAAATAATAGGGCAACAAGAAACAAATAGGATAATGCTTTCTAAATTCCAATAGAAATGATTTGCAATATAGAATCCTACACCAGCCAAAATACCCATCAAGTGTGACAATAGAATAAAAATAGTTTTAAGATATGTAAGAGCTAAGAAAATTTACCAAATATACTTTTTTAGCAAGCTACTTAAGGATGTTCTGCAGCAAAACAAGGGTGTAAGCCAAGAAGAAGGAAGCTGTGAGATCCACAAGACAATAGATCTAAGCCAGGAGGACAGTGACAGGAAACACCAGGGACGCCAATTGGGCAGAAGGCCTGGTTGGCAATCAGTCCTGGTTGGAGGAGGAGAATGAGAGAGAGAGGAGTCCAAGTGTTAGAAACAAAAAAAGTGTAAGTGGACTCAACATGTTAGATGGGTGTGTTTGGGAGTTTGAAGAAGCTGGATATGATGATGGTAAACAATACAAGAAAATAAGGGAAAACAATTCGAAAAATCAGGGGAAAGAACTGTACAAGAAAGTTCACCATTAAAATAAGAAGCAATGGCGGGCTGGGCTTATTGCTTAGTGGTAGAGCATTTACCCAGCATGTGTAAGGCACATGGGTTCAATCCTCAGCAGCACATAAAAATAAGTAAATGATAAAATAAAGGTTCATCAACAACTAAAAAAAAAATTCTAAAAAAAAAAAAGAAGCAATGTAGAGGCTGTGGTTGTGGTTCAGTGGTAGCGCACTTGCCTGGCATGTGTGACACACTGGGTTTGATTCTCAGCACCGCATATAAATAAATAAAATTGGGCTGGGGATGTGGCTCAAGCAGTAGCGCGCTCGCCTGGCATGCATGCAGCCCGGGTTCAATCCTCAGCACCACATACAAACAAAGATGTTGTGTCCGCCAAAAACTGAAAAATAAATATTGAAGAATTCTCTCTCTCTCTCTTTAAAAAAATATAAATAAATAAATAAAATAAAGATCTATCAACAACTAAATTTTTTTAAAAAAGAAATAATGTAAAATATATAATAATATCACCAATTGATGGTGAGTAAAAAATGGGAATTCATGGGGACCTTGATGGTAGGAAAGTTCTGGGTCATTATATTAGACTTATAAGAAGGAAGTATAATCTTAGCATTCCTTCTCTTGACCTGACATTGAAAACTATTTATGCAGACATCATAAGGAGAAGTTTTGTTTTTGCTTTTTAACCATTAGAGTCAACCTATGCAGAAAACAGAGCAGTAGGTTTATATTGCAGATGGAGTTAACTGAGCAGTCCTGGGTGTTCTGGACTGTGGCCTTGGGAATCCTTGACATACCATATGTGATATTTATGCTGTTATCTTTAGTTATTATAGTTTAAACAGTGCACTTAAACACCTTGTGGCACTAACTTTCTTTTTTTCCCTTTTCTTTTTTTTTCTTTTTTTCGTGGTGATGGGGATTGAATCTAGAGGCACACACATGCTGGGTAAGCACCTGCCATTCAACTGTATACCAAGCCCCTTTTTAGTTTTTATTTTGAAACAAGGTCTTGCTAAATGCCCCAGACTGGCCTCCAGCTTGTGATCCTCCTGCCTCAGCCTCCCATGTAGCTGAGAACACAGGTGCTAACTTTCAGTACTAATGTTATCTTTGATCATTTTGTATCAGTTACACTTTAATTTTATTTTGTCAGGATTGACATTTACTTCCCATTCTGATAAAGATGAAAAGGTCATTACCAAGGGAGATGTAGGAGAGTAGAATAAAGGAGAACAAAGGCATAATGGGGCTTGAAAGATCCCCAAATATGCTATCTATTTTTCTCCTACCTAAGTATGATGAAACTTGACAATATGATTCTAAGATTCATAAGCACACTTACAAGATCAGCCAAGACAGGTAGACAAGGACAACCTTTGCTTTAACTAGATATCGCAAAACACTATAAAATGGCTATGATGAAAAGAGTGCAACTTTGGTGCCAAAACAGACAAATGATTGATGAAAGCTAATGGAGCCTAAAAGAAAACCAGATGCATTGGGGACAGTTCTCCTTCCTGCCTTGTTGGGGAGTGTGGTTATTATAGTCCAGCTCCCACTCATTTCCCTATGAGATTCAGAGAAATCCCAGTGTGAATTGGGTGGCTTATGACATAGTTCCACTGGGGGCTTCTGGGAAAGTACAAATATTTGCTCTTCCTGGACAGGGTTAGGTCTGAAGGTGACATTGAATGGTGGCAGTAGCTCTGTTCAGCCATCAAGAGTCTTTATGAAAATTTTTCTGTTAATGTAAAATTTTTCTGTTCTTAACAAAACCCCCAGGTGTTTCCTTGTTCACCAGTTGATTGTGATTCAAAGAGCTTCTGGGCACTTCTGTGAGGTCCAGGGTGATTACAGAGACTTCCTCAATATCTGTATATCCCAATTTGTGTTTTTAATTTTGTTTTCTTTCCTTGTTTGAGTTCACTACTATTTTATCTTTTAGTATCAAACAACCAATTTTGGAATTGATTTATTGTTTTCTTTGTATGCTGACTTGGTATTTTCCTTGTACTTATCATTACTATTTTCTAGATATTTTGCAACTTTTTGACTGGAATTTTTTAAAAATGAGTTTTAAATTACGAAGTTAGACTTTTGCTTGTTTTCCATTTTGTCATAAATTTTCTTTTCCAAAAATATGTTCGGTATTATTTCTTTTTTTATCTTTTTAAATTTTTTTGTAATCTTTTCTGGCTTAATATTTGGACAATGGAGCCCAGTGTGATGGCATTCTTCCATAATTACCATGGATTGAGAGGCTGAAGTAGGAGGATTGCAAGTTCAAAGCCAGCCTCAGCAACTTAGTGAGGCTCTGAACAACTTAGTGAGACCCTGTCTCTAAATAAAAACCAAAGAGGGGATGGAGATGTCACTCAGGAGGCAAAGTACCCCTTAGTTCAATGCCAGATACAATAAAAAAAATTGGTCAGTTTGGTCAGTGGGTCTTCCACTGTTCCCTCTTCCATGATGCTCTAAGCATGGTCAGCTCCTTAGTATGGGCTTCAAATGGTCTTCAGTTAGACTACCCTTCTGGGTAAAGGAGGGGTGAGAAATGGATTTTGTAAGACTTTATTTTTAAGATTCTTAAGTCTTTATTTTTGAGCTGCATTAGGTTCACAGCAAAATTGAAAGGAAGGTAAAGAGAGTAACCATATACCTGGTGCTTCCTCCCATGTACATTGCCTCCCCCATTATCGGTTTTCTCTACCAGAATGGTGCATTTGATGTACTTGATGAACTTACATTGACACACTATTATCACCCAAAGTCCATAGTTTACATTAAGGATCACTCTTAGTAGACATTCTATGGGTTTAAGCAAATGTATAATATGGAACTACCATTACAGTGCATACAGAATAGTTTTACTGTCCTAAAAGTCCTCTATGCTCTGTGCATTCATCCCTCACTCCCTTCTAGTCCCTGAAAACCATTTAACTTTATATTGTCACCATAGTTTTGCCTTTTGCAGAATGTCATAAAGTTTGGAATCACACAGGTTTTAGTATTTTTGGATTGGTTTATTCACTTAGTGATATGCATTCAGGTTTCCTCCATATCATTTCATGGCTTGATAGCTCATTTCTTTTTAGTGCTGAGGAAAATTCCATCAACTAGATGTACTACAGTTTTTCCATACTCTTGATTGCTTTATGTTTTGGCAATTATGGATAGAGCTACTATGAACATCAGTGTGCATGTTTCTGTGTGGATGTAAGTTTTCAACTCCTTTATGTAAATGCCAAGGAGTGTGATTGTTAGGTGTATAAGAACATGTTTCATTTTGTAAAAAAATCAACAAACTGTCTTTCAGAGTAGCTGTACCATTTTGCATTCTTATCATGTCCTCATTACATTTAGTGTCATCAGTGCTCTGGATTTGGGTCATTCTATGAGGTGCGTAGTGTATCATATTGTTTTAATTTACATTTCCAGATGACATATTATATGGAGCATCTCTTCATATATGTATTTGCCACCTTTATATCTTCTTTGGTTAGCTATCTGTTCAGATCTTTGTCCCACTTTGTAATTGGGTTGTTTGTTTTCTTATTATTTTGAGTGTTCTTAGTATATCCTGGATAAGTCTTTTATCAGATATGGCTTCTTTTGCAAATATTTCTCCCAGTCTGTGGCTTCTCTTTTCACTCTCTTGACTGCATCTACACAGAGCAGACATTTTTATTTTAGTGAAATTCAATTCTTTCCTTCATGGATCATACTTTGGTGTTAGATGCAAGTATTGCCAAACACAAGGTCATCTAGATTTTCTCCTACATTAAGTTTTAGAATTTTATACTTATATATTTAACACTTAGGTCTGTAAACTCTTTTGAGTTAAGGTCTGTGTCTAGATTCATTTTTCTGCATGCAAATGTCCGTTTGTTGAAAAGACTATTTTTCTCTATTATATTGCCTTTGCTCCTTTGTCAAAGAGCAGTGAACTATTTATGTGGATCTATTTCCAAGCAATTGTGCTCCATGATCTATTTTGATTTTCTTTTGCCAGTACCACACCATCTTAGTTTCTGTAGCTTTATGGTAATTATTGAAATTGGGTAGTGCATTCTCCAACTTTTCATTATCTTTCAATATAGTGCTGGCAATTCCAGATCTTTTGCCTTTCCATGTAAACTTCAGAATCTGTCAACAAAATAACTTGCTGCAATTTTGGTTGGGATTGCACTGAATCTATAGATTAAGTTGGGAAAAAACTGATATCTTAGCAATATTGAGTATTCCTATCCATGAACATGGAAGCTCTCTCCATTTCTTTGGTTCTTCTTTGATTTATTTTATTAAAGTTTTGTAGTTTTCCTCATATAGATTTTGAATATATTTTGTTAGATTTATACCTAAATAAGTATATTTCATTTTGGGGGGATGCCAATGTAAATGGTATTATATTTCTTAGTTTTTAAAAAAAATTTTAGTATTTATTTTCCAGTTTTCGGTGGACACAACATCTTTATTTTTTATGTGGTGCTGAGGATAGAACCCAGCACCCCACGCATGCCAGGCGAGCATGTTACCACTTAAGCCACATCCCCAGCCCTATATTTCTTAGTTTTAAATTTCACTTTTTCATTGCTAATACATGAAAAAGTGATTGCTTTTTATAATAACCTTGTTTTCTGCAACATTGCTATTTTTTGTTAATTCTTTTCAATTTTCAATATAAATGATCTTGTCTTCTGTGAACAAAGACAGATTATTTATTTCTTCTGTCAGTAATTTTTTTATTTCATTTTCTTGTTTTATTTCATTAGCTAGAAGTTGGAGTAAAATGTTGAAAGTGAGCCATGAGAGAGGACTTCCTTGCCATTGTTCCTGATCTTAGAAAACCTTCTAAATTTCTACCATTAAGTATGATGTTAGTTGTAGGGTTTCGTAGATACCCTTTATTAATTGAGGAAGTTCCACTCTATTTGTCATTTATTGAGTTTTTTAAATCATGAATGGGTGTTAAATTTTGGTAAATGCATTTTCTGCATATATAGATACTGTGATTCTTCTATTTGGACTATTGGTTTGATCAGTTACCTCAATTAATTTTCAAGTGTTGAGTCAGCCTTACATACTTGGAATAAACTCCACTTGGTCACACTGTATAATTATTTTTGTATATTATTGGATTTGATTTGCTATTTATTTTAAATTTTTTTTTTAAACTGGGGTCAAACCCAGGGCTTTGCGAATGCGAGGCAGACACTTTGCTACTAAGCTAAATCCCAGCCCCTTGATTTGCTAATATTTTGTTGAGGATTTTTTTTTTAGAGAGAGAGAATTTTAATATTTATTTATTTTTTTTAACTTTCAGCGGACACAACATCTTTGTATGTGGTGCTGAGGATCGAACCTGAGCCGCATGCATGCCAGGGGAGCGTGCTACCGCTTGAGCCACATCCCCAGCCCCTTTGTTGAGAATTTTTGCTTCTACATCATGAGAGATACTGGTCTCTATTTTTCTTTTCCTGTAGTATCCTTATCTGTTTCTTACTTTAAGGTGATGCAGACCTCATAGAATGAGTTAGGAAGTATTTCTCCTGTTTCTATCTTCTAAAAGAAACTATTGAGAATTGGTATAATTTCTTCCTTAAATGCTGGGTAGAACTACCAATGGAACTGGTACTTTCCCTTTTAGGAGGTTATTAATTATTGTATCAATTTCTTAATAGATATAGGGCCATCCAGGTTGTTTATTTCTTCTTGTGTAATTTTTGGCATATTGTGTTTCTCAGGGAATGAATCCATTTCATCTAGGTTATCAAATTTGTGGGCATTCAGTTGTTCATACAATTATCCTTTTAATATGTACAAGAACTATTGTGATGTCCCTCTTATTTCTGGATGTTAGTAATTTGTGTCCTCTCTTTTTTCCTTAGTTACCTGGAGGCTTATCAGTTTTGTTCATCTTTCTAAAGAGTCAGCTTTTCATCCATATATTTTTTGTTAATTTCCTACTTTCAATTACATTGATTTTTAAATTTTTTTAATATTTATTTTTTAGTTTTAGGTGAACACGATATCTTTTTATTTATTTATTTTTTATGTGGTGCTGAGGATCAAACTCAGTGCCTCATACATACTAGGCGGGCACTCTACTACTGAGCCACAACCCCAAGCCCTAACATTGATTTTTTTCCTCCAATTTTTATTATTTCTTTTCACCTGTTTACTTTGGATTTAATTTGCTTTTGTTTTTCTAGTTTTCTATGGTGGAAGCTTATTAATTTTTAGATCTTTTTTCCCAACGCTATGAATTTCCCTCTAAGCATTCCTTTCACTGCATCCTGCAAGTTTTAGTAAATTGTATTTTCATTGAGTCAAAATATTTTAAACTTATCTCAAGCTTTCTTTTGTGGTCCACGTGTTATTCAGAAGAATGTTGTTCAATCTCCATGTATTTTGCCATTTTCCAGTTATCTTTCTGTTATTGATTTCTAGTCTAATTCCTTTGTGATCTGAGAGAAGACACTGTATGAACCTATTCTTTTAAAATTGTTAATGTGTGGGCTGGGGTTGTGGCTCCGTGGTAGAGCGTTCACCTAATGCATGCGAGACCCTGGATTTCATTCTCAGGAACACATAAAATAAATTTAAAAAATAAAGGTATTGTGTCCAACTACAACTAAAAAATAAATATTAAAAATTTGTTGGGGGCTGGGGATGTGGCTCAAGTAGTAGCACACTTGCCTAGCATGCGTGAGGCATTGGGTTTGATTCTCAGCACCACATAAAAATAAATCAATAAAATTAAGATATTGTTTCCATCTACAACTAAAAAAATATTTTTAAAATGAAAAGAAAACTTGAAAGTAAAAGCAAACCTTTCTGGCTGGGGTAGTCAATTCCTAGAGCTGCTGAGAGACTCATAGAGCTGACCTTTTACATGCAATCAAATAGTCCAGGCCTTACATCCTCTTTCTGGTCTGTGCACCCCAGGACACAATATCCTTCTGACTTAAGCATGCCAAGGCCAGGTGCCAGGCAACTAGGAATCAACACTATAATCATAAACTACGTAACATCATCCAAACTAGCCAATCCTAAACCCTTTTCCTGCCCTGCCCTGCCTTTCCTGTGAAAATCCCAGGAAATGCAGGACCTTTCTCTTGTTCCTATCTTGTGTCTCCTGACTACCCTGCTGCTGTCTGACATGGCCCTGCTGTGTCATACCTCTTGTCTCTAGGACCTGGGAAGATATTGAACTTTGCTCCTTACCAAATGTCTCCTGTTCCTCATCTTGTGCCACACCTGACTAAACATCTCATAAAGAAATGCTGGACCGAGTGTGGACTAGCCTGTGTTCTCTGAAAGTTTGTTGAATCTTCCTTTTGTCCTCAGGGTGCTAAAGGTCATGATAATGTATGTTGGAGAAGGTCTGTCTTTCTTATGTATGGAGTGTGGGGTGGGCTTTTGAATGTTGCTGTAGTTCTGGGTCTCAAGTCCAGGACCTCACATATACTAGGCAAATGCTTTACCACCTAGGGATACCCCAGTCCACAGTGGGCTTCCCCCTCCATTAGTGTGGATTATACCCAGGGGTGTTCTACCACTGAACTATACCACCAAGTCTTTTAGCTTTTGAGACAGGGTCTTGCTATACTGCCCAGGCTGGCCTGCAATTTGGGATCTTTCTGCCTCAGACTCTTGAGTAGCTGGGATTATAGGCCCATGCCACCACTTTTGGCTATGGTGGACCTTTTTAACCTGGCAACTCCTGTCTCTCAGTCTGGGAAAATAGCGGGACTCCACTGAGAGAGACTTGGTCAGGCTTCATGCTTGGGGAATCCACAGTGTCAATTCTATTTGAACACTTCTCACATCCACCTGAAGGGTAGGGGTGGCTGCAATGTCCTCAGGGCTCAGCACAGACAGGGATCCCTGTTCTGCACATGCAGGCTGCACATGTTCCCAGCATTGCCCTGTTCCAGGTAGAATTTCATACCCTTCAATTGGATCTGGTGCCACACAATACACTGGCACCTTGTTTTGCCTTCTCCAGAGAATAAATTTCCTGATTTCTTCCAGGATGAAAAAGGTGACTCACCTAGACACACAGAGACATGGAGATTTGTCTAGGACTAAGGGGTTTCAGAGGACATGGAGCTGGCAGTGCTCCTAGTGGCTGGGAGTGTAAGTTACCCTATCACCCAGCACTCTGAGAGCTTATTGACCAGGTTTCACTCAGTTCTCTATATCTTAGTGCCCTTCACCCAGTTCCACTTCTGGGCCCTCAGCTCCCCCTCTGCCAGCTTACTATCTGACTTTCTGGAAGGCAATTACTCACCTCCCAAAACATTACTGCCATTGTCTCATCCCTTGCCTTCCTCTCATGTCTTTTTTTCTCCCCAAACTTGCTTTGCTGAGGTGTGGAATTAGTTGCAGATGTTCAATGTGCCATCTCAACCTGGGGTTAACCTCTTTGTGAATTTTTAATCCATGGTAGCTTTTTCTGTAGTACCTCCATCTGGAAACCCAAATGTCCTTCCAAGGGTGAATGATAAAGCATGGCACATCCATGCAAAGGAATACTACTCAGCAGCAGAAGGAAAGGCAACAGCCACATAGGCCAGATAGAAAACAAATGTCTACTGTATAACTCCGTTTATGTGGAAGTCTATAAAATGTGAACTAATCTATGGCGATAGAAAGTAGATCCGGGGTGGTCCAGAGATTGGGGTCTGTTAAAGCACAGTTCTAAAGCAAGCATCCATGTAGCTGCTTGCTTACTCTTAGTAATGGAGATACTCTCAGATGTTTTGTAAAACATTTATAGATTTGTCCTTCATTGTTAGATTTCTAATCTATGTGAAATTAATTCTTGCATATGGTATGGTATGAGGTACAGGTATTGTTTCTTTCTTTTTTATAACAATTGCTTTTTTTTTTTTTTTTGGTACTGAGGTTTGAACCCAGGGATATTCAACCACTGAGCCACATCCGCAGTCTTTTTTATTTTTTATTTAGAAACAGTTTTTAGTCAGATTTTTCACTGCTGTGACTAAAAGATCTGACCAGAACAATTTTGGGGGACTCATGGTTTCAGAAGTCTCAGTTCATAGACAACCAGCTCCTTTCTTTGGGACTCCAGGTGGAAGAGTGTGGCAGAGGGAAGCAGCTCACATGATGATCATGAAATAGAGAGAGTCTCCAATTTCCAGATGTAAAATATTTACCCCATAACCACACACCCCTGATGCCCACCTCCTCTAGTCACACCCTACTGGCCTTCAGTTACTACTCAGTTAATCCCTATCAGGGGATTAATTCATTGATTGAGTTAAAACTCTCACAACCTGATCATTTCTTCTCTGAACCTTCCTGCACTGTCTCATATGTGAGCTTTTGGGGGACACTTCACATCTAAACTATAACAAACACAGTCTTGCTTGGGCCTCTCTAAGTTGCTGAGGTTGGCTTTGAACTCGTGATCCTCCTGCCTCAGCTTCCCAAGCCTCTAGGATTACAGGCGGGCATTGTTGTGCCCACCATAACAGTTGCATTTTTATCTCAGAAATAAGCCAATCCCTAAAAAACAGACGCCAAATATTTTCCCTGATATACGGATGCTAATTGACGATGGGGGGGGGGCTCTAGGGAAGATAGAGTTACCTTAGATTAAGTAGAGGGGAGTGAAGGGAGGGGTGGGGAGGGAACATGGGGATAGGAAGGATACTAGAATGAAACAGACATTATTGCCTTATGTAAATATAAGACTGCATGACCAATGTGATTCTACAACATGTACAATCAGAAAAATGAGAAATTATACTCCATCTATCTATGACATATACATAGATTGGTACAATTTATTAAAAGTTTCAGCCTTTTCATATTTCTTTAAGTGCCACCACCTCTCTATCATGTATCAAGTGTCTACATAAGCAAGGGGCTATTTCTGGGTTCTTAATGCAGTCACATTGGTCTGTTTGTTCATATCTGCTCCCAAACCACACTGTACTAAGGCAACTCCATACCTGGGGGATTCTTGGAATTATGTACTTTCATATAAATCTTAGAATCAGCTTATACATTATGATTTTGATAGGTATTTCATTGAATATGTAAATGAATTTGAAAAATTGACATGTTTACAATATTGAGTTTTAAAATCTATGGATATGTCTATATTTCATTTATTTAGGTCTTCCTTGAGAAACATTTTCTGGGGTGTGGGGTTTGGTAATAAAGCTTGTACTTAGCATGTGTGAGGTCCAGTTTTTTGTGTTCAATCCCCCAGCACCAAAAAAAGGAAAAAAAAAAAGAAAAGAAGAAAGATTTTAGTTTTATAACTTTTCCTTCCTAAATCACTTACAGATCTTTTCGTAAACATATTCTTAGGTACTTTGTGCTTTTAAAATTGCTATTATAGAAACCAGGCACAGCAGCACATGTCCATAATCCTAGCAGCTTGGGAGGCTGAGACAGGAAGATCACAAGTTCAAAGACAGCCTCAGCAACTTAGTAAGACTCGTTAAGCACCCATAGGTTCAATTCCCAGTACCAAACAACAACAACAACAACAAAAAACTCAAACTGCTATTGTAGATAGGTGTGGTAGTGCACACCTCTAATCCTGGCTCAACAGGCTGAGGCAGGATGAACAAAAGTTTGAGGCCAACCTCAGCAATTTAGTGAGACTCTACACTAAGTTACAAGACCCTGTCTGAAAGTTTAAAAAATAAAAAGTAAGTTCTAAGCCAGCCTCAGCAACTTAGCAAGACCCTGTCTCAAATTTTTAAAAAAGTATTGGGGAGGCTGGGGCTTTAGCTCAGTGGTAGAGTGCTTACCTTGCATGTGTGAAGCACTAGGTTCAAGCTTCAGCACCACATAAAAAATAAAATAAAGGTATAAAAAAGAATGTGTTAAAAAAGCTTAAAAATTAATTAATAAAGATATTGTGTGTCCAACTACAACTAAAAATATATTTAAATAAGGGTTGGGGATGTGACTCAGTAGGTAAGAACCCCAGAGTTCAATCCTTGGTTAAAAAAAATGCTATTGCAAATTATATGTTTTTGGGGTTTTGGGCACTAGGGATTGAACCCAGGGGTGCTTAACCACTGAGCCACATCCTCATCCCTGTAAATTGTATGTTAATTTCTAAAATTTCATTTTGGACTGTTTGTTGTTAATAGGAATAGAAATTATTTTTGCACACTGATTTTTTAAAAATGTTTTTAGTGTTGATGGAGTTTTATTCAATTTATTTCCATGTGGTACTGAGGATTGAACCCAGTGTCTCACACATGCTAGGCAAGCACTCCACCACTAAGGCACAACCCCGGACTGCATATCAATTTTTTTTGGTTAAATTTATTTTAATTAGTTATGCATGTCAGAAGAATGCATTTATGCACTTTAATATGTAATAGATAGATGGAGTATAATTTCTCATTTTTCTGATTGTACATGTTGTAGAATCACATTGATCATGCAGTCATATATTTACATAAGGCAATAATGTCTGTTTCATTCTACTGTCCTTCCTATCCCCATGTTCCCTCCTCTCCTCTCTCTCCATTACGCTCTACTTAATCTAAGTAGATTATTATTAACCTCCATTGTGAATTAGTACTCACATATCAGGGAAAATATTTAACGTCTGTTTTTTGGAGATTGGGCTTATTTCGCTTAGCATGATATTATCCAACTTCATCCATTTATCTGCAAATGCCATAATTTTATTCTCTTTTATTGCTGAGTAATATTCCATTGTGATGCACACTGATTTTATATCCAGCAACTTTGCTAAACTCTCCTGGTAATTGTAGTAATTTGTGTTTAGTTTCTTTGGTATTTTATAATACATATCGAATCACCTGTGAATAAAGACAGGTTTTTTTTTCTTTTTTTGTCCTTTAAAAATTGCTTTTATTTTTTTCTTTCCTTTTTAAAAATTTCTTTCTCCCCCCGCCCCCCAACAGCACTAGCCAAGACCAACAGCACGATGTTGAGTAAAAGAGGTGATGATAGTGGTCAACCTTTTCACGATCATGAATTGTAGCCGATGATTTTTGTGCACCTATTATGGTGGTCATATATCTTTTCTTATTTAATCTATTAATGTGGTTAATTACAATAAATGATTTTCTATTGTTAAACCAATTTTACACACATATATATGTTATATATATTTTTATATATAGTTTTATCACCATATATTATATATTATCATTTTTATATATTGTTAATATTGTGCTTGGAATTTCTGCATCTATATTCAGGAGTAAGCTTGGCCTCTAATTTTCTTTCTCATGATGTCCTTGATAGGTGTTAATTGCAGGTTACATTTGCCTTCTATCGAGAGTGTATCCTTTTGTGGGGCTGGGGCTGTGACTCAGCGGCAGAGTGCTTGTCTTGCACATGTGAGGCAATCCTCAGCACCACATAAAAATAAATAAACAAAATAAAGAAATTTTAAAAAGTGTATCCTTTTTGTGTGTGCATGTGCATGTAATATAGATTGAACCCAAGTTCTTTTACATGCTAAGCAAGGGCTCTACCACTGAGCTATACCCTCATCCCTTACCAAAAAAGTCAATGGTTAGATGCTATGTGATATCTTAACAATATGCGTGTGGTCAGGCCTAAGGGTTTCTTCCATCCTTGACAAAACAGAATAACCTTGTCTTCTTTCATACAACACCTGTTTTTTAATTCTCTTAAAGAGTGTGCATAAAATTGGAAGTATTTATTTTTGAAGATTTGGTAGATCTTGCTGATGAAGTCATCTAGGTATGGAGTTTGCTTTGGGGGAACTTATCTGATTACTGATAATAAATATTTTATGATTTTATGACTATTTAGGGTCTCTGCTTTTTCTTGAGTCAATACAGGTGATTTTTTTTTCTAGGAATTTGTTCATTTCCAGTGCATTTTTAAATGTATTGACATACAGTTATTCACAATATCCATTATTTTTAAAATCTTCTCAGCCTCTGTGATTCAGTGCATTTTCCATTCATACTATGGTTTACCTGCGCCTTTTCTCATTTCCCTCGATGAAGCTTGTAAATGTCATTAGTCTTTCCAGGAAAACTCCTTAGTTTGACCAGAAGCATGGCTTTGTCCCCTGCTGCAGCCATCTGCATGAAGTTTTTCCTTTTTTCATCAATCATCTCACCATCTTTCTGGAAACAGAATAGTTTGAAGTAAGAATGACACAAAGATCCTGTCCACAAATGGGCAAACTTCATTCCAAACTGAAAAAAAAAAAGCACATTCATTCCCTTTTATTGTAAGCAGAGCTTTGTCATGAGAAAAAGATTGGACTTTCTTGAACTGTGATTCTTATTGAAGCTCACAACCATGTTGCTTCTTATTTCTAATTAAGATTCCCATATCTGGGGCTGGGGATGTGGCTCAAGCAGTAGCGCTCGCCTGGCATGCATGTGGCCCGGGTTCGATCCTCAGCACCACATACAAACGAAGATGTTGTGTCCGCCGAAAACTAAAAAAAAAAAAATAAATATTAAAAAGAAATGAAAAAAAGATTCCCATATCTGGTGTTTCCTTTTCTATCTGGGTCAACATGACCTAGGTTTAACCCACTCAGCTCAAAGACACAGTAAACTTTTAGCCCTTGGGAAACTAATGTGCTTTATACCTATTAAAGAAATCATCTACAAACTGGACACAGTGACTCAGGAGACTGAAGCAAGAGGATCACAATTTTGAGGCCAGCCTCAGAAACTTAGCAAACCATTCCGCAAAAAAGAGCCTAAAAAGGACTGGGGATGTAGCTCAGTGGTAAAGATCCCCTGAGTTCAATCTCCAGTATCAAAATAAATAAATAAATAGAGAAAAAAGTCTACTTACTCTTCTTTCTTTAAAACCTGTCCCTGGGGCTGGGGATGTGGCTCAAGCAGTAGTGCGCTCGTGTGGCATGTGTGTGGCCTGAGTTCGATCCTCAGTACCACGTAAAAACAAAGATGTTGTGTCCTCAGAAAACTAAAAAAATAAAATATTTAAAAAAATTTAAAACCTGTCCCTGAAAACTTCACCTTCAGGAAGTGTTGTCCTTCGTTGGCTGCCTCGCTGTCTTTGGGCATGTGCTCATCATCTCCTTGACTGAGACTCCAACTTTTACACGTTAGGGGTTTCCCCCAAGGTCACTGGCTTCTGGCTGGTTGCTGTCAGAGGGAGCGCTGGTCTGGGAAGTCCCAAAAGTGCTCTATAAGAGTCAAGTCCTCCACCTTCCTTCCCAGAAAGGCTGCTACTAATAGAAGAAGTTGGACATTGGTCACAGCTATACAGCTGGTCTCTTAGTTCTCATCTGTCAGAGTCTGGCAGTCACATGGTTTCTGGTTCTTTGCTTTGTTTGGGTTAGTCCCTCTTGTCTTTCAATGTCAGAGATTGAAAGTCCTATTTCTGGGAATCGTGGCTGTATTCCAATATGCAAAACTGACAAGATTCCTTAGGACATTTTCTTCCACTTCAAAAACAGGAAGACTGCTAAAGGTGCCCTGTCTCCCAGATTGAAGTCTTAGAAAACCTGATTGTGACACTACTGCTTTTCTTCTCTGTGCTGCCAGCCTGAGACAAGAGTTAACTATACCCACAGGCCAGAGCCTTCTGCCTGGCCTGCTGAGTAGTCCTTCCCTGTGGACCTCTTGGCTGCAGCTGGAGAACTGGCTCTGCTATGCATGTTATGGAGACACACAGGGCACAGGATTTTGTTGATGTCTGTGTTCTATAGGAAAGATGTATGCAATTATTTGGGGGAAATGGAATAGGATCATAAGAGAACCAACCCCAGAGGACAAACTCCTGGAGAACAGTTGGGCTCCTGGGGGAGTCTGGGGGCACCTGCTACATTTGGAGAATAGCTGTAGGGAATGAGTCCTGTCCTAGGAGAGAAGCAGGTGAGTCATGGCCAGCTCAGCCTATTTAGAGTGTCCAGGAGCCCTGATCCTAACTACTTTGTCTTTCCTTCTCCCCTTGGAAGAAGGGGGAATCCCAGGGAAATACACAAATTGGACTAAGCCCTCAGGAAGGCAGGAAAAGCTGTGGATGCAGGGTAGTACCACACACACTGGGGAGCATCCCTCCACCTGTCGGTCCCCACCCAGGGGTTCCAATGCTGATCAATTCCCACCAATGAACACCCATTGAGGACCGTCAGTCTGGCACAGTCACAGGGAAGAGATTTATGTCCCTAGGGGAAGCCATCTCGACAACTTCCACCAAGCCAAAGCATTTGGTAAAAGTCTTCTTCCGGGGAGGGTGAGGCTTTTTTTCTTGGCACACATGTTGGTGTGAGACTAACAATGTTAGAATAGATACTGTTGCCCACTTCTGGGGAAACGATCAAATGAGGAAACCACAGCTCTCAGAGCCAACTGAACTCCTACTTTGATTGGTTTCCAGGAAGAAAACATTTCAAAATGTAAGTCCAAACCTTTGATGCTATAAAAGTACTGGCTCCTAATGAGACATTCTCAACTTTAGGAAAAAGAAGTCACAGTTGGGTAGGAAGCCCAGGCAGGTTTCCCCAGTGAAGCTCTCACTTCTGTATTGGCAGCAGGTGGCTATCCCAGCCAGGCACCAGAGGCCCAGGACACCTGCACACTCTGGTGGGTGATCATGCCAGGGCTGGTGGCCTTCATCAAGTAGGCTGATTCCTCCTTGACCTCTAGGAATGGGAATCACACGAGATGGTTGTAGGTGGTGGGACAGGGGAGGCTGCAAGCAGGTCATTTGATGTCATTAGGAGGGCCTAGGATAGACAGAACCAGGGTCAGCGAGGGCCTGCCTAGGGCATGCCATATGCTGCATGGACAGTGTGCCAGCAGCTCCCAGAGGGATTCAGGCAGAGTCCTGGGCAAATGGATCAGTCACACCCAAAGACCTGGTCCTGTGGCAGGAGCTCTGTGAGTGAGAAACTGCAGAGGAAGTTCCTGAGGCAGCTTTACTGACAAGATTCATGAAATGGGAAGGAGATTGTGCTAAACCACCAACAATAAAAATTTCAATCAACCAGGATGGAAAAAAGTTTTCCTTATCTTTCTATTCCCTCCAGAGAGAATTATGTTACAAATCACTGTCATAGGAATATGTGATCTAAGAGTACACAGCCAAAGTATAGGGAAAAAGACAGTACATGTAGGTCAAGTAGAAAAGAGAATAATAACAATCGTAGTATTTTGTTGTTTTTTGTTATTTTTGCGCCATTTGTTGATTTTTTTTAACACTTGCAATTTGTTATTTCTTTTCTTTTTCTCAGGGAATAAAAAAGTTGTAACTAATTTTGTACTTTTTTTCTTAAAGATTGCCCCCTAACTGTGTAGACTGATCCCCATACAATGTCAATCTGCCCTTATGGTAGCCTACTTAAATATTTTAAAGAAGCTTAAGAAATTGATTTTGTGGACACAAAACCAGTATGTTTTTTCTTTGTTTAAACTTTTTATTTGTTCTTTTTAGTTACACATGACAGTGGAATGTATTTTGGCCAATTATACAGACATACAGTATAATATCCTATTTAGCATGCTATTCTTGTGGTTGTACATGATGCAGAATTACTCTGGTCATGTATTCAAATACAAGTCTAGGAAAGTTATGTCCAATTAATTCTATTGTCCTCCCTATTCCCCTCTCCCCTCCCTTCCCTTCATTACCCATTGTCTAATCCAATGGATTCTATTCTTCTCTTCCTACCTTCTCTTTTTTTAGCTTAGCATCCATATAATAAAAAGAACATTTAGTCCTTGGGTTTGGGGAATTGGCTTATTTCGCTCAACATGATATTCTCTAGTTCCATCCATTTTCCTGCAAATGCCATAATTTTATTCTCTTTTAATGCTGAGTAATATTCCATTGTGTATATACACCACAGTTTCTTTATCCATTCATCTGTTGAAGGGTATCTGGGTTTGTTCCACAGTTTAACTATTGTGAATTGAGCTGCTATAAACATTGATGTGGCTGTATCCCTGTAGTATGCTGTTTTTAAGTCCTTTGGGTATAAGAGGAGTAGGATATCTGGGTCAAAGGTGGTTGCATTCCAAGTTTTCTAAGAATCAACCATACTACTTTCCAGATTGGTTGCACCAATTTGCAGTCCCACCAACAATGTATGAGAATACCTTTCTCCCCACATCTTCACCAACATTTATTGTTACATGTGTTCTTCATAATTGCCATTCTGACTGGAGTGAAATGGAATTGCAGTGTAGTTTTAATTTGCATTTCTCTAATTGATAAAGATGTTGAACATTTTTTCATATATTTGTTGACCGTTCCTTTTTCTTCTTCTGTGAAGTGCCTGTTCAGTTCCTTTGCCCATTTATTGATTCTTGATTTTAAGGAGTCTTATTGAGGAAGTCAGGTCCTAAGCTGACTGATGATCAGTTGGTCTACTTGTTCTTCTATTAGGTGCAGGGTCTCTGATGCCTAAGTATTTGATGCACTCTGAGTTGAGTTTTGTGCAGTGTGAGAGACAGGGTTCAATTTCATTCTGCTACATATAGATTTCCAGTTTTCCCAGCACTATTTGTTGAAGAGGCTCTTTTCTCCAATGTTTATGGTACCTTTGTCTGGTATGAGATAACTGTACTTATGTGGGTTTGTTTCTGTGACTTCTATTCAGTTCCATTCGTCTTCATGCCTGTTTTGGTGCCAATACCATGCTGTTTTTGTTACTATAGCTCTGTAGTATAATTTAAGGTCTGATACTGTGATGTCACCTGCTCCACTCTTCTCACTAAGGATTGCTTTGCCTATTCTGGGCGTCTACTTTTTCCAAATAAATTTCATGATTGCTTTTTCTGTTTCTATGGAGAACATAATTGGAATCTTAATAGGAACTGCATTAAATCCATGTAGTGCTTTGGGTAGTATGGCCATTTTGACAATATTAGTTCTGTCTATCCAAGAGCATGGGAGATCTTTCCATCTTCTAAGGTCTTCTCCAATTTCTTTCTTTAGTGTTCTGCATTTTTCATTATAGAGGTCTTTCATCTCTTTTGGTAGATTGATTCCCAAATATTTTATTTTTTTGAGACTGTTGTAAAGGGAATAGTTTTCCTGATTTCTCTTTCAGCTGATACATCATTGGTATATAGAAATACAATTGATTTATTGGTGTTGATTTTATACTCTGCTACTTTCCTGAATTTGTTTATGAGTTCTAGAAGCTTTCAAGTAGAGTTTTGGGGCCTTCTAAATATAGAATTGTGTTATCAGCAAATAGTAATAGTTTGAGTTCTTTTCTATCCCTTAATTTCTTTCTTTTGTCTAATTGCTCTGACTAGAGTTTCAAGGACTATATTGAATAGAAGTTGTGAAAGAGGGCATCTCTCTCTTGTTCCACTTTTTAGAGGGAATGTTTTTAATTTTTCTCCATTTAAAATGATGTTGGTGGGTATAAATTAATCCTCAAAGTTACCTTGCAATTTTTTTCATTATAAAATCAAGGAAGTATTATGGAATACAAAAAATAAATAAATAAAATGATGTTGGCCTTGGGCTTAGCATAAATAACTTTTACAATGTTGAGGTATGTTCCTACTATCCTTAGTTTTTCTAGTGTTTTGAGCATGAGTGGATGCTGAATTTTGTCAAGTGCTTTTTCTTCATCTATTGAAATAATTGTGTGATTCTTGTCTTTAAGCCTTTTAATGTGATGTATTATGTTTATTGATTTCCATATGTTGAACCAAACTTGCATCCCTGGGATTAATCCCACTTGATCATGGTGTACTATCTTTTTGATATGTTTTTATGCATTTCTGCTAGTATTTTACTGAGAATTTTTGCATCAATGTTCATCAGGGGTGTTGCTTTGAAAATATCATGTCTTTTTCAGTACACAAAAGTATCTAAATGCTTAAAAGGGAAAATTAAAAAATTCAATCAAATCAGAATTTTGGGTATCACAATCTAATAAATAAAAGTAAAATATTTATAAACCACTATCTAAAGCCAACTAGGCTATTAATAAAAGTCTAAATGGTGTTCCTTTTTTTTCTAAATATATCCTTTCTCTAAACAAATGGAAACATTGGATTTTTTTTTCTTCCATTGCCAAAAATGTCCTGCTTGCTAAGTCACAGGATAAGAAACAAGAAAACACATGTTGTTATCAGGTCAAAACTGAACAGTTATAAAGAAACTTCAGTAATCGCTACTGTGACAAACTGCTTACAAATATTTAAAGGGTTTTAACAACACAACAGAGACAAATGTGGAAGTGGCATGCAAACCCTGATGGGAATGGGAAAGCAAGGAGGAAATCCCCTAGCATCATCCAGCCCCTTCCACCTCAGTGGGCCAATAGGTGCATGTGAACAGTTGGGGAGATTCCATGATATCCCATGAGTCACATTAAACTGTGAAATGGGCGGCTTTGGGTTGCTCACTGTGTTCATGTTTGAATGACACATCCCTTACTTTTTGTGATCCAAATTTTTGGGCCCCAATTATCAACTTGCAGTACTGGTTGTACTTCACTTGGTAAAATAAAGCCAAGAAAATAATCTAAAACTCCAAGTTCCTTCATTAGTATTTTGGGTGTGATGCTGGCAATAGAACCCAGGACCTGTTCATGCCAGGCAAGTAAGTGATCTATCACTGAGCCACAACCCCAGGCCCTCTGTTTTGTTACTTCTCATGTAAAAGATAATTCTGTGACTTCTCCCCAATTATAAATCACAATACTACATATAATGCAAAGAATATATTTTGGTTTTTGCAAGATTTGAGATACATTATTAATTTCTTACAAGAAACTTTTTTTTAAAATGGAACATCCTAAACAGGATACTTATGGTTCATGTATATTATCATTTCTTATACTAAATACTTAAGGTCATGAGTTGAACTAGATCGAGTTATAATAATTAATGTCTTTATTTGAGAAGTCCAACCTCTTCAACTTCCAACAATAGCAGTGATTTCTGTAGCCCTACAAAGTTACTCCCCTTTGTTAAGTGAGGAAAATTTTAGAGTATCATATTTCTCTGACTAATCTTGATCCATCAACTGTGATCCAATTGTTCTTCACTGTCAACTACTATAATTTGAATAATAAATTGAGGTAATTAGTGAGAACTATTTACCTGGTTAATCTCTAAAAGAATGAAAATCCTTAGAGCCAGAATATGTGAAATATACTTACTTCTTTTCCCTTATGTATTCTTATCAATGCATACACACAATGAATCCTTATAACCCTCATTTGAAATCCAGAAAATCCTACTGTCCTTTGGTGAACCCCCAATCCCACCCTCACCCATTGTGAGTTAGCATAGAATGAATTGGACATAATTTTCCTGTGCTCATATATGAGTACATGACCAGTGTAACTCCACATCACGTACAATCACAAGAATGGGAAGTTATACTCCATGTACGTATAATATGTCAAAATACACTCTACTGTCATGTATAACTAAAATAGAACAAATAAAAAAATTTTTTTAAATCCAGAAAATCTGTTCTGGGGCTGTAGCTCAGTGGTAGAGTGCTTGCCTTGCATGTGTGAGACACTGGGTTCGATCCTCAACACCATATAAAAACAAATCATTAAAATAAAGGTATTGTGTCCATATACAACTAAAAAAATTTTTTTAAAGTCCAGAAAATCACTGTAGCATAAACATTGTGCTGTGCCTGATTTTTAAAATTTACTTTAAATATAAAGTCTTAAAGAATTAAATAATAACACCATACAAACATCTTTTAATGTGACTATATGTAAGTATATATTTACATCAATACACATAAAGTTGTATTAAGTCAATAAATTTTTAAAAATATTTTAGTTGTAGCTGGACACAATAAATACTTTTTTTTGTGTGTGGTACTGAGGATCAAACCCAGTGCCTCCCATTGCTAGGCAAGCACTCTACCACTGAGCTACAGCCCCAGTCCTCAATAAATGTTTTAAAATTTTTGATATAAAGAGGCCTGGGTGCCAATAAGGGACTTTAAGTCCACCAATATCTTTTTTGTATCTGGGTTGAACCCTGGGGTGCTTAACCACTGAGCCACATCCCCAGCCATTTTTAATATTTTATTTTGAGACAGGGTCTTGCTATGTTGCTGAGGCACCCTTTGAACTTTCCATCCTCTTGCCTCAGCCTCTCAAGCTGCTGGGATGACAGTTCGTGAACCACCATGCCTGGCCACTGCATCCATACCATGGTTTATCAAGTGGCATGAACATGAACACCTACACATGAGAAGTGGCAGTGCCACTATCATAGACCCACACTTTTCTTTTATCAGAGACCCCAATGCCAACTGTGTGACAATTTTTTTCTGTGCTGTGAGTTTTCTCTTAGACATGGGTAGACTGTCTCCAAAGATGGCTCCCACAATCGCTCCCACTCTGCATGTCCTTTTGCAATATGACTTGGTGCTCTTCCCAGCAGGTATAATCTAGTTCCTATGGTCTTGAATCAAGCTGGCCCTGTGACTTGTTTTGAGTAACAGAATGTGGCAAAAGTGGTAGTGAGTGACTTTCAGGATCATGCCATAGAAAGCTTGAGAGACCACATGGAGCAGGAAGCTATGGAGGATGAGACATCACATGGAAGAAAATACAGACCAGCTAACAGCTAGCACCACTGCTGGACATGAAAATGGAGCCATGGTGAGTGTCCCAGTCTTGGGAAACTCCCAGCTGAATAAGTCACTTGAGTGACTACAACCAATATCATGTAGAACAAAAGACAACCTATCAAAGTCCAGTCAACACATTAACCTATGAGAAAAATAAATTGTTATTTTAAGCCATTGGGTTTGGGGGATAGGGCTGGAGATATAGCTCAGTTTGTAGAGTGCTTGCCCTGCACACACAAGTACCTGGGTTCAATCCCCAGCACAACCAAAAAGGTTTGGCAGCGGGTGACTTTTTATGCAGCACTACCACTTGAGATCCTGAGAGTATATGGTAAAGTCCTGAGAAGGGCTTTCAAAACCTTGCAGACTCAACTTGTGGAGGACCTAAAGCTCAGATTCCTATGACAAAATTTTTCCAGAAGTGGAGGATTCCTGAAGTTGAATGCTGGCCCAAGACCAGTGGAATAAGACATAATTACAGAGGACTTCCAGGGAACAAGTGAAACTGATGAGGGAAAGTCATCTGTTATTACCTGTCCTGGAATATTTTTGGCATTGTTCTAAGTGTTCTATTTCTAATAGTCGCACAGTAAAAACTTCTCCTTGATCTTTGCTTTTCTATTTAACAGGTTAGAAGTGTGCAGACTGGATGAGACAGCTCACTGACATCTAAGACCATATTAGATTTCCAAGATGCCACATGTCAAGGGGTGCTTCTACCATTATATAGAAAATGCTCAAGAAAATCTGAAGGCACTTGTAGAATGAACAGGTTCAGCTTCTGAAAACTGCAGTTATCTTTTTTTAAAAAAAAGTTTTTAATTTTAGATGAACACAATACTTTTATTCTTTATTTACTTATTTTTATGTGGTGCTGAGGATGGAACCCAATGCCTCACACGAGCACTCTACCACTGAGCTAGAATCCTAGTCTTGCAGTTGTCTTTTAGTAGAGGAATTTAAACTGACAACATATTAATCTTGACTTTTATTCATTCAAATTCTACTACATTGATTAGTAACGTCAGGTGGAGTTTTAGTAGAAGTCTGTGGGGAACTTGGCCAATGGGAGTTGGCTCAGCTCATGGCCAAGTGTGTGCTGCTTGGCTTGTGCAGCAAAGGAGTTATTTGCATCAGTCAATCGCAGCCCATCCTCATGCCTCCCCAAACTACAATTGGATATATCAAATTGTGTAATTATAATGTCACTAGAAAGGCCATTCAGGTAGAGCTGAAATGATCAGGTTTGAGACACCCAGACTTAAAGAGAAAGCACTAAACTTGAGGGAGGTGCTGTCTCCCAGAACCAAAATCAGTAAAAACATTTCCAAAACAATGCAAATAACAAAGAAATCTCTTGTTGCACTATGTACAAAAGGTGTGACAGATATAGGAAATAAAATAACAGATAAGGAAATACACACAATAATAGATACAGGAAATACAACAAAAACACTCTGATGTCAGAACTACTGGAAATTGCTATGGTTCAGATAAGTCTGCCTTGGTTTCTGCTAAGAATTCTAACAGTGAAAAACAGTTAAAGAGAATAATGTATTGTATTTATAAGTCTTGTTGATAATTTTAATTGCATATATGGCATAAATCAAGCTTTTGCTTGATCTTCACTGTCTGTGAAAGTTAAAAATTTTTAAAAATTAATTGGCCTACAAATTGAATTGATGATCTTAATACAAAAATGATGAGACTGGGCTGGTGTCCCTTTCCTGTAGTCACTGCTATTTGAGGCTGAGGACCACCTGAGCCCAGGAGTTCAGGGCCAACCTTGGCAATATAACAAGACCCCATCTCAAAAAACAAAAGCAAACAAACAACAACAAAAACTTGATAACAAAGATAATGTGAATGTACTATTACAAGTGAATTGTATCTTGAAAACAGTTAATATGCCATATTTAATAATTTGAAATTTTTAATATTTATTTTTTAGTTGTAATTGTCAATACCTTTTTTTTTTAATGTGGCGCTGAGAATCGAACCCAGGGCCTTGCACGCGCTAGGCGAGCACTCTACCACTGAACCACAACCCCAGCCCCAAGATGCCATATTTTATATTATGCATATTTTACAACTTTTTTTAAGATGTAAAAAAGAATTTTCGGGGCTGTGGCTCAGTGGTAGAGCCCTTGCCTAGCATGTGTGAGACACTGGGTTCGATTCTCAGCACCACATATAAATAAATAAAGTTCATTGACAACTAAAAAATATTTTTTTAAAAAGGTTTTTCGGGGGCTGGGGATGTCTCTCAAGAGGTAGCGCGCTCGCCTGGCATGCGCGGGGAGCTGGGTTCCATCCTCAGCACCACATAAAAATAAAATCAAGATGTTGTGTCCGCCGAGAACTAAAAAATGAATATTGAAAAATTCTCTCTCTCTCTCTCTCTCTTAAAAAAAAAAAAAAGGTTTTTCGGATTCAGACAGGAAAGGAAGGTAACAAAAACCCGAGTTCCCTCAGTTCACTGAAAGACATGAAAAAAATACAAGAACGAATAACACCCTCCCAAATCTACAACCTTCACGAAACAAGGGACCACAGACAACTGCCAAACTCAAAGCCAGGGGGTGAGGGGCAGACAGGAAAGCAGAAGACTATGATCGCAAGCCACCAGGGTGTGGGAAGGCAGCGGGGAAAGTACTAAGGATCCCAGCAGTACCCGGGACGCACCCGACAAGATCTAGCCCTACAGGACACTGCCTGACCCTGCGTAGGAATATCTGAGGGCAGATCCCAGCAAGACCAGCACTGCAACCGGCGGCGATCCGGCAGGGAGAGAAAAGGCGCAAAAAGCGAAAGCGGCCGGGGCTGCTGCGCAATGGGTTCTGGATGCGAGAGCCGCGCCGCATAGCCAGAAGAGGGTGCCCAAGAGCCGAAGAAGCGACAAACAACCCGCTCCCTTCCCGGAACCCCAAAGGTTCCTGTACTAATGGCTGGCAGCTAAGAAACCAAATGCATTCAAACAGTAAAAACAAAAGGAAACAAAAGTCAAGTGCTGCATTTGTACAAAGAAATTAGACACACGCAGAACAACAGGTGTCAGCAGCAGCAGAAGCTCACCAGGAATGGTTTTAAATGTTTTACAAGGTTTTGAGTGAGACATTTTCAAAGACTGTGTGTTTGAATCCATTCCGGTCGTGAATTCTTTTTGATGTTCTGTTTGTCACCAGGTTGGCCAGTGAGAATCCCTTCACGTTGATTCCATTGTCCTTTGGCCATTTGCCCACCAGTTTCTGGCACAACAGAGTTGCTCACTACACACCTTGTACTTCTTTTGACAGACCGTTCTAGGAAATATGCATCTAATAAAGCAATCTATAAAAGCATATTTTATTTTTTAAAATATTTTTAATTGTACTTGGACACAATACCTTTATTTTATTTATTCATTTTATATGGTGCTTTTATGTGGTGCTGAGGATCAAACCCAGTGCCCCTCAAATGCCAGACAGCACTCTACTGCTGAGCAATAGCCCCAGCCCCCAAAAGCATATTTTAAAAAGTGTGTATTGAACTTTCCAATTAACATGATCTATTACAGTTCCTTCTTCTTACACTGGAGATCAGGGACTATAAAGCTAACTTCATATTTTTCTTTGTCCTACAATAAAAACCCAGTTTCAATGTAACAACATCGTGAAAAGAGAAGCCTGGGATAAATAGACCAGGTAGTGCTCCAGAGGCTGACACCGATTTGAGGCAACTTAGTGCCCTGTCTCAAAATAAAATATAAAATGGGCTAGGGATGTAGTTGACTGGTAGAGAGTCTCTTGGTTCAATCTCATGGGATGGGGGAGTAGGAGAAATAAAGAAAAAAAGAAAAGATAGATCACAGATGTGGCAGCACAGACCAAAACAGTAGGCTCAGAGTTGGAGGTACAGGTTAAGTCAACCCACCTACCTGCTCTCAGCTAAGACCCTATCTGGGTCGCCTAGGAAAAGGTGCTCCCAACTCCAGATACTTCAGAAGATGTGATTGGTCCAGGCCCAACCAAGCTTCAAGTTCAAAGCCAAATACAGTATGTGGTGGGGCTGTTTGGAGTTTGCAAAAACATAGCCCACACTTTTTGACTTTACATTCATCCAACGGTGACGAGGATAGCTGGTCTTGGAAAGTGGCAGTGCCACTGTTATAAGCCCATAGTTTCCCCCATCAGACATCGTGGTGCCAACAATGTGAAAAATTCTTATTCCTTAGGTTCTTTCAGATGTGGGGATTGACAGAGCCTTTCCTGCTTGACCGTTTCCCAAAGCAGTTTTTTCATTTTAATTTTACTGTACAGTAGTACACATTAACCATGGGCGGGGATGCAATAGACAGTGGAACTGAGAATACATCTTAAACATTTAATTGTGGCACAAAATATACACAACAGGGCTGGGGTTGTAGCTCAGCAGTAGAGTACTTGCATAGCATGTGTGAGTGACTGGGTTCAATCCTCAGCACCACTTAAAAATAAAAAAATAAAGGAAGGCATGCTGTTCATTGACATCTACAAAAAAATTTAAAATATACACAATATATATTCACATTTTTGTGCAAACTATTATCATCATCCATCTCCAGAACATCTTCATCATATCAAATTGAAACTCTGTACCCATGAAATACTACTCCATATTATTTTCTCCTCCCCCCCCAAGCCTTTGGCATCCACCCTTCTTTGTGTCTCTATGAATTTGACTATTCTAGGGGCCTCATATTAAATGGAATCCTACAGTATTTGTCCTTTTATGATTTGCTTTGGAAAATATATCTTTTTGAAGGCTCTTTGTAAATTAAACACTTAACTGGCTCAAAAAACAACGAAAATTCTGTACAATCTAAGGTTTGACTTGGAATTAGGTTGTAAAATATGGATCATATTTGGAATAAAAATTTTTTTCAAGTGAAAAAAGAAAGATCAATTTAAAAGCTGGATGCTTCCTTTTCCTGGGAGGATTGCAAGTTCAAGGCCAGTCTGGGCAACTTAGCAAGACTCTTTCTCAGAAAATAAATAAATAAATAAATAAGGCTGGGGATGTAGTTCAGTGCTAGAGTACCCCAGTACCATAGGGCAGGGGGAAACCCAGTGCAGTAGCACACACCTGTCATCCCACCTACTTGGGATGCTGAGGGTAGCCTGGGAACCATAACAAGACCCCGTCTCAAAAGAAATCAGCTTAAAAATACAAGGAAAAAGAAACAAGGAAGACAAAACAACAAAATAATATTGTAAACTAATAATATTTTGTGTGTCTTCTCCATGGTGATAATGTGGCTGCCACAGCAAGAAGAATTTTCACCAATTCACATTTTGGTGATTTGCACCCAAACTTCCTAGCTACTGCTTATTCATTCATGTGGGAAAAAGTACCTCTGTGAATGAGCCCAAAGGGTCTGAGAACTGGAGAAGATGATACAACAATGATACACCCAGCTCTAAATCAATTTAAACTTTGATATAGTCAGAAGTGGAATAGAATTATCACTGTTATGCAAGGAGGGAACATCAGCAAGTTTGGGGAACCCAACAGATGTAGTGGTAAGGGTAATCCAACTGCTGTCAGTTTCTGAGGTGAGCAATTCAGGACACAATGAGACATTCACAGAAATGGTAAAAGAGTTTGACCCTGGCCTTTTGAATTTACTCATGGTGCATGTTTACAGATCTCTAAGGAACTTAGGGCAGACAGAGCTTTTCCAACAAAGTAGATAAGCCAGAAAACAAATGGGAAACATAGTCATACTTAACCACATAAAATTAAAACTCAATGGATGCAAGCCTATTCCAAATGCACAAAGGCAATGAATGACCCTCAAAGACATGGTACTCAGTAAAAGAAACCAGGCATCAAAGGACAAATGCTGCAGGATTCCACTTATAGAAGTTCCTTAGAGTAACCAAATTCATACCAAGTAGAGTGGTGGTTGCCAGGTGCTGAGGTGAGAAGGAATGAATTCAGGCAGAGTTCAGTTTTTCATGATGAAACAGTTCTAGAGTGGATGGTGGTGATGGTTGCATGACAACATGAACTGTATGCTTAGAAATGGCAGAAACAGTAAATTTTATGTTTTATCACAATTTTTAAAATAATAAGGCAAATGGTCAACTGATTCCTTGTCCTCTAGCTCTATCAGTCACTGGCTGTTAATGATAAAGCCCATGACCTACTGGATGGAGCTGAGAGCTGAATGAAGGTGACAGGAAGCCCCCAAAACTCGTAATCAGCTCTCTCTCATAGAGTCACTTGGGAGTAGTCAGATTAGAGACGAGTCTATCATCTAATCTTCCAGCCCAGCCAGGGCCCCAGCTGGCAGCAAGAGCGGGAGCTGCTGGACTGGAGCCAAGCTGACGATGCTGTCTTGCTCTGCTTCGCCCACCCTTTGCTCTTCATCTCCCTCTCCAGTGCCCTCTCTTCATTTACCCACACTTTTCCAAGAGCATAGGACACCCAGTGAGCTTTCACAGGGGCTGGAGTGTGCACATGCCCTCACAGATGCCAGGGGACGTTTTAGGACAATAATCTGCTTTAGGCTAAATCAGGATTTGATCTTCTGTTAGCCCTAATCATCGATTAGCACCCCACTGTGCAGGGCCAGGGAAGGTCCAGAACTCACTGCTTCTGCCCATCTCTGCTCACCTCCCCAGGTCTTGAGGCAGATGCATATATGCCCAAGTCCATCAGCGGTACTGTGCTGAGCTCATTCATTAGCATAATACAGGACAAGGGCAGGCAGGGCAAGTGGAAGGCCAGCTCTAGGGCTCAAGTGGGGCTAGAGGCTTTCCGCAGCTACCCCACACTTCCTGTGCTAGACTCCTAGTCAGGTGGCACTTCATCTTCACAAAGCATTTCCAAACAACATGGAAGTCCCGGATGTTCATGGTTAGAATGGAAAGTCAATCTGAGAGATCCCAGATACAGCACAGCCAAAGTCTACAAAACCATGGTCCAGAGAGGCAGCTGCAGAGCAGGGGCTGTGAGGTCAGGATTTTCAGGAAGGTCTTCCTGTGGGGGGAATGTGACTGTGCCTGAAAGACCACATAGTTGAAAGATCAAATGAAAAAAACATTTGATGTTATTTACTTTATTCCCTGAGTTGCACTGTCATTACCACCATTAGTTTTTAATCGGAATACTCTTTAGTGACTCCTTGAGAGAGAGCTTATTACGAGTTCTGGGGGCTGCTTGTCACCTTCATTCAGCTCTAGCTCTGTCCAGCAGGCTAGGAGCTTTGTCATTAACAGCTATAGTATAAGGAACCTTTTGGCCATTTGCCTTTGACATTTGCAAAATTGTGATAAAATACATAACCGTTTCCAAGGGCACAGTCTAGTGCCATTGAGCACATTCAAGTTGTTGTGGAACCATCCTCATCATCCACTTCCAGAACTTGTACATCTTGCGAAACTGAAACTCTGCACCCGTGAAACACTAACTGCTCCCAGCCTCTGGCAATCATCATTTTCCTTGTTATCAATTTGTTTACTCTTGGGATTTCCTAGAAGCAGGATCATACAGTATTGTCCTTTTGTACCTGGCTTCTTTCACTTGAGTATCATGTCCTCAAGGGACATCCATGTTGTAGCATATGTCAGAATTGCCTTCCTTTTTAAGACTGGATAATAGAAAAAAAAAAGACTGGGTAATATTTCATCATATGAATAAACCTCATTTTGCTTATGTATCCATCCCTCAATGGACACTTGCATTATGCCCCCTCTTGGCTGTGGTAACTAATGCTACTGTGAACATGACTGTATTTCTTTGTGGATCACACTGTAATTCCATGTTTAACTTTTTGAGGAGCTGACAAACTTTTCCACAGTAGCTGATCATCACAATCTAATTTTAGAATATTTTTATCATTAAAGAATCCCTGCACCTATTAAGGATTCATTCCCCAATTCCTCTCTTCCAGAGTCCTGACAATGACTAATTTGCCCTCTGCCTCAATTGATTTGCTTATTCTGGGTGTCTTGTATGACATAATAATTCAATACATGGCTTTTTGTGTTTGGCTTCTTTCATTTAGTGAAATGTTTCAAGAGTCACCTGCATTGTAGCACACGTTAGTACTTCACTCCTTGTTACAGCTGAATAATATTCCTTTGCATAGATAGATCACACTGTGCTTATTCATTCATTTATTGATGGCTTTTGAGGTTGTTTCTACCTTTCGGCCTCTTGTGAATAGTGCTACTATGAATATTCGTATACAAGTTATTGTGAGGACATGTATTTTCCAGGCTGAAGATGAGCCCTCACAAGGCTATGGCCAGGACACTTTATTTCTATTCCACATAGAACCTCTAGCCTAGCACCTGGCATGTGGCAGACACTGACCAACTCTAAGAGCCATTCTTGATATACACAGCCAATCTGAGGCTCCACCTGGCTCTACTGTTTAACCAGGGCCTCCCCTGTGCCAGCAAGAGAAACTGTTTTGCCAGGAGCCATAAGCATGGAGCCAAGAGTGCTGAAGAATCATAGCACTAAGAATGGAGACATGAAGGCCACCAGCCAATGTGGCTTACTGAGTTTAAGGGGCCAACTTAAAGGAGGTGACTTAAGACAGCTGAATTTCAGGACTAAGTTGAGGAGAGCTGGTGGAAGCCATGAGAAAGGATATGCTCCCTAATTGGGAACTGTGGAGGAGAAACAGGGGTCTATAGTTGGCAACCGAGATAAAGCTACAGAATTGGGCAACAAGTGGCCCCTGCCAAGTGTGGAGCCAGCATCAATCAGACTGCTGTGGGTGAAGAGGGATGGCAGAGGTAGTCTGTCTGAAACACTCTGTCAAGAAGGAGGCTGTGACCAAGGGCAACCCAAGGAAAGATTGTAAACTAGAACTGGCAAAAACAGAGCACCCTGTGGGAACCCTGAGGTGCAAGGCTGGTGCATGGAGGAGGGCCTGCACAGGCACCTTGGTGACCAAAAGGGCTGCAGCTCATGGGGAGTAAGGGCAAGGGCAGAAGTTAAAGCAATGCACAGCGGAGCTGTCCCCCAGGGCCACAAAGTTAGAAACTGGGCCCCAACCTGGGGGAGGAGCCCCACTGGACACATTGTACCCATTGGGCCCACTGAGATGGCCTGTCCTTCAAGGAGATTCAGTTCCAGACCCCAGTTCTGAAAGGTCTCCCAGGGAGAGTCAGATGAGAAAGGAAGATTTGGGTTTTGGACTACTTCCTTATCCACATCCTAATTTGAAAATCCTACCCTTGGGTCCACCTGACCTAACAGTTGGTACTGCACAATACAAGAGAAGAGAAGACACATAAATGTGATCAAGGGCCCCATAGGCACCTCTGCAAGCCCACGGGGGTGGGGGGTCTGAGTTTAGTTGCCAACAAATCCCTCTGAGCTGCCCTTGCAGGCTGGCCTTAGGAGCAGGGAAGAGGGGTGGGAGGAGGAGGTCTAAGTCCTCGGCCCAATTAAGAGATCAGATGGTGAAGAGTTTGGGAGCTTTTAAGGTGAGGAGGCCTGGGCTGATCCCATAGGCTGGTATAAAGCGCCATGACCCCCAGGCAGTATGCAGGGCTGGCAGGCATCAGTGACAGGGCTTTCCACAGCCATGGCCCAGCGGTGGGACCCCCAAAGGCTTGCAGGTGGGCAGCCGCAAGACAGCCATGAGGACAGCACCCAGTCGAGCATCTTCACCTATACCAACAGCAACGCCACCAGAGGTGAGCGAGAGGTGCTATGCAGGCTTGACCGTCAGGCAAGGGTGGCTGCACTGGGGGCCTCCAGCCACCCTCCTGACTCCAGGGAATCTCTCTTCTATACATCCCACCATCTCCCTTAGCTTTCATGATGACATGAATTGGGGGGTGTTTTCCCGATATAAAATGACACCATACTATGAAAGATGCATTTTCAAACACCACATAGGCTTCCCTAAGCTGATAAGAATCCATGTCCACTGAAGGATTCAGAAACTCTTTCTTTATGGTCTCTAGTCATTGTCTATACTGCTGGTGGGCTTTCATTACATAAAACTCTGGCGGCTGCCCCTACCTGGGGAAGGAACTGGTTTTACACCTCCTGAAGCTTCAAGGAGGCTGGAGGACTGGCCTGGAGCAATACACCAACCCACCAACCCATGGGGAAGCTGGGGGAGGCAACTGCAGAAAGCGAGTAACTTCGAAAACCTTAAGGTTAAAAGAGAGTCTCGCAGCCATCTTGTCCAATTCTGTGTGTAGGGCACACAGTCTTTGAGTGCTCACTTCTGGGGAGAAGTGGCTGGTGCCTGGGGCAGGCTTTCCATTTTGAACAGTCCTAGTACACAGAGGCACAGCCCAATCAAAAGGTGAAAAGTCTCATCAGGGCAGCCCAAGCTCTGCCCCTGGAAGTTGCCCAGGCAAAAAGCTTTGTATATGGGCCCTTCAAAGCACTGAGGAGGCTAGTGACACCATTATCCCTTGGCACCCATCCCCAGGTCCATCCTCAAAATCTCACCTCTGTCTTGAGTCAGCAATATCCCACTGAACTCATTTCATTTTCCTGTGCCTTGGTAGCTGATCTGAAGGTCTGGCTAGAGGCAGGTTGGTGTGTTGATGTGTTTTGGTAAGCTGACTTTATTAGGAGGGCCACTTGTTCTGGGGGTGTGAGTGGTTGCTGGAACTCAGTTCTCAGACCCAGCAAAGCATTGGAGATGTCAAAAATACTGACTCCTAATCTTCACTGACTAGCTAGACTACATTGATAAAGGCCCTATTTCTACTCTTGGGCTCCTTAGGGGCACAGGGAATATAACAGAGAGGATAAATACTGGATTCTTTCCTTTTACTTTTCCATTCCCAAAATAATGATTTGGCTCACCAGCGGAGGCCAGTGTGTTTTACATCTGTGTCCCCTTTATCTCCCACTAAGAATCCAGTTGTTCAGGAATTGGAGTGGAGCATCATGTGATTACTCATTTGCTCTATTTCATAACACTCATTCACACACACACACACACACACACACACCTCAAAATAAGGATACCAACGTTACTACCAATAACATGATTACCAAAAACCTAGCATTTGTACAGGTCTTTTGATCCTTAGGGTATTTGCTACTAGATCATGTAGTCACACTGGTGTGATTTCTGTGTTGTTAGAACAGTCCTTCTCTATGGGATTATATTACTGACTGGATAGGCAGTTTCATTTATTTCATTAGTTTCATTTATTTTGTTTTTGATAATCAGGGGTTGATTTTTAATTTTAATTTTGTTTTATATTATGTAATAAAGTAGTTATAAGTTTACAAAGAAAAATCTAGAATACAAGGTAGATTTGAAGAGATCCATCTTCCCTGTCCCATCCACACCAGATTCTCTTCTTCCTTGTATGTCTTTATTTCTCTTTCTTTTCTTTGTTTTTTTTTTTTTGTTTTTGTTTTTTTGTTTTGCAGCACTGAGGATAGAACCCAGGGAATGCTCTGCAAGCACTAGCCACTGAGCCATATCCCTAGGCCTTCCTAAATTTCTTAGAATTAAATTTGCTTGGAAGTTGACTTTTGATAGTCTTCTATTGCTCAATTCTTCATGAAACCAGTTCCAGAACTTTCAGAAGAAAGGAGCAGACCAAGACACTCACTCTGGTAGCAAAGTTAGAAGTTCCTGTTCCCTCTCCTTTCCCCACTGATGCTCAGACCTGGTCCTCCTTTGCCCCTCTTGTACCCGCTCTGTTCAGTTTGGACTCTATCAGTTATTTGGGAAGGTCCCTGGCTGCCTTGTTTTGAGAGACTTTAGCACCTAGACTGTTCCAGTCCTTTCACTTGTCTACACACTGGAGTTTTCAAAACACTTTCCAGTTTCAGCTGCTTTTCTCCAATTAATCTGCTCTACTTTCTGGGTAAGATCTGTTGGCTATTTTGGGGTTTTCTGTTCTTGGGTCTATTGGAAGGCTCATTGCTTTGCTTTGCTCCTTTTGTATAGAGACTGAGACCATGGGGTTCTTCTGTTGTCAATGGTCTTTCTGCACAGTCTGTATAGGGGATTTTGGGAATTCCTGTGCAAGGTTTCTAGGAGGTCCTTGTATGAGAAACCAATGGAATGCTTGCACAGAGGGAAACAGTGGCATCATGGGGCCCAGTTGTGCTGGGGGTGAGATTTCCCTGTCTCTCCTAGCCATAGCTAGGAGCTCTGTTTTTCTTAAACTATTTTGGGTTGGGTTTTTGCAACACACAACTAAAGCATCCTGATAAGTACAGGTGGCTCTCCATGGATGTTTTCCTAGATGCCGTGAGGCCTTATTATATGGCAGCAGAGACTGAGGCTTGAAATCCCTCAAAGTATTCTGCCCAAAGTCATGGTAGCAAAAAAGTTTATTTAAATAAAAAAGTATAGAGCCTCTCTAGTATAATAAAGTGAACTACTCTCCTTTTTATTCTGAGTTTGTTAGGGCTGCTATGACAGAGTGCCGCCATCTGAGTGGCTTAAACAACAGAAATGTATTGTCTCTCAGTTTTGGAGACCAGAAATCTGAAATCAAGGCATGCCTCTCCCCTAGTTTCTGGTGGTTGCTAGCAATCTGTGGCATTCCTTGGCTTATGGAATCTCTGTCTTCATCTTCACATGGCCTTCTCTCTGTGCATCCAAATTTCCCCCTTTATATAAGATCACCAGTCCTATTGGATTAGGACCTCATTTCAACATGATCACTTCTACAAAGACTCCATCTCCAAATAAGGTCACATTCTAAGGTGATGGAAGTTAGAACTCCAACACATGAATTTGAGGGGGAAACGATTCAATTCATAACACATTCACTTATTCATTCTCAGAGAACCTATGTTATGTTGGATACTATATGTAAGATGATTGAGTCACAGTCTTTGGTGAGGAAGATAAGACTTGTACACGGGTGTCTTAGTATGGTCTGCTATAAGAAATTACCAAAGACTGTCTGACTTTTAAACAACAAAAACTTATTCCTCACAGTTATAGAGGCTATAAATCAAGGAACCAGCCTGGTTGGGTTCTGGTGAGGGCCCTCTTTCCAGTTACAAACTGCTGCCTTCTTGCTGTGTCCTCATTATATGACCTAATTATCTCCCAAAGGCCTCTCCTCCTAATATTACCCTGGGGGTTAAGATCTAAGCATGAATTTGTGGCAACACACAATTCAGATGACGACAACTGGTCACCCCTAATATGTGTTAGAACATGATACAGGGAGTGGTTGGTTGGCTTCCCAAGTGGGCCTTTGAAGTGACGTTAGCTGGGGAATCTGGAAAAGCTTCTGGAAGGCAAATGCATCTGAGCTGGGTTTACAGAGGACTCTGGGAGCAAAGGTATAAAAACCAAAGGACATGGAGCATGCAATGGAAGCAGCATAAGAGGTGGGATGGGGAGAAGGGATAGGGAAGCAGAGAAGCAATGGTATGCAACTGTCACTCCAAGTAGTGACTCAATTACTGGGAGCTGGGGATCAGCAACTGGCAGAGACCATGAAAAGTTCTGTTCTTTGTTTCAGGTTGCCAGTGAAGGTAACCATCAAGCAATGGCTGAGAAACAGGAAGAAGGGGAGCTAGTTTGAGAATAAGCAAAGGCGAGGATAATGGGCAGGAAGTGGGTGGGAGCTCAGTGGGAGAGGCTCTGACAGGGGAGGGAAAGGTGGAATTGGGGCACTAGTGCAGGTGGGTGGTGCTGCTGCCCAACTCCTCTCTCTATTCTACCTCCTGCCTCCAGGCCCATTTGAAGGCCCCAATTACCACATTGCTCCCAGATGGGTGTACCACATTACCAGCATCTGGATGATCATTGTGGTTATCGCATCCGTCTTCACTAATGGGCTTGTGCTGGTGGCCACCATGAAGTTCAAGAAGCTGCGCCACCCTCTGAACTGGATCCTGGTGAACTTGGCAATTGCTGACCTAGCAGAAACCGTCATTGCTAGCACCATCAGTGTTGTGAACCAGTTCTTCGGCTACTTCGTGCTGGGCCACCCTCTGTGTGTTGTGGAGGGCTACACTGTCTCCGTGTGTGGTAAGCCAGGGAGACCCCACCTGGTGTGTGTAAAGAAAACCCTCACATGGCAAACCTTGAGGTGCATCCATAGTGTGTGTGAGTGTGTGGTGCAAATATGAAGGGAGGCAGACCCACAAGGGAAGCTGGGTCAAGGCCATCACAGGAGTGGGAAGACAGGCTTCCAGGGTTGTGGAGGCTGCCATTTGAGCACCCACTTCAAACTCTTTGCTTGAGTCCAAGACACCATGAGTTCGTACTCTTGAGACAGCCTCTGCTTGGGGACAACCACTTTGGGGCTGTGTGGCTGGCCAGATAATCTCAGAACAGTATAAGAGGGGAGGGTTCTTGACACCCTGGACAGAAGTACCACCTGAATCAGAGATGTGTGCCCTTTCATCCCATCTCTCAAGCCAGACTCTTTTGCCTCTTGGTTGCCTACACAGTGTATGCTTCCCCTAAGGAAAGACAAGATTCTCATTACAGCTTTGGGGATATCAAGACTAGATCACAGACCCTTTTCTTCATTCCCATCACTAATATCCTTGTGGGCCACAAATGGCTCAGGTTCATAAACAGTGGCCAAGAAGTACCAGCATGCCAGGCTCTTTGCTGGGGAGGGGGACCGTTCCAACATAATAAGCACATGGTATCCTCTTAGTCTTCTCAGAGGAGAAAATGGTAAGGAGCAGGCATGGAAGGTTGATAGTCCAGGGAGCAGAGTAACAGCATTGTAGTTCTTTTGAGCAGACATGAAGTGGGCAGGTCTAAGTCTTGAAATCTATGAATGTTATACTCAGGAGTAGACACTTTATTTCAGGACGAGGAGCCTGGAGATGGGGGACCCACCAATGGGCCTCACTAAAACCCCAGTTGCCTAACCAGGCACCCAACATCCACCAGAAGCTGCTCCTGCTCTTGCCTCCTGGCCATTCTTCCTGGCCTACTCTCTGCCTCTTGCCTCACACTGGCAAATGATGGCTCAGACCCAAGGAGGTGCTGACCCACATGCCAGCACTCTTCCAATGGTATAGAAGTGAAGTGACTGAGTAAAGTCACAGAGAGAAACTCCATCCCTTGAGTCCATTGCTTTCTGTGGCAGGTGTGTGCTTTGTTGGCTATATCTCCCTTCCCAAGGTGCCCCTTGCATCATCTATCTCTGCTTGTGCCAGGTCTTCCTTCTTGCCTTTCTCATGGTGTTTCTGTTGTTGTTGTATTGTTTTGTTTGAAATGAGGTCTCCTTTCTATGTTGCCAAAAGGCTGGTCTCAAACTCCTGGGGTCGAGTGATCCTCACACCTCAGCCTCCTGAATACCTAGGACTACAGGCACATGCCACCACACCTGGCTCCTCACAGTGTGTTCTTGGGTCATATGGGTGCACTTTGGCACAAGTTTTTGTGCCGAGGACACCCTTAGCCCTCTGGGAAGACTTTAAATGCATGAAATGATATCTATAGGACTATAAAATCAGCTCATTATATTGAAAAATAATTTTCAAAGTATTAAATATTAATTAGTGACAGTCTTTCACTAAAACACAAGTATCAAAAGTATTTATTAAAAGTCTTAGTGAGGACTGGGGATGTGGCTCAGTGGTAAAGTGCTTGCCTAGCATGCATGAGGCCCCTAGGTTTGATCCCCAGCACTACCAAAAAAAAGAAAGAAAGAAAGAAAGAAAGAAAGAAAGAAAGCATTAGTGACACTGTTCTGTACTAAAGTATCAAATAACAGAATCTGCCCTGACAACCACTAAAATTCCAGTGTAGTAAAGAATGTGGGTGATGTTTTGAAAAAAGTCCACCACCTCTGTAGAGTAATAGGAAAACAACTATGACTTCTCTGGGTATAGCTAATACTGCCACATTCACAATAGAAGGAAATGACAAGTGTCCATTAGTGGAATGAAAGATGCTGCTTTTCCACCTCAGGTCATGGAACCCAGAATTCTGTGTGCCAACCTCTGGGACAAAGGCAGGAGACGGAAGGCTGTCTCACCTGCCCAACTCTGGTTGGTTGCGGGGGATCTCAGCAGTTCCCAAATGCCTAAAGGAACTGGAATTGGCAGGAGGGGCACAGGTTACTAGACACAGCCCACTTCCTTGCTCTTAGTTGGAACAACAGCATCTCAGAGTCATGCTGGTATGGATATGGCCATCAGAGGTTCCACTGATGGTGTCAGAGGAAGGAAGGACTAGTGACAAAGAGGACAAGAAGTACCAACAGGGCCCCCAAGGGTGAAAAAGTACAGGCCTGTCAGCTGCTAAGGTTCTTTCTTGTCTCCTCTTTGGTGATGGGATGTGGAGGTTGAGTGAGCTCCAGAAGTTCTAAGCTCCCAGCCTCAGGATCGCATGACTGGCTGGCATGAAACTTAGTAGCCAAACTGAGAGCTCTGAGCGCCTGCTGCAGAGGAAAAGCAGTTGACATTAAAAGGAAAGGAAAGGAAGGAAGAAAGAAAGGATGGAAGAAAGGAAGGAAAGAGAAAAAAAGAAAAGGGAGAGGAGAGTAAGAAGGTGGAGCAGGGGTGGAATTAAGCTGCTAGAGCTGGTGAGGAGGCAAGGTGGCGGAAGAAGTCCTTTGCACTCAGAACCTGAAAACATTTTCTTGGAGAATTAGGTTGGCAGTTTGGAGGGGAAATGCTTGATTTTGTAAGCTGTCTGCTACTCTGACAAGGAAACAGTGATGCTGGAGGCTGTTTGTCCTTTGCTTTGTCTCAAAGTCCCCCTCTGTCTGCTCTCCCATGTAGGGATCACAGGCCTCTGGTCCCTGGCCATCATTTCCTGGGAGAGGTGGCTGGTGGTCTGCAAGCCCTTTGGCAATGTGAGATTTGATGCCAAGCTGGCTATTGTGGGCATTGCCTTTGCCTGGACCTGGTCTGCTGTGTGGACAGCCCCACCCATCTTTGGTTGGAGCAGGTAAGGGTGCAAGGGAGCCAGGAATGTGGCTGGCTCCTTTAGGGCCAAGTGGGAAGGATCAGACTTTGTAACCTTGGGGGCAAATCATTTCCTGTGCATAAAGTGAAGGGAAGCACAAGATTCTCCCCAGACTCCTTCAAGTGTGCAATACACATGAATTTGATTGGCTGCAATATAGAAATGGTCCCTGATGCCAGGCAACTTTGGATTCCAGGGCCCTCTTGCTAGCTCTGTGCAAGACCTTTCTCATACATTCTGCCTCTTTCCCACATTCAGAGGCTCCTTAGGATGTAGGTACACCTGGGCCTGTAGGTCATCTGTATCCTGGCCAGGCTGATTCTTTGGGAGAAGACCCAAATTTATGAGTAAATGACTCAGATATTTGATCAGGAGGGATAGGACACAGATGGCACATTTGCCATCTTACATGACAATCTTAAGAATAAAATCTTGTCATGTTTAGAGAGGGAAGCCTCTTTCTTTGGGAAGCTTCCATCATTCTGGGGCATAGCCAGTTGGTGAGCAAGTCCCTTTTTACAGTCATGGCCTAGTTGACCTGAGAAATAAAAATTCAGGTAGTCACAGCAGTTCTTAAATCAGAATAAGAGGAACTTTTGCCTTCCCTTTGAAAAAAAGAGGTGTGATGGGGTGATGAAAATCTTCTGGAACCAGATAAAAAGAGAGAAGGTGTAAGTCCTTGGAATAAGCAAAAGTTTCAAAATCCTACCCAAGGTTTGTCTTTTGGGGTGGTGAAAATGTTCTGGAAGTAGAGTTGGTGGCTGCACAACCTTGTGAATATTAAATGCCACTGAATTGTTCACTTCAAAATGGTTCATTTCCTGTAATGTGAATTTCACCTCAATTAAAAACTGCAAGTCAGGAGTGTACCTGGGCTGTGGGTCCCAGGTTGCCCCAGCCTGCATCAAGATGGGCCACTGGCCCTTCTCTTCAGGTACTGGCCCTATGGCCTGAAGACATCCTGTGGCCCAGACGTGTTCAGTGGCAACTCATACCCTGGGGTGCAGTCTTACATGATGGTCCTCATGGTCACCTGCTGCATCATCCCACTCAGCATCATCATTCTCTGCTACCTCCAAGTGTGGCTGGCCATCCGAGCAGTAAGTTCCCCCACCCTCCTGACCTCACCCCTGGCTGGCAGGGTGTCTGGGTGAAGACAGAGGCTTACCTGGTGTACTCTCCTGCCTCCAAGCTGCACTACTCTCAAATCAGTCCACTGAGAATCTTAAACTATTGTTTTTAAATCCTCAGATAAGTGGATTCCACCCCTATAAGAAAATGTTAAGAACCGGTGATGTGAATCAGGCAGTTCCTTTGGGTGCACACCCAGGGTTCCATTTTGGCCCTGGATCCCTTGTCTTCATCCATGCAGGATGGGAAGAGACTGCCCTGCCCTCCTGCTTCCAATTAGGGAGCAGAGCTGAGTCCTTCCCTTGACCCAGGACAGTTCTCTCATGGAGTGAAGCCACCAGAGCACCCTTATCCAAGGAGTACACTTGAAAGTGTCATTTGTCCCCTAAACCTACTCTCCACCTTCCTGTGTCTGGCCCTCTACCCTGGAAAGCTGATCCCATACATAGCCACCACCCCCAATGTTACCCCCACGCCAGCTGGATTATCACTAGGGAGCCCCTTCAGGAAATAAGAACAAAGGAGAAGATTAAGATTGGGTCCTGGGGTACTGAGAGCTCTGTGTTCCCCTTGTGGTCTTACCCACACCATAAAGTTGTCCCTTTGTCTACCAACTCCCCTATCATTAGCTCCATCTCCACGTATCATCTGTTAACTGAGGGGACCCTGCCTGACACAGGTAGCAGAAAGCCCTCCAGGGTGGTGCCTTTCCTTTGTGAAGCTGCTTATGTCCACAATCGGATCAACAGATGCTTACAAGCTCTGCCTAGAGGAAGCCATGGACTTGTGATAAGCTCCATCACCTCAATGCCTTGGGCTGGAGGCTGCAATTTGGTCCCCTAGGTTGGTGCTCACATATCAGAACCAACTTAGTTGGCTCCTACAGGTATCCAATCATGGCTTGGGCAGTATTAGCTTTGGGTCTGTGGGGCCCAGCCCTGCTGTCCCAGACCTCACAATCCCAGCCCTCACAGGTTTTCTTTCATCCCAACTCAGTTAGCTACCTGCCATCAGGTATGGGTGAAGACAAGGAATCCAGGGCAGTTGTCTTTTGGGGTGGTGAAAATGTTCTGGAAGTAGAGGTGGTGGCTGCACAACCTTTGTCTGCAGTCTGGCCAATCCTGTTCTAGAAAGCCTGAGAGAATTGCATGTGTGACTCTGGTATTACCATTGGGCACCCTGCCAACCTCTAGCTTAGCTAGAGCAACCTTGGCTGCTTTTGCCTCCCCCGCCATTTCCTACCATGTTAACTCTTTCATTCTTTAGTGCTGGGGATTAAACCCAGGGCCTCACACATGCTAGACAAGTGCTCGCCTACTGAGTTACATCCTCAGCCCTCACTCCTTCATTCTTGACCCTCTGGTGATCTGTTTAGGCCCCCACTCAGACCTGAGCACAGGAGGGGACTTCTGATAAGGGATTAGATGAGGCTAAGGAGATTAGCCTCTAATTCTCCTTTCCAAAGCTCCTGCCAGGATAAATCCAAAGACCTTCAAAGAGTCATCCTTGGCCAGGACAGCTGCTTACTATCTCAAAGCCCAAGCCTTGGTGTCTGCCCCAGGCAGGACTCAGGTGAAAGCTGGCCACCTCCAGCAGGGTTTGGATAGCAGGTGACCATCTCTTCCTACCTTCATCTCCCTAGCCCAAGGTCACCCTCCTCTTGCTGCCTCCCTGACTATTGCCCAAGCAATAACAAATACAGAACCCCAGGTGACTCCCCCACTCACTGTTCCTCTCTCCCCAAGGTGGCGAAGCAACAGAAAGAATCCGAGTCCACCCAGAAGGCTGAGAAGGAAGTGACGCGCATGGTGGTGGTGATGGTCCTTGCATACTGCCTCTGCTGGGGGCCTTACGCCTCCTTTGCATGCTTTGCTACTGCCAACCCTGGCTATGCCTTCCACCCTCTGGTGGCCGCCGTACCAGCCTACTTTGCCAAAAGTGCCACTATCTACAATCCAGTTATCTACGTCTTTATGAACAGGCAGGTAAGAAATGCCATAAGCACATCAAACTCCACAAGAACATACCCCACAAGAACCCAGTGAGGGTCCCTGCCTGGAATCATGTCTTCAACAAAAAGCCCACAGAGGATTTGAGAAGCCTGATAATGACCCTCTAGGATAATGAGCAGGAAAAGGCTAAACATGTGACCCAACTACAGCCAGTCATTCATCTGGCCATTAGCAAAAGTCTTAGGCACATACTCTGGAATCCATTTCTCATCTCAGCCAGAGGGAGATACTTCCCAATGTGCTTGTGTGCTGTAAGCTCTTCCCTCTTATAGGTATTATTACTAGGGTCATCAAGCTTCAGGGGCTCTTCTGGAATTCAAATGCTCTAGGATTCAGTGAACTCCTCTACATTGACCCTAAGGATACCATTCTTGGTTTTACAGACTCCATTCTTCTCTTTATTTTTATACTTTGAAACTGTAACTTCTTGAATTTGTCTTCCCATAAGAACAAAAACAAGTTCTTCTTTGATGTACTGACCAATAATTTAAGAGCATTCATGGGTTATTTTGGGGGAAGCACACTTTGGTCTTGCACATGGTCTTGCCTAATGGAAACCATTCCTATATGGCTTTGGTAGCAAGTTGCACATGACTCCTAGATCCTCTTGGTAGGTTACAGGTGACCTCATCATCTTCTAAGTGCAGCTCACCTTACTCTTCCTTGAATCCATCATGTACATTTCATTAAGGTGCAGCTGTTACTTGATAGTAACCAGAAAATTCTGCAGGGTCTTCCCATTTCACCAGACTCAATGTCTGACTTCCAATCCACTGTTCTTTCCACTTTCATCTTTTGTCCTCTTTTTCTTTTGCAGTTCTGGGGACTAAAGTTGCCTAGGCAAGTGCTGCATCACTAGGCTAGTGCTGCATCACTGAGCTACACCCCCAGATTTGCTCTTCCATCTTAACAGCTGCCCCATGACTCCATCACCTTCAGCTTGTCCCTGACTGTATTAAGCCAGGCATTCATTAAGCACCTATTCTTACTGGTAACTTCTTAATAGTAAGTAGGACTGTTTCTGTAATTGATTCCTGAGAACTGTCTTGTTGGCATGTCCATGCCCAGAGAATACAATTTGATCTCTGGTTCACTTCCTCTGTTTCAGGAGGATCTCTTTTTAGATCTGGTTTCAGTTTTTGGAATCCTAAACTATCTTGCCAAGTACTCTCTCTACCTGATTCTTTTCATTCTGCCTTCTAGAGCTCCCCCTTCTAGATAGATGTCTATACCTCTGAGTTTTGCCAGACTTCTGAACTTTGCTTTCACCCTTTCCATATTGTGATCCTGTCCTGCTGCATTCTGAGAGAATTTTCTGGAATGAAGTTCTGTGAGGACATAGGGTTTTTTTTCTTATTTTCACTGCTATATCTGCCCCCCAGAACACAGAGTCTGGCACATAGTAGGCACTCAGTAAGTAAATGTCAAATGCATTTGTTGACTGAATTCCTCAGCCTTCTCTACCAGCTCTTTAGCTGAGTCCATTCTGCTGATCAGCCTGTTTCTTATTAATTTCAATAATCATCTTTTTTATTTTTAGAATTTTGATGACAGAGGGAGCTGGAGGTAATCAAGAATAGGGCTGAAATATTTAGGGAGTAATTTTGATCCAGGTTCTCAAAGCATCATGGATAGCTGAGTAATGATATGAGATGTAATTGAGAAATTATCATGACCCAGATCTCTTCAGGAGTCAACCAGCAAACAGAAGTACCCTCCTGTTACTAGAAGACTTTCTTGGCAAAGAGATGAGGGAGGTGGCTGGACTGTTGTTGACCTAGTCCTTATCTAATCCTAAAATTGATGGGCTACAAATAAGATCACAATCACATTCATATTTACTAAAATGCCTATAAGCCTCTTGCCAGACATTTTAGAAACCAGTCATTGTGTGCATGGTCTCCTTAACTAGCATTGTATTTGGTCACTGCATGAGTATCTTGGGGCTGCCATAACAAACTACCACAAACTTAATGGATTATAACAATAAGAATTAAGTCTCTCTCAGATCTGGAGGCCAGAAGTCTGCAATCAAAGTGTTGGTAGGGTTGGTTCCTTTTGAAGGCACTGAGGGAGAATGAGCCCTGTACCTCTCTCCTAGTTTGTGGTGTTTGCTGGCAATCCTTGGTGTTTCTTAACTCAAAGATGCATTACTCCAATCTACCTTCACATTTATATGGCCTTCTTTCCCCTTCTTATAAGAACATCAGCCATGGGATTAGGGTCCACCCTAACCAGTATAACCCCCATCTTCACATACATCTTAATTACATGTTCAAAGACCCTGTTTCCAAATAAGGACACATTCACAGGTTTCAGTGTTGGGACCTGAACATATCTTTGAGAAATGTAATTTAACTCACACAAGTCACCATCAACTGCTAAATTAGATAACTCAGATTACCATCAAATGTTATGGCTTGGCTATGAGGGATTCTCCAGCCAAGCTCATGTGTTAGGCAGTGCAGGAACGTTCAGAGGTGAAATGATTAGATTATGAGAGCTATATCCTCATCAATGGATTAATCTATTTGATGTCAATAATATAAATGTACTACTGGCTGGTAACAGTATGCACATGGGCACACTGGGAGCATGCCCTTGGGGATTGTGTCTTTGTAGTCAGCTCCTCCTTTTGTTTCTTCTTCCTGGCTGCCATGAGCTGAGTAGCCTTCTCTGCCAGGCCCTTCCGCCATGATGTTCTGCCTCACCTCAGGCTAAGACTAATGAATTCAGCTGGCCATGGACTGAACCTCTAAAACTGTCAACCTAAAATAAATTTTTCCTCCTATAAATTGTTCTTGTCAGGTATTTTGGTCAAGTGATTAAAACAACCCCCATGTACAAGGAATGACCTAAGCCTTCCTCCAACCCTCTGATAGGATTCTGAGTGGGAAACAGGAAGATGTTAAACCATTGAGATGACAATGAATGCCCTTTAGAACTGCACACTGGCCCTTTCTGCTTTGCTGAATAATGGTTTCTGTCCTTCCAGTTTAGAAACTGTATCTTGCAGCTTTTTGGAAAGAAGGTTGATGATACCTCTGAACTCTCCAGCGCCTCCAGAACAGAGGCTTCATCTGTCTCTTCAGTGTCTCCTGCATGAAGTCAGCTTCCTACCTGTCCCACCCACTGTGGCTTTGGCCATGTCTCCCCTTCTTCTCCATCCCTGTGAAATAAATATAATTTCTCTTTGCCAAAACCAACAAAGTCACAGAGGCTGCTACTGCAGTTTGGGGCCACCTGAGCAATGGGTCTTGAGAGGGTGCAAGGAAGATGAAGAAGAGAGCAGCAGTACATCATGGACTTTAATCTTTTCCAAGTCCCATGTCTACAGATGGCATGGAAGTATCATAGCAAAATGGAAGTGCGAGGCAGGTAGGCATCTGCATACATCTCACCAGGTTGGTGGTTATGGAATTAAAAAAACAAGAGCTGTGGAGTAGCTGTCTAGGGAGGGTTTACTGGATACCCCAAACACCCCCAAACAGGGAGGACACTAGAAAACTCAGGTGGTGGTCCTCCCAGCCCCTTAAGGTCTATCCAATGGAGGCTTGGAGTTCTTAGAGTCCAGTCTCCACTTTGAAGGGACCCATGCCTGCCAGTCTACAGTGGCGATGGTGTGCCACTTCTGCCAGGCAAGGGCCCCAAGCAAGAACAGCATGAGTGCAGTGAATGTGCGTAAGCGTGAGTGGATCAGAGGCAAGGGGCAGGAGCACAGAGTGGAGACAAAGACCAAGAGGGCTGTTGCCAGTGTGAGGAGCAGGCTCACGAATCTGAACAAAAATTCCTGGGGACGGCTTCTAAGGTTTGCCATCATCTCCACTTGGGTGACTCGTTGTAGAGTTTCTAGCTTGGAAATTCGACTCTTGAAAGTCTCCATGACCTCCTGCAGGCAACAAACACATGCACGCTCACCAGAAATCAGAATGAAACTGTGGTCATTTAATTGAGTTGCTGGGGGTGTGCAACATGTATTGTTGAGTTGAATCTTTTGGGAAGGACTTGGAGAATATCCAGGACATGTACAACAGAGACAGAGAACTGCTATGGAGGGCCATACTGACTTGATCATGCTCCCCTGACCACTGTCTCCTGAGGCTGAGGGCCTGCTTGGGACAGGGTCAACCAAGGACAGCAGTAAGAGCTATGGGTATGGAATAGAGTTAGGGGTGGGAAGCCAGGTCCAAAGGAGGGGGTTCTCAGAAGCTCTCCATGTACCAGCATCTTCTGGAACTTGTCAAGTCCCACCCTGGATCTGCAATTCACAGGCTCCAGGTTAGGGCCAACAACTGCTCCTAGAGTGAAAACTACGTTGCCAAAGCTCCCAAAGCAGCTAGGCTGGATGGTGGGAAGTGAAGCTCATGTGAACATGAAAGGTGGACGTCACTAGCTTTAAAGCAAAGGTGTGGGTTGCCACTGCACACTCAGGAGGGAGATAGCTGGAAGATCCAGCTCATGCCCTGGTTTGGTGGCATCAGAATGGATTCACTCTTCCCTACATCCTTCTCACTAGCCCTTTCTCAAAAGCCACCCCCACCCCAGCAGCCAAGGTTCTCACCCATATTTCCTTGGCTCTCTCATAGGACAGATAGGACATTTTCTCTTCAGTGCAGGCCAGATTCTGCTTGAGGTGGTAAATTGCATCCAGATGCCCCTGAAAGTGATCATTCACCTGTTCTTCAATCACTGCTTGTCTTGGGAACAAGAGAAAAAGTAACACTCCCTCAGTACCACACTCAATGCTCATGCCAGCAGGGAGCACCCTGCACCTAGACTAGACTTGGGTTCCTTCTGCCTCACCCTGGGCTCCAATTGAAGACAACCTACTCCTCCAGGTCTGCCTGGGAATGCCCCAAATGCACATCAGTCACATGTACACTGATATTCAGATATATCTTGTATATAGTTACTCTCTAGTAACAGCTTTACAAAAACTGCCATAGACTACAAGTTATAGAAATGAAAATCTAAACTATCTGTGTATTATACTAAATTCCACAAAGATCCCAGGACCAGTGTTTAGCATTCAGTAGTTACTCCTTAAAGCCATCGTTATTATAGTGCTCGCATAATCATAAAAGACACATAGTATATCATTCCACTCATATGCAATGTCCAGAATAGGTCCACCTACAGAGACAGATGAGTGGTTGCCAGAGACTTGGGGTGGGGAGGACAGGGAGTGACTGATAATGGTATAGAGTTTTTTTGAGGGGGTCAATAAAAATGTTGAATAATTGTATATGGTGATGGTTACACAACTCTGTAAATATACTAAAAACCAATGAATTGTACACTTTAAATGGATAAAATTTATGGGATGTGAATTATATCTCAATAAAGCTGTTGTTTAAACAAAAAAATTGGATTGTGTTAATGGTTACACAACTCAGTTAACTTAATAAAACCACTGAGATGTAGTTAAAATGGCACCTTTTGTGATTTGCAAACTATATCACAATAGATATTAGAAAAACACAAGCAAAAGACCATTACGTATTATGTAAACAAACAACTAGTAAAATTGTTATGTATATAAACATACAAGTAATAAAAGTATGAAAACTTGCCAGAAAAGATAGGCACCCAAATGAGAGTTGTGAGGCCAATAGAAGGGGAATGGAGGGAAGGGGTCATGGGAAAGCTCTAACTGAATATTTTTAAATTTTATTTATTAAAAAATAAGATTCAAAGTAAATGTGGCAAATGTTAAAGTTAAAGAAAGAAGGGGCCATTGATTATGCTTTTCTCTATATTTTCCCTGGCCTGAAATATTTTATAACTGAAAACTTTTTTGAAATTTCAGCCAATCATAGACTGAAGCCTTTGAAACCATGAACCAGAATAAACCTTTCCTCCCTTGAGTTGATTTATAATAGGTATTTTGTCACAGCGGTGGGAAGCTGACTGACACAGCCCATTGCTAACAGCATTCCAAGGACTATTCTATTTGTCCCTGCTCCAGGTCCCTGTTGAAAACAGTTGGTCACTGCTCACAGAAGGGGGAGTCAGCAGGGTGTCTACTCTGAAAACACATTCCTCACTACTGTCTTTCCATTTATAAGAATAATCTGGCTGGAAGAACATTCAAAGTGTTAACTCTGGTCAAGCACATATTCATGGATATATTCATGAATATGAAGTCAATGAATAGGTTCTTCATCAATACATTTATAAACAGATTCCTGAATAAGATTATAATTAACAATATTTTCATAAAGATATTCTCTCAGTCTCCCCTTCTCTGCTCTCCAGTCTCCTTCTCCTCTGGCAGCAGTATCCTGGCCCTAATGCACTGATTCCTCCCTGTGTCTTCCCCTCTGTCCAGCTCCTATTGTCACAAAGGCAAATGGAACACTCCGGAAAATGATCTTAGGAAGATAAAATGATGACCAGACAACCAAAGCACCCCTCAAATATTACAAGGCTGTTAAGACTACCCACTCCAATAAAAATAGTTTCCTTCAAGAGTATAGTTTTGATCATCTCTGAGAATTGGCTTTTGGCAAGGTGAGCTAGAACCTAATGGCCTGCAACTTGATCGTGAAGTCTTGGTAGAGAGCTGGATACAGGAGGGATGGAGTAGCACAGATAATTATCACATCATCCTGAGTACATGTGCAAAATGAGGGCCTGGGGAGAGCTGGGGATATTCCTCAGTGGCTAAGTCCCCTGGGTTCAGTCCCCAGAACAGTAAAATCCCCTGGGAGCCCAGGTTATGAGGTGTCCAAAGAAGGTAGATTGGTGAACTGTATCAAATATGATGAAATAAGGTAAGGAAGGCAGTGTTATTGCAGAGATCATTCAGAAACGTGGGGCAAGGCATTCCAGTGGGTTGGCAGGGCAGAGGCCAGATGCTGTGGGTCAAGGGGGAAGCAGGAGGCTACGGAATATGGACAGTGGATGGGATGGGATCAATGCTTCAGAAGTCTCACCTCGTAAGAGGGGACCATGTTTATTTGCTGAAGGAGATAATTTGATAAAGCATGTGGGACAGCAGACACATGAAAGAGAGACTAGACACCCAAAGTCCTGGAGGAGACCAACAGGGATGGAAAGCACAGAGCTGGGCTGGGAACCACTGCTGTGACCTAAGGAGACAGAAATATTCTGAGGGCAGACAGTGAAGACCACTGGAAAACTGCTGAACCCTATTTTACCCATGAACTAGAGAGACTGAAGGTATTGCAAGTGCAAAGCCAGCATCACCAACTTAGCAAGGACCTGAGCAACTTAGTGAGACCTTGTCTCATCAATAATAATAAAAGAGGCTGGAGATGTGATTTAGTGGCTAAACCCACTGGACTCAATCTCTGGTACCAAAATATATAAAAATAAAAAGAGACTGAAGGAAAGAGCCACAGGGTCCAGAAGAGAACATGAGGCCAAGAGGAAACTGGTAAATTGAGAGAAAGTGGTTCAGAGGACTGGTTCTGAGGTCATGTCACCCTGTTTAAGACTCCTCTTTGGAACTTGCTTGAACAAGCTGTTGAACCTATTTGCACTTCATAGGGGTTGAAAATAACAATAATAAAGAATACCATTGACTTCCTAGGTTTGGGTTAGGTAAAATAAATGAGATAGTACACATTAAGCACTAGTAGGCTACCTGGCAAACAGAAATGCTTACTAAATGGTTGTTGTTGTGATGGTGGTGGTGCTTATCAAGTGGCAGGGTCAAAATCTAAATGGGTTAATAAAGACTGAAGGGCGGATAAGACAGGAGAGGCAGCAGAGGGGTAGACAAGGACCCTGGCTGGAAAAAAAAGAGGGTGGGCTTGAAGATGACAGAGATAAGGAACACCATGGAAGGCTGGCAAACTCTGTGCTGTAATTATAGAGCAGTTGACTAAAGTGGAGTGGAGGTCAAGGCTATTGAATATGAGAATCCAAGGTGTTAGATGGGGTACTTGTCCCTTTAGGACTACCTGGGTCTAGACAGTATCTCTCAACCAGATCATGCTGCCTCCACTTACCCCATAAAGAGGTTCCATATGGCCTGGCAGCAGACAAGTTCAGTTATTCAAAATCCTGAGTTTTCCCTCTTCCCTAATGACAGTTTCAGAGGATCTCCTCACCAGACAATGCATACAGACATTCCTTATGAGATCAGGAATCCCATAGACCAAAAATCCCCAAACCTGTTGAGTTATTTTGAGGCAGAATCAGAAGAAAAACCTGGCAGACTGAGGTAAGTCCCCCTGTAAAGATCAGATAGGGGAGAAGAAACCAACAGAAACTGAGAATAAAGCCAGGGGATTGTGGTATCAGAGAAGCTAAGGAAGAGTAGTGCTTTTGTAAAAAGAAGGAATTTTTGTGCAGAAAGATCCTGCCTGTCAAATAAGAACATTACTGAAAATTGTGCAGTGTCCTTCTAACATGGCAGTCTTCCAAGACCTCAGCCACAACGCAGGGACCAGGGATGGGGTAGGGAGTAGAAGGTAGTGGCTGGAGGTACATGTAGGGTCCAGGGATTTTCCCTTCCTTTCTCCCTCCCTCCCTCCCTCCCTCCCCACTTTCTCTCTTTCTCCAGGATAGACACTGAGAATTTCAATATCAAACCAAAGACCCTGCATTTGATTCCTCAATCCTCCAGCATGCACATGTACATGTGGACACACACACACACACACACACACACACACACACACACTCACACACACTAATTTGGCAGAAAACTGGGAAACCTAAAAAGAAACAAAAGGATGGTTGAAAAATACAGTGGGTACATTTAAGAACAGAATAGATCCAGGTAAGTAGAGTTTTAGTGGCCAATAGTTCAGAAGAAAATATTCAGAATGAAGAACAGTGATAAAAGATGTAAAAACATAGGCAGGAATATGGTGGAAAGATCTAACATGCATGTAGAAGGGGAGGAAGAAGAGAATAGGGCAGAAATTATATTTGAAAAGATAATAACCAAGAAGTTCCAAAACTGATAAAAGACATCAAGTTACAAACTGAAGGAGCAATGTAAACCTTGAGCAAAATCATACCCAATATCATCATAGCAAAGCCAGTAAACATCCCAGGGATTAGGGAAGCTGAGGCAGGAGGATCTTGAGTTCAAAGCCAGCCTCAGCAACTTAGTTAGTCCCTACGCAACTCAATGAGACCCTGTCTCTAAATAAAATATAAAAAGAGCTGGAAATGTTGCTCAGTGGTTAAGCATAACTGGGTTCAATCCCTGATACCAAAACAAAACAAAACACACCACTAAACACACACAAAGAGCAAGAAAGTATCCTAAAAGAAGTCAGAAGAAAATAAGATTAATTATTTTCAAAGGAGGAACAATTAGAATGACAGCAGCCTTTTTTAACAAAAGAAGAAACCATGGAAGTCAGAAGCAGATTTTTTCAAAATGCTTATTATTTTAAAGAAATAACTACCAACCTAGAATTCTATGCCCAGCAAAAATAGGCTTCAGAAATAAAACGGATATATAACAAAGCAACAAAGTCAGTAAATACAAGACACAGAGGAGGCTGGCTCAGACCTAAATCCAGAATAAGCCTTCCTTCTTGACCCTGCCCTGATGTTCCCATAATGTAGTGTAATGGAACCTCCTCTTCCACCAAAGAATCTTAATTAAGCTTCTCCAGAGACCCTCACCATAATTGTTCTTTTTAAATTATTTTTTAGTTGTACACAATACCTTTATTTTGTTTATTTTTATGTGGTGCTGAGGATCGAACCCAGGGCCTCGAATGTGCTAGGTGAGCACTCTACCGCTGAGCCGCAACTCCAGTCCCCTTTTTTGAATTTTATGTTTAGTTGTACATAATACCTTTATTTTGTTTATTTATATAATTGTTCTTATTAACAGAATATCAGCAAAAATTTCTCCAAAAACCTCAATGAGGAATAGGACTTCCTATTTTTGGTGAGGACTAAGTTGCTCTGCCTTGCCAAAGCTAAGTTCGGCCCCAGACTTGATGATGTTACTTCTGCTTTTGTGGTCAAACTTGTAAAACCTCTGACTAATATAAAAACATGGGACAAAAAGCACTTGTCCTGTAAACCTTCAAGCCCCTCCTCCCACTGGGTATAAAGTCCAAGAATATCCATACTCAAGGTCCAGAGAATTTTTTTAGGTATAACCCCTCTGAACCCTGTACCCAATAAACCCTCTTCCTGAAAATTCCTCAGGTGTCCATCCTCTTCTGTCCTACATGATGTGGCAACCCGTGTGGGACAGTGGAGGTCAAGACAGCTTTTCTGCCTCGCTTGTCTCTGCGTCTGCCTTCCTAGGCACGTGGGAAGACAACACGTCTCCTTGGTCCACCACAGGCAACTCTTTGCCGGTAAGTGAGGTGACTCATCCAGCACCCTGAGCTGCCACCCTGAGCACAACGGAACCCAACAGGAGCAGGAACCAGAACTAGGGAACTTGAGCACCCCAACGGAACAGGTAGGATCCAGATCCATTACTGGTCACCCACCTGGCCTCCCCATTCAGGCCTCATCAGGTGGAAGAGAAGCTTGATCAACCCTGAGGGTCCAGACTAACTTCCAAAGGAAGTAGAGCCAAAGAGGACCCGAGGAGTTGTCTGGGTAGTCAGTGTTTGGGCTCAGAGAGAAGAAGGGAAACCAGGACTCGTTCTTCGGCTTTGGAGTTTTGGGAATTGGGTGTGTGAATGAGATGGACAAAGGTCGAAGCGAGTTTGGAGTCCATGGCCACCAGAAAGATCTTTAGACAAAAGTGTCATTGGTGAGGTCCTTTTAATACTTGTCAAAACCCCTGGACACCCAGTCCAATTCCCTTATATTGACTGCTGGCAAGAGATAGCACAGAAACAGCCCCCTTGATTGAGAGCCTGTCTAGAAGGACAGTCCAAGCTGATGTTATCTCAAACTATAGTGGCCTCTAAGACCCAACAAAAGGGAACTGAACAGAAAAACCTGACAAAGAAAAGACAGAGAGGAAACCAGCTTTTCCCCCTGAGCCACAAGAGAACCCATCACCTGACATGCCACTGCACCTGACGGTGCCAAGACCATCGAGGTGACCAGCTGTCCTCCCAGCCTCCTCTCCCCAGAGGCAGCAGACTGTGGCCCCCTCGACACTGGCTACTCCTTTCTCCTTATTGTCCTCAGTGCCCGAGGCTTCCCCAGAGCCAATGACTCCTTCATCCCCAGACGCCAAGGTGGGGAAATTGTTCCAAGAACAGAGGCATAACCGAGATGAGGGCTCTGCAGATGCCCTTACAAGAAACTAAAGAACTAGGGAACTTGAGCACCCTGTTGACCAGGAGGGAAATGTCTGAGGGGAACAATGCCATTTTGTGTGGTAGCCTTTCACCACCATTAATCTCTTAAACTAGAAAAAAATCATACTCCCTCCTACATGGAGAAGCTACATGGAGGGCCACGATTGATGTGATGCAGTCCGTTATCCAGACAGACCAGCCCACCTGGGTTGATGGGCGAGTGACCCAAGCAGCTTTAAAGTGGCTAGAAGAACGTGCTGTGGATGCACAAGGCAGCATCCAAGCCTGTGCGCAGGCCCAGTTCCCCAACACAGACCCGTGGGGGACCCCCACAAAGAGGGAGACCTCCTAAAGTTAAAGAGGTATCAAGAGGCCCCCCGTAGGCAGCCTAAGAGAAGGGGGAAGGAGAGCCCTAAAGGTGAGCAAGGTATCAGAAGTACTCCAACAGCCTGAGGAGAGCCCCAGCCAGTTCTGTGAATGACTAGGCGAGGCGTCCCAACCCTTCCCTCCCTTTGATGCTGAGGCACCAAATAACCCGCAGGTAAACAAGCCCAGAGACATATTTGCAAGAGCTCCCAAAACCAGAGGACTTTGCTGAAAACAATGCCAGTGAGCTGATTAAAGTGGCCACCACAGTTTTCATCAACTGAGACCAAGAGGCTCAAGGAGAGGCACACCAAAAGATGAAGAAGGAGATGGGACTCTTTGCAGCTGCCCTCACCGCAAACGCAAAGGTCACTCAAAGGGCGGTCCCACCAGAACAAAGCCAAAACAAGGATCAAAATCGCGCCAGATGCAGGGCCAAAGGAAGGTCTGAATGGAAGGACCACCTTATCCAGGGACAAGACTGAGACTAAGCTGATGTGCCTACTGCCATCTAGAGGGCCACTGGAAGAGAGAATGACCCTAACTAAAGGCCAGTTGACCTGAACCAGGCTGCCACAGGGCTTCAAAAACTCACCAGCCATCTGCTCGATGGTGCTGGCTTCTGATTTGAGAGCCTTTCCTGCAAAATGACTTGGATGCTGGCCTCTGATGTACATGCACATTGACCCCATATGTAGATGATCCATTGTTGGCTGGAGCAACCTGAAAAGACTGGATGAAGGGGACACAGCTGCTTCTTGTCCTCCTATGTGAAACTAGCTACAAAGTCTCAAAAAAGAAAGCCCACACACGCAGGCTGAGGATGTGGCTCAAGTGGTAGCGTGATTGCCTGGCGTGCATGTGGCCCGAGTTCAATCCTCAGCACCACATAAAAACAAAGATGTTGTGTCTGCTGAAAAACTAAAATATATATATATATATATATATATATATATATATAAAAGCCCACATCTGACAAGAAAAAGTCAAGTACTTCGGTTTTTATCTAACTTACAGATAACGGCAACTTGGCCCTAGAGGAAAGAGGAAGTCTGCTCAATTCTGGTCCCTTCTACTCACTGCCAGATCTGAGAGTTCTCATGTGCTGACAAATTCTGCCAGATATGGATCCCTATCCCTAACTTTTCAGTTATAGCTAAGCCCCTTTATGAAGCCACAAAGTTGGGAGAACTGGATTCTCTGATGTGCAGGCTAGCTCAGCAAAAGGCCTTTGAGGACATTAAACAAGCACTCACCAGTGCACCTGGACTAGGGCTCCCTGACTTCACAAAGCCCTTCTCTCTATATGTCCATGCATGATCTGGAATAGCTGTTTAGGAGTCCTAATGCAAATGCTGGGGACATGGCACTGTCCAGTGACCTATCTTTCTAAACAGCTAGACTCTATGATTCAAGGCTGGCCACCTTGTCTGTAGGCCCTTGCAGCCATGGCCCTTCTGGTGTCAGAGGTTAACAAGTTGATTATGGGACAGGAACAGACAGGAACCCTGTACTGACACTGTTGGAAGTACAAAGGACAATATTGGCTGACTAATGTGAGGATGGTCAGATAACAGGGCATGTTATGTGAAAATCCACATGTCCGCCCTAAAGACTTTAAGCCCAGACTTTTAGCCCAGCAACTCTGCTGCCCATCAAGACAGCTCTGAGGTCATAGATAAACTGTTCCCCAGTGTACCTGACCTGAGAGACCAGCCCCTCAAGGACCCTGAGTTGGAGTATTTCACAAATAAAACAAGTTTCAGGGAAGATGGAATACCTCTTGCTGGGTATACAGTGATCACTCTGGACTCCATCATAGAGGCAAAACCTCTGCCTCAGGGAACATCAGCACAAAAGGCAGGACTTATCGCTCTGACTTGAGAATTCCTGTGTGCTTAGGCAACAGAAATCTGTCAGGAAATTCACCTGCATTGGGACACACAGTTGGATGAATCTTGCAATAATCATACTGAGTGAAAGAAGCAAAAGACTACTTACTATTTGATTCCAGTTATATGAAGTTGAAGAATTGGCAAAACTAACCTAGGGTGACAAAAAACAAGATATTGGTTGCCTATCAGAGATGGGCATTGACTGGAAGGAGGCATGAGGGAGGCTTTTGGGGTGATGAAAAATTCTTTATTGGGATCTTAATTTCTTTGTCAAAACTCATTAATGTACACCTAAACTTAAATGCAATTTCACTATAAAATTACCTCAATTAGCCAGGCTTGGTGGCACATGCCTATAATCCGAGCGGCTCAGGAGGCTTAGGCAGGAGGATTGAGAGTTCAAAGCCAGCCTCAGCAAAGTGAGGTGCTAGGCAACTCAGTGAGACCTGTCTCTAAATTAAATACAAAACAGGGCTGGGGATGTGGCTGAGTGGTCACATGCCCCTGAGTACAATCCCAGGTACCTCCCCCCAAAATTATCTCAATGCAAAAACTACAAAAAAAAAAAAAAAAAAGGAGAGGCCAAGGAACATGGAAGTCTGGAAAGACCCTCTGAAGAGCCTAAGGATGAAGTGATGGTGTGACTGTCCCAGGGCTGTTCTGAAAAGTACCACAGACTAGGTGTCTTTTGGGGGGGGCGGGTACTGGGGATTGAATTCAGGGGCACTCAACCCCTGAGCCACATCCCAGCCCTATTTTATATTTTATTTAAAGACAGGGTCTCACTGAGTCGCTTAGCACTTCACTTTTGCTGAGGCTGACTTTGAATTCACGATCCTCCTAGCTTAGTCTCCCAAGCCGCTGAGATCACAGGTGTACGCCACTGTGCCCAGCCAGATTGGGTGGTTTTAGCATCAGAAATAAACTCTTCCCAAGATGTGTACATCAAGGTGCTGAGGTGCTGGTAGAATGGGTTCCCTCTGGGGGCTGTGTGGGAGAATCTGGCATGGGCCCCTCCCAGCTTCTGGTTTGCAGCAAATCCTAGGCGTTCCTTTGCTTCTGCTGCACCACCCCGACCTGTCTTCACATGATGTCCTCCCTCTGCATGTGTCTGTGTGCAAATCTCCCCTTCTGGTAAGGACACCAGCCTTGTTGGATTAGAGACAACTCCAGTAGGACTGCCTGTTAATTTAACCAGTTGTATCTGCAACAACCCAATCTCCAAATAAGGTCACACTCGGAGGTAGTGGGGGTGAGGATTCCAACACATGGATTTGGGGGACAAAATTTGACTCATTACACTGCCCAAAGTAAACCAAATGCTAGAACCTTAAATCTTCCCAGGAGCCCTGTGCATGGTGTTGTTATCTGTGGCTTTCACAGCTAAGGAAACACACACTGAGAGAGGGAAGATACAATGTGTGACCATGCTGGTGGTGGCCAGGGAATCTTTGCTCCACGGTGCCTAACTCCATGCCCTGGGCTCTCTCTAACACCTGCCAGCACCGGTGCTCACTGTGAATCTGGCAGGCTGGGACAGAGCCTCATTGCACTCTGACCCCTCCTTCCTATGCACCACATTTCCCTAAGTCCAGCACAGATAACGCAGCAGGCTAACCAGGAACCTGGAGGACTCTGATGTGCTTGATGCTAAGCCCACAGGCCAGAGAGGCATTTTGTGTCCCCCTGGCACCTGTGCACGTGAAGAGGACTATGGGGGCAGGGAGATGGGCAGTGGAGATTTGGATTGTAAATGAGAACTGTAAAGAAAGTGCCTCGCCCTGGGCAGCTCCTAAAAGGGATTGGGGCTCTTGATCCTGTGCTTGGACTCCCAGTGAAGTGGAATTGAGGGTAACATTGACTGTCTTGGAACACACCCTTCCTCTTGTGCTGGCCTGTGCTTTCTGGGCATACTGGGACCTTAGGGGACAGGACCAGATCAACCTATTACACTGCCCTGTGAAGAGCTGGAGAAGTGTGTCAAAAGGACAGGCAGGCAATGGCAAGTTAAAAGAGCCAAAATCTGTCAGAGAAAGATGACAAGACCAGTTTGTTGTCATCTAGCAGAGTCTTGAGTGAGCTGATATCATGGCATCACCTGCCCACCAAGTCTGAGGTTAAATTTAGGGAAATAGGAATCAGGCCTCAAACAACATCATTCTCCTGGTAGATTTTCTCCTAGGATCCCTTCAATGAAGGTGTTCCAGCAGTCTCCATTCCTGCTGAAGGAATCACAGCCTCTGGGACAGGAGGCCCCTGTGTTTTTCCTTTGCTAGCAAAGCAATAAAACTTCTTTTGGCTTTTTTTTTTTTCAAAAAAAAAGAGAGAGGGAGGGAGGGAGGGAGGGAGAGAATGAGAGAGAGAGAGAGAGAGAGAGATGTTCCACCAAGCACTGGGCTCCAGGCATTGAACCATCCACTGGGGCTACAAAGGTGAAGTAGGAAGTTGAAAGTCTTGCCTGTATGAAAGCTAACATTGGACAATTAAGTACCCCAAAGTGAGAGATGCCCTGGAGCTGGGCAGGGAAGGCCTAGTTGTGGTCCTCAGCAGTGATGATGGTTTTGTCCAGGTCCAGTCTAAGGGAGCAGCCTGGCACCTGGCTGCCTCAGCACCAACAGAGACCACTGCCTTTGACCATGAAACAGAAGTCAGCCAGGCATCCTGCAGGACAGAGAGAGTGGGGTTCTTGTTAAAAGGCTCTAGAGGATCTCCTGTAATTTACCACGGGAGGCACCCAGATGAGGTCTGGTCAGTTACAACTTCACTTGAAAACTTCCCATTCCCTCCTTGGGTTCTGCCTTTTTTGTAAATGGACATTTTCTGAATTCCTCAGATCTTCCTTCCTGACCCTTAGAGACACTGAGGAGCAGAGCCTTTGGTTCCCCAGGAGACTGCTCCCTGGGCAGTGTTCCTGGAGATCTGAAGTGTTTCCTTGTTTCCACAAGAACAGCAGCCTGGCCAAGACCCTTCCATGAAGAATCCTCAAGTCCACAGGACCCATGTGGATACCATTCCATACTCAAAAGTCTACCTATTGGGGACTGTGGCTGTGGCTCATCAGTAGAGTGGTCACCTAGCATGTGCGAGGCACTGGGTTCGATCTTCAGCACCACATAAAATAAATAAATAAATGAATGAATGAATAGATAAATAAATAAATAATAAAGGTATTGTGTCCAACTACAAGTAAAAAATATTTTTAAAAATGTCTACATGCCTTCCCCATTCTTTGTCCAAAACTAGGTTTTTCCTCAGCACACAGAGGGTAGAGTTTCAGGGACCTCAAGCGGCTCCAGAAGAAGCAGTCATGGTCCTTCAGTCACAGGGTCCAAGAATGTCCCCTGAGACGACCCACAAATTCAGGCCTCCTGAAGGAGAGACCCAAGGACCACTAGGCCAGCCCTGAACTTCCTGAGTCTTACTGCCACTGTAATTGAGACCCTGCACTTTATAGAATCAAAGAGAAAGTCTTTAATGGTTTATATGTTAAATTTGGTATATGATTTTTCACCACAACAAAAATGCATAAAAAGAGAAAAAAAAAAGACCTTTTGCCCATGAAAAGACTAAGGAAAAATTTAAAAAGAAGGGAAGTCCTTACAATGAGATACCACTTCACACCCACTTTCATTAAAAAAAAAGGAAACTCATTCGGGAGTGTAACTCATCTGAAGAGTATTTTCCTGTGTTCCCTCCCAGCACCACAAAATAAAACAAAACAAAAACACACAAAAAACGACAATAAACAAGCACTGCAAGGATGTAAAGAAATTGGAAGCCTATGCATGGCGGGTGGGAAGGTAAAATGGTGCAGCTGCTGAGGAAACCAGTCTAGCAGTCCCTCTAAATTTTACTCCTAGAGTCACCATAGAAGCTAGCAATTCCATTCCTGGATATAGATCCCAAAGAATTGAAAACTGCTGTTTCATTAAATGCATGCATACAAGTGTTCATAAGCAGAGCTTCTCACTATAGTCAGAAGGCAGAAACAACCCTAATCTCCAGGAACTGATGGACAGATAAACAAAATGTGGTCTATCCACACACTGGAATATTATTCAGTCATTAAAAATGAAGGCTTGATGCCTACCACAAAATGAACGAACCTTAAAAAAAATATCATTCCAAACACAATAGGCCACATAATGCATAATCTCATTTATATTAAATGTCCAGAAGAGGCAAATCAATAGAGACAGAAAACAGATTTGTAAGTACATGGAACTGAAGATGGTGAATGGGGATTGACTGCATAATGGGCACAAATTCTCCTTTTTTGTGTGTACCAGGAATTGAACCCAGGGGCTCTTAATCACTGAGCCATATCCCCAGCCCGTTTTATTTATTATTTTGAGACAGATCTCACTGAGTTGCTTAGGGCCTCACTAAGTTGCTGAGGCTGGCCTTGAGTTTGTGTTCCTCCTGCCTCAGCCTCCTGAGTCACTGGGATTACAGGCATGTACCAATGTACCCAGCAAATTCTCCTTTGGAGATGATGAAAATGTTCTACAACTAGATTGACATAGTGGTTGTACAACACTGTAGAAATATTCAATTCCACTGAACTGCACACTTCAATATGGTTAATGTCATGTGAATTTTTTTTAAGTACGCTTTTGCTATAAATTTGTTTAAAATAGTTGCTGCCTTGGCAGCATCCACTATTAGGCCCGATGCAAGTAATGTGAAACCCAGTCGCACATTGCCACCTTTGCCTTAAATAAAATTTATGTTCCCTGTGTGGTTGTTTGAAATTAGTTCACTTATTTCTCATCTTACCGACTCAATCACATCTCACAGCTGCTGACCATGATAGAGCCCAATGGTTAATGCCAGAATCATGTAAATATGCTTCTTTCTATGCATATTTTTGTTAAAGTAGCCCCTATGGGAAAGCCTAAGGGCTGACACCCATAAACTTGAGAGGCTCAGGCCAACATGTTCCCCCTTGTACCTGATGGTTGAGCTCCTATTACCCCCAGACTTAACTTCTCAGGGACCCATGAGTAATACATTTTTCCACTTCCTGCATTTTGGTTTCACATCTTTTTGTCATCCTCTGACACTCACACCCTTACTTAACTTTCCCCACTCTCTTCAAGAATAGCTATTTTTGCTTAGGGCCATGAGAGAGAGAGAGAGAGAGAGAGAGAGAGAGAGAGAGAGAGAGAGAGAGAGAGAGAGAATATTTTAGTTTTCGGTGGACACAACATCTTTGTTTGTATGTGGTGCTGAGGATTGAACCCAGGCCGCACGCATGCCAGGCGAGTGCACTACCGCTTGAGCCACATCCCCAGCCTCGGCTTAGGGCCATTCTCGACAGAGTTCCTCACTATCAAATTAGGAAAAAAATCACAACAGTAAAAATTATGATACCTCTCTTGGAAACAGATTTAACTGTGATAAATTTCCCAGGACTTTTGGGTTGAAATCTCAGGTCATGACACACCACAAATTTTCCTATCACAGGGTCCTGAATGGTGGTCACACAGGCATCGTCACTGGGTGACATTGAATGGACCTAAACACATATGTCACATATAGTGCATGAGAGGTTAAGAGTGTACCCAAGCATGATTCTCACTGACCCATGTTATATAGAAACACATGAGGATGTCTGTAAGTGCCACCCAACTCTATTTTTGCTTGATATAAATCTGACCTTGGGGATGTTATTTCATTGAAGAGATTTTTAAGACTCCCAAGATTTTAGATTTGGTTGCTATGTCCTATAATCTCCAAAAGAAAACAGGAATTCTGACTGGTCATCTTACTTTGATTTCCCTTCATGGATTCTTAGACCATATAAATGTTGGTAAGATTTCCCTGGGAAAACCAAAGATGATGATTCCCATTTGTTTCTTCTCCCACATATGTGTAGGCAGTAAAAGGACTGAGAGTTCTTATTTTTGTGAAATTGCTGAGAATCTTGGCTCACCTAAGTGAATCTCTCCCTCCCTTTCCAGGCTGTTAGAAGGATTAATGTTAATTAGCAATAGACAGTGACAGGGGAGGAAGCATGGTGCCTCAGAGGTCCAGTGGGAACCCAGAGAAGGGCCCCAAGAGGAGTAGATTAGATCCTTTGAGGTCACCACTCCCTTTTTTTAAATTGGTGGGCTTTAGTTTTGTCTAAGAGAAAAATAAAATTGAGCCACTGCACATTATGGACAAAGCAAGTGGAAGAAGACATTCATTTTCAGATGGAATGTCCAGTGCTTGACTTTGTGCCCCAGCTCAATCATGTAGGCACACAGGTGAAGAGATTGGGGCTAGCAAGGCAATACCACTCCTAACCAACCCTTCCAGCAGATAGGGCCTAGGGGATGATGCCTTACTCACTAATGTTACCTGGCTGCCTCCTGCCATTGTAGTCAAGACCACCCAATCCAGTGCTCCATAGAGACCTGGCAGGGACCTCTGAGATGGAGCCTATTTAGCCAGGAAAGGACAAATAGGTGTGGTGCAATAGAAAGAGGACCCTGCCTACTCCACTGCAGGGCCTAGCCACCAAGAGAAATGCAGATCAATTCTTCCCACCTGACTCTCCAAGCCCTTGTCCCTGGCTCCTTCTCAGACAACCCCCACCAGGCAGGTCCCAATTGTCCCTCACTTGCTTCTGGTCTCCAGAACCAAGATGGAAGAAGGGGCTCACCTCACCTGCATTTTTCCTCCTGAAGGGACTCCAGTGACATCTGCAGGTCCATCAGATACCTCTCCTTAAGGTCCTGGTAGTACACTTGAAGGTCAATGTGGAACTTATTAACTTCTGTCAGCTCTTCCTTCACCTTCTGCAATTGTAGTTTTCGTTTCTGGGACATGTGCTTTGTCTCTGAGAAATTCTCCTGTTGCAAATCTGAGAAGTGACTCTCCAGAGTGAAGGGTCTGGTGACATCAGGCAAGTTGGAGGATAGAGCATCTTCCCCACCCAGCTTGGGGGACTTGGAAACAGTGGCCTTTGCACTGGGCTGCTCACAGTTGTCCAGACTGCTTTCCACCTTAAGTACTGAGCCCTTGGACCTACAGTCTTCCTCCAGTTCCTGGAGCTGCTGATGACACTGACGGAGCCTTCGCTCTATCTGGGCAATGGTGGCAGAAGTGCGCTGATTCACCTTCTCAAAGGCCTGCCGGATATGTGGAGCCTGATGCCTGTCAGCTTTGGACACTAGCTTGAGGTAGCTCACAGTGTTCTCATCCCGACTAGCCTTCTCCACTTTCAGCTGCTCTGAGAGGTAGAGGATGCGGTGCTTGACACTTTCCTGTAAATTCCGGGAAAGTTCTCCCTCTGAAAGGCTGGAATGCCCATTGGGATCATCCTCGCTGGATGACAGAGACCTGCAGGAAGGCACACTGGAGGGAAGTGTTGCACTTGGGCTCTTGATGTATTCTGCCTGTAGTGGGAAACAGGAAATAACAAATCAGGTTCTCTGTGAGCCATAGATGGAGACTTGGACACATTATGACTTCACTCCATAAAAATACTTATATGTATGTATGAATACTAATGTGCAAAATTTGTGCACTCAAGATGTGCTCAACATGGACTGGGAGGTCAAGTTCAATTTATGGGCCCTGCTCCCCTCTGTTCAGCACTTGACTCCTTCCTTTATAGGTGTACCTTACTATGATCCTCAGATCAGTAGAATCTCCCCTCTATATCTTGTTCTTGTACCTCTTCTACTTTCTCTTCCAAGAATTACAAATTGTGAGTCTTTTTTATAAAGAACTATTCTAGTAGCCAGTCATGGTTGTGCATGAATGTAATTCCAGTGACTCAGGAGGCTAAGGCAAGAAGATCACAAGTTTGAGGCCAGCCTGAACAATTTAGCCAGACCCTTAACAACTTAATAAGATCCACTCTCAAATAAAATATAAAAAGAACTGTGGATATAGCTCAGTGGTAAAACACCCCTGGATTCAAACATCAGCACCAAAAAAAAAAAAACTCTGTTCTTGTGAAAGTATGAATAAACTCATTCCTATTAACCCATATTGCTTGCCAGATTGCTACTCCCAGAGAGCTAGGCAGAGAGATTTGCATCATAACAGGTTCAGTTGTGCCTGCAGTCATTCATTCTACACATTATTCTCTGAGTGCCCATGATGTGGCACAGAAGCCAGACATGTTTCTTGCTTTTACACAGCTTACAGTCCAGGGTGGAAAATTGTATCATTACACCAAAAAATGAGTTTCTCACATGGTGAGTGATCACTTTGCCTTTCAAATAGAGCCCTGTTCAAATCCTGCCTCTATCACTTTGAGATCTTGAGCAAGTTAAGAAACCACTTTTTCACCTGTAAAATCAAGATGGCAAGAGCATCACTGCTGGAACCTTGTGGTACAGGATAGTGGAGATAGTAAGGACAGAGGGAGGTGAAGAGGGATCAGGTGGAGCTTCTGTTCTGTTTCTATTTTGAAACTGTGAGCGCCTTCACAACAATTTGTCATCTGAAAATTACTTCCTGGTGGCAAATAGGAAATGACTATATTGTACTAGACATCTTAAGTCTGTGTATCTTATTGCATGTAAGTTATATCTCAATTAAAACATCATGTATACCACTGCATGCCCAGAAGACTGGCAAAAATTCATACTAACAATAATACATGTTGGCAAGGACATGGGGCATCAGGATCTCTCAATCCCTATTGCTGGGAAAGTAAACTGGTACAACTCCTTTGAAAAGCATGTGGTAGTAGTGTAAAGTAGAAGGCATAGTCCAGGATGCACTGAATGGTCCAGAAACTCCATTTGTAGACAATATCTTCTGTGTCCACTAATATGTTCTCAGTAACCAACTACTACAAACCACCCACCTGCCCATTGAGAGCAAAATGGATAGGTAAACTGTTACATATTCACCAATATATTATTATATTACAAAAGAAATGAACTACAGTCTTGAGAAACATGAATGAATCTCACAAGCAATAATGTTGAACAAAATAAGCAGAAAATTCATACTACATATTATTCTTTTATGTAAACTTGAAGAGCAAGCAAAAATAAGTAGCATTGTAGGTGGCAAAACTATAAAACAAAGGAATGGGTATGAATAACATAAACATCAGAATGGGGGTTCTGCTTAGGATGGGAGAAGGTGACTGTGAATGAGGTAACACACAGAGGTTGGGTTTCTTGGCCTGAGTAGTAGCTAAGTATATGTTCACTTTATCCTTATTTCTTAAAATATGTTGATTTTTTTAGATATTTATTTTTTTAGTCATAGTTGGACACAATACCTTTATTTTTTTATTTTTATGTGGTGCCAAGGATTGAACAGAGCAAAACAAAGTATCCAGAATGCAGCTAAGAGGCATGAAGAAATATAAAAATTGGAAAAAAGCTGGGTGCAGTAGTGCACACCCATAAGGATTGGAAATTTAAAGCCAGCCTCAACAATTCAGTAAGACTCACTCTCAAAATGAAATAAAAAAAATAAAAAGGGTTCGGGATGTGGCTCAGTGGTTGAATGCCCCTGGATTCCATCCTCAGTACAAAAAAAAAGGGGGGGGGGAATAGAAACATGGAAGAGAGTGTGAGAAGATCTAACAAAAATCTCATCACTATGTCAGAGAAAATAAAGCACTGACAACATTTGAAGACATACTTCCTAAAAACTTTCCTGAACTAATGGAAGACAAATTTAAGAATCCCAACAAATCCCAAGCAGGAAAAACAGAAACAGATTTGTACCTAGACACAAGATATTAAAGGCAAAGAAATAAAGCTGATTACCTTTAAAACCATGACTTTTAAGCTGCAAGGTGACTTCTTAATAGCATCAATGAAACCCAGAAGATGGTTGACAATCTTCAATATGCTGAGAGAAAAACATTTGGAAAGAAAAAAATTAGTTCATATTCAAAGCATCAGAATTTATAATTCACAATTGCATGGGAAACTGGAAGACAATGAAGGAATACCTTCAATATTCTTAAGGGAAAGTTATTGTCCAACCTATAATTTTATACCCAAACTGTCAACTGTGAGTTTAGAAAAAAAATTTTCAGTGCTGGGGATGAAACTCAGGGCCTCGCACATGGTAAGCTTGAGCTCTACCACTGAGCTACACCCCCAGCTCTGACTGTGAGTTTAGACTAATGACATTTTTGGACATGAAAGAACTCAAATAATTTACTTCTTCTCTATTCTTCTTTTAGAGGCCTTTTTGTAGAAACAATGCAGCACCAAAATCAGGGAAGTAAAGGTGGTAACTAGGAAACAGGGGACTCAAGCCAACAAAGAAGTGAACACCATCTCTGGAATGAGTGAGGCCCTAAGCAACTTAGGGAGACCCTGTCTCTAATAAAATATAAAATAGGGCTAGGATGTGGCTCAGTAGTTAAGCACCGCTGGGTTCAATCCCCAGTACCAAAAAAAAAAAAAAAAAAAAAAGACCAAAGAAAGCTCCAAGGAAAGGAACTATGAAAATGCCAGACATCTTTAAACAAATGGATAGGAAATTCAGAGAGTTGGGAGAAGTGCTGAACTACTGATAAGTAAGAACAAACAAGCAAAAACGAATGGGGATACAAATGTTAACTCCAAGAAAAACAAAACGTTGGGAAAGGAAAAGAAATCACAGTAATTACATAATTATGAGTAGAGCTTCCATGGACTTGGTAGTGTAACATGAAGAGATGACGTAAATGAAATCATTATGCACTATGCTGAAAGGATGGAGGAACAGGAAGTATGTGTTGGTTGGGGATGGAGAGACAGGTCAAGTCAATCAATAATTCCTAAAACATAAAAAGAGAAAGCAATAGCACTACTATTTAGAGAAGGTAAATGACAAAAGAAAGTGCTAAAAGTGTGCAAAGTGGTTGATTCTGGGAGTGGCCATTGAGTGGTTGGAAGACATGAATTGCTATTTTTTAAATACATATTTTTTCGTTATAGATGAACACAATACCTTTATTTTATTTTATTTTTAATGTGCCTCACACATGCTAGGCAAGCGCTCTACCTCTGAGCAACAATCTCAGCCCCTGGATTGCTATTTTGTAGAAGTAACTAACTGTGAACTTGGGGTCAGCAAACTAGGCTCCAAAGGCCCACTGCCTATATTTGTATGGCTTATAAACTAAGAGTGATTTTTAATCTTTTTCGATAGTTAAATCAAAATTTTTTCTAAATTTCAGTTCTTCCTTTATTTTTTTAACATTTATTTTTATTTTTTAGTTGTAAGTGGACACAATACCTTTGTTTTATTTATATGTGGTGCTGAGGATCGAACCCAGTACCTCACGAATGCTAGGTAAGTGCTCTTCCACTGAACCACAACCCCAGCCCTGGAATGTCTCAAACTAGGTAAAAATTATATGAGATTCAAGCCATGCTCCTGCATTTCCTCATTGCCTATGGCTGCTACAAGGGCAGAGTTGAATAGTTACAGAGACCATGTGGCCTAAAATACTCACAGGCTCTTTACAGAAAAATTTTGCTTAACCGGCTTTAAATTATGTTCATGTACACTATTGACAAATATAAGAACTAAATTTGGGGCAGGGTACCAGGAATTGAACCCAGGAATGCTTAACCACCAAGCCACATCCCCAGCCTTTTTTATATTTTATTTAGGGACAGGGTCTTGCTCACTTGCCTTGTTAAGTTGCTTAGGATTGCTTTGAATTTGCAATCCTCCTGCCTCAGCTTCTAGAGTTTCCAGAATTATAGGCATGTGCCACAAAGCCCGGTTAACTAAATAATTTTTTAAAGAGCAAGTTTCAATCACGGAAAATAAAAATTTGTTTATGACTTGTTCTGGGAGTAAGTTTATAGATACAATAAAAAAGTTGAAATTGAGAGAAAAAATATGTTGAATGAAAAAAATTAAAGGTAAACACCAACAGAACAGAAACCACATACAAAACATCCAAACAAACATGCGGAATGGAAATGGAATTTGTTTAATGAAAAGAAGAGGAGGGAAGCAGGCATGGTGACTCACACCTGTAGTCCCAACTACTTGAGACTCTGTGGCAGAAGGATTGCTTGAGCCGAGGAGTTTGGGGCCAACATGGACAACATAGCAAGACCATATCAACAGAAACAACAAACCAAGCAAACAGGAAAAAAAAAAAAAAAAAGGAAGGAAAGAAGTAACACAAGAAATAAGACCAAAATGTAGGCTCTCTCTTCACCTCATTGATTATTTCTTTTGCTGAGAATAAGCTTGTTAGTTTGAATCCATCCCATTTATTAATTCTTGATTTTATTTCTTATGCTCTAGGAGTCTTGCTAAGGAAGTTGGGGCCTAATCCGACGTGATAAAGATTTGGGCCTACTTTTTCCTCTATTAGGTGCAGGGTCTCCAGTCTAATTCTTAGGTCCTTGATCCACTTTGAGTTGAGTTTTGTGCATGGTGAGAGATAGTGGTTTAATTTCACTTTGAATACAAGCAAGAGTAAGTGTTGGAAGGATGTGGGAGAAAAGGCACACTCATACATTGCTGGTGGGATTGCAAATTGGTGCAACCACTCTGGATAGCAGTAAGGAGACTGCTTAGACTACTTGGAATGGAACCACCATTTGAATCAGCTATCCACTCCTTGGTCTATAGCCAACTTAAAATCAGCATACTACAGTGACACAGCCACATCAATATTTATAGGAGCTCCATTCACAACAGCTAAACTGTTGAAGCAACCTAGATGCCCTTCAATAGATAAATGGATAAAGAAACTGTGGTATATATATACAATGGAATATTACTCAGCATTAAAAGAGAATAAAATGATGGCATTTGCAGGTGGATGGGTGGAGTTGGAAAACATCATATGAAGCAAAATAAGCCAATCCAAAATAACAGGGGGCAAATGTTTTCTGTGATAGGTGGATGGTGATCCATAATGTGGGGGGAGGGACATGAGATGAGTGGAGGAACTTTGGATGGGGCAAAGTGCAGGGGGCAGGGGGTAAGGGGGTAGGAAAGATGGTGGAATGAGATGGACATCATTACCCTAGGTACATGCATGATTGCATGAATGATGTCACTCTACTTCATGTACAACCAGAGAAGTAAAAAATTCTGCTCTGTTTGTGTACAATGAACTGAAGAGTTTTCTACTGTCATGTATAACTGATTAAAGCTAAAGAAAAAAAGAAATAAGACCAGAGTCTCAGGAGGCTGATGCAGGAGGATCACAAATTCAAAGCCAGCCTCAGCAACCACGAGGTACTAAGCAACTCAGTGAGACCCTGTCTCAAAATAAAATACAAAATAGAGCTGGGGATGTGGCTCAGTGGTTAAGTGCCCCTGAGTTCAATTCCCTGTATGAAAAGAAGAGGAGGAGGAGGAGGAGGAGGAGGAGGAGGAGGAGGAGGAGGAGGAGGAGGAGGAGGAGGAAATAAGATATCAGAGATATCAGAGTAAATATAAAATAGAATGTCAATAAAATGTGATTTAACTGTATACCATGTTCTTGAGGAGATGACGCAATATTGTAAATGAGGCAGCCAGTCTTGTATGTAACCTACACAGTTCATAAAACCATAATTTAAAAACTCAACCAGAATGACTTATGAATCTTAAAATAACTGATTCCAAAATAGCTGATTTTTATTTGGAAGATAAAATGCAAAAGAGCAGCTAAGTGATCTTTGAAAAAATAGTAAATAAGGCCTTGGGTAAATGGACTACTTCTTCACAATAATAAGATCCATACAGAATAAAGAACCAAACATTTTAAAACTATGAAAGTAACCAGGTGCAGTGGCAAAGTTCTGTAACTTCAGAAGCTCAGGAGGCTGAGGCAGGAAGACTGCAATTTCAAAGCCAGCCTCAGCAACTTAGTGAGGCTCTAAGCAACTTAGCGAGACCCTGCCTCAAAATAAAATATAAATGGGCTGCAGATGTTTAGCTCCCCAGAGTTGAATTCCTGGTATAAATAAATAAATAAATGGCCTATGAATAAAAAACTTATTTCAAAAACTTTGACAGTATTAAAAAGACACAATAAAGTATTTTATATAGTTTCAGTGGAAATGACCTTTGTAAGATTCAACCCAAAATACCATGGGAAAAGATTTACATATTTATTATGTACAATATTTTCTAACCTTCTGTGTAGAGAGGGAGAAAAACCCAAAGTTGAAAAGAAGGAACATTTAGGTTTTGGCTCAAACACTTGAGTAATGCCTTTAAAATAAGGTATCTGAGGTGCATGATAGCACACAGCTGTTATACCATCTACTAGGGAGGCTGAAATCACAGGATTACAAGTTTGAGGCCAGTGTGGGCAATTTAAGGACACCCTTTCTCAAATTTAAAAAATAATAAGAAAATGAAAAGGGCTGGGGATGTAGCTGAGTGGTAGAGCCTTTGCTTAGCATGCATGAGGTCCTGGGTTCCATCCCTAGTAGTACAAATCAGTAAATAAATAAAATAAAATATGTCCTTCAATATTAAAAAGAGGAATCTATTGAGGAAAAAAGACTTGGAATATGTGGAATAGATAAAAGAGTCAATCAACATACTATTTAAGGAATTATTACAAATTAGCCATGAAAAAACAATCAGATATGGGGCTGAGGTTGTGGGTCAGCAGTAGAGTGCTTGCCTAGCATGTGCAGGGCCCTGGGTTCGATCCTCAGCACCACATAAAAATAAATAAACAAAATGAAGTTATTTTAAAAAACAATCAGATATAAAGATAATAAAGGATAATAGGGAGAGTTCAGACAGGATAAATCATAAATGGCAATTTCTGTTCTGAAAATGTGCAACAAAAAGTTGAACAATAATTTGTAAATTGAAGAATACTACTTTGTCATTAGTTATAATTGCAAAAATCAAAAACAGTGACAACACCCACTGTTGATGAGGATATGGGGAAAACCTGTAGTCATATATTGCATGTAGTCAGATAAATAGGGTCAGTTTTTTGTTGCAAATTTAGGCAGTATCTATTAAATTTTTTAATGTACATACCCTTTAGTACAGTAAGAATGTGGGAGTCTAGACACTTTGAAGCTTTTGTGGAAGAATTTAGCATGTTTTACCTAAATTGCAGTATCTGGATTCAAAGTTGCGTATTCATGGTAATTAGGGAAGACCATCTGAAAGTCGGAGGGAGTAGCTATAGGATATTCACGTAGTGGTGTTTAGTTTGAAGCTTAGTCTGAGATGCGGTATGTCAGACAGAAAGTGTGAAATTCTGAGTGAAAGGAGCTCACTGAAGACAGACTACTCAGTCAAGTTACAGACTAGCACTGGGCTAACAGCTACCTCAGCAGTCAAATGCGGTTTGTGCCAGAGAAAGTTCTAGAAAGTAAAATGGCTCAGAAATGATGCCGTAGCTCAGCACATTGAGCCTGCGTCAACATCTTGGAGCCTGGGCTGCTGTGCGTGAGGATTGGCTAACTTTGAAATTGTAGTGTCAATGTTTTTTTAAAAATATTTTTTTAGCTGTAGTCGGACACAATACCTTTATGTATTTATCTTTATGTGGTGCCGAGGATCAAACCCAGGGCCTCACACGTGCTAGGCAAGTGCTCTCCCACTGAGCCACAACCCCAGCCCGGTAGTTAATTTTTAAATTCTGCCGGGAAATGCGCACGACGCCGGCTTTAACATTGTAACTATTTTAAAGCATGTGATGCGGCTTAGCCTAGTCACTACCTGGAGAATCACCAACACTATCTAGTTCCAGAACTTTTTATTCACCCCAAAAGACCATCCTATACTATCCTCAAAGGGATAGAACTAAAGGGATTAGAACTAAGAACATAAGGAAAGATATAAAGAAATGTAATTATTTTGTAGAATATGGAATATGTACTGACAAATATTTAATATTCATTCACATGGGCGTGCGGAAGCAGCGACGGGGGCGGAAGGATAAGCCCGCGGAGGGAGCTGCCCGCGCACGAGGCAGGGCATAGGTTATGTGAAGACGTGAGAGCACAGCGGCCACATTTGTTGGCGGAGCACAGACACTATCATAGCTATGTCTGATATTGAGGCTGGCAGTTTGATGGCCAAGGAGGCCAGACCCGACGAGAAGACAGTGCAGGTGTTGCGGGATATGGCTAACCGCCTGCGCATCCATTCCATCAGGGCCACTTGCGCTTCGAGCTCCGGGTAAGGCACCCTCATCGAAAGCGGCCTCGTGTAGCTTGTCGGCCACTATGATAGTGAGGTTCTGAGGAGAAGGGAGCCGTGGGTTGCTTAGAAGGCTCTTTATAAAACTGTGCTCCCCTCTGGCTCGAAGGCTTGGGTCCCTGCCTCTGCCTCACAGGCAGGACTCTGGAAGCCCTAGGGCCTCACCGGTTAGTAGAGAAGAATCTGGAACCCAATACGCAGATGGTGTCCCTGGAATGAAATCGGGTCAGCTATGATTGATTTTTACCCAGTAGCTGAGCTTCTTGGGTTGGCAGTCGTGCTGGTTTACTGACCCTAACCATTGCGGTGATAAAAGAGGTACGGCTGGAAATGTTGCTCTATCGTAACTGCTTACCTACATATACGAGGCCCTCGGTTCAATCCCTAGTGTTGCCAACCAACTGAAAGTTCTTGGCAACTAAAAATCCCGGAGCAAAATAGACTGCTTGCCTTGCATGCTCAAGGCCATGGGTTCAATTCCCAGCACCAAAAAAAAAAAAAAAAAAAAAATCGGAACAAAGATGCTCACTGGAGTTTGCTAATATTTTCTAGTTATTCACTCTGGTTTTCTTTCTTTCTATTTTTTGGAGGAGGGGGATACCAGGGATTGAACTCAGGGGCACTCGACCCCTGAACCACATCCCTGGCCCTATTTTGTATTTTAAGTAGAGACAAGGTCTCACTGAGTTGCTTAGCGCCTCGCCATTGCTGAGGCTGGCTTTGAACTCGTGATCCTCCTGCCTCAGCCTCCCGAGCTGCTGGGATTACAGGAGTGTGCCACTGCGCCTGCTGTTCGATGTTTATTTAATTACTTTTTTTTTCTTTTAAATTTTTTCTTTGACGCCCCCCCCCTCTATTGGAAATGAGATTTTGCTATTTCACCAAGTCTGGCATTAAACTCCTGGCCCCAGCAATCAATCACCTTGCCCCTCCAAATTACCCAGGACACAGGCTCATGCCACTGTGACGGGCTAAGGAAGGAGTCTAATTATTGTCGAGTACTTCATTGTCACTGCTCGCTTCATGGAATGACCTTTGAAATGTTCCACCTTCCGTTTATGGCTGTACCACCCGAATGCACCCGATCTCATCCAAAATGTTCCACCTTCCTTTTTTTTTTTTAAGAGTGTGAGGAAGATTGATTTTAATTTTTCTTTAAATGTTTGCTACTATTCATCAGTAAACTTTTATTTGTTGAAAATTTTTGGTTTTGTATGTTTATTCAGACCACCGCCTCGCCTCACTTTGTTACCCAAACTGCTCTGAAACTCCTGAGCTCCAGCGAGCCTGCTGCCTCAGCCTTCCTAGTAACTGCAATTACAGGTGTGCGCAGCACTAGGCTTGTGGGGAGGTTTTAGATTGCTGATTCACTGTCCTTACCCATTGTATAATTTGTTCAAACTGTTTCTACTCGGGTGATTCACTTCTGTTAAGTTCTCTATTTCTAAAAATTATATTGACTTAATTAACCAACTTGCTGGCATACAGTAGCTCTCAATAGTCTCTTCTAATCATTCTAATTTTCTGTGTAATTGACAGTAATGGCTACACTTTCACTATCTCAGTTTAGTTAATTCTCTTTTCTCCTTTTTACTTTCTCTTTTTTTTTTTTTTTTACTTAGATCATTTACCTAAACTTTTGTTGCTATTTTCAAAGGACCAGCTTTTCAGGTTGGGAGCATATCTCAGTGCTAGAGCCCTTACCTAGCATGCTAGAGGCTCTAAGTTTGATTTCCAAAACCACAAAAAATAATTTTTTGTTTTATTAATTTTTCTCTAATGTTTTCTTGGTCTCTATGTTATTTATTTCTATTCTAATCATTGATTGTTTTTCCTTCTGCTGGCTTTGGGTTTTGTTTTTAGTTCTTTAATAGACTTAGGTTGATTGGAAAATTTTTTTGAATGTGTTTACAACTATAAATTTCCTTCTTGGCACTACTTTTTCCTTCATAAGTATGGGTTTTATGCTTTTGTTTTCATTTTCTGATTTTCCTTGTGATTCCCTTTTTGACTTTTTGGTTGTGTAAAGGTGAGTTGTTTAATTTGCTGTATTTTTCAGTTTTTATTTCAATTGTAATTTCATCTCATTGGGCTCACACAAAATGATATACTGATTTTTTAAAAAATCTGGCCCTAAGCCAGGAACAATGGTGCACACCTGTAATCCCAGCAGCTTGGGAGGCTGAGACAGGAGGATTTCGAGTTCAAAGCCAACCTTAGCAATTTAGTGAGGCCTTAAGCTACTCAGCAAGACCCTGTCTCTAAATTAAAAAAAGGGCTGGATATGTGGCTCAGTAGTTAAAGGACCCTGGGTTCAATCTACGTAGGAGACATTTATAAGGCATGAAGGCTTAAGTCCTCATTTTTTATATTGTGAAACTTTTTAGAAATTTTTAGATGTTGACGAACCTTTATTTTATTCATTTATTTATATGCAGTGCTGAGAATTGAACCCAGTGCCCCTCACATGCCAGACATACACTCTACCATTGAGCCACAACCCAGCCCTATACTGTGAAACTTTTAAACAAAGGTATGAATGACTTGGGCCTAAAATCTTGTTTTTCTTATGTTGGAGCTGGGAGTAGAGGTTTTCCATTTATTTATTTATGTATTTGTCTTTTTTTTTAACTGGGGATAAAACCCAGTGCCTTGCACATGTTAGACAAATATTCTACCACTGAGCTACAGCCTTTTTTTAATTTTAGTTTGAGACAGGGTCTCACTAAGTTGCCCAGTCTGGCCTGGACTTACCAGTCCTCCTTCCTAAGCCTCCCTCATGGCTGGGATTATAGGCATGTACACCACTACTCTCTTTTTTAAAAAAAAATTTTTTAGTTGTAGATGGACACAATACCTTTATTTTATTTGTTTTTTATTTATCTAATTTTATGTGGTGCTGGGGATCAAACCCAGTTCCTCACTTAGCCACAACCCCGGTCCTCTTGGCTCTTTTTTTTTTTTTTAAATACATTAGTGTGTGTGTGTTTTTTTTTTTTTGTAGTTGTTTGTAGACCTTTGAATCAAACCCAATGCCTCATACATGCCAGGCAAGTGTGCTACCACTGAGCCCCAGCCCCAGCCCACTCCTGCCTCCTTTTTATTAACACAAATTAACTGTACATATTGAGTTCATTGTGATATTTCCACATATGCATAAAGAGCACACTGATCATATCCAGCCTCTCCTTATCTATCCTACCACAAATATACTTCCCAAACTCTGTTAGCAGTAATTTTACATTCAAGTCTGTTTTTGTGTGTGGTGCTGTGGCATGAACCCAGGGCCTTGAACATGCCAGGCAAATAGGCAAGTGCTGTATCTCTAAGCTACATCCCCATCCCTCAACCTTTTTTAAGCTTCTACATGAGAGGGAACACGTGGTACTTGTCTTTCTGTGTCTGGCTTATTTCACTTAACATAATATTCTCCAGTTCCATCCATTTTGATACAAATGATGGGATTTCATTCTCTATTTTTTGACAGGCACTGGGAATCAAACCCAGGGCCTCTTCTCATGTGAGGCAAACACTTTAACACTGAGCTGTACATGCAGCCCAGATTTCATTCTTTATGGTTGAATAATATTCCATTTTCTATCTATATCACATCTTCCTTATCCTTTTATCTGTTAACGGGCACCTAGGCTGATTGTATATCTTAGCTATTGTGAACAGTGCTGTGATAAACATGGGGATGCAGGTATGTCTTTGGTATGTTGATTTTATTTCCTTTGGATCTATATCCAGAAATGGGATAGCTAGATCATAAGGTAAGTCTATTTTATTTTTTTAAGAACTTCCATAGTAACTACTAATTTACATTCTAGCCAACAGTGTATGAGTTCCCTTATCCTCCGTATACTCACCAGCATTTTTTTATAATAGCCATTGAGGTGAGATGATATGTCATTGTAGTTTGTTTGTTTTTGTGGTTTTAGGGATTAAACTGAGGGCCTCATACAGGCTAGGCAAGCACACTACTGCAAAGTTAGGTCCCAAGCCCTCATTGGAGTTTTGATTTGCATTTTCCTGAAACCTAATGATATTAAACATTTTTTCATATATTTGTTGACCATTCCTATTTCTTCTTTTGAGAAGTTATCTATTCAGATTATCTCCCCATTTTTAATTGAAATTGACTTTTTTGTCAAAATTCTTGAGTTCCTTACATTTTCTTTCTTTTTTTTTAGAGAGAGAATTTTTTTAATATTTATTTTTTAGTTTTCAATGGACACAGCATATTTTATTTTTTTATTTTTATGTGGTGCTGAGGATCGAACCCAGTGCCCCGTGCATGCCAGGCAAGCGCGTTACCTCTTGAGCCACATCCCCAGCCCAGTTCCTTACATTTTCTGTATATTAACCCTCTGTCAGATAAATAGTTGGCAAATGTTTTCAGGAAGAAGCTTTTGTTCTTTGTCCTGTCTCCCTGTCCGTTTTATTATTTATTTATTTTATTTTATTTTATTTTGGTATTGGGGATTGAACCCAAGATGCTTCACAACTGAGCCACAACATCATGACTTTTAAAATATTTTTATTAAAACAACTAACTTGCTTAGGGCCTTGCTAAGTTTCTAACGCTGGTTTTGAACTCACAATCCTCCTGCCTCAGCCTTCTGAGCCACCAGGATTACAGGTGTGGACCATTGTGCTGGCTTCTTCTCCTCTTTAAACTAAAAATTGGCACCAGGAGTGGTGGTGCATGTGGGTAATCTAAGGACTCGGGAGGCTGAGACACAAGGATTGTAAGTCAAGGTCAGCTGCAACAATTTAATGAGGCCCTAAGCAACTTAGCAATACCCTGTCTCAAAAATTTAAAAAAAAAAAAAAAGGACAGAGAATGTAGATCAGTGGTAAAGTGCTCCTGTGCTCAATTCCCTGTTTAAACAAATAAATTTAAAACTGTCTACGCTTACATGTAAGCTACTTTCTAAGCATTAGTTATTTCAGCATTCAGGAAAGGCCCAAGTTACTTGCCCTTGAGAAATTTTCCAGTCTTTCACTATTCACTTCTAATAACAAGTTCATTTTGGGTAGTAGAAAGAGATATGCATGACATTTTTCATTAATGATGCTCCTGAAATTTCCTCAGCATGTCAAAGTACTATGGATGAAATCACACGAGTGAAATGATGCTCAAGTTGGACTCAGAAGGTGAACTTGCTCTGAGTGCAAGTGCTTGCTATAGAAGGGAACTAGCCTCAGAGCATCTCACTGTGCGTAAGGAGAAGTTGTGAGGTTACTGGTCTGTGAAGCGGTCTTCAGCCATGAGTTGGGAGGCCATGGACTCCCTTGGATTGTGGAGAGCATAAGCTGAAAGGCAGCTTCATGCACTGTCACATGCCTTTGAGAATTGACTTGCTTTGTGTCTGCCTTTCAGCCACCCTACATCATGCAGCAGTGCTGCTGAGATCATGTCTGTGCTTTTCTTCCACACGATGAGATATAAACAGTCAGACCCAGAGAACCCAGACAACGACCGATTCATCCTCTCAAAGGTACTTTGGCAGGGGAACCCTGGGCCTGTTCTGATGCTTGCTTCTTAACCAGTTTTTTTTTTAAGTCACCATGTGGCAACAGGCCTAAAATGGGTCCTGTTTATCATGTTGGTTCATTGTGTACATCATAAAATCCTGCCACCTGAGGGGGGCTCTTGTCTCCATCAAACCTAAAAAGTAAAGCCTTGAGGAAGTGGGCTCACTTGCCCCACACTTCATGGCCAGGAGGCAGCAGAATTGGTCTGAGTGTTGAGCCCAGGCTTGGTCGGTGACATTGTAGGTCATCAACTCCAAGGGCATGCAAGGCAGCTAGGAACCAGAGCTTGTTAAAGGAGGCAGGAACCATAGAGAGGAAGACAAACTTGGAGACATGATCAGAAGAATCTTCAGCGGCACAATTCCACTAGGTGAGAAATACAAAATTGAAAGGGAATCTGAGGGCACAAAGCATGTGGAGAATTCCAGGTAAGGTCAGAAAGTCCCAGAGAGCAGTGGAGAATGGGAAACAAAGGAAAGAGATCTGAGAATGACAAGTACCATTCATTTATTCATGGTAGTGATGAACATGGCACTGGTCTGTGAATGAAGCTGGCATTTGGACAGAGGAGACAGGCTAGATACAAACCTGGAAATAGATAGCAAATCTTATGAGGCTAAGCATTCTGGAACGAAGTAAGGTGGAGGGAGGGGGTAGAGGGCACTGGTTGAAAGAGAATAATCCAGAGACCATGATACTGATGTTTGAACAGCAATTTATAAGGTGAGAGAGTGAACTATGGTCATATCTAAGCACAAGCACTTGGGTAGCAGCAACTACAAGTGCTAAGGCCCTGAGCAGATATGTGCCCATTGTGCTTAAGGGACAGCAAGAAAGCTAAGATGCCTGGGGGTGGTGAGAAGGCAAGTAGGAGGTAAGGGGGCTGAAGTGGGCAAGCTGGTGTAAGAACTTGGGCTGTTAGCATAGATCTGTTAACCTGGTTTAAGTTTTTGTTGTTTGTTTTTGTTTTGAGTTCTGGGGATTTAACCCAGGGAAACTTTACCACTGAGCCAGATCCCCAGCCCTACTTATTTTTGATACTTTATATCAAAAATATTTATTATAAAAATATTTATATTATATTTTTATATTTTGACAGTTCTTATTAAATTGCTTAGGGCCTCATCCTCTGAAGTTGCTGGGATTACAGGTGATTACCACCATCCTGGCTTAGGTTTTTTGTTTTTTTAATTGTCAATGGACCTTTATTTTATTTATTTTTATGTGGTGCTGAGAATAGAACCCAGTGCCTCACACATGCTAGAGTACTTGCCTAGCCCCTGGCTTAAGTTTTTTTTAATATTTATTTTTTAGTTGTAGTTGGACACAACAACTTTATTTCATTTGTTTATTTGTGTATGTGGTGCTGAGGATCAAACCCAGGATCTCGCATGTGCGAGGCAAGCCCTCTACTGTTGAGCCACATCCCCAGCCACTGCTCCTTAAGTTTTAATAGACTCCTACTGGTGGCTGGGTTGAGAATGTCTGTCGGGGAGGCAGGGAGGCCACTGCATTGACAGGCAAGGGATGTCAGTAATTAGGCTGAGATGGCAGCAGCAGAAGCTATTAAATAAATTCAGTATATCTGGAAGCTCAGGAGTGGGGCATATCCCACCAGAGCAACAACCCTTTTTCATGGGTCACATTCTCTTCATGGCACAGGGATTTTGGTACATGCAAACTGGATGTTAGCAGAGGTGTGGCAAAGTAGTAGTGGAAAGTGATCTGCTTATAGTAGTGGCACTTCTAGATGACCAACAGTTCACCTGAGTTTTATAAACCAGGAAACTCACAAACTTTAGTGTTGGGGGTTTCTATTTAAGAACCCATTTTTTTATATATTTATTTTTTAGTTGTAGTTGTCTTTATTTTATTTATTTTTATGTGGTGTGAGGATCGAACCCGGGGCCTTGCACGTGCTAGGCAAGCGCTCTACCGCTGTGCCACAATCCCAGCCCCAAAGAACCCATATTTTCTAAAAGATTAAACATGTGGTTTTTGCATGGCTGGAACAAAGGCCTTGGGAAGATGCCTTACATTTTCTGCTTTGCATTTAAGTTCTCTCCTCTGTGTTCCCAAAGTTCTAGTCACCCTCCCCATGCTGAATTCTGTGGTTACCTGGGCATGGCATCTTTTTGGGGGGCAGGGTCCCTGGGATTGAACTTGGGGGCACTAGACCACTGAGCCATATCCTAGCCCTGTTTTGTATTTTATTTAGAGACAGGGTCTCACTGAGTTGCTTAGTGCCTCAATTTTTGCTGAGGCTGGCTTTGAACTCTCAATCCTCCTGTCTCAGCTTCCTGAGCAGCTGGGATTACAAGTATATGCCCAGCTGGCATTTTTTTTTTAAGAATTAAAAAAAAATTCTTGGGTTGTAGATTAACACAATACCATTATGTTATTCATTTATTTTTATGTGGTGCTGAGAATTGAACCCAGTGCCTCACACGTGCTTGGCAAGCACTCTACCACTGAGCCACAACCCCAGTCCTGGGCATGGCATCTTTGTCATTCCAGTTTCCAGCCCAGACTGGGTGGGGCTCAACCCATAGTCCTCTTATGACATTGATCTGAGACTCAGGGTGCATGTGGGTGTGTCAAAGAGGAATTCATCTACCCTAGCAGGATGGTCAACAGGAGTGGCTTACATTCAGCACTGGAAATCTGCCTGACATTCTTGTCCTACAGCTGCTCCTAGGTTCATTGGGTCCCTTTTCTCTTACAGAGACTGTCCTTTGTTGATGTGGCAACAGGATGGCTTGGGCAAGGACTGGGGGCTGCGTGTGGGATGGCATATACTGGCAAGTACTTTGACCAGGCCAGGTAAGGTACTTACCCATATTCACTCCACTGCCCCATCTTCTCACTTAAACTTCTCAGTTCAATAGTTTGGGAAGACAAATGGTTTTTAAAGTTCATGTTACCAAGTATTGGAGCAGTAAAGAAATCAGGTTTCTGGGAACTGTCTTACCATTCCTGGTTGGGGTCTAAGTGGTAGCTGCAGTATAGGTACCACTATATTAGCACATAGATCTTCCCTAAGTAACAACTTTGTGTTTTCCATCTCTGGTGATCTTCCCTCTAGAATGAACTCATGAATGGGTTTGTCTTTGCATAGGGCCCCTGAATGTTAATAATAAAGGACGTTTTTCTGGGTTGATTCCCCCTTTTTCTTTTGTTTTAGTTGTAGATGGATGCAATTCCTTTAATTATTTGTATGTGGTGCTGAGGATCAAACCCAGTGTCTCACACATGCTAGGCAAGTGCTCTTCTAGTACTGAGCTATATCTTTAGCCCTGGTTCCCCCTTTTCAAAGACAAGAAAATCAGTCTCTTTCTTGAGAGGTTGCTGTTGCTGATGTGGGAGCAAAGCAGTGGTGATGTACCTGGTCCAGTTCCATGAGCACCCACTTCTTCTGCTGTGTATAGTAGACCTGAGTCCAGAGCCCCTCAGGTTCAATTTCTCCAGGGTGGGGAGCTTCTGTCTCCTTGGGAAAACAGCCACCTAGCTCCTCAGATGGGAAGAACCCTAAATGATCAGTTCCCATGGGCTCCATGGTGACTCTGGAAGCATTTCATTGTGCTTCCTCTAGTCTTTAGGCAGCTACCCTGCTCCATTTCCCATAGGTCTGAAATTTTTCATTGGTGACTGTTTCTCTTTTTCTTATCCTGGAGTTAATTTTTTTTAACTTAGAGCATTTTAGTGAGATCTGAGGTACATACCCAGCCTTTTTTTTTTTTTTCCAAATTTTGAGACACAGTCTTGCTAAATTTATTAAGGCCTCACTAAGTTGCTAAGGCTGGCCTCAAACTTGTGACCCTCCTGTCTCAGCTTCCTGAGTTGCTGGAATTATAGGCATGCACCACCATACATGGAAGAATGTTTTGATTGTTATAGTTATTGTATATAAATTGTAATATCAGAAATAGAAGGAAGTGGTACTGGGCATGGTGGTGCATGCCTATAATCCCAGCAGCTTGGGAGGCTGAGGTAGGAGGATTGTGAGTTCAAAGCCAGTCTCAGTGATTTAGGAAGGCCCTAAGCAAATTAGTGAAACCTTATCTATATAAAATATTTAAAAGGACTGGAGATGTGGCTCAATGGTTATGCACCCTTGAGTTCAATCCCCAGTACCAAAAAAAAAAAAAAAGAAAGAAAGAAAGAAATAGAAGATAGTGGTACTTAAAAATGGAATTTTCCAAGAAAATTTATGTGTACATGTTGTTTGGGAATTTCAGGGAACTGCTTTCTTCCCATTCTCCTCTTGCCCTTTTGCTTTCTGATTGAGAGAAATAGCAGAAGCAGCTAAAAATAGCCTTAGAGCTGGAATGAGAAAGCTCACCAAAGGTGATGACCATCTCATGAGGCCCAAGCATTTAGAATGTCCTTTCTTCAGCTGCTGAGTATGCTCAGAATTCGTAAGGAGAAAATAGGCATAGGGACCTGATGATCTGAAGTGGCATCTCCAGTCTTATCCAGTCTGTTCCTTTGTCCCTGAAATGCATTTGTTTAAGTGGTCCAGGTCAGCCCCCAGCAGGATCCTAAACTTTTCTTGGCTTGCTCCAGCTACCGTGTGTTCTGCCTCCTGGGAGATGGTGAGTCGTCTGAAGGCTCTGTCTGGGAGGCATTGGCCTTCGCTTCCTACTACAGTCTGGATAATCTTGTGGTGATCTTTGATGTGAACCGCCTGGGACATGGTGGCACCTTGCCCCTTGAGCACTGCATAGAAGTCTATCAGAAGCGCTGTGAAGCCTTTGGGTAACCATACCTTTTCTTGCCTTACCTTCTTTCTGTCCTGCTTCCCTTCTTCCTTGTAACCTGGTATCCTTGTTGACAGGTGGAACACTTATGTGGTGGATGGTCGTGATGTGGAGGCACTGTGCCAGGTGTTCTGGCAAGCAGCCCAAGTGAAAAGCAAGCCCACTGCCGTGGTTGCCAAGACCTTCAAGGGCCGGGGCATGCCAAGTAAGTGTTTCTTTCCTACTTGTGTGTATTCAGAACATCTGTGTGCACAGCAGAAGGATGCTTAAACTGGCAAAGCAGATGCCTTTTCCTTAGTGAACAATGATAACACCTGTAACATGTGCTCAAGACTCCTCTCTTGCCCTCACTAGATAACTCTGTCTGGTTAGGGTAGGAGGGGAAAGCCAGTCAACCTGTGTGAAGGAGTGGCTAGGAGAAGAGTTCATTAAGAGTTCATTTATCTACAATAACTATAACAATCAAAACATTCTTCGATGTGTGGTGGTGCATTAATTGGAAGGCTAATGTGAAATGATCTTCACTGTTCCATTCATAGAATGATAAACTGTGCTACATGTATGAGCAGCCCCATGAATAAGAGTATGCATACATGTATACTTGCTTCGGCCCAGGCCATCTAGAAAAACACAGGGACTTGGTAAAGTATCACATCTTGAAATGGCAGCTGTGGAACTAGGATTGGGGAAGGAAGGTGGGGTTTTTTTAAAACACATTTTTTAGTTGTTAATGGACCTTTATTTTAGTTATTTATATGTGGTGCTGAGAATCAAACCCAGTGCTCACACATTAGGCAAGTTCTCTGCCACTGAGCTACAACCCCAGCCCAAGGTGGTTTTTTTTGTTTGTTTGTTTGGTTGGTTGGTTTTTAAAAAACTTTTTTTTGTAGTTGTACATAGACATCATGCTATGCTGTTTGTTATTTGTTTATTTTTATGTGGTGCTAAGAATTGAACCCAGTGCCTCACATGCATCAGATAAGTGCTCTGCCACTGAGCTATAGCCCCAGCCCAGGAAGGAGTTTTAAAAGACTAAGTCCTTGCATACTTAAGGCTGTCTGAAATTGTTCAAGTCTAGATTTCTGGTTTCTTTAAACAATAATATAGATATTTTAGAATAAAACCAGTCTACAACTCTTCCCCCAAATATAATCTTACTGTGGTTCCCCCAGTTCCATAATAACATTACCAGTGTTTCCTTGGCAGAACCCTGGGCACTGTCCTTGACTCTCCCTCTCCCCTATGTTGTCACCCCATATATGTGATCCCTTAGAGTATATAAGATGTGTTTTCCCCTCCCCATCTCAACTGCCACAATTGTTGCCAAGCTCCCATCATCTCTTCTGAACTGCAACAACATCTGGAGGGGTCTGTCCACTTCCAGCTTGCTTCCTTCTAAGCCTGTCTCCACATTGCTACACAGTGATCTTTATACAACATGACTAATCATTTACTAATCCAATCCCTTCAATGGTTTCCCAGGTTGTTTTGGATAAAATTCAGACTCTATACCCATTAGCCCTCCACTCCACAGTCTCCCCTTTCTGTCTTTTCAACTTAATCTCCCACATTCTTCTCTCCATTTACTGAATATGGGCCAATGGCCCCCTTTAAAGTCACATGGCCTTTGTTCAGGCTGATCTCTCTGACTGCAGTACCATACTAGGCTCCTCTATGCCTGGTTCTTAATCATGGGAGTCCTAGATTTAACATTTTTTAATCGTAAAGCCTTTCAAATGACCTAATAGATGCTCATTAAAAGTTTGGAATGAATGGCTTTTTTCTTGCAGATGTTGAAGATGCAGAAAATTGGTATGGAAAACCAATGCCAAAAGAAAGAGCAGATGCAATTATCAAATTAATTGAGAGCCAGATACAGACCAACAGGAGTCTTTTACCACAACCCCCTATTGAGGATTCACCTCAAGTCAATATCATGGATATAAAAATGACCTGTCCACCTGCTTATGAAGTTGGCGATGTGGTAAGCAAAATGTGGATGATTAACTAAATCATGTATATCAACATGCTTTGTTTTCTTTCTTCCTAAATACATAGTATTCTTGATTTATCTTAATATCAATGGATAAACCAATTGTAAGTGTGATAATTACTTAATGGTTATAATCAGTAAAGATGGGTTTATTCTCTTTTTTTATTCTTTGCTTTTATACTTACTTAGGTCTGAATTTTCATACTGATCAATTCCTATTTATTACCATCCAGGGCCTTATGGCTTTGTCTTGCTTCCTTAGTTCAATTTGTGCCCTGACAGTCCAACTATGCACAAAACTACCATGATTGTGTGTCTGCCTGAGAAGGATGGGCCAATCTTTTGAACTTTATGCTGGATTACACAAGAAAGCAGTCCAATTTATCAAACAACAATTCTTCAAAAAGGAATCAAGTTATGTGTAAAACCCTAAACATAAAGCCTTATATAAAAGTTTTTGGGGTGTGTGTGTGTGTGTATTTAAGACAAGGTCTTGCTATGCTGCCCAGGCTCTCCTCAGACTCCTGGGCTTGAGTGATCCTGCCTGAAGAGCTGAACTGTAGTTGTACACCACCATGCCCAGTGGTTTTTTGTTATTTTTATATTCTGCCCTGTGGTATACTATAGCAGACCTAAAAAAGGTTGGGTCTTCAAGACAAAAGAAATAAGGCAGAAGGCCTAGGTGGAAATATTTTTAAAGCATTTAAAAGTATTTTTTTTAGTTGTAGATGGATGCAATACCTTTGTTTCATTTATTTGTTTTTATGTGGTGCTGAGGATCAAACCCAGTACCTCACACCTAATAAGCAAGTACTCCACCACTGAGATACAACCTCAGCCTGGAAGGAAGTATTTTTTGACTCTTCTTTTATTTTCCCTGTTTATTTGCACAAATTTTGAGTATTGGTTTTCTTTTTTATAATATTTATTTTTTGGGTGTAGATGGACACAGACATAATACCTTTATTTTTATGTGGTGCTGAGGATCGAACCCAGGCCCTGCCCATGCTAGGCGAGCACTCTACCGCTGAGCCACAATCCCAGCCCCATTTGGTTGTTTTCTTAACCTGACAATGTAGATTAAAACCAGATGAATTAACCACTTGAGAAATTAGGAAAGAAATTAAAAAGCAGAAGGGTACTTTGGCAATGTGTCTTAATACTTCAGCTCTTCATACCCTTCAAACTAGCTGTGCAACTTATAGGGATTTATCCTATAAAACACATATCTGTAAGCATGCAGATATGTCTATTGGAAGGAATGTTGATTGCATTGTGGGTTCTGATACCAAAATTGGAAACAACCCAGAAAGAGAGGCTGAGCTTGCCTAAATTATTACTAGAAGTTTTTGAATGAAAAGTAACATATGATTTTATTTTTGTGTAGAAAATCTTAAAAGGAGTTAGCACATTATTTATTATAGGACGTAAAAGTATATTTAGAGGAATGACATCAAATTGTTAAGTGTTTATTTGAAAGAAGGGATTATTGGAACTTTTAATTTTTTAAAAGAACTTATGAATAGGAAAAAATGTATTAGGGAAGCAGAGTAGTTTGTCAAAAATCAGCAAATTAGCTGGGTGCAGTGACACATGCCTATAATCCCAGTGGCTCAGGAGGCTGAGGCAGGAGGATCTCAAGTTCAAAGCCAGCCTCAGCAGTGGTGAGGTGCTAATTAAGCAACTCAGTGAGACCCTGTCTCTAAATAAAATACAAAACAGGATGGGGAAGTTGCTCAGTGGTTGGGCACCCCTGAGTTCAATCCCCGGTACCCCTGCCCAAAAATCAGTGAATTAAAAAAGAAGACACATTAATGTGTGATTCTAAAACTGGTCCTTTGGGACTGGGACTGTGGCTCAGTGGCAGAGTGCTTGCCTAGCATGTGTGAGGCACTGGGTTCAATCCTCAGCACCACATAGAAATAAACAAATAAAATAAAAGCATTATGTCCATCTACAACTCCAAAAATCAAATTAAAAACAAAGAAGTTATTAAACTGGCCCTTTCAATTACCAATATAGCAAACAAGCTATTAGCTATCCTCCTTGATGAGATAAAAGCCATAAATATATTAAATTTAGTCTTGGGACTGCGGTTGTGGCTCAGTGTTAGAGTGCTTACCTAGCATGCATGAGGACCTGGGTTCAATCCTCAGCACCACATAAAAATAAAAAAATATTATGTCCACCTAAAACTACCAAACATTTTTAAAAAGTAAAATTTAGTCTTTGGGAAACGGCAATAAACACAGATGCAGAGAACACAAAGAATTAAGAGGGGCTGGGATTGTGGCTCAGAGGTAGAGCGCTCGCCTAGATGCGTGAGGCACTGAGTTCGATCCTCAGCAGCACATAAAAATAAAAAAAAAATAAAGATATGTATCCATCTGTAACTAAAAAATAAATATTTTTAAAAAAAAAAGAAGAGAGGGGCTCAGTGGTAGAACACTCCTAGCATGTGTAAGGCACTGGGTTTGATCCTCAGCACCACATAATAAATAAATAAATTAAATAAGTAGGTTTTGTGTCCATCTACAACTAAAATATACATATATATTTATATATATGACTAGAAATCTATACAACTCCATGCTAATTGGTATGAAAACATGTTTAAAAGGATGGGGGCCATATTTTAGGAATGCATGAAATATCAAAAGTTGACTTTTTAAAAGATAGAAAAAGCTTAAATATGTCAATAGTCATAGGAAAAAGTCTTGAGAAAACTGTCCAAGATAATACCTCTGAAGCATCAGGTTCACCAAATTTCAAGGGTGACTTATTTTTAGCCTTCAAAGAATAGGTAATTCTTTAGCTGTTTCAAACTTTCCAAATTTGAAGACCAAAGTATCATCTCAATTCATTTATGAAGCCAAAATGTAACAAAAATAGCCCAAAGAAAACTATAGACCAATTATAAATATCAGTGCAAAAAAAAAAAACTAAGTAAAACATTAACCAAGGTCATCTGCATTAGTACATTAAAAGAAGTTTATGACAACCTGCACAACTTAACAAGACTGTCTCAATACTCAAATTTTTTAAAATGGCAAGTATATAAGTTTGATGCAATGGCATGTACCTATACTCTCAGAACTTGAGAGGCTAAAATTGGAGGGTCCCCATTTTTATAACAAAGGTGAATAACTTTCAAACCATTGATCTCAGGAGTTAAGACCATTCTGGGCAACATAGATTCCATCTCAAAAGAAAAAAGAATCATGAATCAGTGAAGTTTAAATTAATAATTCAGATCATTTGTCAATATGGGAAACTTAATACAAATGCTCATCGACTTAAGATGGGAATATGTCCAAATAAACACATTATAAGTTGAAAATATGAGTTGAAAATTCATTTAATACACCAAAACTAGCAAACAACACAGCTCAACAATACAATGCAAAGTGTCAGTTGTTCAACCTCATGATTTTATGGCTGATTATGAGCTGCGTGGTTCACTACTGCTACCCAGCATCACAAGAAGATATCATACAATATATAATTAGCTTGGGAAAAGATCAAAACTGAACATTTGAAGTATAGTTAATAACAAATGTTGGGGCTGGGGATGTGGCTCAAGTGGTAGCGCGCTTGCCTGGCATGTGTGCTGCCTGGGTTTGATCCTCAGCACCACATACAAAGATGTTGTGTCTGCTGAAAACTAAAACAATAAATATTAAAAAAAAATTCTCTCTCTCTCTCTCTCTCAAAAAATAACAAATGTGAATAACTTTCAAAAACCATTGTAAAGCCCAAAAAATCGAACAATTAAAGAGTCAGGGACTGTTTGACCTAATAATACATCAGTGAGTTATACAAAGCAGGAAAGAAAAACCTAATTATTTTTATATGTATTAAAGTAAAACATTAAGTAAAATTTCAGCATTCATTCCTGTTTGAAAAATTGCTTAGGGCCGGAGATGTTGCTCTTCAGTATAGTGCAAGACTAGGTTCAATTCTAGATAAATATATTGTAAATCTGGAGCCCCTTTTTATTTTTTAAATTTTTTTAGTTGTATGTGGACACAATATCTTATTTATTTTTATGTGATGTTGAGTTTCAAACCCAGTTCCTTTCACATGCAAGGCAAGTGATCTACCACTGAGCCACAATCCTAGCCCTGGAGCCCCTTTTGTACCTAATGGTAAAAACATTTTTAATAATCTTGCAAAGAGATTTAGCCCCACTCTGGAAATGTTGGTCACTGTGGTTAAATGAAAGAATAAAATAATCAGTACCAACAAGGAGAAGATAAGGTTCATATTATTTGCAGATGATAGCATTATATGTCTGGAAAACCCAAGAGAACCAGAAATGGTTAAAATTAAGAACAAAGACCAGTGAGAGAGCTTGTAGCAAAACTAACATACAAGAATCAATTTCTTTTTACCTTAATTATTTTTTAAAATTTATTTATTTTTAAATACACGACAATAGTAGAATGCATTACAATCCTAATTATACATATACTGCACAATTTTTTGTATCTCTCTATATAAAATATGTTCATTATACAAAATACATGTATGAAGATTTGAATTTTGTGCCAACATACCTTATGTACAAACAGAGATGATATGAAAAATTGTGGTATATATGTATATTAAGAATTGTAATGCAAAAAAAGAGTACATGTATAATGGCATAAATTGGTGTGAAGATACTTTACCTTAATTATAACTGGTTATTAGGTATGATGGTAAGAAGATGATCCCTTTATAATAGTAAAATGGCCAAAAATAAATTTAGATATACAAAATCTGTATTAATATGCTTGTGCAACTAGAAGCCTAAAAGAAGATCATGTGCCTTTGTAAGAAATGCCCATCAGGTATTTGTGCTTAGACCATTTCTGTAAACAGGCCTCACGAAAGCCTTATTTTTTTTTAATTTATTTTTTAGTTTTAGGTGGACACAATATCTTTTTTATTTTTATGTGGTGCTGACAATCGAACCCAGTGCCTTATGCATGCTAGGCAAGCATGCTACCACTTGAGCCACATCCCAGCCCTCATGAAAGCCTTATTGCCATTTACATCTGGAAAGGGGAACCAGGTAGCTGAGGGACAGGAACAAAAGGAATATAGCCTCTTCATTTGATATCCTGTTATAGCTTTTGAATTTTATAGTGTGTGTACACATTGCCTTTTTTGTGGTGCTGGGGCTCTAACCCAGGGTCTCATGCATGCTAGACCTACGTCCATAGCACCACATTTTCTGAGGGGGAGTTTTTGAACTCAGGGGCACTCATCCACTGAGCAGCATCCCCAGCCATATATGATTTTCTGTGTCTGGTCTCTTTGACTTAGCATAGTGTTTTTGAAGCTCATTCATGCTGCAGTACTTTGTTTCTTTTTATGACTGAATAACATTCCATGTATAGGTATACCACATGTTGTTTATTCATTCATCCATTGATAGACATTTGGTTGTTTCTATCTTTTGAGTATTGGGAATAATGTTTCTTTGGACATTTGTGTCCAAGTTTTTGTATAGGTTTACATTTTATCTTGGGAATATACCTAGGAGTAGAATTGCTAAGTCATATGGTAATTCTGCCCTTAACAGTTTGAGGATCCAGGTGCAGTGGCACACACTTGTAATCCCAGCAATTTGGGAAGCTGAAGCAGGAGCATCACAAACTCAAAGTTGGCTCTGCACAACTAAGCAACACTCTGTCTCAAAACAAAAAATAGAAAGCTTTGGGCATGTGGGTCAGTGGTTAAGTCCCTCTAGTTTCAATCCCTGGTGCAAAAAAAAAAAAAAAAACAGTTTCAGGGATTGCCAAGCCTTGTTTTGGTTTTTGGTTTGGTTTGGTCATACTGAGGATTAGGTGCTTTACCCTTGAGCTACACCTTCAGCCCTTTTTAATTTTAAATTTTGATACAGGGCCTTGCTAAGTTGGAGGCTGGCCTAAAACTTGTGATCCTCCTACCTCAGCCTTTAGAGTCCCTGGGATTAGGGGCATACATTACTGTGCCTGGATCCTTGTTTTTGTTTTGTTTGGGGGTTTGTTTGTTTGTTTTGTACTGGGGGTTAAACTTGGGCACTTGACCACTGAGCCACAACCGCAGCCCTGTTTTGTATTTTATTTAGAGACAGGGTCTCACTGAGTTGCTTAGTGCCTTGCTTTTGCTGAGGCTAGCTTTGAACTCAAAATCCTCTTGCCTCAGCTTCCCTAGCCACTGGGATTACAGCCGTGCACCACCCAGCTTGGTTTTTTGTTTTTTGTGGTGCTGGGGATTGAACCCAGGACCTTGTGCATGCAAAGCCAAGTACTCTACCAACAGAGTTATATCGCCAGCCTTGTTCAGGGGTTTTTTGTTTGCTTTTGTTTTACCTTATTTTTTAATATAAAAATTCCATATTGTAAAGATGCCAGTTCTCCCCTAAATTAATTTATAAATTCAGTTCAATTTCAAACTATATCCTAATGGAATTTTTTATTATTGGTGTCATGATTCTAAAGTTGATATTTTATAGCTTGCAATTAGTTTGCAATTAGTATTATCAGTTTTATAATTAAAAAGCAACAGAGGCATCCACATTTTAGAAAATAAATTTAAAATTTTTAATGAATTATCTGAATGGGACAATAAATGTAGTTAATTCAGATATTTCAAATAAAATGCCATCTGTGAATTTTTAGACAGTAAACTAATTAATGTAGCAAAGTTAATTGAAGAATGAAGTAAAAAACTACAATGTCAGAATCTTCCTGTTGAGTTGTGGAGTGTTTTCCTATACAGCAAGTGGGGCTTAAGAGTATGTGAAATAAAAAGAGATTATTTAATTTCTTCATCAAGATAACAATTTAATTCTATAAAATTGTGCCTGCCTTCTAAGTGCATTCCAAGAAATCTTGCCACTTGACTTTCTTCTAGGTAGCTACTCGAAAAGCATGTGGTTTGGCTCTAGCTAAGCTGGGCCATGCAAACAACAGAGTCATTGTGCTGGATGGTGACACCAAGAACTCCACCTTCTCTGAGATATTCAAGAAAGAACACCCTGAACGATTCATCGAGTGTTTTATTGCTGAGCAAAACATGGTGAGTGTGCTGTGCCACCCTCTTGGGGCTTCTCATTGACCATCAGTGGCCCACTGGACACAGAAGATCCACCCTGCATTACTGTTTCTCTTTCCATTTATAAAAGCTACAGACTGGAGACACAGTCCCCCGAGAAATAGGAGGCAAGTAGCCAGATATAGTTAAGAGGTGGCCTCCAGGACTGCTAAGAGAGGCATGGTAGATTGCCCAGCACCCTCTGGACATCCTGTCCAGGTAGGTAGACAGCAGCAGTTCAAGCACACCTAGCCTAAAGCATCTTCAGCTTCCTATTATCTTTTTCTATTCAGGCTAGCCCTAATAATTAGGCAATCCTTTAGCTACTCAGAGGCAAATACATTGAAGTGCCAACAAGAATGTGGTTTCTCCCTTCCTACTGGGGCCCAGGGCCTTATAAAATCATGCTTTAAGAATTAGTTGCTGCTGGGCATGGTGGCACAGGCCTGTAATCCCAATGGCTCAAGAGACTGAAGCAGGAGCATCACAAGTTCAAAGCCAGCCTCAGCAACTTAAAGAGGCCCTAAAAAAGAAATTTGGTGAGATCCTATCTCAAAATAAAATATAAAAAGGGCTGTGGCTTAAAAGTTAAGCATCCCTGGGTTCAGTCCCCGGTACAGGGGGGAGGAAAAAAAGGAGTTTCCAGCATTTAAAAATCAGAATATTTTTATATAAACTCTAACTCTCTAGAGTCTTTTCACAAATGGAAGAGCTCCCACCATGGGCTGGTGTGCCTCCCTGATGCCATTTGGCTGGAGCCAAGCAGGAGTCCTAGCATTCACAATCAGCTTTTCATGGTCCTCATGCTTTTTTGGCCTACTCATTCCTTTACAGTCATTCCCTGGCCCTATCAGTGCCAGAGTTCAAGCATCTCTGTTTAGTAAATAAAGTCATCACAATTGTAAGAATATGTATATTTGTATGGGTCTCATTAAGTTGTTTTCATTTTGAATGAAAAAAATATTGTCCTTAATTTTCTGTGTCAAACCTCCTGTCAAAAAGATTGTCCCTGCCTCATTGATTCCTTCAGCTAATCACTGTGTTCTGTGCCTAATGATACAAACTCACAGTTGGGAGAAAACAGAAAAGAGGAGGCCAGAGGTAGTATTTAGTACCATGATGTGGTTATGTTGAGAGTGAGGGTTGATCAGGGACAGCCTCTCAAGAGGTGACATTCAAGCTGGAACTCAGGTGACAAGGAATCAGTTGTGTACAGATGCAAGGGATAACATTCCCAGCAGAGGGTCTGGCTAGATAGATGTGAGACAGGCCAAAGTCTGAAATGCTTAAGGAATGGAGGGAAGGCCAGAGTGGCATTGTGAGCATAGAAGGAAATTGTCTCAGATTTGGTCTTCAAGGACCAAATCATAGGGTATTTTCAGCCACTTTCAGCAACCCTGGTTTTCTTGCAGTTTTCTGGGAAGCCATAGGAAAGCTTAAGCAGAAAAGGGACAGGGTGTGTTTTTCAAGACTGTGCAACGTGATGGAGAGGTTGTTGGAGGTAAGGGTGGGGAAGAAACTGGAACATGGCTGTGTAATAGCTGTGGTCCTCATGGGAGAGAAGTGGACTCATGAGCCTTCCCTGACGAGATCAGCAGCATGCAAGAGGCCAGGAGTTCCTAGGAGAGAGTGGTGTCACCTCTTGAGATGGACAAGACTGGGTGAGGAGGGGATAGGAGCTCTCTTTGGGCCCTAGAGGTGGGGGCAGAAAGCGGTATCTTCAGACATGTTTGCTCTGTAGTCACTGAATGCACTTTCTTTTTTTAATTTTTTTTTAAATAAATGACAGTACAATGCATTACAATTCATATTACACATACAGAGCACAATTTTTCATACCTCTGGTTGTATATGAAGTATGTTTACACCAATTCATGTCTTCATACATGTACTTTGGATAATAATGATCATCACATTCCACCATCATTAATAATCCCATGCCCCCTCCCTTCCCCTCCCACTCCTCTGCCCTATGTAGAGTTCATCTATTGCTCCTATGCTCCCCCTCCCTACCCTACTATGAGTCAGTCTCTTTATATCAGAAAACACGGAGCATTTTTTTTTGATTGGCTAACTTCACTTAGCATTATCTTCTCCAACTCCATCCATTTACCTGCAAATGCCATGATTTTATTCTCTTTTATTGCTGAGTAATATTCTATTGTATATATATATGGCACATTTGCTTTATCCATTCATCTACTGAAGGGCATCTAGGTTGGCTCCACAGTTTAGCTATTGTGAATTATGCTGCTATAAACGTTGATGTGGCTGTGACCCTGTGGTATGCTGTTTTAAGTCCTTTGGGTATTGTGTCAGATGGTAGTTCCATTCCCAGTTTTCCAAGGAATTTTTATACTGCTTTCCAGATTGACTGCACCCATTTGCAGTCCCACCAGCAGTGTGTGAATGTGCCTTTTTCTCCACATCCTCGCCTACACTTATTGTTGTTTGTCTCCATAATAGCTGCCATTCTGACAGGAGTGAGATGATATCTTAAAGTAGCTTTGATTTGCATTTCTCTAATTGCTAGAGATGATGAATGATGAACACTTTTTCATATATTTGCTGATTGATTGTGTATCATCTTCTGAGAAGTGTCTGTTCAGGTCCTTGGTCCATTTATTGATTGGGTTATTTGTTATTTTGGTGCTTAGCTTTTTGAGTTCTTTATATACTCTAGAGATTAGAGCTCTATCTGATGTGTGAGGGGTAAAAAATTTGCTCCCAAGATGTAGGCTCTCTATTCACCTCATAGATTGTTTCTTTTGCTGAGAAGAAACTTTTTAGTTTGAATCCATCCCATTTATTGATTCTTGGTTTTAATTCTTGTGCTACAAGAGATTTATTAAGGAAGTTGAGGCCTAGTCCCACATGGTGGAGATTAGGGCCTAATTTTTCTTCTGTTAGACACAGAGTCTCTGGTTTAATTCCTAGGTCCTTGATCCACTTTGAGTTTTGTGCATGGTGAGAGCTAGGAATTTAATTTCATATTGTTGCATACGGATTTCCAGTTTTCCCAGCACCATTTGTTGAGGAGGCTATCTTTTCTTCAGTGCATGTTTTTGGCACCTTTGTCTAATATAAGATAATTTTAATTTTGTAGGTTAGTCTCTGTCCTCTATTCTATACCACTGGTCTATCAGTGTGGTTTGGTGCCAATACACTGAATGCATTTTTCTAAGCTACATATCCCTCTGTCAAGTTTTAAAGTTAATATCTGATTTTTTTTTTTTTTTGGTACCAGGAATCAGTCCCAGGAATGCTTAACCACTGAATCACATACCCAGCCTTTTTATATTTTATTTTGATACAGGGCCTCACTATTTTACATAGGGTCTCAATAAATTGCTGAGGGTGGCTTTGAACTTGTGATCCTCCTGCCATAGCCTTCCAAGTCACTGGGATTACAAGTGTGCCCACCCTGAATTTTTTTTAATATTTATTTTTTAGTTTTAGGTGGACACAATACCTTTATTTTATTTTTATGTGGTGCTGAGGATTTAACTCAGTGTCTCATGCATGCTAGGTGAGCACTCTTACCACTGAGCCACAACCCCAGCCACCTGAATTTTTTTTTTTCTTTTGAGATGGGGTTTCACTAGGTTCACAGGCTAGCCTTGAATTCCCCGGGCTCAAGTGATTCTCCTGCCACCGTCTCCCAACTAGATGGATCTGCGAGCATAACACAACTGTGTCTGGCCTAACATCTGAATTTTTTAAAATATTTTTTTTAGTTGTAGTTGGACACAATACCTTTATTTTATTTATTTATTTGTATATGGTGCTGAGGATCCAACCCAGAACCTTGTACATGCTAGGCAAGTGTTCTGCTGCTAAGCCACAACCCCAGCCCTAACATCTGAATTTTTAATCATAAATTAAATAGTTGGAAATTATATAATTGTCTGTTTATTAAAATTTGTGATATTTCAGTAGTCAAGTTATCCAGTTAAAGGTTACTCCAAGATATTTTTCTTTAGAAATTAAATCACTTTTTCTACTTGAATTTTTATTTGCATTACTTTCCCCCGATATCTTTATTCCTAAAAGCCTTTTATTTTTAAAAATATTTTTTTAGTTGTAGATGGACACAATATCTGTATTTATTATTTATTTTTACGTGGTGCTGGGGATTGAACCCAGTGCCTCACACATGCGAGGCAGGCACTCTACCATTGAGCTACAACCCCAGCCCAAAAGCCTTTTATTGATTGTCTTGTTCTCTGGAACAAAAATACAGATTGATAGCTTTTTAAAATTCTTCTTTTATGGGGCTGGGGATGTGGCTCAAGCGGTAGCGCGCTTGCCTGGCATGCGTGCGGCCCGGGTTCGATCCTCAGCACCACATACCAACAAAGATGTTGTGTCCACCGAGAACTAAAAAAATAAATAAATATTTAAAAAAAATTCTCTCTCCTCTCTCACTCTCTCTTAAAAAAAATTCTTCTTTTATGAATAGGCCTCTAAGCATTAGAATTTTTTCTTATGGATTGAGTTATAGTTGTTACTATTTGTTAATATGCCAGTGGATAAATATAATTGAATAAGACTTAGAAGATATTCTATTAACTTTTTTTTATTTTAATCATGTGAGTGCTAAGAACCCTTATTCACATAAACAAATTTGATTAGGAATGTCATTCAGTTCCTTCTCCATTACAAACCAAAAAAAAATCACATAATGATCTTTCATTTAAAGTTGTTTGTAGCCAGTCCCAGTGATACACAACTGTAATCCCAACTACTTGGAAAACTGAGACAGGAATGTCACCAGTCCAGTTCCAGGCCAATCTGGATAAGATAGTGAGACCCTGTCTCAAAAAAGTTGTTTGTAAAAATTATTTGTATAGTTGATAGTTCCATTGCGATCTCATTCTGTTTTGTTAAAAAGAATTGAAAACCACTTGACTTGTGAAAGGATTTGTCATCTGATTATTTACATTCTTTGCTTTATTAGTGCCAGCATAATTATTTCCAAGTATCCTCTTTAATTCAGTTGGAGGTTTAATACTCCAAGTGTTGCTCTCTATAAGATTGAAGTGGGTGAGAACATGCCTTTTGGGGGTTAGGTTGTTGGTAGGTGATTTTTAGAGAGACAGTATAAAAGGAGCCACCAGCTGTTTCTCTAGCAGATGAATGTAACCCAGTTGCTACACAGTCAAAGATCTTGCTTGCCTGCCTTTGAAACCAGCTACAGTGACACCCACCTTGGTAAGTCCTTATTTACTTCTGGAGATATTTGTATTCCAATTTGAAGTCTACTGGGATACATGAGCCTGGACTTGCAGAGACAGTAAGGAATAAATTAGGGGTTGTTAAAATGTGCGTATCAGAGTAACAAGAGGTGCACAGTCCAATGAAGCAGCAGGACTGGTCCCATTACAACCTCACGGAAACCTCCAGCAGAACATGCTTTGAGAAAAGAAGGGTGACTTCTTGAGCCAAATGCTTCTGAGAGGCCAAGTGAGATGCCAGCTGAGGTCAGGAGACCACTCACATTTGGCAGCCTCAAGGTCACTTATGGGGCTGGCAACCTAGATGAAGTAGGCTATGGAGAAAATGGGAGATGAGACAGTGGGGACAATAACAATAGATGACTTTCTATGAAGTTTTCTGTGAAGTACTTAGATGTGGGACAGTCTCTGGAGGGAGGATAAGACAGAATAGGAGAGTGGCAATGGAAGGTACTGGCGGGTATTGACTGGCAATAAGATGATACAAGAGAAAAGGAAAATCGGATTGAATGGCATGGGGGGATCATTGTATACTTGGAGACACCATGTTGGAGACACTTGAGAATGCAAGAGAAGAAAGGGATCTAGGATAACCAGTAGGCAGGCCCTTCTGAAGGAGAGGTAGGACCATGACACTGGGTGAGCCAGGTGGGAAGGGATGGGGCAGATGTGAAACACTTCATCTCTTCATTTCTCATTCCTCAGAAGGTATCAAGATAAGAGTCCCATAAGAGCATGAAAAGCAGGAAATGAGGGTACAAAAGGTTTGAGAAAGAAGAGAACAGAAAAGAAACATGCTAGGACTGCAGCGCAGTCTTAAATATCCAGAATAGGAGTTATCATAGGGACTTTGCTATCTAAATTAGGTGGGAAAAGGGTCCAGGGATGTTCTAATTCATGTTCTCTGTGTTGCAGGTGAGCGTGGCACTGGGCTGTGCCACCCGTGGTCGGACCATTGCTTTTGCTAGCACTTTTGCTGCCTTTTTGACCCGAGCATTTGATCAGATCCGCATGGGAGCCATCGCTCAAATCAACATCAACCTTATTGGTTCTCACTGTGGGGTGTCCGTTGGTATGAGTTCTGAATGCCATTATTTTGATAGCTTTCTTCTTCCTTTTCAGAGAAATCTTAGCACATGATTGCTTAAATCTTGCATTCTTTTATGGTTCCCTGAAGTTTGACTCTTCGGGACTTGTTATTTGTTTGGTTTGGTTTGGGTTTTGGTGCTGAGGATTGAACCCAGGAATACTTTACTGCTGAGCTACATCCCTAGCCCTTTTTATTTTTTATTTTGAGACAGGTCTCACTACATTGTTCAGGCTGGCCTCCAATTTGTGATCCTTCTACCTTAGCCTCTGGAGTTACTAGGATAACAGGCATTTGCCACCAGGCCCAACTCAGGACTTCTTTTTTGAAAACTCTATTGTGCAGGCTGGGGTTTTGGCTCAGTGGTAGAGCGCTTGCCTCACATGTGTGAAGCCCTGGATTCGATCCCCAGCACCACATAAAAATAAGTAAATTAAATAAAGGTATCCTGTCCATCCTCAACTAAAAAAATTTTAAGGGGCTGGGGATGTGGCTCAAGCGGTAGCATGCTCGCCTGGCATGCGTGCGGCCCAGGTTCGATCCTCAGCACCACATACAAACAAAGATGTTGTGTCCGCCGAAAACTAAAAGAAATAAATATTAAAATTCTCTCTCTCTCTCTCTCTCTCTCTCTCTCTCTCTCTCTCTCTCAAAAAAATTCTCTCTCTCTCTTAAAAAAAATTTTAAAGCTCTATTGTGCTTTAAATGCTTCGAATAGTTAGGTAAACTTTGAGGCGAATCTCTTGGTGTTACTGTAAAATGCTCATTCTCAGTCATTGAGAAATAAGTATCCTGAGGCCTCTTGGATGTCTTACTGCATATAAATAAGGACAGCACAGAGTCCCAGAATTCTTTTCTGCACTTTGCCTGGTCACCATCTTTACTGGGATGAGAAATGTGGGTAGAGGAAAGAGAAGAAGATTCTGTCTGGATACCACTCAGATGGAAGTGGGGCTGAGATCACCAAAGTACCTTTGTGCTTTGGGCAGTGGGAGCCCTTAAGGAATAAAAGGCAGGGAAATAGACTGATGGAAATCATTTCTGGAGCAATAACCTTCCATGGGGGAACAGAAGGACACAGCAGGAAGTAGGGAAGCCCACAAGAGGGTTGAAATAGGGTGGGAGTTAGCAGTAGGGTGGAAAACCAAGGGTGAACCTGAGAGAGCCTGGAGAAAAAAGAAAACATTCCCAACAGATGGAAGGGTCTGCAGCTGTATGAAAATCTGAAAGCAAGTCTCACTTGGGAGAGGGCAGGGAGTCATGTTCATGAATGGTGGAAATGATGGAAAGATGATTCACCTGACCTGCTTGGTGGGACAGGTCATCTAGGCAGATTTAATGCTTACATTTGCTGCTATAATGCTGAAGAAGCACACTGGGGAGCCATCTAAGTAACTCCCTAGGTTGGTTAGATTGGATTAAGAAGGCTCTGGATAGAGCTAGGAGTCACAGCTGGGCAGGTGGTTGCAGGTGCAGATACTTGTCCAGGGAGGGAGCAGAGAACCAAAGCTGCTGAGGCACAGCAGCATTGAAAGGTAGGCAGGGCTAGAGGCCTGGAAGAGAGTCCTAGAGTCTTTTCTCCCAGGCTTGGGTTCTGTGTAAGTTTGAAAATCAAGTCAGCTACAGGGAAAAGTGGCTCTTAAGTCCAACCCAGAGAGGATCTGGACTTCTGGGGGTAGGCCATTGTCCCAGGCAAGGCAGTGTGCACAGTGGTGTCCTCTTCCTTGCTGGGAAGAAATAGACTGAAACTTCATACATTGCAGTTTCTCTTTCAATGGAATTTCTGACCAGGAACTGTTTCCAAATACATTCTAAGGTACACTAAGTTGTAATAGCACCCCGAGGTGTCCCCAAAGGTGTGTGACGTTCACCTACTTGGAAAGCCTAGAGAAATGAGTCAGATACTCCAATCCACAAAACCCAGTGTCTTAAGGAGGAGAAGGTAGAAGAGCAGAGAAGGAGGGGCAAAACGTGAGGGGACCTTCCTAAGTAGAATAGGAATGATTAGAGACTCAGGCCAATTCAGGCCACCAAGACTCAGGGAAGAGAGCATCATGTCAACTTAGACAGTATTAGTATCAAGTAACAGAGATCAGTCATTCTGAAAGGTCAATTGGGAGCCTAACCCAACTTGATTCATCTAGATCTCAAGGGAGATAGACATGTGAAAGCTCAGTATAAATTATAATGAGTTACAGCAATATCAAAGTTGGACCATTTTGGTGGGCTCTGCAATTGTTTGGGGCACCCTGTGGCAATAAGAATTGTTCCTTCTCAAGAGCAGGTAAGCAGGCAGAGGGTAGCTTATTGGAGGTGTTGTGCTCATATTTTTGTTGGGCTATGGTTTTCTCAGGTGAAGATGGCCCTTCCCAGATGGCCCTGGAAGATCTGGCTATGTTCCGAGCAGTTCCCAACTGCACTATTTTTTATCCAAGTGATGCTGTCTCCACGGAACATGCTATTTATTTAGCAGCCAATACCAAGGTATGTTTAATGAGATACTGGTTGAGACAGAAAATGCTCTAAGGGGCTGGGGATATAGCTTATTTGGTAGAGCGCTTGCCTTACATGCACCAGGCCCTGGGTTCAATCCCCAGCACCAGAAAAAAAAAAAGCTCTGCTCCAAGTTTGGTATTGATGGGATTTTCCCCCTTTTTCATGTCTCTAAGGGGCAACCTCTACTCTCATTTCCACCACAGCCTTGTTTTGCCTCTTGTGAACTTTCTAGAAATGGAATCAGATAACAAGTATGAAATCATAAAACAATCTCCAAGATATAGTAAATAGGGGCTGAGGATGTAGCTCAGTGGTGATAGTATTATTTTTTAAGTATGATCTTTACAGCAACAGGTAATTATGTGCACAGACACACTGGCATTATAACAGATTCAAACCATATGAAAGGGGCTGGGGTTGTGGTTTAGTGGTAGAGCACTTGTCTGGCACATGTGAGGCACTGGGTTCGATCCTCAATACCACATAAAAATAAATAAAGAACTTTAAAAAATTATATGAAAGGATGCCGAACAGAGCTTGTCTGCCTATCCGAGTCAGGGCTAAGGGCAAGAAATGGGAAGCACTTTGGGTATTCTAAATGGGTAAGAGGTTTAACAAAGCATGCTTATGAAATCATAGGAGTGGGATCCAGGTGGCGTCCCAAACTGTGGAGTATTCACCCACCAGTGTAGCTGCCACTCTGAGGCCACTGCTAGGCCTATGGGACTTAGGTATACCCAAGCTGGGTACAGTGGTGCACATCTGTAGTTCCATTATAGTTCTACTCAAGACCTGGAGTGGGAGGATCCCTTGAGTTTGAGACCAGCCTAGGAAACGGCAAGACCCTGACTCAAAACATCAAAAACAAGGCACACCCAGTTGCCTCAGCCAGGGATAAAGAAGCCACTGCTTCTGCCACCACTGCCCTCTTAAAATCTAGAAAACTAGAGAGTGGACAATAGGTACTAGTGCAGACAAACCCCAGGATGCCCAGCTCTGGCTCACTGTTGGAAACACCTCAGAAAGCCACATATGCTCCCCTTGGGAGGTCTTGTACAATAACATTAGATGGTAGAGTTAAATTCCTGTCTAGACCCTACTTGTAAGGGAGCTTAGGGAATATAAGTATTTTTCCAACCTTTCCATGATGTTTACCAGACTCCCTCAGCACCTCTGGCCCTGTACCTCACCTATGCCTCTGCACAGGTAACATTGGCACACTCAGGACAGAGTGCATGAATTTCCTTTCTGAACATTCACAACACATATGCATAGACATTTCTATGATTTTTTTGAAGTGGGCTCACATCATACATATTATTCTGGACTTACTTTTTTACTTGTTTTGGGTTGTGGAATTTTTATTGTTTTGTTGTTATTGTTATTGTTGTTGTTTGTTTGTTTTGGGGTTTTGGTTTTCTTAGTGTTGAATGGAATCCAAGGCCTTGCACATGCTAGGCAAGTGCGCTACCACTGAGCTACATCCTCAGCCCCTATTTACTATATCTTGGAGATTGTTTTATGATTTCATACTTGTTATCTGATTCCATTTCTAGAAAGTTCACAAGAGGCAAAACAAGGCTGTGGTGGAAATGAGAGTAGAGGTTGCCCCTCAGGATGAGGGGAATGACTGGAAGGAGACATGAAAGAACTCTGAGCTGATGGACATGCTGGGTGCTAGTTACATGGTGTGTGCCCTTTGCCAAGGTTCAAGGGGGCTACACTTAGCATTTGTGCATTTTTCCTCTAGCTAGGTTATATCTCAAGACACACAAAATAAAGCTGCTTTATAACATGAATGAATGAAAGCAAAGTTTTTTTTAATATTTATTTTTTAGTTTTAGGTGGACACAACATCTTTATTTTCTTTTATGTGGTGCTGAGGATTGAACCCAGTGCCTCATGCATGCCAGACGAGCGCTACCACTTGAGCCACATCCCAAGCCCAACAAAAGCATTGTTTTGCTTTCCCCAACCCATGCGGGCAGCTGAACTTAAAGTCGCTCATGTAAATTTCCAGGGACACCAAATAAAACACAGACACACACTTTACCTTTCAACAAGCTTCAGGACAGCTTCTCCGCTCGTGGCCTCAAGTTTCCCAACTGGGAGAGCAAGAGAAAGTCACCAGGGGCTGGTGAGAGAGAGCAAGCACGTTCGGAAGTGGGCTTTTATTGGGGGACCCTTAGTCTTAGAAAGTTCTATCCAAAAAAGGCAAGAAGGGGCAGGGTTACAAGGGATAGGTGAGTGTAATTTAACCCAAGGGGTGACACCTACATCTGAAGACATGCCTTCGACTTCCTGAGCTGGGACAATGCCCAAGTTATCACAAAATGTAGTAATTGGTTGGAGCCTCTTGCTTCAGAGTGGAAGGCATGGGTCATTCAGAGTGGCTCCCCATAATGTTTCCTGGCTGATGTTTTAGTTTATAATGCATCATTTATATATTAATGTAAGTTAGCAAATACTTTAACTAGACATTTGAGGTTTTATTATGCTCCTAAATGTTTATGTATGCAAGTTGATAGTAAAGCTCTATTTACACATTTTATTGGGAAAAGGTGAGTCATTTTACATTCATACGTTTAAGGTCTTTCTAACAATGAAGTATTACAAGCTATATTGTGGCAAAACTTAATTTTTAACATTGCATTCTGGGCTTTCTAGTCAACATGAATTAGTGCCTCTGTCCCGAGTTTATGTTTGGTGGAGACAGAACAAGTCAATGAGAATTTGGGAAATCTTTTCTAAGTTAATAAAAGGGACAGTTTGGAATGCTTGTCACTAAGGGCATCTGCCAGGGTCCCACTTGGGCTATTGCCTGGCCCAGTAGCACAATCCAGTTCACTGGTGTTTGTACATGTTTGTCCCTTGCTTCAAAATGTATGTGTTTGATTGTTAGTAGACACTCAGTCTTCCTCTTTCCCACTTCCTGATGGTTTATGGGAATTTATAGCTTGATTTTATAAATTATGTTTCTGGATTGCATTATGCCATAGGGAATGTGTTTCATTCGAACCAGCCGGCCAGAAACTGCAGTTCTTTATACCCCTCAAGAAACCTTTAAGATTGGACAGGCTAAGGTAAGGCTCAAGTTATCCAGTATCGTATTTATGTATTTATGTAAAGAGAACTGTTATAAACCTTGCCCTAGGCATCCTCACAAACAATAATTTTTTTCTTTTTCTTTTGTTTTTAAAAAGTCAATTGTGACGGGGCTAAGGTTGTGACTCAGTGGTAGAGCACTCACCTAGCATGTGTGAGGACCTGCGTTCGATCCTAAGCACCACGTAAAAATAAATAAATAAAATGAAGGTATTATGTCCAACTACAACTGAATTTTTTTTTTTAAAGTCACTCGTGACCTTTGCCTGATTTTCCTTAGGAAGGAGCCTTCTGACAGTTTAGTTTGACCTGCACTTTTCTCTTTTCCAAATGTAGTCTTTTTGTTGAACTCTTATAACAACTCAAAGGCACTTGAGTTTGTTGACTGTAATTTATCACAGCCTCAAATTAAACAAAATCAAGAAAAACCAGTTCAAATGAGTAATATATATCTGCTAGGTTCAGATTTTATAGATCTAAGGCCAGGTTTGAAAAAAAAAAAATGAACCATTTTGCTGGGGGAGATTCTTTGACCCTGTGGTTTATTTTGTGCATGTAATATAGCTTTATCTGTAGGCCTCATGATTAAAGCTTGACATTACTGGGCACTTTGCATAAAATCCTTGGGAAACTCAGATTATCAGCCCTTATTGTAGATGAGGATCAGAGAAAGTAAGCACCTTGCCCAAGGCTTCACAGGTCCTGAGCACCAGACCAGGATTCTGGCCCAAGCGTGAGCTCAGCCGCTCTGGGCCTCTCCACCAAATTGTCCACTTCCTGCTGTTCCTACCTGTCCAAGCTGCATATGGGGAAAATTAGAAAAGAGTGTGGAGAAAGTTTGTGACTCTACTTACTACCTACAGAGTATTATGGGCATTTTGGCATGTTTCCTTCCTGCTTTCTTCCTAGGCATATGTATATATTTTACACAATTGAGATCATACTTTAGTAGAGTACACAATTTAAAATGCCATTGCTCTCTCTCCTTTTTTTTCCATTTAGAGATACTGGGGATTGGACTCGGGCAGTCACCCACTGAGCCACATCCCCAGCCCTATTTTGTATTTTATTTAGAGACATGGTCTCACTGAGTTGCTTAGGGCCTTGCCATTGCTGGGGCTGGCTTTGAACTCATGATCCTCCTGCCTCAGCCTCTTGAGCCACTGGGATTATAGGTGTACACCACTGCACCCAGCTGAAGGATCTTTCTTATATCTCTTTTGTCTTTTTTTTTTTCCTAAAATTTTCTTGGTCCTGAGAAAAAGAAATAAATTTTCTAATGGTGAAGGATGAAACTTTAAAGTGTGTATGTATATGGTAACATGCATGGGCATGGGTAATTAAATGGTTGGGTTTTGCAAAGTGGACATAGATGTGTATGTACATATGTATATATGTGGTTTGGGCTAGGGGTACTGGTGATCAAACCCAGGGCCTGTACATGCTAGGCATTAAAGAATCATTTTATTTATGCATTATATAAGAACTTAATAATTTGTATTGTAAGTCAAGAGAAGACAAATTTGCAAAAAAAAAAAGAGTATGTCAGGATTTTAAATGCATCTGATTCAGCCTTTTTTCTAGTGAATTATTAAGGAGTGAAATTATTAGCATTGGGGAATAGCAGTGTAGCAGAGTGCCCTCTGATTTGAGATGTGCTTTATTATTTATTTATTTATTACATACATGACAATAGTGGAATGCATTGCATTCATAATTAGATGTAGTAACCACAGTACTTTGTTTTGTTGGTGCTATACCAGGTTGTCCGCCAAAGTGTCAATGACAAAGTCACGGTTATTGGAGCTGGAATTACTCTGCATGAAGCCTTAGTGGCTGCTGATGATCTCTCTAAACAAGGTCTGTTGGTTGTTTCTGAACATTGAAGTTCATCCTTGGAAGAGGCAGGACTTTGCCTACCTCATGTGCCCCAACAGGTTTATTTTTGTGCCTGCATATTCTGTATTCTAAGTCTGCTTCTTACATCAAGCTGGTATTACTTTCTTCAGATATTTTTATCCGTGTCATTGATCTGTTTACCATTAAACCCCTGGATGTTGCCACCATCATTTCCAATGCAAGAGCCACAGGCGGCCGGATTATCACAGTGGAGGATCACTACCCAGAAGGTGTGTGCAGGCATCATGAATGTGTTTGAAAGTTTATTTTGGCAATAAGTGTTTTTTGTTTCCTTGATTGGAGATGTTCCATGCTCTTGGGTATCAGTACCCATCTACTACTCACCCAAAGATAACACTTTTTTTTATAGTTCTGGGATTGAACCCAAGGCCTCACACATACTAGACATGCATTCTATCTCTGATCCATATCCCTAGTTCACAATATACCTTTATTATTGTTCTTTGCAAGTGTATTAATGTAGGGATCTTCTCACCCAGCCCATAATGCACTTGTGTGTCCCCAGCACACTGTCCAGTCACCAAGGTGGGTTGTTGGCAACACAGAGGAGTGGCTGACTCAGTACTGAACAGGGAGCAGTCACAGAAAGCTTTATTTACAGTTTCTTTTGAGTTTTGAATGATTAGTAGTTTACTTGCCATCTCCCAAAATAGTACCATTCAAAGAATAAAGCAAATGCAGGAAAAGAGCATGTGGTAGGGAGGGAGAGAGGGCTGAGTAACACTTGGACTTGAGAAGGTTAACCCACATGATGTGATCTGATGAGGAGCTTCATATGTTCTCATGATGGCTCCCAGGACCACATCCTGATGGATGATTTTCTGGAAGCACTCCCTGCATGTGGCACCCAGTTGCCCTCCTGGTTGAGGTTTATCACAGGAGAAGGGCATGTGGTGGGTTCCACTAGTATAGGAACCTTGGTTGAAGACTGGAGAAGTCTACCTCACTCCCTGCCTGAGACAGCTCTATCTGCACAGGTATGCCTCTTAGAGACTCAGAGCCCTGCATTTCTATTGAGGGCTGCTGACATTGACACCCTCTGCCAGGCACATAACAAATTTCCAATTCCTTGCAGAAAAGTGGGTGCTTGCTTAGTCCATGTTGTTCTTACAAATAGTCCAGACAGAGGGACCACTGCTATCAGCAGAGAAATCATCCCAGCAGTGCAAGCTGCTTGCACCAGCTGAGGGCCAATCTTGCAAGCTAATAGCCTCAGACCTGCTTGTCTCCACAATGAACCTGCACAGTTCATTGGTTCATCTTAGTGGTTTTCACATCCTTCACAGTTTTGAGAATCTGCTCCATAGTCCCTCCCACATCCATGGAGCCTAAGTTGAGAGTAGACCCTGTTATATGTGGGGGTGGGAGCAAACTGGAGTATTGGAATTTAAGATGAGAACTCCTTAGGCCAGTTGGAGAAGACTATGTGATTCAGTGACCAGGGAAAATATTTCCCCATGGGAGCCAGCAGGTTCAAGGGTCTGTATATTTTGTAGCTTTAAGGCTCACTAGCTACCTCCAGAAAAGTTCCTAATATCTCTTGCTTACCCAGGTGGCATTGGGGAAGCTGTCTCTGCAGCTGTCTCCATGGAGCCTGACATCCTGGTTCATCAGCTGGCAGTGATGGGAGTGCCTCGGAGCGGGAGACCCAGCGAGCTGCTGGATACATTTGGAATCAGTGCCAGACACATCATTGTGGCTGTGAAATGCATGTTGATGAACTAAAATAGCTGTTGATTCTGTCTTAGAAGACTGGCCTCTGTACCTTATATTTAGGCTTGTTCTAAAACCATTGTTGAAACTCTTGACCTTTGCTCTCCTTAAAGCCAGCTAACACCTTTCTTCATTCCTAATTCACAAATCCCAGTTAACTACTTTCCTTTTAAACAATGAGTATATATACACATGTGCTCCTTTTTGAATCATTAAAGTGGATTATAAATTTTAAGTGAAAAGAAATAGCAACCATCTGATATTAAGTTTCCTACACATAAATAGGTGAGGATCACTGTAGAAGTGACAGTTTCTTAAATGTATTTCCCTCATAAGAGAACAAAATGTGCATTGAATTGTAGACCACAGTAGCCCTGGTTTCATATACTGCCATTCCCAGTTTGAGATTCCATGTGCTGCCTTCTTACCTGCAGTTTCCTGGGTAATATGTGACTTCAGCTGCACCAGAGTTTCCTCTGTTGTTTGCCTTCATCTCCCCACCACAATTCAGAGGCTGTCGAGCAGCAGCCAAAGCTGTTAGGATGTCCTGTGCTGCTTGTGGTGACTGTTCTGTGAAAACATGAGGGCACAGCTAGACCTGGTCCCTATACTGTTCAAGTCGTTGTTAATAAAGCATTTCAAAAGCAGCTGCTTTATTCTGTTTGCGCCTTCCATGAGATTTGATTTCTCCTTGAATAAGAGAGGTCCTAAATATGAGAGGAGCTTCTGTCTAAAACAGATGGAGAGAGCCCTAGCCCCAAGAATAAACATGGAAAAGGATAATAAGCTAGCCTGCAGAATCCTCACTAGAGAATCATGTATGGCTTGAAAATTCACCCCTGAGCCAACTCATTCCCAGTAGCCAGAACACAAGAAAGGTACCAGCCAGATAAAGATGGGCCTGAGTTTTAAAATCATACCAGGTGTGCCTGGTATATCATATTCCTTATTTTTATTACCACCATTAAGTGGTCATCAGGGATTTTTGGAGTCTTGACTGTTGTGCCCAAGGAATTATTTTAGCATGAGCTGTAGAGACCAGCCTAGGAGTTGGAGTCCTCAAGGCCTACTCATTTTACTCCTGCCCTTCTGTACCCCTGAGCTAGTTTCCTGGCCTGTAAAATGAGTATAGTTATTCTACTCACTTCATAAGATTTCAATATTATTTTATAAAGGTAATATGATAGAGGATGATTATAGAAAATTGATAAAATGCAAATGATCAATTTTTTTTACATCACATTTGTCACCATCTCAGGGTAATTGTTTCTCATGCTCCATGCAGAAACATATATGATTGATTCTGTCTTAGAAGACTGTGTACAGTTCAGTGCACAGCCACAGCAAGTTAATTTTAAAACATTTTATTGCCCACCCCCCTCCAAAGAAACACTACCCTTTCTTACTTTCCATGTAGCCGGGCGTGATGGTGCATGCCTGTAATGCCAGCAGCTTGAGAGCTGAGTCGGGAGGATCGTAAGTTCAAAGTCAGCCTCAGCAACTTAACAAGACCCTATCTCAAGAAAGGGGCAGGGGCTGGGGATGTGACTCAGTGGATAAGTGCCCCTGAGTTCAATCCCCAGTAAAAAAAATATTTGGGCTGGGGATGTGACTCAGTGGTAGAGTGTTTGCCTGGAAAGCATGAAGCCCTAGGTTCAGTTTCTAGCCCCACAAAAAATGTCTTCATGTACCTTCCCAGTCTCTGGCAACCACTGATCTACTGTTTATGAATTTACCAATTTTGGATATTTCATAAGAATGGAATCATACAGTATGAGGGTTTTTTTCTGGTTTCTTTTACTGAACAGTTCATTTGAGGTTTATTAATGTAACCAGTGTCAGAACTTTATTCATTTTTACAGCCATATAATATTCTGTTCTATGGTAGACTACATTTTTTTCTTTTCATCAGATGATTGACATTTGGGTGATTCTGTTTTCACTGCATAGTGCTTTTGTAAACATTCACATACACAAGTTGGTGTGTAGAGTTGTATTTTCACTTTGGGTAAGTGTATCGCTAGGAATGGAATTGCTGAGTTGTATGGTAATTGCCCTTTTGAGTGTCTTGTCATTGGTGTGTGTTTAGTTTTGAGAGCAGTAAATGAAACAATGACTGGAAGGTATTGAGTGATCTATAAAGCATTACATATTATAATCCATTATCAATAAGAAATGGACCAGCCAGATAAAGATGGCAGTGTAAGGGCTGGAGATGTACCTCAGTGGTAGAGCACTTGCCTTGCATGTGAAAAGCTCTGGGTTCAATCCATATGCTGTCCTGAGAGAAGCAACCCACCAGGTACTCTGGTGTCAGCTACCACCTGACTTTAATCCCCAAATTGTTGCTTGTTGGTAGCAGGGTCCTACTAACCTTTTTTAAACTCCATTTTTTCATTTGTAAAGGGTGGATGACCATGGTATCTGTTTACAGGCTGAGGTCAGGATTTTACATTGCCATGGAAATGTCCACATTCAGGCCCGCCCTGCTCACTGGTAGGTTCCTACTTCCCAACCACGCCCTAAATTCTCACCAGATCCCAGCTGTCCCACCCCATCAGCTCATCCCTACAATCCTTGTCAGGGATTGACTGTATTGGGGTGGGCAGCAACTCTGATCTGCCTTCCCTGTCCATTTCCAGCCTTCCTCTATAACCCTAGCTACTGGCCTGCCCCTCCACCACCACCCCCAACCACCTATTCCCTGCTCGGACTCCCTCTACCCACCATTTGACTCTGCCTGGCGCTGGTACCTCGCGCCCGCCTGCCTTGCGCCTGCCGCTCATGCCTCTGGCAACCCAGCCAATCCATTTACGTCATTGGCTTTTGTCCCGTCACTCACTCAGCCACAGCCAATCAACATCATTCGCACCACCAGGGACGTACACTGCAGACCCCAAATTTCACACTGATTTGCCAGGCTGGGCAGGAACCTATCTCACCCCCTATCTCTCAGTGCACCTAACCGTGGTGTTTGAGCAGTGGCGAAGGATGGAGGGACGGCTAGAGCAAAGGGAAAACTGGGATGCAGAAGGTTACGGAAGTATACATGGGCCAGGCATAATGACGCAAGCCTGTAATCCCAGAGGCCCAGGAGGCTGAGACGGGAGGATCGCGAGTTAAAAGACAGCCACATCAATTTAGCGAGGCGCCAAGCAACTTAGTGAGAGCCTGTCTTTAATAAAATATAAAAAATGCGGGGGCGGGGGTGTGATTCCATGTTTAAGAGCCCCTGAATTCAATCCTCGGTACCAAAAAATAAGAAGTACATTTGGGGCACATGGGACCTGTCTGGACTCCAAAAGGGCGAAAAGCCACGGAGAAAAGCAAGTTCCCTTTCAGTCAGATCGCCAAAACAAGACCTCAGAGTTGAGTTCTACCACCACAGTTCGTGCACCACAAACAGCACCCAGGGATGCTCTGACTTATCATGGGAAATCATGGAGCTTCCACCTGCCAGGTCATGGTGATACATTTCTCATACAGACTCAGATTGGGATGAGAAAACTTGCAGCTCTGGGATTCAGGAAACATGAAATGACCCCATACTTGATTCCCTATCTGGATGAGGAAAACAAGCAGCCATATCAGACCACAGGAGTGGGTCTAATGGCAACAAGGGGTAGTTGTACAACGTCTCAAACGTAAGGAATGAGCCCTTCCAAGGCTCTTGCCCAGGAAAAGCTATCACACATCTTTCCAGGAAAAGAACACCAGTCCCTCAACTCAGGAAGTCAAGTGACTTTCATTGGTAAGTGAGGTTCAAAGGGACTTCTGCCCAACAACAGCCTACATTTTCACAGGAGAAAGGTGGCCAGGCTGGAAATTCAAAAGACTGGCCTTCTGAAAACCAAACACTTAACCATTGGGTTTGATTGTTGGAGTTGTCAGTCCTACAGGAACAAGGAAAAAAAGGATTAAAAAAAATTATATATATATATATATATATATATATATATATATATATATATATATATATATATATAATGTGGGTGGACACAATACCTTTATTTTTTTTTATTTTTATGCAGTGCTGATAATCCAACCCAGTGACTCACGCATGCTAGGCGAGAGCTCTACCACTGAGCCACAATCCCAGCCCCCAAGAATAGGATTTTGAGGGCTGTTCAGAGAGGCCCCTGGTCCTCTTACTGTGACTAGAGCTGACAGTTAAGGAACCCAAGCTGGGGGTACTGGCACATGCCTGTAATCCCAGCAACAGGGGAGGGTGAGGTAAGAGGCTCACAAGTTCAAGGACAGCCTCAACATTTTACTGAGACCCGGCCTCAAAATAAGGAAAATTTTAAAAAAGGGCTGGGGATGTAGTTCAGTGGTAAAGTGCCCCTGGGTTCAATCTCCAATACAAAAAAAAAAAAAAAAAGAGGAACCCAATCTCATCCTTCCTTCCTTCCTTTCTTTCCTTTTTTTTTTAATATTTATTTTTTAGTTATTGGCAGACACAACATCGTTGTTTGTATGTGGTGCTGAGGATGGAACCCGGGCCGGACGCACGCCAGACGAGCGCGCTACCGCTTGAGCCACATCCCCAGCCCCTTTCTTTCTTTCTTTCTTTCTTTCTTAAGTTGGTGTTATTTTATTTGGACCTTTATTTTATTTATTCATATGTGGTGGTGAGGATCGAACCCAGAATGCTTCACACATGCTAGGCAAGCGCTCCACCACTGAGCCCCAACCGCAGCTCCTCATCCTTTCTTTACTACGCATAGTCTAGTCCACATAGAGGAATCATCCCACACCGTCGACCTCATAGCCATCATGACCACCATGAGGGTCATGCTACCTCAGCAAGAGAAAGAGCCTCCCAGAAGTAAGAGACTAAGTAACAGTGCTTCATGCCCCCAGGAAGGGCACTAGGGAACTGCTTGCTGCCACCGACGCTGCCTGGCCTTGGCCAGCAGGAAAAGTCCATTCCTCCAGCCCAGATGACACCCAGGGTCTTCTGGAACAAGGCAATGCCCAGGGCCAGCACCTTCTCACCTCACTGCCACAGTTCAGAGAAGCCAGGGATGCGGGTCTCTCCTGGCTGTACATAAGGTGACGGGAAAGGTCACACGGAGAAGAAAACCCCCAAGAATGACCAAAAGCATCTGGGAGGTCATACTAAAGGAGCAGGCAGGTTCCACGGGGCGTAAGAAGAGGCAGAGCAATAATTCCCTGCAAATGTGCTGAGGTGAGAGGCTCATCCACAAGTGGCCGGGCATTTGCTTTGAGTCTGGCACCTATGATCCATGGGGGAAGGCCACTTGCAGTGTGCCATAGTGGGACAGAGTTGTCTGGCTGACCTATACAAGATAGGAAGTCGGATCCTGTGTTAGCCATTGTCCTTAAAGCCAGCTGCTGGAAACCACGGACCCTGCCATTTCATTGTTCTGGCCACAGGCAGAAGCCACCCATGGCTTTCCTCTAAGCCCCTGCTCCAGGAGATGACCCAGGATTCAGGCTGCTCTGCAACTTGCACACCTGGAGCCCAGGGCACTCCCGAGGCCAGGGGAGAAAGACCACGATGCCCCACGATGGATGTGTTTGCAAAACCCCGAGAGTCTTCTCAAAAGCTTCTTTCGCCCCACAGAAAGGCAGAGGTGAAGTCCAAATGGTGAAAGAGTGGAACACAGAAAATCAGTCACAGGTCTGAAAACAACGGAAGGAAATATCGAATAGTGTTATAGCATGGGGGACATCCTGGACAGACAGACCACTCAGAAATCATCAAGTACTAGTTTCATAAGTGTGTTCACATAAAAACCTGAGACTTCTCATGGGCCTCACACACCAGAGCTGTTCAGAAGAGACAGAATGAGGGAAGACAGTGCCTGTTATGCTCAAATTCGGGACCCCCAAAAGACCACCAGAGACCAAGATGGAGGTAAGCAGCAAAGAGGTGTTTATTGCGAGGTAGCTGGGTCCTCCGCACGCACACAGCAACTGGTGACGCTGAGAGGCCCTGAGCCCAGGGTTTGCAGCAGTTTTATATACTCTTTGGGGAAGGCAGGGACTTCACATACATCGTAGCATCTCTTAGCAAATCATCACACACCACGGGAAAATCAAACAACTCTAAAACATGATTAGCACATTCACTGGCGGGAACAAGTTGGGTAGGGGTGATTGATTACTACAAGAGGGGGATTCGTTTGAACTGATTGGGTTAAGCCAAGAGGGGTGTTCGTGCTAAACTACACGGTTTCCCAACACATTGTCGACCACCGTAAACTACTGGGAGGGTCATCTGGCATCCCAGGTATTTCCCTGTCTCATGCTGACTGGTGGCTGCTAGGGGGTTGCTATGGGTCCCCACCTAGCCTGACTGAGTCAGGGACACCTGGGGCAGCAGAGCTCTCCTGTTATTTGTAGATAAACAACCTAGCAGGGTGGAAATGTGCCTAGGAGTGCTCTGTGGGTCTTTCCAAGGACAAAGGTTACGTCCCTTCCTTGGACAGGCTTTGCTCTGAGGTAGAGGCTGGTTTTTCATGCCAAGATAAGTACCCCAGCCACAGCATGTGACAGGCACCCTCAGGGCACGGGCAGTTAGTTCCCTGACTCAGAAGCCCAGATGGGGGATGAGTTTAGGATGAGGGAGCATTGCTCAGCGTGGAGCAGGAAAATGCAAAATCCAACACAATAGGATAGTACCTTACACCGGCAGAATGGCAAACCTTACACAGGTGGACTATAGCGAGTGAGCTTTGGGGATAAGAGAATCCTCTGGTAGTGCTGCTAGGGATTTAAACCACCCGCTGGTCTTGAAGGATGAGGGCTGACATCCTTTGAAATAAGGGCACGGATGCCCTTTGAACCGCAGCGTGGACTATTACATAGCAGTAAGAGGGAGAATTCCTGGCGCACGCAATAATTCGCAAGGTTCTGCAGAGAATCAGGCTGCGCGAACACCAGCCCACCCAGAAGCTGCTGCAGGCTGCACACGTGGTTAGGTTGACGCAACACTCTTCCAGGGACGAAATTGTATATATGGGGAACAAGATCACTGGTTTCCACGGGAAGAGGGAGGCCCAGTCTTTTAAAGGTCAGCGGCGGGGGGCTGTGTCTTGGCCGGGGTAGTGGTGAGAGGAACTTGGGCAATGGATGACTGGACTGGCCCAGCGCCCCACGCCCGCACTCGAGCGATACCCGGCGCGGCTTCCTCAGGCTTCTGAGGCTGCATCACTGTCGGGCAAGATGCCCAGGCTCGGGGAACTGCGGGGAAGAGTCACCCGCCTCCCGGGTGTGCTAGGCAACTTCCGGTGAATCAAGAATTCGAAAGTCCCAGCGCACAACCCAAAGACGGCCCTGCAGCGTTAGGTGCGCAAGGGAGAGCAGCGCAGCCGCACTCAGCTCCAGCCCCAAGCACAAAACAGCCCCAATGCACTATAGCCCCGCCTGTGGGAGCGCGAACGCGACGGGGTGGACTCCATTGAGCAGAAGAAGCGTCCGTCACAAGAAGGGGGGCGGGACGCCCTTTCGAACTGAGCTTCCTTATTGGTGAAGCTAGCCGGAATGGTAGGGCAGGAGGCCGGGAGGGACCTTCCGGTGGGTGGGGCAGCCGAGGTGGCGTGAGGCGGCGGGGGCGAGGGGCGTGGCGCGGCGATGTTCCCGCGCCTGCGGCTCTCAGGCCCCCCTTCCCCTACGACCCGGGCGCCTAGACGGTCCCTGCGGAAGGAGCCGAGGGGAAGCCTTCCCGCTCGCGGGATCCGGGGCCCTGGAGCCCATGGGCCGCGATGAGCCCGCCCGTCCCCTTCCCTCACAGGTCCCCGTTCTGAGGGTCAGCACGGCCTTCTAGAAGGTCCGGGACGGATTCGTAGCGCTCCCAGGGAGACTGGGAGACGGGGAAGGAGAACTGGCGACCACACGGGGCTGGCGGTGTAGCGCGGCCGCCCCACCTCGGGCCACGCCCCACTCGGGCCCGAGCTCTCTGGCGCCGCCTGTGGTGAGCTTCACGGCCCCGGGGCCCCGACGTGTGGCGGCCCCTCTGCATCCCAGCCCGCTGCGTTCGCGGAACGCTCCTGAGTGTGTCTCTGGGCGGGTTCGCTGCGAAGCACGGACGCCCCCTCCTCCTGCACACAAGGTGCTGTGCACAGTAGGGCCGAGCGGGCAGCCTGGTCGCGGGAGGACGTGGCGCCTGTCAGAGGCGTCTGTCCACGCTTCTGGAGATGGGGACGCAGGAAGGTGACAGTCTCCCAGTGTCACTCGACAGGGTGGTCTGCCACGGGGGATTCCTGTTGTGCGCCAGGACGACCAGTGGTTGGGCACCGGCTGGGGCCCTCTCACTTCCTGGGGAGGTAGGTCAAGGTGAGCCCCGCAGAGAAAGCCCTGCAAACGGGAACCCGCCCTCCCTCCGTCCCTCTCCGTGCTTCCCACGCTGCAGCGTGCCTGGGAACACCTGCCGAACTGGTTCCCACTAAGGAGCCTGGAAAGGCTGGTTGCCGCCTTCCTTCCCTGGCAGGCGGAGCCTCCCAGCTTCTGGGTGTTGCTGCACAGGCCTTCCCGAGGCGTGGGGCACGGACACCCACCCCGAAGACTGCTGGGCTCCACCACACTGCCCTGGTTGGTCTTCCTGCCGGTCCAGGGGCTGCCTGTAGTTTAGTCACCTAGCTGAGCACTGAGCGAACAGCAGTCTTGGAAGCCCACGGTCTCTATTCAATAGAGTCGCTTGCCCGGTGTGGAAGCCCTTTGCGTTTCCGTTCCTCTCCTCTGTCCCTATTGCTACTTGGTCATCTGCCTTTTTGCTTGTTGGTTGGCTCCAGGTCTCTACCTGGTAACACAGGAGCCTTCGATCACATCTTGAAGCTCGCTTTCGCCACTCTATCAAGTCTTTCACACACTGGTTTGAGAAGTTGTTGGGGGTCAAGTAGAAAATTTTAGTCTTCGTATCATTGCAATTCCCAGGCTTTTCCTAATGGTTTCTGGGGTTTCTTTGCCTTGGGCTAACTGGGCAAGCTCCCCCAGTTAAAACCCTGTGCATCTGGCTTTTATGACCCAGGTCAGGGGGCCCCCTGGGGTTCTGGCTCTGGCTCAGGTCTCTTGGGTGTGGGTCTTGGTGGTGTTGGTGTTGGTGGCATGGAGGTGGTGTCAGCTGGGATTGGGGGGGGGGGCTTTAATGCCTCCCTGCAGGGCCTCTCCCTAGGGCTGCTCAGGCCAGAGCTTTCCCAGAGCCAGGGATCAGAGAGAGGGGGAGGGAGAGGGCAGGAGGGAGCACCCCAAGTCCAAGCCACAGTCTTTGTAGGACCTCATCCCCTGATGCCCTTCACCCCTGCTGTCGTTTTTGTAATTGGTCTCATAGGTCAAACCAGGAACAGTGCAGGATAGGAGAATGTATGCAAGGAAAGAGGTTGTTCCCACCTGGCACTGTAAAGCACAAGGTGGCTGCTGGCGGGCACCTTGGCTCAGGGACTTGCATGTGCCAGTCCAGGTCCTAAGCAGGTCCAACTCTGGAATGTGTCCCAGGTGTAAGCCCACCCTCAGGACCCAGATTGAGTGGCTTTCCCATCTTTGAGTCATCACAAATTAAAACACAGACAACCCCAACAAGGAAGGAGGATGTGCCCTGGAGAGCCTGGTGTGACCCTCAGACCTTCTGTGTGTGCTCTCTGGACCATGCTCATGGAGCTTGTGCCGGCCGAGGTGGGTAAATCCTGTCCCTGCAGTTTGTCCTGATGACAGGCTCAGGAGGCCCTTTCTTGTCACAGCAGCTTGTTCAGCATCCCAGGAATCCCCTCTAAGCCTGGGGGGCTGGACACTCCCCGCCACCTGCAATGTCCCACCCAGGGGCTGGCGAAGCTCTGCATGAGGTATGGGTGACTTTTCTGCAGCAGGCTGGGCCTCTCCTCTATCTCCACCCCAGAAGGAACCATGAAGGGCAGGTGCCCAAGAGTGGAGAGGTGTGTGCCTCGTCATGGCGCAGGCACAAAAGTCCCTTTCCTAGGCGACTGCCTCACGTTGCCCAGGTCCTGGGCACTGGCATCTCAGTTGGGGCAGTTGGCAGCCTGGGAGGTGGGGACGCTGAGGGATGAGGTGAGACACAGGGAAGAAACTTCCCTCTGGCCTGAAGGAGGCTGTTGGTGCCTCATCCTTCCTGGCCTGCACTCAGTGGAGACTTCTCCATGGTGCTCCTGGTGGTGGCTCTGAATCTGTCAGGGAGCTTCCCTGGTGGTGAATGCTTTTGCTGTGGGCTGTCACCGCTGGGCAGCACCTGGGCCCTGGCAAACAGTTCCTGGCGCTTTCCCCAGCTGCCTTGCACATCTGGACTTCAAGGTGGGCCTTTCTTGTGTGGATGTGTTCTTTTTTTTTTTTTTCTTTTTAATAAGTTTTTAAATGTATTTTTATGTGGTGCTGAGGATCAAACCCAGTGCCTCACATGTGCTAGGCAGGCGCTCTACCACTAAGCTGTAACCCCAGCCTGCAGATGTGTTCTTGGCATATGGGGACAGCCCCTCAGCCAAGAGGTAAGGCTAAGGGTCCTGAGGCTCCTCAGGAGGACACGCTCGGCTCTGTGCGCCCGCACACTCTGGAGTCGGCTCTGTGCACACCCACACTCTGGAGTCATCTGTGTACTTGCTGTCCTGTCCATCCCTCTAGCCTCTGAGAGAATGGAGCCAGCTTTCCCATCCTTTGAGGCTCTGCAGGGAGAAACGGGGAGAAGCCTTGATTCCTCTGCCTGGGATGATCTCAGGGGGCCTGGTTGGAGCCTCATCTTCCCAACCCCAGCTGCCCTACACCCTTGCAGGGGGTGGGGGACGGGCTCTTAGCAGCCTGCTGTGCAGAGGGGAGAGCCAGACCCCATCCTGACGCGCACAGCTCACCCTGACTTAGCCTAAAGCTGCCTCCTCCTCACCCTACTGCCTCCCTTAAGGATCCTGGAGGAGCTTCCCTAGAGTATCATAGCCTGTGCTCCAGACCTGTGGGGTCACCAGCAGCTGTCCCCATGGGCCCCCATCTCTAGGTTGAACCCAGGGACCCCTTGGGAGCAGCATGCCTGCCCCTTGGCACCTGTATCCAGGGCCTCTGGAGCCATCTTTAGTCAGGGGCCTCCACTCCTGTCCCTAGGGAGACCTAGTGCCCTGGTCACAGCTGGAGAATGGGCCCTGGGACACACTCTCCTGGGCTGGCTCCCTTCTGCTCCTGGCATCTGTTTGCCAGCAGGCCCAGACAAGGGGTGTGCTGGGGCTGGGCCACCACCTCTTGGGCTCTGTGCCCAAGGTGGCTGGGCCTGGCTGAGGTGGCCGGGCCTTTGAGCCCTGCCTGCCTCCTCCTAGCATGCCCAGTGGGTCCTCCTGGATTTCCTCAGTGTGGCTGGCTCACAATCAGGATGGGGCCTGCACACGGGTTCCCATCTACCTGCCCTCCCCTGGGAGGCCCCTGGCCAGGATGGGTCTCCAGTCTGTGTCCCTCCTGCCTCTCTGCCCTGGTGGCCTCTTCTAGCTCACTGCCTGGACTGGCCTGTCTCCTGTCACCAGGGGCATATTTCACCCCCTTGGCCCCTGCCACCTAGTTTGGCATTTTCTTCTTTTCCCCTGTGTCTTTTCGCCCTGTGTCTTTACCCTCCAGAAGTGATGTGGAGGGGAGATTGGGGAGTTCTGGTTTAGCCCTGCTCAGCTTGGGAAGTTCCTTGGCTCAGGCCCAGCAGCTGGGGCTTGAGAGGATGCAAAGCGGGGTTGTCTCCTTGAGGTGGGGTCAGTGCCGGTGCTGGGAGGAGGTAATAGGTTTGGTGTGGCTCCATGCAGGAGGTGGGTGCTCCAAGGTGTAGTGTCCTGGGGACACGAGGGCTGGAGGGGGAAGGACATTCCTGAGGAGGACCTCTCATCCCCCTAGGTGGCAATGGATCTCTCTGTACGTGGTTCTTCTGGTCCCTGGCCTCTCCATTTGGGCAGCTTCTAGAGGCTTCTGGAGTGTGGGATACCTTCCCCACCCCACCCCTGCCATTGATCACAGTAGGAGTAGTGGCAGGGCAGGGCTGGGGTTCTGGTTTTATCCAGTAGTCTCCTGCCAGCCTCTAGGGTGGTATCTTCTTGGGACTAGTGAACTGGAGCCTAGTGAGCAGTCCCACCCCAGGTGGAAATTTATCAGAATCCCAAAAGACCTACTGCTGCCCATGTTGTCCCCCTACCTATACACTATTCAGATCTCATAAGGATTCAGTTTTAGGGGTTTCGTATATGTATTGCCAGTCTCGTCCCACCCCCCCTCTGATCTTCCTAATTGGCATTGGTCCAAAGGCTCTGGGGTTCTGCCTGGAGGCAGTTCTAGCAGAGCTCATAGACAGTGTGTCAGGTGCTCATGAGCTGAGGCAGGTATGCCTTGACCCAGAGACTCTTGCTTCAAGGCCCTTGCTTGTAAGTGGAGTGGTGGTGCTGGCTCTGGCAGGGATTTGGGTTCTGGCTGAAGCTACTTGGCAACATTGACCTTGGCGTGCAGAAGGGGTATTGAGAAAGGGACTGACATCCCTGTTGCACTGTGGCAAGAGGAAACTATAGCCAGGCCTACCCAGGGAAGGTAGAACCATCAAAGGCACCATGCTTCCCTTAGAGTGGGCCTTGAATGCATGCACCTGTTCACTGAGGGGCCTTGAGACTCAGCCTGCTGGGGCAGGGGATTTTAGGATAATCCCTTGTTCAGAGGGTTTGTAGCAAGTTCAGGATTCCTGGTTGATGGCTAGGACTGGCTGCAATTTCAAGACTCCTTATCTGGTATTCTCCACCAGGCTGTCTTCTTGATCCCACCCTAGACAGCAGTGGACCTTCCTTGCTGGCATTTAGTCTCTTGCAGTGTGGCCTTTTTTTTCCTAGGCTCCATTCTCAGAGAGCTCCAGATCCTTCATCCTGCATTGGTTATAATCCAGAGAGGCAGAGAAGAAGCAGGTACAGATGGAGCCTCTGAAGAGTTAGGAGGTGAGGTAAAGCAGGTGCCCATATGCACCAGGAGGGCTACCTGGAGATCCAGCAGCCTGCACTGGACCCATGTTTCTGCCCTGATGGTGTCCTTGTCAGTTTGGTTTGACATCAACCCCCATGAGAGCTATAACCACTCAGAATGGAAGCAAAACTTTATTCCTCTTGACTGGGAAAGATAACTAGCAGGTGGTCGTGCATAAGACCCCCACTTCATACCCCTCCCCAAAACAAAGAAGACAAGCGGTGCCACCAAGTGGCTCCCTCTGCCCAAGGGAAAGCCAAGAGGCTAAAGACTGGCTGGGAAGGCAGGTGAGCACAGCATAGGACAGGGGCGACTGCAGTGATGGGGTGGCCAAGGCAGGCCAGGGCTCAAGGGAAGAAGGGGGGACTGCCTGAGGGATCAGGAAGGCATGGGAAAACTTCTTGTCATGGAAGCTGCTGGCTGGCATGGGCACCAGGCTCAGGGTACCATGACACGGTAGGGGCTGCCTGGGATATGCTCATCGCCCCACTTGACCACCAGTGTGTACTCCCCTTTGTCCTTGAGTAGGTAGGAGACACTGTAGAGCCGGCTTCCCACATGCTTCACCAGGATCTCCTCGCAGGGTGTTCTTGGGCCATGGACTCCCACCAGCAGCATATTGTTGCCTGAGGTAGGAAGGGCTACAGTCTCAGGTCCCAATTGCTTTCCTTCAGCTGTGACTAACCCCCTTAACCCCCTTCCCATATCTTTTCTCTACCTGTTTTGAGACACTAGCCCTTCCAAGAAAGCTGCCAGCACCCTCCCCTACCCAGGGAAGCAGAGGAAATTCCAGCTCCCCAAGGCATTTCTTGAGGGGCAGAGAGGTCCACATGGGAAGTAACATTACAAATGACAGCCACAACCCTAAAGGTGGTTCCCATACCTCCCATCCCATTATTTCTTTGTTTTTGGCACCAGGGATTGAACCCAGGGGGCTTAACCACTGACCATGTCTCCAGACCTTATTCTTTATTATGAGACAGGGTCTCACTAAGTTGCTAAGGCTGGCTTTGAACTTGGAATCCTCCTGCCTCAGCCTCCCAAACTACTGGGATTAGAGGTATATGTTACCACACCTGGCTTCATCCCATTATTTCTGGTCTGGTCTTTCTGGAAGACGGGCAGAGCTGCCTACCTGCTTTGCTGCAGTCCACTGTGAAACTGCTCTTCTGGCCTGCGTAAGCCTTGCTCAGCCCCAGGCCCTTTGCCACAACCTTGCTGGCATCGGCAGGACCTGGACCTGGTGTTCCATGCTGTGGGGCACCAGCAGCCTTGGTGAGGGAGTCCACAAATACTGATGATGTCTCATGGAGGCTGTGGTTGCTGACAAGGCGGGGGCCTACAGGGCAAAATAGGTGTGGCTAAGAGGTGGCTAGAGTGTCAGTCACTGGGTAGGTGCCAACAGCCTGACCTTAGGCTCACCTGTGACCTTTGCCTTGAAGGGGCTGCCCCCAATGTGGTAGGGACCACCATACTTGATGGAGATGAGGTAGCTACCAGGTGCCATGGGGGTATAGGTGACGCGGTAGCCCTCAGGGCACTCCTGACAATCCATCTTCACTTTGGAGGGGCCATCAATGGTCACCGAAAGGGCTCCAGCTCCTGCATTGCTTGTGTTCACGATAAACTCAGCTGGGTTCCCTAGGAGAATGGGAGGTTAGGCAGAGCCCACCTAGCCCACTTCCCTGTCCTCAGCCACCCAGCACAGGCTTGTCACCTCCACATGCTTCCTTTTACCACCAAAGGCTCAGAAGCAGGACCCTAGCAGCTGTATCTGCAGTAAAAATTGCACACAGACCTACCTGTGACACCACCTTCCAGGCCTGCTCCATAGGCGGACACTAAGCCTGGGTCCCCTCCATGCCCAGGTTCCCCAACTCTGATCTTGAAGGGGCTTCCAGGGATGTGGGTCCCGTTGAACTTGACATCTATCAGGTAGATGCCATTTTCCCGTGGGATAAAGCGTACAGCATACTTATCTGAGGAGTAGAAGGGCATGCTGTGGGCCTGGGGTCCCTTATGTATAAGCAGCACATGTCTGAGAGGAATAGCCTCAGTCCTAGCTCTATCCATTTTTTTTTATCACCAATGAGAGCCCAGCAGCTCCATGGAGCCCACTCTGCTGCTTCCAGGGCTGTTTTGGGCACCTCTACCCACACCCCACAACACAGACCAGGAGGCTGAAACTTTAGATTCCAAGTAGCCCACCGTCGAGGCTCATTTTTACCCTTTATAAGCAAAATGCCTGCCTTGCTGCCTCCTTATGAATGTCACATCACTTGCACATTAAATAAGGCTCAGAGAAGGACAGGAACTCACTTCAGGTCATGCAGCTGGGAAGGGACAGGACTAGGCTGTGAAACTAGTGAACAAAACCTGTTAAGGCCATGTCCCTGACTACAAGAACATGCAGCCCTGAAGCTTTTGCATCTTTCCCTCTGGAGACCAGCACTGCCTGCAGAAGGTTTTCCTAGTGGCTGTGACTAGTAAACCTACGCCCTTGGGGATCTAGGTATCACGGGTTTCCTGGCTGAGAGGGCCCAGGTATTGAAACCTAGTTTTGGCAGTTTACAGAATCTGTACCTTCCTTTTTATTCTCAGCCTGCTTCCAGCCAGCTGATCATGCCCTGGGGAGGCCTGCTGCCTCTGGTGGGGCCAGGACAGATGGCTGGATGACTGGGCAGGGACAGGGCCTCACCTTGGTCAATCTCTGTGACATAGCATTCCTCCAGGGCTCCCGAGGGGCTGTGCACCTTGGCATCAATCGCCCCCTTGGCCCCGTTCAGGCTGACTGCAAAAGAGGCTGGTTGGTTGACCTTTAGCCCTGACTCCTAGAAGCATAGCAGATGTGGTTAGATGGAATGGTTGGGAACCAGGGCAGGGGAGGAAAACAGAGCCCCATAAGCAGGAGGCCCACAGGGTTGCACTTACCCACCTGGCGTCCAACTTGGTTTAAAGAGGGAGAGCCACTAATTTATTAAGTCAACAAGCCATAAGCATACTTCACAGTCTCCTGCCCCCCAGACTCATGCTCTGCAATCACACACACATACACACACACACACTCACACAGGTGGCAGGAAGAAAAAGCAGCCCCACCCTATGGGAAGCACCCAGCCCTGACAGGCTGTCCCTCTTTAAACCGCAGCCCTGGTGCTCAAGGGGCACAGGCTTCTGTTCAAAGCCTTTAGACCTGAGACACGAGAAAAACTCCAGGCGGTGGGCAGGGCACTGCCTGCCAACCCCAAGCGTGGGCTGTACCCGGCCAGAGCAGAGGCCTGGTACCCAGAACTATTCTGGGTAGGTCACTTGACACAAAGCCAAGGCCTGCTCTCTACAGTTGCTCTGGTCTGGCCGGGCCCAGGAGCCCCAGGTGGGCAGTTTCTCTCAGTGCCTCACCTGAAGACTAGAAACAGTAAGGCGGCGGGCGTCGCCAGACGGAGAAGCCACAGGCACCACGAAGGGGCTGTCAGGGATGTGCTCCTCATTGAACTTGACTGAGACCTCATAGTCACCTAAGGAGAGAGAATAAGGCTGAGATACCACATGACCCCAAGGCCCAGCCCATAGAAGGCACACTGAGAGACCCCAACTTGTCAACCTTCAGACCTCCTGCCTCCCTCAAATAGCTTTGGTGACCCTGGACTTCAAGGTGGAGGATGGGAACCAAGCACAGCTATCTGCAGCCCCCAGGGCCAACTCCTGCACTCAGGCCCCATTTCTTCCATCTCCAGCTAGCATTGCCCCCAGTACCTGGCTCCTGAACCACATAGGCCACACCACAGGAACCATCCTTGCGGTCCTCAAAGGAGATTTCAGCCTTGCTGGGACCCTCAACAGCAATGGCCAGGCCCCCAGCGCCAGCTTCTCTGGTCCAAATGCTGAATTCGGCTACGGAAGAGCAGTGTGTCCTCATAGAGGGTTGGTTCCATGGCCTAAGCCCCTTCCAAGCATGGCCAAAACCAACATGGCTGCTAGTTATTCCCTCTAACCCCACCCCTACCTTGAGTCCACCCAGGAAAACATGAGCTCTGTGGACAAGCATACCTACCTGGCACTCCAGCTTCAGCCCTCTCAAGGCCAGGGCCCCCAGCACGGACCTTGTGGGCTCCCCCTTCACCCAGGGGCCCCACAGTGAACTGGAAGGGGCTCCCAGGCACATGTTGGCCCTTGTACTTGACGCTGACTGTGTGCATGCCCATCTCAGCAGGCACAAATCGAATACAGTAGGTATGGTTTTCTCCTTCCACAATTTCTGCCTCATGGGTCTTGCCAGATGGGCTGGTCACCTGGGCTGTCATGTCTTGGATGCTAATTTCTGTAAGTGGGGGATGGGTTGGTGAGCAGGAGCTCTGGGACCCACCCCTTATGCTTAGGAATGCCCAGAACCCTGGGCTCCCTGAATTCCTACCAGGGATCTTCAGACTAAGGTCACAATGACTGCCAACATTGGCCACTGAAGGGGCCCGTCGCCTGCGTGTGATGCTTTCTTTCACCCGGCCTTCACCTGTCACCTTCACAGAGAAGGGGCTGCCTGCAGAAGAAAGTACAACCCATGTCCCATACAGGTTACATGCTGAAGGTAGGTTCTAGGGTGTGGTAAGGGCCACCAAGTGGCAGGAGAGGCATGTGGCTGTTGCACTCACCAGGCACATGCTGGTCAGCAAACTTGATGTTGATGATATAATTGCCAGGCTCTGTGGGACAGTAGGTGACCCTGCACGTGCCATCTTCCAGGTCCTCTGTGTTGATGTCCACTTTGCTGGGGCCCTCAATGGACAGGCTGAGCCCACCATAGCCTGGTAGATGGACAACCATGAGCCAAAATTCCAAGCACAGCTATACCACCCTAGCTGGCAGGCCAACACTGCCTACCTGCATCCCGAGTATCTATGATAAACTCTGCAGGTTCAAAAGTATGGCCTTCATGGAGGCCCTGGCCCGAGACCCGCACACGGCTGGCATCCCCAATCTCTGACTGGCTGATCACCACTGGGATGGGGCTGCTTGCCACATGCTGGCCATTCTTCTTCACATGTACCAGGTGCTCTCCTGTCTCCTTGGGCACAAATGAAATCCCTGGACACAGGACAGAGTTGTCAACCAGGGAAGGTATGGGCCCACAGCCTCCCTCCTTTCTAGAAACACTGGGCTCCTTCTCAGCCTCTTACCCACGTGACCATTACGCAACCGCTTCAGCAGACAGGGTTCCTCTCTGCCTGAGGGTGGTACCACAGTGGCTGTCAACAGGCTGAGGTCTGTCTCTGAGATGTTGATGGGGATGTCGGCTGCAGAGCCTACCTTCAGGTGGGACATCCGCATGGAGTCATCACCTGGTGGAAGGGCAGGACATTTATCACTTTGCGTCCAACCACAGGACATGGTGCCAACCCTGCTGTCTGCCTTTGTCACTGCTCACTATGCCACCTACCTGTGACCCTGGCAGTGAAGGGGCTGCCTGGAATGTGCTGCTCATTGTACTTGACTAGGATGCTATAGTCACCAGGCAATACAGGTAGATAGGAAACACTACATGTGCCATCCTGGTTGTCAGTGCAGCTGATTTCTGCTTTGGATGGACCCTCGATGGCCAGCGACAAGCCCCCTGGAGAGAGTTAAGGGTTGAGGGTAGGAAGGGTAGGATCTGGAGACCTAGCAGCCAAGCAAAGGCCAGGAACACAATCTTGTGTCCAGCCTCCAACCAAGTGAGGACACCTCAGGCACAGAGTAGGTCAGGTCTAGAGCTGCTGCTCACCCTCTCCTGCATCCTTGGTGTTGACAGTGAAGGTGGCAGGCTTGTTGACCACTCCGTGGGTGAGACCAGGACCATAGGCAGTGACGTGGCCACAGTTGACATAATCCACATAGAACTGCAGGGGGCTTCCTGAGGCAAGAATTGGAGGCACCATGGAATATCAGCCTGTGTCCCCTTCCACTCCCATCTCTGTGAGATGGTGGCAGCAGTGGCATCATGTAGGGTGGGCAGGGGTAGGCTGGGCACACCTGGGATATGCATATTGTCATAGCGGATGTCCATCTCGTGCAGGCCAGCTTCACTGGGCGCATAGCGCACAGTCACAGTGCCATCCTTATTGTCAGTGATGGAGGGCTGTGCCACCTTGCCTGAAGGCATCCGAACCTCCCCTGCAGGGCAACAGGTCTGGGGTCAGGGCAGCCGTTGGCACACCCTGGCCTCTTGGCTTCCAAGCTCCTTCCCAGCCCCTGCTCACCAGTGATCTCGCCCTTCTTGATGGTGAAGGGGATGACAAGGTCAAAGGGCCTCAGGCTGGTCACATCCAGCCCGTTGACACCCACCAGGGGCCTCTCTGGGGTCTACAGTGGAGACAGAGGGCTTGGGTGAGGGGCTGAGGAAAGATCTAGGGTCCTTTCCCACATGAGGTGGAACAAGGCCTCACAGGAACACCCAGATAGCCAGTGCCAAAAAGAGGTGGGTCAGGCCTTACCCACGTCTGCTGGCCACCTTGGGCATAGGTGTACTGTGGAGCCAGCTGCTGAGGCCGTAATGGGGCCTGTGCCGTTGGCTGGTCCCCAGCCAGAGCCTGCAAGGCAAAGCAAGAACTGGAGACTCACCACAAAGGGAACCCCTGGAGGGGCAGGCTAGGATCTGCCCAGAAATCCCCGCCCACCCATCCTTGGCCTTTTCTCACTGTCACTTGGAAGGGGCTGTTGGGTACGTGCTCGCCGCCAAAGCGCACACAGATGACATATTTGCCCGGCTGTGGGGCTGTGTAGAAGATGTCGAAAGTGCCATCCTCATTCTCCACCACATCCACGTCTACCTCGGAGCCATCAGGGGTGCACACGGTGCAGGTCACCTTGCCTTTGCCTGCTGCTTTCGTATCCACTGTGATCACTGTCTCCTCCCCAATCTGGATGGTGGGGCCGATGCCAGCACCTGGTAGGGCAGGGTAGGTCCCCAAAGCGGGGCCAGTGGGTGAGCCTGGTACTCAAACTGCTCCCATCAGCCTGCCACCTGTCCAGGCCTATAACTGCCACCACCAAGCACAGCCAGGCCTCCTACCCCACCCTGTCCCCCAAGCTGGGATGGCGAGTGGTTTCTCAGAAGGCAGGAAGGAGTCTCCTAACCACCTCAAGCTCAAGTCCCACATGGGAGAGGCCCAATGAGTGGCACCCAGGTGCCAGAAGGAAAAGGAAGAGCCCATCCTGGCACAAGAACTTAATGCCGCCTCCCCTGCTAACAGCCTCAGCCAGTACCATGACCCATGCTGCCTAACACCAGCACTCTGGCTGAGCCCATGGCTGCCTGTTTCCCTGTGGCCTTGCCCTTGGCCCCAATGCAGTGTATGGATGCAGTGAGGCAAGAGTCCTGCTGCAGTGTGGGGGATGTGACACTTGCCTCGCTATCCCCCCAGGCCTGAAGGTGAAACTGGAGTTTCCTGACAACTGAGAACGCTCGCTTAACCAGAGGCTTGTGGTAAGAGGCAGCCCAGCACAGCGCAGCCCGGCGCAGGCGGGAGCAAGGAGCAGGATGGCAGCAGGGTTAGCATCTGAGCAGCATAACACAGCAGGCTTGGCAGAGCAATGGCAGCACCCAGGGACAGGGGACAGGAGGTCCAAGCCACAGGTATCACTGCTGGGTTGCAAGAGCAGAGCGGCTGAGCAGCCTCTAGGGCCCCATAGTGCCCGAGGAAAGGGGAGGGACAGTGACGTTATGATCTGGAGCTCAGCTGTGGAGGCTCAGGAGGCTGTGGGCTGTGTGGCCTGGCAGCAAGAGCACCCCTGCAGCCCGGCCTCCCGCCAGGAAAGCAGCTGGGAGCACCAAACCTGCTTGAGTTCAAGGGGCCCCCTGGCCAGCCTGCCACCATATCCCCCTTCAGCCAAGGGCTCCCACTACACTAGGCTCTGTGCTGGCCTTCCACAGCTCTCCTGACTCTAGACCTGCCGTGCATGCTGCCTTGTGAGGCCTCACTCATGCCTGCCCTACAACATCTACCTAGTGAGTTGGGACCCATCCTAATCACTTCCCCTGACTTCCCATTTCCCCACCCAGCCCCAGGCCACCAGCAGGTCGTAGTCACACCATCCTCAAAGTACACTTCCTAACTGGGTTTCCACCTAAAGCCCCACAGCCACCCATCTGGCCCAAGTCAACCCTCTGGCTTGTCTGAAAGCGACTTAAACCCTCTAGTGGGGCTCCCTGCCTCCATTCCACACACACAGTGGCCTGGGAAACAAGGCCACTCTGAGTCTTGCCCTTTACCACTGGCCAAGGCCCCGAGATCAGGCTTTTCCCAATGCCCAGCTTCTGCTGTCCCTCTGCCCCCGACACACCTTCACTTCAGATCCTGTAGCCTGTTCTACAAAGTTATCTAGCCCCTGCCACAAAACCCTATCCACCCCTCTAACTCTCCCTGGACACCTGCCCGAGTGCCAGGCCTGCAGCCTTCAGAGACCTTTTTGAGTAGCTGCAGCCTATTATCAGCACCTCTGGGTTTTCCCTGGCTGGGCAGGCAAACCCTATGCCTAGCTGGGGACTATGTGAATAACGTCACTGCTCAAGGGATAGAGAAGGAGGGAAGGAGAAAGATGGGCCAGAGTGCACTTTGGGGCTCTGAGGCTGGGCTGGGCCCTGCCATGCTGGCCGCCCAAGCAGTCGACACTGGCGCTACTGCACTACCAGCCAGCCCCACCCGCTCATGCACCTCCCCCGGCCTGGGACGCAGAGGCCCCTGGGAGGTGGGGATGGAGGTCTGTGGATCTGATCAGGGCTAAAGACTCCCAGTGAGTGGGGGAGGCCCCTGTCCCCTTAGCCCATGCATGAGCCCCTGTGAGAAGGAAGCACCCGCTGCCCATCACCGGGTGCTTCCTGGGGGTGCCAAGATCCCCAGACCCCAAAGTCCCCAGTGGGATGCCTCTCAGGATACACCTCACCCCAAAGCTCTCAGCTGCAACCCGAGTTCTCAGATGGAGAAATGGAAGCCCAGAGAGGGGAAGAGCTGGAGTGTTCATGCTCAGCTCCAGAAACCTCCCTGGGCCCTAACCCTCCAGCCCATGGCCTTATCTTGTGCAGCCTCCCCACTCTGTCTCTGCCTAGAGCTGCAGCTGGAACTGTCCTGGAAATTAGCAATGAAGAGGAAAGGAAGCTGCCCCTCTGGGCAGGAGGGGCATTGGCCCCAGCAAGCAGCTTACCTAGCCCGTGACCTCCGATTGACACTGAGGTGAGAGGGCAGAGAGCAAGGAGAAAGGTCAGGTGAGTCACTCAAGGGGGCGGCCCCCACTCCCACACGCCGCCCAAGCAGCGAGCCCTTGCACACAGGCACACCCAAGCCCCGTGCCGAGCGCCGCAGTGGCCACTGGTGGGTTGGCTCACCTGTGACCGTGCACTTGCTGGCATCCCCAGTGGGCACGGCCCGGACACGGTATGGAGAGAAAGGGATCTCATCACCACCATACTTGATAAGGATTGTGTAGCGGCCTGTCACATCTGGCACATAGGCCACTGTGTATGTGCCATCATGGTTGTCTTGGATATGTGTCTTCTTGGGCTTGCCTTCGGGGTCCTGTGTAGCAGAGCACAGGCAAGGAGGTTGGCTGAAGCTTAGCTAGGCCCAGCCGTGCCTCAGGCCTTCCTCAAGGAGCACCAAGCACGCTACTACAGGGACAGCCTCTGGCCCCTCATTCACCCAAGTCCCAAAGGTCTGCCTGCATCTAAGATTGTCCCTTACTTCTGCCATGAGCAGAGTCCAGAATGGAATCACCAAAACATCCAGCATTCCCTGACAATTAGGCAAAGCCAACCTTGGCTGCAGAGCCTGCCCTGCACTAGGAGGATCTTGCATGGACGATCTCAGGGTCATATTCTTACACCTGCCCTATGAGAATATTCCAGACTTGGGGCTGAAGCATTAAAGGCTCTGGTCCTGTGCTCAAAGTCAGCAGTGAGAGATTGTGTTCAGGCAAGCCTATTCCTGTCATCACAATCCTGAGCTAGTCACAGCCTTAGTAAACCAGAAGCAGGGGGCTTGCCCTTCCCTGTTTTCCTGGTGAAGCTCCCTAGAGACTAGAAACCTGTCCTGGCCTGTCTGCCCCACCTGCAGCCCCGCAGTCCAGTCACCCAGGCCTGGCCCCCTTGCTTCTCTTGCCTATGGCTGGAGCTGCAATGCAGCTTGGGAAGGTGATGAACTCACTGTGATCTGGACAGCCAGTAGACCCTCTCCAGCATCCTTTGCATCAATGGTGAACTCTACAGGCAGGCTGGCCGGCACACCAGTGGTATTGAGTCCAGGGCCACTAGCCTTCACTTTGCTGGCATCATGTGTCGGCAGTACTTTAACCTTGAAGGGGCTGTGGAACCAGCGAACTGTGAATGGCCAGATAGTTCTCAGAAGCCAAGCTGCCCCCAGCATAGGCAACAGGCCAGTTCTTACCTCCGGGGCACCTCTTCTTCCCCGTATAGTACTGAGATACTGTAGGGCCCTTCTCGGCTAGGCACATAGTTGACAGTTTGCGTGCCATCAGCGTTGTCCACCACGTCCACTGGCTCCACCAGGCCTGGCCCCAGTCCCAGGGACAAAGTCTCAGATGGCTCTCTGGGCCCTGGCCCTCTTACCTGTCCCACTGTATGACTGGGACTTGGCCTCTAGCCTAGACCTTGCCATGTCCTCACGTACCGATCCCTAGGAATGGTCCTAAGCCTACCCTCCCTCTTGCTACATCTATTCAGTACACAAGTCCTGTCTGTTCCTTCTCCAGGTTTCTACCTAGCTCTGCTGTCATCTGAGGCTCTTCTACCAACTGCAAACTGGGCCTTCAGGCTCCTTCCCTAAACTTCAAAGAGGTCACTACCTCCCTGACCTCCTGCTCCCAGGTGCGTAAACCTTTACTCACCTTTAGGCCCCTGTACTTTGACATGAAGCGGGGCAACACCAGCCTTGCTTGTGTCCACCTGGAAGGACTGAGGGAGGTTGGCACGGACCATGCCTGGGCTCAGACCTGGCCCAGAGCACTTGACCTTGGATGCATCTGTCACATCATGCACAGGAACCTTAAAGGGACTACCTGGGATTCGGGCAGAGGGATGGCAGCTTCATAAGTCAGAATAGGCATAATCAGGCAGTCCTAGCCCTGTCCCACTGTCACCTCCTCACCTGGAACTTGGTGGCCACCATAGGTGACATTGAGGCTGTAGGTGCCGGCCTCGTAGGGGATGTACTCTACTGAACAACTGCCATCTTTGTTATCCATGCAGGACATCTTCGCCTCTGAGGGGCCCTCTACAGCCAGGCCCAGGCCACCTGTGCCAGCTCCCCTGGTCCAAGCAAATAGCCTGTCATTCCCTGGGGTTCCCAGGCCCATTGGCTACCCACTTGCCTCCCTGGTAGCACATTCACCTGGTCTCCACTGTGAACTTGTTGGGTTTGTTGGTGGTACCACTTTGGATGCCCGGCCCGTGGACACGCACCCTGGAAGGGTCGCAGCCCTCGGTCACAGGTACCTGGAAGGGGCTGCTAGGCACAGGACTGCCATCATAGGTCACGTCAACAGAGTGGAGTCCTGGAGGGCAGGCCAGGTCAGGAGGAGCCCAGGCTGCCCCACCTGCCCTGCCTGCCCAAGAGAGCCCCAGCACATACCCTCCTCGTACGGTGTATATTCTACTTTGTATGTGCCATCACCACAGTCTTGCACATAGGTTTCAGTCAGGTTGCCAGAGGGGTTGGCTACACGGGCCTTGACATGTGGCCCTCCAGTCTGTGTCAGAGCCCGGGCATCCACGCTGAACTCAGTGGTAGCCTCTCGGAAGACTCCTGGAGAGGGACGCAATGAAGCCAGGGTTACAGGGACCCTGCCCCCCCGCCCCCGAACTCCCCCATGTACCCAAGAGCAGGCCTCTTTACCTTGGCCCTCAATCCCAGGCCCATAGCATTGGACGCCTGAGGTGTCCACAGCAGGCTCCACCTGAAGCTTGCTGGGGAAGTTGGGCACAGGCTGGCCGCCGTACTTAATGGTGACAGTGTAGGCCCCAGGGCAGAGAGGAATGTAGGTGATGGTGTGTGTGCCATCACCGTGGTCCTGGATGTACACTTCAGCCGGCAGTCCTGCCTCGGAGCAGATCTCAATGGTCAACTCTGCACTGCCTGCACTTGAGCAGTCCACTTGGAACTGGCCCACCTCTCCAGCAGTGGCCCGCTCCAGCCCAGGGCCTGAGCACTTGACCTTGGATGCATCAAAACAGGGAACCACGTGGGCCTTGAATGGGGAGCCAGGGATGTGGGTGTCGGCAAAAAGGATGTTGATGTTGTAGTCCCCAGGCTCGGTGGGCACGTAGGATACAGAACATGTGCCATCCCCATTGTCCAGGCACTCAAGCTGCGCCTCGCAGGGGCCTTCCACTGTTAGGCCGAGGCCACCTGTCCCGGCACCCTTGGTGTCGATGGTGAAGCGGGCAGGGGAGCCTGCACTGCCTCCTTGCAGCCCTGGCCCAAAAGCCTTCACCTAAGGGAAGAGCAGATTGGAAGCTGAGACTGCACTACCACCAGCAAACCTCCTTTTGCCCTGGTTTTCCTCCCCTACCAAACAGGAACAGGAACAGGTTGCCTACAGCTATGCCACCATTCTCCATTATAAGGGCAAGTCTGGAGAAGATGGAGTGCCCCCCAAGGACCCTCAGAAAGCACAGTGGGCTCCACCCTTAGAGCCTCCCAATCCCAATTACCTTGCTAGGTTTGGTGGGGGCCATGGCTTCCAGAGGAAAAGGGCTGCCAGGCACAGGTACACCATCATAGGTCACCTCTACCTCATAGGGCCCCTCCTCACGGGGCACAAAGCGCACCACACTATTGTCGGCCCCCAGGCCTGGCTCCACCTTGCAGGGCACCACTGCACCTGAGGGGCCCACGATCTTGGAGGCCACTTTGCCTTGACCACCTGCACCCTTTGACTTGACTGTGAACTCCTGATCTTTGCCAACATCCACTTCTGTTGAGATAAGAAAGGAGAGAAAAAGAGAACCATGGCACCTAGCTTAGGTAGGCCCTGGGTGCTCTTCAGTGACTACAGAAAGTACTCAACTACTCACTCTCTCCTAGGCCAGACACCTTGATCTTGCTGAGGTCCAGGCTTGGAGACACCCCAACTGAGAAAGGACTCTTGGGGATGGGATCCCCTCCATAAGTGACATTGACACCTACTGGGCCCTGAGAGGGGTACAGAAGGGCAACAATCATCAGTCAATACCCTGGTCTCCTTGGCCTGCAAGTGCCCTGCTTGGGAAGAGGGCTTCAGACACTGGCTTTACTCCCCAGCTCCCTTCCCAGGTGAGAAATCAGACTTGATGGGAAGCCCCTTGGAGCAGCCCACCTAGCCCACCCCTTACAAGGAAGCCCACAGACTAGATGACTGTAGTGGAGGGGTGTGGCTGCAGGGGGTCAAGATGGCTACCTGCTGCACAGGAGTGTACTTGACTGTGTAGGTGTTGTCATGGTGATCAATGATGTCCAGATCTCGCACCACATCCCCTTTAGCCAGACCTGAGAACTGGACGTCCAGCTTGCCTTTGCCAGCAGCTTTGGCGTTGACGGTGAAATGGGTGGGTTTGCCAAGCTCAATGCCTAAGGAGACAAAACAACCATATACAGGGGCACCTTGCTCTGAGCACCCCCACCCTTGATGTCTCATAATTTCCCAGAGTATTCATCTTTACCAGTGCGATTGAGGCCAGGGCCCTCTGCCTTCACCTTGCTGGCATCATGGGAGGGCTCCACCTTAACCCGGATGGGGCTGGTGGGTGTTGCCTGTAAGTGGTAGGGGAAGGGTTGAGAAGAGCAATACCTCAACAACCAGAAATCTAGGGGCCAGAAGCAGTAGACCAACCTGGTCAGCAAAAAGGACCATGATAGTATAACTGCCAGCTCCACGGGGTGTGTACTTGACTGTGAAAGTATCATTGTCATTGCGGATGATGTCAAAGTCGATGTCAGCCTCAGCAGGGCCCACCACACCAGGAGCACACTTGATGCCAATGCTGACATCACCTGTCGTGGTGGGAATCAGCAGAAGCTGGGATTTTGTGGGGATATTCCCCACTCCGGTCTTCCCACCCAGGGCCAGGCCTTACCCTGGCCAGCCTCTGTGCAGTCCACAGTGAAATAGGTGGGCTCATGTGCCTTGAGCCCTGTCTTGGCCACACCTGGGCCATACACCTTGACCTTGTTTGGATGGCTTCCAGCTCCCACATTCACCTGTAGAGTACAGGGACAAGTGCAGGACATGACCAGCCTGGGGAGGCAGAGGCTCCCTCAGCTACTGGTGTAAAATAAGCAAAATGGTGCAGCTGCCTTGGGGAAAGTCTGACAGTTCTTCAAAAGATTAAACAGAGATCATATGACACCACAGCTCTGCTCCTACATAGCTACCCAAGAAAAACAAAAACCTAGATCCACCAAACTCATTTTACATGAATGTTCCTAGCAGTGCTATATACAATAGCCCCAAAGTAAACACATCCCAAAGGTCCATCACATAAAAAAGATAGTCACAATGTGGTCCATCCATACCATGAAATATTTGATCATAAAAAGGAATGAGGCATGGGCTGGGTTGTGACTCAGTGGTAGAGTGCTTGCCTTGCATGTGTGAGGCACTGGGTTCAATACTCAGGACCACATAAAAATAAGTAAACAAAATAAAGATATTGTGCCCAGGTATAACTAAAAAAAGTATTTTTTTAAAAAAGGAATGAAGCACTGATACATGCTCAGTGTGGATGAAACTTAACAGGATATGCAGTGCAGAAGCCAAACACAAAAAGTCACATAGTATATGATTCCATTTATATGAAAGGCCCAGAAGCAGCAAATTCATACAGTGGGAGAGCAGGTTAGTGGTTGCCAGGACCTGGGGGAGGGGAGAGGTGGGAGGGTGAGTTTCATTGGGCATGATGAAAATTGTCCTAAACTTAGATTGTGGTAATGATTGCACAACTCAGTGAATGTACTAGTACTGAGCTGTCCATTTTAAATGAGCTCACCCGGAAGGGGCTATTGGGGATGCTGACACCTCCCCAGGACACCATGGCTGTGTGCTTCACTGGCTTCCTTGGCACATAAGAGCAGCTGTAAGTTCCATTGCCGTTGTCTTTGACTGATGCCTCTACAGGACAGCCCTCATTATCCTGCAAGATTGGTAAAAGCAGGCAGCCTGCTGGTCAGTGCCCAGGCCTAGGTGCCTGCCTACCCTGCCCCCAACGCAAAGGGCATCGCACCTGGACTTGGACCCGGAGAGGGGCCTTCCCGCCATGTTTAGCATCTACTGTGAATTCTGCTGGTTTGTTGACAGCTACACCAGTCTTCTCCAAGCCAGGCCCACGTGCCTTCACCTGGTAAGAGAACACCCAAGTTTCAGGGGACCAAGTCAAGGCCACCAAACCACAAGCCAGGCGTGGCAGCTGGGGATAGAGTGCCAGGAGCATGGTGCTGGATATACCAGTTTAGGGCCTGGGCTCAGGACCCCATCCTGGTTGACAAAACAGGGATGTGCCCACCCCCAGTGGGCTTCCTAAGCAAAGGCAGGAGAGACTCAGGCTAGTGCTGCACGCCCTTTACCCTGTCTGGGTGAAAGTCCTGGGGTGCATCACGGATGTCAGCCATGAATGGACTGAGGCGGATGTCCTCGCTGTTACACAGCACATGCACAGCATACTCGCCAGCCTCTTGGGGCCAGTAGCGCACGTCACAGGAGCCATCGCCTTTGTCATCACATTCAATCTTGGCCTGTGATGGACCTTCCACGGAGAAACCTGACAACAACCATCAGTCCCATTGATGCCCTGGAGACTCAGGGCATCCTCCACCCACAGGGGCCCACACTGAAGCCTCCAACTTACCCAGGGTGCCCACGTCGTCCCCAATTGCCTCTACCACGAAGTCTGCTGACTTGCCAACGACACCGCCCTCCAGCCCAGGACCCCAGGCCCGCACCTTCTGATTGCCACATTCAGTGCCCACCTTCACCTCAAAGGGACTGCAAATGGAAGAGCCACTTAGGGGAGAACTGAGAGGCACCATCCTACAGAAGAGCCATCCCGTGCCCAGCAACGTGGGCTAGGCGAGAAGACCAGTTTGGTTCCCCATTGTCAGACAGACAGAAGACTTAGACAATGCTGGTTGGTGGGGAAGAGTGCCTGGGAGCCTCACCTGCGCCCAATGTTCTGGCCACCCCATGTGATGGTGACAGTGTAGGTGCCAGGGGCTGTGGGGTAATACTCAAAGCCATAAACGCCATCCCCTAGGTCCTTCTGCTTCACACGTTCCTCTCCCTCTGCCAAGATAAGGAGGGCCTCAGGACTGCCTAGCAGTGACCCTGAAGGCTGCTGCCACCCATCCCAACCCCAACCAACTTACTGGGGCCCTTCACAGTGACCTTCAGCTCCCCGCTGCCAGCACCCTTCGTGTATACCTTGAAGTCAGCTGTCTCCTTCACCCGCACACCCTTAGGCTGGAGGCCTCGGCCAACAGCCCGACAGGCAGCTGGATTACAGGCTGTGGGGAGAGGAACTGGCTGAGCTGCTAGGAGCTAGAGCTGGGTGTCCCCTTACCTGCCCCAGCCTCCCACAGGACCAGGCTATTGGGATTGGAGGGTCCCTAATAGCTTGGCCCAACAGGCTAGTGAGGCACATGCAAGTAAGAACTGGAAGGGGTTGTGACCCCAGGACCTGTGTACCAAACCAAGACATGACAGGCTTCCTCCCACCTGCTGACCCCAGCCCACAGACATCCACCCAACCCTCCCCTCCAAGAGGAAGATGGATCCAAGTACCGTTGACCCTGTGGGCAGAGCAGAGAGCAGCAGGTTTCTAGACAGCTGGAGCGAGCTCTTCCGAAGGTAAAAGCATGGAGAGGAGAGACGGAGAAGGGCAAGAAGAAGAGGAGGAGGAAGGAGGGCCCCAGCAAGGGAGGAAAGACAGCACGTGCCCAGATAGTGGAAACTCAGAGACTAGGGGTGCCCAGGCAGGGGCTGGAGAGGGACTGCACCAAAGGGCTCCCCCTCCCACACGAGGCCCAGGCAGCAACACCACAGTGGGGGCAGAGGGGTGGCCAGGGCTGGGCCTACCTTGACCAACAGTGACAGTGTAGGGGCTGCGAGGGATGGGTACTCCGGCGAAGGTGATGTGCACTGTGTGGACTCCCTCCATGGTCGGTTGGTAGCTGCAGCGGTACGTGCTATCACCCCGGGCCTCCAGCTGAGGCTCCACTGTGCCTTTCTGTCCTGCAGGGTCCTGGATCACAACCTCCACCTCACCCGTGCCAGCTCCTGTCACAAGGCATAGGCTTAGGTTCCAGGCTCCAGCACAGCTCTCCTCTCAGGCTGCCTGGGCTTCAGTAGTCTTCCCTCACCTGCCGTAAAGATCTCAAAGTAGGTGGTCTTGTTGGCGATGTTGCCACTGGGCTCCAGGCCAGGGCCCTGGGCAGTCACTTTGCTGGCATCACCTTGTGACTTGTCCACATACACCTCAAAGGGGCTCTTGGCAATATGCTGACCAGCAAAGAGCACAGTCACCTATTCCCAGGAGGAGTGAGTCATGAGGGCAGGGACAGGAACCTCTAGTCACTGCCCATGGCCACCACTCTCCCTGCCACCTGAAAGCTCACCTTATGAGTCCCCGTCACTTTGGGGATATACCACACAGAGAAGGTACGGTTCTTGTCATTATTGGCAGTCACCTTTGCCTGTAGTAGGAAGGAGCCCCCCCATGAGCCTTTGTTAAGAGCAGCTCCTCCAGAAGGGAGCACAGCAGGGCCCTCCCCTACTAGTATAACCCTACTTCTTCCTGGTGTCCAGCAGGGTCTTCCACATACACCAACACCTCTCCCTGGCCAGCACTCCGGGTCTCCACAGTGAACTCTGCCCGCTTCTTCACCATGTTGCCTGTGGGCTCAATGCCTGTCAGAGAAAGGTGAGCAAGTCGCAGGCCAGCTACAAGAGCCACAGCCTTATGTCTTTACCCCCTGCCCCCTATCCAATGCTAAGGCAGGCAAGCTGAGCCCCTAGCCCTTCAGGAGTATCAGGAACACAGTGTTAGAGCCCTGATCCCTCTGCAGGTTCAGTGCCCCTCCCTGCCAGCCTCCGAGTCAGGCACGTTCCAAACTGGGCAAGTTTGTTCAGCATAAACCCAGCACAATGAGTCTGGCCTCAGGACCCAGCCATGCTCTTGCTGCAGAGGCAGGCCCATGCCTGTTTTCTGGAACACTCAGGTTTCCTGCACCAGTGTGATTGCCCAACCCTTTCCCTGGGCTGTGGTTCATCTCCCAATCATAGAGAAGGAGCCCACTGGGTCCTCCCTCCCTGGGGAGGTTTCCCCACAGCCTTGTGTGACTTGAGGAACTTCCTAGCACTCTCTTGTCAGTTGACTTGTTCTAACCAATCCTGATCCATTCCCATCAGATTTTTTTTTTCTTTGTACTGGGGATTGAACCCAGGGGTGCTTAACCACTGAGTCACATCTCCAGCCTCTTTATTCTTTATTTAAAGACAAGGTCTCACTGAGTTGCTTAGGGCTTCCCTAAGTTGCTGAGGCTGGCTTTGAACTTCTGATCCTCCTGCCTCAGCCTTCCAAGTCACTGGGATTACAGGAGTGTGCCACCTCACCCAGATAAGACTTTTTTTTTTTTAAAAGAATGGAACACACCAGAAATGTGCGTGTCATCCTTGTGTTGATCTCCATATCATCTCAATTTTACTATCTCTGCTGCCAAAGCAAGCACTCCCATCTGACTTGTTTGAGAGGTACTAGCTGTTTCTTCACCCAAAACTCCTTGGGTCCTCCAGATTCTGACAATATACTATGTATGGGGAGGATGTTGGTGCACCAGAACACCCCTAGGCGTTCTCTTACCTGGCCCGTAGGCTCGGGCTTTCTTTGGGTTCAGTTTTGGCCGCAGGGGAGCCCCTGGCTTCAGCTTGGCTTTAGGGAACTGGGACAGGTAAGTCATGACAGAATGCTCATCCACATTGGGGTCCACAATCTCCTCAGGAGTGATCACCTGTCACAAGCAAAAGACAGGAGCCATTGGAGCACTCCTCACTGCAAACAGGTCCCCCATAGCCTCCAATAGGGCCAGACAGGGAGCATACCTGAGGGATGCCCAGCCAGTCATCAGCTTGCTGCATGGCCTCTCGTGCGTTGTTGACAGGCTTACTGGCATCCCAGGAGTCCCAGTCAGGACAAAGGCCTGTGACACAATGAAGATTGTACTTTGAGTCGGGGAGAGCTACAGAACTACCTTCCAGATCTCCCACAGACAGCCCGATCCCCCTCACCTGGAGCACAGCTATCGACAAGGGCACCCAGGGCCCGGCCACTCTGCCAGTCCCTACTGAAGTTGGTGATGGGCAGCTGTGGCAGCTTGTTCTGGATCCAGCCTAGGAGCCTCTGCTTGGGTGTCTGCTTTTTGGCTTCCTCATCCTCCTCCTCATCCCACATAGGCATGGAGATAGAGTAGTGCAGAATCAGGGTCCAGATGAGGCCCAAGATCAGCTTCAGGTTTCCATCCACAATGGCCTTGCTGTCTATGGGGTAAAGAAGTGGCAGTACTGGGCAGCTTCCTCATGGCCTTGAGGGAAAGTACCCTCAGAGAAGGAGTCAGGTCACTCCCTGGTGGTAGGGCCAGGGTCTCACAGCACATGGAGGCACAGGGAAGAGGCCCTATCCCAACTAGGGATGAGATATCAAGCAAACTTTGTCCAGAGGCTCTCTGTGGTATCAGAGGTGAAGACTTCTGGGGGAGAGGGAAGATACCCATAAACACACAAGGAAAATAGGAGGACATTTCCAGAAACCTCAGGGCCCAGAAGAAGTGCAGAAGACTGTCCCAGCCTGCAGACAGGTCCAGGGAAAGCATCTCACAAGGTAATTGGAGGATGATGGAGATGAACACTTTGTAGCTGCCAAGATGGAGACCTGTCCCTATCTCCAAGGATCTCTGAAAACTGGGAGGTGTAGCCCAGCCCTAGCTGGTCTAGAAACCAGGGCCCCTGACCACAAACTGGGCTGGGGCTAAGGAAGAGGAAGGCTGGGTTGGCAAAGAATGGTTGAGAAATAGAATTGCTACTTCAGGATGGATGGGTGGTGGGTGGTGGGTGTGAGGCAGGGGAAGTAGAGGCATTGGGCAAGGACCCTTGGGTGATGGGGTGTGAGCCCCACCCTCTCCACATCCTTGTCCCCTCAGTCACACTAGAAGTCAGGAGGTGGCAGAAGGCTAGAGCACTGCTTGGGGGGGGAGTACCAGGGCTCAAAGGAACCAGGGGTTGGGCCACATGGTCCTGACTCACTAGGGCCTACAGAGATCTTCTGGGGTGACAGAGCAGGAAACATTAGAGAGGCCCCCCTTATCCAGCTGGAGAAGGAGAAGGGTGAGGCTGGGTGAGCCTGGCTCTGCTGCACAGGCCTCTGCTTAGGAGCTTGGGTGGCAGAGGCTTTGGGTGGGGTCCCTGTGTCCTGCTGCCTCAGCAGAACCCGCTCAGCTGCCACCCATCACCCGCCCTACTTGCCACCTAACGGACTCAACTCAAGTACTCAAGCGGGCACCATGCTCACCACAGGGGAAGTGGTTAGGGTAGGCACCCTACACCCCCATCATCACCATGGCAATTGCTCTGGGCCCCACCCAAGGCCACCTTTGGGTCTCAGCCTCCTCAAGGGTGGGTGGCTGTGGGTGGAGCAGACTTTCTGAGAGCTCATCTTTGGAAACCCTACTGGCTTCCCTTATAATCACAGAATACTTATCTAGTGAGTCAACTGTAGGGGTACTGTGAGAAGGGAATGAACACCATCAAAAGAGCCATCAATGGTGGTTTTTCAGTCTGGATGAAAGTACCTGCAACACCAGCTGAGCTTCTCAAAGCAGAGTGCCCCCACCCCTGCTGTTCCCAGATGGGTTGGTCCTGACCCCTCAGAGTTATCTTTTACTGTCTCCAAATTGTGAGAGGAGGGATCAGAGAAGACCAAGGATGCAAGACACACAGTAGTGTGGGGGCTTCCTGGGTCCAGCACAAGAGCCCTCAGGGGGCTGGAGGCCTTTAGTGGCCTCCAACAGGAAGGGCAAGACCAGGCCCACCAGCCCTCACAGGTAGGGCCAGACCCTCCCATGGTCCTCATCATGTGGGCCAATGCCACCCCCTCCCCCTCCCCAGAGGGAGGGAAGGACCAGGGCCCAGGGCTGGGAGACTGCCTGGTTAAATGGCCCCGCCCCATCCCACCCCCTTTCCCCAGCCCCGGGGCCAGCCGGCCCCCTCCCTCCCCTAATCACTGCTGCTTTCCAACATTTTTTTGCCTTATATGGCAAAGCTCTGGGAACTAGGCCTGCTCCAGCCAGCTCACAAGAAGGAGGGGAGAAGGGAGGAGGGAGGAGACCCCCCCCAAAGAGCTGGGGTGTGGCTTGCCTCCCCACATCCGGTTGCCTCCCCCCCCCCCAGGACTCAGAAATGACTCAGCTTGGCTAGACTGAGGCTGGAACTGGGGGGTGGGCCTCCCAGTGTGGAATGGCATTCCAAAGAAAGAAGTTCAGCTCTGGGGACCTGCCCCTGAGTGGTCAGGAGAACCAAGTTGTGGTACCTCAATTTCTTGGGCTCAGCATTACCATTCTTGGGCCATAAAGACAACTGGAAGCCCTCTTTCATTTATGAAGAAAAGAAGGTTCATCTCCCTTCTACTCTCCCTGTTCTACATTTCCCCAAGTCACCAGTTCTGTTGCCTCTCATTGAGCAACTCCTATTATAAGAAAAACCTGAGATGCTTCAGTAGGCCTGGCCAGTGCCAGTCTCTCCAGTCCAATGACACGGACACTGTGCTGGCAGTGAGCCTACTGCACACTGGAACAACTTTTAACCAACTCCTGTATTCTAGATGCAGAAAACCAAGGCTGACATAGAAGCAAGTGTTACCAATGATGAACAGTAAAGTTAGTGACTACAAGCCAGGTCTCTTCACTTAACCACACCCAACTCACTTTGGGTGCAGTCTTGCTAGTCATGCTTCTCTCTGGGGATTGAAACAGGGGGATTGAAACCACTTTCAATGAGGAGGGGCCGTCTTTCAGGGACAGAAGCCAGGAGAGCCCTAGACAATGGGACCAACAAGCTCCAATCCCTACTTTAGAACCACAGAGGCACCTGAAAGCCAGAGGGCCCTTTCTAAACTGCTGTAGGGGGTGAGCCTGGATCTCCTCCTCCTCGGGGATGGGGCATGTCCTCAGGGACAGGATTCAGGTCAGTGACCGCCCCACCAGGCCCTGTACCAGCGCGGGAGCAGCAGTGGGGGCGCGGCCTGTGGAGGATGTGAGCTCAGCCTGGGCGCGGGCCAGCGGGGGCACGTAGCGGTTCGCACGCTCAGCGGGCCAGCCCGCGCGCCTTTGTTCTTGAGGCCCGCGCTTAAAGGGATGGCCCAGAGGCCCAAGGGACTGTGCGACGGCCGCGAGGGAAACTAGGAGGGATCAACCCAGGGGGGATGGGAGGACGCTCAGAGCACCCGCCCTCACCCACGCGGCGCCAGGGAGCAGCCCGCGAGCTCACCGATGGACACTAGTTTGATGCTCTCTCGATCCAGGAACTCGAGCGCCACCGATACGTTTTCGAGCTGCATCTGGCGGAAGGTGGGTCGCTGGTTGTGCTTGCGGTGCATCTTCTTCTGGCTGAGTACTTCAAGCAGTGCGATGAGCCTCAGTCCGTCACTCAGGTCTGTCTGCAGGTTGGCGATGCGCTTGCTCACGCACTTCAGGTGTTCGTTGCACCAGCGAGTGAATGTGTTCTGTTGGATCTTCTTCCATGGTGCGTCCTCCGCTAAGTCCTTCTCGGTGGCTGGCATCTCGGCGTCCCGCGAATCGGCACCGCCGCCCGGAGCCGCGCCCGATGCGCTCTGGCCGGATCGGGAGTGGGAGCTACTCATTTTGAGGAGCGAGGAGCTGGGGGGGCGGTGCTGAAGCCTCTGCGAGGGGACGGCCCTTTAATTAAAGTTGCAGGCACTTATGCGCGTGAGAGGCGAGGCAGAGAACAGACGTTGTGCTGCGGAGAGAGCGAGCCCTTTAAATGCGGGTAGAAGGCGGAGCCTGAGGTGGGGCTTCGGTGGGGCGGGGACTCTGGGTGGAGCTTCGGAGCCGCGCCCGCCCCGCCCGTCGGAATGCCCCCATGAAGCCCCCCACTGCAGCCGTAATGACCCGAATCCCCGCTCTTAGGGCCCAGAAGGGGGCCAGGAGGCGCCCAGGCCCCGCTGCCTCTGCGCTAGCGCTTCAGGAAACACACCCTGGAGGGACAAAAGGCTTCTGAGTGTCTGGCGCTTGGATGACCGCTAGGATCCAGCCGACACGCCCTTACAAGGGACTTTCCTTCCTCAAGGCCCCTACGGGGGGTTGGGGTGGGGCGGATGGGGTCCTTGAGTCACTTAGGTTCCACCCCTTCCCCGCACCCCGGCACTCTCTGTCACCCCCACCCCGGGCTGCAGGGCTTAGGGTCACGCGGCCCCACCCTGCTCAGCAGCAGTGGAAAGTGCCCAACGTTAAGAGTGAGCCCTTCGTGAGCGCCAGGCACGCCTGTGCGCTTTGTGTGAGCAAGACCAAGAAAGCCGCTGCCTAGCAGGGCCGCGACCCTACGCGGTCCCCTCGCAGATCCCTGGCCCCTGGCGGGCCCTCTCAATCTGCTAGGCCTTCGCCTGCGCACCTGAGCCCGCTGGTTCCCACCACCTCCCTGCCTGCTCTCTCGCTCCACCGCTCCACCCGGGAGGAAATGGGGCACTGGGCCAGGAGGCCACCAGCCCTCTAGGAGCAGCAGCCTTCGAAGGGGCCCAAGCGTGCCAATGGGCACGGGCAGAGGGTGCCATGTGATGCGTGCAGACAGCGTGTTCCCGCCTAACACCACCATAATGTCCACCTGGGGCCCCGGGGGCAGTTGCCTCTCTTGGCCTAATGGCCCCTGAATCCGATGGTACCAGGGGTGACCAGGTCACTGGGAGGTGTAGAGGGGGTCTGAGGACAGAGGGCCAGGAAATCAAAGGGAGTGAATAGGGGTTGCCAATTCTTGCTTACGAGCCTGGGCTGTTTTCCCAGAGTACTGTGAGACTATTTATTGAAAGTTAATTTTCTGGTACATATTCCAGAGATGGTACAGAGATCAGCAAAAACACAGAGTAGAAGCACAGGTATAGAAGACACTGACTGCAACCCTCTTCAGACATGAGATGTCAGCCTACCTATGGCTTCTTCTCCAGGGTGGATTCTGTCCCTCCCAGTCCTCTGTGCCTCCCCTCTCCAGAATATTTCCTTCTTTTTTCCCCAGAAGGTAAATCCTTGTCCATACTGCTCAATTCTAGTAATAATTAATTAATTTATCTTCTGAAGACCAGTGGGAGAAGGAGTCAGTCATCATGTCATGCCCAAATATGGATGACTCTCCTTGGCTTTGGGTGTCTGCATGCCTGTGGAGAGACTGTGATGTCAGTGGGTATCTCCCTTGCCTCCAAGCTTTGAGGCTGCCTGTAACTCCACTGGTTTTCCTACTAGTGGTGGTAGTAGGGGGCCAAATGGCATTTTTCAGTAGTGAGGCCCACCCCTGCACTCTCCCCTCTCTTGACCTCCATCTTTCATACACAGTGCACAAAATGCACCAGAGTGTCTAAGAGCTGAGGGCTGAGGGGTGGTGACAGAAAACCCCTAAAAATTCCACCCCAGTAGAAAGGAAATATCCAGAGATGGAATTACATCAATAATTGATTCTCCAGTAAATACCATCCATCTGGGTCATCTGGGGTTCATTCCTTAATCGTCAGAGAATAAGAAAACTGAGTCATAGTTAACAATGGAGTGTGGAGGACATAGGACCACCACCAGATGTCGCCCCATCCTAAAGCCCCCAGATTGGGTAGCCCCAGGAAGCAAAAATTCAGAGCTTTCATATTTTCCCTTATTTGGAGTAGATTCTTGGATGTTAGACATGTCCCGCCCACTTCCCCACCCCTGGCCCACAGACCCCAGGCCAGGCCCTCCCACAGGGAACTATATCCCCAGTGCAAGGGGCTTTTCAGCTGGGATCCCCAAGAAGCCTTTTCTAGACCTGTGTAGCCAGGGGGCGCCAGGAGGGAAGGAACTAGCAGATTGGTGAGGTGAGAAGACCCAGCTGGCAAGACAAGTCAAGATGTGACAAGTGGGGGCACCCATTTCCTAAGCTCCCACCTTGACTGTGCAGCCTGGAGCACACACAAATGGGCCTGCCAGAGGGTTTCACCTACTTTTCCTAGCCCTGGATGGCATGAGGATCTGGCGCTGTTGCTGCTTACATCCTTACTGGCGGTGAATATCCCACTCAAGAGCCAACCTGGGACAGGGTCCAGGGCCCAGACAGGAAATCTAAGGGCCTGGCCAAACCCCACCACAATCCCCTTGGAGTTCAGCAGCCCCTGAATCAGCTCCCCTGTGCCAAAAGAGGCTGGTACCTTGTGGACTTGTACCAGCAAGGGAATCGCCCCCGGTTCCCATTCAGTGTACTGTGAAATGTCTTTACAGGTAGCCCTTGCACACAAGGTCCTGATCTGGGGACCCTTTTTCCAGTCAGGGAGGTAATGATGGGTTCATGGGCACCCACACCTCCACCCATCTCATGCCAAACGCTCAGAGACCCTCCCTCTCTCACAGAAGCCCTGTGTCCTTGGGCTCCCAGACTATGGGCACAGACATACGTTCATGGGTAAATTATGGAAGGCAGACTCTGGATACCCTTCCCAGATGCGTGGGACCTGAGCTCACCTATGCGAGTTGCACCTGCCCAGGATCTGGGCGTGCGCGAGCGCCTGCATTTTCCAGCCTCTCCGCACACTTTCGCCACCCACCCCAGCCCACGAGCAGCGCTGCGACAGTCCGACGTGGAGCCTTCCACAGAGGACTCACCTGCTGTCCCCTGCCAGCGGCTGACAACCGCAGGGTGGCGCCCGGCTCGCCTTCGCGCCCGTGCCTGGCGCCTCAGGGCTCTACTGGCGTCCGCCGAGCGCCGCGCGCCTCCACGCGAATGGGCTGCCGCTGCCCGCCTTCTTGTTGGTCGCATCCCCGCCCCGCGCCCGCCCCGCGCCGGGCCGGCCCAGCCCGGCAAGAAAGCCTTAATTGGTAAAATCACCCAGAAGCCGGGGGCGGTGCGGGGGGCGCGCCGTGAGCTCCAGAGCCCTGTTGCCCCTGGCGACGCCCACCCCCCCAACCCCCCCACCGGGATGAGCTCACCGCCCCGCTAGGGCCGCCAGGCCCTGGGGCCGGGGGGAGGGGGCTCACCTTCAGCGTCCGCAGGGCCTGCAGAGCTCTTCTCTAGGCGCAACTTCAACGAGGCTGGAAGGCTGAGTTTAGGGGGATCCAAGCACTCCCCTACTGAAAAGGCTCAGCTCCAAGGCCACCTTCTCCAGAGAACCAACCAGTCAAGTCCTCTGTCTCTATTCTAAACCTGGGCTGGCCACACAAGTCAGATCCTGCCCCCTAGGTGAGGGGCATCAGTAAGTATTCACTGAGCCTCTACCATGCTCCAGGCTCCAGTTTGGTGGACTACAGGGCACTGAGCCCTATGATGAGCAAGCCTCACTGGTTTGGCCCCTGCTGAGTACAGGCCTGACCTAGGAGCAAGCAGCACAGATGCACTGAATTCCTAATGCAATATGGTGCAGTCCCAAAGCCTGGAAGTGGGCAGTGGGGTGCAGCCAAGTGTCTGTGAACCTGGTGGGCACAGCCACACCCTAGCATTGCCAGGCTTCCTCTTCCTCTTCTACATGCCTGTTTCCTGGTAGCTTCAGATTCAGCTCAAATGTCACTTCCTAGGGGGAGGCCACAAAAACAATGTCATTTCGACATTTTGTCTGCAACAATCAATAGGAGCTACATTTTACATTCCTGAGCCAGTATACATACCTTCACACACGTACACACATGTATGATTGAAACAAACATTTCATAAAATGAGACTTTCCCTTAGTGTCTGCAGTGTACTCTATTTTCTATTCTATTTTATGAAAAAAAAATGAAACAAAGGAAGAGAAGAAGGAAAAAATAGGAAAGAAGAAAGGAAAGAGTTTGGTTACATCTGCTAAGTGAATCTTGTTTCACACAAACAGCAAGGTGCTGGTCGCCTTCCAGGCTTTCCCCATCTGTTGCTGCCTTTACTAGCTGTGCTGTCAATGACATTTCACACCTTGACTCATTATGGGAGCCTCCCAACAGTGCCAGGTTCTCTAGCTGCTACCTACAGTGGAAGCCCCCACTGGGAAGGCCAGTGGATTAACTTCACTTACTAAACAAGGAGGCTGAGCTCAGGCCTCTGAGGTAGCTGCTATGGAGTTCAAGGCTGTCCTTCCAGGAGGAAAACCCACCTATCCAGAGGCATGGCAATCAGAGCCAGGGGTAGAATAGATGGGGGGAGTGCAAAAGAAGTGGTGGCTGTATGGTGAGTCTCAGGACCCCCATTACACTACCCTCTTTATACTACCCTCCCCACACTGTACATGCTCTAAACACAAGCAGTTCTTTACCTCAACTTCTTCCAGGTGTTAGGGGCACAAAGGTTCATATAGCACCAACTGTTTCCTGGTGAAGTTCATAATAAACTAAAAACATTTTCTCCTTGTGTTGAAGAAATGTTTTCATGTAGACTTTTTTCCCCTAAAACTAGAAATCTTCTTGGGATTGCAAATTATACAACATACTGATTAAAAGTCATTTCCATGCTTAAAAGAAAAATTGTCTGCTTATTTTGACTTAGCATCTGCTGAACCCCAATGTCTAATCTCCATGCCCTTCCTAGGAAGAACTCCCCACAGGCACTTAGAATGCCTTTACATATCCTTCCAGCCTCTTTGATAACTTCTGCCTGAGAGAAGTCTGAGACTAGGCCAGGTCAATGCCCAGATGACCATGGGGAAAATGTTTCCATGAATGAACTGCTGCATTCAGGGCCCTTGGGTAAGACTCCCCTTACCCCAGGATCCTGATAAATTCTCTTTATGATGGGTGATACAGCCTATTAGCTATGTTGATCAAGGGCTTGCCTGGCTTCTAGTGGTCTGGAATGGAGCTGCACTGCCCTGGGGCTAGACTTAGGCTCCAGGTACCTACAGGGTGGGTACAGGGGGACCATCACAGTTCAGCTTCCTGATGCCATCTGTGGTGGGACCTCATGCTGGGGCAATGGGGGGCATACAAAGCACAGTGCTGAGGCAGGTGTGGGGGGGTGTTCCTTAGGGAAAAAGCAAACCTAGAATTCCTTGACCTCATAAGGAAACAGCTTGAATCTGTATGGGGAGGGTGGCAGGGGGAGGACTGAGCAAGCACTTGTATGCACAGATCTCTGGGAGAGAGGCCAGAACTGCAGAAGAAGGCTTGGAGACTTGCTGGGGAATCTGATTTTGCCAAAACTAAAAAATCCATGCTGCTGAATGGCCCAGAGCTCACTCTGCCACCCACCCCCCACCCCCAGTCCCAGCCTCTGCTTTGAAAAAAAAGGAGCAGGCTTGCCAGGCTCAGTGTACACCATGTCTGTAGCCTATAATTCCAGCAGCTCTGGAGACTGAAGCAGGAGGACTTCGAGTTCAAAAAGGCCATCCCCAGGGCTAGGGTTGTGGATCAATGGTGGAGCACATGCCCAGCATGTGTGAGGCACTGGGTTTGATCCTCAGCACCACATAAAAATACATAAATAAAACAAAAGTATTGTGTCCATCTACAACTAAAAAAAAAAAAAAAGCCAGCCTCAGCAACTTAGTGAGGACTTAAACAACCTAGCAAGACTGTATCTCAAAATTAAAAAATTAAAAGGGCTGGGGATGTGGCTCAGTGGTTAAGTGCCCCTGGGTTCAGTCCCTAGTACCGAGAGAGAGAGAGAGAGAGAGAGAGAGAGAGAGAGAGAGAGAGAGAAGAGAGAGTGAAGAGAGAGAGAGAGAGAGGGAGAGGGAGAGAGAGAGAAAGGGAGAGGGAGAGGGAGAGAGAGAGAGAAAGAAAAAGGAGCTAAGGCTTTCCTATCTCTTAATGCCAGCACAGTGTCTTTGGGAACCTCCTCCCACATTGCAGGGGAGAGTAAGGCCTTGCCTTTCCTCTAAAATCAAGAGAAGAGCAATTCTTTTTCCTTAATGTCTTTGTGTTTGGTCAAAACAGAGCTCTCTCTCTCTTCAATACTTCCTGATTGTCCACCTCTACAAACCTCCATGGAAAATTGTCCTTTGACCCTCACCAGTTGGATCAGCCAGCTTGGACATGTCCAAAGCTCTCTTCTCTTCTTCCCCTGTCATCAGGCATCATCTAAGAGATCAGGCATCCTAAGCACCTCATCTCTTCATGCTCCCCGCAGCTCTAGGTCTGCCCAGTGAGAGCACCCTAGATGGCCCCACACTCCATCAACAGGCTTTGTTTAGAATATAACTGTCGCCATCTTTCCATTTTCCACCAGACAGTTCTTTTCTGATTAAGGCCTTCGCCAACTGTTAGTTTAGGATTCTCAGCAAGTATTGGCAACTTTCCATGGTTTGCCACACCCCTGTGCCCTGCTTGGTCACCCCTGGTACCATCGGATTCAGGGGCCATTAGGCCAAGAGAGGCAACTGCCCCCGGGGCCCCAGGTGGACATTATGGTGGTGTTAGGCGGGAACACGCTGTCTGCACGCATCACATGGCACCCTCTGCCCGTGCCCATTGGCACGCTTGGGCCCCTTCGAAGGCTGCTGCTCCTAGAGGGCTGGTGGCCTCCTGGCCCAGTGCCCCATTTCCTCCCGGGTGGAGCGGTGGAGCGAGAGAGCAGGCAGGGAGGTGGTGGGAACCAGCGGGCTCAGGTGCGCAGGCGAAGGCCTAGCAGATTGAGAGGGCCCGCCAGGGGCCAGGGATCTGCGAGGGGACCGCGTAGGGTCGCGGCCCTGCTAGGCAGCGGCTTTCTTGGCCTTGCTCACACAAAGCGCACAGGCGTGCCTGGCGCTCACGAAGGGCTCACTCTTAACGTTGGGCACTTTCCACTGCTGCTGAGCAGGGTGGGGCCGGGTGACCCTAAGCCCTGCAACGGGGGGGGGGGGGGGCGGACACGAGGTGAAGCCCTAGTGACAGGGATGAGAGCTACCGTAAATGCGAGAGTTCGCCCACTCCCACATCCCAGCCGGTTTCTGCTGGTTTGGGTAGCGCAAGTCTGCCCCGCTTAAGCGCCTAACCCAAACGCGCCAGCGCGCTACGTCTTGGCTGACTGCCAGCTCCCGCACTCCTGCCCGGCGAGCACAGCACCCGCCTTCACAGATAGGTAGGTGTGGCTCCCTTCATGTCACGCCCTAGAGCCTCTTTGGCTCGCCTTCAGCCCCTGCCCCTCTTCTTGCTCTAGCCAATCCTGCACACTTTTGTGTTGTACGGGCTTGTAAGCTCCGCCCCCAGCGCGACGCCCCGCCGTGCCAGCTCCCACAGCCAGACCGGTCTGCACCGGTTGCTCGGGTGGTTAGGCCCCGCCCCTCGCAGCGCGCAGAGCTTGTGAGGCCCGCCGCCGTGACGTGACCGTGACGCAGGCGTGTAGCAAGCGCGGCCGCTCCCGAGGCGCTGGCGCTGCCCCTGTCCCTGCCCCGCTCCTAGGCAGCGGTTGCTTGGCCTGTGTAGTCAGGCCTGGGCAGCACCTAGGCCTTCACTACTCGTCTTCCGGTGCCGGCCGCGCCCGCCATGGACGACTACGCGGTTTTGTCGGACACCGAGCTGGCCGCAGTACTGCGCCAGTACAACATCCCGCACGGGCCCGTCGTGGGTACGCGGCGGCGGGTGGCGCGCGGGACCTCTCCCGGGACCCCGCGCTCCGCCTGGCGCCCCCACTGACCCCTTCCTTCCCCTCGGGTTCCCTCCCCGCCTTCCTCCACCCCCCCGCGCTCTCCGCATGGCCTTCCCTGGGCTCACGCTCTGTGCCCCGCACTCCTGACCGCTCCACGCCCCGTGTCTGGCCAGGCTCCACTCGAAAGCTCTACGAAAAGAAAATCTTCGAGTATGAGACCCAGAGGCGGAGGCTCTCGCCTCCCAACTCGTCTTCCTCCTCATTCTCCTATCGGTTCTCAGGTGAGATCCTCTGTCTCAGAGCCCTGCTGACTACTCCTGGGGACGGGGCTTGGGCAACCGGGAGGACAGGGTCGTGAGACTGTGGCAGGGGCACTAGACTAGAGGGAGAAGGAAGGGAAGCCTGGGGGCAAATACTCCTGTTCCCTTCTCAATTCAGACTTGGATTCAGCATCCATGGACTCGGATATGTATGATCTGCCCAAGAAAGAGGATGCCTTACTTTATCAAAGCAAGGGTAAGACGGGTGGGGCGAGTGCCTTGACACCTTCACCCCACCCTGTCTAGCACTCCTGAGTAACCCTAGAGGGGAGGAACTGGTGCAGGCCCCCAAATGGGGTCCAGATTAGGACCATCCATACAGGTGGAGGACATCACTGCCTCTTCTATCACCGTTTCCCTTCCCAAGGCTATAATGATGACTACTATGAGGAGAGTTACTTGACCACCAGGACCTACGGAGAACCTGAGTCTCTGGGCACTTCCAAGGGCTTCCGCCAACCAGTAACTTCACTCTCAGATGCTGACACCTTCCACCACCTGGTGAGCTAGTTGTTAGGCACACCTTGGGTGCAGCCTGAGGTGATCATAACTGGGTTTGGACAAATCCAGGAAGCTGCTGGGTGCAAATGGGAGCTCCTAATCTTCCAGAGAGGGTAAGGGTTAGGGTCAGCCTACAGCTGTTTGTGCAAAGTACTGCTCTGGGGATGTGCAAACTATTAGGGCCAGGATGTGTAGTTCAGTGAAGAGCACTTGCTTAAGGTTCCATGCCCAGTACTCCAAATAAACAATAAAATGCATTTCATTAGAGCATATGAGGCATGACCCGCACCCTGGTCTGACTCTAGGTTCGAACTTTCTGAGAATCCTAGGGAGCAAAGGAGAGCACTGTGGCACAGGCAGCTGGGATAGTCACTAAGTGGCAAGGCCTTGCACAGAAAAGGCAAGGAACCCCCAGTAGTTCTGGAGGAAGCAGGTGTCTGGCCTTGAAGTGATGGTCAGGAACATTTAGACTAATGGATATGTCAGGGTCAGTCCCTGCCAGCCAGTGCCCTAACCCCAACTCTGTTCTGCAGGTGCACGATGACAATCTTTTCTCTTCTTCTGAAGAGGAGAGCAAGGATAGGTGAGTACTGGGAAGGTCTAGAGACAGGAGCAGTCTCTAGACCGAGGCTCTCTTGGCCTACCTGCTCCCTTCTCTTGCTACAGGGAGCGCCCTATATATGGCCGGGACAGCACCTACCAGAGCATCGCACACTATCGTCCTGTTTCCAACGTCTCCAGGAGCTCCCTGGGTCTATCCTATTATCCTACAACCTCCACCTCTTCTGTGTCTTCATCTTCTTCTCCCACCCCTTCATGGCTTGCTCGTCGTGCCATCCGACCAGAAAAGCAGGCCCCTGTGGCTGATCTAGGCCAGGATAGACAGGTCCCACTCTGGGGCCAGCTGCTGCTTTTCCTTGTGTTTGCTGCCTTCCTGCTCTTTGTTTACTACTCCATGCAGGCCGAGGAAGGCAACCCCTTCTGGATGGATCCCTGAGTCTTGATTTCTAAGCCAGCTCTTCTTGCAAGTCCTGGCTGACTGCCTTAGCAGTGTTTGCTGGGGGTGGGGGTGGGGCTTTTCTGTGTGTTCTAGCTTGGGGGTGTGGGGCCTAGCCCAGGGCAGTGTTTCCCCCCACCCCACCCCCTGCCTCATCCTGCCAGGGAGGCAGCAGACTTGGGCCCTCCACAGCTGATTAGGCCTGGGTGTGCCTTCCTCTGGAACCTTCTGGCCCTGCTTGCCTCTAATCCTTAGGGCCCAGGAGAGCAAGAGCTCATTCCTCCAGAGGAGAATAAAATTGTTGTCATGCATGCCTCCTGTTTATTGTCACCTTGTCAGGGAGATTAACCAAAGGCTTCCCTGACTGTTTTCGTGGATACACAATAAAAAGACTTGTTTATTTTTAACTTGTTGGTTTTTCCTACTGAGGGAGAAGTTGGGCTCCCATGACATAGGGGCTCTGGAACTTGGGTTTGAAGGATTGCTATCTGGCTTTGCCTGTTTGGTTCTGCATTTTTGTTTTGGGGAAGTGATCAAATGCTACCCATAGATATGTATGTTTGTGTTTTGTGGGTTTTATTCCCTCATTTCCCAAATCACTTGTAACTACCTATAAAAGTAAGAATCATCCAACGAACTACACGAGAACCCACTTGAAATGTGGGTAAAACTGCATGTATAACATTGTCCACAGGTGTTTTCAACAGGAAAAGCTGACACCAGACAACCTCAGCATCTGAGGGCCCAGGGATGGAAAGGTTGGTTGTGGGTCATTCCTCAGCTTCTGAGATTGTTGCTGCTTTAATGACAAGGTGGGGAAGCTCCAAAGACTGCAGTGTTCCCTCATCTGTGGATAATCAAATTCTTCACCTGTCTGTATTCCTACTTAGTTCCCAGGTTTTCTGTCCTTACTGTATATTTTATAATATCAACATTTACTTGTATTTTTATTTATTTTGGTACCAGGATTGAACTCAGGAGCACTTAAGCACTGAGCCACATCCCCAGCTCTTTATTTTTTTGATTCAGGATCTCACTAAGTTACTGAGGCTGGCATTGAACTTGTGATCATCCTGCCTCAGCCTCCTGAACTGCTGGGATTACAGGCATGTGCAACCACATCCAGTTTACATGTATTTTTGAAAGGTAATAAACCAGGTGTGGTGGCACACGTCTGTAATCCCAGTGGCTCCAGAGGCTGTGGTAGAAGGATCATGAGTTCAAAGCCAGCCTCAGCAATTCAGTGAGACCATCTCTAAATAAATTATAAAAAAAAAGGGCTGGGGATGTGGCTCAGTGGCTAAATGCCCCCAGGTTCAATCCCTGGTACAAAAAAAAAAAAAAAGTAGGTGATAAAAACTCAGGATAGAATGCCATATCCATGTTATGCCTTGCATGTCTGGCTTCACACTGCCAGCAGAGGGCAGGAAAGCAGAGGCCCAGCCAGGGATGGGGCCCATGCTTCAGTAATCTGCTCCTTTGCTGCAAGTGGTGGGACTCAACCGGGCATAGTAACCATGCAGAGCCTGCACATGCAAGTGCTCATGGCTATGGCCACATGATGAGTTTAGCAGGGCAAATAACCCTCACAGTGGTTCCTGACCATTTCTCATTGCTGCATCTTAGACTCCCGCAATGTTGTGATCCCAAAAGTAATACATGGTTCTTGTACATTTAAAATGTAAAGGAGCCAGGCATGGTGGCACACTCCTATAATCCTAGTGGCTTGGGAGGCCAACACAGGAGAATCACGAGTTCAAAGCCAGCAACAGTGAAGCACTAAGCAACTTAAATGAGACCCTGTCTCTAAGTAAAATACAAAATAGGGCTAGGAATGTGGCTCAGTGGTTGAGTACTCCCAAGTTCAATCCCTGGTACTAAAATAAAAAAATAAATACACACATATATTCAAGCACATTGAGAGGAGGAAGTGACTCACTGCTCAGGATTGTTGTGTTGAACTGGAGCCCTGCTGGGGATTGGGCAGAAGCAGGTGAGACCAATGGGAACCTATGTGGAACCTGGAGTAGTGGCAAGGTTGACATCCCCAAACCTTTGAAGAGTTAGCTGTTGTGGAAAGAAGGAACAGCACAAGAGTAACAGAAGCTGGGCCTGGAGCATCCCAAGAAGAGATATTGAGACTTTGGGGACAAAATGGCCCACTAGGTCTTGGGTACCGAATCTGTTGCAGGTGAGGACAGAGTAGGAGGCTAAGTATAATTGATCACTATGGTGTCTGGCATGTCAGAAGAGAGGGAAGAAAGCAAATGGTGACCACTCGTGTTATCTTCCCCACTTCATTCATTCATTCTACAAGGGCTGCCAGGTCCATCCGTGTATTGCCAAGGACCTGAGAAACTGGAGGGCGCCCTAGGGCTCTGGGCCTTCCCCAGGACTCAATGCCAGTCATGTACCTGAGCTTCATTGGACTTCTGAGGTCTCCCATTTGGGCTTGGCTTCCATTGCCCAGGGCTCTTCAGGGCTTTGGGGTCCCAAACTCGGTAATTGCACCCAATCCTCGGCAAAAGGGTGGACCCCCAAAGGGTTACCTGAGTGCTCCAGACATCATCCAAGTGCTCTGGGGACCCCAACCCCAATGCTTATGAAGGCTCTGTGAGCTGAGGGAACTAGAGGACTCCACCTAAAACTCTGGATAGTTCTCGGGCACCTCCCCTAAGATCTCTGAGGGGCTACTCCAGGCACATCCCAAAAGTTCCCAAAGATCTTGCAATTTCCCTGCAGGGTTCCTGAAAATTTCAGTGTCTCCACTCATTCCACTGCTCTCCACTTCCATAGAGATCCAGCAGATGTGGGGACACAGAAGGGGGAAGCACCTATCCATGGCCTCAGTGAGAGGCTGTGCTAGCTGCTGTCCAGTCTAAACTCTCACCATTTGCTAGCATGTGGGTGCAACTTACGACAGTGTTGCTTGTCCAGAGAGAGATCTTACCTTCATGCTAACACCTGCTAGGCCACGAAAGAGTCTTAGTAGTTGATGGGGGAGAGGGGGACTGGAACAGAAGGCTGAGGAAGGAGACCAGGGGGAGCACAGGAGCAGGACAAGACCAAAATTGTGCTCCTAAGGAGGAACCTCTACCCCAGACACACGGACAAGAACAGGGGAGGCAACAGGAAAGGCAAAGATGTCCAAGGTTTGCCTAACTACCAGAAACAACAGAGCCAGAAACAAGCGAGGAAGACGGCTTGCTGGGTGAGGCTGACACCAGTGTCCCCTGCATGAGGAGAGTCAGAGCCTGTGGCTCCACTAAAATGAGACACTCCCCAGTGCCAAGGGAACAAAGGGAAGACAACAGCACTTCATTCTTTCATTCATTTCCACCTGGGGTGGGACTGCTCACTAGGCTCCAGTTCACTAGTCCCAAGAAGATACCACCCTAGAGGCTGGCAGGAGACTACTGGATAAAACCAGAACCCCAGCCCTACCCTGCCACTACTCCTACTGTGATCAATGGCAGGGGTGGGGTGGGGAAGGTATCCCACACTCCAGAAGCCTCTAGAAGCTGCCCAAATGGAGAGGCCAGGGACCAGAAGAACCACGTACAGAGAGATCCATTGCCACCTAGGGGGATGAGAGGTCCTCCTCAGGAATGTCCTTCCCCCTCCAGCCCTCGTGTCCCCAGGACACTACACCTTGGAGCACCCACCTCCTGCATGGAGCCACACCAAACCTATTACCTCCTCCCAGCACCGGCACTGACCCCACCTCAAGGAGACAACCCCGCTTTGCATCCTCTCAAGCCCCAGCTGCTGGGCCTGAGCCAAGGAACTTCCCAAGCTGAGCAGGGCTAAACCAGAACTCCCCAATCTCCCCTCCACATCACTTCTGGAGGGTAAAGACACAGGGCGAAAAGACACAGGGGAAAAGAAGAAAATGCCAAACTAGGTGGCAGGGGCCAAGGGGGTGAAATATGCCCCTGGTGACAGGAGACAGGCCAGTCCAGGCAGTGAGCTAGAAGAGGCCACCAGGGCAGAGAGGCAGGAGGGACACAGACTGGAGACCCATCCTGGCCAGGGGCCTCCCAGGGGAGGGCAGGTAGATGGGAACCCGTGTGCAGGCCCCATCCTGATTGTGAGCCAGCCACACTGAGGAAATCCAGGAGGACCCACTGGGCATGCTAGGAGGAGGCAGGCAGGGCTCAAAGGCCCGGCCACCTCAGCCAGGCCCAGCCACCTTGGGCACAGAGCCCAAGAGGTGGTGGCCCAGCCCCAGCACACCCCTTGTCTGGGCCTGCTGGCAAACAGATGCCAGGAGCAGAAGGGAGCCAGCCCAGGAGAGTGTGTCCCAGGGCCCATTCTCCAGCTGTGACCAGGGCACTAGGTCTCCCTAGGGACAGGAGTGGAGGCCCCTGACTAAAGATGGCTCCAGAGGCCCTGGATACAGGTGCCAAGGGGCAGGCATGCTGCTCCCAAGGGGTCCCTGGGTTCAACCTAGAGATGGGGGCCCATGGGGACAGCTGCTGGTGACCCCACAGGTCTGGAGCACAGGCTATGATACTCTAGGGAAGCTCCTCCAGGATCCTTAAGGGAGGCAGTAGGGTGAGGAGGAGGCAGCTTTAGGCTAAGTCAGGGTGAGCTGTGCGCGTCAGGATGGGGTCTGGCTCTCCCCTCTGCACAGCAGGCTGCTAAGAGCCCGTCCCCCACCCCCTGCAAGGGTGTAGGGCAGCTGGGGTTGGGAAGATGAGGCTCCAACCAGGCCCCCTGAGATCATCCCAGGCAGAGGAATCAAGGCTTCTCCCCGTTTCTCCCTGCAGAGCCTCAAAGGATGGGAAAGCTGGCTCCATTCTCTCAGAGGCTAGAGGGATGGACAGGACAGCAAGTACACAGATGACTCCAGAGTGTGGGTGTGCACAGAGCCGACTCCAGAGTGTGCGGGCGCACAGAGCCGAGCGTGTCCTCCTGAGGAGCCTCAGGACCCTTAGCCTTACCTCTTGGCTGAGGGGCTGTCCCCATATGCCAAGAACACATCTGCAGGCTGGGGTTACAGCTTAGTGGTAGAGCGCCTGCCTAGCACATGTGAGGCACTGGGTTTGATCCTCAGCACCACATAAAAATACATTTAAAAACTTATTAAAAAGAAAAAAAAAAAAAAGAACACATCCACACAAGAAAGGCCCACCTTGAAGTCCAGATGTGCAAGGCAGCTGGGGAAAGCGCCAGGAACTGTTTGCCAGGGCCCAGGTGCTGCCCAGCGGTGACAGCCCACAGCAAAAGCATTCACCACCAGGGAAGCTCCCTGACAGATTCAGAGCCACCACCAGGAGCACCATGGAGAAGTCTCCACTGAGTGCAGGCCAGGAAGGATGAGGCACCAACAGCCTCCTTCAGGCCAGAGGGAAGTTTCTTCCCTGTGTCTCACCTCATCCCTCAGCGTCCCCACCTCCCAGGCTGCCAACTGCCCCAACTGAGATGCCAGTGCCCAGGACCTGGGCAACGTGAGGCAGTCGCCTAGGAAAGGGACTTTTGTGCCTGCGCCATGACGAGGCACACACCTCTCCACTCTTGGGCACCTGCCCTTCATGGTTCCTTCTGGGGTGGAGATAGAGGAGAGGCCCAGCCTGCTGCAGAAAAGTCACCCATACCTCATGCAGAGCTTCGCCAGCCCCTGGGTGGGACATTGCAGGTGGCGGGGAGTGTCCAGCCCCCCAGGCTTAGAGGGGATTCCTGGGATGCTGAACAAGCTGCTGTGACAAGAAAGGGCCTCCTGAGCCTGTCATCAGGACAAACTGCAGGGACAGGATTTACCCACCTCGGCCGGCACAAGCTCCATGAGCATGGTCCAGAGAGCACACACAGAAGGTCTGAGGGTCACACCAGGCTCTCCAGGGCACATCCTCCTTCCTTGTTGGGGTTGTCTGTGTTTTAATTTGTGATGACTCAAAGATGGGAAAGCCACTCAATCTGGGTCCTGAGGGTGGGCTTACACCTGGGACACATTCCAGAGTTGGACCTGCTTAGGACCTGGACTGGCACATGCAAGTCCCTGAGCCAAGGTGCCCGCCAGCAGCCACCTTGTGCTTTACAGTGCCAGGTGGGAACAACCTCTTTCCTTGCATACATTCTCCTATCCTGCACTGTTCCTGGTTTGACCTATGAGACCAATTACAAAAACGACAGCAGGGGTGAAGGGCATCAGGGGATGAGGTCCTACAAAGACTGTGGCTTGGACTTGGGGTGCTCCCTCCTGCCCTCTCCCTCCCCCTCTCTCTGATCCCTGGCTCTGGGAAAGCTCTGGCCTGAGCAGCCCTAGGGAGAGGCCCTGCAGGGAGGCATTAAAGCCCCCCCCCCCAATCCCAGCTGACACCACCTCCATGCCACCAACACCAACACCACCAAGACCCACACCCAAGAGACCTGAGCCAGAGCCAGAACCCCAGGGGGCCCCCTGACCTGGGTCATAAAAGCCAGATGCACAGGGTTTTAACTGGGGGAGCTTGCCCAGTTAGCCCAAGGCAAAGAAACCCCAGAAACCATTAGGAAAAGCCTGGGAATTGCAATGATACGAAGACTAAAATTTTCTACTTGACCCCCAACAACTTCTCAAACCAGTGTGTGAAAGACTTGATAGAGTGGCGAAAGCGAGCTTCAAGATGTGATCGAAGGCTCCTGTGTTACCAGGTAGAGACCTGGAGCCAACCAACAAGCAAAAAGGCAGATGACCAAGTAGCAATAGGGACAGAGGAGAGGAACGGAAACGCAAAGGGCTTCCACACCGGGCAAGCGACTCTATTGAATAGAGACCGTGGGCTTCCAAGACTGCTGTTCGCTCAGTGCTCAGCTAGGTGACTAAACTACAGGCAGCCCCTGGACCGGCAGGAAGACCAACCAGGGCAGTGTGGTGGAGCCCAGCAGTCTTCGGGGTGGGTGTCCGTGCCCCACGCCTCGGGAAGGCCTGTGCAGCAACACCCAGAAGCTGGGAGGCTCCGCCTGCCAGGGAAGGAAGGCGGCAACCAGCCTTTCCAGGCTCCTTAGTGGGAACCAGTTCGGCAGGTGTTCCCAGGCACGCTGCAGCGTGGGAAGCACGGAGAGGGACGGAGGGAGGGCGGGTTCCCGTTTGCAGGGCTTTCTCTGCGGGGCTCACCTTGACCTACCTCCCCAGGAAGTGAGAGGGCCCCAGCCGGTGCCCAACCACTGGTCGTCCTGGCGCACAACAGGAATCCCCCGTGGCAGACCACCCTGTCGAGTGACACTGGGAGACTGTCACCTTCCTGCGTCCCCATCTCCAGAAGCGTGGACAGACGCCTCTGACAGGCGCCACGTCCTCCCGCGACCAGGCTGCCCGCTCGGCCCTACTGTGCACAGCACCTTGTGTGCAGGAGGAGGGGGCGTCCGTGCTTCGCAGCGAACCCGCCCAGAGACACACTCAGGAGCGTTCCGCGAACGCAGCGGGCTGGGATGCAGAGGGGCCGCCACACGTCGGGGCCCCGGGGCCGTGAAGCTCACCACAGGCGGCGCCAGAGAGCTCGGGCCCGAGTGGGGCGTGGCCCGAGGTGGGGCGGCCGCGCTACACCGCCAGCCCCGTGTGGTCGCCAGTTCTCCTTCCCCGTCTCCCAGTCTCCCTGGGAGCGCTACGAATCCGTCCCGGACCTTCTAGAAGGCCGTGCTGACCCTCAGAACGGGGACCTGTGAGGGAAGGGGACGGGCGGGCTCATCGCGGCCCATGGGCTCCAGGGCCCCGGATCCCGCGAGCGGGAAGGCTTCCCCTCGGCTCCTTCCGCAGGGACCGTCTAGGCGCCCGGGTCGTAGGGGAAGGGGGGCCTGAGAGCCGCAGGCGCGGGAACATCGCCGCGCCACGCCCCTCGCCCCCGCCGCCTCACGCCACCTCGGCTGCCCCACCCACCGGAAGGTCCCTCCCGGCCTCCTGCCCTACCATTCCGGCTAGCTTCACCAATAAGGAAGCTCAGTTCGAAAGGGCGTCCCGCCCCCCTTCTTGTGACGGACGCTTCTTCTGCTCAATGGAGTCCACCCCGTCGCGTTCGCGCTCCCACAGGCGGGGCTATAGTGCATTGGGGCTGTTTTGTGCTTGGGGCTGGAGCTGAGTGCGGCTGCGCTGCTCTCCCTTGCGCACCTAACGCTGCAGGGCCGTCTTTGGGTTGTGCGCTGGGACTTTCGAATTCTTGATTCACCGGAAGTTGCCTAGCACACCCGGGAGGCGGGTGACTCTTCCCCGCAGTTCCCCGAGCCTGGGCATCTTGCCCGACAGTGATGCAGCCTCAGAAGCCTGAGGAAGCCGCGCCGGGTATCGCTCGAGTGCGGGCGTGGGGCGCTGGGCCAGTCCAGTCATCCATTGCCCAAGTTCCTCTCACCACTACCCCGGCCAAGACACAGCCCCCCGCCGCTGACCTTTAAAAGACTGGGCCTCCCTCTTCCCGTGGAAACCAGTGATCTTGTTCCCCATATATACAATTTCGTCCCTGGAAGAGTGTTGCGTCAACCTAACCACGTGTGCAGCCTGCAGCAGCTTCTGGGTGGGCTGGTGTTCGCGCAGCCTGATTCTCTGCAGAACCTTGCGAATTATTGCGTGCGCCAGGAATTCTCCCTCTTACTGCTATGTAATAGTCCACGCTGCGGTTCAAAGGGCATCCGTGCCCTTATTTCAAAGGATGTCAGCCCTCATCCTTCAAGACCAGCGGGTGGTTTAAATCCCTAGCAGCACTACCAGAGGATTCTCTTATCCCCAAAGCTCACTCGCTATAGTCCACCTGTGTAAGGTTTGCCATTCTGCCGGTGTAAGGTACTATCCTATTGTGTTGGATTTTGCATTTTCCTGCTCCACGCTGAGCAATGCTCCCTCATCCTAAACTCATCCCCCATCTGGGCTTCTGAGTCAGGGAACTAACTGCCCGTGCCCTGAGGGTGCCTGTCACATGCTGTGGCTGGGGTACTTATCTTGGCATGAAAAACCAGCCTCTACCTCAGAGCAAAGCCTGTCCAAGGAAGGGACGTAACCTTTGTCCTTGGAAAGACCCACAGAGCACTCCTAGGCACATTTCCACCCTGCTAGGTTGTTTATCTACAAATAACAGGAGAGCTCTGCTGCCCCAGGTGTCCCTGACTCAGTCAGGCTAGGTGGGGACCCATAGCAACCCCCTAGCAGCCACCAGTCAGCATGAGACAGGGAAATACCTGGGATGCCAGATGACCCTCCCAGTAGTTTACGGTGGTCGACAATGTGTTGGGAAACCGTGTAGTTTAGCACGAACACCCCTCTTGGCTTAACCCAATCAGTTCAAACGAATCCCCCTCTTGTAGTAATCAATCACCCCTACCCAACTTGTTCCCGCCAGTGAATGTGCTAATCATGTTTTAGAGTTGTTTGATTTTCCCGTGGTGTGTGATGATTTGCTAAGAGATGCTACGATGTATGTGAAGTCCCTGCCTTCCCCAAAGAGTATATAAAACTGCTGCAAACCCTGGGCTCAGGGCCTCTCAGCGTCACCAGTTGCTGTGTGCGTGCGGAGGACCCAGCTACCTCGCAATAAACACCTCTTTGCTGCTTACCTCCATCTTGGTCTCTGGTGGTCTTTTGGGGGTCCCGAATTTGAGCATAACAGGCACTGTCTTCCCTCATTCTGTCTCTTCTGAACAGCTCTGGTGTGTGAGGCCCATGAGAAGTCTCAGGTTTTTATGTGAACACACTTATGAAACTAGTACTTGATGATTTCTGAGTGGTCTGTCTGTCCAGGATGTCCCCCATGCTATAACACTATTCGATATTTCCTTCCGTTGTTTTCAGACCTGTGACTGATTTTCTGTGTTCCACTCTTTCACCATTTGGACTTCACCTCTGCCTTTCTGTGGGGCGAAAGAAGCTTTTGAGAAGACTCTCGGGGTTTTGCAAACACATCCATCGTGGGGCATCGTGGTCTTTCTCCCCTGGCCTCGGGAGTGCCCTGGGCTCCAGGTGTGCAAGTTGCAGAGCAGCCTGAATCCTGGGTCATCTCCTGGAGCAGGGGCTTAGAGGAAAGCCATGGGTGGCTTCTGCCTGTGGCCAGAACAATGAAATGGCAGGGTCCGTGGTTTCCAGCAGCTGGCTTTAAGGACAATGGCTAACACAGGATCCGACTTCCTATCTTGTATAGGTCAGCCAGACAACTCTGTCCCACTATGGCACACTGCAAGTGGCCTTCCCCCATGGATCATAGGTGCCAGACTCAAAGCAAATGCCCGGCCACTTGTGGATGAGCCTCTCACCTCAGCACATTTGCAGGGAATTATTGCTCTGCCTCTTCTTACGCCCCGTGGAACCTGCCTGCTCCTTTAGTATGACCTCCCAGATGCTTTTGGTCATTCTTGGGGGTTTTCTTCTCCGTGTGACCTTTCCCGTCACCTTATGTACAGCCAGGAGAGACCCGCATCCCTGGCTTCTCTGAACTGTGGCAGTGAGGTGAGAAGGTGCTGGCCCTGGGCATTGCCTTGTTCCAGAAGACCCTGGGTGTCATCTGGGCTGGAGGAATGGACTTTTCCTGCTGGCCAAGGCCAGGCAGCGTCGGTGGCAGCAAGCAGTTCCCTAGTGCCCTTCCTGGGGGCATGAAGCACTGTTACTTAGTCTCTTACTTCTGGGAGGCTCTTTCTCTTGCTGAGGTAGCATGACCCTCATGGTGGTCATGATGGCTATGAGGTCGACGGTGTGGGATGATTCCTCTATGTGGACTAGACTATGCGTAGTAAAGAAAGGATGAGGAGCTGCGGTTGGGGCTCAGTGGTGGAGCGCTTGCCTAGCATGTGTGAAGCATTCTGGGTTCGATCCTCACCACCACATATGAATAAATAAAATAAAGGTCCAAATAAAATAACACCAACTTAAGAAAGAAAGAAAGAAAGAAAGAAAGAAAGAAAGAAAGAAAGAAAGAAAGAAAGAAAGAAAGGGGCTGGGGATGTGGCTCAAGCGGTAGCGCGCTCGTCTGGCATGCGTCCGGCCCGGGTTCCATCCTCAGCACCACATACAAACAACGATGTTGTGTCTGCCAATAACTAAAAAATAAATATTAAAAAAAAAAGGAAAGAAAGGAAGGAAGGAAGGATGAGATTGGGTTCCTCTTTTTTTTTTTTTTTTGTATTGGAGATTGAACCCAGGGGCACTTTACCACTGAACTACATCCCCAGCCCTTTTTTAAAATTTTCCTTATTTTGAGGCCGGGTCTCAGTAAAATGTTGAGGCTGTCCTTGAACTTGTGAGCCTCTTACCTCACCCTCCCCTGTTGCTGGGATTACAGGCATGTGCCAGTACCCCCAGCTTGGGTTCCTTAACTGTCAGCTCTAGTCACAGTAAGAGGACCAGGGGCCTCTCTGAACAGCCCTCAAAATCCTATTCTTGGGGGCTGGGATTGTGGCTCAGTGGTAGAGCTCTCGCCTAGCATGCGTGAGTCACTGGGTTGGATTATCAGCACTGCATAAAAATAAAAAAAAATAAAGGTATTGTGTCTATATATATATATATATATATATATATATATATTTGTGTGTGTGTGTGTATTTTTTTAATCATTTTTTTCCTTGTTCTTGTAGGACTGACATCTTTAACAATCAAACCCAAAGGTTAAGTGTTTGGTGTTCAGAAGGCAATATTTTGAATTTCCAACCTCGCCACCTTTCTCCTGTGAAAATGTAGGCAGTGGGCTGGGGTTATAGCTCAGTAGTAGAGTGCTTGCCTTGCATGTGTGAGGCACTGGGTTCCATCCCCAGCACCATATAAAATAAATAAAATAAAGATGTTTTGTCCATCTATAATAAAAAAATATTATTTATTAAAGAGAATGTAGGCAGTGGTTGGTACAAGTCCCTGTGAGTCTCCCTTGCCAATGGAAGTGGCTTGATTTCCTGAGTTGAGGGACTGGCATCCTTTTTCTGCATAGGTCTGTGATAACTTTTCCTGGGCAGAACCCTTGTAAGGGCATACTTTTGCGACCTTCTACAACTATTCCAAGTTGCCATCAGATAAACAACTAGAAAGATTGCTGGTTCAAAGCCAGCCTCAGCAGTTTAGTGATGTGCTAAGGAACTCTGTGAGACCATATCTCTAAATAAAATGGAAGAAAGGGCTGGGGATGTGGCTCAGTGGTCAAGTGCCCCTGGGTTCAATCCTCAGTACAAAAAAAAAAAAAGAAAGAAAGAAAAGAAAACAAACCAAAGGTAGACTCATTGCTGGCCTGGAGATCATGGATCTTGGCTTTTGGTGACCTAGTATGAAGTTGAGTGGGTTGAGCAGAAAAACCAAAACCATTGGAATAACAAAAATTTGAATATGTTTATCACATCTGATATGTAACCCCCACCCCTCAAACTTTCTTTTCTTTTTTAGTTGTAGATTGTCACAATACCTTTCTTTTATTTATTTAGTTTTATGTGTTGCTCAGGATCAAACCCAGTGCTTCATACAAGCTAGGCGAGCACTCTACCACTGAGCTACATGCACAGCCTCCTCACAGTTTCATTACAAGGTCCAGAAGGTGCTGTTGTCTTCCATGGGTTGAGAAAGGCATTTATGGAAGAGTGCTGGTATTTTTCAAAAGATCCATGGTGGTCTCCTCTATAGTCCTTATGTGAGTGCTCATGGAAGCACTGAGATGGACTCCCTGATTCTCTTTGAGATGATGGAATCTTTACCTAGAAGAAACAATGTGGCAGTTCTAACCTGTCCAAGACAGTGGCCACCTCTACTGTAAAGAGAGACATAGAAGACAACAAAATGCCTTGGCCCACAGAGTGTTTGGGAATGGCTGATTGATCACAATCTCTTTAGGGAAAAAAGGAAGGATAGTCTACTACAGCATTGTTTCATGTATATAACCAGAAATGTTCTAAGTCAGGAGTCAAACACCTGATTTGCGGTGTTCTTTTTGAGGCACAGTCTCTCAACTAGTTTGCATTCCTGAATTAGGGGATCCAGAGCTCTATGAAGGAAGGGACTAGCATGGGAAGGACCATGCACCACTGTTGTAAGTGAACCCCAGAAATCTTTCCAAGCCTTCTGTAGGGTCCTGTAGCCACTTAGTAAAATGTCATGTCATCCAGGATAACAGATGTGTTCAAGCCAGGAGGTTGAGTCTCACCGAAGGCAGAGCCAGAGAAATTGGCCCTGAGTCGGGCATGGCCCAAGGTGCTCCTCCGCCCTCCTTTCACGATCCAAATCTCCCTGGGGACCCCAAAGTATCCTCTGCCAGGTTAGAGTGGGCCGGGCGGGCCTAATGGTGATTATAGGATCTTTAGGGCTATGTTCTCCGTGGACATTTCTCCCATGCCTCTTTTCTGCAAGAAAGCATTGACCTCCAAGTATACGGGAACCTGGGATGTGATTCACGACTCACAACAAGGCCTGTGGGAGACTCTGCGGTTAGGGAAGGTGGTTGCAGGGGGTGGGTCTCCTGCTCCACCCTCCCTGTTGACAAAAGAACGTAGGTTGAGGTTCCAACATTGTTTCCTTGATGGGCCACCGAGCCTAGAGTGAGACCTGCAAGGAAAGTACACCTGTGTGGTCTCCGCCAGTCTTAATCAGGAATACTTCTTTCAATTCTTGTTATATATGTTTATTATAGATACAGTAAAGCTTATGTGAAGAGTAAACACCCAAAATGGCCAGCCGGAAGCCGGTTTCTCGCACGCCTATGTGTCCAAACCCCATTCGTCAGCAGGCCGTCCGCGATTCCGGTGCCCAGTCACCTATCAGGTCTGCGCATGTGCTGAGCTATTCATGCACGCAGGCGCAGAGTGCCGCTGTATCTATGGTTCCCAACGTCTGATAGAGCGTCCACCCGCCCTCTTTGGGACTCTGTGGTTTTTGAGCGTGAAGACCGGCCGCCTATATAAGACACGCGCAGGCGTGGGAGCGCCTCTTTTCCTTCGGCGCGGTGAGTACGTTGGACTGTGTGTTCATTTGGTGTCCTTCCTTGCCTTTTCTCTGCTGAGGTTTGAGGCCTGTCCTTACATTCTATTCTCACTTTGCTTATTTTCTTACAGTCACCGACGATCCTGGTGTCGCCATGGGCCGCCGCCCCGCCCGGTGGTAAGTTCCAAATCCCTGCAATTTCGCTGTTGGAAAATTGCTTTTGGCCCCCTCAGACAACTGCTGGGTGGAGCCTTCTGTACGGGTTTCCTTCACCATGTTTCCCTAGTGCTTTTCCTACTGGTTTTTATTCATTTATACCGTTTATTCCTTTTCAAAAGTTTATCCTTACTCTGGCGCTGCCCCGGTTTTGTTGGGCGGCAGATTGACTCAGGAGTGCCATTGCAGTGCCAGTGTTGAGCTTGAAACAACATCCACCCTCTTCCAACCCTCTCTCCTGCAGTCTCGCCACACTTTATTGTCTTAGTCGCCTCTTGCGTCCTTTGTGCCCAGTCCAGTCTTACTTATGGGCTTTCGACCATGTGGTCTTATCGGACACCAAACGCAGATGAGAAATAGCTGGCCTAGCCGCCTCATGTGCCCTGCAGGGGGCGCTGGGTGCCTCTCACGTGGCTTGGAGGCGGATTTCATGTCACGTTCCCGGAAGTCTTGTCTTTTGAAGTCTGGAATTATAAAATACTGGCTTTAAAAGGAGTTTAAAATTAGGTGTAATCAAGACATTGTGGCTTTGGTTAACTTGCTATATTGTTGATGCTAGCCTCAAACTTGGGATATTGAGCGAGCATTTAAATAGCTTGTTGGATGGGGCTGGGGATGTTGCTCAAGCGGTAGCGCGCTTGCCTAGCATGCGTGCGGCCCGGGTTCAATCCTCAGCACCACATACAAACGAAGATGTTGTGTCCGCCGAGAACTAAGAAAAAATAAATAAATGTTAAAATTCTCTCTCTCTCTGTCCCCCCCCCTTAAAAATAAATAAATAAATAGCTTGTTGGGTTCACTTTTGACCCCTCCACATCAAATTTTTTTCCCCCTTCTGCAGTTACCGGTACTGTAAAAACAAGCCGTACCCAAAGTCTCGTTTCTGCCGGGGTGTCCCTGGTAAGTACTAAGACACTCACAAACTGCTTTGGTCATGCTAATTCAGCAGTCCCTATCACTCTACCTTCCCTCCCCCAACACTTATCAAAGTTTTTTTTTCTACCCCCAGATGCCAAAATCCGCATATTTGACCTTGGGCGTAAAAAGGCAAAAGTGGATGAGTTCCCACTCTGTGGCCACATGGTATCTGATGAATATGAGCAGTTATCCTCTGAAGGTGAGGCAAGATTCTTTATTACCCCTAGTTCTTTCTGTGTTCTCTGTCTGACCCAGAATTGTACCACACTGGCTATAGTGAGTGCTTTTGCACCATATTGTTTTAACTCTGTTGCCTTCCTTTGTTCTCAGCCTTGGAGGCTGCTCGTATTTGTGCCAACAAGTACATGGTAAAAAGTTGTGGCAAAGATGGCTTTCATATCCGAGTGCGGCTCCACCCTTTCCATGTTATCCGTATCAACAAGATGTTGTCCTGTGCTGGGGCTGACAGGTGAGTTGGCTTTGAACCTTTTCCTTTAACTTGGGCCTCTTCTGGGCTTGGTTTTTCATGTCAGGGAATAAAGGTGATTTCACATGTTGAATCACCTGTGGTGAGGGAAAAAAAAACAGGAGAAAGGCTGGCAATCAAATTGGGGTTACCACCTCATGGTGTCTCACTGTTTTTTGTTTTTGTTTTAATTAATTACACATGATAGTACAATGATCTTGACATCATACATTTGAATCAGATGGGGTATAATTTCTCATTTTTCTGAGTGTACAGGTTGCAGAATCACATTGGTCATGCAGTCATATATATATATATATACACACACACAGAGCAATAATAATGTCTATTTTATTCTGAGGTTCCTTCCTTTCCCCCCCTCACTGGTTCTTTTTGAGTCATCTTCTGCAGCTAATTAAGCCGACTGGGTTCCTTTACTTGTGGTGGCCCAGTGTGCAATGGCTGCAAACAGCAATCTCCTTGGTAGTGTATGCAGCCTGTTGCTTGTATGGGTTGCCCTAAGGGACCTTGGAGACAGCACTATGAGTAGATGTTCATATTTCTGATCTCATGATGTCCCCCATCTAGGCTCCAAACAGGTATGCGGGGTGCCTTTGGGAAACCCCAGGGAACAGTGGCCAGGGTTCACATTGGCCAAGTCATCATGTCCATCCGCACCAAGCTGCAGAATAAGGAACATGTGATTGAGGCCCTACGCAGGGCCAAGTTCAAGTTCCCTGGCCGCCAGAAGGTAAAATAGTGGTGCAGCTCCCTTCCTCCTACCTACCTTTCCTTGCCCCAGTCCTCCTGACTCACTTTCCATCTCTAGATCCACATCTCAAAGAAGTGGGGCTTTACCAAATTTAATGCTGATGAATTTGAAGACATGGTGGCTGAGAAGCGGCTTATTCCTGATGGCTGTGGAGTCAAATATATCCCCAATCGTGGTCCCTTGGATAAGTGGCGGGCCCTGCATTCATGAGGGCTTCCACTGTGCTGTCCCCTTCTTAATCACACACAACACCAATAAATCCTGTATTGTATCCATTTATGTGTTTATTTCTTAAATCTAAGGGCCATGAAACCATAACCATATTAGCAGTATAGAACTGTACTGATAAGCTTTATCAATCGCCTGTTTGGGATCTCACCCTAGGGAATATGTGGAAAAGCATTAAAACTGGGGTGGGTGGTAATGGAAGGGTAGAAGCTGGGTCCCTTTTTGTAAGCCTAGCAGAATCATTTCCTAAGTATCACCAGCACCATGATAGGGAATGGGCAGAAAGGAATCAAAGTGGATATAGTGGTATGTACTTAGGCAGGATCTTTTTTTTTCTTTTTAATTTTTGGCATCAAGCATTGAACCAGGTGGTGCTTAACCACTGAGTCACTTACCCAGCCCTTTTTTTAAATATATATATATATTTTTTGTGGGCACATCTTTGTATGTGGTGCTGAGGATCGAACCCGGGCCACGTGCCAGGCAAGCACGCTACTGCTTGAGCCACATCCCCAGACCTTTTTAAAAGTATTTTTTCAAGATACAGGGTCTCTTGAGTTGTTTAGTACCTAGCTAAGTTGCTAAGACTGACTTTTGAACTGTGATGCTCCAAAGCAGGATCATTTGAAGCTAGTCAGGCCCAATCTCAAAGTGGGCATATTATCCTACCCATCTCATTTAACTAGACCAGGTGTTTGAGTCTTTGGAGTGCGATCCCATTTTTTTTTTTTAAGAGAGAATGGAGAGAGAATTTTTAATATTTATTTTTTAGTTCTCGGCGGACACAACATCTTTGTTGGTATGTGGTGCTGAGGATCAAACCCGGGCCACACGCATGCCAGGCGAGCGCGCTACCGCTTGAGCCACATCCCCAGCCCGCGATCCCATTTCTGATGGCAGTTTACTATCAAACGGTCTCCTGGCTCACTGTCCTAGGCTGCTTTCCCATATCCCCTGCCCACCATACAAGCCAGTCTACACCCATGGGCCTTGGCCAAAACAATGACTTTTGGACAGAACACCTGGTATCCCTTGGCCTGGGCAACCTGGTGCTTTGGCCAGGTCTCTCAAAAGAACTTTAGTGTTCTGAGGAATACCTTAAGTGAGCTACTCCAGATGGGTCAGAGCCCTATCATAATGGGTCCACAGGTCGCATTTTGGAAGCGTCTTACCTTCCAGCAGCTACCTTTAGGTACCTAGCTCTCCCAGGCTCCAGGCTGTGACCCCTTTGAGGCCTTTCTACTTTTGTAATCTTAGAATGATTTTCCAAAACTTTTCCAATAAATTCCCTTTTAATTTTGACCCCAAGGAGATTGCTCTAAACCATGATTATAGTTTACATAAACATATTACCCTATAACTGTCCCAATGGATGGGGAAGGATGAGTTCCATGATACTAACATCCTGGACAGGGTCTCTGTTCTGTGTATTCTTTTCTGTAGCCCATTTTTCTGGGCATGTGTTCATACAGATAGCTTTCCAGTAATATGATAGTTGTGGTTCAGATAATGTATACACCTGTGGCCTTGGTAAACCAGTGCCTCTCCCTATGTATAAACCCAAGTGTCAGTGTGGACTGAGCACACGTGGGTGGTGAAAGCAGGAATGCACAGAGTTACAGACAGGCCTGACCACAGACATTGGGGCTGTTTATTTTATTTATTTATTTATTTATTTATTTTTAAGAGAGAGAGAGGGGGGGACAGAGAAAGAGAATTTTAACATTTATTTTTTAGTTTTCCATGGACACAACATCTTTGTGTGTATGTGGTGCTGAGGATCGAACCCGGGCTGCACGCACGCTAGACGAGCGCGCTACCACTTGAGCCACATCCCCAGCCCTGGGGCTGTTTATTTTTAAACATTTATTTTTTTGGTTATAAGTGAACATATACCTTTTATTTTTCTATGTGGTGCTGAGGATCAAACCTTGTGCCTCAAGCATGTTAGGCAAACACTCTTTCCTGAGTCACAACCCCAGCCTGACCCTGGGGCTTTTGCGAGTTAGTCACACACAGGGTTGCAATGAGCTTATTTGTTTCCCAATTACTATTTTTTTCCGTGGTGGTAGTGTAACACCTTATCTCCATTTTTTTTTAAATATCCATTTGTATATCTACTGGGTTCTCAATGGTTTCCTGTTGACATCTGTTACCCACATGTAATACCCATCCAATCTGGCTTTTTTGTCATACAGTAGAATTTTTTGATCTGTTGTGAGTCCCCTTTCTGAGCTCTGTGAGGTCTGGCAGAGAGAAGATGTAGAGATGCTCACCTGAGCTCATCTCTCCAGCCCTGACACCTGCTTTTGTTTTCACTCCTGACACTACCTGAAGGGGAGCATCATGGGTCCAGCCTCAGGTCCTGGATGCCCCTTCTAATACCAAGAAAAAAAGCCAAACCAAGCAAAAGGGTCACTTCAGCCCCAGGGCAGAACAGACTGGATGGATGAGACCAAGAATCAAGTCCTAAAGGTAACATGGACATCACACCCATGGGCCACCAGGTCCAGCTGAGAGGGCAGGAGTGACAAAAGTAGTGACAGCAGGAGCAGAGTGGGCAGGCTGAGGGGCTGGATACTGCGAGCAGTCTGATTGAGCTCCACCTCCACAGGGTAGTGGTCACTGATACTGAGGGCCTGGGGAGGGGCAGTGAGAAGAAGTGTCAGTACCTGGAGTTAAGGGGTTTCACTCTGACCCCTGGACCCACCCCTCTTCCTGCCCTCTTTCCTTACACCAGCCCCACCTCACTACCTCTTTCTCAGTGAGCTGGAAGCTCTTGGGGAAGTTGAAGGCAGCTGCAGCCTGCAGCAGGCTCTGGCAGCCCTCCCCATGCAGCACAATGCGGTCGTAGGTGCAGTGGGTGCTGGCTCTCACTGTGGTGTCCTCCCCATCAGGAATCACCCAGTGGAAGCCTGCTTCAGTCCGCAGTAGAAGCTGGCTTAGGCGTTTTTTGGGCAGTGAAGTGCAATCAGCATTGAAGTCCCCAAGTAGGATCACCTCCTGAAGGTGAGAGGAGTGGCTGGGCCCGACTGATGGGCCATCCATCCCCTTCCCTCCCATTTGAGCTATCCAGTCCTACCTTGCTTTGCCAGCGCTGTGAGACATCCAGAAACACATTGTATAGGGCATTCAGCTCCTTTTCTACGTCCTTAGGAGTGGTGTGCAGTGGGACCAGCACCAGGCTGGGAAGGACTGTAAAACCCAGGAAGCCAGGGCTGCCATCCACCCCCAGCCCTTCTCCCCTAGTTTCCTCCAGATTACCAAGCCCCCAGTTGGACTCTCCAGACTCTCCCCACCATTCTTTCCCTCCTACTTTTGCTAGGCAAAGTGAACTGGGCCACAAAGGGCTCCCGGGCAAATAGATCATCCTCATCTTCATACTGGTAGGAATTCAGGACCTGTGTCTTGTCGGACCTGGGAAAACCAAAGAAGAGGAAGCAGTTGCCATAAGTTACTGATTTTGGTTTGCATGTGCCAACAGCAAGGCTCTCAGGAAAAGATACCCCCACTTTCCTGGCTAGTCTTGGTTTGTGTAGGCACAGCCTTTTTTTCAAGAACATTCCATTTTGTTTGGTGCTGAGGCTCAAATCCAGAGCCTTGCAGCTTCTAGGCATGTACCCTTCACTGAGGTACCCTGGCCCATTAGAACTGTTTTATTTATATTTGAGATGGGGTCTTGCTGTGTTGTCTAGGCTGGGCTTGAGCTCCTGGGCTCAAGTGATCTTCCCACCTCAGCCTCCCAAGCAGCCAAGACTATAGACATTTGTTACCATGCCCAGATAGACTTCTTTTAAAGATATATTTTATAAAAAGATGTAACTCAGGCTGGGGCTGTAGCTCAGTGGTAGAGCACCCGCCTCACTGGGTTTAATCCTCAGCACCACATAAAAATAAATAAAGATACTGTGTCCAACTACAATTAAAAAATATTTATATATATTTTTAAAAAAAAGATATAACTCACATGCCATAAAATTCATCTATTTTAAGTGTACAATTCCATGGTTCTTAGTACATTGATTAGGTTGTGCAACTATCACTACAATCAATTTCAGAACATTCTCATATCTTCCAAAAGAAAACTTATCCTGTACCCAGTAACTGTTACTCTTCATTCCCCCTCCCACCATCCCTAGCAGCCATTAACTTATTCTATCTTGTAGATTTGCTTATTCTGCACATTTCATGAAAGTGGAATCAAGTAATATGTGACCCTTTGCATCTGGCTGCTTTCCTCTAACAATAATTTCAAGGTTTATTCACATTGTAGCATCTGTCAGTAATTCATTATTTTTATTGCTGAATAATATTCCACTGTATTGGTATGCCACATTTTGTCTACCATTCACCAGTTCATGAACATTTTTTTTGTACCAGGGATTGAACCCTGGTACAGAGGTGCTTAACCACTGAGCCACATCACTAGCCCTTTTAAATATTTTATTTACAGACAGGGAGTTGCTGAGATTGCAGGCATTCACCACCTTGCTCAGCCACTTTGAGCTATTATGAGTGATAAGCATTCATGTGGGAACATGTTTTCATTTCTCAGGTAGGTAGACACTAAGAAGCTATAGAATTATTTTGGAGCAAATCCCAGATACCATGTAATTTCACCTATATAAAAAAACAAATTTCCTTCTCTGGCAGTCCACCTTGCCTACTCTTTTTGGTACTGGGGATTAAGGGGCAGTTTACCACTAAGCCACATCCCCAGCCCTTTTGATTTTTTATTTTGAGACAGGGTCTTGATAAGTTGCTGAGGCTGGCCTCAAACTTAGAATCCTCCAACTTCAACTTCCTGAATCACAGGAATTACAGGCATGTACCACAGTGCTTGACTTGCCAACTCTCTTGATCCTAACACTGAGAGCATGCCCCACCCCACTCCCCACCCCAATCCTGTCCTCTCAGGAATTCAGGGCTGTTTCTAGAAATCAAGATCCACCCAAGACCTACAATCAGCACCCACTGATCCTCTTCCCAGAAGCCACAACCACTGCTTGCCACTCCGAGAGGAGCAACCAGACATGCCTTGAGCCCCAGGAGTTTCCACAGGGGAGAAAAAGAGGGAAGCTCCATTTGTGCATGGAGAGGGAGTCCTCCTGTTATATGGACATGCTGGCTGGGGTGGAAGAAGCAAAGATCCCAGAGTAAAACCATTAAGAAAAAGAAGTGAGAAGGCAAAGGAGGGTCTTGTGGCCCTTAGAGAGCCATCTCACAACAGGGTTAAAGGTCAGCCCTGTGTTTATCAACCCTTGTTCTTACCGGTAGATGTACACATACTTCTCCTTGTATGTGCTGCGCCCCAATCTGGAGCTGTCCAGGGAGCTATAGCGTCTGGAGCCATCAAATCTGCTGGGAAATGGGGAACCTAGGGTCAGGGTCCCTGAGGTTCTATGTGAGCCCTGGATTAGACCCACCAAGCCCTCCTCACCGCTTGAGTTCTTGAAGCAGGAAGGAGATGGTGTTATTAGAAGAATCCACCACCTCCTGTAGCACCATGATGTCACAGCGAGCCACAATCTGCAAGATACCAAGAACGCCAGCCCTACTCAAAACCAGCCACCCCAGAAGGGGGTGTACCTGGGGAACTATGGCCAAGAGTGTCATGGCTCACTGGCTGCAGCCCACAGAGAGCAATGGGACTAGAAAGGACCTGGGAAAATACTGGCATCCACACTCATACCTTATCCATTTTACAGAGCAGGAGACTGAGGTTAATGATAGGTAAGGAACATTCTCTGCATCTGGGCATTCACATCTCTAGATGTCCCCTGTTCTCTGGCATTCATTCATTCATGCATTCATTCTGGGGATTAAACCCAGGGGCACTGTACCACTGAGCTTCATCCCCAGCCCGTCTGCTTGTTTGTTTGCTTCCTTCCTTCCCAGGATTGAACCCAGGGGTACTTAACCACTGAGCCACATTCCAGCCCTTTTTTTAATTTTATTTTTTAAATTTTGAGACAGGATATCACTAAGTTGCTTAGGGTCTTGCTAAATTGCTGAGGCTGGCTTTGAACTTGTGATCTTCCTACCTCAGCTTCCTGAACCACCCAGCTTTATTTTTTTTATTTTAAGACAAGATCTCCCTAGATGCTGAGGGTCTAAGTTGGTGAGGCTGTCCTTGAACTTGTGATCCTTCTGCCTCAGTCTCCCCAGTTGCTGGAATTATAGGTATAGGCCACCATGCCTGGCACTTCTTCTCTGGAACATGTCTCTGGTCAATCAGGGCTGGGGGTTTGGGGTCATGGTCCTTATGGGGCACTGATTCCTGCAGCAATGAACTTACCCGAACTAAGGTGTCCTTCACTTGCTCCATGACCACCTTGGCCAGTGTCAGCCGCTGGGTGTTGAAGGCACAGATGCGAAAGGCCTCAGCACCACCAGCCAGGAGGATGAGCAGGAATGCAGCTAGACTGTGCATAACTGCATGCAGCAAAGGCGTTTCTCCAGAGGAATCTAAACTGCTCAGTGTGCTCCCAGTTGGACTTGCTTAAGCGGCAGTCACCCTGCAGGTTTTCTGCATCTCTCCCTGGGGATACCTGCCAATGTCTTCACATATGCCTTGACCATATAAGATACATGTAGTATAAAATCTACTATCTTACCTTTTAAGTATACAGTCCAGTAGCATTGAGCACATTCACACAGTTGTGCAACTGTTACCACTGTCCATCCCCAGAACTTTCTTCATCATCCCAATCTGAAACTGTATGCCCATTAACTCCTGTTTGAGCCCAGGAATTTTGGGCTAGCCTGGGAAACATAGTAAAACCCTGTTTCTTTTTTTTTTATTTTTGAGAATTTTAATATTTATTTTTTAGTTTTCAGCAGACACAACATCTTTGTTGGTATGTGGTGCTGAGGATTGAACCCGGGCTGCACGCATGCCAGGCAAGCGCGCTACCGCTTGAGCCACATCCCCAGCCCTAAAACCCTGTTTCTTAAGAAATGAAAACAAAAATCCCCCAAAGAACAACTTCTACCTTTATCCATAACCACTCGTACCCACCATTCTACTATCTGTCTCTAATGTATTTGACTACTGAAGTGGAAAAACAGGATTTGTTCTTTTGTGATTATTATTTCATTGAGCATAATGTCCTCATGGTTCATTCATGTTGTATAGAATGTGTCAAAATTTCCTTCCTTTTTAAGGCTGAATAATATTCCATTGTTAGTATAGGTACATTTTATTTATCTATTACCCATCAAAAGACACTGTTTGGCCAATATGAATAATGCTGCTGTACAAATAGCTTCATTTTGTGTTTTCAGTGATTTCCTGGTATGTACCCAGAAGTGGAATTGCTAGATCACATGGTAGTTCTATATTTAATTTTTTTGAGGAACCACATTCTATTAGCTGCTGTACCATTTTACATTCCCACTAGCAGTTCACAAGAATTTGACTTCATTATTTTAAACTGCTGCACAGCAGTTTAAACCTTCCAGGTTTCCTGACCAGGGGAGATGATGCTATTCCCCAACTCAGGAATGTCTAGCTTTTCTCCTCCATTAGCAACTGAGAATGCTTTCATGTATCTCTTTCTTCCCACTTGTGAGATGCTGCCCTTTTGTTGTATGTATGGTACTAGGGATTAAACTCAAGGGCCCTCTATCACTGAACTACACCCCTAGCCATTTTATTTTTTATTTTGAAGCAGATTCTCACTAAATTGCCCAGGCTGGCCTGGAACTTGCCATCATCTTTGAGTAGCTGGGATTACAGGAGTGCACCTATTGTGAGATGTTATCTTTTTTTAAAACATTTTTAAAAAATATTTTTTAGTTGTAGTTGGACACAATACCTTTATTTTATTTATTATGTGGTGCTGAGGGACGAACTCAGGGCCCCACACATGCTAGGTGAACACTCTACCACTGAGCCACAACCTCAACCCCTTTATATATATATAGTTGTTTTGTTGTTGATGGACCATTTTATTTATTTATTTTATGTGGTGCTGAGAATGGAACCTAGTGCCTCACAGGTGCTAGGCAAGTGCTCTACCACTGAGCCACAATCCCAGCCCATGAGATGTTATATTTAAGATAAAATCCCAGCAGTGAAATTGCTGGGTTCAAGAGGATAAGCATTTAAAATTTTCAGAGACATGGCCATATCATCTCTAGTGCAATGTATGATGGGGCCTCTTCCTGCAACCCTGCCACCACTGGCAAGCCTTTCTTGTTCATTTTGCCTCCTGAAGTCCTTCTTTTTCTGAGCATCTCTCCATTTATCTTTGTCTCAGGCTTATCTCAACCTTGCCCTGTCTTTTGGGTTCAGTTTGTCACTCTACTCCGTCCATGTTGCTCCCCTTACCAGTCATTGTGATCCCTGCTTCTGTCTGTCTACTTTTTTCAGTCACACCCTCACTCTCCCCTCTAGTTCATTTTCTGCCTCTCTTAGGTTCTACCTGTCTTCCTTGTTCTCTCTTCTCTGTTCTGCTCCTCTCTGTGTCTGTGCCACAGTACCTCCCTCCTGACTGGCCTTGATGCCTGTTTCTCTCTGACCACCTGCTCTGTCACTCATGGCCTCCTCCCTTGGTTACTATTTTTGGATATATGTGGGCATCTGGGCAGCCCTGGGCTAGCACTGTCATGTTTGGAGGCTCTGGAGCCAGGATCTCCCACCGTGGATATGGGCAGAAGGATCAGAAAGAGCGAGTGTTCCTGGCCTCAGCTAAAAGCCCAGCCCAGGCTTCCAACACTAGCCTTGGTTCCAGCCCTAAGGTTATCTTCCTCTCTCAACCCCTCCCTAGGCAAGGAACAACTTTCATCCTCTTTCCCTCCGCAGTACCTGCTCACGCCTGCTTGTCTCCAGCCTGCCTCAGAATTAAACGGATCACCACACCTCACGAGACCGAGATCGAAGCGCCTGCCTGGGTAGGGACCAGAGCGGGGAGGAAAAGAGGAAACTCTTCCTGACCCACCCAGCAGGGCCACCCAACTCCTCAGACAGAGGAGCAAGCCGGCTCCAGCTCCGCCCCATCGCCGGCTCGGAGGGCGGGCACTGGCCTGGGAACTGCCAACTGCCGTCCCACGATCCCTCACAGGCCCCACCCTCCCTTATCCGGCTGTGGGACTCGAGAGCCTGTGAATCACCAGAGTGTGGCTTCCACAAGTGAGCAGCCATAGCCGCTCGAGGAGCAGTTAAGGGCCAGGGGCGGTGGCGCGCGCCTGTAATCCCAGAGACTCAGGAGGATCACATGTTCGAGGCCAGTTTGAGCAATTTGGCGGAGATCATGTCTCAAAATGAAAAGAGCTGGGGATGTAGCTCAGTGGTAGAGTACCGTGGACTCAATCCTCTGTAAGGCAAAAATTCCAGCTGCTCACGGCCTCCTCTCTTGATTACTATTCTGGGATATATGTGGGTATTTGGGCAACCCTGAGCTAGCACTGGAATGTTTGGAGGCTCTGGAGGCAGGACCTTCCACCATGGCTATGGGCAGGAAGGACCAGAAAAATAAATAAATTGAATTTAAATAAATAAATTATTTGATTAATAAAAACACTCTTTTAACAGGGATGGGGTTTTCTTTTGGTGTGACAAATGAGTTTTGAAGCTAGAGGTAGTGATGTATAGCGTTGTGAATGTACTAAAGGGTATAAAATATCACACCATACATATATGAAACATGATATTTTATCATATATTTTACCATATCTTATATAGTACATGTGTATCACATATTATATTCTATATATAGATGTATACATATATAGTACAATGGCATACTACTGTAATTACATAAAACTGTTTGCAACCGGGCGCGGTGGCACACGCTTGTAATATCGGGAGGATGAGGCAGGAGGATAGCGAGCTCAAAGCCAGCCTCAGCAACTTAGACAGGCTCTGAACAACAGAGACCCTGTCTCTAATTATTTATATATACAAAAATATAGTTTTTGTTTTTTATATACAGATATAGATATAGCATTTTATTCAGGGACAGGGTCTCACTGAGTTGTTTAGCGCCTCACTTTTGCTGAGACTGGCTTTAAACTCGCGATCTTCCTGTCTCAGCCTCCTGAGCTGCTAGGATTACAGGCGTGCGCCACGGCGCCCGGCTCTAATAAAATATTTTAAAAAGGGCTGGGGAGGTTGTTCAGTGGTTGAGCACCCCTGGGTTCAATCCCCAGTAGTAAAACAAAAACTGTATGTTTGTAATTGTCTAAAATCACATAATGCAATGTACAATATAATATGTAGACATTATATGTTATATATAAGGCATTATATGTTAATATAAGATCATCCGAAATTCAACCAAATGTCTAATTTTGTTATGTGAATTTTATTTTTCTTTGGTACTAGGGATCGAACCCAGGGACGCTTAACCACTAAGTCACATCCCCAGCCCTTTTTATTTTTAATTTTGAGACACAGTCTCACTAAATTCGCTTAGGTCCTCACTAAATTGGTTCTCCAACTTGCGATCCTCCAGTCTCTCTGAGATTAACGGCTTGTGTCACCGTTGTGTGAATTTTACCTCCAAAAAAAAAAAAAAGGAAAAACAATGAAGTTAAAGGGCTCCGCCAGCGGAAACCTTGAGTGGCTTCAGTTAGTATGGATACGCAGCCCAAGTCTTCTACAGAGACCTGAATTAAGCGGAAAGGAAATGCCAGAGCTAAAGGTATCAAATCAGGACCTCCGCAAGACGGGGCTGGGCTGACGTGGATCCGCCCCCATTGCCGTCAAGCGGTCTGGGAGAGTTTTGCGACAGCCGGCCGGTAGCTGGGCTCTCTCTCTCCGACTCGCTTTCCGGCGGATGCACAGTGCCGCTGGCTACCGCCGCCGGCTACAGCCGCCAGCCTTCTGGGCGCGTCTCTCTCCTGCGATCCTGGCCTCTGGCCCCGGCGAGATATCCGGGCCAGGCGAGGTTCTGGCCTGACCCGCGAGGTGACCTTCATTCAGTCCCCTGTCGCGCCAAGCCTTGCCCCCGTCAGTGCGTGGGCCTGTCTCAACCTCTCCAGCGGTTTGAGAACACCGACCTGCATTGGCCGCATATTCTGCCCAGTGGCAGGGGGAGTGTCGGGCCGCCAGGCCCAGGGGCGGGGCCGGAGGAGATGCCCCTGCAAGTGAAGTGGCCATTCCCTGCGGTGCCGCCGCTTACCTGGACACTAGCCAGCAGCGTCGTCATGGGCCTGGTGGGCACCTACAGCTGCTTCTGGACCAGTGAGTGGGCCTGAGGCCAAGGCAGGATCTGTCACGTATTCCCACGCCTGGCCAGAGTTGGGGCTTGGGGTTGGGGACTCTGGCAGGGCCTAGCCTGGTAGAGGTAAGCCTCAAGCCAGTGGGGAGGAGGCTAAGACCGAGACCCCCCCCCTTTCCCTCCAGAGTACATGAATCACCTCACCGTCCACAACAAGGAGGTGCTGTACGAGCTCATCGAGAACCGAGGCCCTGCCACTCCCCTCATCACCGTCTCCAATCACCAGTCCTGCATGGATGATCCTCATCTCTGGGGTACCCAGGCCTGTGTGCTGGGCACAGGAAGGCAGGGAAAAAGCTAGACCTGGTCAAACAAAAACAAACAAATTCACTTCTCACTGGGCTCTTTGCATATCCCTGGCACTCTTTATTACTGAGATGCCCTGCCTCAATGGAAATTTGATTGTGGCCCCTTCAGGGAATGTGGTTTGAGGGCCTTAAATTTAGAAGGGGTGAGGAAGTGACGACGTGGCAAGGTCTGACAAGTTTTTTACTCTGTTGTCACACTTATAGAACCGTCTGTCCTCTAAACTGTTAAAGGTCCCACAGAGTCTTGGGAAGAAATTGTAGACACCATTGGGTATCCTGTCAAGGAAGCTCTGGGCTGGGGGATATAAGATCTGCAACCTGGTTCTAGCTTTGCCCCTGGCTGGGTTTTGTACTTTTCAACCAGCCCCACTTGAGAGTCCAGTTGCTCCACCTAGAAGTTCATGCTCTGTTGACTGATACTTGCCTCCAATCACCAGATGTTTGGGTGGAGGAGTGCCCAGGGTCTCCACTGTTGAATGGAGGAGTTACACTATCCTAAGATGTAATGGGGAGCCACCTGGTCATATTGGAGCCTTTCAAAGTTCACTCTGGCTGCCATGTAACAATGGCCTGTAAGATGGCACAGATGGATCCAGGGAGGCAACAAGCAAGCCTTGAAGCTGTGCAGTAGCTGGACTAGAGTAGTCACAGTGACAGTAAAGGGAGATGTTTAGAAGGATGGATGTTGTCAAAATGTTTCAGTAAGCAGATCAGACTCAGTGATGGGTAAGATATGGAGGTTGGGGAGCAGGAGGAGCCAAGGAGAACTTGAGGGTTCAGCCCAAGACTCTGGAAGATGACACTTTGGCCTGTAGAGAAATACTAGTGCTGCTGCCCTTGTCTGTCATTCCCTGCAAAGGAGTGACAGAAAAGGACACTCCCTTAGAACGAGGTGAATTGGGGTGCAAAATCTTTTCTCTCCTTCTCTAGGGATCCTGAAACTCCGCCACATCTGGAATCTGAAGTTGATGCGTTGGTGAGGAAGAATGGGCCCCTCGCAGTGGGCCTGCAAGCCCCACCTGTCTCTTTCCCTCCTCCTACTCTGCCCAGGAGGTGGCGTCCAGCAGTCCAGGCAGGGCATGGGGTGGAGCCCTGCAGGCCCTTCTCCTGGGCCTCCATTCTGCATGCCAATGATGGCAGGCATTGTGCTGGACATGGGACAGGGAGTAAGGAGCTTGGGAAGCAGAGATGACTCAGTCCATCTTTGCTCCAGGACTCCTGCGGCTGCAGATATCTGCTTCACCAAGGAGCTACACTCCCACTTCTTCAGCTTGGGCAAATGTGTGCCTGTGTGCCGAGGTGAGCTTCTCCTTCTGGGGCTATCCAAGTCTTCCTTGGGACAGGGAGGCAGGTGGCTAGTGCCTTTGTCTTGGAAGGATCCCTGTGAAACAGGCAACTGAAAAGTCAGGGAAGGGGCTGGGGATGTGGCTTAAGTGGTAGCACGCTTACCTAGCATGCTTGAGGCACTGGGTTTGATTCTCAGCACCACATAAAAATAAAATAAAGATATTGTGTCCACCTAAAACAAACAAACAAACAAAAAAGTCAGGGAAGCCATTGAGTGGTAGCAGAGGTAGCAAAGGCTGCTAGAGGATGGATGGCTTCTTGGAGAGCCTTCAATTCTTCATAGCTGCTAAAGGATTATATGTACCTGGAGCTCTGGCATGAGAATTCAAGGAGGTATTATCCACAGGGAGGTTGATAAAAGATTCACTGCTGGCAGTGTGGTATCAATAGTTCATGATGGTAGTGGCATGTTCTGAAAGCCCAGAGGGTTTGTGCTTCTGGGAGAAGAAACAAGTTTGTGATATTCAGAGGGTGAGATTGATTGAGCACTTGGTACCTCTTGGGAATCCATGGAGGTAACATCATTTTGATCCCCATTCTCCAAACAGGGCTCACTCAGAGGGTTTAAACTGTTGGCCCAAGGTCACTGGGTGAGCAGTGGTAAAGCCAAGATTCAAATCCAGGTTTCTATTTCCCCTAGGAAAGCAGAATTTTTCAAAGCACAGAATAAAGAGAAAAGTATTCTTCTTTATTGTTTTTTTTTTCTACTAGGAATTGAATCCAGGGGCACTTAACCACTGAGCCACATCCCCAGCCCTTTTTTGTATATTATTTAGAGACAGGGTCTCACTGAGTTGCTTAGGGCCTTGCTGTTGCTGAGGCTGGCTTTGAACTTGCAATCCTCCTGCCTCAGCCTCCCAAGTCACTGAGATTAGATATATGCACCACTATGCTCAGCAAGGGAAAGGTATTCTAAACACATGTAAACACATGCCAGATGCTGGAGAGGTAAGAGAGAAAAATAGAAAATGTTGGTTGTGCAGAGAATATGAAGATTCTAGAATAATCCTGTTAATTTTTAACTGCTGGGCACAGTGACACACATCTAAAATCCCAGCTACTCAGGAAGCTGAATTAGGAAGATGGCAAGTTTGAGGCCATCAAGGGCAACTTAGTATGAACATGTATCAAAATTTAAAAAAAAAAAAAAAGGACTAGAGATATAGTTTGGTAGTACAGTGCTTGCATATCATGTGTGAAGTCCTAAATTCAATCCCCCAGTATCAAAAATAAATCAGTAGGCTGGGGATATAGCTCAGTTGGTAGAATGCTTGCCTCACATGCACAAAGCCCTGGGTTCAATCCCCAACACCACATAAAAAAATCAGTAAAGAATTTTGGACTCTGTTCGCTCATCAGAGTGGCAACATACTTATGTCTGTGGTTCAGAGAGAGCATGCAGGCTACAGCATGGCTGCTGGATAGGAGCAAGGCCAAGTGGAGGCAGGGAACCTGGTTAGGCACTGTCGTGCAGTAGTTCTGGCAGCAGAACAGTTGTGACTGAGCCTCTGAAAGTCACCATGAATAGTCAGAGCTGTGAATTGCTTTGGATTATGCTCAGGAGGCAGAGTTGACAGGACTTTTAATAGATCAGATGTGGGATGAGGCAAGGAAAAGAACTCAAAGATGACACTAGGTGTTCGGCCTGAGCAATGGTCTTTGGTACCATGGAAATCACTGGTGACCCCTGATAAGCCATCTCCATGAAGTGATAGCCACAGGAGCCGGCTTGCTGTGGCCTGAGAGGGCTGGTGGCACTGCAGTTTGAATAGAAGAGATAATAGCAGTGGCCACTCAGAGTATTGGTTGTGAGGAAGAAGAGGGAGGAGGAAATAATCAAAGCATATAGGAGGTCAGGAGAGAGTTTATTACTTCCCATAGGTCAAAGTAAAACATGGCAAAACCCAGTCAAGTGATCCTAAGTAATAAGGAAGGGCTTGTAGTGGAAAGCTACAGTGCCTCACTCCACATACCCAGTCCCTCTCCCCAGAGGCACTGCCTGGAGTGCTTTCACTTTGTGCTGCTTTTGGAGGCTATTTCCATCTCTTTGGACCCTGGCACTGCTTATCGTATCCTGCTCTGAGAGATGGAGACTCTACTTCTTTACCTCCTGTCTCTGAGTCTCAGCTCCTCCCATCTGCAAGCTCAGACAGAGGCATTTAGTGAGCACTTCTGTTTTTATGTTTTTTTTTTTCCCGTGGTGCTCAGGATGGATCCCAGGGCCTCTTGCATGCTGAGCTACACCTCCAGTCTTGTTTTTATTCCTTTTCATTGGTATCTAGGTTTTCTTGTACAGTTAAAAACAGAAGATGAGGGCTGGGGGTATAAATCAGTGGTAGAGTGCATGTGAAATATTGATGAATCCCTGATTCCATCTCTAGCACTGAAAAAACAATATCCAAAAAACCAACAACAAACTAGAAAGTGAAATTAATCCCAAGCACCTTCATTGAGAGAAAATGTGCAGGAACAAGTTATTTATCAGATATATTTGATATATAGCAGAGTTCTAATTCATATGACTGAAGCAAAAGAAATATTTGGCACACTTTGCTTCTGTGTTGCAAAAATTCCCTTTTCCACTAAGCCTAAGACAGTAATGTACTATGTAAGTTCTAAAGTGATTTTATGGAAGCTACACAAGAGAAGAAAAATAGCACTTGTAAAAACTAAAAAATGTGAAATGCTGCTCCAGAGGCATAGTGTTACTATTTTTACATCCCATTTCCAAGCTCAATGAATAGGTTGCACAAGTGGGTTTGGGTAGACAAGGAGCCAACACCTGTGATGACCATTCCCCTACTGTGTACTGAGAGCCCAAGTAGGGAAACCATTGTTCTGTGCCCTGAGTGAACTCCAGTGGGTAATTGTTCCCCAGCCCTAGCCTCTAAGTGAGATGCTAGGTCAGGTCCCTATTTAGGTTAGATTGAAACATCTGGATCCCTACCTAGCACTTTCCAAAGAATCTTGCAAAGAATAGGTCAAAAATTTATTTCTTAGTGCATTAGCCAGAGACAGTCCCAGTGTCTGTCTGTGTTTTGTGATAAGGCTTCTTTATTCCCCAGTTCACAAGATGAAGAAATTTACCTTGAACCTCCCTGTCTTCCTCTTTGGTGGTTCTATCTACCTAATGGTTATTTTTCTATCATCAAAGTTGATGAGATTGCTTACTGTGTCCAGGTTGTGAGCCGGCACAGAGCTGTAGGCTTTATATCTGAGCTGTGGCTGCCTGCTGGGCCACCCAGGTCCAGGTTTGTATTGTCTTGGATCCAGGTTATGGTCTTGAGATATCTCCAAGATGCAAAGTTGCTAGCATTGGTAGCAGTTTGACTCCACCATTTTAATCTAGCAGGCTTGATTTTTTTCCCAAGTTCTTGATGATACACAATCAAGATGATGGAATGTTTCCCTTACCTAAGATTGCCTCTTTAAGAGAGGGTATAGAGCCTGAAAGGAAGAGGCCAGTGGAGGGAAGGAGGGCAGAGGCTGGAGCATTAGGTGAGTGCTCTGTGAGGAGTGGTTGTGGGAATTGGCCAAGATTCCCCAAAGTAATTACTCCTTAAAATCTGGGGTCCACATTAGGCTTGGTATCAGGAATGTATTTGGTTTGTTCTAGCAGCCCCCTTTGGTCAGGATGGTAGAGCCAAGGAGACGCAGAGGCTCTAGGAACTGCTGACTGGTAGTCAGAGGCCTGGCTGAGGTGGAATAGATGATGACTTGGAGTCAGAGAGGATGCAGCAAGAGTGCATGTGTCTGAAATGGCTCAGCAAGGTAGCTGATGATGGTCATAGGCAGGCAGAGGAATTGCCAAGGTCATAATTTCAGTAGGAGATGGTTCTAGAAGATGCTACGTTGTACATAACAGGCACATAGAGGTTGAGAGGATATTATTCTATGAAGAAAGTCATGGGTCAGTGTGACCAGGGCAGATCATGCCCTGAAAACAGCCATTGGAGGGTGTCTCTGGATGATGCAGTGGGAGCTAAGTCCCTGAGCTTCTGCCTCTGTCCCAGTGAGTGGGAACTGCAAGAGGGAGTCCCCAGTGCATGAGGATATTTGAAGAGCATTGAAGGCAAGCTTCCTGCTCACTGACAACAGGGACTGATGGGGACAGGCCTTTCTCTGCAGGAGACGGTGTCTACCAGAAGGGGATGGACTTCATTTTGGAGAAGCTCAACCATGGGGACTGGGTACACATATTCCCAGAAGGTCAGCAGGGCTGGCTGGGTCAAGGTTCCCAAGCATGTATGGAACCAGCTCCCAAGCCTTGCTTCTGTGCTCTCTCACCAGGGAAAGTGAACATGAGTTCTGAGTTCCTGCGCTTCAAGTGGGGTAAGTACAACTGGCCCCTGGCCACAATGACCTCCCTACCCCAGGATAGCCCTGTCAGCCCCTGACTCCTCAACTCTGGCTGGATGTATTAGGAGAAGCAGGAAAGGGAAAGGCAGTGAGACAAGGGCTAGCCCATTATTTGTTTTTAATTGCAGACAGCAGGGGTGGCACTGGCCAGAGGCTGGCAGGAAAGTTTATCCCAGCTTGTGCCAACATTTCTGCTTCTTCCCCTGGTAGGAATTGGGCGCCTAATTGCTGAGTGTCATCTGAACCCCATTATACTGCCACTGTGGCATATTGGTGAGTCTAGGGCTAAGGGGAGGAAGAGGGTTTTCCATAGATGGTGTTTGGGGGTGGCAGAGGATGCCTAGCATGGAGGGCACCAGTGTCCCTTTGGTCCTAGGCTGCTCTGCTTCCTCTGACATCTAGCCTTCCGTCCACTGTGCTGCAGGAATGAATGACGTCCTACCTAACAGCCCACCCTACTTCCCCCGCTTTGGCCAGGTGGGTAGGTCCTGCTGACTCACATCTGTCTGTCTGCCTGCCTTCCATCTGCCCTGTGTCTCCCACTCTACATTAGAGGACAGATATGGGAGGAGTTTAACTTGAGGGCCCAGCAGTAGGGGGACTGGGTGGAACATAGATAGTGAGTTACTAGCACCAGACAGAGCCTTTAGGATGAAAACAGGAAATCAGCTGGGGCAGGGATAGACCCTGGGATTGGGACTAGAGGTCATCTATAGACCACATCCTGGGACTGGGCTGACTATTGGATGCTGCTGAACCCAATTGCTCATTGTAAGAAAGGAAGTGGCCTGAGGGAGCACACAGCACATCAGGGGCAGAATTTGACTCTGGCTTCCCAGGTTGCTTGGGCTGGGGCTGTGGGCATTTCCCTGCTCCTTGTCACCTTTGGTGGCCACCTCCCCACAGAAAATCACCGTGCTGATTGGGAAGCCCTTCAGCGCACTGCCCATGCTAGAACGGCTCCGGGCGGAGAACAAGTCAGCTGTGAGTTTCCTCCCAGGCTCCCCATAGCTGTCCTCGGCCCTCCCAGCCCTCTCAGCCTCCCAGGGCACCTTGGCCAAGGTCCCCCAGGGGTGCAGGCCAGCCCTGTCCTTGCCTTCAGATGGAGATGCGCAAAGCCCTCACGGACTTCATTCAGGAGGAATTCCAGCGCTTGAAGACCCAGGCAGAGCAGCTCCACAACCACCTCCAGCCTGGGAGATAGACACCATCCTGCCTGGCCCCAGGGAATAGATGGATCCCCTGAGGCTTGGAGAGGAGGCAGTATTGGGACCTCAGTCCCAGCTTGGCTGGCTCTCAGTGCTGCCTTCGGATTCCTGCTTCTCACAAAACTGGGACTGGGGGATGGAGTGATGCTTTTAGTTTGGATACAGTTTTTAGACAGACTGTCTCATGATCCCTACTGGGTGCCCTCTTCTACTTCGTGAGCATCTAGCTCCTCCATGGTTCATCAGTTAAAGAGCGGGTCTCAGTGCCAGGCATGGTGGTACAGTTTAAAATCCCAGCAACTTGGGGAGCTGAGGCAGGAAGATCACAAGTTCCAGGCCAGCCTCAGCAACTGAGTGAGACTTTGTATCAAAATGAAAAATAAAAGGAGCTGGGAAAGTAGCTCAGTGGTAAAGCACCCCTGGGTTTAGTCACTAGTACAAAAAAAAGGGAGGCTTCAGCAGTTCCTCCCACTTGGCCAAGAAGGGAGGAAGAAACGTAGGCAGGCGTTTCCTTCTTGCCTTCTGATGTTTTGTCCCAGGGACTGGCATTGGGAGGGAGCAAAGCAGGCTGGTTAGCAACTAGGTGGGCAGGGGAGCAGGTAGCCTGCCTGGAGCTATGGTAGGAGGTCCATAAGACCCCTCAGCCTGACCCCACCCACCCTTGCCAATCTAGGAGCTAACCACTACCTCCTCAGGGATGATTGTTAGCCATGTCTTCCTTCAGCTGAGCTCCCCATACTGTAGGGCTTGTACTGGGCCAGGGCTTGGCCTCAGGTAGCCTGCACACAGGAAGAACGGTCCTTGGCCAGAAGTCAAGCCTAGCAGAACAGAGCCTGCAACAAGGGCCTGAGATGTGGCTACTCACCCCTGTTGCAGGGCCCACCAACTTCTCCATCCTTCTGCTTTGGTACCCCTCATGTCCGTGGGTCTGGGTTTTCATTTTTTTAAAATAATAAAGCATCTGTGTTGTGCCTTTGTGCCTCTGGCCTCTCTATATAGTTATGGGAAGGGAGGTGACCTGTTAGACTAGAAGGCAGGACCCTTAGATTCCTGGACACATGGAGATTACCACCAGTCACTTAAGGCTTCAGTTATTGTCTGAAATCCCCATAACAATCTTGCAAAAGTAGAGGTTAATTTTGCAAAGGAGGCATTGCAAAGGTAATGAATTCACTTCAAAACACAAAGCTAGGTCTGGGTTATAGTTCAGTTGGCAGAGTTTTTGCACACACAAAGCCCTGGGTTCAATCCCCAGCACTGTACCCACATACACACACACAAAGAAAAAAACCCACAAAACTAGCTGGGTGCAGTGGTACACTCCTGTAATCCCAGCATCTTGGGAGGTTGAGGCAGGAGGATTGCATGTTCAAAGCCATGCTTAGCAACTTAATGAGGCCCTGTCTCAAAATAAAAAAGGTCTGGGGTATATGGCTCAGTGGGTAGGCATCCCTGGTACCAAAAAAAAAACTAGCTGGGCGAGGTGATGCACTCCTGTAATCCCAGTGGCTTGGGAGGCCAAGGCAGGAGGATTGCAAATTCATGACCAGCCTCAGCAATTTAGCAAGACCCCGTCTCAAAATTTAAAAAGGGCTGAGGTGTGGCTTAGTGTGGTAAAGTGCCCCTAGATTAAAGTCCCAATACCAAAAAAAAAAAAAAAAAAAAAAAAGCCCTCAAAGCTGTGGTGCATATTTATAATCTTAGTGACTCAGGAGGTTGAAACAGAAGGACTCTGGGTAGAACTGAATTGATTCTTCATACTTGAGGCTTTCCTAAGTGTTGCCCCAATTTACCTGGTTTGAAGGGTTCTTTGTTTTTGTTTGCTTCTGAGGATGGAATTTAGGGCCTCACAAAAGCTAAACACATGCTCTACACTGACCTGTATTCCCAGCCCAAAAACAAATCACAAAAGGTTACCAAACAAAGAAATTAATCACTATTTTGGTCAGCAGAAACAAGGACAGGTTGAAACCTTTTGCAAGATTAGACACAATATTGATACTATAATAACAATAAGAAGAGAAAGGAGATGGAACCACAAAAATAAGCCAGCAACAAAACATTCAGATAACCAGACCTGCAACTGTATACCCAAAGTTCACATCAGATATCCTTCTTGGTGTAGTAAATTCTGGATTTTTTTAACCTTAATTTTTTTTTTTTTTTTGGTACCAGGGATTGAAGTCAAGGTCATTCAACCACTGAGCCTCATCCCCAGCCCTATTTTGTATTTTATTTAGAGACTGGTCTCACTGAGTTGCTTAGCACCTTACCATTGCTGAGGCTGGCTTTGAACTCGTGATCCACCTGTCTCAGCCTCCAGAGCCGCTAGGATTACAGGCGTGCGCCACCATGCCCAACTCTGTGGATTTTTTTAAATATTGGGGATTGAACCTGGGGTGCTTTACCATTGAGCTCCATTCCTACCCAGCCCTTTTAATTTTTTTAAATTTTGATTCAGGGTCTCACTAAATTGCTAAGGCTAGCCTAGAACTTTTGATCTTCTTGCCTCAGTCACAAGCAGCTGGGATTACAGATATGTGCTACTGCACCCAATTATAGTTCCTTTTTATCACTGAATTAATATCCAATTGAACAAATGTAATAGTTAATCTAACCAAGTTCGGGCAATTATGAATAAAGCTGCTATAAACATCTGTGAGCATGTAAATTTTTAACTTATTTGGGTAAATACCAAGGAGTATAGATTATATGGCAGGAATGTGTTTTGGTTTGTTAGAAAGCACCATACTGGGGGCTGGGGTTATGGCTCAGTGGTAGAGCGCTTGCCTAGCATGTGTAAGGCACTGGGTTCAATCCTCAGCGCCACATATAAATAAATAAAATAAAGGTCCATTGACAACTAAAAAAAAATTTTAAAAAAGAAAGCACCATACTAAGTGGAAGGATGGGAAGGGAGGGGGCAAAGGGGTAGGAATGATGGTGGAATGAGTTAGACATCAGTATCCTAAGTACATGTATAAGACACAAATGGTGTGAAAATATTCTGTGTACAATGAGAAGAGAAAGGAGATGAAAAATTGTGCTCTATGTGTATAATATGAAATGAAATGCATTCTGCCATCATGTATAATAAATCAGAATAAATTAAATTAAAAATAAATAAATAAATTGTAATTTAAAAAAAAAAGAAAGCACCATACCATCTTCCAAAGTGGCTACCATTTTTGCATTCCTGCCAGCAGTGAATCGGGAGTTCTTGTTGCTCCTCATCCTCATCAGGATTTGTCAGATAGGTAGGTGTGTAGTGATAACTCATGTATTTTTTAAAAAATCATTATTTCTTTGCTTTTTACTGATATTTTAATCTTCAATTTCTTTCTATATACATATACATATATATGCATATATATTATATATATTTGTTGTATATAGACACAATATTTATTTATATTTGGTACTGAGAATAGAACCCAGTGCCTCAGATCTACTAGGCAAGCACTTTGCCACTGAGCTACAACTGTAGTCCCTTAATCTTCAATTTCTTTTTTTTTTAAGAAAGAGTGAGAGAGGAGAGAGAGAGAGAGAGAGAGAGAGAGAGAATTTTTTTAATATTTATTTTTTAGTTCTCGGCAGACACAACATCTTTGTTGGTATGTGGTGCTGAGGATCGAACCCGGGTCACACGCATGCCAGGCGAGTGCACCACCGCTTGAGCCACATCCCCAGCCCAATCTTCAATTTCTTGATGACATAGGATGTTGAATGTCTTTTTTCCTTCTGGGTTTTTTTTTTTTTTTTTAAATCCAGGACCTCACGTGTTGGGCAAGTGCTTTCCCACTGAGCATCTTTTCATATGGTTATCTCCCTTCTGTGTATTTTCTTTCATACTGTTTGCCCACTTTCTTTCTTTCCTTTTACAGGGTTGCTGGAATAATAGGCATGAGTCATAGCACCCAGCTCAAGAACTTTCTTTTTTTAAAATTGTAGATGGACACAATACCTTTATTTTATTTTTTTACTATTTATTATTATTTTTTAGGTGTAGATGGACATAACACAATGCCTTTATGTTTATGTGGTGCTAAGGATCAAACCAGGGCCCCGCCGGTGCCAGGCAAGTGCTCTACCGCTGAGCCACAATCCCAGCCCACAAGACCTTTATTTTTATGTGGTGCTGAGGCTTGAATCCAATGCCTCACACATGCTAGGTAAGCGCTCTACCACTGAGCTATAACTGCAGCCCAAGAAGAACTTTCTTAAACATATGGAAACTATTCATAAAAAACTCCAGTAAATATTATTTTTGTGGTACTGGGGATTGGACCCACCGCCTCACACATGCTAAGCAGGCTCACCACCATTGAGTTATAGCCCATCCCTTTAAAAATTTGTTGTTGTTGTTGTTTTGTACTGGGGATTGAGCCCTGGAGTACTTTACCACTGAGCCACATCCCCAGTTCTATTTATTTATTTATTTAGAGACAGGATCTCACTAAATTGCTTAGGGCCTTGCTAGGTTGCTGAGGCTGGCCTCCAACTTGTGATCCTATTGGTTCAGCCTCTCAAATTACTGGGATTACAGGCCTGGGCCACCCACTACACCCAGCCCTTTTTTAAAATTTTGAGACAGGTTCTCACTAAAATGCTAGCTGGCCTTGAACTTGTGATTCTCCTCTATCAACCTCCTGAGTAACTGGGATTACAGGTGTGCACCATGGTGCCTAGCCAGTATACAGTATTTTTACTGTTGAAGCTTTAGAAGTATTCCCTTCAAGCCTCAGAAACTTGGTGAGACCCTGTCTCAAATAAATATGTAAATAAGTAAATAAATATCTAAATAAAGAGGCCTGGAGCTGTCTCAATCCCTAGCACCAAAAACAAAAAACAAAACAAAACAAAACAAAAAAAAACCCAAGAAGAAGAAAAAGGAAAGGTTATGTTATACCACAATAACAATTTTTTTTAAAGTTAAAAGGATAAGTATTCGGCTGGGGATGTGGCTCAAGCGGTAGCGCGCTCGCCTGGCATGCGTGCGGCCCAGGTTCGATCCTCAGCACCACATACCAACAAAGATGTTGTGTCTGCCGAAAACTAAAAAATAAATATTAAAAAAATTCTCTCTCTCTCTCTCTCTCTCTCTCTCTCTCTCTCTCTTAAAAAATTTTTTTAAAAGGATAAGTATTATATTCTGCATTTTTGGTACCGGAATTGAACCCAGGGGAGCTTAACCACTGAGCCACATCCTCAGCCATTTTTATATTTTACTTAGAGACATGGTCTTGCTGAGTTGCTTAGGTCCTCTCTAAATTGCTAAGGCTGGCTTTGAACTTGCAATCCTCCTGCCTCCCTTAGCTCCCTCCGCTTCTGGGATTACAGGTTTGAGACACTAGCCATGGCCATATTATGCAGATTTTACCATAATTTAAAAATTGAGTCAAAGTTTTTGGAAGAACGCAACAAGTTGATTCTAAATTTACATGGAAAGACAAGAGCCCAAGAAGACCCTCCTTCAAATGAATTGGAATCCGGCATGGTGGTGTACACCGGTAATCCCAGCAATTTGGGAGGTTAAGGCAGGAGAGTCACAAGTTCAAGGCCAGCCTCAGCAACTTAGAGTGTCTCAAAAATTAAAGCTGGAAATAAGGAAGCTCAAATACAAACTGAATAGTAGACTGTTGAGAGGTGGATTACATAAGTGGTTGAAATGTCACTGGATGGGGTCCAAGGAGGTCCCCAGAAGGGAGAAGGGGGCCTCAACTCAGCCCTAGCAGGTTCTTTTTTTTTTTTTTAAGGAAAGGGTGGGTGGGGTGGGGTGGGGCAGAGTTCTTTGGCATTTTTTTTTTAAAGAGAGAGAATTTTTTTTAAAGAGAGAGAGAGAGAGAGAGAGAGAGAGAGAGAGAGAATTTTTTAATATTTATTTTTCAGTTTTCGGCGGACACAACATTTTTGTTTGTATGTGGTGCTGAGGATCAAACCCAGGCGGCACGCATGCCAGGCGAGCATGCTACCGCTTGAGCCACATCCCCAGCCCCCTAGCAGGTTCTTGACTGATAGCACAGAAAGGAATTGCAGGAGGCTTCAAAATAGTCACAAGTACAGATTATTGAGGAAAGCAAGGTGATTTATTCAGGAAAGCAAGCAATAGACCAGGATATACAATGAAAGGGAGAAGAAGAATGTGGGTGCTTGAGAGTGAGATGTGCTTTGGTGGTCTTGGGCTGTACTTTTAAAGAAAACTTTGTAAAATGATGAATGTAAGAAACATTCAGGGCTGTTGCCAGCCTAGTAAGCTCTATTCCTTTTATTGTAGAGCACAGAGTGGGTCATCATGGTCTGGTTATTTTCAGAATCTTCATATTGATGTTATGCAGTTAATAGATAGTTCTTGGACTGTATCCACAAAAATTGGTTTCTAATATTCTCTATCTCTAAGCTTTTTTTTTTTTCCAGTAGTGGGGATTGAACCCAAAGTGCTTTATCACAGAGCCACATCCTCAGCCCCTTTTCATTTTTTGAGATAGGGCCTCATTAAATTTCTCAGTCTGGCCTTGAACTTGCTATCCTCCTGCCTCAGCCTCCTGAGCAGTTGGGATTCCAGGCATGTGCCACCTTGAGAGGCTCTAGGCTTTTTTCCCCCAGCACTGGGTATTGAGCTCAAAGTCACTCTACTACTGAGTTACACCCCCAGCCTTTTATATAAGTTGCCCAGGCTGGCCTTGAACTTGGGATCCTCTCAGGTCATTGGGATTATAGGCGTGTGCCACTACACCCAGCACTACCTTTCTTTTAATCACTCTAAAAATACATATGTAAAATAACAAAGTACATAGGCATTATTTAACTGGAATTACAGTGCTCTTAAGATTTATTGGACCTTTTAAGAATTTAGGCCTGGTGGAAAACAGGCCTGGGGAGCAAAGGTGAGAGTGTCCATGGAGTTTTTAGATATAAAGCTGCAGTCCCCCTTTACTTCCCTCTTTTCTCCTTTCTACCTATCCATATTTCTTCTATCCTACATCAAACCTATTAAACAAAACCAAACCAAAACAAAAAAAAGACATAATGATAACAACAAATTCAGGATTGCAGTTACTTCCTTTGTTATTATTTTTTTAGTTGTTAATGAACCTTTTATTTATTTATATGTAGTGCTGAGAATTGAACCCAGTGCTCACACATGCTAGACAAGCACTCTACCACCGAGCTATAACCCCAGCCCTGCAATTACTTCTGATGAAGGGGAGGAAGGAAGATGGGATTTCCTCAGTTTTCTACCGAGGAATCACCAGTGCTCTGTGAAGTCCAGAGTATGGTCTGTGAGATTCCTTTTAATACCACATCTACAGGTCACACACATGTATATGGAACATATATGCAAGTATGTATAATATTATACACTTTTTGGTATGTGTCCAATAGTACAATAAGGTAATTTAAGAAGCCATGGTGTGTGATGATTTGAATATAAGATGTCCTCAGAAAAGTTCATGGGTTAAGCAATGAAAGAATGTTCAGAGATAAAATGATTAAATTATGAGAGCTGTAACCTAACAGTAAATTGATCTATTTGATGGATTAATAATTTGAAAGAACTACTGTAGTGGGTGGAAACTGTATGCAGGTGGGCAAAGATGGAAGAAGTAGGTCACTGGGGCTGTGCTCTTGGGGATTATACTTTGTTCCTAGCTACTTGTACAGGTGCATTCTGCTTTCTGGCTACCATGAGCTTTCCTCTGCTGTGCCCTTATGCCATTATGTTCTGCCTCAGAACATCTTCTAGTCCAGAGGAATGGAGCCAGCCAACCATAGACGGGAGACCTCTGAAACTGGGAGACCCAAATAAACTTTTCTCCTCTAACTTATTGTCAGATATTTTGGTCACAGTGACAAAAAAAATTGATTAATACATGGAATGATTATGGCTTTTCATAAAAATGGTTTTACCCTAAAGATGAAGATCCAGGACAGAGGTGCTCATTAGTGCTGTCAAAATTTGGTGATAGGGGCTGTGGATGTCGCTCAAGCGGTAATGCGCTCACCTGGCATGCGTGTGGCCCAGGTTCGATCCTCAGCACCACATACAAAGATGTTGTGTCCGCCGAAAACTAAAATAAATAAATAAATAAATATTAAAAAAAATTTGGTGATAGACTCAGCTTAGAAGTTATCTCATGGTCAAAGAGGCCTCATGTGTGTGCTCTCTATACCTCCCTCCCAGCCCTATGTCTCCTTCTTTTGGTCATTTGTCATCTGTATCATGATCTGCTGTCCTATGTCTTCCTTAGACTTGTCTTCAAGGAAGCCTTGAGGGTCACCACTCCAGGGACTGCTGGTAACTCAGGGAAGAATATAAGCAGTACAGGCAAGTTTCTCTCCCACAGATAGAAGCAGCTCAGCTAGCAAGGTCATAGTTAGGAGAAAGTCTTTCTGTGTGTGTACTGGGGATTGAACCCAGGGTCTTGTGCATATTAAGCATGGGCTCTACACTAAGCTCTACCCTCAGCCCAAGAAAGTATTGGCCTTGAAACTGTTTAAATGGTAGCCTTTGTGTTGGTAAACATGAGACAAGTTTTAAGTTTGCTCTATTCTTCCACAGTATTTATCTGTGGCCATTGGCCATTTGTCACTCATGTCACTAGGGCTTAAAACCCCTTGCTTGACAGCTTCTGGAGACAAAGTTCCAGTGAAAACCTCTCACCACAAGCAGCTCAGGCCTGGACATTGTCTCTTGTTGGGGGGGGGGTTCCCACAAGCACCCCAAACGTAACATGTCCCCTATTGATTTGATATCCCAGTTTCCAACTCAGAGAGACATAAGAGCTACCATTGGCAATTGTCACTTTGTACAATGTCCTATCAGGATCACTTCCTCCCTCCAGCTCAATTGCCATTGTTCCAGTCCAAACCACACATGATAACCATGACTAATCTTATAACCAGTTTCTCTGACAGATGGAGGTGATAAATAGTCTGTTAGCTATATGAGGCTGTGTTCAGACAATAGGGCTGGGACAAGAGTCATTATGTATAAGGGGTGGTGGCTCCTAGCACCTACTGCCACCCGCTTCTGGTATGTCTTCCTGCACTTCATGGCAGGAAAATGATAAGCCTCTGGCTCCCCTGGTTCTCTCATACTCAGGGCTCAGGATGGAGATTGAATTCTGCTAGTGAGAAGCACATCCCTGATGTTGGTTTTCTTCAGCAACCTTCTGATTCAAGTTACAAACATCCTGGTGTTTGAAGGACAGGTATGGTAACAGCAGTGACAGGGTACAAGACATCTTTGTATATGTATCTTGTGCTCAGCTGAATATTTCTGTTGCATGTATTCCTAAGAATGAAATTGCTTGGTTAAAAGTCAGACATATTTTATCATTTGCTAGATACTGTCAAATCAAAAAGGCTTGTATGCCTGTAATTCCAGTGACTCAGAAAGCTGAAGCAGAAGGATCACAAGTTCAAGACCAGCCTCAGCAACTTAGTGAAGCATAAGTAACTAGGTGAGACCCTGTCTCAAAATAAAATATAAAAAGGACTGGGGATGTGGCTCAGTGGCTAAGCATCCCTGGGTTAAATCCCTGGTACCAAAATAAATAAATAATAAAATAAAATAAAAAAGTTGAAAAGGCTGTATCAATTGTTCTTACCATTGTATACAACAGATACTACTTCCTAACATCCTGGCTGACATACTATATTTTTAATATAAAATGTTAAAGACAGTGTGTTAATTTTCTAGGGTTGTTGTAGCAAGTTAGTACAAACTGCGAGGCTTAAAACAGCATAAATTTCTTCTTTTACAGTTCCAGAGACTAGAAGTCCAAGGTGTTGGTAGAACTGAGCTCCCTCTGAAGGTTCTAGGAAAGAATCTGTTTCAGGCCTTTTTCTTAGCTTCTATTGAGGCCAACAATCATTGATGTTCCTTGACATGTAGTTGCATCACTCCAATCTGTCTTCATTGTCATCTGGCCTTCTTCCTTGTGTATCTGTGTCCAAATTTCTCTGTTATTATAAGGACACCAGCCATTGCATTATGGCCCATCCTATTCCAATATGACTTTATTGTAACTTGATTACATCTGCAAAGACCTTATTTCAAAATAAGGTTGCACTTTCAAATTCTGGGTAGACACAAATTTAATCCAGCACATCTATGCCCACCTCCTAGATTTCGCCATTAACATGTTAGCATCCTTGCTTTATCACATACCTATCTCTATCTACCCTCTTTCCATTTTATTTTTGGTGCATTTCAAAGTAAGTTGAAGACATCTGTTCGCTTCCTCCTAAATTAATCAGGATAATACCTGTATGGAGAATTCAATATTTGGTCGTATTTATTATTTTGTTTGCAACAATCACAAGTCTGAGAAACAAAAAAAACGGGCACAGAAAAAGATTTTTAAAAAATTTCACAATTCATGGGGCTGGGGATGTGGCTCAAGCAGTAGTGTGCTCGCCTGGCATGCGTGCGGCCCAGGTTCAATCCTCAGCACCACATACAAACAAAGATGTTGTGTCCACCGAAAACTGAAAAATAAATATTAAGGGGGCTGGGGATGTGGCTCAAGCGGTAGCGTGCTCGCCTGGCATGCGTGCGGCCCCGGTTCGATCCTCAGTACCACATACCAACAAAGATGTTGTGTCCGCCGAGAACTAAAAAATAAAATATTAAAAATTCTCTCTCTCTCCTCTCTCACTCTAAAAAAAAGAAAAATAAATAAATATTAAAAAAATCTCACAATTCGTTTGAGGTTGTCTTCCATTTCCTGACTTTACCTGTCACTCTTTTTCCTTCCTTAAGAGCAAATCTCAGACTCACACTCCCAAAGTTGCCAATTGGGACTAAGTTCAAGTAACAGTTTTCTGTCCTTATCTTACCATTTAGTGGTAACTGACAAGTAACATTGTTAATCATGGTGTCCGTGAAACCACGCTTCCATCTTTGGATGCTGCTTCCTTAGGTCTTTTCTGGACCCTCCTCCTCCCTGCCCTTTGTAAGTGCTGGTGTTCTCGATTCCTTCCCGGGTCCTCATCTCTCCTCACGCTAAGGGATTGCATTCTCCTTTCACCTATACCAGGGAAAGTCTATCTGCAGGAAAAACATACCACTTTTGCAATTTTAAGCAAAAAGACTAAAACAGGGAAGGGCGACATGTTTCAGTTTGCAGCGCTCTGGAACCACCCTATGGGGCCGCACCGAAAGGCACAGAACAGCACAGCGCGCCGCCAGGATAGGTCGGTTCTGAACAGGTAGGGCTCGGCCCCGCCCCCTTCCTCACGCAGAGCATGCGTGCCTGAAGACACGTACAGCCAACCAGTGAAAAGGAGTGGTTGAGAGTGCCATGCACTTGGCCCAATCATGGGCGACTCTGATGAGAAAGCCTACTCCTGGGCCAATGGTGGGGTGGGGCGGGGTTCGGGAGGGGGCCGTGGTCACCTGATCTGCGGCGGCGTCCCTGACAGTGGAGGCTGAGGCTATGATGGCGGCGGGATTGGTGGCTCGGGTGCTAACAGGGTCGCGGTGGGCCCCGGCGCTCTGGCAAATGCCATGGCTGCCGCTGTTGCTGGTTTCGGCGGCGGCGGCGGTGGTGGCGGAGCAGCAGGTGCCGCTGGTGTTGTGGTCCAGTGACCGGTGAGCGGCCGGGCCGGGTTGGGGCGGGCTGCGCAGCGCGCCGCGGCGGTTGGGACGCCCTCCTTGAGGGGCTGCGGGGCCAAGAGGGGGACTGTCCCTTGCTCTGGGGCTCGCTTCAAGTCAGCGGGTATCAGAGCTCTGAGCCCCACGCATCAAGCTGGGCGCCCATGGGCTTCAGATCTCAAACCACGCGCCCCCTCATGACAGCACCTCTTCTGCCCCTTGTCAGGGACTTGTGGGCTCCTGTGGTCGACACGCACGAGGGCCACATCACCAGCGACATGCAGCTTTCTACCTACCTAGACCCCGCCCTGGAACTGGGCCCCCGGAATGTGCTGCTCTTCCTACAGGACAAGGTGCGCCCACCCAGTCTACTCAGTCCTGGTATTTGGGAGGCGGGCAGGTTGCTTGCCCCCACAGTCCATTACTAAAGGGAAGCTTCCATGACCTTGTCCCAACTGTAAGGAGGTGTGGTTCTACTCTTGGTAAGGCCTGTAGGAAAAGCTTCAGTGGAAATGGTCAGAGATTGGAGGAAACAACGGGTCAGAGACCAGATACCTACCAAGGACCAAGCACTTTAGACATTCTGTGACCTACTCTAGTGTGGTTTGAATTATCATAACCATTTACACTTGAGAAGTCTGATGGCTGGAGGAGGATAAGTGACTTGCCCAAGGTCACACAGCTAATGGTTGGCAGAGTTGTAACTCAAACTGTAGTGATTATAATAGAGATAGGAATAATCCAAAAATGATTACATATTTATTGCTTCATATGTGCTGTACTAAGCTAATGTTGTTATCTTGCTAAAGAAACTAAGGTTTTTAGAGGTGTAATTATTTGTACAAGTTCCACAATTTAGACAGCACACTGGTTCCAGCTTGAATCTGTCAGACCTATTCCCCAGTTTGTGTTCATAATCAGCATGCTGCTTTCCCTCCTTTCTAGGCCTCGGTCCCCAAAGCAAATGTGTAGTATGCGAGAGGATTCTAGAGAAACCTATGATTGGTGTTTGGGAGACTGTAAAGCCTCTACTTGTCCCTTCCTTGTTAGTGGGCTTTCTGGCTCATTCTTTTTTTGGCCTTCCTCCATTGCTGTGTCAGCAGGTGGTAGTGGTCATGCTGGCCTGTAGTATTTCCAGGAGGTGGTATAAATAATGGACTCCTGGGTTGGGGTTGTGGCTCAGCAGTAGAGTTCTTGCCTAGCACATGTGAAGCCCTGGGTTCAATCCTTAGCACCACATAAAAATAAATAAAATAAATAAATAAAAGATATTGTGTCCCATTACAACTAAAAAATAAATATAAAAAAAATAATGGGGGCTGGGGTTGTGGCTCAGCGGTAGAGTGCTTGCCTAGCATGTGCAAGTCCCTGGGTTCAATCCTCAGCATCACATAAAAACAAAATAAAGGTATTGTGTACAACTGAAAATAAATATTTTTTTAAAAAAATAATGGACTCCTAGTTCTACCACTTATCAGCCTTTGAGCACATGAATAATCTCTGTAAATGATAGTTTCTGCAAATTTGAAATGAAGACACCACCTACATCAGGGACATGAGAAGTAATTCTTTATCTATATAAAACATGTTTGGGGTATCCCCAGTCTTGGGACATTCATTCATTTACCAAAGATGACATGTTTCAATATCAGGTATTGTTAAGTTTTAGGAATATTGTAGTGAGCAGAATCAACCAAGCCTCCTCTCTTCAGAAAGCCAATGTTCTTGTGGGGGCAACGAGTAAATACTAAGTTGGTATATGACATCAGTACTATAGTGTAGCAAAGGAAGGAGGCTAAGAGGACAGAGTGATTTAGGATACTGTTTTTAGATGAGAATGATTAGGTAATTGCTCATTGAGTAGGTGATATCTTGAAGAGGGAGAGAGCTATCTAGCTTTGGGAGGCATCCCTGGTAGTGGAACAGCAGATGCAAGGGCCATGTGTAAGGAGTGCTCTTGGTAAGTTCAAGGAGGTGCTTAGTGTGGCTGGAGTCTTGTGAGTAAGAGAAAGGATTAGGAGATGGTTTTCCAGGTAGCCAGGAGATGAGGGAGGGCTGTCTAGGCTATGAGGAGGAAGGTTGGTTGCAGTTCTCAATATGACAAAGCCTTGGAACAGGGAGTGATGTGATCTCTCTTTTTTTTTTTTTTTTTTTTTAAAGAGAGAGTGAGAGAGAGAGGGGGACAGAGAGAGAGAATTTTTTAACATTTATTTATTTTTTCTTAGTTCTCGGCGGACACAACATCTTCGTTTGTATGTGGTGCTGAGGATCGAACCCAGGCCGCACACACGCTAGGCGAGTGCGCTACCGCTTGAGCCACATCCCCAGCCCGTGATGTGATCTCTTGATTAAAGAAAGCCCACTGGGGCTGGGATTGTGGCTCAGTGGTAGAGCATTCGCCTAGCATGTGCGAGGCCCTGGGTTCAATCCTCAGTACCACATAAAAATAAATAAATAAATAAAATAAAGATTAAAAAAGAAAGAAAGCCCACTGGACAGCACAAGCAGCCAAACATGGTTGAATTTCCTTCCCTGAAAGGTGGGACAGCTGAGCAAGTGTGTATACTAAACATAGTGAGGTTAAGGAAGCTGATTAACATCATCTCTGGACCTGACAGAAGCCAGAAGAAACTGGGGGGTAGGGGAGAGGGCAGGTGTTAAAGGCCATGTATATATTGTAGAGGGAAAGGGAAGGTACTGGGGTTGCTGTGGTCCTGAGAGCTCCAAAGACTTTGCTGCTTCCTCCACTACATGTGTTCTAAGATCTATACTATGTTGCCCTCCCACCAAAAATGGTGGTGGGGGGGTACTTCTCACCCTCCTTGAAGAAGATCCTGTCTGGACTGGATATAGCTGGCCATCCTTTGCTCTGACTTTGACTTCCCTTTTGGTAGCCATGCTGTGAATGTTTTGCTTGCAACCCTCCCTTCCCCTAGCTTCCCTGTTTCCTCTCCAGTTCCTCTTGCTGGCTGACTCCTACTCCCGAGGTTACCACAAGCCAGCCACCTGCAGATCTCTCAACCCCGTGACCATATCTTCTGTGTCTTGTCACCCTATCCTGACAGTGTTACAGGGAAGAGTGAGCCTTCTACCCCACCCCCACCCTACCTACCCAAGTTTGTCGTCTATCATGCCCAATCTGACTCTAAATGAGATTTTTACTGGCTCTGAGAATACAAAGATCCTCTGGCCCCTCTTTGTTGCCCACCTCCTGAGATGGTTCTTCTGCTTTCTTATTAGCTAAGCATTGAGGATTTCACAGCATATGGCGGTGTATTTGGAAACAAGCAGGACAGCGCCTTTTCTAACCTGGAGGTAAGTAAGAGTCCTCTCCCAGCCCTGGGTCATGTGGACAGGCCATCCAATGCCTTCCTTTCCAGCACAATAAGAACTGTACTCAACCAGGTGTGGTGTCACATGCCTATAATCCCAGCTACTTTTGAGGCGGAGGTAGGAGGATCATAATAAGTTCAAGGCCAGCCTAGGCAAGTTCGAGAGACTTGTCTCCAAATAAAATGAAATCTTAGTTGTAGAGCACTGAAAAAAAGTTGAGAAGTGCATGCTTTGGGACAAGAGTTGTTGGCTTTGAGGGTAGAAAGGCCTGGGGTCTAAGTTTCATGCCTAAGGGGGCCATTTTCTTTCTGACCTAAAGTGAGAACCCTTTGTGGTTCTATCTTGCCAGGGAAGTTTGGGGGGATAGCCTGGGTCTACTGGTCTCTGGCTCACTCAGCCTTCCACCTCTTCCCAACTCCCAGAATGCCCTGGACCTGGCCCCCTCCTCGCTGGTGCTTCCTGCTGTTGACTGGTATGCAGTCAGCACTCTGACCACCTACCTGCAGGAGAAGCTTGGGGCCAGTCCCCTGCATGTGGACCTTGCTACCCTTCGGGAGCTGAAGCTCAATGCCAGCCTCCCTGCGCTTCTGCTCATCCGTCTGCCCTATACAGCCAGGTATGGCCCAGGTAGCCTAGCCTCTAGCATCTAGCTTTGGGGCCCAGAGAAAGGCAAGGCTCTGGGCTTTAGTGGCACAAATTGGCCAAAGATGATAGTACTCCCCCTGCTATATATCACCTTAAAACTCTTCCAGAAGAAGGTTCTCACTTTGCCAGGAAGAGATGGGAAGAGCCTTCTGCCAGGTTTGACTTAAGAGTCAGTATCCAACAGTGTGCTAGGTCTGTTGGGCCTCCAGAGATGAGGCAGACAGGGGACCTGCTTGTGGGTAATCTCCTCACCTATCTATGCCCTATTCATAGAGCAGATGTTAAGGACATGGTGGTAACTGTGAAGCCTCTGGGGGAAGGGGAACATGATTCCAGGCAGAGGTGCTGAAGTAAGCAAAATGGAGGGAGTTGGTGAGCCTGGTCCCTGCACAGGTTTCAGAGTGCTGGCTGGAATGTGCAGGTTTGGTGAGTGGCTAGTAGAGAGGGAGGAGAAGCTAGAGGAGCTGAGGGAAGGGTAGCAGGCTGCAGGCCAGGCAGAGCTACCCGTGGAGCTCTCATGCTGTGTCTTGTCCATAGCTCCGGTCTGATGGCGCCCAAGGAAGTCCTCACAGGCAACGGTGAGTGGGGTCAGGGAGGATGCATGTTTTCACTCCCTCCTCAGGCAAGGGCCACAGAAGGCTAGCCTACATCTTTCTTCAGCCCTTTCTCACCCCCAGGATGGCTCCCTGCTTCTTGGAGCAGCTGAGAGCTGAGCAGAGAAATGCCAGCTCTCCTTCACAGCTCTTTGCAACTAGTCTCACCTTGCAGAGTGTCCAAATGCCTTGTGACTTATTGTGCAGGAGCCTGTGGATCCAGTTGGTGCTCAGGCTGTGTGAATACCAGAGTTTCACACTGCAATAAACAATTAGGAGGACTTTTTTTTTTTTTTTTTTTTGCTATAAATTAAAGCTTTTCATTCCCCATGGAATGGTAGTTGGGTGCATATAGAATTTTCTATATGTATTTTTCCTTTTGCTTAGGTTGGGCTTGGCATTAGGGAGTTGTTGACAGGCCACAGTTTTCCCTGGGGAGGCTTGCAGAGGGGTGCGAAGACAAATAGCAGTTTTTAGGGATCATCAGTGGAAACTAAAAGCATGACTTTCACAAGATAGGGGATTCTAAAGCAGATGGTAGGTGGTGTTTTTTTATTTTATATATATATATATGTATATATATATATATATATATATGAATATATATATGTATTTCTTTAGTTATCCATGAACCTTTATTTTTTATTTATTTTATGTGGTGCTGAGAATCAAACCCAGTGCCTCACACATGCTAGGCAAGTGCTCTGCCACTGAGCCACAACCCCAGCCCCAGGCAGCGTTTCTTTTTTTTAAAGAGAGAGTGAGGGAGAGAGAGAGAGAATTTTAACATTTATTTTTTAGTTATCGTCAGACACAATATCTTTGTTTTGTATGTGGTGCTGAGGATCGAACCCGGGCTGCACGCATGCCAGGCGAGCGTGCTACAGCTTGAGCCACATCCCCAGCCCGGCAGCGTTTCTTTAAGTGGGCTGCCTGGTGACCTTATTCTCTGCTCTCCCCTCAGATGAAGTCATTGGGCAGGTGCTAAGCACACTCAAGTCTGAAGATGTCCCTTATACAGCAGCTCTCACAGCAGTCCGCCCCTCCAGGGTATGTGCACTACCAGCAAGGGTTCTGAGGCATGTGGGGAGAGGCAGTGTGGTGAGTCTGCCTAAAGGTGGAGCATGTGCTAGGAGTCTGCCTAGAGGTGAAGTATATGCAAGGCCTCCTAGAAGCCCCAGGGCTCATGGAAGCAGTTGGAAGATTACCCCAGTGGGGCAGCTCTGGGAGGATTAGGAGGAGCACTCAAGTTCTGCCTCCTCCATCTAGGGCAGCTTTCCATCTTTCTTTGGGAGCCTTATGGGCTGCATTCTTGAACATAGTCCAGGAGATCCTAAGTTTGAGGGAGGAAAAATATCATCAGGGCTAGGGGCCCATGGAAAAGCTTCCTGGAGAAAACTGCCTTCTCAGACTTCTAGGACTTTTAGGTGGTGGACAGGGTGCCCAATAGGGAGAGATGGGAGATCAGGACAGTGGGTCAGGACTTGCTCCCAGGGCTGTTGAGAGAAGGCTTATTGGGTGTTTCTGCAGGTGGCTCGTGATGTAGCCATGGTGGCTGGGGGACTAGGTCGCCAGCTACTCCAAGAACAAGTGGCACCAGCTGTGATCCATCCTCCTGTGAGTTATAATGACACTGCCCCGCGGATCCTGTTCTGGGCCCAGAACTTCTCTGTGGCATACAGGGAGCAGTGGGAAGATCTGACTTCCCTCACCTTTGGGGTGCAAGGGCTCAACTTGACTGGCTCCTCCTGGAATGACTCCATTGCCACGTAAGGGCACTAGGCTGGGGAGGAATGAGCCACCACACATGGCCTTCCTGCCATTGTGGGACAGGGGCAGGGATCCAGGGGCAAGTATGTGTGTTGTGGGTGAGGGTGGTCTTGGTGGGCTCTGTTCACCAGGGATAGGTGGTATCTCAGGGTGGAGCTACTGGAGGGGGGAGGTACTCACAGTTTTGCCTCCCTGTGCTCCCTAGGCCTTGGTTGGAACCTGGGAACTTGGTGCTTTTTCCCTTGAAGGAAACCTTAGGCCTGTGTGGGGTCAGATACCAGACCAGCTATAACAATCAATTCTAGAGCCCCTATACCCTCCCATTTCCCCTTACCCCAAAACCCAAACTAGGCAATTCAGTGACTCTAACAGGGAGCTAAAAGGAGGGGAAGTAGACTCAGGGGGACTAGAAAAAGGAGCCCTAAGCTAGAGGCACAGCACCTGGGTGTTGGCTTCTAGCTCCTTGCTCTGTTCTTAACTTGGTTACGACTGGAGCCTTATTTTTCCCATGTATCAAGTGGGAACACTGCATCTTCAGGTGACTATGAGGAACTGGGGCAGCTTAGGCAGGAGCAGACTGAGAAGCTTGCTCCTCTAAGCCACCCAAGGCCCTCCTGGAGACTGATAGCACATCTCTATCTCACCTTGCAGGCTCTCGCTGACCTATGAACAGCTCTTCGGTACCACAGTGACGTTCAAGTGAGTCATTCAAGTGGGATGGATGTAGCTCAGTGGTAGCATGTGCAGGGTCCTAGGTTCAATCCCCAGCACTGCAAAAAAAAAAAAAAAAAAAAAAAAAAAAGACAAATAAATAAAACACAAGTGAGTCCTGAAATAGTTAAGATATAGGTGGGGGCTACTGTCATTTCAGTCTCCCCTGCTTACCTGACACCCCTAACACCTCCTCCAGGTTCATTCTGGCTAACCGCTTCTACCCAGTATCTGCCCGGCACTGGTTTACCATGGATCGTCTCGAAATCCACAGCAATGGCTCTGTCACCTACTTCAATGCTTCCCAAATCACAGGGCCTAGCATCTACTCCTTTCACTGCGAGTATGTCAGCAGTCTTAGCAAGAAGGGCAGTCTCCTTATAGCCCGCACACAGCCTTCCCTGTGGCAGATGACTCTTCAGGACTTCCAGGTATGGAATAAGGAGGGGATGCTCTTTCCCCAAGCTTTATGGGGCTTCAGTCCTGTCTTGTGCTGCCTATCAGGAATATGGACTGTCCCTGACTCTGGACCTCCCATTTATGTGGAGCCACATGGTCTCTTCTGACTCACATCTGTGTGTTTCCTCAGATTCAGGCTTTCAATGTGACAGGTGAGCAGTTCTCCTACGCCAGTGACTGTGCCGGCTTCTTCTCCCCGGGTATATGGATGGGGCTGCTCACCTCCCTCTTCATGCTCTTCATCTTCACCTATGGCCTGCACATGATCCTCAGCCTCAAGACCATGGACCGCTTTGATGACCACAAGGGCCCCACTATCTCTTTGACTCAGATTGTGTGACCCATGCTAGTGGGAAGTTGAGGGTGTGATGGTGTTCAGGTTGTCACTTTCCCATCTTGTGACACATTGGACTGAAGGGCTTCCCCTCTTCTACCCACTGAGGGGCTTCCCTGGGGCTGTCCCCCCATCTCTACCAATAAGGTGTATATATTCTGCATAGATATTAGACAAATTTCCCAGGCTCAGTCATTGTGAGGGGGAGGGGACAGTAGTTCTAGGGTCCCCTTTCTCCTTATTTATTATCTTTTCACCATTACCCCCTTGCTGTTTATAGTGCTTTTGTGTAACAAATGCTCTCTCCCCAAGCTTTATGGGGCTTCCAGTAGCAGCCATGAGCTTGAGGTTTCCTGAGTGTGGAGGTATTTGGAAGTACTGCTTAACTAACCTTCTAGCTTGGCTGTTATTATTATTATTATTTTTTGGTGATGTGCTAACAATAAGCAGTTAAATAAACTGGGGTTTATTTCTGTGGCCTGAGAAGGAAGGGACGTCCACTACAGGTGGCCTGGATGCAATCACTGGGTTTCTGTCATGTTCCCACCAGGAGTGCCTGGCAGGAGTCTGGGTGCTCTTGTTTCCTTCCTAATAAAATAAAGACTGTATTGGACCTCTTGTCACTGTTTTCTGCGCTGGGATTAGGTATGCACTTGGCTTTGGCTGAGGGATGCAGGAGGAGGCACCCGGATGTAGCCGAGCCAGGACAGGCGGAGGCGAGAACATTTAGAACCTGGGTGGCCGGGTGGAGGATCGAGCCTCTAACTAGTTAGGGTACCAACGGGCCTTTAGGGCAAGGTCTGGATGTGCTTCCAGCCTTGGGAGGTACTCATGACAATGGCAGCACTCAGAAAAAGCAACGCGACAGGCCCCCCCCCCCCCAAGCTGCTGCAGCGGCGCGCGACAGCCCAGCGGGGCCGCGCTGAGCCTCCCGGGGGGCGGGGCGGGGCGCGTGCGGCTCCCGCGCAAGGATCCCTTACGAACCGCAGCACCAGCCGCCGCCCCTCCCCGCTCTTCTCTAGACCCTCTGTGAGCAGACTCGCTCGTGGAGTGGGGCTGGTGCTGGGACCCGGGCGCCAGAAGCCCTTCTGGGAGGCGATCTGCGGAGGCAGTGGCCCTGTGGGCGTGGAGGGCGCGCAGGGAGGGGGCGGGACTCTTTGACGCGGCGGAGGGGTCGGGCGGCGGCCGTAGAGCCGCCATCTTTGGTCCAGTGCGGCGTCGGCGGCGTCGGCGGCGGCTGCTGTGGTGAAGGAGGAGGAGGAGCCGAGCGGTCGCTGGCACCAAGGCCTGACCATGGATGAGGAATACGATGTGATCGTGCTGGGGACCGGCCTCACTGTAAGTGCACCCTCGCGCGCCCTTAGCCGTACATCATGCCTTCCCTACCGTCCGCGATGATGCAGCCCCTGGTCACCAGCCCCATCGTTCCATCGTCCCATCATTGCATCCTCCGCTCAGGATCCCCAAAACCCAGCCCTATGCCCACCTCACTACCCTGCCACACAATGTCGATTGTATTCGACTGTTATGCCTTGGTCTCCCTGAAGGAATCCTCCACGACCTCACGACTCCCCAGGTTGCAACCCCTGGCCCCCGGTGTGCTCCCTCCCTTGGCCTGCTTGGCTGGAAAATTCACCCCCACTCGACCTGATGCCCCCCGACCCCGCCCACCCTGCCATTATCCATCTGCGGCACCCATCACCTGCCCAGCATCCCTTCCCAGTATCCCCTCCTATCCTGTGCTAATCGCGGTGGAGATGCAGCATGAGGCCATGGGGTCAGGTGGCCTTGCCATGGTGGACTCTCATCCCACCTTCCTGGCTTTTTCGGGGGTTAGGGAACCCAGGGAATGTTCCAGAAGCAGCAGCAGCGGGGGCAGTGACCACATTCCTGTTACCTCACCCCAGTTTCCCATGGAGACCTCAGACTGAATGGTGTCTGCAGCCTTTGTCCTTGGGCTAGTAACTGCTGAGGGTGTTTATCTTTTCCTTTCCTCCAGACCCTATTGGTCTGCTTCCCTGAGACTCATCTCCCTCAATCTGGGCCCAGAGACCCTCCTTCCATGATCAGGGTCAGGGGCTCTTGTCCTTTGAAAAAAGAGCAGTGGAGGGTGGGGCCTGCAATTTCAAAGACTGTGCTAATCTTGGCTTCCCTTTCAGGTGTCCTTTGAGGTTGAGATGGGTCTGGTCTTCTCTATGATTCATCATGTTTTATCTGTCCTTCCATGTGCTCTACATAGATAGATGACTTTCTTGGCGTGTTCGTATTGGAAGACTGACCCTGTGTCTGATGCACACTCTGTTCCCCTCAAAGTCTCCATTATTTTTATCCTTCTTCATATCTTTCCCAGCAGGATTATGGAAGACACTGGTCAGATAAAGCTGTCACCCTCAATTTTAGGCAACGCAACAAGCTGGGGGTGGAAGGAGCTGTCCATTGTGGCAGGTTTGGGAACAAATCAGGGCTGCCAGTGGGAATGCAGGCAGGTGGGAGTGCAGCAGCAAATGTCACCCCTTCTGCAGGAATGCATCCTGTCAGGTATCATGTCTGTGAATGGAAAGAAGGTGCTGCACATGGACCGAAACCCCTACTATGGGGGCGAGAGCTCTTCTATCACTCCCTTGGAGGAGGTAAGGCTGCTTAAACCTGGACCCAGGCCCAGATCCATCCTTCATTAACCCTCTCACATTGAGGCATAGGGTGGAAGAATGTCCCCAGGCTCTCTGGGACAGTAGGGGACATAGGGGTAGATCTTGAGGTTTTTCTCTTTCTCTCCCCTCCTGTTTACAGCTATACAAGCGCTTTCAGTTGTTGGAGGGGCCCCCTGAGTCGATGGGCCGGGGCCGAGACTGGAACGTTGACCTGATCCCCAAATTCCTCATGGCCAATGGTGAGAGAGATGAAGAAGATATTGTTGAGGGGTGGGCAACTGCAAAGACCAGTGGAGGGTCAGATATTAGAGCAGGAGCAGCCAGACCATACAAGAGCTTCTGGAGGGAGCTGAGCTAATGTTGCCTCTTCCTCCCAACAGGGCAGCTGGTAAAGATGCTACTGTATACAGAAGTAACTCGCTACTTGGACTTCAAGGTGGTGGAGGGAAGCTTTGTCTACAAGGGGGGCAAGATCTACAAAGTGCCATCCACTGAGACTGAGGCCTTGGCTTCCAGTGAGTGTGGGTCCCCTGATCCAGAGAATAATGGACTGGGTGGGGAGACAGACTGTCCTCAGGGCTGGTGGCAAGGTAGCCATCCAGAGAAGGGTTCCTTTGCACCAGGTAGCATTCACCAGACAGTACGAGAGGCTCCTCGCTTTGTATTCTCCATTGCAGGTTGCCAGGAGGGAAACACATGTAGAAGAAATATGGAGGGGGATTCCTTTTAGACTTTGGCAGGGCTTCCACTTAACCCCTGAAATATCCCCAAGTGGTGGAGATGGGAAGGCCAAGTCCAACTCAACCCCCTATTCATACAAGTGGGGAAACTAAGGCCAAAAAGGGTAGGAGGGTAAACATCAGGACACATGATGAAGCTCGGCTGGAGCTAGGGCACCAACTTTCTTGGCCTGCCCAGCTGGGAAGGGGGGTTTAGTATTCCAGTGATGCAGAAAGTTTCTTCATGCTCCCTTTCTCAGATCTGATGGGCATGTTTGAGAAACGGCGTTTCCGCAAGTTCCTGGTGTTTGTGGCAAACTTTGATGAGAATGACCCCAAGACCTTTGAGGGTGTTGACCCCCAGACTACCAGCATGCGTGATGTCTACCGAAAGTTTGACCTGGGCCAGGATGTCATTGACTTCACTGGCCATGCCCTGGCGCTCTATCGCACTGATGAGTGAGGGAGGCTGGTGTGGTGGGAGGCCCCTTGCCAAGCCCACACCCTTCCCTCCTCACACCTGCTTCCTGCTCCCTCTGCCCACCCTGCATGTCCCTTGTACTTAACCATCTGTTACCTTTCACTCCCTCTCTCCCCTGCATTTTACCCATATCTTTACCAGGCCATACAGGGAGGTGGGAAGGCTGGCCTGGTGCCTGGGTGGGGATGAGCAGGGGTGCTGCTATCAGAGCATCTTCCCGGATTCCTGTCCCCCAGCTACCTGGACCAGCCCTGTCTTGAGACCATCAACCGCATTAAGTTGTACAGCGAGTCCCTGGCCCGGTATGGCAAGAGCCCATATTTGTACCCACTCTATGGCCTGGGTGAGCTGCCTCAGGGCTTTGCAAGGTGAGGAAATGGCATTTTTTTTTTCAGTTGGCATTACCAGTATCAAGGCCAAGAATGGAAATGACCCCCTTGAGCATTTCTAGAGCATTTCATACCTTCCCGTCTGTGATCTTCATTTACTTTGTTCCATCTCTGGGTGATAGCATAGCCCTAGTACATTGAGGTATACAGGAAAAGAACCAGGCCTCTGTGAAAGTGGCTTTCTCAGTTCTGGCAACACCAGGATTGGACATCGGGTCCCAGAACCTTGAGTTGAGGCTTATCTGATAGCTGGCCTTTCTCTAGCGAGTCCCTTTATTCTGGTCCTCTGGTTCATTTCTTTATGGAACTGCTTTCTTCTGCCATCCTCATATTAGCCCATCATGAATATAGCCCATCACAGAATATTCTGGGAAGAAGCTTCAGAGAGGAAGGAGCATGCCGAGATCAGTCCCGAGTTTGTGGCAGTGATAGAGCTGGGACGAACTGCTGGATCTCCTGATTTTGGCCTGCCTGGGCAATCTTCTCTGTACCTTGGTGGTGGAGTGGGGAGAGTGTAGTGGAATTGATCCCCATTTATCCTGAAGGGAGACTTCACCATCACTGTCTTCACCACAGATTGAGTGCCATTTATGGGGGAACATATATGCTGAACAAACCTGTAGATGACATCATCATGGAGAATGGCAAAGTGGTGGGCGTAAAATCTGAGGGAGAGGTAAGCCTTCCCCATGCGATGGGGTCATTGTGGCTAGGGCAGGGTTTGATTGCCACCTTAGGGGCTCAGTTCTAAGAAGCCTGACTGCTGATGGGTCTGCTGCTCCTCAACCTCAAGGCCCTAAGAGCTGGGAACTGGGGAGTCACCCCAAAAGAAGTCTTCATAGCCATTTCTATTGGCAAGAGGTATCCCTCAAAGACCATATGCTATGTCTTTGATCCAGAAAATATTCCTGATCACAGTGTCTCTCAGCAGCAGGGTTGCCCTTCTCTGAGTTAGGCACCTACTTGTACTAAAGGAGGAGCAGTAGTGACAGCTCAGAGGAGCACTTCCTGCCAGAGCTGTCTGCCCTCACTGTGGATACAGACTGACCACCCAGGGCATGGGATGGTCTGATGGGCAAGGACTTGTGGTGCCTTCACAGGTGGCCCGCTGCAAGCAGCTGATCTGTGACCCCAGCTACATACCGGACCGTGTGCGGAAGGCTGGCCAGGTTATCCGCATCATCTGTATCCTTAGCCATCCCATCAAGAACACCAATGATGCCAATTCCTGCCAAATCATCATCCCCCAGAACCAGGTCAACAGGAAGTCAGGTAGGCTAGGCCATGACTGAGTATTTCCTGTTCACTGTCCTTGGGGTTGCTGTGCCTCCCCCCACCCCAACCTTGGGGTTCCCCACATGATCCCATTATGGAACAAATGGGCCCCTCATTGTAGTTACCACAACTTGGGGACCCTAAGGATTGGATGGCTTGGACTCTTTCCCCTCCATGATGGTGACCCCTTGGTTGCTGCCTGCTGTGCCGGGGTAGGAAGGGGCAGGCAGGCCAGAAGGCCCCTAAGGAGCCTTTTCCATGTGTGGCTGTTTCCTTTGGCCCTGTTAATGGAGTGTTTCCTATGGGCAGACATCTACGTGTGCATGATCTCCTACGCACACAATGTGGCCGCACAGGGCAAATACATCGCCATTGCCAGCACCACAGTGGAGACTGCAGAGCCTGAAAAGGAGATTGAGCCAGCATTGGAACTGCTGGAGCCCATTGATCAGAAGTGAGGGGCTGGGCTGAGCCTGATGGGGAGGATGGGAGGGAGGGAGCTGGTAGTAGAAACCAAGAAGGGCAAGGCCCATTGTGAGACTTGTCCTCCCTCCTCCATCTGCCCCCTAGGTTTGTGGCTATCAGTGACTTGTATGAGCCCATTGATGATGGTTCTGAGAGCCAGGTAAGCAGCCTTTCTCAGCCCTGGCTCTTAGCTGCCCACCCAGTGCCCCTACCTAACTCACCCTGGCCATGGGCTCTGGCTGTTTGCAGGTGTTCTGTTCCTGCTCCTATGATGCTACCACACACTTTGAGACAACCTGTAATGACATCAAAGACATCTACAAACGCATGGCTGGCTCTGCATTTGACTTTGAGAACATGAAGCGCAAACAGAATGACGTCTTTGGAGAAGCTGACCAGTGATTGCTGAACCCCCCTCCCCTAGCCCCTGCTGCCCCCTCCCCCATCTCTGTTCTCCTCGAGGGCTGGGGAGACAGTATGGCTGGGCAACCCTGTTTCCAGCATCCTCTGCTTCCCCCACCACATTCCCATCACCCACCTCATTGATTCACTGACCAAATCTTTAACCTTAGTGATGGTTTGGGAGATGGGGGTTGGATAGCATCCTCTTTCTTGGCCCCTCCTTATTCTAGGAAAAGAGGGTTCTTCTCCTTGTGTGTGTCCCCCCCCATTCTTCTGCTCTGTTCGTGAAGGATATGGAGGAAAACCTGACTTCTACCCTCACTGCTCTTAACCCCCATTGTAGTGGCCTTTGGAGATGCCCCCTGCCTCCCCCCACCAACTCTAGTGTGTTGGAAAGAAGGGGCCCTCCCAGCACAAAATTGCATTCCTCCCCTCCCCCATAATTTATTCTAATTTATTAACTTCTGCCCCCCTTCCATCTGAGCCTGAAGCCCTCTGATGCAGCCTGGGGGCTGTAGAGTAAGCTTCTTCAGCCTCTCCTAGCCCTGGCAAAGCCTAGGGAAGGGGAGAAGGTTTAGGTGTGGCCCCAATGGAGGGTTGATCTTGTTGTTTTTATTCCTTGTCTTTGTGTTCTTTGGTACTTGCTGAGAGAAAAGAAACGTGAGCAAAGCAGAAGGAGGTGGGAAAATGGATCCAAACCCCAGTGTGCCCTGCCCCATGCCTTTCCTTTAGTGGTGGGAAACCCTTATCTTGCAAAGTGAATGTGTCCCTTGCCCTAGCCTCTAGTGTATTTCACAGAAAACAAAACCTCCCAATAAAACTGTGTTGAAACCTGAACCTGGATCTTTAGGTTGAATTCCCAAAAACTGGGTGCTTGACAGGGCCTTGGCTGTCTGGGTTAGAGCCCAGGCACAGCAACTGACACCAGGAATGCATCTCTCAAAGGTCAGTGCAGGGGAAGCAGGAAAGCTAGCATCTGGCCCCTCGGTTGGAGATAAAGGTACAGAACTAACCTCTGGGTCAAAATAAGGAGACAGAAATCAGGGACCAGCCTTGGGCCTGGCGAAGGGAACACTAGATCTAGCTTTGGGTAGGAGTCAAGCAACCTATAGGCGAACAAGTCCGTGGGCCGATGCCAGACCTGGGCTCAGGCAGTGAGGAAGCAGGGACCCTGTGGAGGTCGGCTTTGAGCAGTGATAGATCAATACCCGAAGAAATGGAGGGGGCGGGCCCAGCTCTGGGGTCGATAGGAAGAAATAGACGGACTGGAGACCCGGCTTCGAGTCGGGGTTAACAACAAGGAAGGACAAGAGGTTGGGATATTCAGGCTTAGTGTCAATGAATAAATGGGAGGAGAAGCCCGGGCGGAGAGCGCACGTATGGAGGTGGGGGTCCAGCCTCCCGCGGCTGGCGGGGCGGGGCAGGGTGCGATCACGTGCAGTGATGGCGGGGCGGGGCGGGCGCTGGCGCACCTTCCTTAGTGGTCGACGTCACGCGTCAGCTGACTGAACCGCGGCCGCCGCCGTTGCCTGGATTTAGCCGGGCCGCTGTCACAGTTGTTGCCGCCGCCGTCACCGCTGCCGCTGCCGCCGCCATGGCTCAGTACAAGGGCGCCGCGAGCGAGGCAGGCCGCGCCATGCATCTGATGAAGAAACGGGAAAAGCAGCGGGAGCAGATGGAGCAGATGAAGCAGCGGATCGCAGAGGTGCGGGCTGGGCCCCGGCGCCGTGGAGCATGCGCACCGCGCGGGCCCCCTGGCGGCCCAGCTCCACTCTCAGGCCCTGGGAGACCCTGGGCAGCGGGCTAGGAGCACTAGGGGCGGTCCTGAATCGGGAGCGGGACTCTGGCTTGCCGCCTCTGGCAGATGGCAGAAGTGAGCGAGTGGCAGTCTCATCTGTAAAATGGGCCAGAGTCAGGCCATGTCAGAGGTAGAGACAGCTTGTGACAAGCCTCCATCAGGAGGGAGTCAGTCAATATTTCTGTTGGTAGCACTGGGGTTGGGAGGCCTTCCCAAGCGCTCCTCCTGAGCACAGAACTCCTTGGTTCAAGCTCCCCAGCCCTCAGAACCAGGCCTCTGCCTGGATCCAGTGCATACCAGGAAGGGCAAGCCCTGTGGTAAGACACAGTGGCAGGCCACTGAGACTCATTCTGGAACCCTTTGCACTCATGATGAAGGCAGGCACGCGTCACATTCTGGGGTTCTAGCAGCTCCCCCAGTGCTTCAGTAAGTGGCCAGTGATGGTAGGCTCAGGGAGAGAGGAATCATGAACCCTCAACTTGTGCCTTTGGAGGAGATTCATCAGAAGAGTAAGGACTTCAGATTCCAGGGGAGAGCAGGAACAAGATTTCAGGCAGAGACTTCACTCAGCCTCACTACATGCTTTATGTTTGACATAAAACTGTCTGGACCTAGCCCTGCTGTCTCAGTGGGAACTTCCTGGCAAGCTCTGCTGACCACTTCCTTTGAAGGCCCTGGTCAGAGATGGATCTGCATGGCACTCTTGGAATGGGGCTGGGTGGAGAGAGGAGGCCTCTGGGAAGCTTTGGCAACACTTGAGGTTGGAAGGGGGAGGAAGATCACTCAGGATAGGGTTCAGCCCTTCAACCACTCTGTTCCTTTGTCTTCTCCTTGGGTCCGGTCTCAGGAGCATCACCTTATAGGCTGGATATGAAAAAGGCCAAAAATGGGTAGGGCCAATGGCTGCAGGCCACCAAAGAAGCTCTAGCCCTTAGCAGGAGACATGAAAGGGGCCAGAGCAGTGCAAGAGTTGGTGGGAGACGACCCATTTGACTCTCATAGCGCTGGCAGAGCATCCCCTAGCCTTGTGGACCCTCTACCTATAAAGGATAGGAGGGTATGTCTTTTCCAGGGACATATCTCAGACTAGAACCCAGGTCCCCAACATCCAGCATGTTGTTTCTACAGTGTAGTGGTGGGTTGTCCTCACTGCTGTGTTCCCTCCTTTGTAGGAGAACATAATGAAATCCAACATTGACAAGAAGTTCTCTGCACACTACGATGCTGTGGAGGCAGAGCTCAAGTCCAGCACCGTGGGTGAGCAGGATGCACATGCTATTCTTCCAGGCCTAGGGAGGCTGTTTCTTTGCCAACCCTGGATGACCAGCCCTTCCCCCATGTCTCCTTGCCTTACAGGTCTTGTGACCCTGAATGACATGAAAGCCAAACAGGAAGCACTGGTGAAGGAGCGGGAGAAGCAGCTGGCCAAGAAGGAGCAGTCAAAAGAGCTGCAGCTGTGGGTTCCCTCCTTGGTCCCTTGGCCAGCAGCTTTCCTCTTAAGATGCAGCTAGCGCTCAGGGGCTCCTGGGGAAGGGTCAGGCTATTCCTTTTTCATGGGGGGAGCCCATTTCCTGTTTTGGAAATGGGTAGAACATCTAGTTTGGACCCACACTAAAGCCTTCTTACCTTCCTAGTTTGTCTTTCCCCTTTCTGTTCCTCTGTACTATAAAGGTAGTCCTTTCTGTGCCCTCTTCTTTCAGTGGGTGTATTAAGAGCTTGCATTGTCCCCTTTCTCTATCTTAACCATATCTCTATATGCCTGCTGTGTCATAATCAGAGCTCTCCGCCCATGAGCTATGAAGTGACTCAGGGCAGGAGGATCCCTCTTGGGTGCTAGGGAGATCCAACCTGCACTTGGTGAGCCCCATACTGAGCACACAAGTGTCTCTGGGTCAGGGAAAGGACCTAGAGGCAGGAACATGGGGCATGATGGCCACCCATGCCTTGGTAGAAAGCTGGAGAAGCTTCGAGAAAAAGAGCGCAAGAAGGAGGCCAAGCGGAAGATCTCTAGCCTGTCCTTCACCTTGGAGGAAGAAGAGGAGGGAGGCGAAGAGGAGGAGGAGGTGGCCATGTATGAGGAGGAGCTGGAAAGGGAAGGTGAGGGCCCTGCCTGCCAGAACTCAATCCTGGATTTTGGGCTGTAGAAGGAAAAAGAACATCTACTGCCCAGCCTCAGTTGCTCGCTGTGCTTATGGTCCCAGAGTTAACATGGGGCAGGAAAGGAAAGCAAGGAGCCAGGACTGCACTACTTTTATATTTTTTATTTTTATTTTTGCAGTACTTAGTGTTGATCCCAGGACCTTGTGCATGCTAGGCAAGTGACCAACCACTGAGCTACATCGTGATCCCTTTTTATTTTTAAATAATTAATTGATTAGTAAATTAGGTACTGGTCATAGAACCCAGGGACACTTTACCACTGAGCTGCATTCCCAAATCCTTTTAAAATTTTTTGAGACCGGGTCTTGCTAAGTTGCTGAGGCTGCCCTTGAACTTTTGATCCTCCTGCCTCAGCCTTATGAGTAGCTGGGATTACAGGTGTACACCACCATGCCCAGCTGCATCAGGTTTAAAAAAAAAAAAAAAATATATATATATATATATATATATATATATATATAGTTGATGGACCTTTATTTTATTCATTTATTTATATGTGATGCTGAGAATCAAACCCAGTGCCTCACACATGCCAGGCAAGTGTGCTACTGCTGAGCCCCAGCTCCAGCCCCAGCTGCATCGGTTTTTAAAGCCAAGTAGGGGCTCACTGTCAGTGGCAAATTGAGTCAAATCCCAGCCAGTGTCCCCTGGACAGGAGCCACCAGTGCAAGGACTGTCGGAGTGAGGTTGGTAACTGGTCCAGAAGGTTCCAGAAGCTACCCTCTGAAGGTGCCACAATAGGATAGATTGAGGAGAGAAGATATTCTGGACCATGCTTGGGTGCTTGAAGTTTCTGCAGTGATGAAAATATTCATGTCTGTGCTTCCCAATATGGTAGCCACTGAGTACTAAAGAGTTAATTGTTGAATTAGTTCTACTGTAAAATTTACACAGCCAAAGAAATTTAGTGGCTATTAGGTGGACACTACAGACCTCAGATGTGAGAACTAGGGGACATCAGGAACTTTTGGGGAAGGCTGGTAAGTGAAGCCAAAGCCAGCCTGGTTCTCCTGTGTGCTACACACCTGCTCTGTACCTGATCAGGAGCATACAGGGCATTGTCCTCTCCTAGTGGAAGGCATACAGGTCAGCATGTATTCTGGATGAATTGCTGCCCCACCTGTGGCCTGGGGAGTAGCCCAAGGTCAAGGAATATGTCACAAGGAGGATAGTTGGGCCTTAAGCATGAGGGGAATTTCATTAGTTCCAGAGACAGGAAGGGTGAAAAGATACAGCTGCACTGAAATATCAGGAAAGAGTGGACATATTTGAGTACTCTGAACAAGTTATGTCCCAGGCCTCAGACGAAGGCAAGGTGACAGACCTGGAATATTTTAGAAATTGTTATTCTAGTAAAATATTGGGTTTTTTTGGGGGGGTGGGGTACCAGGGATTGAACTCAGGGGTGCTCAACCACTGCGTCCCATCCCCAGCCCTATTTTGTATTTTATTTAGAGACAGGGTCTCACTGAGTTGCTTAGTGCCTTGCAGTTGCTGAGTCTGGCTTTGAACTCCCAATCCTCTTGTCTCAGCCTCCCTAGCTGGTGGGATACAGGCTTGCATTGGCTAGTAATACATTGTATTTAACATAACTGTATCCAAAATATTTCCATCTAGGCTTGTCCAGCTAGCTACATGTCAACTGCCACAGCTCAGTGTTATGTGTGGCAGGAGCTACTGTTTTGGACTGAGCAGGCCTGAGAGGGGGGGGTGTTATTAACCTGTCTGTATTACTAGGACTTTTACAAAAACACTGTTTGGTGTAGGCTTTTCCCTCCTTCTAAAGGCTTCATTTAAAGAGACCTAGCAGTGGGATCCTGATATCTTGTTTTTTTTTTTTTTTTTTTTTTTTTTTTTTGGTTTATGTCTGTCTTCTAGGTCAGTGGTTCTCATAGTGTACTTCAGGGACCCTGGGGGTCTGAGAGATCCATTTGGGGGTCTATGAGATCAAAACCATTTTCAGAATAATGCTAAGACATACTTCACCTTCTTTTGCTCCAGAGATCACCACAAAGAAAAGGAAATTGGGGAAGAACCCAGATGTGGACACCAGCTTCTTACCTGACCGAGATAGGGAGGTAAACGCTGCCTGGCTCTGGTTCTGGCTCTGACATTGATTCTGACCTGACCTCAGCCCTGGCAGAGACTCTGGCTCAGGGAATGGGTCGCTATACCCTTTGAGCAGCCCTGATCCCCACTCCTTCACCCATTTCCTCTCCTAGGAGGAGGAAAATCGTCTCCGGGAAGAGCTGCGGCAGGAGTGGGAAGCCAAGCAGGAGAAGATTAAGAGTGAGTGCTTGTGGAATTGGGCACAGATGGTCTGGCCCTGGGGTTCTGGGGCAGGGAGAGAACAGGGCTGGGCCCTTGAACATAGTCCCCTGGACTGTGCACTGTGCCCTGAGAAAGCTCTGTAGCAGAGTTCCTGGGTCTGGAGACCAAGAGGCAATTCTGATTTGTAGGTGAAGAGATTGAAATCACCTTCAGTTACTGGGATGGCTCTGGACACCGGCGGACAGTCAAAGTAGGCAGTGGGGGGGCCACCCTTGGGTTTGGTGGGAAGGAACTGACAGGCCTGACTTTAGAAGTCCCCTGGGATCCTACAAGCTGTAGGGAGAATGAGGGCCTGCAAGCTTCTGCCTATTGAAAAGCACTTCTCCAGTCTTCTGTCTTCTCTTCCTAACTCTTTGGTTTCCTGGGTGCTGGCTCTTGGGCCACCCCTGTAGATGAAAAAGGGCAATACAATGCAGCAGTTCCTCCAGAAGGCACTTGAGATCCTGCGTAAAGACTTCAGTGAGCTCAGGTGAGCAGTGTGTACACGCCTGTGTGTGTATGTATAGATCCTGTGATCTCAGCCAGTATCCCAGAAACCCAGGATCACCACTCCCGGGCTAGGAAGATGGCATGCTGGGCAGAAGGGAGACTCAGGCCCCTTTTTCTTTCCATCATGCCATAAAGAGCTTAGGTGGGAGCTATCCTGCCTTGGCCCAAAGGTAGAGGACAGTGGAATGCCTCTCCCAGGCTCACTAAACCAGAAGGCTTCCCTTAAAGCATTCCAACAGTTCTTTAACTGTCTGCTTCCTCCCTCCGTGGGAGGAGAATGTGCTCTGTCCATCTGTATCCCCCCCCCATCTTTCTTCCTCAGGTCAGCAGGGGTGGAGCAGCTCATGTACATCAAGGAGGACTTAATCATTCCCCATGTGAGTCCCTTAACTTCCAGCTCATGCAGTGGGTCTTGTGCCCCTAGGCCTCTACAGTAGCGTTCCCACACAGCTCTGTACTCTTCCGTGCTTTCGTCTGCCTATGAATGGGAAGTGGCATATGGATAAGAGAGGCCAAGATGGACCATCAAGCTGACCTAACTTATCCTTGCCTTCTAGCATCACAGTTTCTATGACTTCATCGTTACCAAGGCACGTGGGAAGAGTGGTGAGTGAGCCTAGCCTAGTCCCTCTCACAATTTGGCATATATATATATATATATATATATATATATATCTCACTGTAACCTTGAAATGGCTATTTCTCCCCCAAAGGGCCACTCTTTAACTTTGATGTTCATGATGATGTGCGGCTACTCAGCGATGCCACTGTGGAGAAGGATGAAGTAGGATGGTGCCAGGGCACTGGGTGGGGAGAAGTCCTGGGCCCACAGGGTGGTGTCCCTGGGCTGTGGAGAAGTTAAGGAAAGTAGAGGTCAGGAAGGTTGGCTTTTTCTTAGTCTCATGCAGGAAAGGTGGTGCTGAGGAGCTGGTATGAGAAGAACAAGCACATCTTCCCTGCCAGCCGCTGGGAGCCCTATGACCCTGAAAAGAAGTGGGACAAGTATACGGTGAGGAGACAAGGAAGCTGGAGAGGCTGGTCACCAGGAGGCCTTCCAGGGTGGAGGGGACAGCCTGTCTAAGTGGGCTCTCAGTGTCTTGCTAGAGAACCAAAGGGATATGCCAGCCAGTACTCTCATCCCTGTTTTCCCTTCCTTGTCCCCTGTCCCTCTGTTCTCACACCAGATCCGGTGAACATGTAGAAAGTGGCTTGGCCTCAGCTGTCCCTGGTGACCCCCATGTCTCCAGAACTCAAGTGTCTGACTCCCCTGCGACTGTGCTGTTGTGTGCTAGGAGGATAGTAGCCACTCATCCCCTGGCACAGTCATTATTGCTTTTTTCTTCTACAATAAATAAGTGCACATGTTAGAGCTGGAGTACCTGCATTGTGAGAAAGTGTGTTCTGTTTAAAAATACTTTTTATTGACATAAAATTCACATAACATGGAATTTCTAATTGTGGCCATTTGACCTTATTTACTGGGGAACCCAGGGGCACTTTACCATTGAGATACATACCCAGCCGTTTTTTATTTTATTTTGAGACAAGGTCTTGCTGCATTGCTCAGGCTGGCCTCAAACTTGCCATCCTCAGATACCTGAGTCACGGGGATGACAGGTATGTGCCCCCATGCCCAGCTTGATCATTTTAATTCAGTGGCATTTAGTTGACTCTCAGTGTTATGCAACCATCACCACGTACTTCCAGGACATTTTCATCACCCCATATGGCCATTTATTTAGTAGACACTCCTCATTCTGTCTTGCAAGCTCCTGGCAACCCCTAATTTACTCTGTCTATGGATTGGCCTATTCCCAACATTTCATATAAGGATTGATCCCTTATCCAAAGTGCAGGGAAAAGGGATGAGGTAGGACCATGAGCCAACCAGGAGTTCTCACTTGCGTTTTTGGCCCTGGGTCTCGGGTAGAACCATCTGGGTTCACTTGGAGGAGAAAGAAAGTAGGAGTAGGTCAGGGTACCTTGGAGCACAGCAGGGAGGGGGTAGCCAAGCCTGATCCTATATTCCAGATGTGATAGACAAGTCTGAGGAGCTCAATGTAGCCTGTTCTTGGGCTACAAGGAGGCCTGGAGCGAATCTTCAGGTTTTCTGTGCCAATACCTTCCTACCCTTTGAGAAACCTCCAAGAAGAGCAGGCTTCCCAGGGAAAGGAAGCTATTTTCACCCAATGCCATATAACTTGACATCATCTCAACTTTTCTCTACAGTCCCCAAGCTCTCTTGAATTCTGCATTCATATAGATCCAAGATGCCAAGGGACTGTGAGCCTGGGTCACACCTAGACAGGAGCTATCTCCAGCCCTGCAGGTTCTGGAAAACAAGCTCTTTGAAGACCAGTCCTGATTCTTTCAGGAGAGAATCTGCTTTCTGGAAACAGCCCTAAGTCCCTGGCAGGGGGACTATGAAGCCCTCTGGGGTCAATATCAAGCATACAGGGGGACTGTTAGACAAGGACAGCCACATTTTTGTGACCAGCAAAAGGTCAGAAAAAGCTATGTCATGGTAGGGGGCCCAGTAGAGGATCCCCTTATCCAAAGTGCAGGACTGAGGTGTAGTCTAAAAGACTCTAGGAAAGCTTCTTTTAGATATTCCACTCTGCCACTGGGCCTCAGTGGTCTCAGGAGTCTGACTTCACTCCTGGAGACTGGTGCTGGCCAAAGTTCCTGCTGAGGAAGGAGGACTGTCTAGATATTGCCCATGCTTGGGGAGACCCTTGGGATGTTGGATGCATTTGAAGGTAGAGTTCAGAAGAGAGTTTAGGAGGCTGCAGAGAGAAGTTGAAGAACTGTCAAGGCAGATACTATTTGATGCTTTGGAACTAAATGGGGTCACCAAAGACCAGCATATGCAGAGGATACAGCTAGAGAGGAAGCTGTTGGTCCCTCCCTCACCCAGGCTTCATTCCTCTGTGTGTACAACAAAGAGAAAAAAAAAGATAAGGAGCATTTTCTGCCATAGGGAAATTTAACCTGACACTTAAATGACAAGAAGCTAGCCATTCTGGAACAGGAGAGAGCATTTCAGACAGAGGAAACAGCAACTATGGATACCCTATTGGGAAAGATTGGAGGTGAATGGTTGAAACAGAGGGAGGGAAAGAAAGGAGGGAGTAAAAGGGACTTGGTGCACAGTGCTCTTTTCTCTCTTTTACCTTGAAGTGTCCAGCAGAAGCCATGTATTCACATGGTTCACACATCATCATGAATGAGCAGGAAGCAAGGCGCTTCACTTCAGGCTGGGCTCTGGCCCAACCCAGAGAGATGCACTTTTATCACCTCCTGGTTCTCCTTGTTTCTCTATGCAAAGATACTCATATAAATATATAATCTGTCTCTTAACCTTTCTATACAAAATGTGGCCTGCTTCTATCTAGCTTGTACCTGGCTACTAGAGTGTCACTTACAACATAGGTGGATAGCCTACACCTATTTCCATATCATGGAGAGCCTCATCATTCTTGTCCTCTCCTTCTTCTGCAGTGCTGAGTATTGATCCCAGGGCTTTCTTTACAATAGGCAAGAGATCTGCCACTGAGCCAAATCTCCAACCTTTTATATTTTTATTTTGAAACAGGGTCTTGCTAAGTTGCCCAGGCTGGTCTCAAACTTGGGGTCCTCCTCCCTCAGCCTCCTGCATAGCTGGCATTACAGGTGTGTACCAGCATGCCTGGTTTACTTTTTTTTATTTCATAGTATCAGGGATTATTGAACCCAGGGGTGCTTAACTGAGCCACATCCTCAGCCCTTTCTTGTATTTTTATTTTTTTGTAGTAATTCTGGGGATTGAACTCAGGGTCTTGTGCATGTAAGGCAAGCACTATACCAACTGAGCTATATCCCCAGCCCTCTGTATTTTATTTAGAGATGGTCTTGCAGAGTTATTTAGGGCCTTGCAAGGTTAATCTTTATTTTCAATTTTTCAACCAAGGAAAAATTCACATAGTATAAAGTTAGCCATTAACCATTTAAAAATGTATAATTCAATGGAATTTCAAATATTCATCATGTTGTGCAACTATCCTATCTATCTGCTCCCAGAACATTTTTGTTACCTCCAAAGGAGATCCTGTATCCATTAAGCTGTCTCTACCCTTCTTCCTCACTACAACCCCTGGCAGCTACTGACCTGTTTTTATGGATTTGACTATTCTGGAAGGTTCACATAAACAGAATCATACAAAATGTGATCTTCTATGTCTGGCTTATTTCACTAAGCATAATGTTTTAGAGGTTTGTTCATATTGTAGCATGGATCAGAATTTCATTTCTTTTGTTTGTATGTATGTGTGGTACTGGGTATTGAACCCAGGGCATTGTGCATATTAGGCAAGAGCCCTATCTCTGAATTATACCCCCAGTCACCTTTCTTTTTTATAACTGAACAATGTTCCATTGTATGGAAAGATCATATTTTGCTTATCCAGTCCTCTGTTGCTGTGCATTTTGAGTATTTCCACCTTTTGGCTATTGTACACAATGTTGCTATGTACATCTATGTACATGGTTTGTGCTTTTATTTTGTATTTCTCTTCACATGTTTAAAATATAGACTTCATCTGTCAATTATCTGTTTCTGTCACTTGCTTCTGGGTTTTAGGTCATAATTAGGAAAGTCTTCTGCAGTTCAATGTTGCAAAAGAAATAATGATGTGAGAAGCTGGTGGCTTAGACAGACTGGAGAAAAGGTCACATTCTGGGTAGATTTTTGGGGAAAGCCATAATATTTGCTGACAGATAGAATATGGTGTTGAGAGAAAAGAGGAGTGAAGGATAATTCCAAGGTTTTGGCCTGAGCAAGAGGAGGAATCTACTAAGATAGGGCCCCTGTAACAAGAAGCAAGTTTAGAATGAACAATTAACTACTGGTGAACATATTATGTTGACATTCCTATTAGCTAGCCAAGTGGGGTTGCCAGGCAAAAACTCATATCTATGAACCAGGAGAACTTGAGAAGCTGGAGAAAGAAATTTAAGAGTTGTCAAGATTGACCTTATTTGAGGCTCTGGAACAGAATGAGATCACCAAGGGATCAAAAGGTAACAGGCTTCTTGAGCAAATGGATGAGATGTAAAAGACAAGACTGAGAAACAGGATGTGACAGGGTGGGTGGTAGTATTTTGCCCTTGTGATAGTTACATGAGAATGCTGAGTGATCACAGGGTTCATTACCAAGCAATTCTACTCCTGTGTAATTACCTCAGAATAACTCCTGCACATTTGATATAAACCTCTGCATAGGTGCCCCCTTGGATTTCAGGCGGAATACTAAGTTGCATATGCATAGGATGGAAATTCAGGAAATCAGTCAATGGAAATCCAGAAGGGTCACACCTTAGGAATCGGTTATAGTAACCCTAGAACAAAGGGTTCCCTAGACTTGTCCTAACAAAGCCTAAAAATCAGTCTTGAGAGGATCAAGCTGATTCACAAGTACCTTAACTGCCTGCCAGAATCCAATACTCTTTTCAAGAAAGACAACTGAATCCAAATTCTGAACTATATAACAATCATACTGATAGCATGTAAGAAAAATCACCACACATGGAAAGAAACAGGGAAATATACCCGCAACCAGGATAAAAATTAGTCAAGTGAAACAGAAATAATTTCAAAATATACAAGTAAAAAAAGAAAAGCAACCACTTCTATCCAACATTGGACCTAGCCAGAGCAATTAGACAACGAAGGAAATAAAAGGCATACAGTTCAGAAAGGATAAAATCAAATTATCTCTCTTCTCAGATGACATGATCTTGTGTATAGAAAACTTTAAGGAGCCCTATAAAAGACTTAAAGCAAATAAGCAAGTTCAGCAAGGTTTCAGGATAAAAAAATCATCATATAAAAATTATGTCAGCCCAATGTGGTGGCACATGCTTGTAATCCCAGTGACTATGGAGGCTGAGGCCAGAGGATTACAAGTCTGAAGTCATCTTCAGCAACTTAATGAGATCCTGTCTCTAAATTAATGAATGAATGAATGATGAATGGATGAATAAATAAATAAATAAAAGGACTGGGGATATATAGCTTAGTGGAAAAGTGCCCCTGGGTTCAACACCCAGTACCAAAAATAAATACATAAGCAAGTAAATAAAAATTTTAAAAATAATTTATGCTTTCTACACTAGCAATAAACCATCCAAAATGAAATTAAGATAACAATTCCATTACAAGAGTGTCAAAAAGAACAAAATGCTTAGGAATCAATTCCATAAAACAAACAAACAACAACAACAAATATATATATATATATATATATATATATATTAAATATATATATAAATCTGCAGGACTTGTACACTGACAACTATAAAACATTGTTGAAAGAAATTAAAGAAGACTGCTATTGTGTGAATGTCCCCTTCAAAATTCATGTTGAAATTTAATTGCCATTGTGCTGATATTAAGAAGAGAGAATTTGCCAGGTGCAAGTTTATAATCTCAGCAATTCCAGAGACTGAGGCAGGAGGATTGCAAGTTCAAAGTCAGCCTTAGGGCAACTCTGTCTCAAAATAACTTTTATGGCTAAGCTCTCTTGGCCACACAGGCAGGAGGATGGCATGTTTGAGGCCAGCCTGGGAAGCTAAAGAGAGACTCTGTCTCAAAATAAAAACTAAAAAGGGCTGGGGTTATAGCTCAGTGGTAGAGCATCTCTGGGTTCAATCTTCAGTACTAAATTGAAAAAATTAAAGTCAACTGATTGACCAATGTTTTTCCCCAAGCAGGAGTCTATTTATTTATTTATTTTTGGTACTGATGATTGAACCAGGGGCACTTTACCACTGAGCCATATCCCCACCCCTTTTTATTTTTTATTTTGAGACAGGGTCTCACTAAGTTACTTAGGGCCTCACTAGGTCACTGAGCCTGGCCTCAAACTTGCTATTCTTCTTCCTCAGCTTCCCAAGTCACTGGGATTACAGGTATGCACCACCATGCCCAGCCTGGCTACAAGAGAATTTTATTATGTGTGAAAGTATAGTAAGACTCAAAGAGGGACTGGGGTTGTGGCTCAAGCGGTAGCGTGCTCACCTGGCATGCGTGCGGCTTGGGTTCGATCCTCAGCACTACATACAAACAAAGATGTTGTGTCCGCCGAAAACTAAAAAATAAATATTAAAAAATTAAAAAAAATTGCTGGGTATGGTGGCACATGCCAGTGTGAACAATTGAGCAAGGCCCTAAGAAATTTAGTGAGACCCTGTCTGTGAATAAAATATAAAATAGGGCTGGGGATGGGGCTCAGTGGTTGAGTGCCCCTGAGTTTAATCCCTAGTAAAAAAATAAATAAATAAATAAAATAAATAAATTAGAAAGGGGGAGAGGGGCTGGGGTTATAGTTCAGCAGTAGAGCACTTGCCTCCCACTTGTGAGGTATTGGGTTCGACCTCAGCACCACATAAAAGATAAATAAATAAAATAAATAAAGATATTGTGTCCATCTTTAAAAAAAAAAAAAAGAAAGAAAGGTGGGGGATATTGCTCAGTATCAAAGCACCTCTGGAGTTCCATCTCCTGTATCAAAATACCTTCACAGCAACATCTAGATAAGGATATGATTAAATACTCAGGGATTATAGCCTGGACAAAGTGACATAGTTAACTATGACAACAGCCTGTATCCATGGATTGGAAGACTTACTTTTGTTAAGATGGCAGTATTCTTGAATGTGGTGCACATATTCAAGTCAACCCCCACCAAAGTCCCAGCTGGGTTTTCTGCAGAAACTTTCAGGTTTATCCTGAAATTCATATGGAAATATAAGGGACCCTGAATACCCACAACATTCTTGAAAAACATCAGATTTAGAGAACTCATAATTTGAGTTTCAAAACTTACTGCAAATGTCAAAAATCTAAGTATGTGACCCAGCAATTCCACTCCTAGGTATATACTCCAAACAAATGAATATGTCTTCATGCAAAATGTTGTACACAGGTGTTTGTAGAAAAAATATGTAGAACAGGCAAAAAGGTGGAAACAATTAAAATCTTTAGTGATTGATGAATAGATTAATACAATGTAAATATTCATGCAATGGAATATTATTTGGCACTAAAAAGAAATGAAGTCCTAAACCATATTATAATATCGGTAAACCTTGGAAACATTAAGAACTCAGACATATTCATATTGTATAATTTCATTTATCTGAGATGTGCAGAAGAGCCAAATCCATAGTCAGAAAGTAGAACAGTTTTGCCAGGCTTACGGAATGGGAAGGGAGAGTGACTTTTTTAGGGTATGGGATTTCTTTTGGGGGTGATAAAAATGTTCTGGAATTAGTGGTGATAGTGGCACAACTTTGTGAATATACTGAAAGCCATTGAATTGTATACAATTCATGAGTGACTTATAGGTGAATCCTGTCTTAATAAAGCTGCTTAAAGAGAAGGAAAAGGAAAGCTAGGCAATATCCTCAGTCCCATTCAAGGTCGTGGTAGACGGCTGAAGGAGCCAGGTGTAAGAGGCTGTAAGCCTAGAGTCCTCGTGCTGGTCATTTGCGTGTTATTAGTCACAGGCCCTTTGGGTTGTGACCGTCAGGGGAGTCCCGTGCTAGGACCGCGAGTCCTCCCCTGGTGTGCACCTGAGTGGCCAGGACAGGGGAGACTTCGCACCCGCAGCAGGTGGCCCGGGGCGCGGCCCCCCGGCGGCCGGGTGGGGCGGGCGCGCCCCAGAGCCCAGGGTTGTGTGGCGCGGGCACGCGCGAGTTCCAGGTTGCCCGAGGCAGGAGGCGGAGGGGGGTGGTGCTGGGTGGCGCGCGCCGCGGACGCGGCCATTGAACGAAGGGGGTCGGCTTTCAGGGCCAGGTCTCTGGCGGGGTGATGGGGGCCCGGCGCTGCGATTCGAAGCTCCCAGCTCCAGGGAGAAGCGGCCCGCTTCCTGCGCGCCCCTCTGCTCTAGCTCCCTTGGCCGGCCCTCCCTGGTCGCCCCCGCCCGGCGCGGTGGTACAGTCCGGGTTTAAAAGGCCCAGCGGCCTCGGACTGGCCCAGTGTGTGGGCGGCGGCGGCGGTGCGCTCAGGGCACGGGGAGAGGCAGCGGGGGCGCGCGGACGGGCTGCTGTGGCAAACGGGGCGCGTCCACGTGGCTGGCGGGCGGCCACCCGGAGCCAGCGACGGCGGAGGGATAGGTAGGTGGGCGCCATCCCCGTCGCCCGTGCAGGGACAGTCTTCTCGGTAGCCAAGGATTCGGGCAGCTTGGGGGTCATGCTCGGCCTTTCGGGGGTCAGGCACTGCCCCTGCCTTTGGAGCGGGTAGGGACGGCCAACCTGAACCCAACCCCCTTGCCTGATAGAGTCTTTGTAGCCGAGTGGCGGCCCTTGAGAGCATTGCTGCGACACCTCCACCGACTGAGGTCTTCGTGGGTCTGCTGAGGGGTGCTCCTGGAGAGGGCTGGGCTAGCTGGGATAACACGGTTGTGCGGCACTGGGGACCGGGCGCTGGACCCACGTCTCTGCGTGTGGCTGTCCCCATCATCTGGTTCTCAGCTGGCAGGGCTACAGCTGAGGGGCTGGGTACCTGTGATGCCTGAGGTTGCCACCTTACAGATGGGGGCTGGGGCGGGGTCTTGGGCTACAAATCCTGCCTCTCTAGGACTCCTTCCCCACCTGTCTGAGGCCTGTTCCTAGACTTGTCTGCCTGCAAGGTGTAAAGGAGGTGAGGGCAGGATGCGGTCTCTCTTCTTTCCTTCCATTCTTCTCCGGCTGTTGCATTAGGGGTCCAGAATGCAAACCTGACAAAAGAACCCCAGAGAGATGATCAATGGGATCTGAAACTTCGCGATTTCAAGCTGGGTCTGCTCCTTGTTGTAGCAAATGCAGTTTTCCCTTTCTCTCTTTGGTGCCTCCTTGGTTTGGCTTCTTGCACCCTACATGCTGGGTACCCTCTGTTTCCCTTGGGGATTGGGTCCTGGGAGAGAAGCACTGCATTCTGCCCCACTGGCGACCACTACACTGCCTTGCTGTCTTTTCAGACTGGGGCTGGCTGGGTGTGGCCTGGGGGCGAAGTGCGAGTCCTGGCACTGGCCCTATGGCCCCTGCCCCATCTCCCCAAGGCCTCAACTGCATTTGGGGATGTTGCTTCCCAGCTAAAAGTCTCCTAGGACTGTCAAGGGTGGGTTTGAGCCCCCTGTACCTCTCCTTTCCCAGCTAAACTCTGGATCTGCAAGGAGAGCCATGCAGAGCTGCCTGGGCATCACTCTGGCTGTGCCTGAGCAAAGCTTGACTTAATGTCTGTGTCTCCATGTGTGGCTATGGGGGCAGATGAGACTTGCTTTGTGTTGCAGCGAGGAGGCCAGACAACAGGCTTCTGGACAGCCAGCTGAGGCCCTGGGGTGGATGAAGGAGGCAGCTGGGGCCAGGAGCAGGAGATGTAGGAGCTCTGAAGCCAGCCTCAGGCATTAATTACCCAGAGGCTCCTGGTAGCAATGCCATTCTGGGGTAGCATCCCTTCCCCTTCCCCCGGGTTGTGATTGTTCTCTCCTTGTGTTTCCCTTTTCCCAGCTCAGGTGTGGGTTATCTGGGGCCTGGGGCTTCCGCACAGTTGCCTTCCCATGGGGCTGGCTGCTCTCAGCTCTGGGATGTGGTCTCAATTCCAGGAGGGCCTTCCACCCTGTCTTCCCAAGCATCTGAGTGTGCTGCCCCCTTGGGTGTGGCCCAGCTGAGGCAAGGCCTCCTGGCTCCTTTCCAGAGTGGGAGTGGGGTAGGGGGTGGGGAATGATTGATTGCCCCCAAGCCTGCCTGTGATGCTGCTCACTCATGTGCCCTGCTTGAGGCCTCTCCTCTTTCCCAGCCGTGGTCACCATCTGGGATTCTGGCATGGTGGTGGGTGAGCAGCCCTGGCCCCCTGTGGCCCTGGGCCGGGCAGGCCAGGAGGAAGGCAGGCAGCATGGGCCTCTGACTCCCATTTGCCTCTCTCCTCAGGCCCATACCCGGCACAGCTGCTGGCCATGCCCACTGTTTGCCTCCTGCTGCTGCTCTTCCTCACCATGGAGGAAGGTCTGGGTAGCAGCAGGCCCTTCCGTGCCTTTGTGGTGACAGACACCACACTCACCCACCTGGCTGTGCACCGAGTGACTGGGGAGGTTTTTGTGGGTGCAGTGAACCGGGTCTTCAAGCTGGCCCCCAACCTGACTGAATTGCGGGCCCACGTCACTGGGCCTGTTGAGGACAATGCTCGCTGCTACCCACCCCCCAGCATGCGTGTGTGTGCCCACCGCTTGGTGCCCGTGGACAACGTGAATAAGTTGCTGCTCATAGACTATGCAGCCCGTCGCCTAGTGGCCTGTGGCAGCATCTGGCAGGGCATCTGCCAGTTCCTTCGCCTGGATGACCTCTTCAAGCTGGGTGAGCCTCATCACCGCAAAGAGCACTACCTGTCAGGGGCCCAGGAACCTGACTCCATGGCTGGTGTCATTGTGGAGCAGGGCCAGGGGCCTAGCAAGCTATTTGTAGGTACTGCTGTGGATGGCAAGTCAGAGTACTTTCCTACCTTGAGCTCCCGCAAGCTCATTGGCGACGAGGACAGTGCTGATATGTTCAGTCTGGTAGGTGAACTGTGCCTGTCCACTCAGTCTTCCTCACCTGCCTCTCATGACCCCAGTCCCTATCCCCTCTTTCCTTTACTCAGTCCTGGTTCTTGAGAGAGCCCCTAGTCCAGGAGGGGAATTTTTATCCACTCACTGTCACAGAGATGCAGACAAGCTGCTGAAGAAGGGAGGACAGCCTGAGCCTACCGTGGGGACCCCGTCTGTGGGGGAACTAGTTATCCTTCCCTCTGTGGCCTTTCTGGCCTGGGTTCCTGTGATTGTCCAGGCAGGGTGGGGGATCATGATGGAGGCCCCTGGTGGGTGTTGTTGTTGGAGGAGGGCTGGAAGGTGTAGGTGGGGTGGGTAGTGGGGCCTAGGCTTCATCTTATGCTAATACTTTGCCTGCTCCCCAGGTGTACCAGGATGAGTTTGTCTCGTCTCAGATCAAGATCCCCTCAGACACACTGTCCTTGTACCCTGCCTTTGACATCTACTACATATATGGCTTTGTTAGTGCCTCCTTCGTGTACTTCTTGACACTGCAGCTAGACACCCAGCAGACTCTGCTGGACACAGCAGGCGAGAAATTCTTCACGTCCAAGATTGTGCGCATGTGTGCAGGGGACTCGGAGTTCTACTCATATGTGGAGTTCCCCATTGGTTGTTCCTGGCATGGTGTGGAGTACCGTTTGGTGCAGAGCGCCCACCTGGCCAAACCTGGCTCGCTGCTAGCCCAGGCCCTGGGTGTGCCAGCTGATGAGGATGTCCTCTTCACCATCTTCTCTCAGGGCCAGAAGAACAGGGCCAGCCCACCTCGGCAGACCATCCTCTGTCTCTTTACCCTCAGCAACATCAATGCCCACATTAGGCGCCGCATCCAGTCCTGCTATCGTGGGGAGGGCACATTGGCCCTGCCCTGGCTGCTGAACAAGGAGCTGCCCTGCATCAACACCGTGAGCTCCTTGCCCACCCCATAGTGTTCCCAGGCTGGGCTTGGCAACTCTGCTGGCCTGCTCAATTCCTGGGCTGGATATCCAGTTTTAGGCTTGGCATGGCCCTGGGAGTGCCACCTCATTCCTGACACCCATTTCTTCTTTCTGTAGACCCTTTCCCTCTCTCTTCTTTCTGCACTCCTTCTTATTGCCATTCTTTTGCTGGGTATCATCTGCTTATAGACTACCACCTTTTTCTTCCTGCCCCTCCATCCATTCCTAGTTTGTTCACCCTTGCTCCTTCTCAAGTCAGTAACAGTCTCCCAATCTGACTCTGTCTTTTTCTGTGTGTGGTATTAGGGATTGAACCAATGGGTCCTCTATCACTGAGGTACATCCCCAGTCCATTTTATTTTCAGACAGCGTCTTGCTGAGTTCCTGAGGCTAGCCTCAAACTTATAATCTTCCTCCCTCAGCCTCCCAAGTTGCTGCCTGTCCCTCTGTTGCAAGCCCAGGCTTCTCCCCTCCATATTCTCCCTCCTTAGTCTCCAATTTCCTATGGGGACCTGGCTGGACAGATTTGACTTCCAGATCCTGTGTCCTGGCAGGACATGAGATCTGATGCCCTCTGTCCAGGTTGGACTTTCATGCACCCTTTCTGTTTTACCAGCCCATGCAGATCAATGGAAACTTTTGTGGGTTGGTGTTGAACCAGCCATTGGGCGGCCTGAATGTGATTGAGGGGCTGCCCCTGCTGGCTGACAGCACTGATGGTATGGCCAGTGTGGCTGCCTACACCTACCACCAGCACTCTGTGGTCTTCATTGGCACACGCAGCGGCAGTCTGAAGAAGGTGGGCCCTGGAACCCTTGGCATGTGGGGATGGGGGAAGTATCTCAGCTCTGGGACAAGAGGTATGGGTGGGAATGCACAGTTGAGCCCTGGAAGACCTTGGATAGGCCACAGTGACCAGCCCCAGGAGCCTAGCCCTGCTCTTTCGGTGATCCCTCAACCACCCATCCTCACTAGTGCCAGCACCCACTCTGGTCTGAATTGCTTGCTTCCTGTGGCTCTGAGGACAGAGATCACATGTATTGTGGGGCCTCCCTCTCCCTGCCAGGAGAGCAGGGGCTGAGGCTAAGTTGTCGTTTTTGCAGCCCTTTGCCCTATAGTCCTCCTGCTCTTTCCGTCTTTAACACTGCCTCATCCTTTTGTTCTCACCTGAGACATTGCCTTCCTGGAAAGGGTTTTTCTAGGTTCCCATTCCCATCCCACATTATTTTCCTCATGGACACTGGGACTGCTTAACTGCTGGATACCCCCCGCTTTTATTTTTATTTGGCAGTACTGGGAATAGGGGTGCTCTATCACTGAGCTACATCCCCAGCTCCCTTCTCTCTCTCTCTCTCTCTCTCTCTCTCTCTCTCTATCTATCTCTATCTCTATCTCTATCTCTATCTCTCTCTATCTCTCTATATCTCTATCTCTGGTACTGGGGATTGAACCAGGGGTGCTTTACTACTGAGCCACACCCCCAGTCCTTTTATTTTTTATTTTGAGACAGGGTCTCACTAAGTTGCTGAGGGTCTTGCTAAGTTGCTGAGGTTGACCTCAAACTTGTGATCCTCCTGTCTCAGCCTCCTGAGTTACTGGTATTAAAGGTGTGCACCACCATGCCTGGCATCCCCAGCCCTTGTTATTTATTATTTTGAGATGGGGGTCTCTGTATTGCCCAGGCTGGCTTTCAATTTACAATTCTCTGGCCTTAGCCTCCTGAGTCACTGGGATTGCAGGGTGCACCACCACACCCTGCTGTAATGACTTTATTGAACTATATAATTCACAAGCCATATAATGCACCCCTTTAAAGCATACAATTCTGTGGTTTTTAGCATATTTGCAGAGTTGTACAGCTTTCACCACTGTCTCATTCCAGGACGTTTCCATCACCCTAAAAAATGTCATACCATTTGGCTATCATCCCTACTCCCCCATCCACCAGACCTTTCTGTCTCCTGGGAGCATTTTCTGACTGATTCTGGGAGCAGTCTCTACCCTGCTTTCCATGTCCTAGGGTTGTGGCTTTGGGAGCCATAGGCGTACAGGCCAGGCACTAAGTGGGAGCAGGCCATGGCTTCAGCTCAGCCACAACATAGAAAGTCCTGGCTCAAGAAGAGCATGCCCTGGATGCAGGGGACTGCAGTGGCATCCAGCTGGCCTGTCATTCCTGTTCCTTGTTCTTGTGGCTCAGGTACGGGTTGATGGCTCCCAGGATGCCCACCTATATGAGACAGTCCCTGTGGTGGATGGCAGCCCCATTCTCCGAGACCTCCTCTTCAGCCCTGATTACCGGCACATCTACCTCCTGAGTGAGAAGCAGGTGGGCCCACGGTGGGTGGTGGTGGGTGGGGGGGTAGGGGTAGGCTGGGTGCTGATATGGCTGTCTTCAGGTGAGCCAGCTTCCAGTGGAGACATGTGAGCAGTACCTGAGCTGTGCAGCCTGCTTGGGCTCAGGGGACCCACACTGCGGTTGGTGTGTGCTACAGCACAGGTGAGGGCAGCAGGTGCAGGGTGGCAGGGCAGTGGGTTTGCTGGGGCTGTCCTCTGGGGGGAGGCCTCTCCCTATTTGTGCCCAGCAGCTTCCCTGCCCTCCCTCCTCCAGTTTTTCCAGCTAATGAGTGCAACCTCCACCCTGAGTGACGTCCTTTGGATCCCAGGGGACAAGGCTGAGGCACGATGTTGCCTGGCACTGTGAGCTGGCCAGTCTTCCTGTTCCCCCAGTTTCTTACTGCTTCCCCACCAAGGCCCTCTTGGGGCAGTGGTGGGACCAGTTCTGGCCTGTCCCCATGCAGGTGCTGCCGTGAAGGTGCTTGTCCCGGTGCCTCTGCCCCACATGGCTTTGCAGAGGAGCTGAGCAGGTGTGTACAGGTGCGAGTCAGGCCCAACAACGTGTCAGTGACATCACCTGGGGTGCAGGTGAGTGGCATGGAGGGTGTTTGAACCCATGTGTGCTGAACAGGGAGGCTGCACCCTGCTCTGAGCCCTCTGCTTCCCCCAGCTGACTGTAGCCATGCGCAACGTGCCAGACCTCAGTGCGGGTGTGAGCTGTGCCTTTGAGGAGGTGACAGAGAGCGAGGCTGTCCTGTTGCCCTCCGGGGAGCTGCGCTGCCCCTCACCCTCCCTCCAGGAGCTCCAGGCTCTTACCAGGGGGCACGGTCAGTGGATAGGGGCTGCTTGGAATGGGGTGGGTGGGGTGGCTAGTTGTCCCTGCTAGTTGATGGTTGCTCCTGGGTTTGCTGCAGGGGCCACCCGCACTGTGCAGCTGCAGCTGCTCTCCAAGGAGACTGGTGTGAGGTTTGCTGGGGCTGATTTTGTCTTCTACAACTGCAGTGTCCTCCAATCGTGAGTACCTGGACTAGCACCTATCTCTGGGGACTAAAGGGGGCTCTGGGATAGGCAAGAACTTCAGGGGTCTGTTTCTGGGGGCCTCAGGGACTACAGCTGTCAAGGCTTCTTGATTCCTGTCCCATGTTTCTTTGCTGCTGATGTGAGGTATGGGCCTTTGGTGTCTGGCTATGTTCTTCCTTTATTTCTCAGTGTGTCCTGTGAGAAGGCAGTGCAGGGTGGCATGGCCTTCTCTCCTATTTCTGAAGCTAGTCCTTGTCCCCAGGTGCATGTCCTGTGTTGGTAGCCCCTATCCCTGCCATTGGTGTAAGTACCGCCATGTGTGTACCAGCCACCCCCACGAGTGCTCTTTCCAGGAGGGCAGGGTCCACAGCCCTGAGGTGAGGCGGGTGCCATGTGTTGTGTGAGGGGGCTGGGCTTCTCAGGTGGCCTCTGGCTTTTCTGCATTTGATCTCTTTAGTTTCTTTGGTCCTGGAGAAGAGTAGAGGCCCAGGGTGCTACTGACAGGTGCTTTCCCCCCAGGGCTGCCCTGAGATCTTGCCTCGAGGGGACCTCCTGATCCCCGTGGGTGTCATGCAGCCTCTCACCCTGCGGGCTAAAAACCTGCCACAGCCCCAGTCAGGCCAGAAGAACTATGAGTGTGTGGTCCGGGTACAGGGGCGGCAGCAGCGAGTGCCAGCTGTGCGGTTCAATAGCAGCAGTGTGCAGTGTCAGAATGCCTCGGTAAGACCCTATTAGGGCCTCCACTCCCAAGTGCAAGCTGAAGACAGGTTGAGGAGAGGGAGAGTTGGCAAGAGTTTTGGAGGAGGGTCTGCTTATGTCATCTGGAGTCACATGGGTCTGATTTCCTCAGTACTCTTATGATGGTGACGAGTATGGTGACACTGAGCTGGACTTCTCTGTTGTCTGGGATGGAGATTTCCCCATTGACAAGCCTCCCAGCTTCCGAGGTGAGGGGTGACATGGGACTGAAGAGCCTGTCTGCCTTCAGGGTAGGGTTGGCACTCCAGGGCACAGGTCTGCGGGCTCTAGTGCTCCCTGCTTCTCTGCCATTGCTACTGTGTCAGCAGTACCCCTTGTGTTCACAGCCCTCCTGTACAAGTGCTGGGCTCAGCGGCCCAACTGTGGCCTCTGCCTCAAGGCTGACCCCCGCTTCAACTGTGGCTGGTGCATCACAGAAAACAGGTGCCAGCTGCGGGCCCATTGCCCAGCCCCCAAGACCAACTGGATGCACCCAAGCCAGAAGGGGACCCGGTGTAGCCACCCACGCATCATCCAGGTCAGCCTCCTCCATCAGTCATATACCTCCTGCTGGGCACCTGTGAGGAGTCTGCTGACCCTCCCCTCCTATACCACACTGCAGATCTACCCGCTCATGGGGCCCAAGGAGGGAGGCACCCGGGTCACCATCGTGGGTGAGAACTTGGGCCTTGCCTCCAGGGAGGTGGTCCTGCGAGTGGCTGGTGTACGTTGCAACTCTATCCCCACTGAGTACGTCAGTGCTGAGAGGTGAGTGTGACCATGTGGGTACCCTGCCCCTGTCTGCCATGGCTGGCCCTGACCTTCCCTAACCTCTAGGATCGTTTGTGAGATGGAGGAGTCACTGGTGCCCAGCCCGCAGCCAGGGCCTGCTGAGCTCTGTGTAGGCGACTGTTCTGCCGACTTCCGTACGCAGTCTGAGCAGCTCTACAGTTTTGTGGTGTGTGGCCCATTACCCCCTTCCCCTTCCCAGCTCTTTCCCTTCCCCATCCAAGGGGGATGCAGAACAGCCCCTGCACTGGGCTGGCTCCTCCCTCCCCTCAGGGCTGCTTCTTCCCCAGACCCCGACATTTGACCGTGTAAGTCCTACTCGGGGCCCAGCTTCAGGGGGCACGCGGCTCACCATCTCTGGCAGCTCTCTGGATGCCGGCAGCAGGGTCACAGTAACCGTGAGAGATGGCGAGTGCCAGTTTGTGAGGTGGGCTGAGCATTGGAGGGGAATTGTGGGGGCAGGGCATCTGAAGGTCCCCAGTCACCTGCCTCAAGCACCCTGCTTGCTCATGTAGAAGAGATGCTGAGGCCATCGTATGTATCTCGCCTGTCTCCACCTTGGGCCCCAGCCAGGCCCCCATCACCCTTGCCATTGACCGAGCCAACATCTCTAGCCCTGAAGTCATCTATACCTACACTCAGGACCCCACCGTCACTCATCTTGAGCCTACCTGGAGCATCATTAAGTAAGACTCTGGGGAGGATGGGGTCAGAGACTGGGTTAGATCCCTGAGCTTCTTCCCTAGAGCCTCACCTGGTAAGTGGGGCCTTGGCCATCAAGTGATGTGTCCTTTTGAGCCTGAGCCTCCCCTGGTGGAGGGGGCAGAGTTGTACTGAGGACACAGTACCTGGCACCTGCTGGGTGATCCAGGGTCAGGGAGGCCCTGGGCTCTCATGGCAGCCTTAATAACTCTCCAGGGCTGGGTGGGGAGGAACCCTGAGGTCCCTTATCCCTGTCCCAGTGGAAGCACTGCCATCACTGTGAGTGGGACCCACCTGCTGACTGTCCAGGAGCCCCGGGTCCGGGCCAAGTACCGTGGCATTGAGACTACCAATGTGAGTAACAGTTGCCTTTGCCTTGCTGTGCCTCTATTGCTCATAGCTTCATGCACCAGGCTGCCCACCCATGTTCCTACAGACATGCCAGGTGATCAACGATACTGCCATGCTGTGTAAGGCCCCCGGCATCTTCCTTGGGCAGCCTCAGCCCAGGGCCCAAGGCGAGCACCCTGATGAGTTTGGCTTCCTGCTGGACCATGTGCAGACAGCCCGCTCCCTCAATCGCTCCTCCTTCACCTACTATCCTGACCCCAGCTTTGAGCCGCTTGGGCCCTCTGGCGTCCTGGATGTCAAACCTGGCTCCCATGTTGTGCTAAAGGTGCTGGTGGGGCAGGAAGGGGTGGGGAGAGAAAGGAACAAGCAGGGACCTGGAGAACCCTGGGCTGACTGAGTCCTCCACCTCCAGGGCAAGAACCTGATCCCGGCAGCAGCTGGCAGTTCCCGCCTCAACTATACAGTGCTTATCGGAGGCCAGCCTTGTGCACTCACCGTCTCAGACACACAACTCCTGTGTGACTCGCCCAGTCAGACAGGCCGGCAGCCTGTCATGGTTGGTGGGAGATGGGGAGGTCACCCAGGCATCCTGGAGGGGAGGGGGGGGTAGGCTCACCTTGGACCTGTCCCCACAGGTGCTGGTGGGTGGCCTGGAGTTCTGGCTGGGTACCCTGCACATCACAGCTGAGCGGGCACTGACCCTGCCAGCCATGGTGGGGCTGGCAGTGGGGGGTGGGCTCCTGCTTCTGGCCATCACTGCTGTGCTGGTCGCCTACAAGCGCAAGACTCAGGATGCAGACCGCACACTTAAGCGGCTCCAGCTGCAGATGGACAACCTGGAGTCCCGTGTGGCCCTGGAGTGCAAGGAAGGTGCCTGAGGCAGGGAGTGTGATGCAGGCTGTGGGGGCTGGGGGCCCACCCTGGGGGCCCACCCTTTACCTACTCAGCTCACTCACACCTTTATCCAGCTTTTGCAGAACTACAGACAGACATCAATGAGCTAACAAATCACATGGATGGGGTGCAGATCCCTTTCCTGGACTATCGGACCTATGCAGTGCGCGTGCTCTTCCCAGGCATTGAGGCTCACCCAGTGCTTAAGGAGTTGGATGTGAGCCACCCTTAGCCTGCCCGTGCCTTGTTTCCCCCAGGGCCACTCCTACTCTCTGATACTCCCTGTTCCGCACAGACCCCCCCAAATGTCGAGAAGGCTCTGCGCCTCTTTGGGCAGCTGCTGCACAACCGCGCCTTCGTACTCACCTTCATCCACACGCTGGAGGCCCAGAACAGCTTTTCCATGCGTGACCGTGGCACTGTGGCCTCACTCACCATGGTGGCCCTGCAGAGCCGGCTGGACTATGCCACTGGGCTCCTGAAGCAACTGCTGGCGGACCTCATAGAGAAAAACCTTGAGAGCAAGAACCACCCAAAGCTGCTGCTGCGCAGGTCTGTACTATCCTGCCTGGTCCCTTCCCCCAGCTCACCCCTGGCTAGCCCCATTCGTGTCTAGGTTACACACTTGGCCCTGCTCCTTGTCAGGGCCCTGGCCTGGTAAGGCCAAGGCCTGAGCACTCTTCTCCTGCCCTAGGACAGAGTCAGTGGCTGAGAAGATGCTTACCAACTGGTTCACATTTCTGCTGCATAAGTTTTTGAAGGTGTGCTCGGTGGGCTGGGCAGTAGGGGAAGGACTATTGGGGGACACCTGGCTGTTAGGCAGGCAGCAAGCCATGCACCTGACTCCAACTGCAGGAGTGCGCTGGGGAGCCACTCTTCCTGCTCTACTGTGCCATCAAGCAGCAGATGGAGAAGGGTCCCATTGATGCCATAACAGGCGAGGCACGCTATTCTCTGAGTGAGGACAAGCTCATCCGACAACAGATTGACTACAAGACACTGGTGAGGAGCACAGGGACAGGTGGGCAGGGGATGTGGGGATGGGGAGAGGCCTTGCCCCAGACTGATGCTCCTCTGGTGCCCTTTACCCTTAGACACTGCACTGTGTGTGCCCAGAGAGTGAGGGCAGCACCCAGGTCCCAGTGAAGGTTCTCAACTGTGACAGCATAACTCAGGCCAAAGACAAGCTGCTGGACACTGTGTACAAGGGCATCCCCTACTCCCAGCGCCCCAAAGCTGAGGATATGGATCTGGGTGAGGCCCCCTCTCCCTCCTCCTGGTCCCCACCTATACATGCCAAGGGGGCTGTTATGCTCCCCATTTGAGTTTGGTTCCCTGAAAGAAATAGACCCAGAGTCTTGGGGGAATGCTTTTAAGGGCTAACTGTGGCCCACAGAATGGCGCCAGGGCCGCATGGCCCGCATCATCCTCCAGGATGAGGACGTTACTACCAAGATTGAGTGTGACTGGAAGAGGGTCAACTCCCTGGCCCACTACCAGGTGAGAGGCTGGGAACCTGATCACCCCCAGGGCCACATGGGAGCCAGGGTATTGCCCTGAGTCACAGCAGGACACAGGAGCAGTGGTCCTGGCTTCTCCCAGCCCTTCTGCCTGTACTCATGAGTCCACCTCACAGGGCCCCGAGTACCACCCATATGTACACTAAAGGGTCTGGGTGCAGAGGGTGGTGGCCTTTGGCTTCCTATACTGCCCCTTCTCTGTCTCTGGGACCTTCAGGTGACAGATGGTTCCTTAGTAGCACTCGTGCCCAAACAAGTATCTGCCTATAACATGGCCAACTCCTTCACCTTCACCCGCTCCCTCAGCCGCTATGGTAAGTGTCCTTAGCATGGTGGCGTCTGCTGGCCCTATATCCTTTGAGGCTGCATAAGCCATCCTGGGGAGCCCCCAAGTAGCTGGGTTGGCCCTGGAGGCTTTACCAGGGAGGTAAATGCCCTTGGGAGGTTTCGTATTCTGTACAGCCTCAAAGTAGAATGGGTCAGCAAGAGCAGACAATCTGCTGGGCTCCTGGGAAAGAGTGGGGCAAGAAGTTGGGCAATGGCCACTGGCTCCAGTGATCTAAGGGTCACACTTGTTCTCTGCCCAGAGAGCTTGCTCCGCACTGCTAGCAGCCCTGATAGCCTCCGCTCACGGGCACCCATGATCACACCTGACCAGGAGACGGGCACCAAACTGTGGCACCTGGTAAAGAATCATGACCACGCCGACCACCGAGAGGGGGACCGTGGCAGCAAGATGGTCTCAGAGATCTATCTAACACGGCTTTTGGCCACTAAGGTGTGCATCTGCCCTATGTCATCTCAGTCTCTGCACAAATACCCTCTAGCCCCAGCCACTTTCTCAGGGCTTTGAATAAGAACTCTAAACCCAAGGTTCAGTTGGGTCTTATAGGAAAGCCTCTCTTTTTTGTGTATGGGGGGGGGCATTCAACGACTGAGCCACATCCCCAGCCCTATTTTGTATTTTATTTAGAGACAGGGTCTCACTGAGTTGCTTAGGGCCTCACCATGGCTTTGAACTCGTGATCCTTGCAATCCTCCTGCCTCAGCTTCCCAAGCTGTTGGGATAACAGTTGTACACCACCATGCCAGGTGGAAAGCCTGTTTGTTTGCCAAGAATTTCTGCCTATTTGCTAGGCTTCAGGAACAATCTGACCTAGGTCCCTCATAGCTTGTGTCCTCACTGTTCCCCATAGGGCACACTGCAGAAGTTTGTGGATGACTTATTTGAAACAGTATTCAGCATTGCCCATCGGGGCTCGGCCCTGCCCCTGGCCATCAAGTACATGTTTGACTTCCTGGATGAGCAGGCTGATCAGCGCCAGATCAGTGATCCTGATGTGCGCCACACCTGGAAGAGCAACTGGTACTGCCCTATTCCTGGCTGCTGATGGCTTCCTGGGGATGGGTGGATGGAAGAGGCTGGTGGCTTTGCCAAGACCTAGGCCCCATGGAGGAAAGGTGACCAGCAGGGGCAGGAAAAGATGGTGGCTTGGCTTGGAGGCAAGTGAGTCTGTAGGTAGATGTTGCTAGGTACTTTGGGTGAGTGGGATGTGGGCAGTGAGGCCAGTTCTGAGATGTGGCCCTTTGTCCTCCAGGGTCTTGTGCAGGGCAGAGGTGCTTATTGTCATAGGTGGTGGTAGTGGTAAAAGTGAAAGCTGCAGAGAGAGTTGAGACCTACTGAGGACAGAGGGGCCATTTCCTCTTATTTCTCACTGCCTGAAGTCCAACTGAAACTTCAAATGCCATATGTGTCTCTTGCCACCTCAGGACAAGATGTGAACTGGCCAGACAGGAATAAGTGAGAAGGGAGGCAGTGGTGGTAGTGGGTCCATGGGGCCACTAGGAGCCTTGGATATGTGTCCCTCTATTCAGCCTGCCCCTGCGCTTCTGGGTGAATGTGATCAAGAACCCTCAGTTCGTGTTTGACATCCACAAGAACAGCATCACAGATGCTTGCCTGTCAGTGGTGGCCCAGACCTTCATGGACTCCTGTTCCACATCAGAGCACCGCTTGGGCAAGGACTCACCTTCCAACAAGCTACTCTATGCCAAGGACATTCCCAACTACAAGAGCTGGGTGGAGAGGTGGGCCCCAAGAGGAGAGTGCTGTGGGTGACTGAGTTACCCCACCCTAGGCAGCCTGTGTAAGGCGAGCCAGCCATGGAAAAAAGCCCCTGAGGCTGGCTGGGCAGCAAGGGTAGGGGTTTTGGAATTTGTGATATCTGCTTGATTAACCTACTCAGCGTCCCAACAGGTACTACCGAGACATTGCAAAGATGGCTTCCATCAGTGACCAAGACATGGATGCCTACCTTGTGGAGCAGTCCCGCCTCCATGCTAGTGACTTTAATGTCCTAAGCGCACTCAGCGAGCTCTACTTCTATGTCACCAAGTACCGCCAGGAGGTGTGTTGTGCACCCTTTAGACCCCTAGTGACTTGACCCTGAAGGTTCAGCCACTGTCAAGGCAGGGGGCTGATTGGGGCCTGGGGAGTACTACAAGGAGGCAGATGGGACAGAGGGGATACAGAGTACATCTATGGTTTCCTCCTCATTTGGCCAGGCCCAGGGGTCAGCACAGATGATACTCTGCATGGAGGCTGAGATTTGAGGGACATAGAAGAGAAGCCATTGGCTAGAGCTCAGGGTTCCCACTAGGCAAAAGTTAAGGGGCTGAGCCAGATGCTATGATGCATGTCTGTAATCCCAGCTATTTGGAGGCTGAGGCAGGTGGATCACGAGTTGAAGACCATCCTCTAATGTAATGAGGCTTTGTCTCAAAATTAAAAGGGCTGGGCAGTGGTGCAGCATTTGCCCAACATGTGTGACAGCCTGGGTTCAATCCCCAGTACAGCAAAAAGAGGGTGTACAGTTTGAGCACTGGAATGGATGGCCTTAGGGGTGTGGGATGGGGATAGAAGTGGGTGGGGCCAGCCATTTATAGGACTTGTGGGCTTTGTAATTGGAGATGTTAGTAGGGGTGGGGCATAAACCTGTGGCTTCAAGATTTATTCTTGGTTGAAGGATTGGATGTGGGCCAGGAGAGAAACAGAGGAGCCAAGGGTGACTGCAGGGTGTTTTGCCTAAGCAATTGGCAAGACAGGCTCCACTGCCATAAACGCAGGATGGAAAGACTGTGGGTGGAACAGTCCTATGATAGGGTTAGGGACAGAGACCGGGAGTTCTTCAGCCCCACTCAGGCCTTACGTGGAAAGTGGGAAAGCCCTACCTCAGAGCACTCTCAGGTTGGGTAGGAGGAAGAGTGCCCAGGTAGACTGGATTGTCTGGGGAGGCTGAACCAAGTACTCTTCTTTAGCCAAGAGGGCTAAGAGACTTGACATGCCAAGTAGGCACCTGGATATTGGGTCTGGAATTTGGGGGAAAGTGTGGGCTGGAAATGCACCTTTGTGAGCCAGTACAAGGCATTTAAAGCCCTGACCATGGGTGGGCTTACCGAGGGAAGTCAGAGTGCGTTCAGAAGGGTGTGTGGCCCAAGCGTGCAGCCCTGGGCTACTCAGAGATCAGAGAGGAGAAGAGGCTCTGGCAGCAGGGTGGGAGGGAACCCAAGAGTGTCTCAAGGAGTCCTGCAGCCTGAGGAAGGACCCCCTCCGGGTCAAGAAGGGGAGAGCGGCCTTCTCTGCAGCTGCTCAAGGAGGATAGCACACTCCCTGGGTCTGGCAATGAGCTCACGGAGACCTAAACAAGAGAGGTCTGGGTGGAGGAGGTTTGGGGCTAGAAGGCCATGGGAAGGGGGCAGTCCGTACAGTGAGTCTAGACTACTCTTGGGAAGGGGCTGCATGCTGGCCGTACAGAGTAGAAAGCTCCATAATTGGAAGGTGCTGGGAGTCGAGGTGAATTGGTGGGTTTGTTCAGAGGTGAGAGATTTGAACCATGAGCTTCCCACAGGGGCTGCAGGGAGTGGATGGGCTGAGTCAAGCAGGACAGAAGAGCCCAGCTGGGAAGTGGGGGGCTTTGATAGGGAGAGCTGGGCCTTCCCCTTGAGTCCAGATCCAGGGGACTCTTCTCCTCCAGATTCTCGCTGCCCTGGACAGGGATGCGTCTTGTCGGAAGCACAAGTTGCGCCAGAAGCTGGAGCAGATCATCAGCCTCGTGTCCAGCAACGGCTGAGGGTGGTGGAATTGGTGGGAGGGGGCTTCTCAGTCCTGAGCTAAGCTGTCCACCGCCCCCATCAAGGGGTGTGGCTGGCTCCAGCCTGAGTATCTGGGGCAGAGCCCCAGATCAGGTGTTGTGGGGAAGATCATTGAGCCAAGATGCCCCCAGCACACCTGGGCCCCCTTCATTAGTGCCTTGCTTTGGGCCCTGCACGGGGAGGGGATAATGGGACCATCCCCCCCCAGCAGCAATACCCCCTCCCTCCTGCCCATGTGTTGGGATAGCCCCGCCCTCTGTGCTATTTATACCCCAACCACCTATTTATTAAATTTGATTCCACATCGATTTCCATCTGTAAGTATGTGTCCCCATGGAGTGTTGCCAACCTCCCTGACCTTCCTCTCCTTGAGTTGTTCTGGGCTCTGTTACCCATCCAGGCTCCTTTATGACATTGCCAGCCTTGACCTAGTCTCTGCACCTCATCTTAGGTGTGGCTGCCCCACCTGACCCAAGAAGAGGGCCAGGGTACCAGCAGGACTTGGGGTGGGCCAGTGCACCTGAAGCTGCTTCAGACTGTGCCAAGCCAGGCCACAATGTCCCCCTGTAGAATCAGACTACGTTCTCAAAGGACCCAGTCCCGCCTGAGCACCTGGAGAACGCTTGTGCCGGGGCCTGAGCTGGGCCTGGGGACTCCACAACACTCCTTCTTCCCGCGCCACTGCCAGACTTCCTCAGTGTTGTCTGCCCTTGCCCTGGAGCCCCTCAGCCTCAGCTGCCCTTGCCCACAACCCCCTGGTGCGCTCACTCGCCCGAGGGGCCGAGGCGGCAGTGCCTTACTGCTTGGTGTCTTCTGCCTCCTCTGAGGAATCTGGTCCCATCTCGGGTCCCAGAGCCCCAAATCTCTCCTCTGGTGTTGCATGAGTTTCTTTGTTCAAGTTGTGATCTTTCCTAATTAAATGTTGGGGAAATGGGGTCAGCGTGCGGGTTTGTCTTTGGGTGGGGTGCGTAGACCCATTGGGGTCTGGGTGAGCTGGACTCCCGTGATGGGAGGAAAGGGCAACTCTTCACAGAGTTTCTGAGGATTCGAGGGGGTCCAAGGCCACAGCCCGTCTGTTGGCCAATTTCCGTGGTTCCAGCATCAAGATGTCTTCAGAGTCTGCTCTTTTTTCCTCGCCTCCACGGTCCCCACCCAGATGGAAGGTACCCAGATGGAAGGTGCCCAGATGCCAGTCTCCCTGCTTCCATCCCGGCCCCCCTTCGGCTCATCCTTAGTGTGGGAGGCAGAGGGATGCTGTTAAGATGTAAGGCAAGTTCCCACCGTGTTTAAAACCCTCCAGTGGATTCAGCCGCACCCAGACTCCTTAAGGCCTGGCAGCTCCTTACTGTTGGAGCTGTGACTCCCATCCAGGTGCACCTACCTACATGTCTTAGCCCCCACACCTGTTAAGGGTGATGCAGGTGGGGAGAAGGAAGGATGCAGTGTTCAATGGGGTGGCCAGGAAAGCCTCACTGAGGATGACATTTTGGTGAGCCAGGTAGAATGCTGGGGAAGCCAGCTACAAACAGGCAAAGGCCCCCAGGCAGGCGTGGGTCTGTCTGGTGTGCTTTGTGGAGGGTGAGAGGCCCAGGTGGCTGGATGGGAGCGAGCCAGAAGGGGAGTGGGAGTGGAGGAGGCCAGAGAAGACACAGGCCAGATCATATTGGACTTGCAGGCCACTGTAAGGGACCTGTGCTGTTTTCCCTCCTTTGATGCAGGTGCCAGGCGTCAAGCCCAGGGCCTCGTGCATGCTGGGCAAGTGTTCTACCACTGGGCTACAAGAGTGTGAGAGGGAAGCCCACTGGAGGGTTTGGAACAGAGGAGCATTGGGTCCTGACTTAGGAATACAAGCCACAGAGTGACGCAGGTAGTCCGTCCATAGCGCCAACCACATTGTGGTGGTGATTGAAAGTGACCACGACACTCGGAGCGACCAAGAGATCTTTATTGCAGCAGTGCAAAAGAGAAGAGAGAGAGAGAGAGAGATGCAAGAGAAGAAAGAGAGCAAGGGGGGGGGCCTGGCAGGAGGGAGTTTTTATAGCCCAAATCTAATGGGGTCTTTGGGTCTGCAAGCTGCCTTGTTGGCGTACAGTGATTGGATCGTATAGTAGTGTCATCTTCTGCCTTCAGGCAGACGGGGCAGGGGTCAGATGTGGGTTTCCACTGCACCAGACGGGTGGGGTTGAGTGTTCAGCCTTGACGCAAACAGGTGATAAAGGACCAGACCAGACAGAGTGGGGTTTGAGTGCCCTGGCTATCCTGCAGCTAATGTTTGTTCAACCTGCCCTGCAGACAACTTAGTTCAGCCTGCCCTGCACCTAACAGTGGTAACTGTCAGCACCTGCTAAAATTCACAGGACAGTGTGTGGGAAATGGGTACATTTTATAGTACATACATAAGTGGTACCTCAGTCAACCAGAGCTAGCCAAAGACGACTCAACCACAGTAAGGCGCAAAGGGCTGGGGGTGTGGCTCAGTGGCAGGGTGCTGGCCTACCATGTGCACACCCTGGTTCCATCCCCAGGACCACAGAGAGAAAACGCTACCTGGGATACAAAGATGTGGGGAAATGCAACCTACGTTGGGGAGGGAAATCAATCACTGGAAGCCAGAGTGGAAAAGAAGAGGCACAACTGCCTCTATTCTCAGAAGACGTGATTATCTACCGGGAGAGTCGGATGGCGTGTGCAAAAGGGCTGTCAGAGTGACTCTAGCACCATACCTCACCAGGAGCTAACTCCACCCCCAAACCCTTGAGCCAATTCCTCACAAGGTGGGGAAGCCACAAAATTCCTACTCAAATGTTTCTGGGCGGCTGTTCTTCTCATGCAAACACAAAGGCAGAGTGTTTGTGCAGGGTGGAAGATGGTGGTGTTTTCTTTGGTGGTGGGTTAGTGGCACGTAGGATGTGAGCAGCCACCATTTTGATGAGTGGGTTCATATTCTGGAGAGCAGTTTTGTACCGTAAATCGAGAGCCTTAAACAGTTAATTGAAAAGTAAATGGTTTACTCAGTAATTCTAATTCTTGGAAGTATCTGAAGAGAATAACCATCCATTCAATTATATACATAATCCCAGAGAAACCATTACTTATTAAAGGTGTGAAATGGAAGGCTGGATATGGTGGTGCAGGCCTGTAATCCCAACAACTCTGAAGGCAAAGGCAGGAGGACCACAAGTTCAAGGCCAGCCTCAGCTACTTAGGCCATAAGGAATTTACTGAGACCTTATCTGAAAAAATAAAAAATAGCCGGGTACAGTGGTGCATGCCTGTAATCCCAGCAGCTTGGGCAGCTGAAACAGGAGGATCTTGAGTTCAAAGCTGGCCTCATCAAAAGTAAGGAGCTAGGCAACTCAGTGAGACCCTGTCTCCAAATAAAATACAAAATAGGGCTGGGGATGGGGCTCAGTGGTAAAGTGCCTCTGGGTTCAATGCCCAGTACTCGCCCTCCACCAAAATAAAAAGGGTTATGGGATGTGGCTCTGTGGTAAAGTGCCTCTGGGTTCAATCCCTAGTACCAAAAGAAAAAAAAGGGGGAAAAAGTGGGAAATGGTCTACATGTTCAACAATTACATTACAGTGCATCTAATGTTTTTGTTTGATAATGTGTTTTTGGAAAAATTTTTAGAAATCAGAAAAGGTTATGTGAAAACAACTCAGGAAAGAATTTACGTTTGTGAAAATTATGCACTGTATGTTACTGCTATATATTTCATATATGAATAGAACTCTAAACCTAAGAAGAGTTCCTCATCTCTATATTGTATTTAATTTAGAGGGGATGTGGCTCAAGCGGCAGCCCGCTCGCCTGGCGTGCGTGCGCCTCAGGTTCAAGCCTCAACACCACATACAAACAAAGATGTTGTGTCCGCGGAAAACTAAAAAATAAATATTAAAAAAAAAAATTAGAGACAGGGTCTCACTTTTGCTGAGGCTGGCTTTGAACTCATGATCCTCCTGTCTCAGCCTCCCGAGCTGCTGGGATTACAGGCATGTGCCACTGGCCCCAGATCATCTTCTGTTTCTGAAATTGTCTTCAATTAATTTGTAGTACTATCTGAATCCTAGAACCTGCTCCCCCCTCCAACACAAGGATAAAAGGCAAGAAAATGTGGAGGCACAGAGGCTGAGAAAACTGATGCAGATGACTAATTTAGTTTTATTTTCTGCATTAAGAAACATGTAAAACACCAAACAAAAGAGGACTTTTGGCATTGGGGATATAGCTCAGTGAGTAGAGTGCTTGCCTAGCATGCACAAGGCCCTAGGTTCAAACCCCAGCACCATACAAAAAAAAAAAAAGAGGACTCTTAAGTGCCCCAGGGCTAATCTTAATAAATTTTTATTTAGATCCCCATACTTAAGTAGCAAGTACTTTGGGAATCATTGCCCTAGGGAACCATGTACTGCCTAGAAATGGGTCATAATGTTAAACTGGATCCATTTTCCCAGGCTTAGCGGGGAATGGGGGGCCCAAAGAGCTGCATGGTCCTCAACACCAGGGAAAGCTGTTCAAGACAGTTGATGATGGAAATCCGGAGGAGGCGAGCATCTTCAGATGTCCATTTGCTAAAAAGTGAGGGAAAAAGAAAATTGAGTTGGAGGTAGTAAGTTCTTGTCTTTGTAGCTGTGCTCCTCAGGTATGTATTACACCAAACCTTTGTGTTATGGTTTGGATATGTGGTGTCCCCTAGAAGCTCATCTGTGAGCAATGCAAGAATGTTCTGAGGTTAAATGATTGGATTATGAGAGTTATGCCTGATCAGTGGGGTACAGATTAACAGGATGGTGACTGTAGGCAGGTGGGGTGTGGCTGGAGGAGGTGGGTCACTGGTGATGTGCTTTGGGGTTTATATTTTGTCTCTGGTTAGCAGAACTTTCTCTTTGTCCCTCTGCTTCCTGCTGTCATGTCCTGAGTGCCTTTCTTTTGCTATGTCCCTCTGCCAGGGTATTCTGCCTCACCTCATGTGCAGAGCAATGGAGTTAGCAGAGTATGGACTGAACCTCTGAAACCATGAGTCAAAATAAACTTGTTAGGTTTTTTGTTTACAGGGATGAAAATCTGACTTTAACAGAAATAGTTACATGTCGCATAACAGTCATTTCACCTCTGAACACTCTTGCATTATATCACACATGAGCTTTTGGGGGACACTTCACATCTAAAGCATAACACCTTTGGGGACTTGTTATTACAGAACCCCTTAGGCAGAGTGGCCCAGTACACCCTTCCTTCTCCTTAGAACTAAACCTTGTTGTCTGCATGTCTCCAATGTAGTATCCCCAGGTCGAGACTAACCCAGCCACTTGGCACCCACCCTTAACTGTCAGCCCCTTCTGTGACTTACATGGCCAGAACGTTGCCCCTCACCATAAGTTGCTTGTTAATCACCCCTCGGTGTGGTTCACCATCTGGAGCCAGGGATCCGTGGGCGATTTGTGCTTCCAGAGGGCTGGGGAAAGGCACCCTGAGGGCACTGGTGGAGACTGAGTAAAGGCACCATCCAAACTCGGTTTCTCTGTATGTCAAGCCTCTTGGTCCTTCCACATCCCATCTCAGGCCACCCTAATCTAAACCCCTTCAGACCTCCCTCCACACTCCTCAGGTCATCCCTGGTCCTAACCCACCACAGCCTCACCCTGTTCATTCACTGCTCTCATAGCACCCACCCCTCATGCCCAGACGGCTCGGCCCTTCTGCTTGAACGTGCGCAATAGCGGGTTTCCTTTTCCAGGACGACCTGCTACCTCCTCTGCCCTTCTCTTTTCCCCAAGCTACCTGTATCCCTGCCACAGTCAGACCCGCTGTCTCCTGGGGTAGGATACAACATGTGTGGCCGGATTAGACGCCCTCTGTTTGACGAAGACCCGTCTGTGCCAGAACCTGGTGCAGCACTGTAACATGCACGGGCAGCAGCTACCACTATATCAGTAGTATTGCAGGTGCAGCAGCAGCGAGCACCCTGGCAGGTACGGCCCGCCGCGCTGCCTCCACGGCCTGCCGAGCTACCTCCACGGCCCGCCGAGCTACCTCCACGGCCGCCCGCGTAGCCTTCACGGCCCGCCGAGCTGCCTCCACGGCCCGCGTCGCCTCCACGGCCCGCGCTGCCTCCACGACCCGCGTCGCCTCCACGGCCCGCGCTGCCTCCACGGCCCGCGTCGCCTCCACGGCCCGCGCTGCCTCCACGGCCCGCGTCGCCTCCACGGCCCGCGCTGCCTCCACGGCCCGCGTCGCCTCCACGGCCCGCGTCGCCTCCACGGCCCGCGTCGCCTCCACGGCCCGCGTCGCCTTCACGGCCCGCGTCGCCTTCACGGCCCGCGCTGCCTCCACGGCCCGCGTCGCCTTCACGGCCCGCCGTGTTGCCTTCACGGCCCGCCGAGTCGCCTTCACGGCCCGCCGTGTCGCCTTCACGGCCCGCCGCGTCGCCTTCACGGCCCGCGTCGCCTTCACGGCCCGCCGTGTTGCCTTCACGGCCCGCCGAGTTGCCTTCACGGCCCGCCGAGTTGCCTTCACGGCCCGCCGTGTTGCCTGTACTTGCGTTTGGGGCCTGCATGTCCACTACTGCTCCGCCTTCCACCCCACCCTCCGAGCGCTAGTCCAACAGCTCGTCCTCTCCGCTGAGTGCCGAGATTCTTTGGTTCCTGTCTGAAACCCCGCCCCTAACGCTTGACCCCTCCCGCGCCTGCGCAGACCAGTTACTGGTGAGTCGGCCTGTCGCAGTCAGTTCCTGCCTTGACGGCTCAGCCAGGGACCTTCGTTGATCCCATCAGCCAGAAAGACTGAAGTCCCCTCCAAAAACTCTGCCCTTTTGCACACGACTCAATACCAGGGGGCCTTTGCGAACATTCCCTAACAAGGCCATCAGGTGTGGGATCTGTTCCCTTCAAGCTAGCTGTGCTACCCTCGGGCCTGGAAGACTAAGGTTCCCTCACAAAACTCCATGCATCAGATCAGGAGGCGATTTGGGCTTCCTAAAGTGGCTGCTCAAACAGGCAAACAAATGGCTCCAATGAGCGCGTTACTGCTTCCCACCCAGCTGACCCGGCCCAGCAATTCCGGAGACGTCTTTGGCTGCCCAGCCAATCAGCTCTCCTTCACGAAGCCCCGCCCCTTAGAGTACCCTTAAGAGCTCAATGCACTAATGCAAATTGGTCTTACCTCAGTTTACCTGGTGGTCTTGGGTGAGGAATCCTGGCCTGCGGCCAGATACCTGCCCTGGCTATTTTCCAGCTTCAGTGGTCCCCAAGAAATGACACCCCTGCAGAGATTTGCAGAGAGTGAGTAGTATGACCGGTCTTGTATCCTCCCTAGGGATATGGCTTTGTTACCCCACACCCATTGGCCCACACAAGAGGGCTTTTCAGTTGATGATGAACCAATCCAATTTGATTCTTAAGAAGGAGCATTTTGGACTGGGCTGTGTGAAAGGGAAACCTACCAGTGCAGATATGGCAAGTCAACAGGGACTTCAACCAAAGTATCCGCAGTGGGAATAGGTCTAATATGTGGAAAAACAGTGCAAAAACTGTAATAACCAAAATACCAATTTAGTATATCATACAGTGTATGCATAGAAATCCTTGGAAAATACACCTGTGTTGGGGCTGCAATTGTGGCTTAGTGGTAGAGGCTTGCCTAGCATATGTGAGGCACTGGGTTTGATCCTCAGCACCACATTAAAAAAATGAAAAAAAAAAAAACCCACAAAGCTATCATGTCCATATACAACTAAAAGATATTTTAAAAAATACGATAGTGTGTAAGTACTCAGGATCTCTGGGTGATGGGATGGTAGATGATTTTAACTTACTTTTTTATGTTTTCCAGTTTTTTTTTGTTTGTTTTTGTTTTTAGGGACCTAAGGTGACATTTACAATCAAAGAGTTTTTAGCTGGGCATGGTGGTGCATGCCTGTAATCCCAGCGGCTTGGGAGGCAGAGGCAGGAGGATTGAAAGTTCAAAGCAAGCCTCAGCAACTTAGTGAGGCCCTAAGCAACTTAGCAAGACTCTCTCTCTAATAAAAAAATGAAGGTGAGGGCTGGGTTGTGATTCAGTGACTCAGTAATTAAGAACCCCTGGGTTTAATCCCCACTAACAATAGCAACAAAAAAGTTTTTAAAATGACATGAAATTTCTGAGGGTGGTTGTGTTGATCTTCTGTTATTTTAAGATATTTATTTTTCAGTTGTAGTTGGACACAATATCTTTATTTTATTTATTTATTTTTATGTGGTGCTGAGGAGTGAACCCAGGGCCTTGCACATGCTAGGCAAGCACTCTACCGCTGAGCCACAACTCCAGCCCCAATCTTCCGTTTTCCTTTTTTGTAATCATAAGGAATGATTAAACGCTGAGCTATATAAGCAAGTCCTCTTGGGTTTATCTCTAAACCACACTTATCTCCCTTTCCACTACTAGCCCCCAATGGGAACCATCTCTCCCTGAACACCTTCAACACTCTTTGATTGATTTTCTTTTTCATTCCTTCCTTCTTTTCCTGTTTCTTCTCCTTTTTTATGAGTAGAGGCACCATCCTCATCCTCCTCCTCTTATTATTCTTCTTGTCCTTCTCCTTTTCTGGGGGGGGGCAGTACAGGGGATTGAATTCAGGGGCACTCCACCACTGAGCCACATCCCCAGCCCTTTATTGTATTTTAGTTAGAGACAGGGTCTTACTGAGTTGCTTAGTACCCCACTGTTGCTGAGGCTGGCTTTGAACTCTCAATCCTCCTGCCTCAGCCTCTCAAGCCACTGGGATTACAGGTGTATACCACCAAACCCAGCTCCTTTTCTTTCTTCTTTTTCTTATCAGTACTGAGGATTGAACCCAGGGCCTGTAACCACCAAGCTACATCCCTAACCATTTTTATTTTTATTTGAGATAGGGTTTCACTAAGTTGCCCAGGCTGGCCTCCAATTGTGATTCTCCTACCTCAGCCTCCCAAGTACCTCAGATTACAAAAGTGTGCTACCACACCTGGCTTCAATTTGCTGTATAGAATTTCTAATGATCTGAAATTATATTTTTGTTTTGTTTATTGTTGATATTGTTTTGTGCCTTTTCTTTTATTCAGTTTTTTAATATATCCCCAGCACTCAGTACAATGTAATGTATGCAGTAGGTGATTTGCATCTTGTTGGATGAATCAGTACTAAGGTAGACAGATGTCCACCACTGTCTCTGAATCAGCAGTCATGCATGTAAGAGTTACTGCATGTAAGAGTTACTCCACAAAATGAAACATATACATAAAATTTCTGTAACACGATTGATAATAGAAAACTATTAGATACAATGCATAAGTCCCTCAATAAAGAGATAAACTAAATATAATAAGCTATAACATATTCACATGTTAGTCCTATACAGCAATAAAAATGAATGAAAATTTCTGGGCTGGGGTTGTGGCTCAGTGGCGGAGCACTTGCCTCACACATGTGAGGCACTGGGTTTGATCCTCAGCACCAGAAAAAAATAAATAAACAAAACAAAAATATTGTGTCTGTCTATAACTAAAAAAGTTCTTTTAAAAAGAATGAGAATTTCTGATAAAAATGAAGTTATTTGAAAAAAAGGATAAACAATCATCAAAGTGGTCATTTATAGGGAGTTAAGATGGGTAAGGGGATTTCTTGGAATATTTCTTTTTAATGTATTTTTGACTTTGGAAGCATGTAAATATTTCACGTGTTCAAAAGTAAATTTGAAAGGGTGAAATAAAAAAATAAAATGCTGTAGTTGAATCAGAGCAAAATTGAGCCTTTATGATGAAACCATAGAGATAAGGTAGTGCAATACCTTTTAAGCTCAGCTCTCTTACTGTGGTCCCTTTGTGGGACAAAAAGGATTGGCTTTATTCTTAGCATATTTGCAGTTGATAATGGTAGGGATGAAGTGAGTGTGAAGCTATTTTGAACATACTTTTAAGATAAAATGTATCTGGTAGAGAAAATGAGTAAATATATTGATGTTGTCAGAAATCAGAATTCTCACTGTGGAATGAGGTAAGGTGTGAAAGAACTGTGATGCTGGATTGTAATTGGAAGTTTCAGTATGAAAGTGTGATTTCTTAAAAATATATGTGTTTCCAAGCTCTGTGAAAAGAGTCCAGGAATCAATGACACCCCAATAGCAATGAGAATATTCTGCACATACATCTTAGTTTCTAAATACCACTCCCTACTAAAAGGAACTAGGGCTCTTTGAAAAAGAAATGGCTGAGGGGCTGGGATGTGGCTCAAGCGGTAGGGCGCTCGCCTAGCATGATCCTCAGCAGCACCACATACCAACAAAGATGTTGTGTCCACCGAGAACTAAGAAAAAATAAATAAATGTTAAAATTCTCTCTCTCTCTCTGTCCCCCTCTCTCACTTTCTCTTAAAAAAAAAAAAAGAAATGGCTGATTCTTAGGTTTGAACAGGAATAACTACATGATAAGCCTGGAGTTAGTTTGTTTGTTTTGGTATTAGGGATTTAACCCAGGGGTGCTTTACACTAAGCTACATCCTCAGCCATTTTAAAAAATTGATTTTATTTTTTAAATTTTGGAAGAGGGTTTCATTAAGTTGCTTAGGGCCTCGCTAAGTTGCTGAGGCTAGCCTCAACCTTGTAATCCTCCTGCCTCGGCCCCCCGAATTCCTGGGATTACAGGCATGTGCAACCATGCCCAGCTACCTGGAGCATCTTGTAGGGCCAGAAAGTAGGATATCATGGGGCTGGAATTGTGACTTAGCAGAACACTTGCCTAGCATGTGTGAGGCCCTGGGTTCGATCTTCAGCACCAAATAAAAATAAATAAAGATGTTGTGTCCAACTATAACTAAAAAATAAAAATAAAAAAAAATGTTGTTGCCTGGGCACCTCTGACTCAATAAGCCTCACTTCAAATGCTGCTCCCCTTGATTCTGACCCTCTTGTGGTCCCTTAAGAAATGGCCTCCCAAACATCTTATTCCAGCTGAAAGACTACTTCTGTCTTGGAGAGGCCTCTTTATCTGGGCCCTTCACTCATGCTGCCATTTCCTTGTATTATCCTGATCACACATTCCTGGGGCTCAGGTACTGTCCTAAGCTTCCTATATAAGGGGCCAGTGTTGGGTCTCCTGGTATTGGGCAGGGGGCAGTGACACCATTTTGGGATGGACATTTGTCTCAGAGGGCACAGTGCCTGAAATGTGGGGTCCCCAGTTACTATGGCCACCTCCTTATCTTCTCTCACTGCCAGGTCCACCATATAGTGGCTTTCTTCATCCAGCATTGCCAACAACCTCATTACTAATTCCGGAGGAGTCTCCATTCTATCCTTGCTTCACATCTTGGCAGCACTAGATGGCCTCCCCTAAGCCCACTCCAGCTGTCTCTGTCTTCCTGTGTTGGAGGTATACTCCTCTGCCTCCTCTCTAGTTGAAATTTCTCAGCTGGGTGCAAAGGCACAGGCCTGTAATTCCAGGGACTAGGGAGGCCGAGGCCAGAGGATTGCAAGTTAGAGGCCTTCAGCAACTTAGTGATACTCTGCATCAAAATAAAAATAAAAAGGGATAGGGAGTAGCTCAGTGGTAATGTGCCCTGAGTTCAATCCCCAGTACCAAAATCAACAAAAAGAAGTTCCTTGAATCTCCCCTTTTCATGCCAGTATCTCTGGAAAACCATTTCACCCATTCTAATAGCTTCTAGGACTTCCCGTCTATAGATAATTCCTGGGCAAAGCAGCATGTTTACATAGGCTTGAAGATCAGACCAGGCCTGGGTTCAAGTGGCTCCTCCACTTCCCAGTATTTGGTAGTCAGGTTAAGTTGAAATGAGCTATGAACTCTGCATAGTAAAGGCTTAGAACAATTCAGTGATTGACCTTCAAAGGGTATCTTCTTCGTTTCTCGGGTCCTGTCTTCTATCAGCAAAACTCTCAGCACATACCCTGAGGTACCCCTTACTCCTTAGTCCCCATGTCCAACCCCATCTCCCCTGAGTTCCTGACCTCTATATGTCTGACCACCCAGCAGATGGTGCCCACAGTCTTTCAAGGAAACAACACAACATTGAACCTTTCCCAGACCTGTGCTCTTACCCAGGCTCCCAGTTTTGTAACTGTCCCACAGCCTCTCACAGGCTTGAGTGTGATGCCTAAGGGACCCTCCATTTAGAACCCTCAGTGCACAGATAGCCACTTGGCAAAACCCCCAACTATACCATCCAAATATATCAGGAACATTTCCTTCTCATCTCTGGCTGAAGGGAACCACCAACCACCATGCTCCAGCCTCTGGCACCCAGAGCTGAGAAGCACTGGCATAAGGAAATCAATAACCATGTCAAGGTTTGTCTCTTTGCCTATAAAATGGGGACAATGAATCCTTGTCTAAAGTTTAAATATCTTTGAAAACATGCAGTATAGGGCACAGCAAGTTGCAAATCTCAGAAAATACTCTTGCTGTCTGAACCTCCCTCTAGCCCTCCTTCACTCCCACCAAATAGTTCTGATCTTTCTGATACACACATCCCCTGTAGTGGACAGTTGTTATTTGCAGCTACCAATCAGAGCTACCTGTTTAGCTCTCCTCCAGGAAGCCCATGTATACAGAGACGAGACCACATACACAGCTCCAGGGAGCTGGCCACCACCCTCCACCCTGGCCAGAATAATTGGATGCAAGACGCAGTCCTGACCAATAACAATAGCATTTATTTGTTGGGGACATCTGAGACAGAAGCTAATCTACAGAGAGAAGGTGCTCCTCACCAGCAGTGAACAAAGAGTTCCACCGAAGTTGCAGGCAGCCACCTTTTGATCCCCAGAGGTGCTGGCCTGGGATAAAGCAGATAGTGGAGGATGCACAGGGAGGCAGAGAGAAAGTAGATATCTGGTCAACTTCTTCCTCCACTGCCAGGACCCTGGACTTTTTAGTTTCCTAAGCCATTAAGTTTCCTTTATTGTTAAAACAATTATTGGAAACCAAAACCAGCCTAGCTAATAGAGTTCCTTTTGGATAAAAGTCTCACATGCACCTTTAGTGTGAATTTTCAAAATACATTCCCTGACTCAAAATAAATGAGAGTATTATAAGTTTATCATGTAAGCCGGCAGACCACAGATGTTCCTAAGCAGATACCTGCTATGTGATGTCTCCAGCTCTCAGGAAGGGCCAGAGGCCACTGTCTGTTCTTTGATCTCAGGCCTCTGTTCATCTTTCCAGTATGGGGATCCAGTGTTCACCCCATAAGGACCAGGCAGCAGGGCCTATGGCAGGGAAGGCAGGTCCAGCCTTGACCACATGGAGAAGGTTAAAGTGGAAGAACCGAATACATACGGCTGCCTTCCGATCTCTACCACCCCTGGGGGCCTCCTCCAAGGAGAAGGTAGGTACTTACATGACCTCTAGCACCATGCACAGTGCAGGATGAAAGAGGAACCACTGCTACTGAGTCCATACTTCTGGCTCTCTCCAGCACCCTGAGGTTTCTTCTCAGGCAATGAGGTGTGTGCAAAGTGTAAGCCCCTGTATACAGGTAGCATGGGAAGCATCGTCTTCATACTGTGGGCAAGCACTAGGTGCAGAGACCGAGATGGAGTCCAAGCTGTGACACTGTCTTGCTAAGTGACCTGTCTGCCCTATGGGCGAGAACTACTCATCTCCAGGAGGAGACAAGCAGATAGGGTGCCCCAGAGAAGAGCTGTGTCACCAAGGGCATGCCATCTCTGGCCCATGCTTGGCTATAGCTTCACTTTTGGCTTCGGTTTGTTTATTGAATAGAAGGTGGAAGATCATTGTAAGGACTCTCCACCCTGGGCTGGGGTAAGGAGGAAGGAAATTGGTTCAGGTCTGCACAGACTCAATGGTCAGGGACCAAAGTAGCACAGAAACTCGTTTCAAGTCATGCCACAGAGGTGGGGTGACTTTCTGACTCCCAGGTTCCTGCTTTTCCTTTATCAAGAGCACACTGGCTGCAGCAGCTGAGGAGGCCCAGGGCTGGTTGTCACTTGCCCTCCTGTGGATATTTGTTTAGGGCTGTGCCACACTCCACAGAGGTCAGGTGACAAGACTGGGCAGCAGGGGCCAACTGCTTACCCTTTCAGGCTTGGGAGCATATCACTCAAGGGCTTATTCTCAGTGGGCTAAATGTGAAATGCTAAAGCCCATTCCTCCTTCTCACACTGAGGCACTTCTACAAGCTGGCTGGACTCAGATTTGGGCTCTCCCATGTCATTGCTAGGTGCCTCCACCGTGCTGTCTCAGTTCTATTACAGGGGTGGTAGAGAACCCTGGTCAAGTGCTTTGAGTAGTGCCTAGCACCTAGCAAGAGCCTGGTACATACCAGCCGCTATTATTATTGTTATTATGAGCCAAACTGCAACAGGAGAATACATTTAATGCAACATGCAGCTGTGGCCTAGCCTCGGGCTCCTTCCCATAATCCAAGAATGCTACTTGGAGAAACCCTTCTCCATAGCCTCAGTCACTTCAGGATGCAGGAAGCGGCTGGCCAAGCGTTCGATGTCATCCAGTGTCAGGCGGCTCAGGGACCTGTCATAATCCTGAGGAGAGAAGGCCAAGAGGATTCAGGCAGTGCCAGTGGGGAGGGATATGCTGTGACAGTCAGGGGCTGGGACTAGTTGGGACTAGATGTCCCCTCTCACCCTCTGCAGTTGTTCTAATACCCTGCTAGCATCTGCTACACTGAAGTGGCGGGCCAGGACTTTGGAGATCAGCTGCCAGACAGGAGGAGATGCGGAGTCGGCCAGTCTCCGGGCGGCGCCTTCTTCAAGTAACACCTTCTCCAGAGGTTTAACCACTAGGTTGAGCTTGGAATTGGGCCCAATGCTGTAATCTGACAGTCGTTTCCCATCTGCCAAAAAGAGATTGGTGGGGTTCCTTACCCACAGCCATGGAAGTGGCCCCGGAAATGATACCGCCTCAAGCAGTCAGAGCGGAGCGCTGCGGCATCTGGCTATGGTGCGTACAGATTCCCTCGGCGCGAGAGCCAGCGCCGAGATCCACCACGCTGCCGCTGCCGGAGTTAGCCTCTACACCCCATCCCCCGACTTCCTGCGGGGCTCCCTGGGTGTATCCACTCCCTGTTACCTGCTAGGGCCTTGCCCTTGAACAACAGTCGCTGCTGGCGCACTGGGACGTTCAGCTTTTCGGAGACCAGTTGCTTCAGTGTGGACACCAGCTCGTCCTCCGGCACCTGACCGGGCCGAGGGTGGGAGGCAGGGGTTGAGCCCGCGACCCCTGAGCGACAAAAGCCTCGCGTCCCCTCCAGAGGGCAATTCTCCCGGCCTCCCTGGTCCGGCCGCCCCGTTCCCGTCCTCGGGCCCTGCCCGTCCCTGTGCCAGGAGGCTGTGACTGCGCAAGCCGGGGAAGGTGGTTCGGGCCTGGTGACCCTACCTGCAGGCTGCACTCACGGCCCTGGAGCGCCTTCACCGTCAGCTGCATGGCGGCCGCGGAGGCGTCCACTAGGGCCAGCGCGCACCCCAACGGCCCCCAGTCGCGCGCTGCCGCCCAGGGCGCGCGCCGGAACCGCCCGCCGCCGCCGGAAGCCGTGAGAGGGGCACGCCCGTGCGCTTTGCCCACGCCCCTAGGTTCCGCCCCCGCCCCGCCCCTCGAAGAGGAGTTAGCTGCCGTGGGGCGCAGACTCGCAAAGACCCTGGGACCTCCCAGGCTGACGGGTCCTTTCGCTGCAACTGTGCAGGGAGTTGGCGCGTCCACCCCGCCAGGATTGGGAGGAGGTACGAGCTGGGACTTGGGAGAAGAAATGACCAGGAAATCCAGTCGCCTGTACCGGTGACCCAGTCCCCTCTAAATTCCCAGTCTGCTAGTGGGGCAGGTCAGTACAACCCCAGATTGTGTCTCTCAGTAACACAACAGGCCCAGTCCTGCCAAGCTGACCATAGTGCCTTACGTTCTTCTGCCTCCTTTCTAGTTTGGCTGCAGAAACCCGACTGAGCTTGAGAGCACCTAGGGAAGCCATGCCTCTGGTTCCATCTGCCCACCCTTCATCCAGAACCAAGAGGCCACCTCACTCAGTGAGGGGCTAAATGGCAAGAACTGATAGAGAAAGCCAGGGCAGAGGTCACCGTGCCACTCAAGCTCACCCTTACCCTGGCCCACACTTACCCACACACACTTTTCCTTCCCCCACCTCCAGGTCCCAAGGGGCAAAAACTGGAAGGGACCCGAGCTTGCTTCTCTCTTTTATTGAAATATATTTTCTGGGCACTGCCCACCTACCTAATTCAGCATGGCCTCTTTGGCACTGAAAGCTGGAGAATAAAAAACCAGTAAAAAAAATAAGCTTGGATTTGTCTGAGTGCATAGTGCATGAGAACTAAAGGCCTTTGGTACACAAGAACTGTGGGGACAAGGGATGGAGTGTGGTGGTTGGGCGATAAAAGCTTGACCCAGGTGCCTCATGGAACTGGGAACAGGTTGCTATAGATAAAGTGGCCAATGACCAAGGCCAACATCTCCGAGGTACCACTCAGGGCCACAATGAAGGGGGCCTGGGAGGCATAGTCTGCTTGAAGGCGGCGAAGGGACAGCTGTAGCATGGCCAAAGCCAGTAGGCTGTTTTGCACCCCTACCTCAATGCTGACCGTCCGCCGCTGGGCCACTGGCAGCTTTAGGCACGTGGCCAGGCAGTAGCCCACCAAGAGGCCAACCAGGGGCACAGTGAGGCCCACCAGTACAATGGGTAGCCTGACTCCTGCCAGGATGAATACCCCCATGCGGTAAGCCAGGAAGAGGCCACCCAGGATGAGCACAAAGCTGAAGGGCTTGATGACCTGAAGCAGCAGCTGAGAGAACTTGGGGAGCTTGGACTTGATCACCACTCCTGCTGCAATAGGGATGGCAATGAATAGCAGGGTCCCCAGGATCTTGGAGATGGGCACATGGAGAGTTTCATGGATGCTGAGAAGATAGCTGTAGAGGGCTGAGGACAGTGGCAGGAAACCAGTGGCAGCTACAGTTGAGATGAAAGTCATGGAGATGGCCAGGGTGACGTCCCCTCCAAGAAGGAGGCTAAAGAGGTAGCTCCCCCCACCTCCAGGTGATGAGCAGGTAATGATGAGGCCCAAAGCCAGGGCCTTGGGCAACATGAAGACTTTGGCCATCAGAAAAGCATACAAGGGCATGACCAGAAACTGGCCCAAGAGGCCCAAAAGCATGGGCTGGGGGCTCTGCAGGAGCCCCTTCAGAACCTCAAGTTCCACTTTACAACCAAATGAACACTTGTTGACAAAGATAAGAGGCAAGAGCATGTAGAGTATTGGGTTCTCCGAGAAGTGGACCAGGCTGGTGCTGAGGGTAGCAGGGGTATCTTCAGTAGGTGACACCTTGATGCAGAAATCTCTCCGCTCCTCAATCAGCATGGGTGAGGCCTCATGAGGTTCCACGAGCTGGATATGGAGTGGAGCCAGTCCAGCCAGACCTGAGTGGATGCTTACAACAAAGCCACCCCCACCACCCCAGGTTATGGCACTCACATTCTTGATGGTCAGCACCTCTGTGTCGAGGGATGTGACCTTCAGTGTGGGGCCAGGCCCTGTTCCATTTGCCTGGCCTGGGTATTGGCTTGAGATCACAATGATGCCCTCACTCTCCTCAGGAAACTCAAACTCCATCACAGAGCCATCTCCAATGCTCAAGTAACGACCCTCTGTCAATGGCACAGTGTGGCCCAGAGCAGTGCTGAGGTTGGCACTGGCCATCCCTTGGGTCCCCCATGGTAAGCTGATGAGCAGCAGGGCAGCTCTGAGCATGCCTAGGTGGCCTGTGCAACCACACTCCCCTCTCAGGCCAGGCCACTGCTGAGAGCTGCCCCTACCCCTCCTGAACATCATGGCTCTTCCAGAAGGTGTGCCCAGGTCTCCTGCAGCTTAGGAAAGCACCACGGCTGTTGGGTTGTCCTGAAAAAGGTCCATCAGTAGGTCCTGGTCTTGTGCTGCTTTCCTGATGGCAGGGCTCTCTCTGAGAAGGGAAGGGATACAGAGAGGTGGCTGGTGAAGGTGAGCAGATATAAGCCCAGGAGTATGGGTTTCTGGAAGTCCACTGCTGGAAGACTCAGCAGGACCCCTAATCCCAAGCTCAGGAATAGAAAGGCAATGCCTACTGCTTGTTGTTGAGTGCTATTTGGCTTTCCCCTCCTCCAGCACAGCTGCCTCAAGCTTCCCATTCCTCATACAGAGGTGCCACCTAGAGAGAGGAGTTCCCATTCACCTGCTGATACCTGCTGATTTCCTTGGGTTTGTCCACCTTAGTGACCTTGCAGAGATGTCCTGATACCAAGAGATTCAGGACAGCCACTTCCAGTCCTGTCACCATTAGCCTGCTCAACACTGGTTTCAAGATGCAGATATAAGCTGGGTGCAGTGGCACACACCTGTAATCCCAGTGGCTCAGGAAGCTGAGGCAAGAGGATCCCAAGTTCAAAGCCAGCCTCAGCAACTTAATGAGACTCCATCTCCAAAAAAAAAAAAAAAAAAAAGCTGGAGATGTGGCTCACTGGTTAAGTGCCTCTGGGTTCAATCTCTGATACAAAAAAACATTGCAGATAAAGCAAGGCTTTTGTGATACCACAGTGAGGATGAAATCTTTGAAAACCACCTGGGGGGCGGAGGTGAAAAGGAGACAAGATGGATGAGAACAAAGGGGAATGATGGGAAACACTGTCTTGGTACAGATCTGGGAGAGTAGGTTGGGGAATATGAGTGTCATTTGCCAGGTACAAAATGGTGGTAAAGTGATGTGGGCAGTGGGTGACCACTGTACCAAAGGTCTGAGGGGCTGATATCTGCCACTGACATGCAGTTAGAAAATTGTTGCTGTCGCTACCTGGTTTGCTGTACCTGCCCTATAGTAATGAGAGAGGGATCTTGGTAGGAAGCAGTTTCCCTGATTCCAGGGAAGTTACCAGAAGGGGTAGCAGGAATGGGTCACATAGAAGCACATGTCCACTGGGAGGGACTGGGAGGGACCTCTCCTTCTGTAAGAGCTCCCACTTCTCTGACAGTCCCAGAATTTGAGCTTCTAAAACTGCTGAATTACATATGATCTGCTGTGCTCAGAGTACTGGGCCTCCCCCAAAACTCCACCAGAGCCTGAAATTCCTAGTGGGGCTTAAGTGTTTCCAGAGGGTGGGGTACCTCAGAGTGAAAGGAGGAGGTCTGCCTCCCTCCTCTTTTTAATTTGGGCAGTCACCCCAGTAGTATCACATCATCTGCTAGAACTGGGGCAACCAGGATGGGCACACGGTGTTTATAATTCACAGCAGTCCATTTCTTTGTCCCTGTAGTGTCTCAGAGTCCACCACCTCTCTGGATCCTAGTTAGTCTTTGGCTCTGCCCCCACTCCCATCTGAAACTGAGGAGAGGGTAAGGTGGGAGTGGAGGGAGGTTCAGCAAAAGGTTTTTCCCTGGGAAAGTCTCCCCTCCCCCGCCACAGGATGACATGGCCCTTGCTGGCTTGGAGTTTAGGTCACTTACCCTGGAGGCCTTGGTCCAACCTTGTGTTTCACTGCTGGGGGTGCCAGGCAGGAAAACCAGCAAAGGGTAGGAGAAGTCAAGTGGAGGGAAAAATATGCAGGCACCAGGGTAATATAAACCATTTCAAAGCAATAGGCTAAGGGCCATTCACCTCCCATTCCATCGCTTCAGCAGGGCTGGCCGCCTTGAGTCACTGCAAGAGGAGTTTGGCCCCAATCCACAGGGTTTCTGCTTGAGGGGCTGGAAGAGTTTGAACAGACGCACCCCAAGGCAGGGAAGGCAATGCCAGCCCTGATGCTTCTTCCACAGCGGTGGAGTGTTTGGGGGTGAGGGTAATTGACAGTGCTGACCTGGGCTCCTCCCCACCTGTGAGTCTAGAAGTTGTCAGGTGAAGCACCAGCAGAGCTCGAGTGAAAACCGGGGGTGGAAGCGGGCAGAAAGAAGGACGTACAACCCGTTGGGCACTCTCAGGTCAGGGGCCTTCACGTCACTCCTGGGCCCCGCCAGGCCTCGCCAATGTGCGGTGGCCTTTCCCTGCTGGGTCTGGTCGGGCCGGGGTGGCGCGTGGCCGATCGCGGAGCGCTGACGGGCCAGAGTCTGCCTCCCGCCTATCTTTACCCAGCCAAAAGCTCTCACCTGCCGCGGTAGCTGCAAAGCTCAACACCAGCGCCTGCCGGGGCGGCGGACGCCCGCGAGCTCGGCCCGCCAGGGCCCCGCCCCGCCCACCAAGGGCTCCGCCCCACCCCGCCCCACCAAGGCTCCGCCTGCGCGTCAGATCTCCGCCCTCCCTCAGCGGTCCGCTCACCTCTGGCGACCATAACAGGTTCCAACCGGATGTGACGTTTATGAGAGCGACGAGCCGTCAAGGGAGCAGTGGACTGACTGCTTCCTGAGTTACACCTGATTGTAACCGGGCACAGTGAATTACAGCTTTCTGTGGTCATCGACGCCGGTGTGACTCATTTTAGTACTACTAAGGTCCGGTGGCTTTACAGAAAAGGAATAAAAAGAGATGGACATGGTGGCGCAAGCCTCTGATCCTGGTGGCTCGGGAGGCTGAGGCAGGAGGATCATGAGTTCAAAGCCAGCCTCAGTAACTTAACAAGGCCTTGTCCCTCAATAAAATGTAAAAAGGGCTAGGGATGTGGCTCAGTGGTTAAGCACCCCTGGGTTCAATCTCCAGTGTTAGATAAAAAAATGGAGCGGGGAGGTTGTATGTTTACAAACTTTGCTGGGACAACAAAAAATCAGTCTGCATTGTTCCAAAATTAACCTTTTTGGGCTGGGTGTGCATCACAATGGTAGAGCGTTTGCCTAGTATGTATGAGGTCCTGGATTCCATCTCCAGTACCTCAGAAATAAATAAGTAAAAAAATAATAAAACGAACTTTTGTCATGGCTGTGATGGAGGCAGTGGTGCCTAAAGTACTTGCTCCTTGGAGGTGCAAAGTGTTGTAGTACCTTTTTTTCAAATAAACATGATTTTAAATTCATTTGTGTGGAAATTTATTTTAAAATGTATTCGGGGTTAGAAATGTAGCTCAGTGGTAGAACACTTGCTTAGCCTGTCAGGCTCAGTTTGGATTCCCAGCACTGTAAAAAAGAATGTTGTATAGTTTAATATATGTATATGACATATAAGCAAATGTTCAAATGTTGGGCATGCATGCTTAAAGGGCTTTGATATATAAGCCATTAAAAACATTTGCAGCTGTAACTCCAGGCTGTTCTTTAACCATAGAGAACCAATAAGTACACCACTTCTGTGCATGTACTTGGCATCCTGGAACATTCATACTATCCTTCTCAAATGGTACTGTGGCGGCGGTGAGGGGGAGATTCCTGACAGAAACAGGTGGTACTTGGAACTAGGATACCGTGAGATGGCTAGGCTGGATCAAGGATATCTAGTTCCAAAAGAGAAGTCATCTGGACTGAGGGACCGCTACAACAAATGATAACAACAACCAGAACAAAATGAATGTACTTAAGATGGGAGACGCACCACTGTATTGTATTAAAGGGCCACAGTGCTGACTCTGAGAGGCAAGCTTAGCTCCTACTCTCCAGGTACGGGCCTCCAGAAATATTTTGTGATAAGTAAGCATGCATGGAGGGCATATACAAGCATATATAAAAGTATATGACACAGGGATGTATGGTGACAGCTGTTGTTTTTGCCTATCTAGCATAAAGTCATAGAACATATGTTTTCTCTGAAAGAACCATCCATTCTCCGCTTTCAGTTCAGTACACATGGTTTCAATGTGATAATCCCAACACTGGCTCCTGGGGCAGGCACATGCCCAGATGTAGCCAATTAAAACCACTCATTTTTGTGGCAGAATAAGCCCATAATCCAATCTAGACTAAGGAGTTAGTCCCTAGGTACTTGTACTGAAACTACTGGGAAGGTGGGAGGTTTTGTTTGCTAGTGTTACTACACTGGCACCTTTACTATTTTCCTCCTTCCCACTACCTGGGAAGACAGTATATTGGAAAAATGAAGCAAACACAGAAAAGCAGAGCCAAGGAATGGAAAGAACCCATGTCCTAGTGACATTATTGGAGCTAGAAGCACCCAGGGGTTTTGGGGCCCATTAAAGGAACAATAAATACCATCCTTCTTTTTTTCCCATACATCAGTTTTAGTTTGGATTCTGGCACTTGTAACTGAATATGTCTGAACTGCTAAAGGGTTGACCTTGTGTAGGAGGAGCATGATATCCTGGCAAAAGACTGCAGGAAACTCATCCAGACTCTGCTCCCCACCATCAGCTTCCTGGCCCATGTTGGGCCAACTGGGGAATAAAGTGGGCCTGCTGTTTACATCTGTTACATGGGCAACACCCCAGTGGGGCACAGCCTCAAGGAAGAAGGAACCATCACTCTGGCTCTCTCACGTGTTCCTACTCTGCAGCACAGTGGTTGGTCCTACATAGGCACTTCGTGAATGTTTGGTGAACAAATGGACAAATGGAGGAAAATTGGACAATCACAGCACATTGGGAGGCATAGTGAGGTCTGTACACTTCCCAGCCTTACACTGAGTACCCTCAGTGAGGTTCCATTTCATCTTGGGCAAGCTACTAACCTGTGGAACTGTATACACCTAGCTTCTAACCTCTAGGCTCCATTGTAACTCTTTAAGCTCACAGGGTCCTTTACTTTTTTCTGTACAGTGGGGATAATGGCCAAATTTTGTAGGGTTTGCTTCAACATATAGGGAGTACAGGTGTGCAGATGAGACATTAGCCATGTATTGATCACTATAGAAGCCTGGTAAAGGGTACATTGGAGTTGATCATATTATTCTCTCTATTTTTGGAGATGTTTGAAATTTTCCATAGTAAGATATTTAAGAAATGAGCCAGGCATGGTGGACATGGCTGTAATCCCAGTGACTTGGGAGGATGAGGCAATAGGATCGCAAGTTATTAGAGGCTAGCCACAGTGATTTAGCAAGACTCTGTCTCAGAGTAAAAGATAAAAGGGCTAGGATGTAGCTCAGTAGTAAAGCACCCTGAGTTCAATCCCCAGACTGCATTTTTTTTTCTAGAAATAAATACACCTTTGATACTATAGTGGTGGGTACATGTCATTACACAATTTTGTCAAAACTCAGAATGTACAATGCCAAGAGTGGACCCTAATGTAAACCAATGTAGATTCATTGATTTTAACAAATGGAGGATGAGGGGAGACACTATATTTTTTGCTTAGTTTTGCTGTGAACATAAAATAGCTCTAAAATGTTTCCTAGAAAAAGGGAATACACTATTATGAGCTTGGCACAGGCTCAGGGCTGGGCATTGGCTGCTACGAACATCATCTACATGCAGGCTGAGCTGTCCTCATTTCTCTGGTTTGATCTTTGCAGTTCTGGCATAAAAACTACTTTCTTCCTGGTGGGCCTTTTTTCCTGGGCACTCCCATGCCTCTAACTTGATATCTATCTGCCCTTGACTTTAATTCTGAAGGTTTGCTTTGCACTCACTTCCCTGGGTCTGGAAGTACTTAATACCTAGGAGTTGAAGGCTCAGAAAGCCTGTCTGCACAGCAGGATTCTAAGTCCATCACCCCCTAACACAGATACTTCAAGAATGCCTGACTGTCTTTTCAAATTACCACAATGCCCTGATTCCTCCCATCTGAGAAGTCCAAGCCACCCTTTCTTGTTTTTTTGGAACTCAGAGTGCTTCTATACCCCTTATTTGGTATGTCAGCACCTCGACTGGTTTTAGTTATTTTACTTGTCCCTACAGGTATGTTGTGGGTGGGAGGAAGTTGGTGAGTTTCCTTGGGTCCCAGAAGACAGAACCATGTCTCCAGTTAAGGCTATGGGTGACACCAACTGGGGAACTACTCTGCTTACCCCTTGAGTCACATCTTAGCCACTGGGGGGGGGGAAGTCAATGGAAGGGGCCCTATAGAGAAAGGCTGTCTACTAAGGCTGTGGGGACAGGTTGGCTGAGTCTCTAGGACTTATCCCCTCCATGCACATAACACCACCCCTGACTCTCCACTGAGGACAACATCTGAATGCATTTCATTCCATTGTGGGCCATCAATTTATTAAGAGGTCATCTAGAAGGTGGGCCCTCTGACAAACCACATACTGCCATGTACTGCATTAGGGGCTGTGACCAGGCTCTGGCTACCTCACTACCCAAGGCCAGTCTGCTCTAAGGGCCCCTCTCCTGCTGAGAGTGAGGTTAGAGGCAGGCAGGCGTGTGAAAGTGCTTACTAGGTTTGGCTCACTGAAAGCAATCACACTGTAAGCAAGTTTGGACCACAATATAGTGAGTGGGTCTGGAAGGGAGAGGTTCTGGAAGATGCCCCAACCTGCCAAGTAGCTACTACAGTGAGAAGAATGGGCACTTAGAGCCTTTGCAGCCAGGGGCACTTGGGAATTGGGAAGGAGATGACATGAGTGGAAGAAAGGGCTAAGTGGGGGCTGACTGGGACCAGCTTTAGGAAAAGGAGAGGGGTACCTGGGCTCCTATGACAAAGTATGATGGGCCAGCTCCACAGTCCCCATCATCTTGGGGTCACTGCCTCAGAGCCCTGATGTGTTGGGGCTGGGGAGCCTCCTGCCTGGGCATGGGGCAAGACCTCGACTCTGTGTTGGCACCATGCAGACTCCCTCGGCCTGGTCCTGGTGATTGGCTGTGCTAGCTGGCCACACTTCTCCGCGGGATGCAGCCTTCCATCTCCAGTGCCTCAGGCCAGCCCTCATACTTGTTGGTGTGCTTACTGTTCTTCACATGCTGTGAGATGGAGGGAGCAAGAAGTCATGGTCTGGCACTTAGGGACAGGGGACAGAAGTGGGCCAGGACTCTGGCCTTTGTGTTGTAGACCACCTGTGTGCTCTCCAGGCACTGGTTCCCTCCCTCTGCCCCAGGAAAAAATGACAACAGCTGTAATGACCTATTCCCTTGCAGGCAGGCAGCTTGGGGGTGAATTTCTATGTACTTTTATGGGCTTGGAGGGGAGATAATACGTGTGTACCCCACCATAAGGAGTTATCAGAAGCTGTACTGAGAACAAGGCCACAGGGACATTTTATTCCCATGGGGAAGGGGGCAGCTTGAGCTATCTTTTTGTTAGCCAGAGCCTTGTAGAAATTTGTGTCATAAAGATCAGACCTTGGGGCTGGAGCTATAGCTCAGTGGTAGAGCACTTGCCTATCACGTGTGAGAGTGCACTGAGTTTGATCCTCAGCACTACATAAAAATAAATAAATAAAACAAAGGTGTTCTGTTCATCTACAACTAAAAAAAATATTTTAAAAAGAGCAGATCTGGGGATGCTGTGGCTTTTGCTGGACTGGGAACCTCCCACAGATGAGGATGGTGACTGGGGCTCCTTCTCACCCAGCCCCAGCACAGGGCCTGACATGTGGACTCAAGAGGGCAGCAAGGATGTATGGTGTGGATTGGGGATACTGGGTTTTGAGAGAACTAAGACAGTACTGAGCATCATGAAGGTGTTGGGAGGATGGTTTCTTAGCTATGAGTCTTGCCACTGTGCAAACTTTGCCATTTAAAGACCTTTTAGGGTGCAATGCACATAGGATAGGGAAGGTCAAAGTTACTGCTCCTCCTTGTGCAGAAGGCAAATGGGCCAGGGCCACCCAGGGACAGATGGGGGACAGGGCTATTGTCTGTTTGCTTAGGGCCTAGCTGGAAAAAATTCAGGGTAGGCTGTGATGTGAAGAGATGGGGTGGCCAGGCTTCCAGGGCTAGGAGGCAGAGGTGCTGAGTTCTCTGCTGTACCTGCTCAAAGGGGCTCTTGTTCTGCACACCCTTGGCCCCCACAAACACCCAGCTGTCGCGGAAAGCTAGCTCCTTGGCATTCCTGCTGCCCAGCTCACTGAAAAGCTTCCTGGTCTCTTCATTCATCCTAGCACACAGAAGAAGAAATGTGAGTTGTGAGCTGTCACTGTAGAGAGACAAGACTGAGATTGACCATGACACTCACTTACTTGGTGGCTGGGTCGTCGTAGGATGCCACAAACACCAAGGTACCTTCATGTAGTGGCCGAATGAACTTCAACAGATCATTGACATCTGGAGGGTGGCAGAAGGCAGGACCCACTGAGCACCCCTTCTCCCACCAATCCTTGTTCTCTAACTGATAAAACCCAAGTAGGGATTGGCCCCTGGATGTGCCAATGTACAAATGTACAGGGACAAATTGGTAAGGAAGCCGGGAACATCCTATTACAAAAAACATAGCCTCTGGACAGAGGTAATGATCTTTCCCCTCCTGCTGCCTTTTGGGAACCCAGGCAAGTGCTTGAAAAGCCCAAGCACATGGACACAGGGGAAACTCACCCAGTCATTTTTTGTCAGTGAAGAAGTAGGAATCTTTGACAGCCACTCACCTCCAGCCCACATGTCGAAGGCACGGGCCTCAATGAGCTCACCGCTGACCCCTGCATTGAGAGGAGGAAAGGAGTCTTCCTGGGTGAGCTGCCCGCGTCACTCCACTCTACCACCTTGGCCCTCAAAACACACTCAGAACACATTGGATGGGGAGGTGGCAACTGGGATTAGCCTTTCTGCAAGTTTTTCAAACATTCTCCTATTTATCCCCTTGTTGATAGTTGTAGCTCACTCAGAATTGTAGAGCCTCTGCCTGGCATCTGAGGCCCTCCAGGGGCTCCCATGAAGTGCCCTTCAAATCCCTGGACCCTTCTAGTTCTTCAATGCTATCATGCTTTGGTTCATTGAGTCACACAGACCCCTTCCCAGACCTCCCTGAGAGTTCCTAGAAAGAAGGGTCAGGAAAAACACCCAGAAGCCGCCCAGGGAGGAAATGCACAGAGTGCAGGACATGGCATGGCTTCTACCTCTTTGGTCTCAACTCTGACCCCAGAGCATGGGGAACTCACCATTCACCAGGGCAATGTTCAGCCCACGGCCCACGTTGTCTTTGACACTGCTCATGAGCCTAAAGGGATGGAAGACTTCCAGTGGGCACATCTGCTCCATTCTTCCTTGCACAGCCCTCAGCCCTTGTGGAACCAATCTCAGTTCCACCAGCCCACTTCCCAAACCCCATGTATCCCAAGGAGCTCACATCTTGTCCTCGAGGCAGATCTTGGGTCCGATGACGTTGGCAGCCCCACTGACCATGCGGAAGGCTAGGTGCTCCTCAGGACATGGCTGGGGCAGGCCACACTTGTACTTCCTGGCCCGTGGTTCTGAGCAGGGACAGCAGGTATGACCCATGGGCCTGGCCCTGGTGTCACCTAAGATCTGAGTGGGGAGGTCAGGACCAGCCATAGGGTCAAATAAGTGACCATATAGCAGGGAACTCAGTGGGGGTCATGGCTCAGGCTAAGGCCAGGGACACTTCATGGAAACTCTGTTCTGCTGGCAAGGTGACAGGGACTCAAGGAGGCTTTTCTGCGCTACTGGTGGGAGAAAAGAAAGGAGGTCAAGGGCCCTTACACAGCCAGGAACAAAGCAGGGGTGGAGAAAGTTAGGTTGGGGACCCAAATACATACACAGGGTACACAGCTAGACCAAAGTGGTAGAACTACAGCAGGTGAGGAAAGCATAGGGATCTGCTAGTCTGATTTCCATAGGGTGAGGATGGGTGAACAGCCTGTTATGGGTTGAGCTGTGTTCCCACACAAGACAAGTTGAAGCCCTGACTCCAAGTACCTCAGAATGTGGCCTTGTTTGGAAATAAGGTCTTTATAGATAAATTAGTTAAGATGAGATCATACTGGAGTAGGTTGAGTCCTGAATGCAACATGACTGGTGTCCTTATAAGGATAACAGACAAAGGCACAGTGAAGGAGGCAGCTGTATGAAAATGGAGGCAGAGATTAGAGTGACATAGCTACAAGCTTTGTTGATAACTTGATTTCAGAGTTTTGGCTTCCAGAACTGTAAGAAAATACATTTCTGTTGTTTAAGCCACCAACTTTGTTATACTTTGTTATGGCAGCCCCAGGGTATTGATGTAGATTTTGGTACCAGGAAGGAGGGTGCTTATGTGGCAAATACCTAAACATGTGGAAATGGCTTTGGAGCTGGGTGGTGGGTATACGATGTAGAATTTTGAGGTGCATGGTAGAAAGGGCCTAGATTGCCTTTAAAAGATTGTTGGTAGAAATATGGACCATAAGCTGTGGGTGGTGTTACATGTCTGTAATCCCAGAGACTCAGGAGATTGAGGCAGAAGAAGCACAAGTTTGAGGCTAGCCTCAGCAATTCAGCAAGGATCTAAGTAACTTAGCAAGACCCTGTCTCAAAAAAAAATAAATAAATAAAAAGGCTGAGGATGTAGTTTAGTGGTAAAGTGCCCTGTTTTAAATCTCATCCCCCCCAAAAAAGAAAATGGATTATAAAGATGATTCTGATAAAGGCTCAAAAAGACAAGAGAGCTACAGAGAAAGCTTCTATTGTCTTAGAGAATGTATATGTCATCACAAACAAAATGTTGTTGGAACTATGAACATTAAAGTTACTTTTGGCCTGGGCATGGTGGTGCACACCTATAATCCCAGCTATTGTGGAGGTTGCAATATGAGCGTCACATGTTCTAGGCCAGCCTGGGAAACTTAGAGAGACCCTGTCTCAAAATAAAATTTAAGGACTGGGGTTGTAGCTCAGAAATACAGTGCTCGCCTAGCACATGCGAGGTGCTAGGTTTGATCCTCAGCACCACATAAAAATAAATAAATAAAATAAAGGTATTGGGTCTAATCAGAACTAATAAATAAATAAATTAAATAAAACTTAAAAAAGAGCTGGGGATGTGGCTTAGTGGTAGAATGTGTGAGGTCCTGGGTTCAATCCCCAGCTCTAAAATTTAAAAAAATGTGCTTTTGGTGAAGTCTCAGAGGGAAATAAGGAACATATCACTAAGCATTAGAGGAAAGGCCATCCTTCTCATAAAGTGGCAAAGAACTTGGCTGTCTTGTGGTCTAGTGTCCTGTGGAAAGGAGAATTTGGATATTTAGCTGAGGTGATTTCTAACAAAGTTGAAGGTGTGGCCTGGTTTCTCCTTGCTGCTTACAGTGAAGTGAGAGCAGAGAGAGAAATTGAGGAAAGAATTGTAAACCATGAAGGAACAAGAATATAAAGGTTTGGGAAATCAGCCTAATCATATTGCAAAATGAGAAAGCATCCTCTAGAGAGAATACCAAGTGTATGTGGCTGGCCAAGCATTTGCTAAAGAGATGAGGTGGGTAGCCTGTGGGTACACTCCATCCTTTCAGAAATCCGGACTTGAAATGTGGTTTTCTAGGTAGGATCTGTGGAGAAATCTCATCTTATAACTTGGACCCTCACGAATTGTACAAAAGACCAAAAATGGTTTTGTTAGTATTTTATACCAGCAGAAATACTGACAGTCTGAACTGAAAGGGACAGGTGATTCTGAAGACAGACCTGGGGATGCAGAGGTCAGAGAGGGTACAAAACCAGACAGTGAGAACATGTCTTGTTCCAGAGGAGAGGGTTACCCCAGCAGGCCCAGAGAGTAGAGCATCAGACCATAGAGTATTCTTAGGCCTTGAAACCTTGCCTGCTGGGTTTAGGGTCTTCTTGGGATCAGTGATTCTTTTTTTTTTTTCCTCAAAATTTATCCTTTTTGGAATAGGAATGTTTACTGTAAACCTGTCCCACCACTGCTTTCTAGCAGCAGGTAAGTTGTTTACTAGGTTCACAGCACAGCTGGCTATGATAGCTAGTTTGGGGAGGGAGTGATGGAGAGCAGAAATGCTGGGGGACTAGGGGAAGCAGGGGTGTTACAAAGGCAGTTTGAGGGGCAGGAAGAGGGGAGAAGCTGAGAGGTAACTGAAACCTTACCTGCAGTCACAGAGCTTTCTGGGCCTGTGGGTACAGAGAATTGTTTCTGTTAGCATGGAGGCCTCCAAGAGCCTACAGCAGGGCAGTGAGGCTCAGGGGCCAGGGACTAAGCCAGGTTGCCCTGGGCATGCTCTCTGCTTATGCCTAAGGGATATTCATATGCAAAACTTAACACCATTTCTGCTCCAGAAAGAGGGTGAATTGGAATTGTAAAGAATGGTCAGGTGATGTATCACCAGTCACCTTCCCCATCTCAGAGCCCAGCAGACAGCCTGTAGGCATCAACCAGGGTGTCATTCCCAACTTTTAGTGGAAGCTTTCTCATCCCTTACTCTGACCTTACTAACTCCACTGGACACATGACTATAATTAGTGGGTGTTGCTTTCCTAGCTGAAGCTCCTGATTGGTAGGGGAAAGGATGCATTTGGTCCCAGGAGGTAGGCTGAGGGCAGCCAGAGGCACCCTGTGGGGGAGGGGGTGGAGAACCCAAGTTGCCTGCATCCCACCCTGGGCATCTGTCCCAAGACCAGGAGGCCACCCTGGGGACCTCTGCAGTGAAGCAAGGGAGGGTCCCACACTCACTGTTGAAGAGTTGCTGGATACGAGGAAATCCGCTGCCAGGCCCACCCAGGAGGATGCTGACTATGATCCAGGTAAGACCCACAGTGACAACTAGGGCCACGACGCGAAGCGGGCCTGGAGGCAGGACAGACACGGGACAGGCCTACCTCAGATGCTGGTGACCTCTGGAACCATCCCATGACCCCTCATGATGAGATGTCCCCTTCTGCTTGGGAAGAAGTGACCAGAGGATGGGAAGGTGGGAACTGACCCCATCCAGCAGGCCCAAGAGGGAAACTCAAATTCCCTGGCAGGTGGACGGATGAAACTGACTTCAAACTTCCAGGCTGCCCTGGAAAGGTTTCCTTGGAAGGTTTGGAGGGGCTTTTCAGAATTCAAGTGTTTTAGAGGACTCCAAGGATTCTCTTCTAGGACTTCCCTCAGCTTTTTGCCTTTGAGACCACCAATGGATACCTTTGAGACAACCAAGGTGTTTGTGCCCCACCCATCTGCCACCCTTTTCTTGTTCGCAAGTGCGTGCGTGTGTGCGTGTGCGTGTGCGTGTGTGTGTGTGTGTAAGGGAGAGATGCTGAGGATCAAACCCAGAGATTGTACATGCTAGGCCAGAGCTGTGCCTCTGAGCCACATGTCTAGCCTCTTTCCTCCTATTCTGATGGAGGGTCCTTATGCCTTTTGAAGACCAGTCCCTTCACTCACTGCAAACTAGATCCTTGTTTCCCTTCCCTTCTCAGAGTTCTTGTAATAGGGATCTTTATCCTCACCTTCCCACATTTCAACATTGCTAATCTTAAGACTGAAAGAAGAAAAAGCTCTCCTTCAAAACCCCATCCTCATGCTATTTACCCTTGCCTTCGTTTTCTCCATCAAACTTTACTTAGTTTTTTTTTTTTATGTGGTGCTGGGGATCACACTCAGTGCATCACATGTGATAGGCAAGTGCTGTACCACTGAGCCACAACCCCAGCCCTCCCCATCAAACTTTAAAAGTCAACTATAGGAGCTGGGGATGTAGCACAGTTGTTGATTACTTACCTAACATGTGTGAGGCCCTAGGTTCAATCACAGTCCCCCCACCCAAAAGTCAACTACAGTCTGCCTTTCCATCATCTTACCTCCCACACTCTCCACAGCCTGCTCCAATTTGGCCTTGCACCATCCCAACCAAATATTTGGTAGCCAAGGCCACCCATAAATAACTGTCATGATGTCATGCCTCCAGTCATCCATTGGCTTTAATCTTCCTTGACGTGTTAGTGGACTACTCATGCCCTCCTGATGAAAACAATTCCCTGCTGGCTTCCAGGAAAGCAGTCTCCTGACCTATATGCTGCTTTTTCTCCTGGGTTAGATGGTCTTTCTCTACCTCCCCTTAAGCTGGACAGAAGGACTGAGTGGTAGACTGCTGGTGTAGAATGGATGAGGCCCTGATCCAGGTAAGACCCACAGTGACAACTAGGTCACTGAGAAAGGGGGAGGGTAGAGAAAACTGGACAGAGGCAGCCTTCTGTACCAGGCTGCCTTCTTATCTGTATCTGTATTTTTTTTTGGGTGATTTTATCTACAGCTAGGTGTTGAATTAACAACATGTAATGATGACTTCTTGTTGTCTACCTCCAGCCCTGAGCTCTGTTGTATCTCCACCCTCCCAGTCCCTTCCTCACTACCCAGGTCCAGTTGGTAAGTACATCAAGCTGTGACCTTAGCAGATCTGAACTCCAGTTCTTAGTTTCTACTTTCCATCTTATCCCAGCCTGTCCTTCCATAAGGCATCTTTATCTTAGTTGATACCAGAGCTGTCATTTGGGTTCATATCCAACCGTACAGGCAGCTTTGTCAGTTTTTGTTTAAGAGTAGACCTCTCCATGGGTACTCTGCACCCTTCTGCACCCCGCTGCCATGCTCTCTGGAGCCTCTGTCACAACTCATTTTCCAAAAAGCAGTCGGCTTGTTATCTGAGTTGGGTGAAATTTATATTATCCTTTATCTCATAGTTTGGGAAGCTGAAGTCCTCAGAGGTGAGGATTTTTCTCAAGGTTACCGAATAAGTGTTTGTTCACAGTCCTCCATTTTCTCAACCAACCCCAGTGGTTCACCCGGACCCTTCCTGACACAGATATCGGGACACCTGGGCCTTCCTCCCGTTCGCCGTGGAAGCCACCCACCTGCCAACCTCATGTCCACTTCTCCCGCTGGGTTGGGACCGCCGGCAGGTGCACTGTTTGGGGACAGTGCGCTCTGGGGGGAACAAAGGAGAAGAGCAGGTTTGGGCAGAGGCCGGGGGCAAGTCTGTCCCGGGCCTCTGCTGGGGGGGGCAACACAATCGGTGTTATGTTGTTTCTCAAACCAGTCCTGAATGTGTCCAGGAGGGGCGTCGGGAACCCGCTGGCAAACAGAAGCCTCCGGGACTGGGGCGCAGAAGGTGTCTCGGACTCAGGTCACTCCCGAGAGAAACTCGGGGCTAAGGCCATTCCTCCCGAGGCTGGGACGGCGACCGGGCTGGCCGGGGACTTGCCTGGCCGTGGGAAGATGTGGGCCCGGTCAGGGAATGCCCCGTTGGGCCGGTGCCCGGCTCTACCCAGGGAAGAGAAGAAGCTGCGCAGAGGAACCGGCAGGCCTGGCAATGGCGGCCGGGGGAGGGGCCAGAGCTCGCAGGCACCGCCCGCCAGGGGCCATGAGGGAGCCACAGCCCCGCGCAAGCTCCACCTCCAAAGCCGCCAAGAGGGAGGAGCCGGTATCTACCCCGCCCCCTCCATGCTGACGCCGCGTCCCAGGGTCTCCCTTCAGACCATCCTTGGGTCGGGGAAACGACCTTTCTGAGTTGGTGCGCTAGCGCTCCCCTCTGTTTGTTCCTTGAGGCTGTCAGTTATCCGAGATCTGGGTGTATTGACGACCTGGACATTAGAAATTGTTGTAACGTGCCACAGGTACCATATGGGGGAAAACAGAATCCGACAAGCTTGAACCAACCAGGGTAAGCCTTTGGATGCCTTTCCTTCCAGTCTGCATTCTGTCTAGAAGTGCGTTCCTTCTGCTTTACGTATCAGTCAGTTTGACAAGGGCATCTGAAAAGCGATTTCGACACATTTGAAAGCTCTTGCCTACTCCAGCCTGAACTCTCTGTCCTCAACTGCGCCCTGATCACTGTGAGGGCTGGGACTACTCTGTCAGCTGTTCCCATCTGTCTGGAAAGCAGCAGCTGGGCAGAATCAAAACAATATCCCTAACCTTTGACCCGGTGGTCAACTTACAGGACCTCCTTCCTTAGGAAATAATCCAAAATACAATTTATAGAACCAGGCATGACACTACTCTGGTTAGAATCCAGTAGATTCTAGTTTGACATACACAACACACTCTCATACACACTTCTCACAAACATGATCAAAGTGATCTATTTTAGCAGTCAGTCTTCTCTGATGGTCATAGATTTGTATTTGGGCTTTGTCACCAAATTTGGTGGCCTCTCATTTTTTTTTTAAAGAGAGATAGAGAGAATTTTTAATATTTATTTTTTAGTTCTCGGCGGACACAACATCTTTGTTGGTATGTGGTGCTGAGGATCGAACCCGGGCCGCACGCATGCCAGGCGAGCGCGCTACCGCTTCACCCACATCCCCAGCCGGGCCTCTCATATTTCTCTGGTACCAAACATTGGACCTTATGGTATCCTCAGTGGGGCCCAGTACAAATAGCTGTCAGTTATGTACATCCTTGAACCAACAACAAGGCCCAAGGCACCTGCAGACCAGTAGTTCCTAGATAATAGTGTTTATACCTTGCCTGCAGCACACAAGGAAAAGTTGATTTAATGAGTCCTCTGAGGGTCCAGACACAACTCCCCCCTTCCCTAGGGACACCACACAAGTGATATGCATTGAAGGACAGCCTGCAGGAGTCCCTTATTTTCTCTGGGACTTCTTTTTTGGTGCTGGGGATTAAATCGAGGACCTATATAAGTTGCTAAGCATATACTCTACCACGGGACAGCAACCCAAACCCTAGGACTGTTGTGCATACAGAAGGAAGTTACACTTGAACCCCATAGCTCTTCACCCTATCCACCCTGCTTGGTGCTGACCATTGTGCTACATAGAACACATATGCCCTGTCCATATTCCAGCTTTTCCTGTTAGGACTCTTCAGTCCCCATGAAGGTTAACAGACTGAGTGACACTGTCATTTATCATTCAAAGTCAGCATTTGGCTCAAGACAGTTCCAACAGTTCTTAAATAGCACACAACACAAAATGGGAGTGGGAAGGCTGTGACGGGTGTCTCTAGACCTGTTAGGTGTTCTTTTGACAATTTTATGCAGAAGAAAAAAAGTATGCAAACAATTGAATAATGTTTTGGGGATACCTGCTTAGGAGAACATAAAATGGATATAAACTTAAAGAGAAAGGGCTGAAGCCTCCACCAAAGAGAGCAGAGACTGAGTCCTCAACAAACAGAATCTTTTTCAGTTGTTGGCCAATAGGATGTCAGCAATTCTGAGGCTTGGGAAGAGGAGAATGACATTGAGGGTACAATTAGAAAAAAGGAAGTTTGGACTGACACATACCATAAGATAATAAGTGTACAGAAACATAAAATAATACTATATATATTTGTATTGGAATTAAATATATATAACATAACATTTGACAATGTAAATATTCAATTATACTTTTTGTTGTTAGTGCTGGGGACCAAGCCTTGTGTATGCTAAGCATATGCTATATACCACTGGGCTATACCCCCATACCTTAGTTATTTTATTATTTATTTTTGGGTGCTGGGGATTGAACCCAGTGGTACTCTACCATTGAGATACATACCCACCTCTTTATGTTTTACTTTGAGATAGGGCCTCCCAGGCCTTGCCCAGACTGGCCTCCAATTTGTGAATTGCCTACCTCAGCCTCCCCAGTCACTGGACAACTATAATGTCTTAATTCTTTATTTTTTTTCATTTCAAAGTAATTATACACTTATAGAAGTTGCAAAAACGGTGCTCTTGTAGCTCCAGCTTTCCTCAGTGGTGATATATATAGCTATAGTACAGTATCACAACCAGGAATAACACATTGGCACATTACTGTTGACTAGAAAATAGACTTTTTTTTAATACTACTGAGGATTGAATCAAGAGCATTCTTCCACTAAACTACATCTCCAACCTTTTTTAAAAAGTTATACATATACACAATATCTTTATTTTGTTTATTTATTTATATGTGGTGCTGAGGATCAAACCCAGGGCCTCACACATGCGAGGCAAGTGCTCTACTGCTGAGCCACAACCCCAGCCCTCTAGCCCTTTTATTTCTCCTCCTCATCATCTTCATTTTTGGTACTACGGATTGACTGGGTCTTACTAAGTTGCTACGGTCTTCCTCAGTTGCTGAGGCTGGCCTTGAACTTGTGATCCTCCTACCTCAGTGTAGGAGGGATCATTGGTGTGCATCATCATGTCCAGCTAATTATTATTACTTTGGGGTACTGGGATTGAACTCAGGGACACTTTACACTGAGCCGAATCCCCAGTCCGATCTTTTATTTTATGTTGAGATAGGGTCTTTTTCTAAAAAAAAAATTTTATAACTTTCTTTTCTTTTTTTTTTAAAGAGAGAGTGAGAGAGGAGAGAGAGAGAGAAAGAATTTTTAATATTTATTTTTTAGTTCTTGGCAGACACAACATTTTTGTTGGTATGTGGTGCTGAGGATGGAACCCGGGCCGCACACACGCCAGGCGAACGCGCTGCTGCTTGAGCCACATCCCCAGCCCCTTATTTGTTTTTTTAATGTGGTGCTCAGGATCAAACCCTGTGTGCCTCAGCTGTGCTAGGCAAGGGCTCTACCATTGAGCCCCAGTCCCAGCCCCAGGGATGGGGTCTTTGTAACATGCTGAGGCTGGCCTCAAGTTTGTAACCCTCCTGCTTCAGCCTCCCAAATTGCAGGAATTACAGCTGTGCACTACTGTACATAGCACAGTAGACTACTTGTCCAGCATGTGCAAAGGCACTGGGTTAAAGTCCCAGCCCTGCAAAAAACAAAAACATCAGAAACGGATTTAAGTCTGTGTTCTAAGCCTGGTGCACTGATGTACACCTGCAATCTCATTTGTTTGGGTAGCTGAAGCAGGAAAATCACAAGTTTGAGATCAACCTGCACAATTTAATGAGACCTTGTCTCAAAATTTAAAAATAAAAGGTGTGGGGATATAGCTCAGTGGAAAAGCACTAAATCTCCAGTGCTTTTCCACTGAGCTATATCCCCATTTCAATAATAATAATAATAATAATAATAATAGTAGTAGTAGTAGTAGTAGTAGTAGTAGTAGTAGTAGTAGTAGTATTTGTAGGAATAATTTGAGGTCTAAGGAGGAAGGACTATTTCTCCCAAGATGGTTCACTTGCTTCTGCCAGGCCCCAGGGGTCCTGTTCATCTAAGACCCTCTTAAACCAAGTGAAAGGTTCAAGGTTCTCTGGACACCCCAGGCAGTTTGAGCCCTGGTTCTGTTGTTGTTCTGGGCTTAGTCTCACCCTGACAGTGTAGCCATTTGGGCCCTTAGGATTTGATATTTTTCATGATTCGGTTGCTGACCCCTTCACTTTATAAGGCTGTCAAGGAAAAGTTTATGGGCAAATGCCTTAGGGCAAAGGCAAGTGTGTGGGGGCGCTAATTTATATCACTGAGTTCTAGTTTTCTCTGAACATTTGGCCTTGTAAATTCCTTCCTTATGGAAAGCCAGAATGTAGTTAGCTCCTTGTTTCTGCAAAGATTCCTTGAAGCATTGAAGTGAAGCAAAGGGTGAAGCTCTAGGAGGCAAGAGACCTGTACCAGGGCCTCCTCTCTGGTCCTGGGGTGTGGCCCTGGGATAGTCTGATCAAGTCTCAGAGCTTCAGTTTCTGAGTTTCTCCTTTTGTTGTATAAGAAAGATGATCTCTTCTGGATACTTGAACTTAGTGAACTTGGAGGATAAAGCCCCACCGCCATTCGTGCCCTTTTCTCTTTTCTTTCCTCCTGTCCTGCTTTAAAAAAATTTTTTTAGATGTTGATAGACCTTTATTTTATGTATTTTTATGTGGTGCTGAGGATTGAACCCAGTGCTCACACATGCTAGGCAAGCGCTCTACCACTGAGCTACAGCCCCAGCCCCATGCCCTGCCTTCTTTACTTTCTACTCTATGGGGGCAGGCAGGGGCATGTGCAGATTCTCTCCATCCCTGCCATCTGTGGCTCAGCCACTAGCAGTGGGCTAGGTTTAGATTAAGGGATGGAGTGAGTGGGAGTTTTCAGTGTTCTTTTGTCTTCTCATTTTGCCAGAGCTAGTACCCCAGCACGGCAGACTTCCCTTGGTGTGAGTGTGGGAAGTCAAGCTTCCTGTTCCTGGGACTCAGTCTGAAGGGGTCAGGGTACCTTTGAAATTCTCATCCAGCTCAGTACTTTGCAAGTCTAGGCTAGGAAGTTGAAGTTACCTTGTCTGAGGTAGGAGTCTAGCACGAAGGCCTGTCTAGCTCCCACCCATGATGTTGAAGGACAGGAGAAAAAAAAAAGGGAACATGTAAAAAAAAAAAAAAAGTGAAAAAAAGCAACGAGACACCGGGCCAGGCCCTCTGAAGGAATGAGAAGCAGAGTGTTGACATTAAATAGAGAGAAGGGTGGAAAACCACCCTTTAATAGATCAAAGGAACACATCCTGCATATTTATTTCCATATTTATGCAAAAATTGCTCCATTGAAATGAAAAAAAGTACATTTGGAGATGTAGATAAGTGGTAGAGTGTTTGCCTAGCACGCACAGAGCCCTGGGTTCCATCCCAATGCTGCGCAAAAATGTAAATTTGCAAAGCACAAGTAGACCTTCAGTGATACACAAAATTATAAGAGGTTATGAGGGGCAAGGGGGAGGGGGGAAAAAGGGAGAGAACTGAACAACAGCAGAGGAGGTAGAGAGGGAAGATGGGAGGGGAGGGGAGGGGAGGGGGGATAGTAGGGGATAGGAAAGGTAGCAGAATACAACAGTCACTAATATGCCATTATGTAAAAATGTGAGTATGTAACAGAAGTGAGTCTGCAATTGTATTTGGGGAGTTCAAAACCCAATTGAGTCGAATGTATGAAAGATGATATATCATGAGCTCTGTAATGTTTTGAACAATCAATAAAAAAATGAAAATTAAAAAAAAAGAATCATTAAAGAAAACCTGTTAATATCTTCTATATTTAGTGTTAATCAAAGCCTCTGGATGGAGGCTCAGAGCCAGTGCAATGAATTATATGTCCAATTTGCATTCTTTTAAAAATTTGAGATATAATATACATACTATAAAATTCTGGTTTTTTTTTTCTTCTGGTACTTGGGATTGAACCCAGGACCTTTTATGCGAGGCAAGTACTCTGCTACTGACCTATACCCTCAGCCCTAAATTTAATTTTTTTTTTTTGTGGTGCTGGGGATTGAACCCTGTGCATGGTAGGCAAGTACTCTACCAACTGAGCTATATCCCCAGCCCCAAATTCATTCTTTTTAAATGTACAATTCAGTGTGTTTTAGTGTAGGCACAAGTTGATGCATACATTAGCACTGTCTGGTTCCAAACTGTTTCCCATTGCTCCCCAAAGTAACTGACATCCCAGTAGCAGTCACTCCTTTTCCGTGGTCCCCCAACCCTGGGAAACATTAACTGACTCTCTGTGTATATTCACATATAACAGAAATCACACAGCATGTGGCCTTGTGTCTGACTTCGTTCACTTAGCAAAATGCTCAAGCTTTATCCATGTAGCATGGATTTTTTTTTTCTTTTATTTTGTGATCAGTTGTTTGTTGTTTATTTCTATTAGTTTATTCAGTTATCCATTTCTTTTAAAGAGAGAGAGAGAGAGAGAGAGAGAGAGAGAGAGAGAGAGAGAGAGAGAATTTTTTTAATATTTATTTTTTAGTTCTCGGCGGACACAACATCTTTGTTTGTATGTGGTGCTGAGGATCGAACCCGGGCCGCACGCATACCAGGCGAGTGCGCTACCGCTTGAGCCACATCCCCAGCCTAGTTATCCATTTTCAATGAAAATTTGTGTTGTTTTTACTATTCAGCTATTATAAATAATGCTGCTCTAAGCACATGTGTGCAAGTTTTTATGAAAATTTTTGTTTTTCCTAGGCAGTGTATACCTAGAGTGGAATGACTGGGGCATATGGGTCTTCTGTCCTTGCCTCATTGTAGGCACTAAGAGCCAACAGTTGGCTATCCTCACCTGGGGCCTCTTGCTTCCAGGCCAGATTAGGCAACTAGATCTTAGGTGACAGTTGAGGGCCCTTACTTAAGTCATCCTTTCCATGGTGTAGGCATCCAGAGATGAGCCAGTTGACCCCTCATCCTCGCCTAGTCGGCTCTTCATACCTTTGCCTAAGTTTAGTGATCCAGAGATGAAGGGACAGTTGGATGATCTCAACAGTCTCTCATTCTCCTTTCTAATGTTGGCACCAAGATCTGTGCTTTCAAGTGACTGTGGTCACCTAGGCCCTTATGCCCTTGTCCCAGTACAGGCATCCAGCATGAAGTAACAGTTGATAGTCTCAACTGGGCCCTCATATCTTTGATCAGTGTTGGCACCTAGATGTGACAGTTGACTGCCCCTGCCTCTACGCATGCATGAGTCCCAGTGTAAGCACTAGAGCTCAGGTGCTGTCTAAGTGTCCTTGCCTGGATCTTCTTGCTTGTATTCTAATATAAACCTGAGGGTGGCAATTGATGTTCCCCATCTGGCTTTTCATGCTTCTATCTAGGTTTCATGATCCAGAGTTGAAGTGATAATTGAATGACATGACCCAGTCCCTCATTCTTTTTTCCAGCATATGGACCAAGATCTGGGATCTTAGTTGATTTCTGTCACCTGCTTCATAAAGCTGAGGTGGAATCAGTGTCTATTGCTACGCTTCATGTATAGGGCACAGAGGAGCTCCCATCCCTGAAATGCTCCTGAAATGTTGTGTCTTTTGTAAACCAGACCCGGAGCTGACATGACAGTTGTCTGTCCTCATTCGGGACTCTACCTGCTATCTCTGTTCTAGTGTGCATACTGGAGTTTTGGTGTCAATTTTAAGCCCTGACTTGAGCCTCGTACCTCAGCACCAATGCAGCACCCAGAACTGAAGTGACAGATGATTCCCCTCATTGTGTTTGTATCCTTATTCTCCAGTGTAGGGATCTAGAGTTGAGATGTCATTTGCCCAATTCAGTGAAACCCAAAAGCCCATGTCAGAATGTATTCATTCACAGATAAAGTGATAGTTGAATGTTCTTACCTGTTTTCTCATGCTTTTTGTGCCTCAGTGTAGACACTCAGGGCTGAATGTCCTTACCTGGGACCTCATTGTAATGTCCTACAGATGAGATAACAATGAACTGTCCTCATCAAGACCCTCATTTTATTTATTAGGCACCCAGAGGTCAGGAGACAGATGAATGTCTCACCAGGCCCTCCTGTCCCTGTCTTAGTGTAGTCAGGTAGAACAGGATCAGATTAGGAGGTCCCCACCTGCTGTCCTTCCCAGTTCACACTAGTTGCTCAAATGTTGGGGGACCCACATGGAGCTAGGTTCTTCCTACACTTTGGGGTCACCCTACTGTCCTTACATAAGAGCCTTCACCTCAGCTATGCCATGTGAGTAGGTTCCCAGCATACAGCCCTGCTAGGTCTCCTACAGCCTATAAAAGTTGGGATGTTGCCCCAGGGGCTTCACAAAAGAGTTCTGAGCAAAAAGAGCCCTGCAAGGTCTGAACTAGTTCTTTTGCCTTCACTTTTTTTCCCCCAGGGTTCAATGTCATATTCAGGCCTACACCTGAGGCTTTGAAGACCCAGCACTGCCAATTACGGCAGTTGAGACTTAGAAGGCTCCAGCCCAGGGCGAGGGATGATGCCCTCTGGTGGTGCATGGGGCAAGTTGTGGGTGCGTCCTCAGGGATAGCTCTGCCTGATTGGGCCACCTCCCGGTTCATCAGTCTTGGGTCATTCCATGCCTTCCACAAAGCCTGGTCCACCGGTTGCAGCTGCATCACAGAGTCAAAGGCAAGTCACTCTATAGCTACACTAGGGCTGTGGAGGAGGGATACATTTCAGTCACTGTTTTTGCTGCTGTGACCAAAACACCCTGAAAGGTGTCTCTGTTCACTAGCTATATCTGGATTGTAGGCTGTTTGAACTTTATGTAAGATATGCTTATAACATGACACCAGAAGAAATTGCACAAGATTTAAGGGACCAAAATCACCACCATTTTAACTTTTCCATTCTGGTATTACTTAGAAAAACTATATATTTAGTCTGCTCTTTAGTTGCTGTGACTATAAGAGCTGACCAAGCACAATTTTAGAGGAGGAGAAGGCATCCAGAGATCCCATTTGGGGCTCATGGTTTCAGACATCTCAATCCATAGAAGGCTGGCTCCATTCCTCAGAACTTGAGATGAGGCAGAACATCATGGTGGAAGAGTGTGGCAGAGGGATGTGGCTCACATGATGATCAGAAAGCAGACAGAGACTCCACTCTCCAGATGCAAATATATACTCCAAAACTATGCTCCCAATGCCTACCTCCTCCAGCCACACCCTACCCACCTACAGTTACCACTCAGTAAATCCTATCAGGGGATAAATGCAGTAATGAGTTAAGGTTCTCACAACCCCCATTTTATCTCTAAGTCCTTTTTTGGGGGTGGGTGGGTGGGTACCAGGTATTGAACTCAGGTGCACTAGACCACTGAGCCACATCCCCAGCCCTATTTTGTATTTTATTTAGAGACATGGTCTCAGTCAATTCCTTCGGGCTTCACTGAGTTGCTGAGGCTGGCTTTGAACTTGCCATCCTCCTGCCTTAGCCTCCCACACCACTGGGATTACAGGCGTGTGCCACCGTGCCCAGCTCTCTAAACCCTCTGGCATTGTCTCACCTATGAGCTTTTGGAGGGCACCTCATATAAATCACAGCAGGATACTTGTACCATGCTCCCTCTACCATAATGGGTACAGTGACATTCTTAGGACCTAAAGGAGGTGAGAGTATGGAGGTATGATGGCTTGTTGCTCACATACATATTTGCTCTACCAGCTCCCAGTTCCAAATCACTCCTGGGTTTCAGCCTTTGCTGTGGTCCCCTGGGGTTCCTTCTCCAGTAGACCAGAGACCAGGAGGACAGAGGATCAAGGCCTGCCACTGTAACCAAAGCCTGGACTGTAACGCTGTCCACACAGTTCTGTTGGCTGTTCTGTAAGAACGTGTGCTAGGAAGGACCCTTAAGAGCCAAGTGACATATCCGTTTCCCATCAAGATCCCTTGTTCCCAAGTCAGGTTCCAGGTGAAGTTGGTAATTTCCCTCCTTACACAATCCAGAGGCATCACCTCTCATTTACAGGATGGAAACTACAGCGTCCAGCTTGTGGACAGGAGTGAGCTCATGTTACAGTTGACATTCTGCTTTATATATTTCTTCTACAAGTCTCAGGCAGGAGCCTTCCTGCTATGCTTACCCTAACCAGGCCGTTACCTCCCCAGCTCAGGGAATGTGTGCAGGTGTGAGGGCAGCTGGTTCTCAGTGACAGTCTAAGAAGTGTCTTGGAAGTCTGAAGTAGGAGGATGGCTGGAACATAGGCATTCACAATCAGCCTGGGCAACATATTGAACTCCCATCTTCCCAAGTGGGGTTGGTGGGGACAGAAATGCTGAGTCTAAGCTGGCTTCACTCCAGTCAGCCTCCTGCTGACAGCCTAAAGAATTTGCCCTGATGTCACAGTCCTCATCCAGTCTCCCCTCTATGGGAATACGACCCAGGTACATGTCCTCACTTCTGCTTAGAGTACACTATTCCTCACTGGGTCATTCTCTGGGCTGTTGCTTTGCCCACTCCATAAAACATCCTGCCCTCTGATCATTGTACCTTCAGCCTCTTCTACCAGAACCCAGGTCACCAGCGCAGGGCCCAAGATACCACTTCCTGTCCATCTATCTACCCAGTGTTCAACCCAGAGGAGACGGGGCAGGACAGCTGCTGTGCTAAGGGGATGCTGTTCTTACTGGGGGCAGAGTACTGGTTTCAACCAAATGCATGTTCACTTGGAGCCTAAGGATATGACCTTATTTGGAAATATGATGTTTGCAGATGTACTTAGTTGAGGTAGGAAGATATCATACTGCAGGAAGGTGGCCCCTGTTCCAATATGAGATTTCCTTTAAGAGGGAGGCAGACATACAAGGGAAGGCCTTGTGACCATGGAGGCTGCCACAAGCCAAGGAATACCAGGAGCCCCTTCAACTGAAGAGGTAGCCTCCAGCACATGCCTAAAGTCCATGCCTTGACCTTAAGACTTCCAATCTCCAGAATGGTGAGAGAATGCATTTCTGTTGTTGTAAGCACCCACTTTGTGACTTGTCTTTGTACCTCAAGCTGGTTTCTATGACAAACACCCATGAAGTGGAGCAGACTGATGATGGGAACAGATGTAGGGAGAGTGGGAGGTGTTCAGGCCCAGGTTCCTGGCTACACCGCCATGGGAGATGCCCGAGGCAAGGATCCCCAGAAAGAAGGTATGGAGCTGGTGCTAGAGGAGGTATAGTGGGTGACACAGGGAATGAGTAAGTGACAGGTCTCTTGTATGACTCCAGGTGGCAGAGAGGAAATGACAAGGGGACAGATGGGGCTGTTTGAGGATTTAATGGCAGGGGTTGAGGGGACTCTCAGCTGCTGCTTCTGCCTTTCCACGGAGTGCAGAATTCTTAAGAAGGGACATCTGGGAGAACAAGACCCTGCTGGGCAGCGTGAGGTCCCTTCTACCTGGTGACCAGGAATGTCAACTGGCATTGAGGCTAGTGTGCCCATGGGATCTCACATGGATGCACTTGGTCACTTCCTCAAGTTCAGAGGAGCTTACTCATAGCCACTGGGGAGTGTGATTTGGCCACTGCCCCACTATGGCCCATTGTCCCTAACATTTTGTCCTGAGAAGTCCTGGGACACACTGATGGGCCACTCTTCTTCTCTGGAGGTTGGAGTAAAGGGAGGAAGTGACTCAGGTTCCATGGAGAGATTGGTGGCTCAGACAGGGCCGGCACTGGCTCAGGACAGTCATGATGCGTGTCATTGGTGCTTAATGGTTGAAGAATGTAGCTGGGCCCAGGGAGGGGTACTGATGTTAGCGGCGGCGGCGGTCACAATGGTAGCAAAAGCAGTAGCATCAGCAGCAAGGGAAAGATGGTGGTGGCCCAAGCCTGGGGCTGAGGAATGTTAGGCCTATGGTCCCGAAGTCTTCCCATCATGGGGTTCTCCTGAGGTGAGGTCGGGTGGTGGGAAGGACAAACACAGGGGGCAGATGGGGTAGGGTGGGAGTGGGTGCCTGGGTCTCAGAGCTTGTGGGGGTTCACCCACTTGTAGGTGCCCTCATACTGGAAGCCCACTCTCTTCATCAGCTCATCTGCCTCCACAGGGCCTCGGCTAGAAACAGAACAGGTACAGGGCAAGATGTGAGGGCAGGGAAGAGACGTTCCCAGCTGTTTTTGCTCCCCTAGTCCCCCATCCTTCCCTCACCTGCCATATGTGTAAGGGATGGGTTGGGGCTTCTCTCGCTCAATCCTGTGCAGCAGTGGTGTGAAGATCCGCCAGGCCTCCCGGAGCTCATCGCTAAGGGGATAAAATGTGGCTTTGGTGGGGAGTGGGACATATGGGGAGGGAGACAGAAGGCCACCCTACTGCCTGGTATCCTCTCTCCCACGAGACAGCTGGGACTGGGCTTCTGGGGACCCTCACCTGCGCACAAAGTGCATCTGGCTCCCACAGAAGACGTCCAGAATGAGGCGCTCATAGGCATCAGGAAGCTTCACGTTCTGTGGGAGAGGGGGTCTTATTGATACCATGGTGTGTGGCCACCTAGGCCATCCCTTGGCAGCCTTTCCTGACCAGCTTTCCCTGTGGGCACCTTGTATCTGTTGCCGTAAGTCAGGTCCAGCTCTGATTCCTCAGGGTTGAAGAACATGCCAGGCTTCTTGGTCATCATCTTGGTGTACACGGCTTCATTTGGCTGCACTCGGATCACCAGCTCATTGCGCTTACACTGCTGGTGGAAGATGTCACCGGCCACATCGCGGAACTGCAGCCTCACCTCGGCCTTGCGCTCATTCAGGGCTTTGCCACAGCGCAGGATGAAGGGCACCCCTGGGTGGGGGCAGGGCTGGTCTCAGGACTGGCTCTCCCAGTAGTGCAGGGAGTGAGAATGAGTGAGAACTTCAGTCTAAGTATGTGTGTGCAAATGTGTATGTGGTGTATGGACAGGGTACCATGTCCCACACCCACCAGGCTTCCCCCTCCAGAGTCCCCTGCCGTTGAGCAGTCAGTGTGTCTGACCCCACTGAGAAGGTCTCCACAAGGGAAGGCCCAGCCCTGCCTCACCAGGCCCCAGAGGTGTTACTTACCATCCCACCGCTCATTCTCCACATAGAGGACAACAGCTGCAAAGGTAGCAGTGGTGGACCCATGGGGCACTGTGGGGTCATCCAGGTACCCTTTGGTGGCCTCACCCTCTCCACTGGGGTTCCCCACGTACTGGCCCAGGACCACGTTGTCAGCCTGCACCTCTGAGATACATTTCAATACCTTGACCTGGGAGAAAGGCAGGGAGAGTGGACCCTTTGGATAACAAGATGGCATACAGGGCAGCAGGTGTGAAATGACCACTGGGGACTGGCAGGTGCATCTTGTACCTTCACCTACCTTCTCATCACGGACATCATCTGAGTCAGTGGAGGCAGGCTTCTCCATGGCCACCAGACACAGCATCTGCAGAAGGTGGTTCTGCATCACATCCCTGGAGACAGAAGAGGCCAAAGCTCTGGTCAAGCACTACTTTCAGGATGGGTGGAAGACATAAGGAATGGGCTTGCTTCATTTCCTCTCCCTGTTGTCCAGGGTCCTCAAACAAGGCTTCCCAGTGACAGGCTGTGAGACTTGCTTCCTGCTCCCCAATGTCTTCCAGGTCCCTTCAAATTAAAAAAGTAGATATTGACCCTGTCACCGACCCAGGAAACTCCTGGGATGTTCAGCTGGATAGGGGTCCTACCCCTCTAGCCACATGTGACAACTCACTCAGATTTTCGATCTCAGATTGTGAGGAGGAATCACCAAAAGAGGGAGGAGTGGCCCTGTAGGATGACTAGATTTGTGTTCCATGCCCTATGCTGGCCTCCTGGGAGCAATGAGACGGGCTCTTACCGGATAATCCCAAATTCATCAAAGTAGCCCCCACGGCCCTCAGTGCCAAAGGGCTCTTTGAAGGTGAGGATCACACAGGCAATGTTGTCCCGGTTCCAGATGGGGCCAAAGATCCTGTTGGCAAATCTGTGGGGAGGTGGAAGAGTCCCCAGGTAGAACTGTCCTTTAGCTTCTGCAGCACAGCAGCCAAATCTGAGCAGTCAGCAGAACTATACCCAGACCCGGAGCCCACCACCCTTGCTTATATTCTTGAGGAATTTGTCCTTGGGGCAGCATCATCTGTGGGTACCCACCCCTGGCCTTGTACTGTTCCACCCTATCCCATGTACAGGCATAGGCCAGGACTTAACCCCCACCTCAGCACCATGAGGTTCTGAACCATCTCCTTGCCCAGGTAGTGGTCAATGCGATAGATCTGGTCCTCACGGAACAGGGAAGAGATGTGGTTGGACAGCTGGTCAGAGCTCTGTAGATCTCTCCCGAAGGGCTTCTCCACAATAATGCGATTCCAGCCTCTGCCAGGACCCCAAAGCCATGTCACTCTGACACTGTGTCCAGGGAGCAGATCCTCTATCCTCTGCATTCCTAGGTGACTCAGGGAAGTTCTGCTGGCCCTTGCCCCCTTTTCAAAGCACAGAGACCTGTCATACCTAAGAATACCTCTGTTTCCCCAGTACTCAATGCCAGGCTCAACACCACAGAAGCCTTCCCACTACCCTTTTGGTGACTGAACAGCTTTCAGCCTAACCACTGTGGGTGCTAGGGTGGCACTGCTGGCATATTCCTAGGTGGCCCTACTCCTTTCTGGCCTCACAATGGGTCTTTGGTGGGTCAGGAGAGGCCCAGGAGTGGCCCAGTGGCTAGAGGAAGGGGCATCAAGGTCAGAGGTTCTCCATTTTTTATTTTTGGTACTAGGGATTAAAACCCAAGGGTGTTCTACCTCTGAGATACATCCCTAGTTCTTTTTGAGACAAGGTCTTGCTAAATTGCCCAGGCTGCTCTCAAACTTACAAGCTAAGTTGCTGACGCTGACACTAAACTTGTGATCTTTTTGTCTCAACCTCCTGGGTCACTGGGATTACAAGCATGTGCCCATTTTAAAATTTATTTTTATTTTTAAAAAATTTATTTATTCTAATTTGTTATATGGGTCAACAGAATGCAATCCAATGCATATTACACAAATAGAGCACAATTTTTCATGTCTCTTGTTGTGCATAAAGCCATTTGTTTGAAAAAGAGAAAAGGTCCTGGGGCTGAAGTTGGGCTCAGTGGTAGAGCACTTGCCTAGCATGTGTGAGGCACTGGGTTCAATTCTCAGCACAACATAAAAATAAATAAATAAAACAAACGTATTGTGTCCATCTACAATTAGAAAACATTAAAAAAAAAAAAAAAGAAATGGTCCTTTTCTATCCCGGCAATTATTAATATGGTTTTCCTGGGCTGGGGATGTGGCTCAAGCGGTAGCGCGCTCGCCTGGAATGCGTGCGGCCTGGGTTCGATCCTCAGCACCACATACAAACAAAGATGTTGTGTCCGCTGAAAAATAAATATTAAAAAAAAAAAAAAAGAAACATGGTTTTCCTTATTGAAAACCAGGAAAGAGACTGTGATGGATTGGAAGTAGTTTCTTGTAGAGCAACACTGCCACCTGGTGCTCATGGTAGGGACTGTGGGAAAACGTGAATACTACAGAATGAGCAACTGGGAGCATTTCATGGAGCAACACTGCCATCTTGTGGTTCTTCCGGGAACTGCTGCTAGGGACCATTTCATCTGTAATGAGGAACTTTTCATGCTGTACACAAACGTGGCAGAGGTTTTAATAGTGTATTTATAGCCTTTCCCTTTATTTGGAGAGCTAATTTATATATAGAACAAACAGGGCATCCCCCTTCCTCACCCTGGTTTCTCAGGCCAGTGCTGGATCTGTGGCTAGGGCAGACTACATCAAGGCAGGTCAAACAAAGGGGGGAGGGAGAGAAGGCAAAAGGACAGGCCTTACGTCTGGCTCATGCAGGTCTCATGGATGTTCTTGGTGACAGCCTCATAAACTGTGGGAGGCAAGGCCAGGTAGAAAAGCCGGTTGGCCTGTGGCCCCTGGTGAAGGGCGTTCATATGGCTGTTCAGGCGCTTGAAGGAGGCTGGGTCGTCATACTGGCCGGCCACATAGGAATTGCGGGTGAAGAACTCCTCCAGCTTGGGCCTCTCCTCTGGGGTGGCCTGGGAGAGATGGAAGGACAGATAGAAACAATGTCAGCCCCACTTTTCTACCTTCTTGAGAGTCCATGTCTGCTCTGCCCCAGGAAAGTGAAGGGTCTTGTTTGTATGCGTTTGTCTCTTTTATCCCACAGCCATGATGGGCTTCCCTGGAGATTTGGGAGGGTTCTGTTAGAAGTCAGCTGTCCTGGCCCTTTATACTGTTCACCCCACCCTGGCAGATTCATGCATTCATGGGGAGGGAGGCTGAGGCAGGCAGGACTACTGTGCAGAGATGGGGCACAGCAGGCCCATGCAGGGCTTGAAACCTGTATAATCACCCCTGTACAACCCTAGGACCTTTTTCCCTAAGACAGAAGTTGTATTTCAGGAAAAATCTGACCTGGAGAAATACAGTGGAGAAAGATCTTTTACCAAAATTAGCACACCAAACTACAATTTGCTAAGAAAAATGCTCATGTGTAGTAGGATTTCCTGTAGGGAAGAGGTACCTGTGAGGGAGGGAATCCTTTTTCTAGTTCATGGTATATCCTAATGTGGCCCCAGAGCACATCAGGGAGGACTGAGTAAATCTAGGTCAGAGAGGGGCTGGGAAATGGGTTATCCTGCTAGAGGGACCCCTTTCCCTCTCTGTGCCTAGAGTTCTTCCTATAACGGAGGAAGCAACAAGAGTAGGCATGCAGAGCTTTTGGGTGCCTGTTGAGTGGGTGGTTTTGGGGCCCTCAAGGATGTGAGGTGCTAAGGCTTGAGTGCCAGGCAGCTGTCCTGAGGCATCCTATCTTTCTGCCAGTCAAGTGAGGAAGGGGGAAAGGAAATGCATCTAAGATGGGACAGGGGCATCTCCCACTGGGCCACCTGGGGCTGGCACTGCTGGGGCTAAGGAAGAGGACAGAACAAGGTTGGGGGGACCCTGAAGCCACTCACTCTGAAGAAGGGCTCACTCTGCTTACGGATGTCATCCACTGTGAGACGGGAGCGAGCATAGCCCACGATGAAGGTGTCTTCGGGTAGAAGGCCATCACGGAACAGCCACCTGAGTGCAGAGCACAGCTGTGCCTAGCCAGGCCAGGCTAGGGAGTGCAGGGCCAGGCCTTTCCCTGGTGGGGAGGCCCAGGGGAATGCACTTACCAGATGGTGGGGTAGATTTTCTTCTTGGCAAGGTCGCCCTGTGACAAAGAGAATAGGCGTGGTCAGGGGAAGCTATGAACATGACCTAGATCATCACCCCTCCTAGTGATGTGAGCACGCACTCAGGTCATCACTCAGCCACAAGCTTATCTATCTTGTCCCCATACACTGCCAGAGAAGCCCTGAGATTTGAGCCTGCTGTGGGCCTGGACCCTTCATCTGGAAGGTGTAAGTGTTTCCCGCATTCCAGAAGAAACCCGAACATTCAGTTCATTAGAACTGAAAGATGATTAAGGTGCAAAATAGCAAAACTGGTAAGATGTGGCCTTAAACCTTGTATCAGCGAAAAAGAGTAACTCAGAAACAATGAGCTACCTATTCGAATTATGAAGTTAGGAAAAGGATAGCAGACTTTCAAAACAAAAAAAAATTATAAGGACAGAAATCATGAAAAAGAAAAGTCGGGCTGGGGTTGTACCTCAGTGGTAGAGTACTTGCCTGGTATGTCTAAGGCACTGGGTTCAATCCTCAGTACCACATAAAAATAAACAAATAAAATAAAGGTATTGTGTCCATCTACAACTTAAAAAATTTAAAAAATGAAAAGTTAATAAAATGGAAAACTAATGAAAGGAAAAGATCAACAAAGTTAGAATTTGGTGTTTGAAAAAGACTAATAACAGCCAGAAAACCCTTTGCAACATGGCTTTTTCAACAGGCACAAATAATTGGGGGTACAATGGAACAGAACTACAGATGGGAAGCACAGAAGAGAGTTTTATAAACAACTTTATTCCATCAGTAACGACTTAGATGAGATGGACACATTTCTACAAAAGTTCAACCATGGAGCAAGGGACCTGAGTGGGGCAGTGATAACAAACCTTCCCACCAAGATAACTCCTGGCACTGCCAATGGGTTCTACCAAAATCAGGGAAGAGAGAATTTCATTCTGAAGCAAACTCCTCCTATAGACAGAAGAAGGGAAACTTTCCTGAAGGCATTTTCTAGTTCTCGCAGAACCTTGGCCGTGAGATTTGATGAGAAAGGCACATGGGAAAACTTTTCACATATACCCATGTAGATACAAGAATCCTATAGAAAACGTCAGCAAACTGAATTCTGCCATGTTAAAATATGTAACACATCATAACAAAGGTGGATTTATCTGGGAAACAAAAGATTGGTGTGATATAAAAAACAAAAATCAGTCAGTGAGAAGAGAGTAAAGGAAAAACTGAGAAATCTTTGCCTACTCCTACATATTGATTTTTTAAAATCTAGCAACCTTGCTAAACTCAAGAAATGTAGATAAAGGGTTTCAAAGTATTATCTATTCATGATGAAAATTTTTAGCAAAGTAGAAAAATGGGGAATCCCTTAACTTGATAAAGGGCATCTATGGAACACCCTACAGACACAATACAGAATGGGAAACTGTTGAAATAACTCCCTGTAAACAACCAGGAACAAGAAAAGAATACCTGCTACTGGCTCTTTAGTAGATGCTGAACTAGCCAGTCCAACAAGGAAGGAAATGAAAATGGATTTGTTTGGAAAGGAGGAAGTAAAACTGTCATTATTTGTAGATGATGGTTTGTCTATTAAAAACCCACCTGAAATCGATCTGCAAATAAATAATTAGAGTTAATAAGAGTTTAGCAAGGTTTCTAGGTTTAAAAATCATTAGATAGGAGCCGGAAAAAATTTATTAGGACACAGAAAGCAATATCATAAAAACTGAAAAATTAAGACTTGACTGAAATTAAAAACTGTCTCATCAAAAAATGCTATTGAGAACATGGAGGTGCTAGGGGTGGCTCAGTGGCAGAATGCATGCGTTGCATGCAGAAGGCTCAGGGTTGGATACCTAGCACCAAAACAAACAAACAAACACAAGCCACAGACTGAGAGACAGTATTCACTCAACTTATCTGCATCCAGAATATACAAGCAGCTCCTACAATACAATAAGAAAACAACCCAATTAAAAATGGGTAAGTGTCTTGGCCAGATGCTTCATAAGGAAGAGAAATGTATGACTACTAAAAACATTAAAAGTATTCAAGATTGTTAGTTGTCAGAAAAAATGCAAACCACATAGCATTTCACACTCACGAGAATGATCGTAATCTAGAAGACTGAGAACACCTAGTGTTGGTGTGAACTCACGTATGTGGGTGGGAGAAATGAGATGGTCAGGCACTCTCTAACGTAGCTTGGCAGCTTCTCATTAAAGGAAGCTATTCTACTCCTAGAGGAATGAAAGCAGGAGGCCACACAAAAATCTGTGCATGAATGTTCACAGCAATCTAATTGAAAACAGACCCAAACTGAAAATACCCCAAATGAATCAGGTGAAGAAACAAAGACATATTACCCAGCAACAGAGGAGGAACATGTTACAGATCTGTGAAACACTGACCAGTCACAAAAAATATTATGCTGAGTCAAAGAACTCAGACACAAAAGATTAAACCTTTGAGTTCACTTAAATAAAGTCCTAGAATGGGCAACATTAGCCTATTAGTACAGGAATTAAATCAGTAGTTGCCTGGAATAGGGGGTGGGATGGGAAGGGGCACTCAAGAACTTTCAGGGAAGATGAAAATATTCTGTATCTGTGTATTGTCATGTGCACCAAAAAGAGTGACATAAATAATAACTGATCAGAGGGTGGGGAGTGGGTTAGAAATTCCCCTAAGGTAGCAGTGATCATAAGGCAGTGCTTCTAGAGTGCAGATAATGTTCTGTTTCTTGATGTGGTAGAAGGTATATAGGTGTCTCAAGTTTGTAAAGTCATCAGGCTGTCCCCTTATAGTCTGTATTCTTTTCAACATATATTCCAATAAAAATTATAAAAAATTAATAGGTACATACCACCTGCCTTATACTTACTAGCAACAAGAAGTTGGAGGAGAAAAACAATTTAAAAACAATTCCACTAACAAAAGTAAATGTTATTTGGTATAGGGGATTGACCTAGGAATGCTGTATCACTGAGCTGCATCCCCAGCCCTTTTGTTAAAGTTTTTTTTTGTAGTTGTAGATGGACAGAATGTGTTTATTTTTATATGGTGCTAAGGATTGAACCCAGTGCCCCACACGTGCTAGACAAACATTCTGCCGCTGAGCTATAGCCCCAGCTCTCCAGCCCTTTTAGTTTTGGGACAGGCTCTCCCCAAGTTGCCTAGGGTGGCCCGGAACTTTCCATCTGCCTGCCTCAGCCTTCTAAATCCCTAGGATTACAGGTGCAAGCCACCACACCAGACTACAAAAGTAAGTGCTTATAAAGAACCTAGAAATAGAGCCAGCATATGCCTGTAATCCCAGCTGCTCAGGAGGCTGAGGCAGGAGGATTGCAAGTTGGAGGCCAGCCTAAGCAACTCAGTGTGATTCTGTCTCACAATAAAAAATAAAAAGCTGGAGATGTAGCTCAGTGGTAGATCACCACTGTGTTCAATCTTCAGTGCTACCAGAAAAAGAACAGAACTAGAAATAAACGTTCAAGCCTACTACTGAGACAATGATACAATTCCATTAAAATGGCCTATGCAGACACCTCATTCTCTTGGGCAGCAGAAGCACCAGGAAGAATAACAACATCCCTCCTTTCCAAGCCAATCTGCTTATCCAGTTCAGTCACCCAGTTACTATCAATAGCCTAACAAGCTTTAATTTTGTAACCTGACAAACTAGATGGAAGAGGAAGGGGTAGAATGACCAGCGAGCGGGCTCTTGAACAATAATGGAGCAAGGCCCTTTCATTTTAGACCCTATAATCAAGACTATGGGAAGGTCTGGTCTGTGAACCCATACTTTATGGGGCCCTGCCACTCTGTGGGGAGAGATGAGTGGGTGGCACAGGCACAAAGCACTGTCCCAACCAAGATCTCAACTCAATCCAGACAGGAAATCCATTTCCAGGGATAAGATAAAAGACTTGAATATTCATGCAAAATTAAGTTGTAGAAACCTTCCCTGCAGATCTTTTTGTAAAAAAATTTTAAATTGTTTTAATTTTTTGTTGTAGATGGGCATAATACCTTTATTTTATTTATTTATGTGGTGCTGAGGAATAAACTCAGTGCCCCACACATGTGAGGCAAGTGCTCTAGCACTGAGCCATAACTTCAGTCCCTGCAGATGTATCTTGATCTAAAAAAAAAAATCAAAATACTGCTGAGCACAGTGGTGCATGCCTATAATCCAAGCTACTTGGGAGCCTGAGGCAGAGGATTGCAAGTTTGAGGCCAGCTTCAGCAACTTAGTGAGACCCTGTCTCAAAACAGAAATAAATGATTATGTAGTCAGTGGAAAAGTAGTGCTGAGTTCAATCCCTGGTCCTAAAACTAAACCCAAACCAAAACACATAACAACAATAACAAAACTAAAATCATACAACAACAAAACAAACTCATGTGAACCTCTGGTCTCCCTGGCCTGCAATGCTATGGTGACTGTGTTCAGGAAAATATCCCAGAATTGCTGCCAGCCAGTCTCTGCTTGCCTGTCAGACCTCCTCATGCATCTGCATCAATCCCCTGTCTGATGCCCAGTTTGCCCACTCAAAGGTCTACTGAGTTCTCGAAGGCCATTCAGATCTCTGCTGAGTGAAGCTTCTAACCTACCATATCATATGGTTGCCCTTGCTGGTCCCTCAAGGTCTATCTCAGATGACCCCCAACCCTGGGCCAGGGGCTCCCACAACATGGCCCTCAGTTTCTCAGTGCACTGTCAATGCCTGCCTCTGGCTTTCTCCCTCAGCAGGGCTGGTAAGGACACTGCTCATGTCTGGATGGTTCAATGTTGACTCCACATGCTCCAGAAAGGGCCAGCTTGCTGGGAACTGACCCTGAAAGAAACAGTAAGAATCCTGGCCTGCAAAACCCTCTAAAAGGCAATGTTTGCTTATGATAAAATTCCAATGGATTGGGAGGAATCAGGACAGACTCCAGGCAATGGATTGGTGGCAGGGGATTGGTTTGCTAAGTCACAGTTGCCCCACACCCCGGAGCTATTTGTTTTTGTGTTCCCTTTGGGATTAACTAGAGATAGAACCTGCTCGCCTTGTTTCAGCTCAATCCCCGCAACCCACAATCTGCTGAGCTCCAAGTCACCCAAAGGAGAGGTGAGGTAGACCAAGAACAGTGGGGGTGCGGGGGCGGGGGGCAGCCGCTCTCTTCAGGGCTGGGTTGGTCCTGCCCTTCCTGTTGTTCTGCATGGCTCTCACCAGAATGGTCTGGAGCAAGGAATACAGGGAGACCTAAAATCTAAACATGTGGGGGTGGGCACAATTACAGCAGGTAGAAGCCTCTCAGGTTTGCTACCCTGTTTGCTTTGCCCAAGAATCATGGTGGGGAAGGGGTCTACTCAAGGACAAATTTCACCTTACTAGGAAGAGGTAGGGCAAAAGAGACTTGGGCTACCACTTGCCTGTGGTCACCCTAGGTTTGTCCTCGGCCTCCTGTTTTATAAACCCAAATCACTGCAACCCTTTGTTCTGGTGTGAGGGTTTTAGGGTGGAGGCCCAGTAGAAGGAATGAGCCATCTTGTCCCCAAGAGTTGTTGGCATTAAGGATTCACCAAGGTAGAGCCCTGAGCTTTGGTGGAGGTCCAGCTGGCTCCTGGCCACTGGGGTGAGAGAACCTGGCTTTGCTGAGGTAAGTTCAGGCAGGAAAAACTAACAATAGGGCCTCCCTCCTACACTCCAGTGCTCTTGAGTCACCAGGCCTTTGGGGGAATGCCAACGTCATCATGATACAGCAAGAATCTTATCAGCCCAAGGGGGAAGTCAGCCTTGAAGTGTCTGTCCTAAGAAGAGGGAGGGGCTGGAACAGCCAGGTCATTTGGATAAATCATAAGCACCCATCATGCCATGGCCATCATGGTCCAGGTGGGGAAAATGAGACCCAGGGAGGAGAGGGTCCTGCAGTGAGATGCTCTGCCCACATGGACTCCCAGTGGGATTCTCCTTCCCTTGTTCCTATGGAAGTGTCACTCTCCAGCTTCACCAAGGTCTCCAGGCAGGGGAGGATATCCTTTAATGCCCAAGGTTCCTTCCTGCACGCTAGTGCTTTCTGGACAGCAAGTACCTCCACTCTCTTCCTGAAGTGGGTTGGAGTCTTAAGAAATAGGAGAACCTTGAGTGGCTCAAAGCCCATTTGGTAACAGCATCAGGATGCTCTCAGGAAGGAAGCTGGGCATGTACGTGAGGGTTGGGTAAACCTGCAAGGGAGGAAGTGGCAGAGGATGGCCGCTTGGGCCCAGCTGGCCTTGGGGTGTCCTGCTTGCCCAGATGTTGGCCTCCTTTTGGTTTCTAGGTCATACTGGGCTTGTTCTTGACTTAGGGCTATGGGTACTTCCTCTTCCTTTCATATGGGATGCACCCCCAGCCCTTACCTGAAGGCCTTACTCTCCAGGCCTTCTTCATGGGACCTGTGTGCTGAAGGGGGCAGGAGACACAGGGGCACATTGGTGGCTTCTTTTTTGTGAGCCCCTCTTGGTCTGCTTACTCCCTTTGGGGCTCTGGCTTCCCACAGTCTATCGGCTCCATGAGGAAGGGGCTGTGGCTGTTGTGGTTTGAAAGAGGTACTTGCTACATGTTGAATGAATGAATGGAGAACATGCTGGTTTCTCAGAACAGCTGGTACCCTGCTTATCTCCTGCAGCAAGTGAGCTGTCAGGCATGGAAGGAGGTTTAAGAATGGGAGCTACTCTGAGTGCGGTCTGGGCATAAATGCCCCTGCATGGACTCCAGGCCCTCCCTGCGGGGGGTGAGGAGGAGAAACAATGGGGCTCTTTAGAACATCCCTTGTCTTCTCCACTCCCCTCTGCTGGAGCCAGCACTTCCCATTTCGGTTCTAGAAGCCTCTAGTTCTCACTCCCAGAGCAGAGGAGAGCAAAAAGGAACCCTACTGATTGCAATTAGACACAGTTGCCTAACCCAAGGCCAGCAGGAACGTACACATCAGCCTAAGAAGGCCAAGACTTGTTTGCTAGGAGGAAACACTGAGGTTTTGAGATACACACACACACACACACACACACACACACACACACACACACACACATACACACTTGCTCTAGTCAACAAGCTTAGATTCTCTCAGTGAGGTATCCAAGAGTTGAGGGTCTGGGGTTATGATCCATCATTGTGGTCTAGGTCACTGTTGGCCTGTGATTGTCAGAACATGGGGTAGGGATGGGGAAGGGAAATCATCCTTATTTACTTGCTGCTCCAGTCTGATCCTGGAATGAAGGCCTAATGGTCAGATTCTAAGGTGTTAAGGTTTGTGGCTGTCACAAGTATGGCTGCTCAAATGGGACTGTCTGAGGCCAAGCCTGTCCCACTGTGTGCCCCAATTGGGTACCTCCAGGGGACTTTAGGGTTCCTAGGTGTCAGAGGACAGTGCTTAGGGTGGCTTGCACTTGCTTTTCTAGTGGTAGAGCCCTTCTCCCTTGCTCTCCTCCTCATTATTTCTAAGTTCTGATCAGAAATACAATGGTGGGCTGGACATGGTGGTGACCTATAATCCCAGGTACTGGCAAGGCTGAGGCAGGAGGATCACAAGTCAGTCTCAGCAACTTAGCAAGATCCTATCTCAAAACAAAAAGGGCTGGGGTGTAGCTCAGAAGTAGAGTACTCTTTAGTTCAATCCTCACTACTACAGGAGGAAGAAAGAAATATAATAGTGGTAGCAGGGAGCAGGTTTGAAAAGGGGGTGGCATGTTCTGTATGAACAAAGAACCACAGATTTCCTCCAGCACGGAGGGGCTCACAACATGCACCGTGTTGCACCTACCTTGTCAATAGCTAACTAGTTCTCATGGAACTCTTATTCAAGATTACACAATAAGTTCAGGGTGAAGATGATCACACAATGTTGAGCAGAGTTCAGGACATATCCAGGGCTAAAAGTAAAGAATTGAAACCATTTTTGCCATTAAACCTTGGTCCAGTCAGTCACTGTACTTGTCTTGCTGCCGCACAGCACACAAGGGAGGATGCTCTCATCAGGGACCACAGATCCACTAAGGCCACACTCCTTTTCCTGTCCAACCATGTACTGTCAATATGCTTCTACTCTTTGGCCTTTCCAATCAGAGCAAAATTCAGTTGTGCCAGCTAGACAACTGAGGCCAGGTGGGGTGGGCAGAGCTCTTCAGGGGGGTTTGGAAGTTGTGGCAAAGAGGAAGTGTTCAAAGAAAGACCCAGTATTTATGATCAGGGAGCTTCATTGGTACAGAGAGAAGAGGCAGAGACAGGGCTCCAGATCTTTCTTCTAGAACTGACCATGTGACATTTGTCAAGTCACAAACTGGTTTAAAAAGAATTCAGAATGAATAGCATTCCCTGTTTGCATCTGTTTTCCTCACTGAGAAGGAAGAAGTCATGGTCCTTTAGGACCTGGTGCTCTAGGACTCCTGGCTATACTGAATGGGTGACCAGACTTTAGAAACATCTCTCAAGTATGTACCAGGTAGTGTAGGGAGGTTAGTGGCACACTGGCAGGGGCAACAGGTAGAGCTCAATTTATCAGAGCCCATGCAGCCCCACAAAACTCAATCAGGAAAGCTGAGGCACAGAGTAAGACGTGTTTTGCACAACGCCACATTCAAAGTATGACTTTTCAGACTGGGGCCTGGGGGAGACTCACCGATGCACCCATGATGATGAATATATGTGTATCAGCCTGGTGGAAGGCATCACCCTGGTACAGCTCTTCCCGCAGGATCCCGCACACCTGGGTCCGACTCAGGGCTACCTGCTCTGCCATGGTGCTCTCTGGTGAAAGAAAGGCTCCTTGACAAGTCGGTCTCCTTCTTGAGTCATGACGGATTACTGAAACCATTCTCTGGGAATGGTCACGGTGGGGGTGGGGCAGCGGGGTTGGTGGGTTAGAAATTGCTGCCTCTGGGTTCCAGCCTTACTCTCTCAGGCTGCCTTTTTTCAGGGTGTACATTACAAAATTACTCAAAGCATGAATGGATTTTAGCTGCAGCATCAATTTTGGGCAAGTGGATAAAAATCCTGCCAGAGCATCGCACTACATGTCCTGGACCATCTCATTGTGGACTTTGCCAGAAACTCCACAATGAACTTGAGCACGTTGGATTGTGCAGATGAAGGAGTTTAGCTCCAGCCCTCCCCGTGTCAAGCTGGGTGATTCTGGCAAGTCCCCTCCTCTCTCGGGGTCTGGCCCTCAAGGTCCCAATGGGGGAACCGCGGGTACAAAGGGATCGGTTAAGACTGTCTAGAAAAATAGCGCCTATTAAAAGGCCGCGTGGTGCAGTGGTGGGCAGCACACCCTCTGCCGATGCGGCGCCGGCCCGCCCGGTTACCTGCGCCTCGTCGCCGTCGCCCGCCGCGCTCGCAGCCCCGGAATGCACGGCCGTTTCCGGGGATTGAGCCCCGTCGGCCCATTTAACCAGTGGGGGCGGGCGCCTCAGCTGAGCTGACCGGCCTCAGGCGAGGCGCCCGGGGCGGGGCCTTGCCGGCCCCTCTCCAGAGAAGAGAGAGAGAGAGAGAGAGAGAGAGAGAGAGAGAGAGAGAGAGAGAGAGGGAGGGAGGGAGGGAGGGAGGGAGAGAGGGAGGGAGGGAGGGAGGGAGAGAGGGAGAGAGGGGGAGAGGGGGAGGAGGGAGCAGGGAGGGAGGGGGAGGAGGGAGGAGGGAGGGGGAGGAGGGAGGAGGGAGGGGGGAGGGGGAGAGAGGGAGAGAGGCGGGGGGGCAGAGGGGAAGGGGGAGGGAGGAGGGGCGAGGATAAGTGCGCGCGCATCCCTGACCAGCCCCGCGCATGAACAGCCCCGCCCCTCGGGCACCTGCACTGATGGTTGATCCGCCCGCTGTCCTCCCTGCACGAGATCGGGATGCTTTATGGGCACGGGGCAGTCCCAGGCAGTTTCCCCGCGTCCCTACTGCCAGATCAGCATCACCCTACGGTCTGGTTTTCTACTTCCGCCAGTAGCGTGGCCACGCCTCCCAGGCACCCTTCTGGATTCTGGGCGGGGCTTTCTGCCTTTTGATCTTGGCCCCTCCCGTGTCAGGGGTGGGACCGTCGAGGAACGCCTAGCGTCTGGATGCGCTGCCTTCAGAGTAGGGGTAGTGTAAATGGTAAAGCCCTGAAAAGTAGAGACTGGCCCTTTTCCCTGGGGAGTGTTCTGCTGGCTAGTTTAGGCTAGCGGGTTCTGGCTTCCCTCAGGAACAAGAAATGGCCTTGCAGTGGCCTTGCATCTCTTGCCAGCCTCTTGTACTCCTGGGGTCAGGAATTGTGTATTTTACTTCCGGATCTCAGGACAACGACGCCGGAAGCCGGAAGCGGGGGTTTCCATATCGGGGAAGGGAAGGGCGGCCTCCGGACAGGCGAGTTTTTCCGAGTGTCCGGGCCCAGGAAACTCTCGCAGCCCGCTGCTCCAGCCTTTCTCACGTCTGACCTACACTGGTGACAGGTGTGGTCCCCTTCTTCCAAGATAGGGTTCCATCGGCGGGCGTTCTGCTGCCTCTGAAACGTCTTCTGATGTCCAGGCTTCTCCTGTTGGGCCCTACCGGTTCCGGCTTCGCGCTTTTAGAACACCAGGACCCAGGTTATTTGGGCGGCGAGTGGGACTGGTTCTGCTCCTCTCTTGCCGCGGCGATCTCTGTCTCACCATGTCTCTAGTGCAGGAACTCTTCTAGTCCTGAGACATTTCCTGTTCATCAAATTTGTGTGCAAGTCTTTAAAAAGGACTGGAGTAGAGCTTGACAACTAAGCGTCTTACTTCACGCGCCTCAGTTTGCTCACTTGCAAAACAATTACTATCTACCTGCCCTCATACCATTTCTGTGACCTGAGAACTAGAGGGTCGTCTTGGTATATTCTAGAAACACGGAGGAAGCGCACAGGGAACGTGGGCAGCATAGTTGGAGAGGGAGGGATGGGGAGACCAGATGGTATAGAGTCTTGTAGGCCTTTGACTTTTATTCTGAGAGCAAGGGAGAGCCAAGGTAAGGTTCATGGTAGAGGAGGGATGTGACCTGAGTTACCTATTTTTGGTACTGGGGATTGAATCCAGAGGTACTCTACCACCGAGCTACATCCCCAGCTCATTTTATTTTTTTTGTTTTGAGACTGGGTTTTGCTAACTTGCTCAGGCTAGCCTTAAACTTGCTATTCTCCTGTTGCAGCCTCTTGAGTACCTCTAGAGTATCTGAGATTACAGGTGTGCACCACCACACCAGCCTGAATTATCTTTTAGGCAGATCTTATAGCCACCGTGAGAACAATGGACTGTAGGGGGCAAGACTGGAACCAGGATAGTGTGTTAAGAAGTTATTGCAGGGGGCTGGGGATGTGGCTCAAGCGGTAGTGCGCTTGCCTGGCATGCGTGCGGCCCGGGTTCGATCCTCAGCACCACATACCAACAAAGATATTGTGTCCGCCAAAAAGTAAATAAATAAATAAATTTAAAAAAAAAGAAGTTATTGCAGTATTCCAGGTGTGAGAGACAATGGTGCTGTGAACATTTTATTATTAAAAATTAAAAAAATGTGGGCTGGGGATGTGGCTCAAGGGGTAGTGCGCTCGCCTGGCATGCGTGTGGCCTGGGTTCAATCTTCAGCACCACTTACAAAGATGTTGTGTCCACCGAAAACTAAAAAGTAAATATTAAAAAAAATTTTAAAAATGTATTAAAGTGGAAAGATTAGTAAATTCCATAAACCCATCTCTCACTTTACAATTATCAACTAGTAACCAAGTGTTTAATTTATACTCCTCAAAATTCTCTTTGGTTATTATTTTCCATAACATCTTTTTTGAGAAATAATTCGCATGCTAAACAATTGACCTATTCAGTGTACAGTTCAGTAGTTTGTAGCATATCTACTGATGTATAGCCATCACCATTATTTCCAGAACATTTTTATCACCCTAAAAAACAGCCTTGGGCCCTTTAAACACCCTTCTGGCCTCACTCACCTCATTTCCTTAAGTAGCCTGGAAACTGCTTTTTTTTCCTCTGTGGATTGTCCATTTTGTACATTTCTCATAAATGGAATCATACAACATGTGTTCTTTTGTGACTTGTTTCTTTCTCTTACCATAGTGTTTGGAAGATTTGTTTATGTTGTAGCATGTGGATGTACTAAATTTTGTTTATTAACCAGTTGATGGACATTTGGGTTGTTTCCATTCTTTTGCTGTTTTGAGTAATGCCACTATGAGCATTCATATGTGGATATATTTTCATTTGTCTTGGGTATATACTTAGGAGTTCCCCATTTATTTATTTGGTACTGGGATTCTAACCCAGGGGTGCTTTACCACTGAGTTACATCCATGACCTTTTAATGCTTTATTTATTTATTTTTTATTTTGAGACAGGGTCTCTCACTGAGTTGCCAAGGGTGGCCTTCTAAGTCAGCCTCCCAAGTCACTGGATTACAGCTGTGCACCACCATGCCCAGTTCTCTCTTTATTTATATTTATTTATTCACTTTTTTGTGGTGCTGGGAATCAAACTCAGGGTCTAATGGATGCTAGACAAGTGCTCTACCACTGACCTATATTCTCAGCCCTGAGAAGTTAGTTTTGAGAGGACTATTAGACATTCAAATAGGTATATCAAGTTTGATATGTGAGTCTGGAATTCAGAAAAGAGGTCTATTTTTGGGTGTTATTTTGGAATGACTACAGGATTGAGTATAGTTAGAGAAGAGAAGTGGTTCTAGGACAGCTCTGGGTACCTCTACATGAAGGTATGAGAACTTAGTGAAAGAGCCTGAGCAGGATCAGTCTTTGAAGTGGGAAGGACACCAGGAGACTGGGTTGTTAATGGAAGCCAAGGAAGAAAGTATGTGGAAAAAGATGGAGATGTCAGGTCAGCTTCTGTGTTTGGGTCAGTGGGGGTATAAGTGAGATGTTGTAAGTGCTAACAATCAAAACAGTCAAATTTTTTGGTACTAGGGATTGAATCCACGGGTACTTTGACACTGAGCTACCTCTACAGATCTCTCTTTTTTGGGGGAGGGTTTACCAGGATTGAACCCATGAGCACTCGACCCCTGAACCATATCCCCAGCCCTATTTTGTATTTTATTTAGAGACAGGGTCTCACTGAGTTGCTTATTGCCTCGCCATTGCTGAGGCTGGCTTTGAACTTGTGATCCTCCTGTCTCAGCCTCCCCAGCTGTTGGGACCCAGTCATTTTTATTTTTATTTTTTTGAGACATGGTCTAAGTTGCTGACGCTGGCCTCAAACTTGGGATACTCCTGTTCCAACTCCTGAATCACTGGGATTACAGGTGTGCACCACTAGCCCAGTAAAACAACCAGATTTAATCAGTGTTAAAGTCAACATTCCTAGCATCAGGCCTGCTGCTGGAAACTTACATTGGGATTGACCTCCACTTCCTGGTAATCAGTCTTCTTGGGTGGATATGAAATGGTGGATCTGGTACTGCTCCTCATGGTCTATATCTAAACTCAAGCGAACAAGAGCAGCTCACCTACTCTGCTTTGCTGTCTCAGGTCCTGCTCTCTATTTCAAATTTCTCAGTACATGTCAGACACTACAAGTCTCTTCTTACCTTTATCTTCCCAACTGTAGGGAACACTCCTTAGACCTGGCATGGTATTCTTGAAGCCCCTCTTCTGTGTAAGAATTTCTGTGACTGCCAGAAAATGACAAGAAACTGGGTGGCTTCAAATAACATAAATTTAATCTCTCAGTTCTGGAGGCTAGAAGTTCAAAATCAGAGGGTGAACAGGCCATATTCTCTCTGCAAGTTCTAGGAGAAGATCCTCCCTTGTCTTTTCTAGGTGCTGGTGGTGCAGTTGTTCTTGGCTTGTTCTCACATCACTCCCATCTCTACATGGCTTCCTCCTTGTGTGTTTCCCTTTGTTTTCTACTTTTTCTTCTCTCACAGGAATCCTTGTTATTGGAATCAGGGCCCACCCACATAACCCAGGATAATATCATCTTGAGATCCTTGATTAAACTACATCTGCAAAGACCTATTTTCCAAATAAAGTCACATTTATAGGTTTCAAAGGTTAGGGCAGGGGCTAGGGATGTGGCTCAAGCGGTAGCGCGCCCGTCTGGCATGCGTGCGGCCCGGGTTAGATCCTCAGCACCACATACCAACAAAGATGTTGTGTCCGCCGAGAACTAAAAAATAAATATTAAAAATTCTCTCTCGGGGCTGGGGATGTGGCTCAAGTGGTAGCGCGCTCGCCTGGCATGCGTGCGGCCCGGGTTCGATCCTCAGCACCACATACCAACAAAGATGTTGAGTCCGCCAAAAACTAAAAAATAAATATTAAAAAAAATTCTCTCTCTCTCTCTCTCTCTCTCTCTCTCTCTCTCTCTCCTCTCTCACTCTCTCTAAAAAAAAAAAAAAAAGGTTAGGGCATGGCCATATCTTTTTTTTTCTTTGTACCAAAGGTTGAAGCCAGGAATGCTTTATCACTGAGCCACATTCCCAGCCCTTTTATTTTTATTCTGAGACAAGGTCTTGTTAAGATTCTGGGGGTCTTGGCTAAGTTGCTAAGGCTGTCCTTGAACATGCCATCCTTTGATCTCAGCCTTCCAAGCTGCTGGGATTATAGGCATGCTCTACTGTGCCTGGTCATGGTCATATCTTTTTTGGGGGCTATTATTCAACTTATCACACTAGGTGAGGGTAAGAGGCCCTGACCCTCCACTTCTTAGAAGTGTGGGAAGGGATAGGGTAGGATTCCCAAAATACTGGCATTTGCCATCTATAAATAATCCTCTCCCTTTGGATTTTTTTTTCCTGTAGTGGGGATTGAACCCAGGGCCTTGTGCATGCTAGGTAAGCACTGTACCATTGAGCTGTATCCCCAGTCTTAATCCCCTCCCTTTGGAGTGGGAATGTGTGCTACCTCAGACCAAAACTCCATTTCAGCATCTGGTTATACTAGATGAAGTGGTTGGCATTCTGCTGCAAATATGGGCCCAGAGCTTCTGCACAGAGTAACCACCTTGTCCTGCTGGGCAAGAGAATTCTGTATGGTGTCATGTGATGCCTGCTTTTCTTTTCCAGACACTGACTTGTTGGATGAGCAGGCATCTCTGGAAGAATCAGCTGTGTGAGATGGTGCAGCCCAGTGGTGGCCCAGCAGGGGACCAGGACGTGCTGGGTGAAGAGTCTTCTCTGGGAAAGCCGGGCATGCTACATCTACATTCGGAGCAGGGCATCCCTGAGACCCTCCAGCGCTGTCTAGAGGAGAATCAAGAGCTCCGAGGTGGGTCCAGTGGTTGGGGTGGTGGGGTGGAGTGGAGTGAAAAGTTAGGAAGTCTAGCCTTTGCTGAGTGGAACGTTTATTCCTATCACCTGCACCTTCATGTTTGTTAGGTCTGGATGGGTATGTGCCTGAGAGCATACCCAGGTGGTCTCTAGTTAGCATTTCAAGCTTAGCCGCCCTCTGGCTTGGTTTCAGTTGGGGTTTGCTGGAAGTACATTTAGGTGCAAATTAGTGTGCAGGATTAGTGTGTATTTTTTATTTTGTTAGCAGAGATTGAACCCAGGGGTGCTTAATCACTGAGCCACATTCCCAGCACTTTTTATATTTTATTTACAGATAGGGCCTTGTTAAATTGCTGAGGCTGGCTTTGACTTGTGATCCTCCGGTCTCAGCCTACTGAGCTGCTGGGATTACAGGTGCACGCCACTATGCCTGGCTCAGGAAATGTGTTTAGAGTGTTCTCAGGACTGATATTGGGAATGAGAAGGATAGGGAAAAAAGTTAGGCTGGGCAGAGGGAGAAGTGGGCTATGAGTACAGGGAACTCTGTAGCTGGAATGACCTTTTCAAGTTGAGCCAAACTTGGCCAGGTCTCTGTATCCATGCAATGATCAATCATTAACTATTGTTGATCCTGGAAGTGGGCAGTACCAGATTCTGTGGGTAGGGCTTGGCTCTTGGCTGGGACAGTGGCTTTCTGGAGCAACTGAGGCAGTCCTCTGGAGGCCTCAGCAGAAAGCCTTCTGTCCTCTAGTGTGGCTGGGCACCAATATTTTCCTGGGTCAGCATCCATGTCTCCATGACAGTTCTCCTCATCCTTGTGCTGCTCAGCTTCACCGGCTTTCAGAGAGCAGATGCACATTCCCACCTGCCTCCCACTAAGTGGAACATCCTTGTCTCCCTTCCCCTCATCCTTTTCCTTCCAGCTCATGATCGTGCCACCTGGTTTTTGGGGGTAGTCTTCCTCCTTTGGCCTGCTAGTCCTTTGGTTTGAGTGGGCCTCAAGTACCCAGGTGGCCTCTAGTTAATTAGGACACTTGCTGTAGGGACTTTGAAATGACCTGGCTCACAGTTGCTGGGGGAGGGAGAGGCACTGGCACTGGGAGTGGTGGGGCACCCAACACTTTTTGTTGTCACTCTGAGTCCCAAATGTGTATTATTATTTTTTCTCTTTTTGGGGATTGAACCCAGGGGTGTTTTATCACTGAGCTATAAGCCTAGCCCTTTTTATTTTTTATTTTGAGACAGGGTCTCTTCAAGTTGCCCAGGTTGGCCTAGAACTTGCCATCCTCCTTAAAGTGAAGCTCACATGTTTAGTGTGGTGTTTCAGAAACTTACGGGCATATCATTAGTAGTTGATTTTGAAAGTGTTTAAAAAAATGAAGGGGAGTGTTTAGAAGCCATCTATCTTAGGGAGAGGTCACCTAGTAGTATGGGAGGGTACTGTGATGGTTAGCCCAGCTTCAGACCTTGGGCCTTGTAGGCCTCATACCTGTGTAAGCTCCAACAGGGGCTGGTGCTCCAGGCTGCCTGACTCTTGGGACTCACCTCGCCTTTGCTGTCTCTTGTGCCCCCAGATGCCATCCGGCAGAGCAACCAGATGCTGCGGGAGCGCTGTGAGGAGCTGCTACATTTCCAAGTCAGCCAGAGGGAGGAGAAGGAGTTCCTCATGCACAAATTTCAGGAGGCTAGGAAGTTGGTGGAGAGATTGAGCCTGGAGAAGCTGGACCTGAGAAAGCAGAGGGAGGAGGCCCTGAAGGAGGTGGAGGACCTGAAGTTATGTCAGCAGGTAGGTAGCAGGCAGGGCAGGCTCTTTCCTTGGAGCTTGGGGCTGTAGATACACCTGCATACTGTTTTTTTTTTTTTTAACCAGGAATTGAACCCAGAGGCACTTAACCCCCCGAGCCACATCCCCCTCTCTTTTTATTTTTTTATTTTGAGACAGAGTCTCACTAAGTTGATGAGGCTGGCCTCAAACTTAATCCTTTTGTCTCAGCCTCCTGAGTTGCTGGGATTACAGGTATGGACCACTGTATCCTGGCTTTCACCTATGTTCTGTAAACCATAGGGACACCAGTGTTCTCACAAGGAACCCATGGTCAGGGATCCCCCAGAGCACCCTCAGGCTTGATTTGCAGGACTCACCTGAGAGAAGCCATCATACTCACAGCTATAGCTTATTACAGTGGAAGGATATAGATTAAAGTCAGCTGAGGTTCAAGGTGCATAGAGTAAGGACCAGGGGAGGCCAGTGTGAGCTTCTAGGTGGCCTCACAGGGAGCATGCAGACAGTGCTTGCTTCTCTCATTAGCCATGTGGAACAATGTACATGGAGTATAGTCAGCCAGGAAGCTCACTTGGTCCCTGGTGTCTAGGGACCAAGAGTGAATGAATGAAAGTGTCAGGTTGGGGGAAGGGCCCAAGTGAAAAATGACAGAATGTCAATGTCTAAATGATGAGGCCAGTGTGTCTGGGGTTTTATTGGGGTCAATTGTGTAGGCGTTGAGCACCATAGTTGGTGACCTGAGTGGTTCAGGCACCAGCCACCCCAAAGTTTATCCAGTTCTACGTGGCCCAAGGCCCCCACCTGCATCATAGCATCAGCATAGATTACCTGGCTTGGGTCCTAAAACCCAGGTGAACCAGACATGGTCATCAGGCAGGATGTTCAAGAGCCTTAGAGGTCATCCTCTAGGAGCCAGGCAGGACCCAGACTCAACTTTAGGAGGTTCAGGCTGTGGCCACCTCATGGACCTGTGAGTTGGCTCTTCAGTGTACTGTCCCCAAAGGATGACATGCTTACTGTGGGCTGAGGAGGGTGTTTCAGGGCCTTTCTGACTTGGCTGCTCTCAAGATCCTGGGACAATAGTTGAGCAGGATATGTGCTGTCCGGGAAGGGCAAGGTGGGGGCATGGGAGTGGGGGGCACCTGATGCAGGCAGACTGCCAGCCCTGGAGGAAAGGCATATGCTGTGTGCCTCACTACTGGGAACTTCTGGCTCAAGGTGCTTGTTTCTCATTTGTGGAAGTGTAAAGAGTTTGCTAGGGCTGCGGAAGCAGAGTACCACACACTGGGGGCTTAAACAACAGATCTGTTTTCCCCCAGTTCTGGAGGCCAGAAGACTGAGTTCAAGATGTGGTCAGGGTAGATTCCTTCTGAGGACTGCAAGAGAGAATCCATTCAAGGTCCTCTCCCAGTGTCTAGTGGCTCCTGGCAGTCGTTGGTGTTCCTTGGCTGGCAGCTGCATCTCTTCAGTGTCTGCTTCTGTCATCATGTGACCTTCTCTCTGTGCATTTCTTTTTATAAGAACACCAGTGTCAAATAAAGGTGGGCATTCCTTTTAACTGTGAAAACAGATTTTGTTCAGTAACTGTTGTCAGTAGGGAAAAGAGCTGAGATTATAGTTGACCAGTATTTTAAAGAGAGAATGGTGGCTAGAATGTAGCTCAGTGGTAGAGAGTGTACTTAGCATGCATGAGGCCTGAGGTTCCAACCCTAGCATTGAAAGAGAGGGGGCAGACTATGAATTAGAGTGTCAGGTGCGGGGAAGGGCCCAAGTGAAAAATGACAAAGGGTATCAGCATCCAGGTGATGAAGCCAGTGTGTCTCTGAGCTGGCAGTTAATAAAGTTAGGATTATGTTCTCTCAAAGAGACTGGGAGAGTGTGGAAACATCTTTTTTGATGATTCCATTTCAAAGGAATAGCTCTTAAGTCCTTGAGGTAGACACTGATAGGTTGTAGAAGATACACAGATATCTGAGACAGAGGAAGGACTCATAGCTGACAGTTCTTGTAGTAAATGCTCCAAGAAAGGTCAGTGATCTATGTTAGGTGTTGGCCAGAATGGATAGTTCTTTTAACAGCTGTGAGCATTTCCATACAGCATCTGGGAAGCTGCCTGGTGCATCTCACTAGCATGGCCTTAGGCTGTTGAAAGCCCTATTAAAGTTTGATTAAGTATGTCTCTGTCTCTGTCTCTCTCTCTCTCTCTCTCTCTCTCTCTCTCTCTCTCTCTCGGAATTGAATCCAGGGCACCACTGAGCTATGTTCCTAGCCATTTTATTTTATTTTGAGACAGGATCTCACTAAGTTGCCCAGTCTAGCCTTGAACTTGCCGTCTTCCCGCCTCAGCTTTCCTACTTGGGTTAAGTCTCTTAAATGCAGGGTTTGAATGGAGTGTTTGCAGAAAGTCCCCCTACCACCACTGAACTTCATCCCCAGACCTTTTCATTTGTTATTTTCAGTCTTGCTAAGTTGCTGAGGCTGGCCTTAGACTTGTCTTCCTTGTGCCTCAGCCTCCCAAGTTACTGGGATTACAGGCATGTGCCACTGAGCACAGAGAGTTTTTATTATTAGTATTTAAAAAGATTCAGTATCCACTCTTGCTTTGTGAAACCTCCCATCTTCTAAGGGCCCTACGCCCACAGACTAGGCTTGTATTTTTGTTGCTGTTCAAGTCTTGCCTCCTTTGGCATCGACTCTCAAAGATAAGAGAGCTTGCCTGCTGGGGCCATAGTCACATGGCCTCCAGGTTCGGACCTTATGGTCTGGTGGCCAGGGTAGTACCTGAGCTGTCAGGAGCCACACAGGACTCCAGATACCTCTATGTTCGTGTGTCTCTTTGGGGTCCCTTGTTCCCCATCCACAGGGATGCAGGAAGGACTAGGAGGCATGGACTCTTGGGACTTGATCCCTTCACATTGCCTCAGTTGCCTTGCTAGGGTTGGGTAGCTGCTGGAGGTGAGGCATAAGATGAGTTGGGGAGGGATGGGAAGAGACTGGTAAATATATCTCATCCAGCAGCAAGGGTCAAGGTGGACCACTGGGGAAGGTCAGGTGGCCATCACACTCATGAGGCTCTGGGGTGTCTGGGTTTGGAAAGTGATGAGGACAGGAGAGAAGCCCTGAGGGTGCACATACCTCAGTCATTTGCAGGTTGCCCCTTAGGAACTGGGGATGCCAGGAGTGGGAAGCTGGGCAGAAAGTAGCACTAACAGGAGGTGACCTTTTCTTCTATAGCAGATGGCTGAGGACAAGGCGTCTGTGAAAGCCCAGGTGACATCCTTGCTGGGGGAGCTCCAAGAGAGCCAGAGTCGCTTAGAGGCTGCCATCAAGGAACGGCAGGATTTGGAGGGCAGGTGAGTAGGGAGGGAAAGCCAGTCCTGGAGGCCACTTCCAGGGTTTCAAATGAGGAGGGTGTAGAAGCCTCTGGGGATTCCTCTATGAGAGGGCAGATGTCTGTTATGGCAGATTTTTGACAGTTCTGGTCCAGGTATCCAGGACATGGCTCCTAGCTATTACTTCTAGGCTTTCCAGTCCTTTGCTAGAGTTTGTGTTATTTCCTTTGGAAGCTTTTCATGGGCCCCCAAGGCCACACTCTGATAGGTGATTCTCTGGAAGCACTCCCAGGACGCAGCACATAGTTGCCTTCCAGGCTGAGGTTTATCACAGGGGAAGGGTGCACTGTGGGATCCTCTAGTATAAGATCCCTAGCTGAAGACTGGAGAAGCCTGCCTCAGGCTCTCTGTGTACCCCTCTGAGGTATACAGAGTAAACCACTTCCCACATGTGCCTAATGGAGATAGCACCTTGGGTTTCTTCTGGGGGCTACTCATGTTGGCACCCTCTCCAAGGCACATACTAAAATTCCTGAATCCTGGCAGAATGTGTGGGTGCTCACCTTAGTGAATGTTGTTTATACAGAGTTTGGGCACAGGAGCCACCCTTATCAGCAGGGAAAGCATCTGAGCAGTGCAGGGAACTTGCACCAGCTGAGGGTCAACCTTGAAAGCTAGCTGCCTCAGGCCTGCCTGTTATTCTTTTGCAAAGTGAGTTTGGTCATTTTAAGTGGGATCATTTGGTCAAAGTGCAGGGATGGTGCTCTGGTTCTTATACTGCCCTGCTGCTGCTCTCCAGACATTTGGATGCAGCTGACATGGTGGCCTCAGCCCTCTTAATGCAGTATTAAGGTGGTCATTGTGCACATGGGGTAGTTGTCAGGGAAACCTTTCTGCAGAAGAGGGTAACTAGACTCCAGTTCAGAAAGAGCTGGTGGTGGAAGTGAAGAGGAAGCATGAGCAAAGGCAGAAGTGGAGAAGGCCTGATACTTCAGGCCTGCCTTGTCAGAGTTGTGGTGACCTTCAGCTGGAGGCTACCACAGGGCCACATGGAAACATCCACCATTGCTGCTGCAGTGGTGGCTTTTTTTGTTTGTTTGTTTTTTATGTGATACTGGGATTTGAGCTACATCCCCAGCCCTTTTTATCTTTTATTTTGAGACAGGGTCTTGCTAAGTTACTGAGACTGGCCTGTACTTGAGATCCTCTTGCCTCAGTCTTCCAAGTTGCTGAGATTATAGGCATATGCCACTGTGCCTGAGTAGTGGGTATTGAAGGCCCTGGGGCAGCAGGATAATGAGGCTGGAGCTTGAAATTGGAGATTAAGGAAGCTGTGAGGCTCAAATCAGAGGATTTGGGGATCATAGGGTGATTGAGGTGAGACAGCCTGAGCTGTTGTAGTGAGATGGAGAGAGAAATTCCCTACCAGGGCCATTGATGTCATGTCCTGTCTTACAACTCCCTGTGATCCAGGTGTGGGAACTGAGCCTGCAAACAGCTGGGACTCCAGCTGAGCTGTGGGCAGCAACAGGGCTGGAGCTGAGCTCTGGTCTGCTGTTGAGTTCAGTGTTTGCATTCTCAGGTGGGCAGTCTCCCTATTTTTTCTAGAATAGTCTGTCCTGACACCCATTCCCTCAGACTGCTCTTGTTGAGGCCCCAGCACCTTCCTAGAGGTTCCTCTCACATTGTAGTGGGCATCTTGGGATGCAGGTGGGCCATCCTTTTTTCAGTTCACCCCCTTCTCTTGGCTTTTAGTCTCCTAGCCATCTGCACTTGGTTGTTTCCTGGGCCCCTGTACTGGAGCAAATTCATCTCAGGTGGAGCTCCTTATCATCTGTTCTCCACCTGGCTCCCAGTCTTCTTTCCTATTTTTGGTGGCAGTGCCTCCACTCTGCCACTCAGAGTCAGCAGTCACAGGGTGTTCAGAACCTAACCCCTTGCCCATGCTGTCCTTTTTGATGCCCCCTCAATGTGTTCTTCCTTCCTGTGCCAGGGTGCGGGCCGCCAGTGAACAGGCCAGGCAGCTGGAGAGTGAGCGGGAGGCACTGCAGCAGCAACACAGTGTACAGGTGGACCAGCTGCGCATGCAGAGCCAGAGTGTGGAGGCCGCCCTGCGCATGGAGCGTCAGGCTGCCTCGGAGGAGAAGTGAGTTGGTGTGGAGGGGTGGTACTGGGGGTTGCCAACGGGCCTGTGGCTTTTCCTGCCTTCTGGGGAGCCCTTGCAGGGACTGGCTGTGGATGAGGGTTGACTCCCCACCTTAGCCTTGCTAATAGTAGAGTCCATTGTTATCATAGTCAAATAATTCATCTTTGAGACTAGACAAAAAAATTTTTTTGGTAATGGAGATTGAACCCAGGGGTGCTATATCACTGGCTGACCCTATATCCCCAGTCCTTTCTTATATTTTTTTGAGACAGGGTCTTGCTAAGTTGCTGAGGCTGGCCTCAAATCTGCCATCCTTCTGCCTCAGCCTCCTGAGTCACTGGGATTATAGATGTGTACCACTGCACCTGGCTAAGACAAAAATATTATCTTTGGTTCAGTCCGCATTCATATTTCCCTTTGTATTCTCCAAATGTTCTTGCCAGCCCTTCTACTGCTTTCTGGTCTAGGATCCCAAGTTCCTTTCCTTGGCATGCCTTTTCAGTCTCCTTTAATCTAGAACACTCTCCCTGCCTTTCTATGCTTTTCATGAAGTTGACAATTTTGAAGATTACAGGATAGTTCCACCTTATGACAAACATTTTATTAATTTTTTTATTGTTTTGCAATACTGAGGATGGAACCCAGGGCTTTGCACATGCTAGGCAAGCACTCTATCACTGAGCTACACCCCTAGTCCTTATTATAAACATTTAAAATTATTGGCTTTAAGGAAACTGATAGGAACTATTGAGTAACCAAGTCAGTTGCAGTGAATATTTGTTGTCAGCAAAGCCTGCCTCAGAGTTGATGACCTTAGGAGTCCAGATGTACCCTTGGAAGGCCCCATTCCAGGTTTGTGATATGACAAGAATTAAGAGGGTAGAGCTAGAGGCAGGGAAGCCATGCCTGGGCTGGGACAAAGTGGTTTCTCCAATGAAAGCTCCTTTTTTGTGCAGGAGGAAGCTGGCCCAATTGCAGGTAGCCTATCATCAGCTCTTCCAAGACTATGACAACCACATCAAGAGTAGTATGGTGAGCAGCGAGCGCAAGCGAGTAAGTATGGCCAGCCTGCACTGTCTTGAGAGGACTTCACCTCTTCCTGTCTCCCCAAAGACAGACAAGATCACAGTTCTTGAGACCTGAAAGAATTAGATTTGGGGGTGCGGGGATACTTGACTTGCCCTAGACCTTCCTTAGGCTGCAGCTGTGACAGTTCAGAGAAGGCCACAGGGATATGGGGCACATTGCCAGGTCCCAGGGTGGGCTGGCCTAGGGACACATTCAGCCCTCACCAGTGTAGTTCTTGGCTAAATTTTCCCTGAGCCAGGAAAAGCTGTAGTATTGATTGTATCCCAGCATGGAAAGAGAGCCGAAAGCTCTTTTCTAGTTTGTCCTCACAAGACCTAAACTGGGTGCGGTTTTAGCAATCACATTTTAAGAAGGATATTGTCAACCACAGATGTACTCTGCAGAGATTTATGAGGATTAAGCCTGAAACCAGGTCACCTGAGGAAAAGTTAGTTACAAAAATGGCACTTAATCTCTGGAACGAAATCCTGGCATGGAGGCAGGGTGTAGGGGGAGCGGAGGAAGTGTGTATGTGTGTTTATGGGGAGGGGTGTCTGTGTGGGATGAGCGGACCTTTGATCAGATGGCTGAGTGGAAGGACTAATGGATTGAGGCTTAGATGGTGGGTCTATAGTTGGTAGCATATGGAGTGGGCAGCCTCAGGATGGAGTGTGGCTCTTGTCCTTAAAGGGTTGAAGGATTCTGTGAAGGGAATGAGTGCCTTGGTGGGAGGATGAACCAGATGGCCTCAGAGTTCTTCTCAATTCCAAGATCCTTAATATGTCTTGAAAAAAAAACCTCAGCATTTCTTAAGTCCTGTGGGGAAGTACCAGGATGCAGCTTTCTTGCATATGTTGAGATCTTGTGATTGGCCCTGAAATCCAAGGAGCTGGTGTTGTCCCAGCTTTGGCCAGCCAGGGCTCCCTTTTGTCCTCAATTCTCACTCGAAGCAGTGGCCTACCTGGGTAATGGCTCCACCCTGCCCTGTTCTGGGAGGCTCTGTCAGTGCCCTTTGCCAATCTCTAGGGAATGCAGCTGGAGGATCTCAGGCAGCAGCTCCAGCAGGCTGAGGAGGCCCTGGTGGCCAAGCAGGAAGTGATTGACAAACTAAAGGAAGAGGCTGAGCAGCATAAGATTGTGATGGAGACGGTACCAGTCCTGAAGGCCCAGGTGAGGTCTCTCCTCCTTATTGCGATCCTTGACCTCCCAGTGTGCTTGGGGTTACTTGTGATGTATTTGCTCCCTCTGTGTTGCCAGAGGTTCACAGAGGGCATGAGGAGGTTTCACTTTGTTACCCCAGGCCTATCATGATGTGCCCAATGGGTGGTGGGCGTGTCCCTCTCTTGAATTTTGCCAGGCGGATATCTACAAGGCAGACTTCCAGGCTGAGAGGGAGGCCCGGGAGAAGCTGGCTGAGAAGAAAGAGCATCTGCAGGAGCAGCTGGAGCAGCTGCAGCGGGAGTATAGCAAGCTAAAAGCCAGCTGCCAGGAATCAGCCAGGTAGGCTTCCAAGAGTGGCCATGTGAGGAGTGGGCGTAGCACTCGGCAGTGACCAGTAGTAATTGCAGGAGACTGATGACTCCTGGCTTTCAGATTAGGTTCCCTGTACTTCCCTTTCCTCTCCATCCACCCTATCCTTCCAATGGCCTTTTCTGCTGCTCCAGGTAGGAGCCTCACAAAAATGCATGCATTGATTGGACGGTTTCTGTTTTCAAAGGATTGAGGATATGAGGAAGCGGCATGTAGAGGCCTCCCAGCCCCCTTTACCCCCTACCCCAGGTGAGTGAGTGAGCATTGTTCTGCAGGAGGTGGGTGGGGAGGGCAGTGTACCGCTCTAGGAGAAGGCTCATTTCAGCCCTGAAGGTGGGTATCCCTGCTGCTCCCATCACTCACCCCACCCTGCCCCACCCTGAGGCCAAGGGGAGAATGTGGTGGTAGTGCTGGCTCCTGGTCACACAGTGGTGTTGATCCTAATGGTTGAACATGGCAGTCCTATCCAGTTTTGGTACCTTGTCAACCTCCCCTTCCCTCTGATTAGTACCCAGCTTGTACACAAGACCTATTTCCTGGTGCCTCTTTTCTTTTCTCAGCTCACCACTCCTTTCACCCGGCCGTACCCAACCAAAGGAGAAGCCCCCCTGAGGAGCCACCTGACTTTTGTTGTCCTAAGTGCCAGTACCAGGCTCCTGATATGGACACCCTACAGATACATGTCATGGAGTGCATCGAGTAGGGCCAGCAGATGCAAGGCTGCCTGAAGACGCCACACCCAGGACAATTCGATTTGTGCTTTCCTCTCCCACTTGCCTAATTCAGAATTAAGGGTTTGGTGGATAATGAGCAGGTCCTAGGAGCTTGCTGCAGAGCTCTTGCTTAAGTCTCTTGGTCTGCAGGTCCCCTCTTTGAGGGAAGAGGAAGCCTGAGTCAGACCTGATTCTCTGCTCTTTTCCTTCTGTCCTATCTGCCTGAACTACCTGTGTCTAGTGGCTAATCCATCCTTCCTTTCCCATCCCTGCAGAGAGGTTGGGCCAGGGACTCTCAGGGAGGACCACTTTTCCTTCCATTGGCTACCGACTTGCTGGCTCTGAGCTCCAGCCTCTCCTCCTGGGCCATGTGATAATCCACTTTGCAGCTGTACCAGGGTTGGTTGAACCAGTTGCTGCTGATGGCGTTTGGGTTGTTTGTAGTCCTTTTGCTCTCATAAATAATGGTGCAACGAAAATGCTTATGCACTAATCATGTGTATCTTTGCTAAGCAAGAGGTGGGTAGACCTTTGTATTTTTGCCACCTGCTGGGCATGCTACTCTTCACTAAGAGGGAGCTTAAGCATATTTTCCAAGGGGTATGTACCCTTTTTAATTCTTTTGTGAATGGGCTGTACATATCTTTTATCCATTTTCCTATTAGATTGTTACTTTTTGTTCCTCATTTTTTTAGGGGCTCTTTTGTCATTGGCAAGATTAGCTCTTGTCTGTAACAGAAAGTACATGTTTCTTTTCCCCTTTGATTTTGTCAGTGTAGTGTTCTGGCCTTGAGTGTTTTTTATTTTACATAGTCACATTATCCTTTTCCCGCTTCCATTGTTTTGGGTTTGGAGTTGTGAGCACTTTGTGGTCTGATGGATGCTTCACACGCATATACTTTATTTTTTTCTAACACCAAAGTGTGCCCTTGTCTTTGCCAAGCACTTATTGCCCAGTGTGAGTGGTTGTTGTGGTTCATCACATTCTAGAAGTGTCTGATACTGTATCAGCCCCAGATTCCTTGGCTTTACAGATGGAAGCCAGTTGACAATGATTGGCAGATGAGGAAGAATAGGGGACTCTTCACTTGTTTTGTAAAGTTCTGGATATTTCCTAAGATATTGAAGCCATGGGAACTAACTCTGCAATTCTAGTAAAGGAAAGGAAGTTGGAAATTGAGAAACACTCCAGTATCTATGTATCATTCACTTCTCAGTTCTGGGCCCTCCTTCCCTCAGCCCTCCAAGCTCCCTTGTTAGGAACAAGATGTAGATCTATCCCTGGGCTTTTTCACAGGGCTTTCTGCTGTTTGATAGTGAGAAGAATGACTAGAATTAGGATATTAGGACTTTTAAAAATAAGCCTCAGCTGGGAGCTTTCTTAGCATCTATAGGAAGTGGGGAAAAACTTTTCTATTTCCTAATGCCCACATATCTATCACACAGTACTTTGGGGAAGTGTTAAATACCCAGACAGGTTCTCTGCTCATGGTACTGCACTTAATACGTATTCCTGTAATTTTTCTGTAAGAGCACTATTTTGTTTTGGAGTGGTGCATGAGTTTCTGGTGGTTGCTCTAACAGATCACCAGAAACTTGGTGCCATTAAACAACAAAAACTTATTTTTTCATTTCTTGGAAGCCAGATACCTGAAGTCAAGTTGTTTTTTTGGAGCTCTGAGAATAAGTTCTGGGCCTGTTTCCTAGCTTCTGGTGGTTGCTGACAGTTCTTGGCTTGTACACCCATTATTCTTATCACTGCCTCTTTGTCACATGGCCTCTTCTATGTTTTCTGTTTCTTTTAAGGATACCAGATGTTGGATGTGGGGTCTATCAGGGTAATTCAGTATGATCTCCTCATCTTGTTATCCCTACCTTCACTACATCTATAAAGACCCCTTTCCCCAAAAAGGCCACATTCACAAGTTATTGGAGTTTGGACTTACACTTATCTTTTTGGAGCTACCATTCAACCCAGTATGAGGTTATCTGATTCAGATGTTAAAGATCAGGGCAAAGATCAGTTACCAAAGGCAGGTAACTCTAAGACCTGCAGATCTGCTAGCAGGACTTGGTCCCCAGGGTGGTGGTAGCCACCAGGCTACAGAATTTGATGTGGATTAACTCGGGGGACATCTTGTCTCTAAGTGGACACAACTGCCAGGGCCAGCAGGTATGACTGGGAGAGGCAGATAAGGTAGGTTGCAATAGGACCTTTTGCACCCTGTGTAGTGGCCACTAGCTGTGTAAGGACAGGTTTTATGCTTCTCAGGAGGGTGAACAGAGGTGTGTAGGAGCTCCTTCCTGATGAGCACCCTCTTCTGAAAGGGGCATAGAAAGAAGGTGAGACCCAAGGACACTGAGAAACTTTTCCAGGTGGATTATACAGCAGAGTTATCTGCAAGCCTGAAAAACACTCTGGCCTGGGCCCCCTGGACTGGTTGAGTCAGAATCAGGATGAGACCTGACTGGTTAGGACTCAATATGTTTTCCAGAGGCTGAGTGCCCTTGTTATGTGCTTCCCCCTTAGTGCTGGGCAGGTTTCGCCACACATTAGACAAAAGGTTTTGAATCCTACCATTTGCCCAGACATAGGGCATTCTACTTTCTTCTATTCTGGCCTTACTTAGGTTGGGCTTGTGGAACAACTTGTTCCTCCCATGAGGGAACCAGCCTGCCTTATAATTGAGGCCCATAAATCCATATAGCTAGAAATGTGTTCTACCCAGAACCCATGTCATTACCTTGTTGCTCAGGCATGTGTCCACTCCTCTTGGCTAAAGTCCAAGGGAAATCCAGACAGCCAATAAGCAGAGTACAAGAGTATTCCCATGCACTAGTAACCAAAACAACACAAACACAAACAATAAGCAAAAATGGTGTCAAACTAGAAACAGATGCAGTACTGCATGTAGGGCCCTGCTGAACAGGTGTGACATAGGCTTTATGATGGCATGCCTTATGAGGGGGCTGTTTGGTGAGTTGAAGCAAACATGTGAGAAGCATCCTCAGCTTTCTTCACCTTAAGACAGCAACTTGCACATTATCATCTGGCTACCAATGGCTGGTACATCCAGCATTTTGAACATCTTGCATATGGGTTGTGTTCTTTAGTATGTTGGTGTGGAAAGGCCAGGGGATGAAGTTATGTATAATGTGTGAAATGAAGCAGAAACTCCCAAGTGTACATCCTGCTGTCATTTGGATGGATATAGTATTGGAATTACTAGTAATGAAAAGGTTCCCCCCCATCATTCCCTGTTGTCACATATTCTTCCTTTGTGTCAGTCTCCTCTCTATAGGGATACCAGTGTCAAAAGAGATGGACAGACATTCATTAAAGCTGTGACAGTAGGGGAAAGAGCTGAGCTCTGAGCCAATCTGCAGAGGTGACTTTGTTAGAAGGGAGACTAGGGCCAGAGTAGCATCAGAGTCCTGAGTATTGAGCTGCAGCCAACAAGATGACTGATGCCTGGCTGTGGAGGGGCAGTGGAAGAGGAATTAAGGGCGGCTCCTGGACTTTTGGTTTAAACTGTGTATGCTGGGCCACCTATCAAGATTGGGACAAGGGAAAGGGAAGGTCAAAGTTAGGGGAGGGCTTTAAAGTCCACTTTGGCTTCAGCCAGGCTCTGTGTGAAATCCTCCTCAGTCCATGTTTTTCCTGGACTATTATGGTGTTGTCCTCACTGATTTCACTTGATACTGCAGGCTCTCCAGTCTGTTTCTTACACAGCAACCACAGTGATCTGGTAAATCTGTGTTTCTACTTTGCTTAATAATCCAGTGGCTTTCTGTTACTCCTCTTTTTGGTGCTGGAGGATTGAATCCAGGGGTGCCCTGCCATTGAGCTATATCCACAGCCCCTTTTTCTTTTTATTCTTTTTGAAAGAATAAAACTTAGTGAGACACAGCCCCCTCATAAGGCATGCCATCATAAAGCCTGAGTCTCACTAAGTTGGTGAGGCTGGCCTTGAACTTGCCACCTTCCTGCCTCAGCCTCCTGAGTACCTGGGGCTTCATGTATGTGCTACCACGCCCAGCTTTCTCTTACTCATGAGACCTAAATTCCATCCTCAGCCTTATGTTGCTTTGACCTCATTTCATGTCCTTTCCCTGCTGGCCCAGTCACACCACACTGTTCTTTTTTCCTCCTTTCCTCAAACATACAACACTTCTGTGTCTTAAGGCCTTTGTCCCTGTTGCCCCTTCTGCCAGGAAGACTCTGACCTGTAATCTTTGTGTAATTGCCTTCTTTTTGTCATTCAGCTCTGAGTGTAAACATCACCTCCTTCATCTGAAGTCTTAATCCTAGATCATGTTGCCTTGTTTTAATTCTTGGCTAGATAGTTAAAGTGACCTATTTTCTGTTTTGTTTCTGCTCTCCCTCTAGTGGAGGGAGAGCAGAAGCCTCATCCGTCCTAGTCAGGCAAAATCCCTAGAACAGTGCTCAGCACGAAGTGATAGTGCATGTTTATTGATGGTATGAGCTTGTCTCACACTGTCATCAGTATTGCTCTGTCAGTATTTTTGCGGACATCACCTGTCTATAAATGGTGGTTGCTGGAATTTACTATATTAATATGATAGAAACTATAGCACTGAAAACCTATTTTAGGCATTGGGTGACTACCTGTGGGGGGACTTCTTATAAACATTTAAACAGTTTGTTCAGAATTTGAATGTCTAGATCATGTTGGCCTTATCATGAATAGGCAAGAACACAGACTCTGAGACCACATGGACATGTCCTGCTCTGCCCCTCACTTAATTTCTCTGAGCCTTGAGGTGATGGCATGCACTTAGGACAGTGCCTGACCCTAGGTAGACGGGATAACTGTGAAGGCCATTCTAGTTTAGGTGGTTCCCCAAACGATTTTCCATTAGGTTGTTATTACTGTAAAGGTTTCAGATGTTTAAGGAAAGTTGGTGATTGCCTAGCACTAGAGGACTTGGGGTCAGATGGAGTGACTGCTAATGGATACAGACTTTATTTTTGGGGTGATGAGCATGTTATGAAATTGATTATGGTGATAGTTGGCACTTATCTACGAATATGCTACAGACCATTGAATTGTGTACTTCAAGATGGGTGAATTGTATGATCTATGGATTAAACCTCAATAAAGCTGGTATTAAAAAGTATCAATTGGGCATTGGTGGTGACATATCTGTAATCCCAGATACTCAGGAGAATGAGGCAGGAGGATGGCAAGTTGGAGGCCAGCCTCTGCTACATAGTGAGACCCTGTCTCAAAAAATAAAAAGGGCTGGAGATGTAACTCAGAGTACTTGTCTAGTATATGTGAGGCCCTGGGTTCAATCCCCAGAACCCAAACCAAAAAAAGTCATCTAAGAGCACTGTTTAGCTTCATATAAGTCACTTATGAAAATGGAAATAAAGACCCAGAAATACAGACCAACATTTACATCTCCTAAAGCTGTTTGACAAGTGACTTTTTCATGAATTCTTGGTTCTATTTCACTAACTAGAAGGGCAGAAGAATTGGAGGTGGAGATTAGGGGATTGTCTGACTTCCTCTTATGAAACTGAGTGATACTACTCTGTCCTTTCCCCCAGACAGCCAGGGATGGTACCAACCAGAAGACTGGCATCTGCTCTGGTATTGGGCCAAGGCTACTTTCTCTGCCTCATGCAGAGGCAAGCCTCCTCAAGTGAGAGTGTCTGTGCTTTTAGAGGGCAGGCAATTGATGGCTGCTACTGGGTTCCCAGAGAAGCAACTGGACAGGCAACTGTGGTAGATACTGTCAGTCAGGAAGCAGGGAGATTGGGAGATAGCAGCCTTTCTAGAATTCCATTGGTTCTGAATGTCCCAGGCCTGGGGGTGGAGTGAGATTTAATTTCTCAGCCTGGCAGAGCCACAGTGGACAAATGTTTGCCATACTTGGAAAATAAGGTTTTTCCAATATGGACAGGGTGTATGGCTGTGTGTCCACCCTAAAAAGTATTGCAGAACAAATAGTATACAGAAAACCAAAACCAAAACAACAATGAGAAAAGGTGCTATGGGCAAGGAAGGTGTCATGAGACAAAAACTTCAGATACTGGAGCCATTGGATATTGATAACAACTGAACTTAAAAAGTTTAAAGGGAAAAAAAGAGGTTTGGAAACACCTGCAGGGAATAGGAAACTATAGAAAGTGATAAATCCAAGGTAGTAAATCTGAATTGGAACTATCAGCATGAACTCATTTTTATCATATATATATATATATATTTTGGTTGTAGAGTGACACAATACCTTTATTTATATGTGGTGCTGAGAATTGAACCCAGTGCCTCACACATGCTAGGCAAGTGCTCTACCCCTGAGCTACTACTTCAACCCCTTATTTTTATTTTTCTAAAAACTACAGATTTTCTTTATTTGTCTCCTGAAATGGCCTGGAAGCAATGATAACCCCGTAGCAGGTGGCATCAAGACTGTGGTCTTGAAATGTTCCCACTGAGGGGGAACCAGGGCTCTCTGGAGAAATGACTTATTTCAGATATGAGGCAGGAGGTGCTCACAGTAAACTTGAAACATCATCTTAGAAAGGTAAACTATCAAAGACCTTGAGTTTTTTTTTTTTTTTTCAGGAGGATGCAGCTAAACACAAGAGAGAAATCTAGCTGTGACATCTGTTACCCCACGGTCACCAGGGTTAATTTAGCAGATCTAGCTGGCTAGCTGGGTGTCCTTTTTCCCACTTCTCTATATGCATCCCTCCTGAAGCTGTGTGATCAAAGAGGGTGGCCCACCCTTGTTCTTTAGTCAAGGATATGCAAGTAGGTGTGCTTCCCTGCTAGAACTTCCAAACAAGCTCTCAAAGTTGCTGCTGGCATAAGCATATGGGAACAGCAAAAATAATAATGGATCTTCCTGCCAGCTTCCCTACTTGTCCCTTCTGCTTCCATCTTTCGCTCCTGGGCACCCTTGAGCCCAAGGGCCTCAAGTGAGGGCAGTTACACTCTGGAGGGATTTGGGACAGTGTGAGAGAATGATCCTCCATTGAGTGTGGTAGTGTCCTGTGCAAGAAAGTTTTTTTTTTTTTTTTGTACCAGGGATTGAACCACTGAGTCACATCCCCAGCCCTTTTTTATTTTTATTTTTTATTTTGATACTGGGTCTCAATCAGTTGCTGAGGCTTGCCTGGAACTTGTGATCTTCCTGCTTCAGTTTCTTTTTTTTTTTTTTAAAGAGAGAGTGAGAATGAGAGAGAGAGAGAGAGAGAGAGAGAGAGAGAGAGAGAGAGAGAGAGAGAGAGAGAGAGAATTTTTTAATATTTATTTTTTAGTTTTTGGCGGACACAGCATCTTTGTTTGTATGTGGTGCTGAGGATCGAACCCGGGCCGCACGCATGCCAGGCGAGCGCGCTACCGCTTGAGCCACATCCCCAGCCCCTGCTTCAGTTTCTTGAGCTGCTCGGATCATAAGTGCGTGACACCATGCCTGGCAAGATTTGCTTTTTTAGAGTCTATTTTATTAATATGTTTGATAACAGGGCTAGGGTTGTGGCTCAGTGGTAGAGCACTTGCCTGGCATGTGTGGGGCACTGGGTTCCATCCTTAGTACCACATATAAATAAATAAAATAAAGATACTGTGTCCATCTATTACCAAAAAATTAAAAAATGTTTGATAACAGAATGACAAAATTGAGAATAATTGAGAATTGTGTCTGCCAAGGGTTTTTTTTTCAGTGCTGGGGATTAAACCCAGGGCCTTACAAATGCTAGGCAAGTGCTCTACCACTGAGCTACATCCTCAGCCCTGCCAGGGTTCTTAATACTTATAAAACATCTTATAGTCAGGCACGATGGTACACGCCTGTAATCCTAGCAACTCAGGAGGATTGCAAATTCAAGACCAGCCTCAGCAACTTAGTGGGACCCCAAGGACTTAGCAAGACCCAATCTCAAAACAAAAACAGAAGAAGTTGGGGATGTGGCTCAGTGGTTAAGCACTGCTGGGTTAAATTCCCAGTACCATTTTTTTTAAATAGATAAAAATCCCTATATTCCTATATCACACTTGTAGGCAGCTTGGTTTTTAGTTTTATTTCCTTTTGTTTTTGTCTTACTTAAATCAGTATAACTGAATGTACATAGATTAACTTAATAGGTATACTACTTTATTCCAAGAGAGCTATTCATATTTATGAACAGGGAGCTACTGATACTTACCATAAATATGATAATCTGTCATATCTCACTGTGTAATTGTCACAGATTTTATATCTTTTTTTTGTAAAAAAGTGGAGTGTAGCCATTATATGAAGATTTTTTAAAAAATTGTGCCAGTATTACTTAAACATCATTTATTACTAAACTATCTTTGGTGCAAGATTAGGAGGCATGAAATATTCTTGAATGTGGTGGCAATGATCATGAGGTGAGATAAGGCAAGTGAATGGTACTGAGAATAGCATACAAGCTGTGAGATGAGTTTAATGTAGACATAAAGTTATAAATTATCTTTAGGATGTGGGGATAAAACCAGTTATAATAAAGAAATATTGATGTTCTTCTGTATATATCAGATATACCTTCTTTTTCTGTATTATGGATGAAACAAAATATTTTATTTTGGTACTAGGGATTAGAACCCAGGAGCATTTTACTACATCCCCAGTATCTTTACCATATCCATTGAGCACAGTCCTAGCCCTTTTTATTTTTTTATTTTGAGACAGGGTCTCGTTAGGTTGCTTTGGGCCTTGCTAAATTGCTGAGGCTGGCTTTGAACTTGTGATTCTCCTGTCTCAGCCTCCTGAGTTGCTGGGATTACAGGTGTGCACCGCCATGCCCAGGTAAAATGTTTTATTTTTAATACAATCAATAAGATACTTTTTGTATTTTATATACTTAGTTTTATTGTAATCAACATGCTAATTGTACAAATTAATGATTTTACTGTGCTCTTTCCATACATGCACACATCACACCTCGATCCCCACTCCCTTCTCCCTTCTCTTGTCCTCCACCCAACATCTCCTTCTCCTTTCTTAATAGTCCTTCTTCTACTTCCAGGTAAGCTCCCTAAGACCAACCCTGTGGCCCTATGCCTGTTACAGCTGTAGTGCCCATATATTTTCTCTTATATGTGCAGGTGGATGCTGAGGCTGGCTGTTAGGGGATTGAGAAATCAGAGCTTTAGGTGTCAAGTGGAGCTGAAGTGTTAAACTGGAAACTTGGAAGATGCATAAGTTTTCTAGGGCTGTTGCTACAAAGTGTCACAAACTGGGTGGCTTAAAAGAATAGAAATTTATTCTCTTATAGTACAGCAGGCCAGAAGCCTGATATTAAGGTGTCACCATGTCATGCTTTCTCTGAAAGTTGTAGGGAAGTTGTTGCATGACTTTCTTCTTGTTTCGGGTGGTTGCTGGCCATCCTTGGAATTCTGGTCTGATAGACATATCACTCCATGTTTGCATTCATCTTCATATTGGCTTCTTCTCTCTCTCTCTGCCTTTTTCCTTCTTTTAAAAAACAAGGGTATCAGTTGTATTGCATTTAGGGCCCATCCTACTTCAGTATGACCTCATCTTAATCTGATGATGCTTACAAAAACCCAAATTCCAAATAAACTCACATTCACAGGCACCATGAGTTAGCATACGCCACTAAGTCTGGCTTGCTCCTAATTCCTTTTTCTAATATTTATTTTTTAGTTGTAGGTGGACAAAATATCTTTATTTCATTTTTATGTGGTGCTAAGGATTGAACCCAGTGTGCTAGGCAAGTGATCTACCATTGAGCCACAACCCCAGCCCTTGCTCCTAATTCTTGATTGACTCAGAAGTACAGAAGGTTAGGGAAATAAAGGAAATCATATATGGTTCCTGGTTTCCATGCATACTTGCTATTTATATAAGGTCATTAGTAATGTGCCTCTGTTTAATTTGTGTTCTCTCTCTTTTTTCCCCTAGTCCTACTAAATGTGTCCCTGTTGTTTGTAGAATACTTCCTTATTCTTCTGGGACAGATATTCCAGTTCATCTTGTACTTTCTTTGCCTTCCTCTGGAATTGGTCATTTGTCTAATGAGTTGTGTTTTCTTTAGAGAAGAATGCTAATTATAAATCAAGATCCATGCCTGATCCTCTGCAATTGGGAGCCCCTTTTATCTTTGTCTTCAGCAATGAATATTCCCTACTATAGCACTGATTTCAATAGCCCTTGACCATTTCCTTTGTTCTGAGCACCACACTATAGCCCAGGACAGCATCCTTCCCTCTCCATTGAGATGCTACACAGAAACTGGGAACAATGAGCCAATGAGAGATAGAGATGGAGAAAAACCTAGAACAATGTTGTCCTTTAAGCAGCCAACAGAAAAGTGATGTAAAAATAATGGAACTGTTATGGCTGAAAAAAACAAGAAAAGAAAAGATGATGAAGATACAGATGCAGAAATGATGAGTCTGAGGACAAGGATGACAATGAGGATTTTGTCCAGTAGGTTGTTGGTAAAAGCTGTCTTTTCTTTAAGCTATTTATCTTGCCCATTACCAGTCTCAAAACTTTTAGAGAACAGAGATTTCAAGACTTTAGGGGATTTTTCATTTTTACCTTTTTTTTTTTTTGGTCATTGAACATCTAGACAAGGAGGCAGGGCAGACATACATAACAGCCTTGTATTCAAGGAACTACTTCTGCCCCACACTAGTCCTGGTCCAGTTACCTTCTAATATAATAGTGTCCCTTGCAGACACATGCCTCAGAGGCAATGCTGGCCCCACCCTGCCCACCTCCAACTGTACCTTTCCTGTTGACTTGACCCACTTCCACACACAGAAATAGACCAGTGCCCAAGGGGTAGTAGCTTCTCTCTACAGCCCCTGGTCTAGCTGAAGGAGTAAGGCTCACCCTAGCTCCAAGAACTTGCCTAGGTGCTCCCTGAGGATGGGGACAGGTAGCACCCAGGAGTGGCTGCTTTGCATCCCTGGCCATGTGTCCCCAGGACTGGACCACATGTGGGAGACAGGACCAGTTTGGCCTAGAGAAGCCTGCCTCCCTCACATAACAGAAAGACATGGGACCAGTCAGCAGGGGCATCAGGCATCTTCTAGGACTCCCTGGCGTGCTTGGGGTGGAGTGGGATTGAAGGGAACCAGTCATATGCTAAACAGTCTCAGGGGTTAGTGTTTGGGCACGAGGACTGGGGAACTGGCCGTAGGTAGGCTGTATGTAGCAACACTGGGAAATCCATACGGCCTACTAGTGTCTGAGACTCCAGGTAGCGCCCACTTTTCAGAAGCAGCCTATGGGGGTCTGTTTGCGCAGTCGCACTAGATCTGCCTCGCCTCCTATTCTAGAGGGTGGAGCTTTATGAGGGAGTGATCATTGGTTAGAAAATATAGGGGTTCTTCCGGGTCATGTTGGTGCGAACCAATTACAGGACAGGAGGCCTTGCCAGCGGGTGTGTTTGCGCAGGCGCTCTGGATATCCCGCATTACATTGCACTAAGAAACGGAGCTTCGTGTTGGGAGTAGTAGGTCACACAGCTTCCGGTGGAAAAGGCGGGAGTATTTGGGCTCCCTGAGGCTGATGAAGGAGGAGCCATGCAGGCAGCAGAAGAAGGTGCAGGTGTCGCAGTGGTTGCAGCGGGTGGTGCCGGCGGCCAGGTCGGGCCGGTTGGCCCTGGTGGTCCTGGGGGTCCTGAGGGTCCTGAGGGTCCTGAAGATCCTGGAGGTCCTGCCGGTCCTGGTGGTCCTGGTGTCCCTGGAGGTCCTGGTGTCCCAGGAGGTCCTGGTGGCCCAGGAGGTCCCGAGAATCCTGGTGATCCTGATGACCCTGGTGACCCTGGTGGCCCAGGTGACCCTGGAGGCCCTGGTGTCGCAGGAGAGGCAGATGCTGCAGTTGGTGTCCTTCCACACGCGCCAGGGCCTGGTGGAGATGCCGCGCCAGCCGCTGGAGGCCCAGGTAACTGATTGTTTCAGTTGTATCCTATTTCAGGATCCTTCCAGTGGTCTGGGCAGCTAGGGGACAGACCAGGGATAGTTGGAGGGGTTTTCCTCAGGCAGGTGACGACTGAGAGAGGAGCAGGAAAGAACTGTAACTGTAGAGTTTGGGCAGGGCATGGCCTGGGCAGAAGGATGGGGGAAGTGATGGGGAAAACCAGCCCAAAGGGAGTCAGGGGACAATGGATGATGCTGTCCAGGGTAGCCTAAGGGTATCAGGTGGGAGGTGGCAGACAACAGAGGCAAGCCTCAGAGTGAGACGAACACCTTGAGCACAGGTAAAATCAATAGTGTGGGTGATGTCTTTACCAGTATCTGTACCTGCACACTGCCAGTCTTTCCCATTGCCTGTGGACGCACATGCTGATCTCTGAGGGCCAGTTCAGAAGAAGCTCAATGTGAATGGCCCCATCTTTGCTGTGTCAGTTATACAATGGGCTTGGTAGAAGATGACAGCAAGTGGCCAGGGCTAGTCTTAGTCCAAGGGAGCACTATAATGAAGTCTGAATAAGGGGAGTGCTCTGCACCTGTGTGAGGAGGCAAAACAAGGAAAGTGCCCCTCCTGCCCCCTTACTTGATATTCTCTTTCCCTTTTAGATGATTAACTGCTGAAGATCCTGGCCAACTCCAAACTTTCATTTCCTTCTGTCTTGACTGGCTTTCCTTGGTGGTGTGGATCCTGCAGCGCTTCGTGCTCCCAGTTTTCACTAAGCCTCAGCAGGGAGAATAGGACTAAGCTTTACCTTGAGCACCATTTTAGGCAGTAAATCCTTCCCTTGGCTGATGATTCCTACAGTAAATACTGTAGGCTATCCTACTTTGCTTTGGGGGGGGGCTATTTTTATTTTTAAATTTGGCTCCTAGGCTTTAGGATCTATTTGTTTTGTTTTGTAATCAAATGTTTGTTACTCCAGAAAATAAATCTGAGATGCTATTCCAGTGTCTTTGTTTCTTTTAAGATCCAGAACCTCCAAATATTCTTGCCATTGTTCTCAGGTTTTAAGGGAGGTTCTGAGATTCAGTTATTCTAGCAGTACAAGGTAATTGAAGACAATTTAGGAAATAGAAGAAAAATAGTCAATTGGGTCCTATCATTCAGCTTTAACTACTGTCAAGATTTTGGAATATTTTCTTAGTATTTTAGTTGCATATAAATATATAATCCCTAAGACATGAGCCTTGCCAAGAGTGGTTGGAAAGTAAGGAGTGATGTTAGCAGAATATCATTGGAGGGTCCTTGTTCCCTACTCACTTATCCTAAGCTGCACCACCCAGGGTACATAGTATTTGGAAAACATACTGCCATTGTCAGATAAAAACCTGGTGAACAAAGAGCTGATGACAACATGAAATTGAGATTATCCCAAGAGACTCCCTCTAAAATGCAAAATGCCCCATAGGTCATTACAGTGTATGTCGTGGGAATACATTTTAACTCTAGTAGCATTAGTGGACTCTGCTGTGCTAAGAGCAGACCCTGAGATTGAGAGAAATCTCCATCAACATTGGATGTTCAGCCAGGCATGGTGGTGCATGCCTGTAATGCCAGTGGCTCAGGAGGCGGAGGCAAGGAGGATCATGTGTTTAAAGCTAGCCTCAGCAATTTAGTGAGGCCCTACATAACTCAGTGAGACCCTGTCTCTAAATGAAATACAAAAACAAGCTTGGGATGTCACTCAGTGGTTAACTGCTCCTGGATTTACTCCCAGTACCAAAAAAAAAAAAATGCTTTTAGGCAACTTGTTTGTGTGTCTTATTTTTTTTCAGTGAAAATATTCATTCAGGGGCTGGGGTTGTGGCTCAATGGTAGAGCGCTCACCTCGCACATGTGAGACCCTGGGTTTGATCCTCAGCACCACATAAAAATGAATAAGTGAAATAAAGGTATTGTATCTAACTACAACTCTAAAAAATAAATAAACAAACAAACAAATAAATAAATAAATAAAATATTCATGCAATCTCTCAAAACATGATCTGCTTTTATTTCCACTCACCCAAACATGCTTTACATTATTATCTTTTCCATCACATCTGGGATCACTCCATCCTTCCAGTTGCTCAGGCCAAAATCCTTGGTATTGTCTCAACTCCCAATTTCTCAATCCTATTTGTTCTATCTTCAAAATATATGCATAATCAACCAGTTCATAATGCCCTGAATACTACAATATGTTGATGTAAGCCACCATCAATACTTGCACAAGTTATTATGACAGGCTCCTCATGGATTACCCTGCTTCTTTTGTGCTCATCCCTACAGTCTAGTCTCCACGCAGTAGCCAGAGGGATTGAATTCTTCCTGAAACATTTGCTCATAATGTCCTAATGAATTGTCAACACTTTTCTCTAACTGATGAGACAAGTAGATGGAAAATAAAGATGCAGATGATTTGAGCAACACCATCAATCAACTTTTTTTCCCCCTGGTACTGAATATCGAACCCATGGGTGCTATATGACTGGGATACATTTTTATTTTTTGAGAAAGGGTATCACTAAGTTGCTGAGGCTGGCCTTGAACTTGTGATTCTCCTACATCAGGCTTCTGAGTCTTTGGGATTATAGATGCATGCCACCATGTCCAGCACCATCAATCAACTCGACCAATTCACACTTTGTAGAACACTTCACTCAATAGCAACAAGAACAACAGAAACACAATACACATTCTTTTCAGGTGCATATGCACTCTTCATCATGGTGGACTATATATATTCAGGACCATAGAACATGTGTCAACTAATTTAAAAGGATTGAAATTATATACGGTATGTTCTATGACCATAATGGAATTAAAATAAAAATTTTTTTTAATGAGGAAAAAAATCACAACATTGTTATAGCAAGCTTGGGTTGCTGCTATGTTTTGGATGTGATCTGGCTCCCTTATCCTCATGTTGAAATTTGATTCCCACTGTAATGGTGTTGGAGGAGGTGCAAACTTGGGAGGCTGAGGCAGGAGGTTCACAAGTTTGAGGCTATCCTCAGCAACTTAGCGAGATTCTAAGCAACTTAGCAAGACCTTGACTCAAAATAAAATAGGGTGGGGATGTGGCTTAGTGATAAAGCTCTGGATTCAATCCCCAGTACCAAAAAACAAAACAAACAAAACCCATACTAGAACCATGTCACATGGTTACCTCCAGCTGCAGGGGAGGCTGGCAAGAGAGTATTAGTTCTATAGTCTGCTTAGTTGTCTGACATCATGGTCTATGTGGTTGCCTGTCTCTTCTTTGCTCTTTAGTTGAGCTATTTTTATAGGTATCTAGTTCTCATGTGAAAGAGCTTGGAGAAGAGAGAGTGAGAGGGTATCAGAGCCAGGCAGTGCTGAAGTCAGTCCTATTTCAGAGGAGAAAGAGTCTCCTTAGAAGTGGGACTTGGTCTGGAAGTCCCAGTGGAAGCAGAGGGAATGCCAACCCAACTTCCCCAAGCTGAAGGATATGAGCAGCTTCCTTTTCTGGTGGACCAATGGTGTCCTAGGAGACACCTAAGGTTCAGTCAGGGCCAGAAATAGATGAAAGCTGAGACAAGGTGCTGAGCTAGAGTGGGGGCTTGTTGTAGAAAGGGTAGAAATTAGACTTGCTGTTTTAGCCTGAGGTGCACAAATGAACACTGAAAGAGAAAGAGCAATGTCACCAAGGCCTTTCTGTTGTGCCAGCTTGATTCTTTGGTATAGAAGAAATTCAAGCTTCAGGTGAAAATATTTGGATCTGGGATGTCCCTTAAGAGCTAATATTCTGAAGCTTTGGTCCCCAGTGCAACAATGTTCAGAGGTGGGGCTTTTGGGCAGTGACTGGATCATGAAGACTTATGATTAATCCTCATCAGCAGATTGATCCATTGATGGATTAATAATTTGAATGGATTGTCGGAAATTAGTGGAAACTATAGGAGATGGGACCTAGTTGAAGAAAGTAGGTCAGTAGTGGCATACCTTGGAAGGTTATATCTTGTCCCCTCTTCCCCCTGTGCTTCCTGGCTCCTGTGAGCTGAGAAGCTTTGTTCCATCATGTCCCTCCTCCAAGATGCTGTGCCTCACCTCAGCATTGGAGTCAGCTGCCTATAGACTGAAAACTCTGAAACTGTGAGCCAATATAAATCTTTCCTCCTCTAAGTTGTTTTTCTTAGGCATTTGTCACAGTGACAGAAAAGTCACTCACCCAGCTGGTATAATGAACCATGTGGCTATCAACATACCTTGTGAACATACTGGTAGCTGAATGAACTTCTTGGAAGTGGTGGAAACTATATGCAGTAGGGCATGGTTGGAGAAAGTAAATCATGGGGTAGGGGGTGCCCTGGAAGGGTATTTCTTGTCCCCAGCCCCTTTCTTTCCCTCTCTTTCTCTTTTTCATAGCTGCTATGGACTGAGCAACTTTCTTCTGCCATATCCTTCAACCATGATGTTTCTGTCTTGGAACCAGCCAACCGTGGACTGAAATCTCTGAAAATGTAATCCAAAAATCTTTCATCTTAAGTTGTTTTTCTCAGGTTTTTTTTCCAGCAATGAAAAGGTGACTAACACAATGTTCCTAATGGTTCCTTCAAACTTTCATATTCTATAATTCTAAGTTGAGTACTTATGAGTCAACTTTGCTTCTGTTCTCTCAAACTTGCACAGTGGTTGTCATAGGGTTAGAGGAATGGGACTCATGGTAAAATGAGGAGGCTCAGACAAAACTGTTCACAAGTCCAGCAGGTTCCCACCCCAGGAAATAACACCCAGTGTGTTCACCATGCCCCAGGACCTGACCCTCTGCTGGGCTGGTTCAGAAATCCAGCTGCATTACAGCTGGAACTGAATCCAGACAATTTAAATCAAAGTCTGAGCAACTGACATGTGCACTCAAGTTTATGGGCACTGAAATATAAAATCCAGGCAGCAAATATCAAGAACCAAAACAGCAACTGTCAGGTAGATCTGCTCATCAGTTGCCTAGAAATGTTATAGGTGCTTCATGGGGACCCTCAGAGTGACTCAAGGGCTTGTGTCCAGAGGGTGAGCCTTTCTTAATTTGAGCTGCCTCTAAATAACCATTTGTCTGAGATATTTAAATCACCTGGGACCTGAACCCCCGCTCTACCCACTGTACTCATCTCTCATCTGAGGCCTCATTCCCTGAGGTTCTCGGAGTATCCTCATTTGTTTGGCTTATCTCTTGCATCATCCCTCCCAAAGGTGTTTCTTCTATTCATTGTGGTGCTTGTTTACTCCCTAAATTCATACACAGAATCCTAGAGGAAGGCAAAAGGAAGGAGATCTTCCTGGGGTCAGGGGGAGGAAACGTGCAGATTCTCCTGCCTTCTCTTGAAAGGTGCTCCCATTTAACACCCAAACAGGGCTGTTCACAGGGCACCAGAATCATGAGGAGGAGCAACAAATGAGGACCCCATGCAGACAACAAGAAAGATGAGTCTCTGAGATGGAGATAGAGAAGGGACAGAACATGGCCCTGAGGGAGAATCAGTGCTACTTGCATTTGTACTTATATGTCCATCATCATTCACCAGTTGATGGAAATTTGGGTTGTCTCCAAGTTGCAGTTCTTATCAATAAATCTGATATTGAATTTTATATACAGGTCTTTTTAAATTCTCTTGAGTAAATAACAAAAATGGGATTGCTGGGTAATATGGTAAGTGTAAATTTAACTTCATAAGAGAAACCAACAAACTGTTTTCCAGTGTTTGTACCAATCTACATTTCTGCTAGTCATGTATGAGTTTTCCAATTTTGCAAGTTTTATTCTTCATTCTGTTTTTTTATTTAAGTATTTATTTTTTAGTTATAGGTGGACACAATAACTTCATTTTTAATTTTTTAATTTTTATGTGGTGCTGAGGATCGAACCCAGTGCCTCATGCATGGTAGGCAAGCACTCTACTTCTGAGCCACAACCACAGCCCTTATTCTTCATTTTCATGTGTGGTTTTCCTATCCATTATCCTTTGCCTTTCTATACCAATTTTGGAATAAGTTTTAATTTCTACATGATTAAGATTTGAGGGATTGTACTATAGATATTGTGGTGAGTATGAGCACTTTAAGATTGGGTCTTTCAATCTATGCAAAGTATATTTTTCTCCATTTCTGTAAGTGTTCTTCAGTTTCTCTTTTCAATAGTCTGTAGTTTGCACATATTTTATCAAATGCTTCACTATGTGGTTCATGTTTGGGAATACTATTGTAAGTGATACTGGTTTTTAAAATTTCACTTTTTTCTTCTTTTGCACATTACTTAAGGATTTCACATATGTGTGGGCATGGTGGCACATGCCTGCAATCCCAGCAGTTTGGGAGGCTGAGGCAGGAGGATCATGAGTTCAAAGCCAGTCTCAGCAACGTTTTTTAAAAAATTGATTTTATTATTTTTTTTAAATACACAACAACAGTGGAATGCATTACAATTCTTATTCCACATATAGAGTACGATTTTTCGTATCTCTGTGTATAAAGTATGTTCACGCCAATTTATGCCATTATACATGTACTTTGTTTTTTTTGCATTACAATTCTTACTACACATATATACCATGATTTTTTTCATATCTCTGTTTGTATATAAGGTATGTTGACACCCAATTCAAGTCTTCATACATGTACTTTGTATAATGATGACCATCACATTCCACCATTCTTGCTAATCCCCTGCCCCCTCCCTTTCCCTCTCACCCCTCTTCCCTATCTAGAATTCATCTAATCCTTCCATGCCCTTCCTCCCCACTCCACTATGAGTCACCCCCGTTATATCAGAGAAAACATTCGGCATTTGTTTCTTTGGGATTCAGCTTCAGCAACTTAACAGGCTCTAATCAACTCAGTGAGACCCTATCACTAATAAAAAGGTCTGGAGATGTGGCTCGGTGGTTAAGTGCCCCTGGGTTCAATCCCTGGTACTACTACTACTACTACTACTACTACTACTACTACTACTGGTACTACTACTAATTTTAAATATGCAAACATGTCAGAAAAAAGATGGTTCTATTTCTTTTTTCTAACCTGTACAACTTTTATTTTCCTTTTTAACCTAGTTTATCATCTAGGATCTTGTATTAGTCATGGTTCTCTAGAGGAACAGAATAGACAGGAAGTATAATTACAAAAAGGGGACTTATTAGGTTGGCTCAAGCGACCAGAAGCTGGATAGTCCACCATGGCCATCTGCAGGCTGGAGAGCTGGAGGAACCAGTCGCTAGCTGCACAGTCCAAGAGGCTGAAGCCTCAGAACAAGAGGGATTAATGGTGCTACCCTAGTCCAAGAACAAAGGCTTCTGGGGAATCACTGGCAGAGTCTGCTTTGGAAAAGTGAAGGAACGAGTGTCTGATATCTTCACAGGGTCTCAGCAGCAATCAAGCTTGCATTTGCTGCTGTATCCTTATTCTTCCAACCTTTATTCCATCCAAGCCATCATCCTATTGGATGGTTCTGCCCACTCTTAGGGAGAGTCTCCATTTCAGTTGGCTATCCCACATGCCAGTCATTCCTACACACACCCTCATCAATACACCATAAGCCTCTTGATCCTTGGCATCTCTTAATCCAATCAAGTTGACAATTCAAATTAATCATTACAGGTACCCAGAACAACATTGAATACAAGGGGTGGAAGTGACCATACAGGCTTTGTTCCCAAATTTGGGGAGGAAATTCTGCCTTTAACTAGGTGTGAAGTTAATTATGGGATTTTTGCAGATTCCCTTTATTAGGTCCAGAAAGGTCCCTCCTATTCCTTGTTTTCTAAGAATTTTTAAAAAATCATGAATATCGATAGAATGTTGTCAAATGATTTTTCTACATGTATTAAAATGATTGTATTTTTCCTCTATTTCCTCTATTTATTGTTCATGTTATTGATTTATTTTTTTTCTTTTTGTGTATTGGGATTGAACCCAGGAACCCCACTGAGCCACATCCTCAGCCCTGACTCACATCCTCAGCCCTTTTTTATATTTTATTTAGAGACAGGGTCTTGCTAAGTTCTAAGTTGCTGAGGCTGGCTTTGAATTCACGATTTTCCTAAGCCTCCCAAGCCACTGGGATCAAAGGCGTGTGCCACCATGCCTGGCTTGGTTTTTTAAAAACAAAATTGATCCTTAATTTTTGGGATAAATTACACTTGGTATTGATACACATCAACCTATTTATAAATTGCTGGCTTCAGGTTGTTAAATTTATCAAGTTTTTTTTTTTTTTTGGCATACACTATGATTTCATGAGGGATCTTGGTTTGTAGCCTTTTTTGTAGTGCTGGGGATTGAACCCATTGCCTTGGGTATGCTAGACAAGTGTTCTCCCACTGAACTATATCCCCAGATAGTCTGTGGTCTTCTTTTCTTGTATTATGTAACGCTGGCCTCATAAAATGATTTGGGAAGTGCTTCACCCTCCTGTACTTTCTGAAAGAATTTTTAGTCATGTCACATGACTAAACAGATCAGGGTTACTCCAAGTGAATTATAGGGAATAAATAAAGATACAGACACAGAGATTACCTTTTCTTTGGGTTTAGTGACTGCTCCTTGACTGCAGCTCCCACAAGGGGGGCAAGACAGGCAAGAAAGAGAGAGAGGAGCATGTGCTAAACCCTTTTATTAGGGAGAAGCCATTCAAATCAGGCAAGGGGTCAGGTTTACAAAGGAACAGGTGAGTGTATGTCAACCCCCCCGCGGATGATGCCTACACCTGGAGCTACACCTCATTATCTGAATGGGGTAACCCCAAGTTATTGTGACCTGGCACTGCCGTGCCAGACTGAAGGCAATAATTGGTCAAAACCTGGTGCATTAGGACTTAAAGGTGTCTGCATCCAGGACAGCTCCTGACAATTGATACTATTTCTCCTTTAAATAGTAGATAGTATTGATCAGCAAAGTCATGTGGACCTAAGCATGCTCAACATCTTTCATAGATTTAGGACTACTCAGGTTTTATACTTCTTCACAGAGCAGTTTTAGCCATTTGTGTCATTCAGGGAATTTGTTCATTTCATCTTAAATTGGTAAACTTATTTATAAATATTATTTCTAATATTCACTGGTTATTCTTTATATCAGTTTTGTTGGCATTCAAAAAGGTTTCAGGGCTGGGGTTGTAGCTCAGTGGCAGAGTGCTTGCCTAGTGAGGCACTGGGCTCAATCCTCAGCAGCACATAAAAATAAACAAATGATATAAAGGTATGCTGTCCATCTACAACTACAAAAAATATTTTAAAAAGCTTTCAGATTCATGGATTTTTCTGTATTCTTTATCTATTTTACATTTTATTCATTTAGTTCAAATTACTTCTTTCCTATTACATATATAAATTTTAATTTGCTGTTCTGTCTCTGATTTTCTGCAATTTTATTCTATCAATTTTGTTGCTAAATGAAGAGTGTTAAAATATTCATCTGTGATTGTATATTTATCTATTTCTCTTTTCTTTTCTGTGAGTTTTACTCCATGTATTTTGAAACTCTGTTATATATAGTGCATACATATTTAAAGTTACTATGTTTCTTCATGTATTGACTGCTTTATCTTTAGCAAATGTCCTCCATCCTATCATATTTCTTGTTCTGAAATGTACTTTGACTATTAATATGGCCAATCAAGCTTTCTTATGATTAAAGTTTGCATAGTTCATCTCTTTCCTTTTACCATACCTATGTCTTCATATTTAGAGTGAATTTCTTTTCTTTTTTTCTTCCTTTTTATTTTTGTTTGCAGTCCTGGGGATGGAACACAGGGCCTTGTATGTGCTAGGCAAGGATTTTACCAGTGAACTATATTCCCAGCCCTTTAAAGTGAATTTCTGATGCTTAGTACATAGTTTTGGTTTGCTTTTTCATTCAATCTGACAATTTGCTTTTTTATAAAAAATATTTTGTTTTTTAGTTGTAGATGGACATAATACCTTTATTTTATTTATTTATTTTTATGTGGTGCTGAGGATCGAACCCAGCACTCCGCAGCTGAGCCACAACCTCAGCCCTACAATTTGCTTTTTAATTAAAACATTTAAATTTACTGTTCATGCAATTGGTAATATTGTCAAGTTTGAATCTACTATACTGCTTACTATTTTCTATTTTCCCCTTTTGTTCTTTGTCATCATCTATCCATCATTTCATGACCTCTTTTTTTTTTTTTAGAATTCCATTGTATCTCTACTATGCCTTTTATTAGATATAGAGTTTCAAATATATATATTTTATTATATCATAGAAAATATAGGCAACTTTGGAAAAGAAAATAAATATCAACCAATCTTACCATTAAAGATGAAAAGGTGGCATATTTCTGGGAAAATAAGCTAGTGCAGAACAGTGACTCTAACATGTTACATTTGCATGCAAGCAAAAAAACAAACAAACAAAAAACACGTCCAGAAAGTTATTCAATTGGTGAGAAAAACTTCTAATTAGTTCCCAAGTGAAATACTTGGATGAAGTTTTAATTATCCTGTACAATTCATTTGGGGTTGAATTTTTACTCTGAAAGTTTTTCTAATTGGCACCTCTTTTTAATGCAATGAGGAATACTGTGCTATGATGAAGTCTCTGAAGTCACTTGAAGCTTGGGGCCAGGTTAGACACCACGGGGCCAATGCTACACAATTCTGTCTCTGTGGCTTTGAGTTGCTTCCTAAAAGTAACCCTTTTCTAAATTCTACACATAGTTCTCATCATATCTTGAAAGTCATTCCTCTAGAGAGCAACTGATAGCTTGTTTCATCAGCTTTCATCAACATTACACAATGAGATTTTTCCTTCCATCCATTCCAATTACTCATGTACACTTTTGTTTGAATAAACACACATAGACACACAGGAAATGCTCAGCAAAAGATGGCCCCTCCTTTCCACAGCACAAGTCCTAACCCAAACACTCTGGCAATCACATCTTTTGTGTTTTGAAATTAGAGATGACTTGTTCAGAACATAATAAGTATATTTTAAGACACATTAGGCAGAGTCTTTAATGATTAAGCCTAAGAGGTTGCAGGGGTCAGGATATATAAATTCAAGGACAATGATCACTAAACATATAGCTTTTTGCTAGATCCTCAAGATCTTAAATTTCTGAGCTTCAAACCAGTGTAATGTCCCTTGATTTCCATAGGGAATGGGTTCTAGGACCCTCCCCCTCAAGATACTAAAATCCTCATGTAAAAAATGATATCATATTTGACCGTATTCTATGCATATCCTCCTGTATATTTTAAATGATCTCTAGAGTATTTATGGTTTTTTTTTGGTGGTACTGGGGATTGAATCCAGGCCCTTGTACATGGGAGGCAAGTACTCTACCAACTGAGCTATATCCCCAGCCCAACTTAGGATTTTGAATACAATAAAAATACTATAGAAACAGTTTTTAGGCTGTGTTGCTTAAGGAATATTTAAAAAGTATGTACATGTTTAGTACAGATATAATTTTTTGAGTACTTTTGACCTGAGGTTCGTTGCATCTGCATACCTAGAGGGTTGACGGTATGTTATGTGAACTTGGATGTTCCATGGGCAACTTAAAACCAACCAACCCCTAACCAAACTCAATGTGTTTACCCCACTCTCCAAATGTTTCTTTCTCCTTCTTTCTCTGTCTTGGTGACAGGCATTTCCACAGCATCCTCATCTCATCTCAACTTCCATTTAATCACTCTCCCTAGTCCACCTGAGGTCAGGTAGGCATTATTTCTTACCTGTGTATTGAGAAGACTGTTTCCCTTATTTTGCATGATTCCTGGGTCCCTTTCTTAGAAATAATGCCTGAGTGGATCTGTCCCTCTGGGGAGGGGGAGGGGGTGGCATTGGCCCACATGATGAGGACCATGGGAGGGTCTGGCCCTACCTGTGAGGGCTGGTGGGCCTGGCCTTGCTCTTCCTGTTGGAGGCCACTAAAGGCCTCCAGCCCCCTGAGGGCTCTTGTGCTGGACCCAGGAAGCCCCCACACTACTGTGTGTCTTGCATCCTTGGTCTTCTCTGATCCCTCCTCTCACAATTTGGGGACAGTAAAAGATAACTCTGAGGGGTCAGGACCAACCCATCTGGGAACAGCAGGGGTGGGGGCACTCTGCTTTGAGAAGCTCAGCTGGTGTTGCAGGTGCTTTCATCCAGACTAACAAGCCACCTGCATTGATGGCTCTGTTTTTTGGTAAATTTTTATTTATTCTAATTAGGTATATAAGACAGCAAAATGCATTTTGATTCATTGTACACAATTGCAGCACAACTTTTCATTTCTCTGGTTGTACATGATGTAATGTCACACCATATGTGCAATCATACACTTACCTAGGGTAACAATGTCCATCTCATTCCACCATCTTTCCTACTCCCATGCCCCCTCCCCTTCCCTCCCTCCCCTTTGCCCAAAGTTCTCCATTTTTCCCATGACCCCCCATTATGGATCAGCATCCACTTATCAGAGAGAACATTTGGCCTTTGGTTTTTGGGGATTGGTTTATTTTGCTTAGCATGATATTCTCCAACTCCATCCATTTACCTGCAAATGCCATGATTTTATTATCTTTTAATGGTGAGTAATATTCCATTGTGTATATACCACATTTTCTTTATCCATTCATCTACTGAAGGACATCTAGGTTGGTTCCACAGTTTAGCTATTGTGACTTGTGCCGCTATAAACATTGATGTGGCTGTGTCCCTGTAGTATGCTGTTTTTAAGTCCTTTGAGTATAGACTGAGGAGTGGAATAGCTGGGTCAAATGGTGGTTCCATTCCCAATTTTCCGAGGAATATCCATACTGCTTTCCATATTGGCTGCACCAATTTGCAGTCTCACCAGCAGTGTATAAGTGTGCCTTCCCCCCCACATTCTTGCCAACATTTATCGTTGTCTGTATGCTTGATAACTGCCATGCTGACTGGCGTGAGATGGCCCTTTTGATGGTGTTCATTCCCTTTTCACCCCGGAGCCCAATCTATGCAGTGCTTCTGAGTGGAGGGGACCTCTTCCTACTAACTGCTGCCAGACTGCCTAATTACCAGTGTGTCCTTTTCAAAAGACTATGTGCATCTGAGTGTGTGTGTGTGTGTGTGTGTGTGTGTGTGTGTGTGTGAGAGAGAGAGAGAGAGAGAGAGAGAGAGAGAGAGAGAGAGAGAGAGAGAAGGCAAGGGTATTCTATGCAAGTAGACAAAAGTGACTAGTCAAGGGCTGGGGTTGTGGCTCAGTGGTAGAGGGTTTGCCTCGCACATGTGAGGCACTGGGTTTCATCCTCAGCACCACATAAAAATAAATAAACAAAACATTGTGTCCATCTGCAAGTTAAAAATATTTTAAAAAGTGACTAGTCAATAGTCTTTAGCTTTTAAAACTTTTTTAAAAATGGAAATCAGATATCTAAACAAAAGTAGAGAAAATAATATTAAAACATCTACCCTTACTGGATATTGTGGCACACTCCTGTAATCCTAGTGGCTTGGGAGCTGATGCAGGAGGATTGTGAGTTCAAAGCCAGTCTCAGCAACTTAGCAAGACTCTAAGTTACTCAACGAGACCCTGTCTCTAAATAAAATATAACAAAGGGCTGGCAATGTGGTTCAGTGGTTAAATGTCCCCTACCCTAGGGTTAAATCCCCAACAACAAGAGAAAAAAAATTACGCTTCATAAATCTTCAATATTTGTCAAAATTTTACTGGTTTATTTTAAAATTAGGGGAGGATTTACAGATGTGACCAGAGGGACCTAATGTTTCTTGAAGTGAGAGAAGGAGGAACACCTACCTAAACTTGCTCAGAGAGTAACTATTTCCATCTCTATCTTGTTCTTATATTTCTTTTTTTCTGCTCTCATTTTATTTTTCTCTCTCCAAAGTCACACAGATTTAATTTAGCTACCACTTCAACTTCCTTTGAGCAACCTGAAATTGTCATCAAATTTCTCTGAAAGCACCTCATGCTAGTGCCCCTTTTGCTACCCTGTCCATTCCAAGCTGCAGCATTGCCCTGCTCTGAAGGGCAGAGTGTAGCTTGAAGGAGGAGGGGCAATGTGGAAGGGCCCAGTTGTGTCCTGAGCTGTGGTCCCGAGGGCAGGGTCATCACCTAGGCATGATGGTGGAAACAGTAGGAGGTTACAGTTGATGTTTATAGGATTTTTGTTTCATGCCTCATTTGGGAATTCTTTTTCATTCAATCCATAAAGAAATATATTGTTGATTGAACACAGAGTCCAGAGGAAGGTGTCTTGGTAGTGTTTTATTTGCTCAGCGAAAGACCCATCAAGGACCTAGGCTCCCTGTTTCTTGACCCTTTTAACAGCATGTAGGTGTTCCTATATTTGATGGTATGAATGATTCATCCCTTTTCGTGAAGAAATAAAAAGTAATTATTGTATTAAAATGAATTGTTTTAGTGCCTAGTAACTCAGATTAATTTGTGAGCTCCTTGAGAACAGAGACCTTGTCTTAAAATTCTTTGTATACCCATCATCAAGCCCAGTATCTGGTATACTCCAGGTGCTCATTAATTTATTCAATAAATATTTCCTCCTAAGTACTATAGTGGAGGGAAACACAGGAATTCAAGGCATCTAGTCCAATCTGTGGGGTGGAGTGGAGACAACAAGCCCTTTCTCGGGATTAGTACACCTGACCTTTGTCCCTGAATCACTCATGGAGATGCATAGTTAAGTTCAACGATCTTTATTGAGCATTGATTATGTGTCATACACTGGGATGACACAGATTAATCATAGTTCTCACTTTCAAGGGGCTTCTAGGAACAAGGGAGGGGCAGCTGGGTATGCTGGGTGGGTCAGGAAGGAGCAAGTTTCATGGGCTTTGGGGAACAGCTAAGTCTTTGATTGAGATTTGAAGGACGAAGGGGGATTAGTTGGCCAAGAAGTAGAAGTGACGTCATAGGCTACTATTAATGCTAGTGCCGTTGCTTCAGTTTGCACTGCTGTATATCAAGTAATGTTTAGGTTATTTTCTGGTGGTGCAGGAATTCTATGACTGAGCTGGCTTTGTCTTTCTGCTTTACTTTACCTTATTTGGTTCTGGGAGCTCCTTCTATTTCTATCCCTCCTGGCTCTGTGGCCAAAGAAGTTTTGTTTGGGTCCTCTTGTGACCTTCTGCTTGCCAGTGTCCACATTTCTGACAGTGCTCCAGATGACAAATGGAATCCCCCATGAGGGGGCAAAAAACATCTACAAACACTGCAGGACTGCCATGTCCCAGAAAACCTTAGGATCTGTTCCATGTTTCTGACCACCCAGAAGAGGGGGCAGTGAGAACCATGGAGAAGTCCTCATAGGGAGGCATGGGTCCACAAGGTGCATAGTGAGATGACTGGATTCTTGAAAGAGGTCAGGTCAGTCCTGGTGGGCCACATCATCCCCTTCTACTTGATGGGCTGTTGCTTCATCAATTGAGGCTCTCCAGGAGTCTCCTCAGGGCACCCTTTACTTCCTTGTTCCTCAGACTATAGATCATAGGGTAGAGCATGGGGGTTACATTGGTGTAGATTAAGGACACAATTTTGTCTTGTTCTGGGGTGTAGCAGGATTTGGGGCGAATGTAAATGAATATTGCACAACCATAGTGTAGAAGAGACACCAACAGGTGGCCAGCACAGGTGGAGAAGGCTTTGCTCCTGCCTTCAGCAGAGTGGATTCTGAGGATGGCAGCAATAATGAATCCATAGGAGAGCAGGATCAGCAAGAAGGGAATCAGCAGGATGAGCATGCAGACAAGAAAGACTGCAATCTCATTGGCTCGTGTGTCAGAGCAGGCCAGGAATAGCACAGCAGGAATGTCACAGAAGAAATGATTAATCTCATGAGACTGACAAAAGGGCAGGAGGAATATGAGTGTGGTAAGGGTGAGTGAGAGTGCAAAGCCACTGATGCATGCAAGAACCAGCATCTGCAGGCAGAGGGCCCTCGTGATGATGAGTGTGTAGCGCAGAGGGTTGCAGATGGCCACAAAGCGGTCATAGGCCATAGCAGCCAGCAGGAAACACTCAGCTCCACCCAGGGCGATGAAGAGGTGCATTTGCAAGGCACAGCCCAGGAAGGGAATCCGCTGGTTCCTGGACAGGAAATTGGCAAGCATGTTGGGGACAATGACTAATATATAGCAAATTTCAATGGTGGACAGATTCCGGAGAAAGAAATACATGGGGGTCTGGAGACAGGTGTTAATGAGGGTGATGAGCACAATAGTCGTGTGTCCTGCTAGGGTGATGAGGTGCATGGCTAGAAAGAGTACAAAAAAGAAGATTCTCAGTTCTTCCAAGTCCCCAAAGCCTAAGATAATAAACTCAGAGCTTAAGGTGTGGTTTTTCTGCAATGGGTCCATCCTATATTCTCCTTTATAGAATTCTTGGGCTGAAAAGGACAGCTTGCTAGAAATTCTCCAAGCTGTGGGACGCTATGGAGCTCTTTCCACAGATGGGAGTGCAGCCAGGGTTTTTAGGCTTAGCCTTTGCTTTCATTCTATTAGCTTTCCAATTCTGCCCACTCTTCATGGAGAATGAAGAACTGCTGACATGAGGTCACTTTGGTTCACCTGCTGAGTTATTACAAAGATGAACCAAGATGAGGGAATTCTAATATGAAGTTATTTTTCATAGACCTAATGACACTGTTTCTATCCGAGCTGTCCTACATTTTGAAGAATTGTGTGCAGTGGGAGTGAGAGGCTAAGGTTGATGAATCAGTAGGTTGAAATGGAGACTGGGCCTGCAGGGTCACTGACATTGCTGTAGGAAGGAAGGTTTGGTTAGTTCATCTTACACACTTTTGACTTTGTGCATTAGTTATATTATCCTTACTACCACTCCCAAACTCCCAAGATTCCTGCAGCTGACAGGCTGTGAACAGTACTGTAGAAAGGAAGGACACATAACCTGCAGTAACTGCTACCTTTCCACTGTTTGGGCTCCTCAATTGCAGGGAAGCCTTAGTTTTATGTGGTACCTCCTTCTAGACACCTCCCCTGGCCTCTTCAGTTGCTCAGATGGGTTGGTCCCTTCCCTATGTTCCCATAGTACTCTGGGCTTCCCCAATCATGTTGTTTATCACCAAGTTCTATAATTTTTTTTTGTATTGGGTTTGAGCCCAGAGGTACTCAACCACTGAATTTCATCTCCAGCCCTTTTAATTTTCAGATGGGGTCTCGGTAAGTTACTTAGGGCCTTGCTAAATTGCTGAGGCTTGCCTTGAACCCAAGATCCTCTTGCTGAAGCATCCTGAACTGCTGGGATTATAGGCATATGCTACTGTGCTGAGAAAATTCTGTAATTCTTTATTTTTCTGTCCACTTCAGTAGTTTGTGAGCTTCAGGATGGCAAGAATGGTCTTATTCTGCCTCTCACACAGAGGCTGGCACCTGTTAGGAGTATAAATAAATGTTGAATTAATACTTGTGGCTCATTTCTGCATCTTCCACGATTAGTTCCAGGTCAGGCATAGAGTGAGAAGAACAGAGAGCAAAGGGCTGGGCCGGGTTGCAGGGTAGGAATGACTAGGACAGAGTCAGGAGAGGTCAGGGACAATGGGGAGTGGAATGTGACATACCTCTGGTTGATTTGCTTCCCAGATTTCAGGGACATTCACTTCCTCCTTGCCTTGAAAAGACCTAAGTTACAAACAAGAAACCTTATTTTCAGCCTCTAATTTATTCTTGTGCATCCATTTTCACAGATAAATAGAAAAAAGTTTCTAAAGATTTTAGAGATTTAGCAAATCAAGAATTAATAAGGGTTAAGGGCCCTGTGGGAATGGAGTTGCCACCTAAATGAGCTTACTTCTTCAGGACACAGTGTTTCTACTGGAAACTCTGAGGCTCAGTGTGGGGCCAATGAAACCACAAAACCAATTTTGATGATAGCTTTGCTTGGTATAGATGGCGGTTGCAGTTTTTGTTTCCCAGTCAGTTGCACTTGAAGTCTTTGAGATGGACAGATCCCTAGAGAACAATGTGTCTACTCTTTCACTTCACTTCAAAGTAGATGGTCACAAAATCTTTCCCTGGTGACCCACCCCTTGGTCCTCTCCCCACTGCTGGCCCTGTCCTAAAACCCACAATAAGTTCCTGTCTGAAGTCCTCTGTCCGGATGGAGGCCAACCCAGCCTGAGATCACACTCCTTCTGTGACCCAGCCCAGCCTCCCACTCTGCACATGCTCAACCTTCTCAAGAACCCCTTCATCCTCCCTTGAAAACTCTATGAGTGAAAATATGCTTCTTGGTTTTTGTGTGTCTGTCTTGGCTTTAGCTTTGCCACGCCCCATCACTTTCACTCTTTTCTTGCATGTCAGTGTGCTGCAGAGATGTGGGGATTGCTTTGTTTTATTGGACCCTAAACCTTAAAAATACTGGAAAATACAAAGATGTTAGTAAAAGTTACATATGATCCAAACACAAGTAAGAAGTGAAAGTCAATGTCAAAGTTTCTGCTCCTTCAGTCCTTTCCCCTACTCTTCAGAGAGAACCATTCTTAGCAGTAAGCAGCATTTCCTTTCCATCTGTCTTGTGCAAAGAAATGCACACTAATGGACTCATATGCACCACACACATATGTACACACAGTCACACAATCAAATGTATACAGACACGTAAAGACACACACCTGCACATACTCACAGTGCACACATGCACAAACAGGCACACTCATACAGACATATAATCAGCACACTCACACATTAAAATATGAATGAGATCATAATATACACACTGCTCTTATTCTTGGAATAAGCCATGTATTAATATGTCGGATACAGGTTCTCAAAAAGCACATAGTGATTTATTTCATTGTTTTTAACTGCTGCATTGCATAGGATGGGTACATTACAATTTGATTTATTATGATAAAATAAAATATTAATAGCACATATATATTAATAATATATAAATGAAAGAAAATAAAAAATAAAAGTAATCATAATTTAATCACCATTACTACTTTGACATTGAAACAGTTTGCTATTTTTTCTTATTATACTCCATGGTATAAAGCATATCCCAGCGTAGAGCACAGAGCAGCGGCCAGGCTGTGAAGGCTGCTAGGGTATCCTTTTCTGCTCCTTTCTCATGTCACTGAATAGTCCTAGAGAAGAGGCCTAGGGTTACCTTGAAGAGCCAGATGGATGCCTGAAGTAGAAACCTGGGGAACAATCCTGCTAGAGATCTTGCTGCTGTTGGCAATCCTAAGAAGGATGAAGAGCCCATCCTTAGGGGAGTAGTGGCATGACTGAATGGCCAGAACCTGGCAACACAGCTTCCCAGAGCCCAGATGGTGGCTTTCCAGCCCGTATGGACCACAGGGAACAGCCCTCTGAAGTATTGCTGATGACTGTTAGGATGGGAAGTATCCTTAGAGGAGTTGCCCCAGTCTGTAACTTGCATTTAATAGCAGTGAAAGCAGGACTCAGAAAGTCCTAGGAGAGGTGAGGACACAGAGGGGACTGTCTCCTTAGGTCACACAGCTGAATTCAAACCTAAACCCTAATGGCTACTATTTTATTTGTAAATCTTGCATATGCTGCAGGTCTTGACAATGTTGTTTAAGTCAAATCTGCCAAAATTGTAGTTCCAATTATGCAGTTACCACTATGAAGAGACTGCCAGGCTGAGTTGAGAGGCAGAAAACTTATGAGTTTGGCTTGGGTGCAATTCAGTGATCAAGCCATGCTAGAGGAGTGGAACCTGAGACTGGTGGCCTCTTAGGTACCACCCTCCCCCCTGCTGAGATTCTGTGCATCTATGTCATAACTACGAGATGGTATGGGCGGGGATCTCAAGATCTCCATTGTAGTCTGCAAACTCATGATCATCAAAGTGGCTTACTCCATTGAGTGACATGGGGAATAAATTATGGAACCTCAAGAGTAACACTACCAAGGTGCCTAATCTTCTGTGTAATAATCAGCCAAAGCCATTCTCATGTCTTGGAAGCTTTTACTTCCTTGGAGGGCCAGCAACACTGCTGGGTTCTAGGCAGCAACAGTGAGGTGGCTTCCTTCCTAGCCCCTTTATGTACCCCAAAACAGAGATTCCAAACAGCCCTGTTTGAGCTTAGAATCACACAAATCTACCTTGAATCATTCTGGTACTTTCTGTCACTGCCTCCACCCAACAAGGGGCTTCCAACACTCCAAGCTGGGCATGTGGCATTTTCCTAGCTCTATCACGTTCGTCTTCTTCCATCCTCCTCTCTGATCTCTCTCTTCTCTTGGTCACAGTTTATAAAACTAAAGGCCTACTGCTTTTAATAGCAACAAAGGCCATGGAAACCTTATTGTTCTAAGCACCCACAGAGCAGGCTTTTGGAAAAGCTCCATGATGTCGTCTTGCCCTATCCGTGGGAAATGTGGACTGGTTACAAAGTCACTGATCCTTTCTGAGCTAAGTTGGCAAACAGCAGAAAACCATGTGCACTTGGAAGCTGACAGTGCCTGCTCATGGAAATATTGGTCTCTTGTAGCAGGCAGCTCTAGTATCATCGATACCCAGCCATGAGGCCTGAAGCAGGGAATGGAAAGGAAGAGGTGTCAAATATAGACTTAATGCTTTAAAAGAAAAGTGCCTCAAATGAGACCTAACTTAACTGGGGCTTCTGTCTTGGAGTAATTCCTAGACATTCTGAAGCAGTGATAGTGAGTAACAGTGAATTGGCACTGAATGCATAGCACCCATTCCTGTGGATAGTGGCTCAAAATGCAAATCTCTGGCTCCACAAACCACTCAGAACCTCTGTTTGAGTCTGAGCAGAGGGGACATTTGAGAGAATGAATTAGGACTTCAATTTCTTTCTACTTTAACTAAAAAATGTAGGCTTTTCTCTAATGTCTTTGAACTTGAATTTGTGAGGAGAATCTTTTTAAAAATTTCAAGAATTTTTGAATTCTTTTTAGTTATGATATAACACCAGGATACACCTTCACATAATCACAAAAGCATGGAACCTAATTCACTCTGATTCAGTCACCAGCACTTCCTCCTTCCTGCTCCCCTCCACCTACTCCACTGATCCCTCTTTAATCCATGATAGTCTATTTTTGTGTGTGAGTGGGACCCACCATGAAAGTTTGGTCATATTCATTCCACTGTTCTTTTCTTTCCAATTCCTTTGTCCTCCTCCTCAACCCTCAGTCTATTTTACTGATTTTTTCCTCTAGTTCGATGAAATTACCCACTCTCTTTCCCTTTCTCTCTCTCTTTTTTAATTGCCTCCCCCCTTATTTTGGATTAGTTTCTGCATATCAGAGAAAACATTTTGACCTTTGACTTTTTAGGCCTAGCTTGTTTCACAGCATGAAAGTTTTCAGCTCCATCTATTTACCAGCAAATGCCATAATGTCATTCTTCTTGTGTATATATACCATTTTCTTTTTCCATTCACCTATTGAACAGCACTGGGCTGGTTGCATAGTTGAGATATTGGAAATTGAGCTGCTATAAACATTTATATGGCTGTGACACTGTGTCACTGTGTCACTGTAGTATGCTGACTTTAAGTCCTATGGGTATGTACTGAGGACTGGGATAACTGGGTCAAATGGCGGTTCCATTCCCAGTTTTGCAAGGAATCTCCATACTGCCTTCCATATTGGCTGCATCAATTTGCAGTCCCACCAGCAGTGTATGAGTGAACGTTTTCCCCACATCCTCGCCAACATTTATTGTTACTTGTGTTCTTGATAATTGCCATCCTGACTGGAGTGAGATGGAATCTCAGTGTAGTTTTAATTTGCATTTCTCTAATTGATAGAGATATAAATAAATATATTTATTTATTGACTGTATTTCTTCTGTGCCTGTTCAGTTCCTTTGCTCATTTATTTATTGGGTTATTTTTTTGGTGTTGTGTTTGAGTTCTTTATGTATTCTGGAGATTAATGCTCCATATGAGATGTAGATGGCAAAGATTTTCTCTCATTCTGTAGGTTCTCTCTTCACTCTCTTTCCTTTGCTGTGAAGAAGATTTTTAATTTGATGACATCCCACATTGATTTTTTAAAATTTTATTTCTTGTGATTTAGGAGTCTTGTTGAGGAAATTGGTTCATGTGCTGACATGTTGGAGTGTTGGGCCTACATTTTCTTCTAGAAGTTGCAGGGTTTCTGGTGTAATTCCTAGGTCTTTGATTCACTTTGAGTTGAATGTTGCACAGGGTAAAAGATAGGGGTTAAATTTCATTCCACAACATATGGATTTCAAAATTTTCCAGCACCATTTGTTTAAAAGGCTATTTTTTTCTTCAAGGTACATTTTTGCCAACTTTGTCTAGTATCAGATAACTGTATTCATGTGTGATTCCCTCTATGTCTTTTATTCTATTGCATTGGTCTTCATGCCTATTTTGGTGCCAATGGCATGCTTTTTTTTAAACTATAGCTCTTTACTATAATTTGAGGTCTGGTATTGTGATGCCTCCTGCTTTGCTTTTATGTGAGGAGAATCTTAAAGTTTCTTGTCTCCCCAGGAAAATTAATTGTGGAATATCTTATAGGTTGGATTTTTATTTTGTATTTAAAAAAATTTCACATGTGGGGCTGGGGATGTGGCTCAAGCGGTAGCGCGCCATGCCTGGCATGCGTGCGGCCCGGGTTCGATCCTCAGCACCACATACCAACAAAGATGTTGTGTCCGCCGAGAACTAAAAAATAAATATTAAAAAAAAATTCTCTCTCTCTCTCTCTCTCTCTCTCTCTCTCTCTCTCTCTCTCTCTCTCCCCTCTCTTTAAAAAAAATTTCACATGTATTTTTAGATGTATGGACCTTTATTTTTATTCATTTAGTTATATGCAGTGCTGAGAATAGAACCAGTGCCTCACACATGCCAAGCAAGCACTCTACCACTGAGCTACAACCACAACTCTGGATTTTATTATTACAGAATGCAATAGTTGTCATTTGATCTTGTTGCAGGACCTCTCATGAGATATGTTGGGCAATGGTGGCTAGAAATAATTTGGGTTTGGAAAATAGAATAAAGTGTAAACTTTTACTAGGGGATGAGAAGAGTGGAGGTGCTAGGCAGAGATACTGATGAAATCATATTGTTATATGGTATGCAAATACTAATATGTGACAACAAATTCCACATTATGTAAAACTTTAATGCACCAGTAAAAATGTGGAGGAAAAAAATGAATAAACTTTTGGCCACAGGTACAACACAGACTCAATAATTAAGCTCAATGAGTTAAGAGGTATAAAAATATGTGAAATGTTAGGTGTGCTTGCTGGGGGTAACTCTTCTTTCTCTTCTCTGGAAGGAGATGCCCTATGGACATGCAGTGAAATATGCAGTGGGTCCACATTTCTTGATCAAGTGGTTAATTTTTCAAAAGTTCTGAATATGGGTGATGGTTTTTTTTTCCTTTCCTTTTCATCCAGCTTGGAAGAAGTAACAGTATTGGGGACGTGAACTTGCAGTGTGGACCCAACATCTTCCTGCAATGGGTTGTTTTGAGCCCAGACAAGGGGACATGTATGTAATTAACAAACCTATTTAGTTCCTATAGCAAGCTGCATCCACCAACCAGCCTTTCCCAATGTAGAGTTAACATGACTATGGTTTTTCTCAATGGCCTAAGAACTCACTCTGGCAGGGAAGAGTTGTGCCATTTATTGACCCTCCAGATTTCCCCAAATTCTCAACTTCCAAATTGTTTATAAATAGGAGTGCCCAATATACAAGAATGTTTTCCCAATTGGGGATCTCATCATTCCTTTTCCCTCTTAGCTAATACTTGTGCTTTCTGGAGAAAAACTCCACTGCCCCTGGAGGGAGTGAGGAAGCCATAGCAATTACATGACCTGGACGCTATGTTCCCCTCAATAAAACCATCTCTATGTATTGGGTTAAAATGTGATGAAACAATCTGGTTATTATTTTTTTCTCAGTTGAGCTTACAAATCACAGTCTCTTTGTGTTTTAAAAGTGTTAGCTACATTTCAGTAGGTTCTTTTCATTTCTAATCTTTTATTTGTGGCAACCACAAAAATTTCCATAGTTAGAATTGCCTTAAGGTAGGTCAGTATTGGAGTTCTAGATCCACCAGGTGCTCCCTTGATTCCTTTCCTCCGATGCAAGATTCTACAGAGGCTGCTGCCAGGGTTGGTCCTAGCCATCCCAGCCTTTGGCATTCATGAGAATACCTTGTTATCTAGTTATATGGTGGACATTGCCCTGGGTTTTTGGTTTTGTTGTTCTATTCTCTTTCTTTTTTGGGGGCGTGACATTAAAAAATGTTACCACCACTGGTCTTACCTTATCTGAATCTATAAAATATAGCACTTCTGAATCATCCTAATTAGTAAGGGCATTTTAAATTTGGTACAATAAGTACTTAGAAGTTTTGGACAAGACAGTGACTTGATAGTATGAATCTCAGTCCTCTTCCTAGCCTTCTCCTAAAACTACAAGTGAAATATAAGTTATAGAGAAAGTAGGTTCAGCAGCAAACTAGAAAACAACGGCTGTTTCTTACTAGAAACTCTGAGGATTTTCTGCTAGCTATGTTATGTGGTGCTCTCAATTCTCTTTAGTGAAGCACTTTTCTTTTTTAGTTTTGTTTTTCCAATCTATCATACATTGATGCTTTTGAAAAATAAAATAAAATTAGTAGCAAAATTGGATAGAGACATACCAAATGAAATCTCATATTTTTAATCATTAGATTCAGTACATGTAAACACACGCTATTTTCGTATATACTCAATATTAATACTTGTCACATTCCAGGAACAGTTTGTGGATTATAAATTTTCACACTAGTATTAATTTCCTAGGCTTGTCAGAACAAAATACCTCACACTCCATGACTTAAAACAACAAAAAAGTATTCTCTTACAATTTCTGGAGTCTACTACTATTAGGGTTTGGGTCTGGAATGTCTCCCAAAAGCAATATTCAGAGATTAAATGACTGGACAATAAGGGCTCTGAATTCATCAGTAGATTAACCCATTTGGCGGGTTAATAATTTGAATGGACTTATTGGGAGGTAGTGAAAGCTATAGGCAGTTGGGACATGGCTAGAGGAGGTGGGTCACTGGGGGTGTGCCCTTGGGGATTATATTTTCTGCCCTTAGCTCTTCCTTTTCTATTTCCCAGCTACCATGAGCTGAGTGACTTTCCCTTCCACGCTCTTTTGCCATAATGTTCTGCCTTACCTCAGGCCTAGAGTGATGGAGTTGGCTAAACATAGACTGAGACTTCTGAAACTGTGAGTCCAAAATACTTTTCCTCCTCTAAGTTTTCTGGTCAGGTATTTTGGTCACTGAAAAAAAATCCCAAACCAAGGAATTGGAAGGGCCAAGCTCTCTCCATAGGCTTATAGTAAAAACAATCCTTCCTTGTTTCTCCTAGGTTCTGGTGATTGCTGGCATTCTTTGGTGTTCTTTGGCTTTTAGATGTTAGACAGATCATTCCAATCTTTATCTCTGTTGTTGCATGGCTGCCTCCCTGTATGAGTCTATCTCTAACTTTCCTCTTTTTATAGTCCAACCAGTCATATTGGATTAGGGCCCATGATAATGACCTCATATTGACTTGATTACATGTGCAAAGACTCTGTTTCCAAATAAAATTGTATTCACAGGTTCTAGGAGTTAGGGTGTGGAAAGATCTTTTGGTGGACACAAGTCAATGAATCATAGCCAGCAAGGAAGAGACATGGTAAGTTCTTCCCAGGACAAGTTCATAGGGGTCTTTAAAAGTACCTCTCTTCTTTCAGTGTCCTGGGCTGTTCACATTTAACCAGATTTCTTAGCTGGCAAAGTAGAACCCAGAGACTCTGAGCTATTTTTGACTCTCTTTATTTTGCCTGAAAGACTAGAATGAATGGTGTCTGCTGTAGTCCTTTTATTTCCCAATACCTTGTTCTTTAAGGAAGAGTTAACAGATGCACTAGTTAAGATTTTATTAGTCAAAAGTAGCAGAAACCGGGGGAAAAAAGGGGAGAGAATTGAACAACAGCAGAGGAGGTAGAGAGGGATGTTGGGAGGGGAGGGGAGGGGAGGGGGGATAGTAGGGGATAGGAAAGGTAGCAGAATACAACAGTCACTAATATGCCATTATGTAAAAATGTGAGTATGTAACAGAAGTGAGTCTGTATTATGTATTTGGGGAGTTCAAAACCCAATTGAGTCGAATGTATGAAAGATGATATGTCTTGAGCTCTGTAATGTTTTGAACAACCAATAAAAAAAAAAATTAAAAAAAAAAAAGTAGCAGAAACCAATTCCAAATAGCCCAGGAAACCATGAGAATTTCTATGACTACCAGATTGGGGATAGTGTATGACAGAACTATAGCTGGGCTTCCAGACCCAGACACCATCAGAACTCTCTACTTATTTGTGTCTTTCATCACTGTGTATCCATTTCATTCTTCCTTTTCTCTGAAGACAATTTCTTCTGCATGTTCTATTGGAATAGTGACAAACATGACCAATAGCTCCCAATTACAGGTGACAGTCCAGGTGTGGGATCATTTGAAACCCTCCTGCTATAAAACATCCTCTAGATTTCTTTCTGTGTCTCAAATACCCATTAAGAGATAGTTGCACCTGCTGGATATGGTCTACATGCACTGCTGGCCCATGAGAGAACTTGGGAGATATTGGGAATATCAAGAAGGAATATTCAATGGAGATCTTGTTCTATTTGGCGCCTTTCTCCACCTTCTGTTATGCTGTTTTCTCACTAGTAAAAGCTGCCTCATTGCCACCATGCCCTGGTGCCAGGTTGCATCGTAGGTCTAGAAGGTAGGGAAATGATATGGAAAATCAGCCTAAGACTAAGGAAATGACTTACTCAAAGTTGAACACTAAACACAGCATCTTTCTTCTACTTTGTTTTTCTGTGTTTCTTCTCTAACCTCTGAACTCTCACTTCTGGAATGAGGAGTTCATTGAGTGATGGCATCTGGGGCCCTGGTGTCCTTGGAATTTTCTGAAATCAGGTACATCTTTAGAACCTAGCACAATAAGCCCAACAGGAAGCCCTCCATTGGCTGCAGATAGTGGCTCAGCATGCCGCCCCCGCCCCATCTTTCCCTTTCCTTTAGTACCTTGTTCTCTGGCCAGAGCAGATTCCCTGGTCATCTGGATCCTCCCTCCTTTCCCATAGTTGATCTTGTTGTGCACATTTTAAATTGTTTCCAACTTCCCCCTCTGTTAACAAAATTAGCCCTGTCCAACTTTTATGATTATTTTCCACTTTTCATTTGCTACACATACATTTTTAATTTTATGTAACCACATTATTGTTTTTCTCCTTTATGTTTTCTCAGCTCAAAATGTTTTCAGTACTTGAGAATATGAATATATCCACCTGCGTGTTTAATTTTTCCATGTTCACTCTTTGATCCACCTACGATTTTTTTTTACATAAGGAATTAGGTAATTATCCACTTTGTGAACATTTATGTGTGTATTAAAAATGGAGAGCCAGTTGTCCAAAATGCCACTTATTGAATGTGGCCTTTATCATTTATTGAATTTTTCCTTTATCACAAACTAAATTTCCATATGAATTTGAAAAATTATTTCTGTACTTTCATTGACTGACCTCCCTATTACTTCTTCCATGTTTTACATTTTATATTTAATTATCTAGTTCATATTTCCCAGAATTTATTCCACCTACTTATATTAAACATCTATGGGGAACATGGTAGGGCTAAATAACTGCATTAAAGGAGAGACAAAGAAACTGTACTGGCGTAGACTGTTGATACTCTGCATGTTGTTGCTAATGATGGACTAACCCTGTATGAATTGCTATAGGATCAGACCTCCCTTATAGGTGTGGGTCAGTGTTGGGCTTTTTCTTGAATGGATGCTTGTGCTGTTTTAGTCAGCTTTTTCACTGCTGTGACTAAAGGACCTGACCAGCACAACTGTAGAGGAGAAAAGATTTATTTGAGGGCTCCTCATGGTTTCAGAGCTCTTAGTCCATAGACGGTCGGCTCCATTTCTCAGGGCTCAAGGTGAGGCAGGACATTATGGTAGAAGAGTGTGACAGGGAAACAGCTCATATCATGGTGATCAGGAAGGAAAGAGATACTCTACTCTCCAGATATGAAATATATGTACTCTAAAGCCACACCCCAGTACCCACCTCCTCCAGCCATACCCTATGCACCTACAGTCACCACCCAGTTAATCCCTATTGGGGATTAATTCACTGATTGGGTTGAGACTCTCATCATCCAATCATTTCTCCTCTGAACCTTCTTGCATTGTCTCATACATGAGCTTTTGGGGGATACCTCATATCGAAACCATAACACATACTAGTGGATTAGTTATACATATATTCTTTTAGTTATTCCTATAAACAATGAAATAGGGTAATTACTATTATTCATTCCATGTCGAAGAGATAAAATGTAAAGGTGAGACAGATTAAGTATCATAGTTCACCCCAAATCACACAGCCAGGAAGTGGTGGAGTTGAAGTTGGAACTCTGGTGATCTTTTTGGCTGCAGCTCAATTGCACCTCTCAGTCAAGTGTTGCCTCCAGTTTTCCTTTTTAAAATATTTTTTAGTTGTAGTTGGACACAACATCTTCATTTATTTATTTTTATGTGGTGCTGAGGATCGAACCCAGGGCCTCGCATGTGCTAGACGAGCATTCTACCACTGAGCCCCAGCCCCAGCCCATCCAGTTTTCCTTTCATATTTCTTAATCCTAAGCCTTAATTAAGGCTTAATTCTCTCTGTCTCTCTTTTGAGACAAGGTCTCGCTATGTTGCCAGGCTAGCCTCAAACTTGTGATCCTCCTACCTCAGACTCCTCAGGAGCTGAGATTACAGGCACTACCAGTCCTACTTTAATGCTTAATTCTTAATGTATGCTTTATATATCTGTGTCTAGTTTCTTATTAGTCTGTGAACTCTTGTTGACTTTGCCTCCCTCCCAGCAGCCAGCACAGACCCTGACATAGAAGATATGCAGAATAAATAATGGCAGTGTGTCTGATATTGGTGTCTGGATAAGAATCACTGGTTCCTGAAGGAGTCTAAAGAGTACCCCTAAGATATAACTTTGGACAAGGAGTGGAGAAAGCCCTTGCATTGGGCTGTGACATTGCAGCATGAACTTGTTATTTGTTATAATTCTTTGGCTCAAAGAGTCAGTTTGTTTGCTTCACCAGGGACCACATTTACTGTGGCTGCCCAAAGAGGCTACTCACAACTTCAGTATTATGGCTGGCATAAACTTCTAATTGTTTCTCCTGAGGCTTTCTTGCCAAGATTCTTTTTTGTTTCCCAAGTCTTTGTCTGCTTAATAAGCCATCAACATTGCCTCACAAGCCAACTCTCCTTTCCTCAAGATTGGACTGTTGTGATTACTTTCCAGAACCACTTTGTGAGACATGTGATTAGGAAGAGTCTCTCTTTCTAGAGTGTGAGTCTAGCAGGAGATGTGCCAGATACACTTGGCTTTTGTTTATCTCTAGCAAGAGGATTGGACTTTAATATTACTTACTTTGGCTTTGCTGCAACTCTGAACTGTAGGCAATGGGGTTGCAAGGGAGGGCTACAGATTAACTCAAATTTAGATGACTTTCTTGGTATCCCCTAAGCCTTTGATATCCTTGGCAAACTTTTGACTAGAGAGATGTCTCTTGTGCCTATCCCATGAGGAACTCAGAATCTGGGGACCAAGTTGTTGGGAAACATTGATAGTTATGAAAAGAGAGTGAATTTTAGCTCACCCCTTGGGAAAAAAGAAATATTCATCTCTGTCCACATATTCATTTCCTAGCTCACTGCTTGCTTTTACAGAAATAGGAGAGAACATCTTACTTCTGAAGAAGCAATTAGAAATAATTTATTAACTATTGACGTATACAGGTCTTAGGTCCTTAACATCATCAATGATGGGTCTGTTGGCCTCTGTCCAAAGGAAACCATTTTCTGAACAGAGACTGCAGTTCTTCCCACCCTCCAGGAGAACTGGAAATTAATACTTTAGGTAAGTGAACACTTTGTGGTTGTCCAAAGAATCATTGAATTTGGGCAAGCATTGACGATTTGACAGTTGTTTACAAAAAGCTCATCATGCTCATCCTAAAGGAGAATTAATCTTGACAAAATAAAGTTTGGTGCCAAGAGCAGGAAGGGACTCTTGGTCTGAATTTCTCCCCACTGTCACTGAGTGTTTGGGTTGGTTTAAGTCACCTGCTCAGGCCATCTCACAGATATAATTTGTTGATGATTTCATCTTACACCTGGCGGGGAGGTGCTAGAATGACATTTTTGGAAATACATGCAACCCGTGGAGTTCTTGGTGAAGATCTTGTTGGTACCTTTTCCTTGGGAATAGTATTGACAATATCTCAAAGTTGCAGGGTTCTTTGAATGCAAAGAAGCCACTTCTCTTAGACCTCCAGATGGAGTCCCTGGAAAGGAGGGTCAGTATTTTCACTCAAGCATACATGCATGAAGTTAGCATTGGCCATAATGGCAACAAGAAGTGACCACCTTCCAAAATGAGTAGCCTATTCTGGGATGAAGGACATGGCAGCAGCCTTTTCACCAGGAGCTCCCTATGGAACAAGCCCTTTCAGTGGCCTTTGACAGAATATATGTTCTTAGTGACCACTCTTCAAACCCAGGTATGCATACTGCTAAGGGTAAACAAAGTCTTTCCAAGGAATATCCATGAAGGGGTAGTTTTAAATTATGAATATTCACAGTAAGAGGAAATCATATCTTTTCAAGAATTTAAACATGACAAATTTCAGATACTAGTTTAAAAATGCCTGTGTGTATGTGAGTAGTTTTCCAATTTTTTTGAAGGAAGGTGAGCAAAGGATCCCTCCCCTAAATATCCTGACCTTCCAACTGTCTGTTTCTCCTTCTCTCTTTTTGACTCACTGCCACTATACTGTTATCCTTCTGTCCTTGAATGATGAGGCAGTCCCTTTCTATCTGTGATCAGGTCTCATTTAACTTGGTGTGGAAGCACATAGGAGGCTTGTTGGCCACAAAACTTGCTATAACCTCCGGTCTCCCTTCCTTGACTACTGTATTCTTTTTGATGGAGGATTGGGAGTGGTCTACTAAAGCTGCTGGAGGCTTAAGGGCTGAAAATCTCAGAAATGAGCTTGTGTCAAGGGTTGATGTGCTTTATTCAATTTGGTAGTTTACAAAGAGTTGATTCCTATGCTTTTTCTCCCTTCCTATAGCTGTGGATAGAGGAAATGAATTACCAGGAAATTGGAAACCACACCAAAGTGACTGAATTCATTCTCTTTTCTTTTTCAATATTTATTTTTTAGTTATGGGCGGATACAGCATCTTTGTTTTGTATGTGGTGCTGAGGATCGAACCCGGGCTGCACACGTGCCAGGCGAGCGCGCTACCGCTTGAGCCACATCCCCAGCCCCTGAATTCATTCTCATGGGACTGTCAGGGCACCCAGCATCCCAGAGTGTTCTCTTTTGAGCACTGATGTTTCTCTACATAGTAACTTTGGCAGGAAACAGTATGATCATTTTCTTGTTTGGAGTCAACTCTCAGCTGCATAACCCAATGTATTTCTTCCTGGTAAGTTGTCTGTGCTGGATCTTCTGTTCTCCATCAGTGCTGTGCCTCTGATCATGGTAAACTCATTGCAGAACTTCCCCACCATCTCCTACAGCTTTTGTTTTGCCAAGCTTTCTATCCAAGCCTTCTTGGCACTGGCTGAGTGTTTCCCTTCTTGCCATTATGGCTTACAACCAATTTGTGGCTATTTCAGACCCACTCAGGTATAACCTAGTCATGTCTCCTCGAGTATGTATTTTAATGGCTTTGGTTGCCTGGATAACAGCCCTCCTGATCACTATTATACCTATTTTACTGTTTCCTGTCAGTTTCTGTGGGCATAATGCAGTCAATCACTTCTCCTGTGAAGTCCAAGCCATCTTTAAATTGCTCTGTTCTAATACCATTTCCCTAGAGATTATGATGATGGCATGTGCTGTCATTTCAATGCCAGTACCTTTAATTTTTATTCTTATATCTTACTTTTGTATCCTCAGGGCTGTTTAAAGAATCCAACCATAGAAGGCCAGGCTTAAAGACTTTTCCACATGTGGTTCTCACCTGATGGTGGTCACCATCTACTTTGGGACACTAATATGTATTTATGTGAGACCCCAAACCAAAAAGTCCCAAGATGGAGATAAATTGTCTCTATATTTTATGCAGTAGTGACCCCTATGCTAAGTCCCTTAATTTACACTCTGAGAAATAAAGATGTGAAAGCTGCTCTCAGGAGAGTAACTTGCAGGGCCACATCCTGATGCCTCAAGGACACAATGGCATGCTGGAACAAGATATCAATCTTAGCTTTTTCAGACTATCACCCAGCGGTGATAGTATAGCCCAAGGACTTTAGCTGCCCTAGCAACTTTGAATCTTTGAGTGACACTTCCAAAATGAAAAAGGGCTTGCAAAGCATCTGAATAACACACAAGAACAAGGATTTATTTTTATTTTTTTAAAATTTTTGTTACCTGGAATTGAACCCAGGGGTGCTGAACCACTGAGCAACACCATCCCTTTTTAAAATATTTTATTTAGATACAGGGTCTCACTAAGTTGCTCAGGGCCTTGCCAAGTCGTAGAGGCTGGCTTTAAAAACCTGCAATCCTCCTGCCTCAGCTTCCTGAGACACTGGGATCACAGGTGTGTGTCACCATGCCTGGCCTAAGAACAAGGATTCAGTGACATAAAGTATAAACTGCTGGATATAAAAAGAAAATGCAAGCTCCATGTGAGGAGCAAAGTTTGCAAGTATATAACAGAAAAATAATCAATAGTCTGTACATAAATATATAAATCTCTTAGCAAATCATTAAGATAGAAGATAAAATACTCCAGTAAAAATTGGTGACAAGGACACAAGCACCCAACCCAGTAAAAAAATGAAGTGAACATTCATACTTAAGCAACAGCAAAAATATCATTTTCTACTTAGCATGTTAACAAAAATGAAAAATATTTATAATAATAGTGTTGATGCTGGTTTGGGGAAATACAGCTGAGGGAGAGAATATAAATTGGCACAGCCTTTTTTTGTGGGGGACAATTTCAGTAGCAACAAAGACCAAACGTCTGGATGACCTATTTGGCTGGGGAGGTGACCCTCAATTGCCAGTGACTTTACCCTCTGCATTTGCTATTTTGAGAGTACTCTGGCAGATCTGCAAACCCCGTAGCTTTGAAAATATCCAACTTGGAACAAGATATCAATCTTTGCTTTTTCAGACTCTCATAGACTGTATACTTGAAGTACTTGTCCTTGTACCATTCTCAACAAGGGAGAATCTTGGGAAGATTGAGTGATTTCTCCCCAAAAGCAACTCTACCACCTTTGTCCTTTTTATGAGGAGGCCATATAGAGGGTATTGGCCGGCTGGGGATGTGGCTCAAGCGGTAGCGCGCTCGCCTGGCATGCGTGCAGCCTGGGTTCGATCCTCAGCACCACATACCAACAAAGATGTTGTGTCTGCCGAGAACTAAAAAATAAATATTAAAAAAAAATTCTCTCTCTCTCTCTCTCTCTCACTCTCTCTTAAAAAAAAAAGAGGGTATTGGCACTGAATTGGATATCCTTTTAATTTAGTAATGGAGGTGTTTTGAGGACTCTCTTTTTCATGGCTGGGAAATTAGTCATGAATTCCAGGAAAATAGGAAAAAATGTTTTGGCATTGCATGTTTATCATGCCTTCAACACCACAGAAATGCTTATATGTGGATGTAACATGTTTGTGCAAAACTGCTTGTTAAAGCACTCTTTGGACTTGTGGGAATTTTGAGTGAAAGCCTTAAGTTCCCATCAATAAAGCAATGTGTAAATAAATCACAAATGACAGTAAACCCACACTATATAATATTGCACAGCTAGAATAGCCCTACTTCATGACTCTCTCATTCGTCTAGGACCAGAAGGTAATCTGGAAATTGGACATATTCTTTTCATGATGATGGGATAAAATTAGCATGTTGTTACTTTTCCCAAATTCTAGTAGCTACACAGTCAAGCTCAAGTGGTATATAGAAGTATATTTCCTGACACTAGAGGGAGGAACTTCAAAGTCATGTGACTATGGACATGAGTGAAAGGGATGATTAACATTGGGGAAAAGTGGGTATGGTGGTGCACTCCTGTAATACTACTAACTCAGGAGGTTGAGGAAGGAGGGTCACAAGTTTGAGGCCAGCCTGGGCAATTTAATGAGATCCTATCTCAAAATAAAAATAAAAAGGGCTGAGGATGTAGCTCAGTAGCAGAGCACCCCTTGGTTTATTTCCAACCACACACACACAGAACTGGGAAAAACATTGCAATCTACTACAGAGGGTTAGGCCATGCTTGGGTGTGAGCAAAGAGGCTGGTAGCTTTACCTGTGGTAGACACATATGTCCATGAATGAAAACTCCAACTATGTAGCCGATCCCACCATTCTGGGATGTGGACAGAGCTGGTGGCTCTGTATAGCATGAGCGCTGGATGATTGTGAATCTTTGCAGTTGTCTACTCTGTTGTTAGGCAATAAATATCCCCTTATAGCATGCAAACATACTGTTAGACTTCTGGGTATTTGATTTGTAAGTGGGAATGTAATATACAAATACAAGGAACCGCTTCTAAGTGGGCCATCTATTCACACTGCCTGGGCACAGGAGAGAAAAAGTACTGAGTGTAGTGAAGGCAGCATGGAATATTCACATTAGATTGGAGGCTTCAAATTTTTCACTGTGTCAACCTCTCATGAGCAAGAATGAGAGAACATATGGTAATATGGTCAGATTGATTTGGGGTTGAAGACTTGTGATTCAAAGTCTAGGGTTACAGCAATCATGTTGCCAGTTTCAAAAAGATATCTAGATGAGAACAAAGGACAAGGAGAATGAGAGTAATGGAGCAAAAGAAATATCAGGGGTTATGACCAGAAACCTTATATTTTCTATTTTGTTTTGAAAAAAATTATGGAAAACACAAATGAATGTAGAATCATCTATAAAAATTTAAAAGCAATCATGAAGAATTGAAAATTGGTAACCCAAACCCACTTTGCAGAAGAAACCACGAGTAACACAACACATTTCAATCATGGTAGTGAAGTAACTAAAGAAAAATAGGAAAGTAAAGAACCATAATTTCTGTGAAGATTGCGTTTAGTTGCAGAGGAAAAAATATGTATTTTAGCTACTTTGGTAAAAAAGAAGTTTTATTGACAGTGATATTAAGTAACCTCATATGATCATAGAGAAAACTGAAAAGGTAAACTTCAGGCTGATCTTCCAGAAATGAATTACCAAGTAGAGAGGAGTCATACCACCTCCACAATCCTATGGTCTGTTGTGATCTTCACCAGCAAGATCATTCGCAGTCTGAATCTCACTCTAGTTAACTCAATTTAAAAATTAAGCTCTATTAATTTGCAGTTCCACTGACATACATACATATATATACTTTTAGATAAATAATATAAATATATGTTGATGGATCTTTATTTATTCATTTATTTATATGTGGTGCTGAGAATAAAACCCAGTACCTGACACATGCTAGGCAAGTGCTCTACCACTGAGTCCCAACTTCAGCCCCTACAAATATACTTTTTGCTTGTATTATTGTACATGATAGTTGGGTTTGTTTTTACATAATCATACATGCATGGGATATAATTTACTCCATTTCAGGCTCCAGTTCCTCCCCTTTTCTCCCTTCTCCTTTTCCATATTCTCCTTCCTCTACTCTACTAGTCTTACTTCTACTAATTTGTTTATTATTAATTGGATAAATACAAATATATATATATGAATACACATAAAAAGGAATTATATATATGAATTAACTGTGGTATATTTATACATGCACATGGCATAATTGTATCACATTTAATTTGCATTTCTTCTGCTTTTCTGTCCCTTTTCCCTCCCCCTGTCTCCTTTTGACTCTAGTGACCTTCCCTCTATTTTTATGATGTCTGATCTCCTTTCCCCCCTTATTTTGCTCTAGCTTCCCCATATGAGAGAAAACATTTGATCCATGACTTTCTGAGTCTGGTTTATTTTACTTATCATGATGTTCTCCAGATCCATCCATTTACTGGCAAATGAGAAAATTTCATTCTTTTTATGGATGAGTAAAACTCCATTGTCTATCTATCTATATCCATCTATCTATCTATCTATCTATCTATCTATCTATCTATCTATCTATCATCTATCTATCTATCTATATCACTCTCTTTATCTATTCATCTGTTGATGGACACCTAGGATGGTTCCCAAACTTGGCTATTGTGAGTTGTGTTCCTATAAACACTGATGTAGCTGCTTCAGTATAGTGTGCTGATTTTTAGTTCTTCTGGATAAATACTGAGGAGTGGGATAGCTGGGTTGTGTGGTGATTCCATTCTTAGTTTTTTGAGGAACCTCCAACCTGCTTTCCAAAGCAGTTGAACTAATTTGCTATCCCATCAACAATGTATGAGTATACCTTTTCCCCTACATCCTCTCCATAATTCATTATTATTCGTGTTCTTAATAATTGCCACACTGAACTGGAGTGAGATGAAATCTTAATGCAGTTTTGATTTGCATTTCCTTGATGAGTAAGAATGTTGAACATTTTTTCACATACTTGTTGGTTATTCATGTTTCTTCTTCTGTTCAGTTTTTTTCCCACTTATTGATTAGGATTTTTTTTGGTATTAACCTTTTTGAGCTCTTTATATTTCTGGATATTAGTTCCTTGTCACAGGAGAAGCTGGCAAAGGTTTTCTCCCATTCTCTGTCAGGGCCTCTCTTATGCTCTTAATTATTTCTTTGCTGTGCAGAAGCTTTTTAATTTGATGGCTGTCCCACTTATTGATTATTGATTTTATTTCTTGAGCTTTAGGGTCTTGTTATTGGAGTGTTATCTCTATGCTTTCTTCTAGCAGTTGCAAGATTTCTGGTCTTCTAAAGTATCAGATTCCACTTCAAGTTTACTTTTATATAGGATGAGAGAGAAAAAAAATATATATATATAGAGATTGATTCATTCTTGTACATATGGATATCCAGTTTTCCCAGCATCATTTGTTGAAAAGTCTATCTTTTCTCCAACTATATTTTTGGCTCCTTTGTCAAGCATCAGATGACTTTAAGTATGTAGGTTTGTCTCTGTGCCTTCTGTTGATCTTCATATCTATTTTGTTGTCAGTACCATGCAGTTTTTTTTCTTTATTATTTTTTTTATTGGTTGTTCACAACATTTTTTTGATCTTCTAAGTATAGGATCATATCATTTGTAAACAGTGATAATTTGAATTATTCCTTTCCTATTTATCCCTTTTATTTCCTTCTCTTGCCTAATTGCTCTGAATAGAATTTCTAGCACTATATTAAATAGGAGTGGTGAGAGTGGACATCCTTGTCTTGTCCCAGATTTTACAGGAAATGCTTTCAGTTTTTCTTCATTTACTATTAAGTTGACTTTGGGTTTTCCATATATAATCTTTAATCATAAAGAGTATTTATCCCTAGTTTCTTCAGTGTTTTGTCATAAATGAGTGTTGATTTTGTTAAAGTTTTTCTCCGCATCTATTGAGATAACTAAGTGATTTTTGTCCTTAATTCTTTTTATGTGATGAATTACATTTATTGATTTGTTTAGGTTAGACCACACTTGCATCCTAGGGATAAAACCAATTAGTTATGATGTACAATCTTCTTATTATGCTGTTGAATACAATTTGCTAATATTTTATCTAGGGTTTTTGCATCTATATTCATCAGGGATATTGGTGTGTAGTTTTCTTTCCTTTATTGATATTAGGGTGATACTGGCTTCACAAAATGAATTTCCAAGTGTTCCATTCCTTTCTATTTCATGGAATAATTTGAGGAACATTGGCAATAGTTCTTCTTTAAAAGTCTGGTAGATTTCATCTGAGAATCCATCTGATCTTGGACTTTTCTTTATTGGAAGGCTTTCTATCACTGCTTTTGTTTCATTGCTGATTATTGATCTGTTTACATTTTCTACCTCTTGATTAAGTTTTGGCAGGTTTTATGTGTCTAGAAATATATCAAGTTCTTCTAGGCTTTTCAACTTATTAGACAATAAGTTTTCAAAAAAGGCACAATGATCCTCTGGATTTCTGTGATGTCTGTGGTGATTTCTCCTTTTACATTTCTGATTTTATTATTTTGGGTCTTCTTTCTTTTTCTTTTAGTTACTTTGGCTAAGAACTTATAAATCTTTTTCATCTTTTCAAGAAACCAGCTCTTTATTTCATTCATCTTTTTTTTTATTCTCCATTTCATTGATTTTAGCTCTGATAGTAATATTTCCTTACTTCTATTGGTTTTGGAATTGGTTTGTTCTGTTCCTCAAGGGTCTTGTGTTGCATCACTAGTTTTTTAAAATCAGTTTATTTTAATTAGGTATATAAGACAACAGAATGCATTTTGATTCATTGTATACAATTGCAACACAACTTTTCATTTCTCTGATTGTACACAATGTAGTGTCACACCATATGTGCAGTCATATATGTACCTAGGTAATGAAGTCCATCTCATTCCACCATCTTTCCTGCCTCCATGCCCCCTCTCCTCTCCTTCCTCACCTTTGCCCAAAGTTCCTCCATTTTCCCCCTGCATACCTCCCCAATTATGGATCAGCATCCACTTATCAGAGAGAACATTTGGCCTTTGTTTTTTTTGGGGTTGGCTTACTTTGCTTAGCATGATATTCTCCAATTCCATCCATTTACCTACAAATGCCATAATTTTATTCTCTTTTAATGCTGAGTAATATATTAAGTTTTCTATTTGGGATCTTTCTGATTTTTATTATGTAGGAATTCATATCAATAAAATTTTCTCTTAGAATAATCTTCATATCTGGTATGTTCTATCATTCTTCTCATTTGATTCTAAGATATTTTAAAATTTATCCCTTGATTTCCTCTATCACCCATTTATCACTAAAAAGTGTATTGCTCATTCTCTATGTGTTTGTATAGTTTCTGTAGGGTTTTTGTGGTGTTGATTTCTAATTTCATCCATTATGATAAGATAAAGTACACATAATTATATCAATATTTTGTATATGTTAAGAGATGCTTTTTGGCCTGAAATATGATGTATTTTGGAGAAGGTTCCATGAGCAGCTGAAAAGAAAGTTTATTTGGCTGTTGTTGAATAAAATATTCCATAGATGCCTGTTAAGTTCATTTGATTTATAATATTTTTTAGGTCTGAAGAATCTTTACTGAATTTATGTCTGGATGACCTATCTATTGGTGACAGAGGTGTGTTGAAATTACCCAGTATTATTGAACTAGGATATATTTGAGTCTTTGAATTATGTCTGTTTTATGTAATTAGTGAGCCAATATTTTGGGCTTAAATATTTACTATCATAATATTTTCTTGTTGGGTTGTTCCCTCTACCAATACGAAATTATCTTTTCTGTCTGTTCTGATTAATTTTGGCTTGAAGTCTGCTTTGTCAGATATGAGAGTAGCTATTACTGATATTTTTGGCTCCATTTGCATGGTATATAAATTTTCATCCTTTCATTTTCAATGTGTGACTGTCTTTGTTTGTAAGGCGAGTCTCTTGTAAACAATATATAGTTGGGTCTTGAGTTTTAACCTGTTATGTTGGCTTATTATTTTTTTAAAATATTTTTTTAGTTGTTGGTGGACACCATACCTTTATTTTATTTGTTCAATTTTTATGTGGTGCTGGGGATTGAACCTAGTGCCTCATGCATGATAGGCAAGCACTCTAACACCTGAGCCACAACCCTAGCCCTGGCTTTTAATTGGAGAGTTGATTCTGTTTGCACTCAGTGTTATTATATAGAGAGATATTTATTAATTTCTGCCATTTTGATTTATTTCTGATGTTTGATTTGCTTCTGTTTTTTATTTGCTTAGATACTGTTCAAATGAGATTTGTCCATTTGTGAACTCTAGGGTTTGATTTTAATTTCTTCTGTATGTATTATTTCTTTAAGTATTTTCTCTAGTGCCAGCTTAGTAGTCATGAATTCTTTTACTTTATGCTTGTCTTGGAATATATTTGGGAGGTTCATAATTTTAGAGGTCTCAGCCCACATCCAGCCAGCTCCATTCTTCAGGACTCAAAATGAGGCAGAACATCATGGCAGAAGAAAAGTAGCTGGGAGATGGCACCATGGAGAGGGAAAGACCAGGAGAGGGAGAGAGGGAAAGCGGAGGGGGGGAGAGTCTCCATTTGTCAGATACAAAATATATACCCAAAGTAACACCCTCAATGCCCCACCTTCTCCAGCCACATGCTACTGGCCTTCAATTATTACTCAGTTAATCTCTATAAGGGTATTAATTCACTGATTAGATCAAACCTCCTATAAACTAATTATTTCATCTCTAAACTTTCTTGTATTGAGTCACACATGACCTTTTGGGGGACTCTAAGGTCCTTGCCATCTTAAGTGACAGATGCCATTTTAAGGAAAAAGTTTCACTTTCCTACCCAAGGGCGTTTCTGAGAAAGGCTCGCCACTGCCTCATACCAACCCAACCCCTAACCACCCACCACCCACCTGCCTGGCTCTTATTCCTGAGCCTGCCCTATAAATCCCAGAACCCAAGCCTGTTTTGCCTCTCTCCCCTATAGAGAGGTGGCCTTTATTTGTCAGCTCTGACAAATAAACTCTTGTGTGTATATCTGCCTGGTCTCCATCTTTCATTTTTCACTTACCTGTCTCTTGTTCCTCGCTTTCCCTTCATTTTGGTGCCAAAACCTTGGATGGGGTTCCCCAGTGTGTCCACTCTCCTCTTCAAAGGTCACTGAGCATCCCCAGGCCTTAATCCAGATTCCATGCGGGACCAGGCCCTCCATTCTGCTGAACACCTTCTCTGCACCCACCACAGGACATTTCAGGTAAGACTCCTGTCTCCAGTTGACCTAAACAACCTATGGGTCTTGGGAAGTGACAGTTGATTGTCCATCATGCCCAGGGTTACCATGTGGTTGGGGGTGCCCCCAGCCACAGCTTTCACAGGGATGTCTGATTCCTACTTCAAACAAGTCTACAGGTGGTCTGTTATTTGGGTCCTGGGTTTTGAGAAAAAAACACCAAGGATGATTGGGAGTTGCTCCCTGTGAGACGACCACTTGGCCTTGGCTTAATCTCTACAGTTTCTGCCCCTACATAGTCCCAGTCGGGTGCCCAAGTGCCTCTATGGGCTCCTGCCCTAATGCTTACCCAGTGGTGGTGACGACCCCCTGAGCATACTATCCTCTCGACTAGGTGATACTGGAGACTGGGGTCACCTCACCTCTAAACTCACCTCCTATGTCTCACCATGGGCGGCTCCTCATCCATTCCCTCCCTTAGTCCCCTAGGCTGCCTCCTGGCTAACCTGGGGTCTCTCTCTCTGTTTCACCCCAGACCTAAACCCCCCAAAACTTATCTACTTGTGTAATCAGATCTGGCCTCAATGTTCTTTGGACTCTAGATGGCCACTTGATGGCACTCTAGATCCCCATATTACCAGGGATCTTTTCAACTATTGTGAGGGTTTGAGAAAATGGAAAGAGATATCATACGTTCAGGCCTTCTCCTCTCTATGTTCTGAGCCCTCTCTCTGCAACTGTGGCTATCCTGCACAAGTCCTCTTAGCTCTCACCTCCCCTACGCTTGCTTCCAAAGGGACAGAAGATCCTGGGTAGGATCTCCTTTGACCCAGTGGGTGTGCTTCTGCTCTATCACAATTCTCTTTCTAATGGAGCCTCCATAGCAACTGTCCCCGTGGTCCCTCCACCCTTTTCTCCTCCTGCCACACGCTCTCACAGGCTGCCATTGCCCAACCCACATCTCTGTGTCCGCTATGCGAGGTGGCTGGGGTAGATGGTGTAATCCTGGTTCATGAGCCTTTCTCTTGGTCACATTTTTCACAGATAGTAAAGCAGCTTGGGTCCTATACTTCAAGTCCCACCACATGTATCAGAGAGTTTCAGTACATGACTCAATCATATGATTGGACCTCCCATGATGTCTATACGATCTTGTCTAACACCCTCCTGCCTGAGGAGTGCAGGTGAGTTTGGGAGCAAGCTAGAAATTATGCTGATGAGCTACATCAGACCTCCCCTGCCGTTCGATTGGCACTGAGGCAGTCCCTGATTGGGACCCCAACTGGGATTATAATTCGCCTGGCGGAGTAACTAGTAGAAACCAATTCATTACTTGCCTCATGGCAGGACTTAGAAAGGCAGCCCATAAGGCTATCAATTATGAAAGCCTCCGGGAAATCTTCCAAGAATGAAAACCTTCCACATTTTTAGACCGCCTGACCAAGGCTTTATTACAATACACTAACCTGGACTCTGAGACTCCAGATGGGAGACCACTACTAATGATCTACTTTTCCTCCCAGAGTTTCCCCAATATTAAGGCCAAACTAAGGTGCCTTGAGACGGGGCCACTAAGTCCCAAAGCTGAGGTTCTGGAAGTGACCTTTAAGGTGTATAACAAGAGAGACGAGAAGGCCCAGAAGCAGAAATATCAGATGCTTGCTCAAGCCGTCTGTCTGGCCTTAGCATCTGTCCCTGGTTCCACTGGCCCACAGAAGGGTCCCTCTGGACCACCCAGACCCTGCTTCATGTGTAGTCAGATGGGTCACTGGGCTCGTACATGTCCCAAGCCTCACAAGCCTCCAGACCCTTGTCCTAAATGCCATCAGAAGGGACACTGGGCTATTGACTGTCCCTGAGCCCACAGCGGCCCCCAGCCATCTGGCCCTTCTGGTTCCCCTTTCCAACTCTTAGGACTGGCCGCAGAGGACCGACGAGGCCCAGGTCCCCATCACTGACCACTACCATCCCTCCATGGGAACCCAGGGTAACTCTGTATTTCAGGTGGCCCTGTCTCCTTCCTCCTAGACACCAGGCGACATGTTCAGTCCTCAAGGAGTTCTGAGGGCTACTACTCGTTCTGTGACCTCTATTTTTGAGGTAGAGTGTACACCTTACCAACCCTACAGACACCTAGCCTTGTTTACGCCTTTGCCTCTCTAATTTTCACTCACTCCTTTTTGGTCACTCCACAGTGCCCTGTTCCCCTTATGGGAAGGGACATCCTCACAAAGTTGGGGCTATGCTTTCCTTCTACCCTCATATTTGCTTCCATCCAGACTCGCCAGCTGCTCCCCTGATCCTCACCCTGACCTTAGGACCATACCCTATTCTGTCTGCCAGTGCCTTCCCACTACCCCCGTCCAAGGTGGACCCTACTGTCTGGGACATTTCAAGTCCTGCTATCACCTCACACCACGAGCCCATCCACATCCGTCTCAAGAACCTCTCCATTTTCTGGCCCAATCACCATACCTGCTCTTCTGACAAAAACTCTTGGGCCTATCATTCAAGACCTCTGGTGAAAAGGATTCCTTAGACCTACTCATTCCCCTTATAACACCCCATCTTGGCAGTAAAAAAGCCTAATGGTTCCTACCACTTGGTCCAAGAGCTCCGAAGTTCCATCAACTCTGCAGTCGTCCCTATCCATCCCGTGGTAACCAATGCTTGTACCCTTCTCTGCACCACTCCTTCCAGGACCTCTTACTGCTCAGTACGAGGCCTGAAAGATGCCTTCTTCTCTATTCCCCTCCACTCTGACGCTCAAGACTTTTTCGCCTTTACATGGATAGACCCTGAGTCTTATAACTCCACTCAGCTGACGTGGACAGTTCTCCCCCAAGGCTTCTGAGACAGCCCTCCTGTCTTCAGACAAGCCTTGGCTAAGGACCTAGTGTCCCTAGATCTCACTCAGTCTACGGTGCTACAGTATGTTGATGACCTCCCTCTTTGCAGTCCCTGCCCTGAGGTCAGCCATCAGGACACGAGTAAACTTCTCCACTTCCTTTCTGCCTGTGCTTAGAGGGTTTCTCCGTCCAAGATACAGCTCTCCTTGGCAATGGTGACAGACCCAGGCCTCCTCCTGATCCCTACACACACAGCCATTATGGTTGATAGAAAGAGCCTTATCACTAGTATACCAACGCCCTCTGCTAAGGAAGAAATTCTCTCCTTTCTGGGTATGGCAGGATTCCTCACTACTCCATCTTGGCTAAGCCTGTATATGATGCGGCCCACTCTCTGAACCCCTATTGCACTCTGTTACAAAGCCCCTCACGAGGCTCCAGCAGGCCCTCCTCCAGGGCCCTCTCTCCATCTCCCTGAGCTCACACGCCCATTTCACCTTTAGGTTGCTGAAAAACAGGGATTTGCTCTAGGGGTCCTCGGACACATGCTGGGGCCAACCTTTGCCCCATGTGGCTTATCTATTGAAGGGTCTTGACCCTACTGTTTGGGCCCCTTGCCTGTGAATGTTGGCCTCAGCCTCTCTACTCATTAACAAGTCAAAGAAACTCACCCTTGGGGCCCCACTCACCACCCTGGCTCCCCGTTGGTCACCTAAAGGATCTCCTCACCTACACCGGCTTACATTCCTCCCCCCCCCATCACCTTTGATCTCTGCAGGTTTCCCTGGTGGAAGATCCAGTCTTACTCTCCACACATGCTCATCTTTAAACCCTGCTACTCTCCTCCCTGCTCCTCAGGACTGTTCCGCCTCTCCTCCTCTCACCCATTCATGTTCTGAAACTCGGGAGGAGCTTCTTCCACATCCTTCCCCCACACAGGAAGGCCCCTGCTCCAGGCAAAATGCACATGGTTCACAGACGGTTCCTCCTTCCTTCAGGAGGGAGTCCGTCAGGCAGGGCTTCAAAGCTTCCCTCTGCCATTGGAATCTCACATTGTAAATCCCATCTGACAGACACCTCCTTTGTGACACTCGGTAACAACAAGGCAGACTCTGAGGCAAGGGCCATTGCCCTTCAACAGCCTACTCCACCTTCGGTCCTCTGCTTTGCTAGTCCCCCTGATGGACTCTTCCCCACCTGACACTCAACAGATGCTTATTTTTATATCAATCAATATGGTATAGTAAAGGACAAGATAAAACAACTCCAACAGGATCTTGAACATTGGAAACAACAGCTCTCCTCTGCTAAAGGATGGCAGCTAAGTAACCTCCTTCTCCAGTGGACACTTCCTTTCCTGACCCCCCCCCCTTGTCATAGGCTTTCTGCTAATGCTTGCCCCCTCTGTCATTAGATTGGTTCAAAACCAGATCCAAAAAATCTCCAATCAAACTATAAACCAGTTTTTTTTTTTTACAGGAATACCAATCCCTGACCAAAACTGGGGTGCCAGGGACAGCATTCCACCACCACTCAACCTCTGCCATTGTTCCAATGACATCTGGCACCCCTATTCAAATGCTGCCCCTTCCCAACAGGAAGCAGTTATAGAAGATTGACCTATGTCCCTGTTCCCTAAGGGACCCAATAAAAAAAGGGGGAATATAAGGTCCTTGCTTAGCATCTAGAGAGCCATTTTAAGTGACAGCCATCATTTTAAGGAAAAAGTTCTGCTTTCCTGCCCAAGGGCCTTTCTGCGGAAGGCTCACCACTCCCTCATACCAACCCAACCCTTAATTGCCCATTAGGACCTATTCGGCTCTGATTCCTGAGCCTCCCCCATAAAAGTCCCAGAACTCAAGTCTGTTTTTCCTCTCTCTCCTATGGAGAGATGGCCTTTATTTGTCAGCTCTGACACATAAACTCTTGTGTGTATATCTGCCTGGTCTCTGTCTTTCATTTGTTGCTTACCCGTCTCTCTCTTGTTCCTCTCTTTCCCTCCAGGTACAACCATTTTGGAAAACAAAATGGAGGTTTCTAAAGCAATTAAAACTAGATCTACCATGTGGCCCAGCTGTTATGGTTTGGATCTAGAATCTCCCCCCAAATCTCATGTTTCAAGGTAAGTGTTATAGGAAAGGATTGAATCATGAGGGTTCTGACCTTATCAGTGGATTAATCCATTCATGGTTGAATGCAATACTTAGAGGTGGGGCCTAGTTAGAGGAAGTAGATCACTGGGGTTGTGCTCTGGAAACATTTAGAAGCATTTATGTTCTTCTGTCTCTGTCTCTTCTCTGCTTCTTAGCTTCCATGAGATGAGCACCTTTCATCTGCTATGCCCTTATGAAGCCAGATTTAAAGACATGTAGTCAGTGTAGTTAGGTAAATCGATTCTAATAGAATCCAAAATGGAGGCCATGTTGAGAATGAAGTCCCGGAAAAGCAGAACAACTCTTGGGATGTTAATGTCCCCAAGGCCCAGAGCCCATCCCAAAGAAGTGTTAATGAAACAGCTCCCAGCAAACTTGAAGATGCTGACCCAAAAGTCCTTCCTGCCCAGATTACTCATTTGGCCCACGTGTGCCCCCCCCTTGACAGAACAAAGGACAAGAATATGACAGGAATGCAAGAAGACCTTAGCTATAAAAAGGGGAGACAACTGTGTTTCCACAGATTCCTCTTGGTTCCCCTTCTTCCTCTGGGAGAAGTCTTTTCTGCTGTCCTTTAATAAACTTCTACTTTCCACTCTGACCTTGCCTCGGCATGCTTCTGTGGTGTTATACTTCAACTTTGGGGAAGCAAGGACTCGTCACCGTCAACAGCGGTAACACTTCCATCATGATGTTCTGCCTCACCTTAGGCCCACAGCAATGTTGCCAATCAACCATGGACTGAAACCTCTGAAACTATGAACGAAAATCAACTTTGCCTCCTTCAGGTTGTTTTTGTCAGGTATTTTGGTCACAGTGATGAAAATCTAGTTAACATACCAGGAATTCCTCCTTTGGGCACATACACAGAGGAAATAAAATTATCATCTTATAAGGATACCCACACTCACATCTTCATTGCAGCATTATACAGTAAGATCAAGATATGGAAGCAGGGCTGGGGATGTGGCTCAAGCAGTAGCACGATCGCCTGGCATGCGTGCGGCCTGGGTTCCATCCTCAGCACCACATACAAACAAAGATGTTGTGTCCGCCAAAAACTAAAAAAATAGATATTAAAAAATTCTCTCTCTCTCTCTCTCTCTCTCTCTCTTTAAAAAAAAGATATGGAAGCAACTTAAGTGTCAATAAAAGGGAGAATGACTAAAGAAACTGTGATATATGTGTATAACAGAATGTCATTCATCCCTAAAAAAGAATGAGTTCTTATTACTTGTCACAACATGAATGAAACTGGATGACATTATGTTAAGTGAAAAAAGTCAGACAAAGAAAAGTATTGAATGATCTCACTTATAATGTGGAACCAAAAAGTGTTCAAATATAAGAAGATAGAGACCAAAACAGGGGAGAGGAAAAAGAGAGGTATGGATCACAGGATATAAATTATCAGAGATGTAGGATTAGCAAGTGTAGAGATCCAATGTACAGCATGAGGAATCTAAGAAATAAAATTATACTGCATATGAGCTTCGTGATCAATGAATATTTTTTTATGATGATGGGGATTGAATCCAGGGCCTTTCATATCCTAGGTTACTTCTCTACCCCTTAAATTAGTATATTTTATTTTGGGCCACAAAAGCAAATTTAAAAAAACAGTAACTATGTATATGCTTATTTGTCTCACTATAGTGAACTTTTTATTATTTATATGTATGTATTTAAGACATAGGCTGTATGTCTTAAATATAGACAATGAAATTTATTAAGAAAGAAAAAAAGTGGGCCACACCAGTTTTTCACCCAAGCAGCAAAGGGAGAATCCAGGTTTCTCCATGTCCTCTCCAGCACTTGGTATGGTCACTTTTTTCATTCTAATATGTATGTGGTGGTATCTCATTGTGAGTTTAATGTACACTTCACTAATGTCCACTGGATGAGTCATTTTGTTTGTAGTGCTGGTGCTGAGCTGATAATAGAACCAGTAGGGTAGGGCTTAGGGTTCTCTCATGCCAGGTGTCACTTCCTGTTTGTCTAGAGAGAAGGCTGAGAGCACAGGCATAAAGGAGGAACTGAATCATTGCTGTCTTTTCATGTGAAGATATTATTTATTGTATTGCATAAAATGACATCAAAATATTATTTTTTGTAGTTTATGAGTCTAGGTTGTTACTCATGTTTTCTTATTCTATTTGTTTTATAGATGGTAAAAATGATTTAAAATGATTTATTTTTAATGCCTTTAATTGCATTTTTCCCTGATTTCATTTTGCACCAGGTGTGATTAATTTCTTCTTCCTTTTTTTTTTTTTGGTGGTGCTGGGGATTGAACCCAGGGCTTTGTGCATGCAAGGCATGCACTCTACCAACTGAGCTATATCTCCAGGCCATGTGTGATTAATTTCTGGAAAGGACTATGAGCATAAGTGATGTGGGTAATTTCTAGGTTATATCTTCTAAAAAAGAAAATGCTTGGTTTCTATTTTATGTCTGCTTCATCTGCCCCAACCCCTCTTTGCCCCCTACTGATGGGAAAATAGTAACAACTGGAACTGTTGGAAAAGCTAGAATAGCTGGAGCTGTTTGGGAACTAGAGTTAAGTTGATTAGCCAGAGTGGCAGGATAGGCAAACATATCATCTTCCGTACATCTTCTTTTCTTCTTCCTTTTAGCAATAGAACTTTTCTCCTGAAGTTCTAAAAATAAATATAATTTACATGACATAAAATTCACCATATAAATTACACAATATAGGGATCTTTAGTATAGTCACAAAGTTATGCAACAATACCACTATCTGGTTCCATAATATTTTTACCATCCCCCAAAGAAATGTCATATTCATTACCAGTGTGTCCCTATCTCCTCACCTCCAGCCCATGTAGCCCACTAATCTGTTTTCTGTACTGTGAATTTAAGTGTTTTGGACATTACATATGAATGGAATCACACAATTTGTTGCTTTTTGTGACTGGCTTTTTTAAACTTAGCATATGTTTGTAAAGTTCATTCATTTAGTAGCATGTAACATACTTTGTTTTTATGGCAAATGATATTATATTTCATTGTATGGCTATATTACACTTTGTTACCCATTCATCACAGTGATGGAAATTTGGGTTGTGTCCAGTTTTTTTTTTTTTTACTATTATGAATAATGCCATCAAAACACTTACATACATGTTTTATTGAAGATATATATTTTCAATATTTTGTCATTATAAATTGTTCTTTTCAGCCTCTAGTAGCAACTTTTTAAAAGTTTATTTTGTCTGATATTAATATATCCACTTTATTTTTCTTTGGCTACTTTTTCCCGACTTATTTTTTTCCATTCCTTTACTGTCAACCTATTGTGTCTTTGAATCTAAACTATTTCTCAGATCATAATTTAAAAAATTTATTATGCCAACCTGTGCCTTTTACATATCTATACAAGTCCATCAAATAATTTAATAATTATTATGCATTGGTTTTTCAATCAGAAGAGTTAAAAACAAAAATATAATTATATTGTTGTTTATGTTTACCTCTGTAGTTACCTTTTTAAAAAAATTGGTTTAGTTGTAGTTGGACACACAATACCTTTATTTTATTTATTTTTATGTGATGCTGAAGATCGAACCCAGTGTCTCACATGTGCCAGATGAGTGCTCTACTGCTGAACCACAACCTCAGCCCCTCTATAGTCACCTTTACATACTTTAAAAAATCTTTGCATGCCTCAGTATTTTGCTGAAAACTAGGTATTTAAAAAATTATAACGAGGTAACCCTGGAAATATGATTCTACCTCTGGTACAGGATTTGTTATTATTGATGGTTGTTTTGTGAGTTTTCTCAACCAATCAAGTAGTCTGAATTCTTTATTAAATATAGCTACTGGAGGGGCTGAATGGAAGCTTGGTGGTAGAGCCTTGCCTACCACATGTGAGGTACTGGGTTTGATCCTCAGCACCACTTAAAAATAAATAAAATAAAGCTATTGTGTCCATCTACAACTAAAAATATTTTAAAAATATGGCCACTGGAGTCTCTGTTTAGCTTAGTGGTAAGATAATGATTGAGCTAATATTTACTTCAATTTCTGCAGTGCTGGGACTTGAACCCAGAGCCTCAGGCATACTAGGCAAGTTCTATACCCCTGAACTACACCCCCAGTCCTTACTTCAATTTCTGCAACAAGTATATCTTCTAATATTTGCAAATGAGCCCTGTGTGTGTTTACCACTCAGCCAAGCAATTTATACCTCTGCTTTAGTCTTAGTTTTCACTTTCTGCTTGGGTAGAGCTTCAAGTTTAGCCAGTTTTGAGAGCTCAAAACTTTCTCAGGTCTACGCATGTCCTTGGTTTTCTAGATTCTCAATAATCTGTTAGAGCTTTTCAAAGCCCCTTATGGACATCTCATTCTGTAGCTTTTCTTTTTAAGTCTTTCTTTTTTTTTTTTTTTTTGGTGGTGGTGCTGGGGATTGAACCCAGGGCCTTGTACATGTAAGGCGAGCACTCTACCAACTGAGCCAGAGCCCGAGCCCCTGTGTTTAATCTTTTTGATTTGCCCATTCTTTGCCTCAATTGTTTTCTACTGTTTCAGGAACCCAGAATGTTAAACAATTGCCTCTGATTGTTTTTGATTCCCCCCATCTCATCCTATGGAAGGACTGTTTGTACTGGGTAAGCTCTGACTTATGTTAAATGAAGACTGGCATTAGGTAGAGTCTTCCAGGGAACCACCAGAAAAATCAAATAATGATGATGATCTCAGAATGGGGTTTTGAACTTTTGGCTAGGTAGAATTAATATCGTCAAGATGGCCATACTACCAAAATTGTTACATAGATTTAATGTAATTCCTATAAAAATCCCAATGACATTCTTTATAAAACTAGAAAAAGCAATCATTTCATTTGGAAATATAAGAGACCCAGAATAGCCAAGACAGTCCTTAGTAAGAAGAGTGAAGCAGGAAGCATCACAATATCAGATCTTAAACTATATTACAGAGCAATAGTTACAAAAATGGCATGATATTGGCACCAAAATAGACATGTAGACCAATGGCACAAAATAGAAGACACAGAGACAAACCTGCATAAATATGCTTATCTTATTAGACAAAGGTGCCAAAAACATACATTGTAGAAAAGATAGCCTATTCAACAAATGGTGCTGGGAAAAAATGGAAATCCATATGTTGCAGAATGAAATTGAACCTCTATCTCTCATCTTGCACAAAAATTAACTCAAAGTGGATCAAAGACCTAGGAATTAGACCAGAAATATTACACTTATTAGACGAATAAGTAGGCCCAAATCTCCATCATGTCAGATTAGGCCTTAACTTTCTTAATAAGACTCCTAAAGCACAAGAAATAAAATCAAGAATCAATAAATGGGATGAATTCAAACTAAAAGTCTTCTCAGCAAAGGAAACAACAAACAATGTGATGAGAGAGCTTATATAATGGGAAAAAATCTTTACCACATGCACCTCAAATAGAGCACTAAACTCCAGGATATATAAAGAACTCAAAAAACTTAACACCAAAAAAAAAAAAAAACCAACAAAAAACCCCAACCCAATCAATAAATGGGCTCAGGAGCCAAACAGACACTTCTCAGAAGAAAATATACATTCAATCAACAAATATATGAAAAAATGTTCATCATCTCCAGAATTAGAGAAATGCAAATCAAAACTACTCTATGATTCCATTTCACTCCAGTCAGGATGGCAATTATCAAGAACAGAAGTAACAATAAATGTTGGTGAAGATGTGGGGAAAAGGTTCACTCATACATTGCTGTTGAGACTGCAAATTGGTGCAACCCCTATGGAAAGCAGTATGGAGATTCCTCAGAAAACTTGAATTGGAGCCCCCATTTGACCCAGCTATCCCACTCTTCAGTTTATACCCAAAGGACTTAAAATCAGCATACTACAGTGATGCAGCCACATCAATGTTTATATCAGTTCAATTCACAATAGCTAAAGTATGGAACCAACCTAGATTCCCTTCAAGAGATGAATGAATAAAGAAAATGTGGTACATCTGCACAATGCAATATTACTCAGCCTTAAAGAAAATGAAATTATGGCATTTGCAGTTAGTTGATGGCACTAGAGAATATCATGCTAAGTGAAATAAGTAAATCCCAAAAAACCAAAAGCTGAATATTTTCTCTGATAAGTAGATGGTGATCGATGGTAGGGTGGAGGGGTATGGAAGAATGAAGGAACTACGGATTGTGCACAGGGGATGGGTGGGGTTATGGGGATGTGAAGGATTGTAGAAAGAGACAGACATTATCACCCTATATACATGTATGATCACACTACTGGAGTGACTCTGCACTATGTACAGCCAGAGGAAGGAGAAGTTATGCTCCATTTGTGTACAATGTGTCAAAATGCATTCTACTGTAAAATGAATAAATAAATAATTTAAAAAAGAATGGGAATTTGAAGGATTTCCAAACTGAAGTTTTTCTTCCAGTGGTTGCTAGATTTCTAGTTTTTAAATTTTTTTTAGAGGGTTGGGGATGTGGCTCAAGTGGTAGCGCGCTCGCCTGGCATGCGTGCGGCCCGGGTTCCATGCTCAGCACCACATACAAAGATGTTGTGTCCGCCGAAAACTAACTAACTAACTAAATAAATATTAAAAATAAAAAAAAAGATTCAGGAAAGACATTTAAAAAAAATTTTTTTAGAGAGTGAGAGAGAATTTTTTAATATTTTATTTTTTAGTTTTCGGCGGACACAACATCTTTGTTTGTATGTGGTGCTGAGGATTGAACCCAGGCTGCACGCATGCCAGGCAAGTGCGCTACATCTTGAGCCACATCCCCAGCCCCCAATTTTTTTTAATATTTACTTTTTAGTTGTAGTTGGACACAATATCATTATTTTATTTATTTATTTTTATGTGGTGCTGATAGTCAAACCCAGGGCCTCGCATGTGATAGGTAAGCACTCTACCACTGAGCCACAACCTCAGTCCCTAGATTTCTATTTTTTTTTTTTGTTATATACTGGGGATTGAACTCAGGGGCACTCAACCACTGAGCCACATCCCCAGCCCTATTTAGTATTTTATTTACAGACAGGGTCTCATTGAGTTGCCTAGCACCTCATCATTGCTGAGGCTGGCTTTGAACTTGTGATCCTCCTGCCTCAGCCTCCTGAGCCGCTGGGATTACAGGTCCACGCCGCCACGCCTGGCTAGATTTCTAGTTTTTGCCATGACATCAGGCTGCTAGTTTTCAGGGCCATTGCAGAGCTTGGGAGAATGGGTTAGGAACAAGACAATTAAAATGCCACAAAGCTCACTGTTCCCAGAGATTTAGCTGATGATGCTTATAATGCTGGCCTGTGGACATCACTTTGAGGACCACTGGTTAGAGGTAAAATGTGAGAAAGAAAATATAGTGTAACTATTAGGATGCAAACTCATTCAACTGGCCTCCTTTTTCCTTCTTTATTCAGTGTGATCACTGAGGCAATGGGTATACAGGAAAGACAGCCATTTTCTGTCTTTGTTGGATGGTGGAAGTGCACTGCCCCAAGGGACCGTTTAGTGTTTTATTTTTTTTTTAAACCAGTGCCTGTTACAGTTCATTTTGAAGCTCTACTTTCCCAGTGGGATTGGAGGAATACACCAGAAAATATGGAAACATTTCTCCTTCCAAAGGGTCAATTACACCATTTTCTTTAACAAGCATTTATGAGAATTTTTCTCCCAAGGCACTAGGAGTCCCTGAAGCTTCTCTATTTTCACCCTTGTTAACAGTGCTCCTGGCCTCCTCTTATTGCCTCCAGGTTCTACTCTCCTGCTCTTGTGGATCAAGGCTCTAGGAAAGCTCCTGAGCACCTTATAAGGAACTTTCTGGTTAAAGATGGGTGAAAAACTACTCATATTATTCCCATTGGTGGTGTTAAAACCAGATGAGGAAAGCTGGTTCCATATCAGGCTGCAAAGGTTGGGTCTTGGCAGTTTATCATCCCCAGAATCAAGAAAAGCTCTGCCTTCTTTTGCCAACAGGACTTACAAAAGAACTCCCTTCCCCATGTCCTTTGGTGTACAAACATGTTCTTGGAGTTGCTACTTCTTAAGTATTACAGAAATATGTGAAGGCTTCAGGTATCTGGGCACTGAGAGAGGTGAAAGGCTCTATTGGACACTGGAGAGTGAACATTCTGGAGAGCTGTGGCCAACTGAGAATGTGGAAGACAGAAGACATAGGGGAGACACAGGTTTTTGTTGCTGGTGAAAAACACCTGGCCAGCAGCTCACAGGGGAGTTTTCAAATGCATGGAGAACTTTGTGTGCAGACAGTAGACAGCCATGTCTGCATAGGGAAGCCAGGCTACTGTCCATCCCAGCAGTAGATGAGCTGCAGATGTATTTGGCATGTCTTTGAGTAGGCATGCCCCATTCAAAAGACATTGCACAAGGGAAACTGAGGGGTAGGTAGGTGAGGTTTCTATAAGTTCAGAAGCTCTGGGCAAGAGCTTAGAAAGGAGGCAAAGGCAAGCTTCTGTATATGGTGTTTAACCAGCACTAGGAATGTTAGCTAGCACAGGCCTTTCTTTCTGAACAAAACAACTTCCCCGGAAGAGGAACAGGGTGTGGTTGGCACTGAGGAGAGAAGCTTGTGTGTATTCCATGTGTTGCTGAGCTAGCCCTGGTCCCTCTGAGGCAGGTCTAGTCAGCCTCCAGGGTTGAGAGCAGTAGTGATCTTGTGTTCTTGGTGCAGCCATCAGATCTGTGACTTCCAGATGATGTTGGAGGAGGAACCCTGGCCAGGAATGTATGCCATAACCACACTTCCAGATCTCTGTCTCAGTGACAAGGACCTGCGGGCCCTAGTGCAAAAAGCACAAAGTGGAATGGAGATTGGTGGGAGGCTATGGCAAAGCCCTGAGTCCATGATGTGCCTAGATAGGTGACATCCTGTGTGGTCACTAGGACATACATTCTGGTCCTCTGCTATTCTGGGTCACAAGTTCAGCTGCAGGTATCACCCAGTGTTGGTCAGGCTACTAGTAATTAACTATTGTAACCAAGCTCACAGACACAATGTGCAAAACCCAGATGATGCAAGATGTGAGTTGTTTGGCTTCTGCACTGGAGATTCAAAGGGTGGGTATGAGGGTCCACTGAGGATGAAGGAAGGCTGGGAGGAAGGCTTACAGAACTCTGAGAATTCTGGAGGGACCCACAGCCCTCCAAGTCTTTCACATAATCTCAGCCATGTCCACTGCAACTGAGAGGAAACCACCCTTTGCTAGTTGTCACTGTTGCAGTCACTGCAGAGACACGGCGAGGTCAGGATCCCAGGCAGCATTGCAGTTTACTAACATTCAGAATGCGTTTCCGAATTGGGTTTTCTCGGGATCTCCAGACTTTGGTTGGCATGCACCAAGAGACCCTACTGGTAAGGTCCAGGAAAAGGCCAGGCTGGAGGGTCCCTTCTGGGTCTGTCAAGATAGAGCTGTGTGGCCCCCAGGCTCTAGGTTACCAGAGAACATCAAAAGCTGCCAACCAATATGGCAGCCTTGGTTTAGAGCAAAGGACTGTGCTGGGAGGGCTGGGGATGTACCTCAGTGAAAGACTAATTGCTCAGCATGTGTCAGGGCCTGGGTTCCATCCTTAGCACCCCAAGAAAGAAAAAAAAATAGAGTAAAAAGTTGGACTGGGCTGGGCTGGGCTGGGCTGGCATAGCTCAGTGGTCAAACACTCACCTGGCACGCACCAAGCCCTGGGTTCAGTCCCCAGCACTGCCAAACAGATCCAAACAAAAAGCAGAAATATAAAAGGCAATATGCTAAAAAATGGTGCTGGGAGCTTCACATACGTGTCTCGTTTCTCACTCATCTTTCAGGAGAATGTACGAGGGAGTGGTCCACAGGCAAGGACACCAAAGCTCAGTGAGGTGACATAACTGTCCAGACTTCACTCTGCTAGAGTGAGGCAGAAGTGGGTCCGAATTCAGCTGTGTCTCACTCCAGAGCTCCTGTCCCTGGTGACCATCTCAACTGTCACCATTTAGAATCCTTTAAATACTTGTGGATGGCCTTCCATATGGAGGATGCAATTTAATTCCGAGGAACAAATGATGCTCTGAGACAGAGCGAGAAATGCTAACTCTGGAAGTGGTGACTTGCCGGACGTTACATGGCAACCATAATGCAGAAGAAGTTCAGCATTTCCCCAGATTCCACTTATGGCAGGTGGGGAGTGATAGTAGCAGATGCTGGTTATGCTGGGGGTAGGTGGTTATGTTGGGAGCACATCCCAGTTCTTAGCAATCTGCAAAGCAAGGCAGGGTGAGTCCAGAGCCCAGAAAGCTGGGTTCTTCCCCTCAAATGCCCCTACTTTCCTGATAGCAGCATCTGGCTTACAGAGCAAATAGTGGAAGTGACCTGCTCTGTCAGGAAGGAAGAGACCACAGACAAAGCCAGGCCAGCGATACTCTGATACTAATGACTCAGGCCACCATGTGTAGAGGAGGAGGCCCAGCCCCACTTCACGTGGTGCACCCGGTGCAAGGACTGCTGTTGAAGATTGATTCCAAAGGCTCGGCACTGGAATGTAGGGCTATGACAGAAATCGAGAGGAGACCCATCCATACGGTTCAGCAGTAACACTATACGTAGGCCAAGGGGTGGGTGGATGTGCTTGTTGGGGAGCATTTGAGGACACAGGAGTCTAGACAGGCAGTGGGAGGTGGGGACAGAAGGAGTAGAAGGGGTGCTGGCGATGGGCAAGGGTCTGGATTGAGATAGCTTTATGGAGGGGATGGCATTTGAGGAGCTTGAAGACCTGAGTCCAGGATGCATAGGGGATGGATTCTAGGAGACCATTTCAAGGCAGAAGTGGGATCAGGCATTTGGTGATTGTGACATGGTACACAATGCCCGGTTGCTCATCAGGGTCGTGTTTCCCACAGCCTCGGAGAGAGGAGGCATCATATGAAGGTTGAAGTAGCCGACCCCCATGTCATGCATGGATGACACTTGGGGTGACAAGTTCAGTGATAATTCACTTTGGTAGTGGTGGCCAAAGTCTGAATTATCCTAATTTGGGCTTCGTCCTATCAAGTGTGCGGCATGTGGAAAAAACAGAGACATAATCAGAGGGGTTCGTATCCTCATAATTCCTTGTCTTAGTTATCTTGTTCTTCCAAATAAGTATTTAGGATCCTCTCCTGGTGTGCAGGTCCGGAGAGACTCCAAAGAAGGACCAGAAGTGTCTTCCACTGGTGGAGCTTGCTTTGCTCTAGAGGAATGGACCCAAGGCTTTACTCTGCAAGTGTCACTGGATAGTGGGTTGTTAAGAGTGAATTGTATGGTCTTTTAACTTCTTGGTGCCCTTTTCTTCAGGTCCTCAGGTCCACCAGGATGGAAGGGGCAGAGTGGCTCGTAAGTCAGGTGGGCAAAGCTGGAAAGAGCACAGGGACCCAAGATAGTTAACATCTGACCCAACCGTACGTGTCGTTCAATTATGGCTTTGTTTTCTAATTTAAAAGGTGGAGCGGTGACCACAGAAGCTACAAAGGGTCTTCCATCAATAAAGACCATATCCCAACTGCCAGTTCATTCATGCCACAACATGTCCCTTCATGTAGGTGTTTTGAGACTGGCTTCAGCCAGGCACAGTGGCTCATGCCTGTAATCCCAGTGACTTGGGAGACTGAGGCAGGAGGATCGCAAGTTTGAAGCCAGCCTTGGGAACTTAGTGAGACCCTGTCTCAAAATAAAAATTCAGAAGGGCTGGGGATGTAGCTCAGCGGGAAAGCACCCCTGGGTTCAGTCCCCAGTGTCCCCAAACCCCCAAACAAAACAACCTGCTGAGGCACAGGTACCCTACTGGCCTGTCCCAAGGTGAACTTTTCTGCCTTATGTAAGATGTCCCAAGGTGGACTTTTCTGCCTTATGTAAGATGTCTCTGAGTGACTGCTCAGACACAGCGTGTCCATCCTTTGGTTGTTTGTTCCAGTTGTTTGAAGAAAGAAGCTAGAGGTCCAGGACAATCTCCAAGCACCTGAACAAGTAGACATACAACTATGTCTTGTTTTTCGTGGACTTACAACTTGGAGTACTTTCGAGACTCAAGCCACCCTAAGGCTATGCTGATGTCAATTTTCTTTGACAGAGTTAGAGGCTTGCTGGCACTCAGTGGTCTAATGTCAGGACCGAGTCCAGCCCTTGAAGGCTTCATAAAGAGAGATTTAAGGCTGCATCCAAAATTAGGACCCTGGATTGGGCAGAACTCTGTGCCATGCCTAGAAACTCTCACAGCCGTCTCCTGTTTGTGGGGACTTTGACATTAGTGATTGTTTCCAATTGGACGTCAAGCTCCCTTTTCCTTGTTTAAATTAAAACTCAAGGTAAACTACTCTCTGCTCGCCAATCTGACCTTCCTAGGGCGACACTTTGTATCCATAGCACGCTGGGTGATTCAGTACCAAAATGGTGTCAAGTGGACATTTTTCCTAAACGGGGCTTGCTCTAAGCCAATCATCAACATATTTCAGCAAGACCTTCTTCTCTTCCAAGTGCAGACCTCTTCAGTCTTTACTCAAATCTCACCAAGAGTGGTGGTGGTGGTGGTGGTGGTGGTGGGGTGGGGTGGGGGTTAAAACCCTGAGACAGCGGAGCAGCATTGGAAGATGGCTTTTGCTCCCAGGACAAAAGTTCTTTAATTTCTCGCCATTCAAAAGCAAACAGTAACTGAGAAGTGCCCTCCAGTGGGATACAAAAGAAAGCATGCTTCCTGCTTCAGGTCTAATACCGAAAGCTGTTGGTGATGCCCAGGTATAAGAATTGATATAGTACAAGGATTTGGCAGAGCAGGGTGAACATGTTTGTTGCACAATGTTATCAGTAGCTCTCAAGTCCTGAAGAAATCTGTGCATGAGGCTTACGTCCTGGCAGAACTGGGATATTGTAGTGTGACCAACAAGAGCAAGTTAGTCCACACTGAAGAAACTTCTCTAACACTGGCTGCACTCCTTCTAACACCTCTGTATTGTTCTTCTAAGGTACAGTAGCTCACTCTTTAAACTCAGCGTTTACTGGGTGGTCACTCACAGTTGCACCCAGGGCTCCATCTGTGCTGTCTCATAGGTCTCAGAGGGAAAGGACCCCTCTGCTGTTTCCTCCTTGTGACTAAGCAGCTTCTGCAATCTTATGGCTTGTTCTAGTGCAACCTGTAGGTGGAGCTGCTGTCTTTTTCTGAGAGAAGGTTACCAGATCATTTCTGGACAGCAAATCCCATCCTGATGATGGAGTTGATGTCCTGGCACGCAGAGAAAACTGTTTAAGTTTTAATTCTCCTAGTTGGCATTCCACAGGTTGGAGGAAAGTTTTCTTTTGCATTTGCACCTAAAACAAATACCGCCTTTTGTCTACAGCAAGCCACTTCAGTATTGAGAACAGAATAGGTGGTACCAGCACGTAAGAAAATCAACCATTTTGTTCCCCGTTGTCAATTCTAAACAGGGCTCCTGTGAGAAAGTTGGAATTGGCTCCAGAAGACTGAAGGGAGCCCCCAGGAGTCCCCATCCATCATCTGAATCGCAGCTGTAGTTCACCATCTGTCTATGCGACTTCCCCTCTCCCTTTCACTCCCTTACTTCAATTTCAGGCAGTCATGCTGCCAATGCCACTCTTCCTTGCAGTATGCACATGGGTCCCTTCCTAGGGATGCTCTTTTTTCACATTCCCCTACCGGTTTTTGTTTCCTTGCCTCATGTTCTCTTCTGCTGTAACCACAAAAACTGCAGCCAGCCTTGCAAAACCGGAGACACATGATTCAGTCTTTTCTTTGTGGGTTTTTTTTTTTTTTTTGGTACTGGGGATTGAACCCAGGGGTGCTTAACCACTGAGCCCCATCCCTGTTTGTTTTTTTATTTAGAGATGGGGTCTCACTGAGTTGCTTAAGGCCTCTCTAAGTTGCTGAGGCTCGCTTTGATCTCACGATTCTCCTGCCTCAGCCTCCTGAGCCACTGGGATTACAGACATGCACCACCATGCCAGGCTGATTCAGTCATTTTTATGAATTATCCTTACACGGTATGTTAGAACCTTTTCAGTTTAACAAATCTGGAGTTGAGAATGGGCAATAAATCCAGTTTATCTGGCCAGGTGACTGTTTGGGTTCAGTCGTCCAACTGGATGCTGTCTGAGACAATATTGTTCTGCCCTGAGAAGGGATGTTCCCTGGCCAAAGTGAGAGCCCTGTTGGGTGTTAAAACGGGGAGACCGTTCCTTACTTGCTTTCATATTGTGCAGGAGATATGGCTCCTGTGACGCCCTCATTGTCCCTGGGACCTGGTAGTGCCATGGCCTCACACCAACTGGTGGCAGATTTATAGCATTTCAAAGACAAATTTCCTTAACCTCCTGAGTTTTTGTTTTTGGAACTGGGCACTGAACCCAGGGGTGCTTTACCGATGAGCTACATCCTCAGCCCTTTTCATTTTGAGTTTTGTGACAGGGTCTCGCTAACTTGCAGAGGGTCTCACTAAGTTGCCCAGAAACTTGCGATCCTCCTGGCCTGGAACTTGCCATCCTCCTGCCTCAGCCTCCAAAGTCCCTCTTTGTTATGATCCTCATTATGGGAGAGTAGTTAAGGGATTTCACCCCCTTTACCTGTTCTCTGAGAGAACCAGTCCTATTGTAAAATAGTATGGTAATTTAAATTCAGATGACAGAGGTGGTCCTCTGTCATCTGAATGAAATACATATTGTTATATGTGTATACAGTGTTGCAATAGAGTGCCAGTTTCCTTATGGTCACAGGGTCATAGCTATCAGATATCCAGTCAGATAGTGTCAGCCCAGAGGACACTTAAATGGTATTGAAATCAAGACATCAAGACACCCATTTGAGAAACAAAAGAAAAGTAGTTATATAAGAAGAGAGAAAAAAAAAAAGAGAGAGAGAGAAAGCCACACCAAACCAACAGAGTGCTCTCCACACAACCAGATTTCTCCCACAGTAGAAGTTGCAAATACTAGTTCTTAGAACCTGACCTCACAGCAACTGGTACTGAAAACAACCCAAGCAAGGTCTAAATGGCTCTCTGAGCCCTGAGTGGCAGAGATAGAGGAGTCCCAGTGTGCACCCAGGTGGGACTTATCCATCCTGGAGTTTGAGGACTCCCCCAAAGGCCATTTCCTTCTACCAAGAAACCTTTCATAGGCAACCTGTGTGGAGAGGAGGAGTGAAGGGAGAATCCCTGAGACCAAAGGCTCTAAACAGCTGCTGGGAAGTCCCTGTAGTCCCAGCCACAGAGTTATCTTGTCACCAGCAGCCTGCTCTTATAAGCAGTTGTGGCTCTCCCTGGTAGCCTGAGTAAGAAAGCCCTGCTCTGCTGCTACAGGCAATTGCTCTTTCTGTTGAAAGGGCTGTGTCACTCCTTGTGCACAACTCCTGTCTGGCTCACCAAATTTGCTGTGGGACCCAAATCTGTCTGCTTGGTACTCAAAAGCAAATAGCTGGGAGAAAAGTGGGTGGGTAGAAAATCAGGTTTATTCAAGGGCCCGCACTGTGAGAAGACAGGAGGTGGGCAGCTATCATGGAAGAAAGTGTCCATCTTGGGAAACTTATGCAAAAGGACACTTACAGGAAGAGAAAAGAAGTGTGGTGGGATAATAGGCAGGAAGGCTACTTGCTGAGTAGGGGTCTTCATCATCTGGGGCAAGAGTGTCTTTCCTTGGCCAGAAGATCGCAATTGACCTTGATCTCCTGAGCCTAGTCCCTGCAAGTGTTTAGGAAAACACCCTCCTTTTCTGCAAATTAAACATCATCTCAGAAATGTGCTGACGCAATCTAAAGGCCACTCTATGTACTGGGTTCTCTAGATCTACAGAAAGATTATTTGACAGTTATTACCTTAATTATTTAGATGGAGCCTTTCCTTAGGGTTTAGAATGCTGGGTAAAGGAGGGCAAGTAATTGCATAGGGAAACTATTCAAGAGTGACCACTGTTACAAGAACTTACATCTTTGTACTTTGGGTGCCTCATTTTTAACATCATTTTATAAGTACAACTTTATGCATTTGTTTTTCAGTCATACACAAAAAAAAATAGGATTTGTTACCCAAAATACGTTGCCTCTCATGTATTTCCCTGTGCATTTACCGTTACCAATATTCTTTATTGCTTTGTAAGCCTTCCGGTGTCCTTGTATTTCCACCTGAAATACTGTTTTGGCATGGCTTGTGAGTTAGATCCATTAGCAATGAATCATCTCAGCTTTAGACAGCCTTTGTTTATTTGGAAATATCTGACCTTATTCTTCATCTTTGAAAGAGAGTTTTGTCAGATGGAGAATTCTTGGTGGACAATGTTTCTTTGTTTGTTTGTTTTTGCTCTTTAGCACTTTAAATGCCACCTCACTGCCTTCTGTCCTGCAGGGATTCTAATGAGAAACGATCCGTCTTATTTGGGTTCTCCTGTATGTGATGAGTGGCTCCCTTGTTACTATTGCAAGATCATCTCTTTGTGTTTTTCTTTTGACAGTTTAATTATACAATGAATTGGTGTGTCTCTCTTTGTGTTTATCTGACTTGTAGTTCATTGAGCTTCTTGGATGTGTAGAATCATGTCTTTCATCAGAATCGGGGCTTTGGGGTCAAATAGTTTTTCCGGCCCTTCCTCTCTGTCCTCCTTCTGAGACTCCCACAAAACGTGTGGTGGTCTTAATGATGTCCCACAGGTCTCCTAGACTCTGTTCATTTTCTTTATTCTATCTTCCTTCTCAGACTGGATACTTTCCAATTGATTCATCTTTGGGTTCACTGATTATTTCTTCTGCCTGTTCAATTGTATCATAGAAACCTTATCCAGAACTAATCCTTTCATTTGGGGAAGGTACCTTTTAGCTTCACAATTTCTATTTGATTGCTTTGTACAAATTTCATTGCATGATTGATATTCTCTGTTTGTTCAGTCTTTGTTCTCACAGTTTCCTTGACTTCTTTGAGCATGGTTTCCTTAGACTTGTGAACATCTTGAACAGAGTCAAAGTCCTTATCTAGGAAGTTCAATATCCTTGCCTCTTCATAGATCATTTCTGCTAATTTGTTTTCTTTCTGTGAGTGGGCCATAATATCTTGTTTATTGCCAGGTATCATCAGTTTTCCTTGAAAATGGGTGTCTTGAATATTATGATGTGGCAGTGCTGGAAATTGGATTTTTTCCCCCCTGTTTGGTGTTATTTTTTGTTGTTGTTGTTGTTTCTTGCTGGGAGTTGTAGTTGATTATTCATTTGATGACTTTTCTGAGCCATTTTTTAAAAAGGACTTTTTAATTGTACCTGGTTGCTTAAAGTCTCTTCTTTTAGAGTATGGTCAGTTAGTGGTTTGACAGAGATTCTCTTAAACACCTAGAGGAAGGAAGGAAGGGGGGAGGGGGGAGAAGAAAAAGAATCTTCTGGTCTTTGCAGATTGCTTCCATGTTGGTGGCTCTCCTCTAGTGCTTGGCTGGTCTGTTTACAACTCCACTGTAGTTGTCTTTATGACCTATTTCTTTCTGAGCCTAAATATCAGTAGGAGAGGAGAGCTTATCATATTCTCAGGTCTTTTCTGAGAATGCACCCGTCCGGGGGCATGCAAGTGATTTTCTGGATTCTCCATTACAGGCAGGAGCTGTTCCAAGCTCCTATTCCCAAATGAACTCTCTCTCTCCATTATTTCCTCCAAGGCATATGGTAAGTCTGTTATTTATTCCAGCTGTAATCTTTTGCCCCAAGAGACTGTGACCTGTTCATTGTTTTTTAAGGAACTCCCTTCATGTAGCTGCTTTTCTGTCCTGAGAGAGTTCTGGGTTAGCTGAAACAAAGGCCAGTGCCTTCTGTCAGTCCTGCTGGGAATACCAACATAGATCCAAAGAAACAAACATAATTTCTTGGAAACAAAGGCTGCTCTCCTCCATTCCTAACCAAGTACCACACTTGAAATGTTGGGTGACATCTGAAAGACTGCTGCTGTGCTAGGGAGGCATATGGAGCAAGGCTAAAGAAAAACACACAAAAAAAGTTCTTTTAACCTGTTTAAGTCACCTTTTTCGTTTCTTTTCCTTTTAGGTACCAGGGATTGAACTCAGGGGCACTTGACCACTGAGCCACATCCCCAGCCCTATTTTGTATTTTATTTAGAGACAAGGTCTCACTGAGTTGCTTAGTGCCTCACTAAGTTGCTGAGGCTGGCTTTGAACTCACGATCCTCCTGCCTCAGCCTCCCCAGCTGCTTGGATTACAGGCATACACCCCCCACACCTGGCTAAGTCACCTTTTTCTTTTTCTTTTTTTTTTTAAATATTTTTTTTATTGGTTGTTCAAAACTTTAAAAAGCTCATGATATATCATCTTTCATACATTTGACTCAATTGGGTTATGAACTCCCATTTTTACCCCAAATACAGATTGCAGAATCACATTGGTTACACACTCACATTTTTACATAATGGCATATTAGTGACTGTTGTATTCTGCTACCTTTCCTATCCCCTACTATCCCCCCTCCCCTCCCCTCCCCTCCCATCTTCCCTCTCTACCTCCTCTGCTGTTGTTCAATTCTCTCCCTTGTTCCCCCCCCTTTCCCCTCACATCCTCTTCTATGTAATTTTGTGTAACATTGAGGGTCTCCTACCATTTCCATATGCTTTCCCTTCTCTCTCCCTTTCTCTCCCCCCACTCGTCTTTGTTTAATGTTAATCTTTTCCTCATGCTCTTCCTCCCTGTTCTGTTTTTAGTTGCTCTCTTTATATCAAAGAAGACATTTGGCATTTGTTTTTTAAGGATTGGCTAGCTTCGCTTAGCATAATCTGCTCTAATGCCATCCATTTCCCTGCAAATTCTATGATTTTGTCATTTTTTTATTGCTGCGTGTGTAGTACTCCATTGTGTATAGATGCCACATTTTTTTTTATCCATTCATCTATTGAAGGGCATCTAGGTTGGTTCCACAGTCTAGCTATTGTGAATTGTGCCGCTACGATCATTGATGTGGCAGTATCCCTATAGTACGCTCTTTTAAGATCCTCAGGGAATAGTCCGAGGAGGGCGATAGCTGGGTCAAATGGTGGATCCATTCCCAGCTTTCCCAGGTATCTCCATACTGCTTTCCAAATTGGCTGCACCAGTTTGCAGTCCCACCAGCAATGTACAAGTGTACCCTTTTCCCCACATCCTCGCCAGCACTTGTTGTTGTTTGACTTCATAATGGCTGCCCATCTTACTGGAGTGAGATGGTATCTTAGGGAGTCACCTTTTTCTTGATTCCACATTTGCTAGGGTGCTGAAAGTCTTTGGCTGTTTTTGTGAGTTCGGAAGAAGTTGATTCTGGTAGTTTCTGCATATTTTCCCAGTGTTTCTGTGAAGGACCAGTCCCCAGAAGCTTCATTTCATGCTGTGTTTGCTGATGTCACTCCTGGGAGTCTCCTTTAAGATGGCAGAGGAAATATTGCGTTGGCAAGTAGCAATGGGAGGGAGGCGTGGTCATTGGCCCTGCTTCCTGCTTCCTGAGTTATGTGAGGTAAAGGGAAAAGACAGTCTCCCCTGGACCAGACTGAAAAAGTAGTGTCCCTGTGGACAGAGCCAAGCATTTATTAAGGTACAGGGTGGAGCAGTGCCTTGAGAAGAGATGGATCACACATTATGAGTTGCAGAGAGCACATGGAAAGGGTTGGGGTATGAGGGAGACGTCTGGGTGGGGCAGCTTATTCAGGGGAAGGGACATCCAGGCTCTGGTGCTTTGAGACAAGCCTTCAGTTGCAGTTTCACTAAGGGCTTCAAAAATCAAATTTAACAAGTTTCACTTTAGCATCCATTCAGTTCATGATCCAGTATTTCTCTTTCCATCAATTGTTTTACTCAATCTCATTAATAGGAGTCATAATATCCACCACAATTTTATTCCCACTTAATTCATTAACCTTTCACTACACTTTGCTCATATTCAAGATTCGTGTCTCACCATTCCTTTGTGTGTACACTGAGGTTGCCTGGTTTTAGCTTCAATGCTATGCTGTCTGGAGACCGTGGGGATTGAGCAGTGAACAAGGTAGATGTTATTCCTTTCCCAGTAGACTGTTAGTATTTGATATGGGGTTAGGGAGTTGACCATCTGATGAATTAAAATAGTTTATTCGTTAAAAGCACCTGGGTCAACAGCATGTAGTTCATCGTTATGGGGAGAGCCACGAGAGTTTTCAGTCTCTTCCATGGAGAGTTGTCTGTCCATCATCTATCCCTTTTTGAATCAATATTTTAAAATCAATTTTTACTCTCTTTACTACTTCATCCGAATTTCAGATTTATAAGCATGGCTATGTCCATTGGGTGCAATCATACCATGTAGACATGTCGCCTTTGCAGATTCCATGGCCTGGACCCGAGAAGATGAGACAAAGACATCGGGACATGACTTCTTTTTTTCCGAATCGGTGCATGTTAACTATGCCGAAAGTGGGTTTTGCTGCGGCATGTACATATATGCATATAACACAATCTGATCAATTTCACTCCACAGCATCTCCCCATTGCCCTGTGCTCCTCTCTCCCCCAACGCCCTTCCTCTACCCTAAAGGTCTCTCTTCCGCTTTCTCAAGGGCCCTCTTTCCCCCCTTTTTTCTCTCTAGCTTCCCCATGTGAGAGAAAAACATTTGACCTTTGACTTTCTGAGTGTGGTTTATTTCACTTCACATGATGTTCTCCAGTTCCATCCAGTTTCCTCCACATTTTGTTCTTTGTGGCTGAATAAAACACCATTGGGTTCTACATCACATTTTCTTTGTCCATTCTTGTGTTGATATGGACACCGAGACTGGTTCCATAACTCGACTACTGCCATAAACATTGGTGTGCAGGGACCATTACAGTACACCGAATTTAGAATTTAGATTTTTCGAATAAATACCAAGAAGTGGGATAGCTGGTTCATATGGTTTTCAGGAACGTTCCATACCAATTTCTGTAGTGGACTTGCTAATGTACAACCCCCACCCCCAACAGTTTACCAGTGTTCCTTTGTCCACACATCCTTGCCAGAATTCATTATTTCTTTCTGTTCTTGATGGTTGCTATTCTGACTGGAGTGAGATGAAATCTCAGTGTAGTTTTGATTTGCATTTCCCTGGTTCTAGGGATGTCAGACATTTTCTCACATACTTGATGTCCCTTTGTGTTTCTTATTTTGAGAAATATCTGTTTAGTACATTTGACCATTTATTGAGTGGATTATTATTAGAGGGCTTTATTTTTTTGGTGTTAAGATTTTTTTTGAGTTCTTTATATATTCTGGATAATAACCTCCTGTGGGAGGGAATAGCCGGCAAAGATTTTCTGCCATTCTGTGGGTTCTTTCTCCATGCTCTTAATTATTTCCTTTCCTGTGTGGAACCTTTTTAAGTTGATGTCATCACATTTCTTAACTCTTGACATTATTGTGTGAGCTTTACAGGTCCTGTTGAGGAAGTTATTGCCCATCCCTATATGTTAGAGGGTTGCTCTTATGTTTTCTTCCAGAAGTCACCAAGTTTCTGGTCTAATTCCTAAGTCTTTGATCCATTTTGAGTTGACTTTTGTGCAAGTGAGGGATGAGGACCTATTTTCATTCTTCTACATGTGGTAGCACCATGTATTAAAAAGGCTGTCTTTTTTCCCCAGGTATGTTTTTGGTACCTTTGTCAAGGAGACTATAGTTTTGTGAGTTTGTCTTTGTGCCTTCTATTGTATTCCATTGGCCTTTGTGTCTGTTTTGATGCCAGTACCATGCTGGTTTTGTCACTACAGCTCTGTAGTATAATTTGAGTCAGTTATTGTGATACCTCCAGCATGGCTTTTATGGCTATTCTGGGTCTTTTATTCTTCCAAATGAATTTTAGAGATGATTTTTTTTTAGTTCTGTAAAGAATGTCATTGGTATTTTTTTAAAATATTTACTTTTTAGTTGTAGTTGGACACGATACCTTTATTTTATTTATTTATATTTGGTGCTGAGGATCGAGCCCAGGGCCTCGCACAGGCTAGGCAAGCACTTTATCACTCAGCCACAACCCCAGCCCCTGTCATTGGTATTTTTTAAAAAGGCATTTCTTTTTTTTAAAACCTTTATTTTATTGATTTTTAGGCAGTGCTGGGAATTGAACCCAGTGCCTCTCATACACTAGGCAAGCGCTGTACCACTGGGCTACAAACCCAGCCCTGTCATTGGTATTTTCACGGGGATTGCATTGAATCTATGCATTACTTTTGGTAGTATGGCCATTAAAAAAAAAAAAAAAAAAAGGTTATAGGTTGACACAGTCTTTTATTTATTTAATATGGTGCTGAGGATTGGACCCAGTGCCTCATGCCATGCATGCTAGGTGAACGCTTTACCTCTGAGCCACAACCCCAGCCCAGTATGGCCTTTTTAACAATATTAATTCTGCCTATCCATGACATGGAAAGTCTTTCCATCTTCTGAGCTCCTCTTCAAATTTTTTCTTCAGTGTTCTACAATTTTTATTGTCGAGGTCCTTTGCCTCTTTTGTTAGGTTAAATGCCAAGTTTTCTTTAAAGGCTGTTGTGAATGGGACCATTTTCCTGATTTCTTTTTCAGCACCTTTATTACTGGAGTATAGGGAAGTAATTGATTTATGAACATTGCTCTTATATCCTGATAGTTTTCTGAATCTGCTTGCTGATTCTAGAAGTCTTCTGGTGGCGTTTTGGGGCCTTCTAAATATAGGATCATATCTTCATCACACAGCTAATTTGACTTCTGCTTTTCCTATTTGTATCCCTTTATTTTCCTGAAGGAAGGATAGCTTTGCTGGGTCTGCCCATCCAGGGTGGTGGTTATTTTCTTTGGGGGCTTGAAACACATTCTTCTGAGCTTTTCTGGCCTCAATGCTTCCTTCTGAGAAATTGCTGTTTTTGTGATTCATTTTCCTTTATCGGTGACCTGGAATTTCTCTTGCAGCTTTAAAAACAATTATTTCCCTTTGTTCTGGATTTTCAGAATCTTAACTATGATGTGTTGTGGCAAGGTTCTTTTTGGGTCTTGTCTATTTGAGGTTCTAAGTGTCTCCAGTACCTGGATGTCCATCTCATTCCCAAGGTTTTCAGATTTTACTGCTATTGTTTCACTGACTAGGTTATCAGTGCCATTGGCCTGTGTCTCTGCTTCTTCCTCAAAACCCGCGAACCTTAAGTCAGGACTCTTAATTTCGTTCCAGATTTTTGCGTATTCTGATCATAGTTTCTCATTTTTCCTTTAAGAGCATGTGAATATTCATGTCTGCCCACTTTGTCCTTGTGCTCCGAAATTCTGTCCTGTCCTGGATCTAATCTGTCGGGGAGACTTTCAACTGAGTTTTCACTTGACCTAATCGTGCCTTTCATTTCCAAGATTTCCTCTTGGTTCTCTTTCAGAATCTGTCTCTCGCTATTGACGTATCTTTCATATCCCATATTGTCCCCCTCTGTTACTTCCTTAGTTCTTCTTTCAATGCATTGATCATTTGAATGACCAAGTTTTGGATTCTTTGCATTTCGTCCACCTCAGTATCAGTGGATTCAGTTTTGGGGGAGATGTGAACTTTTTCAGGCATCATGGTTCCTTGTGTGATTCTGTACTGCTTGTGAGTCTGTTGGAGTGGATTCCTCTTCGTCTGTTATATGAGGGTCTTTTTAGTAGGAATTTGTCTCTCTACAATGTGCCCTGTGCTGGAGATGATTCTCTGCATCAAAACAAACAACCAGTGGGATCAAGTGTTAGGTTTGGTCAGCAGCACAACTTGGAGAGGAGAGAGTAGTCACCAGTGGAACTGTGGCATTGGTCACTTAAGGGCACACTGTGTCTCAAAAAAATAAGAGATAACTTATCAATAAGGACCTATAAACTCCACTGACAAGTAAGAAAAGTGGGTGAGAAATAATATAGAATAAGTGGATAAATTAAGTAATACTAATTAGAATAAATTTTTAAAGATAAAAATAGAATTCAGTAATAATAATGGAATACTTACAATACAATCTTCCTTCTCAGGTGGCCCATGGAGCCATGCAGGTGGCAACACCCCCATTGTTCTCAGAGCCTCAGTCCATGTGCTGCAAGGGGTGTGGGGAGAAGGGCCCAGGTCTCAGTAGTAGATCCTCCAAACACCTCTGAGCATGGGGGAGGGGTGTACGCCCCCACAGCCTGCCCTGGGCAGCAGCTTCCACCAGACCCAGACCCAGACCCATCCCACTTCCACTCTTTGCCAACCTTCCACCTTATCACAGAGTTCAGACACCAATTTCAAAAGAAAGCACCCTCCGCCTTCCTGCATTGCTGACAGGCAGCGGCACCTCCCACTGCCTCCTGGAGCTTCCCGCCCTTCCATGTCACAGTCTCTTTCCTAGCCCAGATGGACTTAAGGCTCCGGTGTCCACCAATCCAGTGACAAGTGAGGCATAGGTGGCTGTTGGATTGTGGGTATGCATGCGCCAGCGGGTGCACACACACCCAGAGCACATCAAATGCACAGAAAGCAGGGGTGGGGGGGGGCGCAGAACTTCAGGGATTTCCAATGTCCCAAACAAACAGTTTAAACACTTAGGTGCTCTCTAACTGGACTCCCCTGCTTTCGCTGCCATCTGCTGGGAAGTGCCCCGGAGCTTTCTCCTTCTGCAGTGCTTCTCCTTGCAGCATCAGAGCCTTTTTTTTTTTTTTTCCTGCTCAGATGGCAGTTTTTGTCAACAGCATAGGCTGCATTTCTTAAATTCACTGGGAAAGTCTCTTTGAGCCAGTCATATGCCACTCGTGGTGCTGTGTATTTGTTTTTGTTAAATCTTCTACTATTCTCCCTAAACTGATATTCCTGGGTTGCCTCTGGTTACTGACTCTCTGGATGGAACCCCAGGCCTTTCCCATGCCATTGCTGCCTCAGCATGTAGCCCCAGAAACTGCTTTGATACAACTCCTGGGCCAACTACTATGTGGAGATGCTTCCAGTGTGCTATTTCTCCATTCGTAGGACACAAATGCTTATTGTCACTGGGCGGCACAGGATCCCACTTGGGGAAGAAAGTGGCTAGGCCAGAAAGCTCGCTGTTCAGAAATGTTCAGAATGGGGAAGGGAGTATTCTCAAATCCAGTGGGCTTCATGATACACCCGTTTGCGTATGAGCCCCTAATTGTGCTTTTGTGTGAGAGTTGCCCTTCACAGAATCCTCTTGGAAGACTTGTTGACATCAATACAGCACAGTGGGAAAACCGATACATGTTTATTGTATTAAGAAAGAGGAAGGGGCTGGGGTTGTGGCTCAGCGGTAAAAGCACTCACCTAGCACGTGCAAGGCCCTGGGTTTGATCCTCAGCACCACATATAAATAAATAAAATAAAGATAGTGTGTCCAACTACAACTAAAAATATAAATATAAAAAAGAAAGATGCAAGTTACAGTCACATCCCAGAGATAACCCCTGTTAACATTTTGATGAATATCTTCTTCAAGTATATAATGTGCCTGTGTCTGAGCACACACTTTCTCTCTCTGTCTCTCACACACATGCACACACACAGACACACACACACACACACACACACACACAATTTTAACGTAATAGTCATCTCTCACA